>NC_081255.1:25969332-27169332 GCF_030490865.1 Poecile atricapillus | reverse complement strand
TGTGGTCTGAGGCTGATAATTAGGTTTATGTTCAAGTCAAATTTATCTCTTCACAGGGGATGCATTCCTTTCTGATGCTGATCAGAAATGAAACCAGATGCTTTAGATTTGGGGAGGATTTCTGGCGGAAGTGACATGTAGGTGCTAAAGTACATCAGTACATCCCAAAAAGTCTGAGTGAAGTGGGTCCTGCTTTAGGCTTAACAGAGATCAAATAGAAAATTAATTTGTGACATATCTCTATGTATTTTTTTTCTCATTACTTCCTGGCAGAAACTTCAGTTACTTAACAAACCACTGGTATCTACAAATGGTGGATTTGATCTGAATCTTTTCACCCAGGGTAGAAGTTCGAATTGCTAATTATTTTGTGGCTAGTTACCAGTGTGTGAACAGGCAACAGAAATCAGAAGGCTCATTAATTGTTGTTGTAGAAAAAATGTTATTTGCTAACACTTCTGAAATCCTACAGATTTAAAAAGAAATTGGCATTACTTGCTACTTCAGCTATAGGTTTAGAGACTGAGTAGCATTGGGGAGTTACTTTTGAGGCCTTGGCAAGGCTAGGACTGGAGCTGGGGCAAGAAGCAGGGGCTTGGAACTACAGCATCAATTATGGCCCCTTCCAACCCAAACCATCCCGTGGCTGTCCTCTTTCTCTCTGCCCATCATGGATTTGGGGAAGATGTTTTAGGGGTCAAGTGAGGTGCAGGTGGAGTCACCAGACAGCCAAGGACACTGCATTTCCCAGGACAGGAAGGAGCAACAGCAGTGCAGAGGTTGCAGAAAGCACATTTCAGTGTGAAACCAGATGTGCTTTTACACCTTGTTTTACTGAATGAGCCTAAACCAATTCCAGCACTGCTTCATCTGCAAAGTGATTAGAATATTACTTTGTCTCAGTGTTTAAAATACGATATATTTAGGTACTATATGTGCATACAGATAATAAATGCCTCATCCTTCCAAAGTTAATGTGCCCTTTTTCTCTCTTGTAAAGGTCTTTGTTTCTTTATTTACAAAACTGAAAAGTGAGTAGTGTCAGCTTCTTACTGGAGCTGAGATACAGCCTCCTGGGATCAGTTGTGTCACTGATTCTCTCAGTCACCTCAAGTAAATCACTATTATCTCACCCCACCATTTGCAAAAGAGTGACCACACCAAATCAGATTGAAGAGCAACTTCATCGTGTAATGAGCTGTAACAAACACGTCATTGAGAGTTCCTAAAGTGGGCAGCCATGGAATTACATATTATGGCCTGATTTCTTCTTAAAATACCAGAAAATTGTTAAAATCTTACTCTAAGCAAAGAGCTAATTCCTTTACTTCTTTCTACCCAAAAGTACCCCTGAATATTCTCATTAGATGTACAGAAATCAAATAATTCTTAAATCATACTAAATCTTTCTTTACTGGTTTGTGCTGGAGTGTTTCAGAGATTAGCATATTGTAAGAACTGTTCATATAATGTTTCAAATGTTCAGCCCTTCTGTTTCATTGAACTCTCCTTGTCTCCTACTGCTTAATAGTGGTAAATGTCAGTCAGATTAATTCTTTTACACCTTTACTTACTGTCTGTGTCCTTTTTTTCCCCTCTAAATGAGGAGTCCCCCAGCCTTTGCTGTATGCTCTGAGCTGTATGCCCACAAACACTTATTTCATGTTTCAAAGAGTTAACACTCTCTGAGATAGAGTGACCAGAATTTAATGCAGCAGGGACAGAAATATTTTTAAGGTCTGGAGTACTAATGCTGCCCGATAATCAACTCCAATCTTTATGCTTTACTGAACTGCTGTGCAGTTCACTCCATGTAATACATTTTCAGATCATTTGAGGATAGATGCTACCCAGAAGCAAAGGACTGTGAGAGCATTATCTGGTGCTTTGTATGTCCAAGGAGCAAATTCCATTTCCTGGATCAGACAGAAATGAAACCAATATCCAAGCCACTGTATTATCTATATACAAATTCAGAATGCTCTGATCTCTCACCCTAAGAACATGACACAAGATCTTTCCTTAACTGTTGTGGTATTAAGTTGATTAAAGATATTTTATCTAAGACTATCTCTGGACTCCAAAGCTCAGCAGTTAGAGCTTTTGCCCAATTTCATTTACTTTAATCCTGCTGTTCCAATAGAACTTCGGCAGAGGGTCTTCTCTTTCTCACATTTTGTGGAAAATAGAGCTGAGCTGTAAAACAGCATTTTATCCCAGCAATTCAACCCCAGTACAATTTGTTTGATTCCAGTCAGAACTGAATTGATCAGTGATCAGCAAATACTTCTAAAACCAAGCAGTAAGCAGCAAATGCAGCGTGAAGGCAATAAAGAGGATTTTTTCCCTGTGCATTGGATCAGAGATTTTTACAGAATTTAACTTTGTGGGTAGGTTCTTCACCTGCACCTTCCTTCACATCCACCTTTCTTCAGCAAACAAGGAGTGAAAGAAAGGGTATGACAACTGCACAAATGGAGCTGGTCAAGTTGAAGAATTATCACAACAGTCTGAGAAGTGAAGTGAAACACAGTTTGAAATGAGATATGAGACCTTCAGCTGATATAAATCAGCTAATGCTATAACACCTGAAGAGTTGGCCAAACATCCTTGGACGAGAAAAGGATAAAAAATTTTGTGCAGAATTTCCAGCAAACTGTATTTCTTCACAGAAGCTGTTATTATGAAAAGAAAAAGGACAATTAAAGGGGAGGAGTGGCATGTTAATATTAATAATGAATATAATGCAATAAATATAAATTAATCCCAGAATATAGGCTATAAATGTTTCATTGCCATGAATCTTAGAAGTAGGTTGCATTACAACTAGAATGCATAGGAAAAACAATTACACAGTTGCACGTACATTATTGCATTGCAAGGAAGTAAATGAAAACCTTAAATTGTTACTAAATAGCTACAATTCTTCCCCCCCCCCCCCCCTTTTTTTTTTTTGTTTTGTCAGGAATAATGACTGTGTTTATGTCCCAAAGGAAGGCAAATACGTATTAGTCAGATGCTGGTTCAGGACTGAAGCCTGTGACAGTATTTTTAATAAAATACAGGGTATTTAATATCTGCTTTTTTGTGTCTGCACAACTTATAATTATTGCCAGTAGGCAAAAAAAAGGAACTGTAGTGGAAAAGAAAACAGTGAAAAAAAAATCTTTCCTGGTTGCTAAAAAAATGGCATGAAAAGATAGGCAGGACATATTAGAGACAGGGCTTGCATGCAAGTGACTGGAGTGCATTGCACATGTGCTGTGGGACAGCTAAACCTTGAAAAAGTCTTAACAAAAGATGGAGCATTTCTAAGATCTAAATCCAAAACCAGTTTCAGCCTGCAGGCCCCTTTGGAGCCTGGACTGTGCAATTACAGGTACTGCAGATGGTGGAAAGCTGAAGGCACTATTTATTTTTTGGTGGCAGACCAAAAGTACTCACATGGATTTAAAAAAAAAAAAAAAAAAAAGCTCCTCTATTTGATTTGGTCTCTGTGTTCCCTCCACAGCACATTCTGTGGTTGCTTGGAAATGGACAGGTTTTCAGAAAACTGACTCCAAGTTCAAGGGCCAAATTCTCTGTTGGCACCACTCCACCAACACTAATGGTGTTAAGCCAGCAGAAAATTTGGCTCCAAGTGCTGTCTGATCAACTGGTCTGTCCATAGACTCCAAGAAGCCCAAAAATTTTCAGCACAGTTTAACTCAGGGTAGCCAGGATGGAGTATGGGCTGTGGTTTCCATCGTATAATCAAGATTTGAGATGCTGCAGGGTGTGGAGTAGAAACATTTATCTCTGTTACTAACCATTCCCTGTTGGAGAACTTGGCTCAAATTTGTAGGAGCTATGGAGTCAGGAGTTTAGTAGCCAAATGTTATTTCTATTCCCTTAAAACAGACCCCAGAAAATCCCAGTCCCAGGAGCTGCTTATTGCACTGTGGAAATCTCTTCCCATGACATTCCCAGTCAGTCAGAACCAAGGCACACGGAGCGCTGTGGGAGGGTGAGCAATGTGCAGGAGAGCCCTTTCCATTTCAGGTTCTATTGCCAGACTCATTCATTTCAGAAATACTGCTTCACTTTTTCCAGGGTTTTTAAGGAAAATGCTTGTTGGCTCTCAATACTGATAGATGATTCAACAATTGGTATTTGTCACTTCAGTCTGCATTTTGTTTCCTTTCAGATAGGTTTAATGAGATGGGTTAGCTTCTGTTTTAATTTGATGATCATAAAATGTACTTCTTACATAATTAAAATAAGAATTGACAAATATATTGAAAAATGGCCATTTACAGATTTATAGACAGGAACTGGAACCAGTTTAATTGGCTGGCAGTGCCTGTTTTAGTTTACTGGATACAAATGGATGTGAACCTCCTTAATGTAGAGTAAACAAGTCCTCCAATATAAATGACATTGGATATTTACTTGGAGAGACATTCTGATTTCAAAATTATTCTCAACAAATACAGTTGTTTCCAGATAATTGAGACTGCAAGTTGCCACCCATACTGTTTATTTTGTTCTGCCTACAAGTTCCTCATTAAAGAATGTTGCCTATCTAGATTGATAACCTTGTCCCAGACCTTTTAGAGATACAGTGTTTCCTTTCCTTTAGTGCTGTCCAGCTTTTCAGTTCTATCTACCATTTCTGTGAAATCTCTGAGCTCAGTTTTCATAGAAGCAGAATAAAGATTTATTTTTTTTTGGTGGTTTAGGGTTTGGGGTTTTTGTTTGTTTTTTGTTTTTTTTTTTTTAGTTTTTGGATTTTTTTTTTACTGCTACAGCCACAGGCTTATAGCATAATTTATGGCAGCATTGGTAACCCTCTCTCCAACTAAAAGCAGGCACTGCTTCCCTCACAGTGTTCATACCGATGTGGGCATAAACTCCAAAGGCCTCTTTACTAGAAGGACTGATGTGAGAAAAGAAAACTCAGTGGTTTTCACAAGCAAGCCAGAGCTGGCATGCTCCCAAAAAATGCTTTCACTGGCACTGTTGCCCCATAAACACTGAATTCGTTTTCTTATACCAGGCTATTTATGATTCTCATGTGAGGCATGACAGCCATTCATCTTTCTCACAGGACAAGCAAACAGGGCAGGACCAGCACTAACACTGAGCATGTTGTTACCATTACTCAGAAGTAGATTTATTGGCATTGTATCTTTCAAAGTAACAGGAGGTAGCTCAAAGCCTTCCTCTACGGCAGCTGTTTAATAAAACCACTCTGCTCTAGTTGCTTTCATATTTTAATCCCAAATCAACCACAGTAGGGTGAAAGAGGAGAGGCAGCACTACAGGGAATACAGAGTTGCATGGACAGCAATGAGATGGAGAGCTGATTTTGTACCTTTCAGCTACAGCCAATTTTGTTGACACTCTGTCTAGCGCTATAGGGATCCAATTCTGCATTCCTTCCCTCAGCCAAGGCAGCTCTTTATTTCTGAAACATATCTGTGACTCCAGGAGAACATGCTAATGTGTTGTCTTACTGGGGAGAATTATTCTTGTCTGACCTTATCAGTTAGAGTTGGATTTCTTTGGGAATAGATGAGGAAAAAAAAAAAACAAACCCCACATCTACAGGCCACTGTACTCCATCCTGAGCTTGTTTTGTGCAATAGATGAGACTGAAAATCCTTTGGAGGGGCCTGTTTCTCTTATTTTAAGAAAATCCCAGTTGATCAGTTCAGCTTTGATGCATGCCCTGTAAAGATAAGTGAGATGGATCCCACATAGTGTGACTTGACAGACTGCCATTTTCAAAACATGTCTATACAGAAAAGTTCTTCTGCAAACATAGTGTTTGTGAGAATAGAGATGGTCCAGAAATATGGAAATCCTACTGACTTTAGGAGAGCACAAATCCTCAGTTTGTGTGGTTTCCCTTCAGGTGTTTATCTACCTTCGCTTCCAGCTCAATTAGTTTGTGCTAGCATTTGTATTTTACTGATATCTAGTATCTCTGAGCTTATTTTCCTAATATTTCTTCTTTTTAGTATAATAAACCAGCAGAAGTTAATATCAGTTTCTGTACTCAAACTCCATGCTGGAGATACAGAACTTTTGGGTGAAAATGAGAGACTGCTTTTGCCTGAAATTAGCTGAAAATCCTGTTCAGTACAACAAAGTCACTTCATCCCTGGATTTCTTGCAAGGGCTTAATTTGCAAAGAGGCCTCCCCACCCCAGACATCGTATGGAAAAAAATTAACATTGTGCCTGTCATTGCTCAGGAGCTGCTTCCATGCCAGTTGTTTTCTTCACACACAAGTGCAAGCATAGCTAACATCAGGCACACATGGCAGCTGAGCCATGGCCTGATTTTTCTCAGTTTCTGGAAGCTGGATATAGACCTGTGTGTATGTATTTGCTTGGTTTTATGGTGTACCTCTCTCCTGGGTCAGTCCTGGCTGTTCAGTGTGATGGAGCTGTTTTCTTTCACCTTCTTTGTACTTGTGAAAGCGGAGCAACACGTGAGGCTCACGTTGAGCATGGATGGACCTGATGGCTGGAAGGTTATAGCTCATCCTCTCAGGGTTTACTCCTCTCTCTTGTTCTCCACTGTCACTGTTTTCCCCTCAAAGCTGCGGAAGCATCGTGACAGATCCACCTTCACACATCTTTGTCAAAAGTTTTCCTAGTTACTGAGCTTACAGACTTTTGCTGTGTTTGTAGCACACCTATATTCCAGAACAGTAGCTTGGGTTTTTCCTTTCTTTTGGGGGGAGATTCTTTCCCTTTTTGTAAATCACTAATAAATTATTTGTGCAAGATCTGCTTATGCACCTCAACTTTTCTTCTTGCCTGTGCATCCAAGGAGCACAAATGAGCCCCTAACCCCAATGCTGAGCAGATGCCACGCAGCAATTGTTAGATGCTGGTGCTAATGAATACAGGTATCTGGCACAGGCAGCAGTGCTGGATTTCAAGCTGCTGGAGGTGATGACTTTAGAGACACAGAAAGAAGATCAGAAATTACAAAAATACCTCCATTCCGGACTGTTGGGAAGTGCTCTTGTTTCTTTCATGCCTAATTCAAAGAATTTACCCTGTTGGATGTGTGGCAATGTTTGTATCAAGAGTTCTTCCTGTTCCTTCAGGAGTCTCAATGCCTTACATTTTGTCAGATGTGTTCTTCTAGCTTTGTCTTCTCAAATACCTGAAGTTAATTGGATTTCAGAGAATAAACAGAAGAAAATGTTCAACCCTTAACCTCCTTTCGTTTTGTTATCTCTCACAGAAGTTATGTCCATTAATGCTAACTGGCTTTCTGATTCAGAAAATCAGCCTTCTAGAATGGTATTATTTACAAGGTTATATTTAGTACCATTTGAAATTCATCTGACTTGTTTTGCTTGTTAGTTCTGCTTATGTAATGTAGTTTAAGTATTTCAAAACTCCTTTCCCTATTTTTAGATTTTTCTTATTCTATAACATCTCTTGCTAAAGGGACTTTAACTAGAAATGGAAGTTTCTGCCTCCTTTCTTTACTACTGTATTGAGAATCTTCCTACAAAGATTAAGTTTAAAATACCTAATCCAGAAAGAAGCATCAGCAGCTGGATGGCTCAGAAAAGTAGCTGTCCTCATGTGCCTTCCAGGCTTTGCAAACTTTAGGGTGAAATTAATTTCATCAGATAACAAACTTAGTTAAGACCTTGTTTGAACTGACAATTTGGGCTTTTTCTAAATTGCTGGTGTGTGCAAGGAAGCCCTAAGAGATGATTCACTCTCCCCTAAGACATTTATCCAAGAGAAGTTAAGAGATTCATCCTATAGAAGGGATTTTGTCCATCCATTGATATTAAAGAGACACAAGATAACTAAATTACATTAGATGATCAGTTTCTAAATATCCAAGGCTGTGAACTTCACTCAGTCCTATGGCACATGGAACATTCACATACAATATTACAAAACTTGCTCACAATGCAAATGTGTGCACCACTATGCAAATCAGTGCAGCAAATTGTTTCTGAGGAAGACATATAGCTAAGCTTCACTTGGGCTGCCTCAATAATACCAAGTTTTCTGTGGCTTTGGCATGGCAGCAACTTTTGAGGGAGAAGTTCAAGATGTACCCTTATCCCAGTCTCAGGAGCTTTGGTTTCTGGTGGACATTTATCACTTGCTGAGTATAGTTTTCCACACGTGTAGAATTCACTGTAAAAATGAACAGGAAAAAAAAAATACTGATTTTTGAACAATGCTGAAAAACCTGGGCACTTCTGTGTCAAGCCTGGCTATCGTGCTGAGGCACCTGGAGAGGCTGATCAGCTCAGGATGGCTGCAGGTGCTGAGGGTGGCCCAGAGCAGGGGCCTCACGTGTGCTCTGAGCTGCCCCTGGATTGTTTTTCTTTGCACTACTGAAAATGGAGTTTAAAGTGAGCCCCAAAATCCAGATGCTGCCAGTGCAGCAGTACAGATGGACTCCAGTGATCCAACAGCCATCAGATTCATCATTTCATGTTTCTGTTCTGAAATTGCTTGTAGTTTGCAATCTAAGGGTACAAATTTGAAACTTCTTGCTCTTCTAGACACTTTCTGAAGATGCAGGTCTGGGACCATTTTCATCAAGTGAGTATATCTCCTGCAGTCTTTCAAGAAATACAAGGACAATTTATAAAATGTTTATTAAAAGCAGGTGCTTTTTTCCCCTTTCCTTTTCATGCCAAAGAAAATTCTTATTGTTCAATCTCTTTGAGTACGTATTTTAAAAATAGCTTGGTTGTAATATATTCTATGTGTGCTTGGGATCAAATGCAATTTCTTCTTGGAGATTTATATGTAATTATTTTATCCAGTCTCTTTCCCCCGTTAGCAATCCTAACGGTGCCCAGGGTTACTTTAGACCAACATTGATAAAATTCATTCTCTGATTAAAAAATAGTCTGATTTCAAAACTCTATGTACACTGTAGACTTCCATTGTTATAGAGTCCTTATTGTCTTGGGTTCAGAGGCTGCAGACTTTGGAATATTGTATTACTATACAGCTTTCTGTGCTCTCTTTCCCTCTCTGCATTTTAAAGAGTGCTCAAAAACCATCATGTTATTGATGCCATTTGAATGCTAAAAATTTACAAATTCTTCTAAAAGCAGAGGATAGCAGGAATACAGCTGTTGCTCAAAGACTTCCTTTAAGGTCCCTTGGTTGATAGCAAAGAAGAAAAACAAAAAAGCCACAAACAAACCAAAAAACCCCCACTAAAACAAAAAACAAAAAAAACCCTAATATTTTAGAATTGTCTCTCCTTTTAAAACACTTAAAATATCCTCCTATCTGTTCTTGCCATATTTATTAAGGAAACCATATAATGTCTAGATCAGGTAAAGCACAGTGTGAGGTTAATTCCTTTAGGTGGTAAACTAGTAACTTGTTGAATATTACACAAGAGGTTTGTGGCAAACCCAGTAACAGATAACTGATATTTTAGACATGGTATCATCTATTGCTGATACAATGAGCCCAAAGTGTCCTGTGAGAGAAGAATGGCATTGTTCTAGAGTGAGAAGAAAGAAAAAGAAAGGACTGTTTCTGTAATTTTCTGTCACTAAATCGGGATTCTATTCAAGCTGCATTGTTATGAAATTTGAATGAAACTAATTATTAAAAACTGCAAGATATTTTTTTTTCTTGGAATTTAATGAATCATCACTTAACCAGCCCAATCCACAAAAGAGCAACCACTGTTTTAGCAACGTTGGGAAGGAAGCAGTCAAATGATATTACAGATTTAAAGTAAAGGATTGAAATTGCAGGTCTGGAATTTTAGCAGACTTCAGCACCACTAATACATTTACTGGGATTTAATGTGCGAGCACACTGGAGACAGAATGCGCAAAAGAATAATTAATTCCCAGAGAAAAGGACCAAACAAAAATTATCCAGAAGTTGTTGGATTTCTTAAATGGCCAGTGTGTGCTGAGCTCCCTGTTGGATGGATGAAGTAGGTCATAAAAAATTCCTTTCTTACAACAGTGCTCATACCCAGGGAGCTGAAAACTTGCGTCAAAGTGGATTTTTGCCACTGAACAGATCCACGGAGGAGGAATTAAATGTTGAATGCACTGAGAAGGGACTGGATGCTCCCACAGCAGCACAATGCTGCCAGCTGGGCCAGTCACAGCATCTCTGCTTGTGCAATAGGGTCTTCCCAAACCCTCGGGACCAAAGCTCTTTCTAGGAAACGAGGAGGATGGCAGGAAGAAGGGAGTGCTGGAAAAACAATGAAAACAATTTCTAGCAGGCAGAAGGGCTGAGGAAAGCAAGCAGCTATTGTTAGAGAAAGGAGCAGCGGCAGTCAGCAGGAGGCTGAGAAGCACTAATCACTGCTAAATCACTGGAAGATGTCCCCACTAAGCAGAATTGCCACCCCTGCTAACCAGCAGCCATTGACATTAAATATTGTGGAGCTGAGCTCGGCTCTCTCAGAGGCATGCTGATTAAAAATGCCCTGATGAAATGGTGTGTACAGTAAGAAGTGGTACTTAGTATTTTGTCTTCATAATGCTTTAAATTGCTCTGTATCCCCACAAGGTATTTTGCCATTCTCCATTAAAAATGGGCAACTGAGTTTCAGAAGCACAGAGCTACTGCAGGACTTCACTGACTTAATTTTGGATTTGAGGATGCTCAGATAATTTTTGAAAGGCCCTGAGTTTACACTGTTTGATAGGCAATATTGAATTCTTTTTCTTTATCATACCTGTTTTCAAACTCTGACAGTGCCTCTAAGTTATTCTTAATACTTCTTGCTTAATATAGATTAGAAGTTATATAAAAGACCAGAAATCAGAAGTTATATAAAAGACCAGTTCCTCCCACATCAGTGCAAAATATTATGGTTCATTGTTTTGCCCATGCTGATTTATGATTTCACAGCAGTAGCTCCATAAAGCTCTAGAATGGATTTTCACATCATAAAAGCACACTGTTTTGAAATTCTTTGTATTTTAGGACAATTTAATGAAGTAGTTAAAAATTATTCCAGATTGAAAATGTTTTCTGCAATCAAGAACAAAAAAAATCTGGTACAATATAGGAAAGCAATTAAAAAAAAATAAGTCAAAACAGCTCACTTTTGATTATAGAATGATATTTCTAAAAAAGAGGAGCTCAGTGGGAGAGTTTTTCTTTTTATTTCCTACTCTCCCAAATGTTTGTGATGTGTCCTGAAGTAATGCCACTTTCTTTATACATTGGGGAACTTTAAGGGGAAATTGGAAAATAAATAAATAATGTTCCTTTTATTACTGAAGAAGGTTTCATTTTGATTTTGCCTGGCAAATATTTTGAAATACCGTGGGCCAGGGACAGTCCTGTATCCCAGATATTTCAGGGCTTTTATCTAACATTGCAGTATCCAGAAATCTTCCATGTGAAGTGAATGTCTGCAGCAATAACCATAATTTATTTGAGAGAAATGGAAATTTTCCCTCTTAAGCAACAAGAAATCTGCCTGGGCTAAGATGCTGGGGAATGGTCTTGTTTGTTTGTTCCTTTTATTGCTATCAATGTCTCAGGTTTGGAGAAGCTTGTGGAGACCACATGGTGAAGGGTACAAAACTTCTCCTTTGAATGGTCCAAGAAAATCTCCTCAGACCCAAAGCAGGATTGACAGTCCTAGGGAGGAGCTGTCTCTCTTCAAAAGCCACATGTGCTTTGTTACCCTTGAATCTGTAGAGAACTCCCTGAGGCTTCAGAAGAGAGACAGCGGAGGGGAGAACATCCCTCATCCTCCCCACCACTTGACTCCTCACAATGTTATAGAGAAGCTGCCTCGGGAGGAGCGGTGCTGGAAATCAATATTTGATCAGATCTGCTTGTGTTTATTGGCATAAAAGAATATTTCACAGAAACATTGAGGTTGGAAGGGACCTTGGGAGATCATCTAATGGTTGCTTAATGTCAGTAAGTGTTTTCTAATCTGATTGGGCCTTCTCCATGTCCAGGAAGGGTAACTGTGGCTGCAGGCAAAGGCAGGAGCCTGTGACAGCTGCTCCCAGTGGGGCTGGGACAGAAGCACTGGTTGGCAAGTTCAGCACCCTCTCTGCCACTGGAATAACTGGCTTTAGAGCTCATTTTCCTGGATTTTACATGATATTCACGTCAGGTACACAGGAAATTCTTCTGCCCCAATACTGGGGTTTGTCCTAATGGTTGGCAATGCAGAGAGAAATTCCACATAATGAATCGAGATGAAACACAACATGGAAGCCACAATGAGTGAAATCTTGGTAAAATGGGAACTAATCTTCAAGGTGGTTATTATCACATTATCTTTCCAGCCCTGGAATTCTTGTGCAGCTGTTGTCAAATTTCACAGCTTACAAGCACCCAGTTCAGCACCTGGACGTTTCAAAAAACATATTTTATTCTTGCAGAAAACCCTCCTTTCATTATTTATTTCTTATTACTAACTCTAGATCCTGTTCCAAGAAAGACATGCATATGCCCACCCCCCAGCAGGATTTTGCTATTTTGGGAGCTTGTTGGTGTGCAGTTTGCAGGTGGCTCCGAAGGTGACTCATGTTGAGTGTTTTCTTCCAGCTCTAGAAAAGGCCAGTGGCTTCTAACCAGGTTTTGGCTGCATCCCTCTCACAGCTGCTCAACCCCACTGCTGCTGCAGTATGACCTGAATTCCAGAGTAACCTTTTATTTTATTTATTTTTTTCCTTGCAAACCCAGTCTTTACTACTGTGCTTCTACTTAGAGTAATGCTCTGTATTTTGGGACAACATTTGAGACCATTTTTGAGCAGTGAAGATACATAATTAGATTTTTTTTATTATTATTTTTAGGGATTCATAGTGTTTCTTGTGACTGTGTTTATATTTGCTTACAAGTAATAATTATAGCAGATTGTAGTAGTGCTCCTGTAGTACTTAGTCATATTGTAGGTCTATTTCTATAAGTACATTACACATTATTGTCTGAATATATCTTCTCTGCAGTCAAAGCTGCATTGCCAACTTGGGTAGAAATATCCAGCCTGGCTTCAAACTTTCTTGAGTACACTGGGGGAGTAGCTGGAGCAGAATGGATCTCAGAATGGGCTGGAAAACTCGCTAATATCAGGGTAGCATTTCCTCCAGCAGGTTACAAATTATACTGTTCTGGTGCTGTTGAGAATGGGGAATAATTCATCTCTCAGAGCTATCACTGCATATTTGTTATCATGTATTGCTATAGATAGGTGATTTCCATAACCCTATTCATACCCCATGGAGTGGAAACGAGTTTATCAAGGCATCTGTAATGAATATGTGAATGCTGTGGGGAGGGGAGAGACAGGACAGTGCTGAAAACAAAGGAAAAAAAGACAAATACTCTAAGCTTTGGATGGTAAAATGCCAAATGATAACAGAATATTACATGTTTTGTTACCAGAGGTTTTCTATGAGTTGCTTAATATTGGGGAAGGGAATAGATAAGCACATGTGAGGGAGCTAGGATGAAGAGCAATAAAGCAGAAAATAAAAAAGAAAAGGTTTGAAGAAGCAGAAAGTTGCCTGAAAACTGATTTTATAAAATATGTATAGACACCTTAAGAGATCAAAATGGCTGTTGAAAGCGAAGCTGCAAGCAGGAACCTTTCAGGGAGGCTTTTCTGCATGCCCAGATTTTGGTGGCTGCTCTCTCATTCCGGTGCCACTGCTCGGGAAAAGGCTGCTGGGTGTCGGGACACTCAGCCAGGGCTGCTGTGCCTGCACAGGAAATCCAAAATGTCTGACGTGCACTGCTCCCACTGCAGGGAAATAACTGTACATTACAGCCTGCTTTGGAGGATGGCATTGCTTTTTTTCCAATTCATTGAACAAATGTGTTAAAAGAACTAAAATGTGATGCTTTTGTGTTTTACCAAAACTGCAGGGAAATCACTTTTTTTTTTTTTTTTCCCCCTTTCTTGTCATCAACATATTTTCTTTATTCATGTAACAGTAGGTGTCATTTTTCTTTAATTATGCCCAGCTATCATATGTTGCTTTTATTTGTTGAGGATGTTAGTTTCAGGGAAAATAATTTAGACAGTTCCATTTTTCAGGCAACAATACACTAAATCCTGTGCTTACAAATTGCAATTAGATAAGAATTCTTCTTTCCACAATCAAATGTGGCAGTTTCTTACTGGAAAGTAATGATGAATCAAACTTATAGCATAAAATGGGAAGATCAAAGCATTCAACGAAAATGTAATGAAGAAAATACACTTTTATGGCTTGGCATTTTAAATGTCCTCTGTTATATATCACCGTGGCAGCATACAATGGTATAAGTCTTTCTTTAGGAATGAATACAGATTAACACAGCCCCATTTTCTCTGCCAGAATTTCCTTCCTCTCATGATGATATTTCTCTTCCCCCCACATACATACCCCTCTCTTCCCACCCTCAGACCTAAAAGTATTTTAAACATGTTTAGCCTCTCAACAAGCCTTTGCTAGAGGTTTTTGTAGCCTTTGGTAATGACTTCTAATTTACGTGACTAATTATCCCGGGATAAAAGAGACGAGGTGCTTTAGGATAAGGCTAATCTGCATGTCTGCTGGAAGCTGGAATGCTGCATTTTATAAAGATACAAAACTCAGCAACTCAGTGAAATTAAGGTTGTGACAAAAGGCAGGCAAATTCAAAATGAAGGCAAGCACTTCTCTTCCTGAGCTGCTGCAGTTGGGTGTAAGAGGGGCACTGGTGGCACGCAATGACAGCAAACATCACTCCAGATTCTGGAGGTTATTCAGGTCCAAACTGAAGCCTGGACAGATTTTGCATATGCTGTTTGTACAGATATATTTTCATACAGAATTGCATCATCATTTGCCTGTCTTCACCATCCACCCTTTTTGCATTTGTTCTTTATTTGATTCTTCATTTGCATTTATTCTTTAAATCCTCGTGGTTATCCATCTACGCCCACCTCGCTCCGGTTCGTACCACAGGATACCCAGGCAGTGAGGCGTGTAATTGTGTATATACATACAGCAAAGCACAAAAAACTTAGTCTAACATCTCAACACTGCATGATGTTCTCCCAGATAGGGCAAACTTGTGCTGGTGAAAGAGGGAAAGAACAAAAGAAGGGAAATGCAGCAGCCTTTTTGCTGAGCTGAGCAGCTCGGTTTTCCGAAGAGCTCTTGAATTTAGAACTTGACTTTCACAACACTATGTAGAGTGAAGCATAAGTGCTTTAGGTAGTTTAGTCTCATTTTCAGAAGTGATTTGAGGTGTCAGACTCCTCAGGATGTTTTTTGAAGCCGGTTGCAGGCAGGTCTAGCGCTGCTCTAGGGCAGGGGGCCTGGGTTCAGACCTGCTCTGTGCATTTTGGAGCTCTCAGCTGCTCCTGCCTCACATTTCACAGCCATGGGCAGTTCTCACCTGCCAGGGCAGAGATGGGCAATGTTCAATTGTCTTGGATCATGTGGCCATGCCCTTCCATCTCAACTGGCCACTGGTTGAGATCCTGGAACCTTCTTAGTCCAGGGTGTTAGAAAAGGCCACAATTCCAGGATGTGCAAAATGCAAAAAATACCACTTGTATTTAGGAGTGTACCCAAAATGCTGCCTTGCTTGCTGAAATTGCTTTTGGAAACATGATGTCTAACTCTTTTAGGAGTCTACAATGCAGTGCTTAAGACATCCAGAGCTAAGTTGCCCAGAGCAGGGAGGATGACAGATTACTCAATTCCCTTTTCAATTACTTAACCACAGGATCATCATTCTACTTCACTCAAATTGTGGTATATTGATTTCTGTTGTGACTCAAAAGATTTTAATTTTTAATAAAAAGTTAGCATGATATTCTCTTTATGTGTATAAATCCAGAATAATCTGCCTTTTGTAGACAGAGTATTTAAATTGAAAGACCCCATAATATCTGTCATGTTTATAAGGAGCTCTCCCTGAGTTCACACAACCAGCACCCTCTTGTTCAATTCCCCACAGGACAGCAGTAACACAAAAGCCTTTAAGCCCTAGATGAGACAATTATAACATAATGAACTTTTAAATTTCAATAACCCTTACTAAAAGTTGCTAAAAATCTGCCATTGTAAAAAGCAGGAGTTTCAGAATATCAGGTGATGCAAATTACAGAGAAGCAAAAGAAAAAAGTCCTCCAAAGCCTTCCCTATTTTTAATTTTATATGTACGTGTATATATATATATATATATGCCTATAAGGCCAAATTCATGTGATTGGGTCTGGGGTTTTAGTACAATACTAAAGAAATTGCCTGAAATTGCCTGTAGTTTGTGCATACTGACCCCAAACTCCATTTTACTGAGGAATGTGGTAACAACTGAGGTGAACAGATTTTCCTTCCTTGGACATGCCAGCCCCCAGGTAATTCAGGTGTAGCACCTTCCCAGAGCAGCCCACACTCAGGGCAGGGTCCCTTCCCAAGCCATCAGCAGCTCTTAGCAACCCTGTGTCCAGGTAAAAACTTTCTGTACCAGCAATCCCAACAGTGATAAAAAATTTCTAGATGTTTTTCCGTTTGACAGCTTCCGTGGAAAAGCTGCACAGTGAAACTTGGCCTGAGGAAATTTCTTGGGGACCTTCTGTACTTTCTGGCACACTTCCCAGGAAGGGACTAATCAGAAAAAGCCATTTTTCACACTTGTTCTTTGGCCTGTCCTCTGTGACCTATTTTCTTGACTAATCCTGTGATTTTTATCCCAGCCATTGCCAAATTGCTTTTGTTTCTGCCTGCTCCTGGCCAGTCCTACAGCTCTTTGCTCCCAGCAAGATTTTGCTCCCAGCAAAATGTGGATTTTTGAGTGGTTCCTCTTGCTCCAAGTACTCTTCAGAATCAAGGGACAGTATAAGTAACTCCAAAATTCAAGAGCAGCAGCATTTTTTGTATTGCTAAATGAAGACTTTTGGGCAGCTGAGGTCTTCCCTAGAAGATAAAATACAATCAGGGCAGGCCATGTGTGATGTGAGGTTTGTGCTCCTGAAAGCAAAGAACCCCTTGTGAAAAGCTTTTCATGCTGATCTGCAAAGCTTTTATTTTGTTGCCAAAAGAGGGAGCCCTCACAGAATTCTCTCTGCTTTAGCAATAGTTTTGCTTTTGGGATCTGCTCTTTAAAAAAGCTCTGAATTTTGTTTTTCTTACGAAATTTGAGGCCTTTTAGGTTTAGAGTAAGTTTATGGCACAGATAATGTGAGCTGTGAGTTTTTCCCTCTTAGGTTTCAATGACCCCAGGGTGCAAAGAGAGAAAATAAGCTTTTGGTTTTCAGAATTATTCAGCTGGCTATCATTAAGTACACAATGCAGCTTCATTAAATACCATATTTTAGCATTCCAGTGCTAGAAATAATAACTGTGCTAAGCTGGACAATGCTTGCTAAGCACAGAACTTGTTTTAAATGGTACATGGTTTTGTGTGTTGCAGTTTGGGTTCCACATTGCCTTCTGTTTATGTGAGCTAGAACTGTCAAAACTGGTACCTGATTCACCTCTTGGCCACCCCAAAATGATATTTTTATTCTGAAATACTGAATTGATTCTGAAATTCTGCATGTTTGAGAGAGCTGAGTAGGATCTCTCCAGTTTGCCTGATATAGATATAAAGGGTAAATTAGTGCTGGGGTTATTTGTAATCATTTGTAGAACCTAATCCAATAAATTTTGGAGGGGTTTTAAGAGTTATGTGATTTGATACTGATTTTTACCCATGGATTAGGTTCAAAGCAAAAAGAGAAAATACAAGCACATTTATTAGTGTTTATCTGCAGAGGGAAAGTCTTTGTCTTGAGTTCTGCAAGAGACTGCAACAACAAATAATAAGTTTACCAGAGAGACTTGGTGAGTGTTGATTCATTGCTCACCCTTACCTCTTTCTGAGCTTAAACTGGTTAAAGGAAACTATGGCATGAGAAATTGCAAGTATTTTAGCTGCTCTCTGCCATCTTTTCTGAACCTGTACTGTTCCCTAGACTAGTTCCCATTTGAAGAATTTATTTTCAATGTAGTGATTCCTCTGGCCTTGTGGCTCCAATGCCCCATTTGGTATTTTCTCTGTTTTGCACAGCAGCTCTCTCTTCCTTTGGGATGTAGTCTGAATGGATATGACAGTCCTTCCTTTCTTATCTCCCCCAAATTAAAGCCAAACTTTTAAAGCAAAGCAAACAGTTGGTCAGTAGGATTTAAAAAAATACTTTCATTTGGTGATTTGAGATGTTTTGCCTTGCTAATTTTCTTTATGCAAAATTAGAGGCTCAAATCAGACCTGTTTTAGTGAGATTTTGCTTAGAATCATTCTCAAAGATACATTATTGCCTAAAAATTATCTGGGTGTCTAATTCACTTTGAGGTCAGTTGTTGAAAAATGTCACATCCTTTCTCTTGGCAAGACCTGGAGCATGATATAGCAGGGTTGTTAAATCAGAGCAAAATCTCATTTTAAATGCATATTTCTGATTTGTTGTTAATATTGTGTTAGTGTTGCTGTGGGATTATTTTAGCTTAATGGTAGTGAGATTCCAAATAAGTGCAAGGAATAGATTGGCTGAGATAGGAAGGATCACATTTAGATGATCACTTCTTTTTCTCCTTTCCTTTATGTTCTTGTTGTTGTTTTGAACACTATCAACATTCCCAGTGTTCATAAACACAGGGGAGACTAGGGCAGGAGATCAGTTGATTGCAATCAAATTACATGATAAAACAGAAAAATCAACCCAGAAATAATTTTTAGGCATTTTATTAAAAAACAAACAAACAAACAAACAAACAAAAAACCATTGAGAGTTAAGATTGAAATGGCTAAAATGGGTGTTTCTGGCATTTTATGGATGTTCTGCATAGGTAGTGTGCCTCCAAATATTGGATGCTCCGATATACCATATGTGCTGCAATTCCTAAGCAATACAGCAGATGTTTTAGGTGATCAATTCAGAACTCACTGGCTTTGTTTAGTTCTCCTCATTCCCAATTTTATATGATGTGAATGTGCCTGTCATCATAAGTGGAGGAACAGTTCCATATTTAAAAATCCGTGCATAATTCAAAGTTGACACAGTAGCAATACTAAAACACTCTG
This sequence comes from Poecile atricapillus, assembly GCF_030490865.1. NCBI lineage: Eukaryota > Metazoa > Chordata > Aves > Passeriformes > Paridae > Poecile > Poecile atricapillus. The sequence goes on along the minus strand of NC_081255.1, from coordinate 27,150,274 downwards.
CAACCCAGAAAACCTTCCTCAGAGTCCAAAACACCTAGTTAGGGAAAGCCATGGCCAGCAAAAATTAGCTTTGTGTGGTTTGAATCAAAACTTAACTATTCTTTTGAGTTTTGGTTTATTGTACGAGGCAGATGAAAGCTGACAGTTCTGATTTCTTTGCTGATCAGAGGGCTGGGGGAGCTGGTTTGTTTGCTTATTTGGTTTTAAGAAACATTTCATCTTATTTCTATGTAATCTGCTCCAAAGCCATCTTCCTAATGGCAGCCTTTTATCTTCAGTTCTCTTAACACTTTCTTCTCTGCTGCCCCTTGCTTTGCCAGTTCCTTGTATGCAAAGTGCCTTTTCTGCCCTAAGATCAGTTGCTCTTTCTTTGTCTTTTTCTTTTTTCTTCTTTTTTTTTTTTTTTTTTTTTTTCAAGGAGCTTTTTAATAGTAATCCCCAATGATTTTACTTAGTTTTCTGCTCATGTGGGCTGGAAATCTATTCAGGCTTCATTAAAAAGCTCATTTGAAAATACTGATTCTATTGTATTGTCTGAACAATTTAGTTTATTTATTTGGGGATATAAAAGACGTGAACTCTCAATTTTTTTTTTTTGTTGTAAATTAGCACAGAATATATTTCTGGTGGCTGAAATAGCAGAGAGACTTTCTTCTGGAGTGGTCTGTGGGGAATAAGCTTTTCTCTAGGGAGGCTGGGACTGGAGAGGGCAAAGCTGAGCTGGGCTCCTGCATCTCCTCTGTAACCCAAACCCACAGGACCGTGGCGAGGGGAGCCACATTTCAGAAGGAAAAATGTTCTCTGTCTTCAGTGCCTAAAAGAAAAATTTAAGCTCACTGAAAACAAGAATGAATCTGACACCTAATTTTGCCACTATAAATTGGAACATTTACATTTGTGTTGGTCTTTCAAAAAAAAAAATAAATTAAAAAAAAGCCCCCTGAAATATTGCTGTCTGACACCGTGGAGTTCAGGCTAAGAACAAGGATAAATTTTCCTGGCATTTTCACCTGTGGAAACTTTGTTCACCTTTCCTGCAACTGTGAAATTGATTTGAAATGATGGACTGATGCTTCCTCTTGAGTTATTCTTGACTTACCACAGCTTTTTTGCTAACTGAAAAATAGATACTCTTTGGGGAAGCAAATTGCTTTTTCTAACACATTGTGTAAACGTTGTTGTAAGCATCTAGATAATTAATTTTTAAGGTTAATGCTCAGTGGATGTTTGGAAAACACTTGGATTTCTCAAAAATTTAAGAATGTAAATAAGCGCAATGGTAATAATTAAAATACAGAACTATCTATTCCTAAAAAAAAATGGAAACTTCAGAGTGGCTCACAAATCATAGCTAAACATCCACATTTCAAATCACCCAGAGAAACATATTTTTCCGTGCAGCCCAAAGGACAACTGCTTTGCAGTATCTCATGACAGAGTTACTTGGTTAAATGTTGGTTACGTGTGGGCAAATCTCAAGAGCTGTTGAGGTCTGGTTCTGATCTGCCCTCAGCATCTGTCTCACCAAGGGGAGCTGGGGAAGCTCAGCCTTTGGGGGGCTGAACCCTTGTGATGCAAAAAATGAGCAGTTTCAGGTAAAAACTGGTTAATAGGGAATTTGGTTCCCTTCTCCCTTCCACTGAGTCCTCATGGTCAAAGCAGTCACCAGGTTTTTCACAAGTGTGAGCTCTGGGATTTTTAGCCACCATCAGATATACATCAGGTGGCAGGTCCCCAGTGAATTGCTGATAGAACAACTGTAAAAGAGAGATAATTTGAACCAGTTAGCAATGAGGCTAATGAAATGAGGGTTTCAGACCTCTTATCTCTGTTCAGCTGACAGGAAAAATGTTGTCCCCTATTTTATTAGTCAGAATAACCTGACACGGACTGAGGAGAGGAGCAAACTTGTAATATCTGGATGGCCTCATCTCCTTACACAGGTCTCCATTCGAGGCTGCTCTCAGGCAAACTAACTCAGCTCGGTGATTTTGATGAACCAAACTTTTATTTTCTCCTTTAATACAACATATTATTTACAACATATATAACTCTCTTCAACTGCTGCGAATAAAAATTCCCCTGGAATGGTTTTCACAGTTTAAAGCACCTGGGTGAAGGATTTGGGTTTAAAACGCCAAATTTAAAAACTGAGATAAAACTGTCTCAATTGAGATGTACAGAGTGAAATGCTGCCTTGGCTCCAGTAGCCTCCATTTGACTTTTTTATTAACAGTTCTAGAGACACCACCCATTGATTAAACATGAATTGCTCTAGACAGTGTACAAAGGCAGAGTGACCCTGGGAGTGGCTGCAGGGAGTCCCAAAGCTGCCCTGGTAGTCCTTAGGAATTCTGATAGCAGCTGCAGCCTGAATGTACCTTGTTCCACAAGTTCAGTGGCTCCAGACACTCAGCTGCAGGAATCAGAGATGATTTTAGCACATTTCATAGGAAAGCACAACGACATTACTTCAGAAACAAATGAGAAAGTGATGGGTCTGTTTGGAAAGTCAGATTGTTCCTTTTACCTTCAGAAGAGCCCACGTTCATTTGTGCCATTTGACTTCTCCAGACAGTGCTGTCATGGGCTGTAATTAAATAGGCAGGATTTGGGAGAATAAAGATTGGGATGCTCTGAATCATTTGGTGAAGTGAATATGACAAGCAGCGGTCTGGTTTGGAACAAAAAATGTAATTTTGAGCATTAGAAAAACAAACTCACTGCCATGGATTGTAAAAGGAAACAGACTCAAACTGAAATTAGATGAAAAGCTTGAAATTAGATGAGACCAAAATAGTTAAACATTTAAATTTATATATTTGTCCATACATAATAGATTCTAATTTAAGTTTTTGCTACAATTTTTATCATGTTTCCTTGACTTATATAAAGAAATTAAGAGACATTACACAATATGTGGGGGTTGCGGAGGGATTTTTAACAATCCTCCTAGTTTTTAAATGTGAAAACACAGAGTTATTCCCCCTTCCCTCCTGTCTGTCCCTATTGCAGAAAAGTTTTTGGTTGTAGTGGTGCCGTGACAGCCTGGGAAGAGCTCGGAGGGCTGGAGTCAGTCACTCTTTCAGTGAAAAATTTTCATCTTTCAGAAATTTTCCCAGCATCTTCAGAATCATAGGTGATTTTTTTCCCCCTCTTCTCCTAAAATTCCATTTTTTTTCCCAGATTTTTTGATCCCAAGTTGGTCTCTCCCACCAGTGTCTTGGCTATTCTGTCATGACAGTTTATTCAACTTAGTGTTAGTTGACATGGAGAGAATAGAAAACTGCTACTAAACTGCTACTAACTGGTAGCTAAGCTAGGTCAGACTTGAATTTTGGAGCTTAAGTCCCAATTTGAATAAATATGTATTTAGGTATAGACAGCAAAAGAATGTTTGGGAGAAATGATCTGTGTGTTCAGAGTTCATTTTCAAGATCCAGATGGGCCAGAGCAGGGACATGGACCCCTGAATTTTTGTCTCCCTTATGATGTAATCACAGGCTCCTATAATTGCATGTTTATTTTAAAAATTGCCTATGTTGGGGGTTAATCTTTCCTGTCTGTCATCTAACCAGCCCATAAACCATGGCTGGTCAGTCAATAGCCCATTACTGGTATGGGTAGATATGCTTTGTTTCTAATTAAACATTCATTGAACACTGTTGCTTCTCTCCCCACGCCCCCCAACAAATGGTGAACTTTCAAAGTTCGTAATTGCTTTCAAAAATGCTGCCCCTTTCCTTGGTAAAACATAATGTAAGGCAGGAATCACAGCTAAAGAACGGCAAGGCAGTGCCGTGGGATCTGTGTCATGGATAGATTTTGGCTGTTAATGGCATTGTGTGGGGTCTGTACAGTTTTTCCTGCCCTTGTTTACTCTATTTTTCAAAATAAATAAATTTTAAATAGAAGAGTTTATTAGCTCCTGCTGCTTGCTATGTACTTTAAAACATAATCCGTTATTTGTGGCATTACAATAATCTCTATAGGCATTAAGTAATTGATGTCACAAGCACGGGATTATAACCACAGCTCTGCAATTTACATAGTAATACAAGAAGCTATGAAAAACCTGCATGGCAGTGTTTCACCAAAACAAACCCCTTAGAGTGCTGAGTTAAATTGTGGAATGAGTAGATCCTGAACCCTTGCTATGTAAGTACATTTAAATCATGCACAAGCCACTTTTATTTTTAGTGCAGCTAAAAAAGGGCTTGATCCCAGTCTGGATGTGGGGCCAGACCATGGAGAAATGGGCTTCTTCTCTTCCTTCATTTCTTGCAGGCCCAGAGCTTTTGGGAAAGAGCAGATCAAAGGTATTGGCTATATCATCCTTTCATTTCCCCCAGCCAAGAGGCTTTCTGCTGTCATGACTTTTATTGGCAAAGTTAAGGACCAGCTCATTCCAAAGCACCTCCTCCCTCCTGCCTTACTTTCCAGAGATGAGGCAGCCTTAACAACTTTTTGTGGTGATTGTTAATATTACAGTGAACAGAGAGGTGCCTTCTTTTGTGTTCCTAGTGGCTCACTGTCAATCTGGTTACTACTTTATGAGCTCTGCATATGTAAATAAGGCAAGCTATAGATGGAGCACCAGATGTCACTCAAGAATATGTGGAAGAGACCATGAATTTGTGGGGCCCATAAAGCTGAGAGTGCCCATGGTCAGTGGTCTCACTGTGCAGCCACTGGGGGAGCTCAGCCTCCCGTGGCTTGGGCAATAATCTAGTCACAGATTGAGTTCCTACCAAAGCTCACCAGGGGGCTGCAACCTGCTACTGCTGACAGAGCTTACACTGACTGGGCTAAAAAAAATGGCTTTTCCACCTCTTCTCAACCTTTGTTGTATAAATCTTCATTCTGTACAACTTTGGAGCACAGCAGGGCTATAAGAACATTGTGTGTGGATCTGTTCCTGAGACAAATACTTCAAGGGGGAAGAAGGAGAAGTCTCAGCTACTTGTTTGGCAGTGCTTTGGGAATATAGGAAGGTATCACTGGTTTTGGGAAAGAAATAGGCAAGTGTCAGATATTAAGCAGGAGAGTATGTGCAGTGGAAGAATGAGTAAAGTAGCTTAAAGGTTTGGCACTGTATTTCATTATTTGGACTTGGTTTTGATTCTAAACCAGAACCAAGTTACCACATATTGCAGCGATCAAATATCTGCAAAGGCCACTGTCAAAATGGTTTAAAATGCTCATTATAGTTCTTAGCATGAATGATAACATATCCCAAACCACTTTATAAATGTTCTTCCACACCTATATTATCAATAATTGATTCCACAGGGTAGGCTACAGCAGATGCAATTTGCTAAAATCCCAGTCAAGTGTCAACAACCTGATTGGTTCATTTTATCATTATACCGGGAAATTTCAGCAGCTAATCATAAAGGAAGTACAAAATGTGAGATCTTGTTTCATTATGTGAACAAAAGCCTGCGATTTCAGGATGGAAAGAAAAGATTATTGCTCACTATCATGTGAAAAAAAAACCCAAAACAAACAACCAGCTTTAAATCATCAAATTATCCATTTTACAGGATTTGAATTAGTAGGTTTTTGGTATCATTACTTAATTCAAGAGTTTCTCTTTGGAGGTAACTCTTGCACTCTGAAGGGAAGGAGGTACAAGCAGTGAAACTTGCATTTGAGGAACTAGGCAGATATGATTGCTCACTTTTTCCCCAACACCTTCCTTCACTGAAGCCATCCTTAGAAAATTTATCCAGATGTTGATAAGCCCTGAATATTTCTTGACCTGTCCAACAACAGGTGGCAACAAGGAAGGATGGGATACAGCCTTTAACCTCCCCCTCCTGCACATCTTCCCTCCAATGCAAACCATGGTGGTGCCTGTGGGCAGCCTGGCTGTGCCAAGTTACACACTTGGGGTCACTTTGATCATTTTCTGAGCTCCTGGGTTCTTTCATGCCGTAATGTGAAGGGACAGTTTTCCAAAGCATTGATGTTTCAGAGTGTGGCAATCATAAAGGGCACAGAAATGTGAAATGCACCCTTCAGTACATCCTCAGCTGTATTTGTGATGAGATACACTGGTTTATATTACTCTTGTGTCAACACAGTTTACAGAAAAGAAACACTAGATTTGAAGTCAAAAAGAAAAGAAAAGGTGTTATTAGTGACAACTTGCTGCAAAGTTTCCAGGAAAAAAATTTTATCTTGCTCTTCATTTTAATCTTAAACCCCCTGCACAGTAAATTGAAGGTGGTGGGGGACGGACACGTGTTCCAAACACACTCAGATTAGGGGGAAGAAATCAACAGCAGAGACCAGGCTGGGTAAAATACATTTTGGAAGGCAAAGTCCTTGTGAGATCCTAGAGAGTCAATTCCAGTTTCCTGTAAGGAGCTGTTAGTGAGTGGGCAGCCTGGTTTTGGGTTCACAGCTGCAGCAAAAGCTGTCCAGAGTGAAGGCAGTGAAAGGCACAAACCCAACAGGAGCTTTCTAGAGCTGAAGCTGATCTCAGCTCCGGGCTTAGGAATTTTATATGGAGACTCAGAGCAAGGCAGGAATAGATGGCCTTGCTGTTTAGAAAAACCTCTGCTGGTTCCTGGGATGTGGATGGCTGGGAAGCTGAAGGAGCTTCCAGCATCATGTGTGGAACAGATCCCTGAGTGGCTGCTGCCAACTCCATCCCCACTTACCTGCACTGCTGGGTGTTGGGGCCTGGGATATGATGTGCTGGGACAGAAGCAGGGATAAGGATATTTTTTGGATCGTGGCTGGAGGAGGAGTAGGAAGATGACTTTATAATTGCTTTTTTATCACTCTTTCTGACTATATTGACTTAATACTCGACTCAGCTTTGGCTGGCAAGTAAGGCCCAGATACATTCAGAATTAGATATGACGAGGCTCATTCTTACATGAGAAGAAAATCATCGGTTGCTACAGAAACAGCTCCATATCAGTCTCGTGGGGCATCTTTGCATCTGGCTTTCTTTCCCTTCTCTTTTGCTAATCTGTAGATAAGAGTCAAAGCAAGTGCAGCACATCCCACATCTATATAAAAGGTTGGAGGAACTCTGCAGAGAGCAAAGTGTGAAAGAACATCTCATAGATAAGCTGAACTTAAATGAATGAGTTAATTTACACTCCCCCTGCAATTTTTTTTTCCTAGTTTTGCAACTCTTGCTAAGTTAATTGAGGTGAAAATTAAGTGACACCAGTCAGCAAATATTTTAAAGACCTCCAAAACCAAGGGAGAGAAAGGAGGTACTTAGAAAAAGAGGTACTTAGGAAAGGAGTTACTAAGAAACAGGAAAAAGTCTGAGGGGTGAGTTAGAATCTGTGTTGAGAAAATTGCATCTTGCAATGGAATAATAATCCAGACTCACTTTCATTCAAGTTGTTTAACTTGATAAATTCAGGAATTAGTTAAAAGTAAGTGTATATTATGGGTGAACAGGGACCATTCTGCACACTGCAGACCAGCTCACCAGCGACATTCTTCAACTGGTTTCCTAAAATGCAATGAATACTTGATGCTTAGTAGATTAATATTTATTGAGTGAATCAATGCTTAATTTATTAAAAAATTGCCTTCCTTGTATTTTAATATGATTTATTACTCATCAGTGCTTATTACATTAATTAAAGATTGTGTTAATTTTGTGGAAGTGAGCACGATCTGCTGCAGGTTTGCTCCCAGCCCTGGTGCAGTGTGGGGACTGCGCCTCTGGGCAGTGCCAGCGATGGAAACTGCTCCAGGTGGGAAGCAGAATGAATCACCAGTGGCCTCCTCCTGCCCTTGGGATCTCCAACAGCCAGCAGAGTGGAAAAGAGGATGCTGCCCCTTAAGGGCAGGACAGGATTACAGCAGCAGCAGAGATACTGTGATGATGCAGGGAATATTTCTGTTTGCCTCTTATAAATGATGGCTGAGGCTGTGGGGATCATTTCTGTGTCTCTCATGGAATGCCCTTTTGTCAACGTGGGTGAAATCCAGCCTTAGAGACATGGGAAGCTGTCACCACTTTCCCAACCAGGGATGACACTCACTGCATTTCAGTGCCCAGATTGTAGGAAATTCTTGGGATAGTAGGTTGCCTGAAGATTGGGATGGTCCCAAGCATCTCAGCAGGGGCAGGTGTCTGAGAAGTGGAAAATTCCTAAAGGCAGAACAAAAAAAAGCCAGACATCTTGTGAGCTGAGTCTTTCAAGAAATCTGTCAAAACAGGGAGAGGGTGATCATGCTGGAGGGGGGGCCACAGCTGCAATTTGCATCTTTCAGCACTGAAGAAAGAAGCAAATATATAAAGCCCCACAGCCACGATTCTTCCGATGAAATTATTTTATTAATGGGTGTGACATTTGTAATGTCTCTCTCTTTAAATTCAAATACTGCTGTTTTTATAGCTACTCATAAGTGAGTCTGTCTGGTTTTTTAGGTTTTTTTTAAATCCATCTAGTTACTAGGCTGCTTGCATCCAGCTGAGCCCTGGAAACGGCAGAGCTAGCCCTGAGATCTGAGAGCAGGCAGGAATTTCCGGAGAGTGTCCATAATTAGGGCATTTTTGCATGTTTAAATGCACGATTCTGTTTGCTTCTCTCCAGGGCTGGGGTGAGTGTACACAAACTTCCCTTGACGAGTTAAATCAGAGAAACCTCTTCAAGGTCCAGTGAAGGTCAGAGCTGAGAATTTTTTCCTCCCTCTGTCACCAGGCAGGCAGGAGCCACCAAGCTCCAGCCTGGAGCACTTGGGTGGAGCCAGTGCCAAGAACCTGGTGGCATTTCAAATCCCTTGCAGCAGTTAGGTGTTAGATGCAAAAGATCAGAGCTGCTCTACTTGAAGTCAGAGAAATAACTCAGCTTAAAGTTCAACATACACACAAAGATTTCCTGGATCTGGAGTTAATTTGTTTTTTCCAAGGTCAGCTTGAAGGCAGTATTCAAACTGGAAAAAAAGTTACAAACTGAACATTTGACTTGTAATAATTTCATTTTATTTCCCATTTGTTTGACCTGTCCTATATGCTTTTGTTTTCCTGACGTATCAAGCTAAGCTATTTTGGTTTCTTATTTAATGTTTATTTTTACCCCATTTAACAGACTCAAGTCAGGACTGGGGGCCAGTTGGGCTGCATGACTTTCTCTCTGCTCCATATCTTTACATTTTCCAACTTTCTTTGATGCAGGATATTTATATTCCACCTTTTTTCCTAGTAGAGAGGCTTTCACGGAGTATAGGCTTCGGATATATATTTTCTGCTCTAGCTGTTCATTAGATATACAGCATTTGGAGTTCCAGTTGTGCTGAGAAATGTAAGCAAAGCTTTTGGCCCAGTGGGGGCTAAGCTCTGGCATTTCACAGCTTTGTACATATGAATCAGGATTAAGGTGCAGGATCTATATAAAATTTAGCTCATTAGGAGATGTTTTGTCTCACGGCTCCCACTGGGAAGGTGGGTGCTGTGCTCACACACAGGATTTCTTACCCTGCTTTGCTGCTCCCAAGAAAAGAGGGTGGTGAGCAGGTGACACGGGCAGCAGAAGGGTATCCTGCTCCCTTTTACCCCGGAACACCTGGGAAAAGGTTTGGCATACACTGGCCCCAGTATTTTCAACTGGAGCAAATGTGCTCGAGCACATGGTTAAGGTCATGCTCCAAATGACTTAGCAAGAGAACAAGGAGTACCTCTGGAAAAAGACAGATAGGCATTTCCTCTCAAATATATTTTGTGTTGTGCCAGAGGTAAGGAACTGAAGGCTAGGAAGGTTTCAGAAATGTGTTTTTTCCAGCCTGACACCCCACTTGGCTCCCCAGCAAGCCAAATTTGCTGTTATGCCCAGCACAGCTCAAGTGTGTTCAGTGGATGACCAACGGTGTCCATGAACTTCAGCCAGTGAAGCTTTACCAGAGGGAAATGATGGGCTTGGAAAGGAGTTTCATCAGTCGTGATTTCCAAGGAACAACACTCAGGGTAGGGAATACCAAGTCAATGTTTCCTCCTCAAGGACTTTCAGCTGTCACATAGGGAATACAGTGAGTGCAGTGATGAGAATTAGATTGGAAGATCAATAGGGCTGACAATAAATGAAAGTAACACAGACATTATTGAGCAAATTAGGAGAGAGAAATTAAACTGGACAGTATAATCTTCAATACCTGCTAGACACACTGATGTTGGGCAAAGTTAGGAAGAAGACAGTAAGTTGGAAAGTGCTATGATGAAGGGGCAGCAACAGTCTGTCCATGAGATGGGGAAAGCCCTGCCTGTGATGGAAAGCTCTCAGCCCACAGAAAAGTGGAAAAAGATGATAATGGTCCAGGAGCACCTGGATTTAAATGGCAAGCTACAGAGAGACAATGGTGGAGAGATCACCTAACACTGGGAACATGGAGTAGAAAACAGTGCTGGCTACATGTTGTGGGAAAAGGGAACCTCAGGTGCACTTCACCATCACAAAGGCTTTGGTGGGATAGATTGCTCCAGGCCAAAAATTTTCTTAACTTTCTCATAGTATGAGTTTGCTTAGCCTGTGAAGTTTTGCAGCCATTCCAGAAACCAGTCCTCTGAGTAAACTTGATTATTTGCCATAATAACTCTCAGTATTTTGCTATCTGTACACATATCCAGTGATGATCAAATCTGGCAAGCTTTTAGGGTGATGGATATCCGGTGGCAACGAGATCCATGGGCTGACTGTGCTCAGCATGCAAAGAAGTTTTCATTTTATCAGTCTTGAGTTTGTCTAGATCCTCTTACATGTCTTTGAAAGGTTCACCCCAAGGCAATATAATTGTGTTTGATCACATACAGGCATTGAGTCAGTGATTGATATGAATAAAGAACTTAGACTTGCTTGTCCTGGTTCCATGTCTTCTTCCCTGTGGAATCAGAAATCACTTTTATAAATATATTGGTCCATCTGTGCTTCCAGCTATCCATTTCAAGTATATGTTCCAAAAAAGAAATAGTAACACTTTATAAGCGCAAATAAAAACACATGAAAAGGACTGAGGAAGGGATTTTTTCCTCCCTCATAAAGTACACGTGGATCCCTTCCAAAAGAGTTACTGTGAGCCATGTAACTTGTAATTAATCCTGCTGTAAATGTCAGAACACTTACTTTGCAGGTCTAAGCTGACCCACTAAAATTAGTCCCCTTTTAACAATTCCTTTTATAATTTGTTTTTCAGCAGAAACGGCGGCTTGACCTCCTGACAATAACCAGCCCCGGTAAGTGAGCTCTGCCGCGCCGCTCTCTTCTCTTTTCTTAAAGAGATGGTTGTCTAAATGTGTTTTTCCCCCCGTCTCTGACATGCAAAATGAAAAACACTGTTCCCCAGAAAATCTTTCACCTAATAACAAGTGACAGCTATATTGTGCTTGGCAAAGCCCCGGGCAGTTATCCGTTCACAGAGCTGCCTCTTCAGACCTTTACTCTATGAATTGGAGTGCTGATATTTCTTTAAGCCTCCTGGGGTTACAGTTAGTGGTATATCTGCAGGGCAGATGCCCTCAAATTCACAAAGTGTGTTCAAGTATCACAGAAATGAAAGCTTGACTTTCCTTGGTGGCAAATGGGAGAAGTCTGGGGAGTTGGGAGATGGTGACACACTCCGCACGTGTGGAAGGAGACAAAGGCCAGGCTCAGGGCTGAGAACCCCCAGGTGGGTCAGAAAATATTTAGGTAGAATTAAAATGCTTTAAACTATCTGCTTCATGATGGCTTTTGTCATTTGCCTGTTGGGGAGATCTATCAAAATTTGTTTGTATTGGGAAAGTGTGGGGCTCTGGCCAGAATGAGTTTTGAAGGTCTCAGCACCGTGGTGGAAATGCAGGTTGGTCCAGTTGTGCTCCTCTGTGATCTCAGCCCTCGAGGCTGGGTGGCTTTTAATTTATTCCTATTTCTCTGGCTCACTTTCTTTCCACTAGCTGCTACAGAACTTTGCTGCCCACCAGCTTCAGATGAAGCCCTGCTCAAATAATGCCACATTTTGGTTAACTTTGTTCATTTTTCAGATGTGTGTATGAATTAAGCTTTCAGGTGGGCTTTGGCTGGGACTAATGAATTCTGGCCTTAACTGGTAATAATGTGTTAGCAGACTGAACAGGTGTTATGAGAAGTGAACAAAATGTGACACACATTTGCTTGGATAACAATTTTGCATCAATAATTGTTCTGACACTCTAAATGTAGATATAATCTGTGACATGGTTTCTCCTTCACTAACCTTGTTAAAATAATAAGAATTAAAATAAGGAGGAGGAACACTTTGTTGGGACAGATGTTTGAGGCTATTGGCAATTGCATCACATTTTTTGCATGTTCACTTTTCACGCAGTTTGCAATTATGTTAATGTATGCTCAGGGCACTTGCTGATAAAAGCAACAATACAGCGTGATACAGCTATTGTCACTATTCTATCTGTAACTTCAAGGACAAACATGGCACATTTTTCATTTTTCATATCTTCAGCATTCCCTGTTTCTAGAGGAAAAAGAAAAAAAGATCTCTGAAGGTCTTAATCATAGCACACACTCAGATCTTGGATAAGGGCACCAAAGTCCATGGCACTTTTTCAGTAAGAGAAAAAGAGGGTTGGGGACCAGAATGACTTAATATAAGACTTTTCCATAAAGGAAACTTATGATGCCTTTTCCATAATTTCTGATGCAATGTTCACTGTAAAAGGGTTGACTGGGTAGAGTTTGTGCATAGATGTGATCAGTAAGCAGCTGTAGCTTCAGATCTCTGCTTAATAAAGCAATCTACTAAATGAACACAGCAATTAGGTAGAAGGATCTTCAAAAACTGTGTAGGTAGGCATACTGCACTAAAAGTGGGGAGGGAAGCTTTCTGTACCATGTACCTTTTCTGAAATGCAAGTTTTACCCTTTGATATTTAACCAGAAATCTACCATAACTGGGTACATAGGGAAAAAAATACTACTTGTTCATGATTACATAATGAAGTGCCTGTAGTTTTGCCTTCAGTAGAGGCATTTTCAAAAGGCCCTTGGTGCTGGATCAGGCCAAGCTTACCAAAGAGCCTAGAGCTGAGATTTTTCAAAGGGGTTGAAAAAGTTAGGCACTCAATTCCTAGTAGGATTGGAAAATGTCAGCCTGTGGATTAAAGGGCCTAGTTTCAGCCCTACAAATACAAAAATAAAATAAAATAAATCATAGCCTTGGGGCTTTTATCTGTCTTTGGAGAATGCTACTTTAAAATATTTAATTCTTTGAGTCCTAGCTCTAAGATCTGACATTGACAGTCTGCTTTTACAAAGTCGTGATATCGGTTATGATGGCTGAGATCAGCCATAATCACTGTCAACCCTTAATTTACTGATTCAAATGAGGGGCTGAGCTGTTTAGTTGCACCTGCCAATCCTCTGGGACTTGTTTCTGCTCTCCACCTCGCCGCGGGCAGGCAGCCTTTGCTTTTGTTAGAGTTGTGAGAGTCCTCTGCGTCCCACAAGGGCTGTCGGCCACCAAAACCCTATTGCTTAATTGTAAGAATAGACAAAGGGCTTCAAAAGGAAAGGTGACCTCTGAGATTTGCACCTCTGTCACAATGAATATCATCTCTCTTTCTTGTACGTGTGTGAAGCTCTTTAACCATTTTCCCTACCTTTAGTCAAGAATCGATGGTGAACCCATGCAGACAGTACAACAACTCTTCTCCATGTGCTACTAAAACAATTTCCAAAAGCTGATCAGCCAATTAATGAGATTAATTGCAAGTTAAGATTAATTGCCAATAATGTAAGTTAAGCGTTGTTAAGACTCAGGCGCCATAACATTTAAAGAGAGTTTGTGGAATCACGGGAGCCTTAACGTTGTCTCATGGCAGTCACAATGCTCCCCTTGGCCATGGCTGTTGCATGTTTCCCCAGGAATCCCCAAAGGCTCAGAATTTGTGCCTGTTTCTTGTTCCCTGAACCTCACCCCTGCCCGTGCTGTGCTGAGCCCGCACTGAGGGTGACCCAGCGCTGCCTCTTGCCCTGCTCCACATGGCTTCCAACCCCCAAGCAACATGTGCTTGGCTTCCTGAAACCTGGCTGAACAGGTTCTGGCCTTAAAAGCACATCTCTATGTTCAAGTGAACAGGTATAGACCATTAATCTATACCCTGGACGGAGAGAAGTCTGGGAAAAAGTGAAAAAAATAAAAGGAACGGGAAGAAATACAGATGGCGGGAGCTGCAGCTCCAGCTACACAATTTGTATGCAACACGCAGGGCTCACCTCTTCCAGCACCCTAATAAAGCAGGTATGGAAAGCTCCACACTGCACCCCAAACTGGAGGAAGTCGTTGCTTTGCTGTGGATCTCCAGAAACAGCCAGACACAAATGATGCATAATCTGGGAGCAAGCCAGACTCCCTCGTGCTCAAATATATTCCTTTGAAGTAACTGATACCCCTGTAAAATGTGGAGGGGAGTTCACCGCTCTGCCTTGCTGCTGGGTAGCTGGAGGAATGTTAAGTTAAATTTATCAATGCTCTCGCCACACTCCTTTCTTCCTGCCCCTTGACATGTGAGGTACAATTAGAGTGCAGCTGTACAGTTCAGGGTGCCCGAGTCAGAGCTGATGTGCGCAGTGGGGTGGGGGAAGGATGTTAAAAATTCATTAGGAGCTGGCAGGGACATGCTGGCAGGGAGTGGGACATAATGAGATTTAAGTTTTGGTAATTTAAATTTTCTTTAAACCCAGCTTTACCTCTGAATTGGATCCAAAACATTTCCTTAACGCTATTCTGGTTGTCTTTGAGGTTTAGGACCAAAGCTTGAGGTAGTTTAATTTGGCCTTGTTGCAAAAAAGGAGATGAGGATCTGCCCTTCATTTCTCTGTGATCATGTTCTAGTAGCACTTTGAACACGCACATGCAATCACATCACATTTTGTGGTAACCACTCAATAGCTGCAAATAAGATACCCCTGTTTCCATAGCTTTTCCATGGAGACACTGCTTTTTGCATCTCCTGTGTTTATGATAATAATACAGCTTTCCAATTTCTCTTCTCAGTAAGGTAAGTTCCTCTCCCACCGAAGTGTTTTTTAATTATTGATACCATAAATGGAAGTGTGTTGGAAACTATTGGCTTTGAAAATAGCTAACATGTGATATTATCCAAGAACCATCAGGAAAATTCTTTTGAAATTCTCTTTGATTCAGCCATCCTCGGGGCTTTATCCTTCTCTACCAGTCTCTCTACTGCCAATTTAAAATAACATTCTCTTGAAATCAGCGCAGTGTCAGGAGAAATTCATCAGCACCGTAGGTGCATGTTTCCCAGATGTATATAAACCTACTACATTTGGCAGCAGTAAATTGATTGCTTTTAAAAAACCTGGGGTAGTTGAATATTCCGTAGTGTCCAGCTTGGCTACAGCACAGAATATAAAGTAATTTTTTTAAGTTTCTTTCAGCTCTGTTTTAGATGAAAAAAGTAAGTGCTGACTACATAATTCCTGGCTTTTGATTTACTCAGATTTTCCTAATGTGAAAGCCACACCAGAGCTTTACAGGCAGGGAGAGAGTAACATAATCCTAATCTCCATTGAGATTTCATCAGAAATGTTAATGGTTTGTGCATGCTTCCTCCTAATATTCAACCTCTTACACTTTTAAACCAGGGAAAAAGCTTGACTTTAAAAGTATTTATCAGTTGGATCTATACGGTGAAATATTCTCCCCCCTTTAATATCATCAGTGCTGCATGCTCTAAAAATGTCTCCATTTCATTAATTTGTGATATACTGCTACCCTGAATTCTTTTAAGGTGGCTTTGGCTTCTGCCATACATATTTTACTGCTTTAAATTATAGATATAGGACTGTTGCCTAGTTAATTTCCTCTGGTTAGGAAAATATATTTCTGCTCTCCTGGCATTGCATAAAGTGATATGTGGGATTTGCTATATTTTTTAGCTGATTAAGTTTTGCATTTCTACATATTACTGCTTATGAGACCTCAAGTAAAAGTACGTAAAGGAAGGAGAAGTTTTATAGTATATTTCAAAGTTTCATTTGACTATAAATTCCACCACTAAGCCCTGCTACAAGACTTTTCCATTACCTTCCTGGATAGTCTGGCTATCAACTTCTTTCTAATTGAAGCATGAAAATAATATGAACTCAAAGTCATGAAGCTATAAGACAGGTATTAGTAAAAATGATACCAACTAATAAAATGTGACAGAAAGTTGTTTGCTGCTAAAACTCGGGGACATTTTTTTTTTTTTTGCAAGTCCTTATTAATTAATAGCACATTGATTTTGGTCTAAGTATGTGTCAAAGGATGGTATTGCAGATTTTAAACAGCCTAACATAACCACTGCTCATGTCTGTTAGTGAAGCTTCACATGGTCTTTTACTTGCAAAGCTGGTGGAGAAAAGAAATTACTTAGAATTCCAGTAATAATTGAGTCTTTTAATGCTCAGTGAATTATTTCCCATATCACTGGGTATTAATCCACCCACAATAATATGAGATAACTGGGGGAGTCAGAATCCCACTGCTCAGCAAGGCAATAGACCCCAAATGGTTTGTTTGAACCCAGTACAAGAATTTCCCTACCATGAAAATAAAATATAAATGCTAAAATCTCAGCTCAAAGTGAAATTCCCATGTTGTCTGTCTTAGCTGAGCCATAAAGCTACAGGAAGAAGTTTGTTTCAGACTTGATGAAACTTTAGCAAGATGATTGTACTAACAGAGAGCAGAAGGAATGTGTGGAATCTTTTCCTTTTTTTGTGCCATTAGGTTGGCTTCAGCTGTCCTGAGGCTAATTAGGAAATTTTACTATATCAAATTTCTCATCTTTACAGTATCTTAAGAGCTGTAAGAATATCCATTTGCTGTGATAAGGTGAAATAATATTGTTGCTTGCAATTACTCATTCATGCAGATCAGTACCTTCCTAATTCTCAGTTATACCTCTGCATTTGCCAGAATAATAATTGAAGATGTCTCCTGCTCCACTGTCTTTTCCCTTCCCTCACACAATGTCCAAGAGAATAAATCCTACCTGATCTTTCTGCCTGTCCCCTGACCTATCTCCACCTGTGTCCCCAAACATCGCCCACATCCATCCCAAATATCGCATTTTGAGTTCTACCGAAATGCCACTTTTTTGATTCAATAATGAAACCAGAACTTTATCCCCATTTGGTTGCAGCATGTTTACTTTTAGTGAGGCTGTTTCATCCCCACCTTTGCATTTAAAAAAGTGACCTTTTTTTGGATACATGTAGAAGAAGTGATATTTGCCAAGTCAAAATAAGACTGCAGAGAAGATATTCTAAAGGCTAATCCATTACTTTTGAAGAAAAATATCAAGCTTTACCACAATCCCTTATTATTATTCTGGGTCACCATGGTGTTTCCATGCACCTTGGCATGTCCCTTTAATTGGATCCGTACATGGGAAGGTCCGGCACAGTTGCATTGAAAGCTGACATTTCTAACTAACTGACCTTTTCAGGCCCAGTGACACTCCTATAATGATTATCCTCTAGCATTGTTTGGACACAATACCACATACTTCACAGCACATAAAGAATATGTTCTTTGAGAACTATTCAAAATGCCCAATCTCAAGTTAGCAAAATGAGAAAATTGGGTGCAAACATTCATCAGAGTGTTATTGTGCAGGTATCGATTTGAATGCCCTTTCATTTCTCTGGGAAAAAGTGTTGTATTATAGAGCTCTAAATTAACTTCTGTTCTGTTTTTTTCCCCCAGTAAGTATAAAAAGGTCAAATTCATTCATAAGGCTGAATAGATTTGCAGGATATAAGCAATAAGATAGCAATCAACCTTCAAATAACCTTTAAAGAGACAGTATCTTTTCTTATGACCAGTAATTGATCTGCTCATTAAGTCACTGGGTACTCTTTGGGGCACACCTGGGCAAAACTGTGTGAGACCTGTGACAAAAGGATGTCAGCTATAGCAAAACAGGAACAAATTTTCACATGGAAATCTAAATATTTTACAGGTTTTGAGGGGTGTAAAGTTGACGAGAGGATTGATATTGCAACGTGAATTCCTTGATTTTACTGTAATAAGGGTGAATGGAAAAGACGCAGAAAAGACCTCAAAGTGTGAATTTGGTATTTGTCAGGATGGCAACCTCACATGTTCATACCTGCCTGAAACCTGGATAGATCTTCAATTTGCCTTTTGGATTTAGTGGCTAATGTGGGAGGGTGACCACTGCCTGTGGTCAGTCCACGTGCAGGGGGTGCACATGGAGGGGACCCCGTGCTACACACGAGACACGGCCGGGCATCATTCTTCTGTTAAACTCAGTCAGATTGTCAAACAATGGCTTTCTGTGCACCATGAGGGCTTTGGGGACGTGTGGGGGTGTTGATCATCTCTGCCTGCTCAGACATAAAAGCCACATCCAGGCTGTTGAAGCACTGACTCCCTGGCTGCTGCCTCCTGTCACCTCCAGTCCTGGGCTGTGGCTCTGCAGCTCCTCTTGTGCAAGCAGGAGCTGCTGAAGGACTGCTGGGAATTTCTTCAAGGGAACAGCATCTAGCCAGAGACCTGTTCAAAGTGCCAGGATTGCCAATTTGAGATAGCAATCAGAAGATTAGTGCTCTGGCCATGTCCATATTTCATTTCTGCATGTAAATCCACGTTATGTTTCTGGTATTATTTTTATGAATTGCACATAGGCTGAGGACTATCTGTGCATAACTGATTACAGTAAGTTGTCTTGGTTCTTATCTTTGATCAGAATTTTCAGAAGCAGCAAGTATCCCAGGTGATGAGGTTTTCCATGCTGTAAATGTTTGCACATAATACTTTCTGTTTTACTCTACAATTTGCAGAATGAGCATCTCACTCATTTAGAGGGACTGAAAATGAGCAAGCCTGTGCACAGGTGTATTGTGCTCCTCTTTTTGTGTAAGCTCAGGGAAAACTTAAAATAGAAACTTTTTTTCTCATAAACCCCTTATTTCTTCAGTATCAGATGTTTTTAGGAAGGATGGAAAGCGTTCTTCCTTTTTAATGAAATTTTAATTTTCAAGGTCACCTGTCACTCTTCACTTAGGCAGATTTCTTCTTGCTCAGTGACCTCAACAAGACTAAGTAGAAATCAGTGTATTAAATATCTAGAAGGCAGCAGAGGATTATATTGCCACTACAAAGTAGAACTGAGTGCAGAAATGCAGGAGCCAGCAGAGCCCTGAGCAGCAGAGCCTCACCAGTGTGGGGACAGATGCCTCCAAGCCCCATTCCTTGGGTGCTCTGCCAGAGACAGATAAGCCCCAAGCCCTTTTTTCACTGGCTTTAGGGTGCTGTCATTCCAGTGCAGCTGAATTGCACCTGGGCCTGAATCTTAGCTTGTGTCCTTTTGTTTTTTTTAACCTAGCCAGGCAAATGCAGCAACTGTGCTTTGTTTCTATTTTAGCAGCATCCATGTACCCCAGTCCACAGGGGTGTCATCCTGCTGGATGCAGTGGCACCAAGCTGCTCCTGAACAGCTGGCAACTTAAACAGACAAAGCTCAGGGCAGTAGATGGGAATATATGGAAAGAGAACATCAGAAAATAAAATATTATTTTCATAGAACTGTGTCCTTTTGCTCCCCTTCCCTCCAGTCTCTGATGTAACAGAAAATGGCAAAACCAGTGGTGATTATACAGCAACAACGAGTGGGACTGAGGAAGAGAGGAGCTGGAACTGCACAAAGGACTTTTCCTAAGCTCATTTGTTTCCAAGGATTGCCAGTGGGCTCATTTCTTTTGTATGCAAAACATTTCTGTTAAAGCAGTCAGCCAAGGTCACAGGGAAACCCACAAGAAAGGATCACCCAGAGCCCTTATTATTATTTTGAGCTTGTAACAAAGGAATTTTTAGTAGAGATTTGAATGGGGAAGGTGTGCTGGTTCTGTGAATTCAGGCAGTAAGTGCAGCATAAGCCATGGTGGAAAGAGACCTGTTCATCACACAGCTCGGTGCAGTTTTGGAGGGAGTCATTTGAGCTGCTGCTAAATGAGATAATGTGAGGACTGTTCGGCAGTAGTAGCACTGCAGTGTCCTTAAGAAGGGGGTTAAAGGAAGGTGAAATACTGTTTTAACACCACAATCTGCTCCTGACGTTGCACAAGACCCTTCACTGGACTGCAAAGATGCTGTGAGTGCCAGGACAGAGAGTGCTGCCAGAGGAGCCAGGCACAGGAGGGGAAGGGGCACAAGGCAGAGAGAATAAGCAGGGAGGCAACATAAACCAGAGTCACATCTCTGGGCCATATGAATCAAAATGGAAATAACTGTTTTCAAAATACCTAGGAGATAGCAGAAGATTGTGTTATTCTTGATGCTTTATTATATTACCTGCCCTGTTGCACAGCTGCATCCCTTGTCCTTATCCTCTGGGGATGACTGGAAGGAAGGATTATCTGTAGAGACCCTGATTTTCCTGCCCATCCTCCAGGGAGCCTCACAGTGGTGCAAAATCCTGTTGTGCTGCTGCCTATCCCCTGTGCTGAACCCACCTTCCTGCCAGGGACTGTGAGGCTCTAGGGCCTGTGGCTGGATGAAAAAGGAACCCTCACTTCCACCTGCTGCACGTTTGCCTTGGGATCTGACCCAGAGCACTTAAATTGCAGCTGACTTGGACCAAACCCCTAATTCCTATCAAAGGTTGGACAAACCCAACAGTGAGGGCAACTTCTCGCTGATCCTGAGCTGAGCCCCCTCGCTCCGGGAGATGGGCTCGAGTTTTGTTATCCGAGCACTCAAATATCTCTGTGTGCTGGAAAACTTTCCTCACTGGCCTCGTGTGGGCTCTGGGCTGGACCAGCAGCAGCAGCACAGCCAAGCAAAGCACTCCCACCTCTGGGGGACAGCTCTGCCAGGGCTGGTTTTTGTGGCACCCCAAAAGATGGGAAGAATCCTGGAAGCAGGAGCAGCGGTGTTCTCACCCAGCCTGAGCAGGGCTGGCAGGGGCTGCTGCTCATAAATCCAAAGCCTGGCCCTGTCAGGCTGCCCTGGGAGCGAGCTCTCCCCGCTGCCCGTGCTCAGGAATTAACTCTGGGGGCATTACTCTCTTAAGGCTTCGTGTTATAGTTCTGTTTTCTTCACCTTCAACCCCGCAATGGATTATGGCCATACTTTCTCTTATAACTAAATGCTCTTCTGTCCTTTGACAAAACAGATTTGTGTCTTTTCATAGCTTTCTGTAGAGGGCTAATAATACATGGGAAAGCTTTACTGCCCACAGGAGACTTTGCCTGGCCGTAATAATAAGAAATGCTGTTGAAAAGTCATGATCAATGTTAATTCAGTTATTTTTCATTTTCTCTTTTTTTTTTTTTTATATATATATAATGAAATCTTCTACTTTATGCATTTTATCCAGTGCTACCCTATGAATTGCTTGTTGGAGAGAGGGGTCATTGGTTATAAAAATGAGTTCTTGCTGTTTGTCCTCATATGAAAATAACAGCAATATTTTGAAATGATGAATTTAAGGGAGGGGGAAAAAAAAAGTGGGATCTTGGATGTATAAAAGATGTAAATATTGTTTTCCAGGTTTTATGGTTCCCAGATGCCTCCTCTAATTGCATAGCTAACCCTGAGTTTATTAAGTTATTTTCCAGAGTCAAACTCATTTGTAAACATGTCAGAATAAAAACTAAATTTAAAAAACAAAACCTTTGGATTAGAATTCTGGAGTGATAAACAAACTAATTTAGAATGTATTTGCATGTAATTTACATGTGCCAAAATAGGATTGCATGTGGTTTGTAAATACAGGTCTTGAATCTATTTAACATTGCAGAATAGCACAGAAGAAATTAATTGTAGCTCAGAAAAAAAAAGGTTAAAATAATAAAAAGATGGCTTAAAATGGCCCATGTTTGAATGTGATTCAATGTGCAGAAACTGGTGAGGAGAGATAAGCACACAGTGAAAACTGTAAATTCTAGCAGCAACATCTGTAGTAGTTAGAATATGATGTTTTATAGCAATTCCTTACCTCCCCCCACGGACATTGCTATGGCACACAGCATATTTATTATTCACTTTCTGCAAGAGATGTTTGCCTAGCACAGCCTCAAAAAAAATCTGTCTCCTTTCTTTTAATGCTCACTTACTCAGAGATGATGTGAGCTTCCATTTGAAGCCTCTTGGCCAGCCTGACCTGGAGGCTTTGGCTGAAGATAACAATTTGTAATTACCTGGGTTATTGCAATGGTACCAAAGGATCCATCAGAAGGTAAATCCTTTGCTGGGTGCAGTTCCCATCTGGAAAAGACCTGAATTCTTCATGCTGTTTCCACCTGAAATATGTCATAGAGTCATAGAATGGCTTGCACTGGAAGGGATGGTGAAAACCATCACGTTCCACCCCCTGCCATGTGCAGGGAGGACATCTCTCCCTGGATCAGCTTCCTCAGGGCCCCAGAGGTGTCAAAAGTCAGGGTGGAGCACACGGTACCACCCCATCTCTGCCTGCAGTTTCCAAAATATGCAGGCTAGAGGGAAATATCACCTGTGCAGACCTGAGGCACAGGGAGTGACAGCAGCCTTGAGGCTTGGCAGGTCTTGCTTTGTCTCCTTGGCCTCTGCTCCTGCTGACTGTGCTGAAATGAATTTGTGTTCTGGGCCTTGGGATTAAAGCAGCCGTGGTTGGAGGGAGGAGGAAATGCTCTCTGGATAGAAAGGGATTGAGTAAATGCAAATGTAAGCACTGAGTTTAATAGTGCTGGATTGCACTGCTGGAGTTATGGGGGAAAGAATTCTTTATTAACTGTAAAAATATATATGTAATGAATGTTTTCAGGCTTGTCTTCAAATGCCATGGAATATCCCTTCCTATATTGACAGCAAAGCAGCCTGGAGCTTAAAAGGGGCAGGAAAATGGTCCTGCAATCTTTGCTGTAAGAGCATCTGTAAGGCTGGTCAGTGTTCAATCTCACTGTCTTCAGATTTTGCTGAGAATAAATAGAAATGTAAGGATTTGTCCTCTGAATCCTAGGATATTTTTTTTAATTCACTGGATTAATTTAATATATTTTATTTAATTTTTAGACAAAGGGGAGGAAAAAAAAAAAGAGTATGGAAAAGCAGACTTTATGGGATAGGAGGCAGAGTTTTGCGGTGTATTTGCTATTCAGGATTTTATTTGAGCACCATGGAAGAATATTATCAAGGAGAACCAGATGTCAGGAACCTTTCCATACATTTTTCAGGTCATAATACTTCTATTTCAATGTGCAGATAAACGTTGCTAAATATTTTCTTGTACTTATCATTTCATCTATGGGAGAAATTAATTGTAGCTTGAAGAAAAGAGGTTTATTTCCCACTTGGCTGTGAGCCATTTTGTATATCTGCTTTAAATGTTAATTATTAATTAGGATATAATCTATTTAAATCTATTTAGCTGTCCATTTCTTCCAAAGAAGGCAGCTGGATGAAACAAGAAACATGCATCATTATAGAGATGATAAATTAGGCTCTTATCCCAGGAGAAGACAGTTCCTCAACACCAAGGTTGAGATTTACCAGGGAGTGGAGGAGCCTCCCAGCCTTGTCCACTTGGTGCTGGATACAGAGAGGGAGGACACCAAGATGGATTTTATAAATCAATTATTGGTAGTAAGGGAAACATCATTGCTGTGACATTCATTCTAACAGAGTTATTGTTGCTGGGGAATGGACTTGGTGGGAGGATGGATGTTTTAAAGTTGTATTGGAAAGTGAGGAGCTGGAAAAACAATAGCAGGTGATAAAAAAAGGGAAAAAAAAACCTCCAACAAGTAATAAGACTCTTTTTTGTGTATCCCAAGTGGGGCAGATCCCTTCCATGAGCATCAGTGAAGCTGCAGTGCTTGTATGTCTTACAAAATTGAAATGAATTTGTTATTTTGGGAGAGTGAAGTTGGGATATGTGTCTTTATAGACATGAATGGCTTCTTGACAGAAAATATGTCATGGCTACCTTAATCAACTGAGTCCTGAAGATGAAATGTGAGGCTGGCAATTAGCACCAAAGACAAGCTGTGAAAACAGGAGTTTCTCTCATTTCTTTTAATTATGTTTTTTGTTCAAATATTTACATATTTTATCTCCTATTTATTGCAAACTTAATATCAACAGCAAAGGAGACACTTTGGATTAAATTTTGTATATTCGTGTTTTTAGGTCTTTCTTTGCCAAGTTAAATGCAAATCAGAGCCCTTGTTTATATGAACAGTATCTGTATGGATTTATCTATAGGAACAGTTGCAAAGCTGGGCACTGGATTGCACAGCTCCTCAGTGCAGCTTCACACCTTTCCCAGCAAACAGCTGAGGGACTTGGGAAATCTGCAGCATATTCCTGAAACTTTAAACTGCACCATGGTGTTACCTGGGGCAGCTCCCTGGGTCACAGATCAGCGGCTGGGAAAGCCAGAACATTTTCTCCCTTTTTTTTATCTGTATCCATTGTTCATAGCTGATCAGTTCCAGGAGGAAACACCCTGTCCATGCTGGTATTGCCTTCAAAAAATTGCCCCACTGGAGCACGGACACACAGCCCAGCTCAGATGCACATGCAGGTGCTGTGGAGTTACAAATATGTTTGTGGTAATGAAAAGAATATGGCTTTTAACCTTTTTGTTTTAATTATTATTTTATTGTAACTGAAAGTGTCGTGTGCTCTTGTGACGCAGAGAAGACAGACACAACTGAACTTTTGTTCTGTCCAGGGCTTGGGCAGGCAGCTCAGGCAGATGGTCCTTTCAGGATATTCCTAAAAAGAATATTTTGGCACTGCCATATTCCTGATTTCCTTCAAATGGGGCTGGCAGGAGTAACATTCAGCTGTGCTGGACTTACCTGGGACAACGAAATCCAGAGAAGCATTCCCTGCTCACAGGTTTGCTTTTCATGACACAGAAAGCTCCTGAAGATAAAATGGATGCTGTGCCCCAAATTTCTGTGTTGTCTTGACCTGAGGAGCTCTTACCCCTCAGGAGTGACATCCCAGAACCTCTGCAAACATCTGCTCAGAGCACAATAGCAGTCAAAAATGCAGAATGTTTGATATCAGTAAAACTAAAGGATAAATTAGATGTAACCATGCACAGCTCACAAAATAGGTGGCAGAGCCAGCAGAGGTACTCTAAAAGACAATGAGGATGATCAGAAAAATAACCTCCTCTGGAAAGAAATCAAGTGTGATTTTTTTTTTTTTTTTTAAATTTTATTTTTTTCCTGTAGGATCTGCCACTATGGAATGGAGCTTGAGCTGTCTAAAGTTTATGGGTTTCTTTTTCATAGTTAAGGATGTTGCATAACTATATTTTGAGCCACATGATAGTGGATAAATAGAGCAATAAATACAAGTTACTACTGGCCCAAGGATCATAACAAGTTTATATTCATTAAGGGAGAAGAGAGGGCTGTACTATGGTATGTTTGAGAAGGACTAAATTCCCACAGCTGTAGAAATCTCTTAGCAAATATTTGAACAGAAAATACTTTTCTGTTCTTTTTCTGTGTGTGTGGGTTTTTTTGTTTGTTTGTTTTTGAGGTTTTTTTGGTAAGAAAATGTATTAATTGTGTATCTCCAAAGCCACATCCCTTGACATGAAGAAAAACAAATTTAGCTAAAAAATCCATTATGGTTCAGTGATACAATGAAGAAAGACTTTAAAATTAATAGCAAATGTTTAGCCTTAAAAGGAATAGGGGACATAAATAGCTTTCAAGTATAAATAAGAGAAGGAGAAGAAAAGAAGTGGGGGAGAAAGGAAAATAAAACACATGAAGGAAAAATCCACGTGAGCAAAACTAAAAGTTCTAGTTTAGTATATTTTCTGGGATCTCTTTAATTCTAAATAAACTAAAACTCAGGTTTTAGTTCAAAATGATGAAGTTCAAAAGGCTGATGTGCCTGGTAAGAGTTTATTTTAGTTTCTGTCACCTTGGATCAAATCCAGCAACAACAGAAAGGGATTTTGTGGGGGATAAACACTCTTAAATCAGGAGTACAGGACTCCTAGAGAAACTGGGATCACCCCAGACCCAATGCTCTGCTAGATTAATGTGTCTTGGAAATGGGGGGTTGCCATTTTATTGTGCAAATTCTCAGAAAGGCAGCTCATGTGACCCAGATTAGCACAGACTGGTGTTTTGGCAATAACCCCCAGAAAACTAATTAAAAGGCTGATGAAGGTTTAGTTAGCAAAAGTTAAATACTAATGAAAAGCAGTGTTTTGTGAGAAAAAGGATTTGTCAAACAATTAATTTTGGCCTTTGAATATATCACATATATGGTTGATGAAACTTTTTTAAGGTGTTTGATTTTGCGCCTTACAACTTTTTAAAAATACAGAATGCATTAAAAAAGGTAAAACTTGGTCAACTGACACATCTCACACATCACTCCTCATGGGGGAGCCTCACTCGAATGGGGCTCTCTTCAACAGGTTCCTCTCACAGTAGTGGACCCAATGAGACCTCTAATGATGATTTGTGGTGATTAAAACATCAATGTTGAGCGGTAAAAGAAGATGTAGAAAGGTTTGTCACACAGTGCAACCTCGATCCCCTGACTGGCTGGATCCTTCACACAAAATAATCCATTTCAGCATAGAAAAAACCCCTTGATTTCTGCTCCTCAAAGCCAGGAAGGCAGCCAAAGCCTGTTTGATGGAGCAGTATTGATCAAAAGAATTTGGGATTGTGTTTGTCTAGTAATTAAGTTAGATGAAGCCTGAAAAGATATATATTCAAACCATTTTTCTTTAATGGAATATACACAGGGACGCAGAATGGATCAGAATGTCAAAACTGTATCTCGAAATATTTCATACCTCAACATGCACTGTTCTTCTTCCACTTAAAAAGAAAAAGCAGTGAAGTATTGGAATTTGAGAAACCAGTTTAAATGATAAGACTTTAAACTCGGTTTAGGTCATCAAAAGTGAGACAGAGAGATGCTGCAATACACATTTGAAGGCAGGCTCTGAGCCTACTGGTAGCATGTGTGTATTTGTGTTTTAAAACAGACAATTTCCAAATCACATGTTATTTGCCTTTTGTAGTGCAGCCTTTCGTGCCTGTTTGGGCTACACAAATGGGAGAGGACAATCCAAAGTTTTAATGGGAATTATATCCCTGGGCACACACAAAATAAGAGGTCAGTTTACAACAAGAACATATTTACAGCAAAGAACTGTCAAAAGGTATTTTGTCTATCTCTTACAATCAGACCAGAATCCCATGGCAACAGGCAAAGGTCTTTTGTATGGCCTGATATGAAATTTAAAGCTGAGTATTGACAGTAATATTAACTGCACTGGGTGGGGCATGAGCTGGACTGGTGTCCTCCAAGGCTGCCTGAAATTATGTGGACTTGCTGTGGAGAGATGAAATCATTGCTTGCCTGGGTTTAGAATAAAGTAGGTAAATAATTTACAGCTTTGTTTTGCTCAGAATCTCTCTGTAGTGCTCAGACAGTGTCGAAATGGGCAGAGCATCAAGAGGGATTTCTGGGAAGATCTGCCCTTTAGTCAGAGGAGATAAACATATCCAAGTGCTACCAGGGTGTGATCACAGAGAAGAGTTATGCCAGTGGAGAGCACTAGAGAAGCTACCAAGGAGAGGTGGCAACAGTCAGAGTTTAATAGAATATGTGAGGGTTTAGGATAGAGTCTGTGCAGTTCCAACACAAGAGCAGAGTCAGCTCTCAAACACTCACTGCATTTTTTCCTGACTGCAAGGTGACCAATTACACCATGTAAACCAATTAAAATATTTGATGCTGTGCTAAGCAAGAAAGATAGAGACAAGAGAACAGGGGAGTAAAGCACAATAATTTGTACTCTGAAGTTGATAGATCTACATGGACAAATGAGGTGATGCATAAACCCCCCTCCAAAATGACTGGATCAGGCATAGCATTGAGCAGTCTGACAAAAATGATATTTCTGTTGTACTTCCCTCCTCTTCCACTTTGAGTGTCCAGTGTGATGAAGTACTCCTGGAAATCTTTGGGCTAATTTGCAATGTCCCAGAAAAGCAAAAGCTGTTGGAAGCATGTAGAATAAGGAATGAACAGAGCAGATCTACTTCTGAAAATAAACCCAAATTATTCTTATTTCATATGTGAAAATCTGACAGTCTCACAAAAGTTAAAGATCAAACTGGAAGTGGGGAGCTCACGTTGCTAAAATAATAACATGGAAGAAAATCACTGGCATGGGGTTGAACATTACTTTTCCACTTACCTTTCTATTTGCGTGGTTGGAAGTTTGTGTTTCCCCTTAACAAGGCAAAAGAATTTAATGGCTTTATATTGTTTGGAGTGGAGTGAGTGCCTGCAGGCTTGCTTGATGAGCAAAGTGACATCCTGAGGAAACGTACAGCAAATTGCAAACAAAATCCTTATTAGTAGTGGCAGTTACCTCCTGGAATAGGATTGATTTGAAATCCCTGTAAGGATAGTGCTCTCCTTGCTCAGCCAACTTGACAAATAAGAGCATTTCTTAGGAGTTCATATTCAAGTTGTGGTGGAGGTAATAGAATTTAACTTTCAGATTCAAAACAATTAAAGCAATGTACTGAACATCACTGTGCCTGAGAGATTTATTTTAAAAGTTACACATACAGCCCTTCTCTATTCCAAATGCAATAAAAAAAGCTGTTATTTTTTCTGCACATCCTTAGAGTGGTTTTGAAGAGCAACTGGAATTCAAAGACTGGGGATGCTCCCAAAGAAGAAGAGCATTCACTGTGGAAATCCATGTTTTTTCTCAGCTCAGAAACCCAGAAAATAATTTTGATCTATCCTCTGCCATACTCTGGAACATGACAGGAAGAATGTTGAGATAGTCTGGACTATTTGACAACAGCAATGTGAAGCAGCAGACATGTTATTCTGCAAAGTGTTTTTCAAAAAAAAAAAAAAAAAGTCATATGTGAACAGTGTAATAACAGCCTTGACAGGAATCAAAACAATCTGCAGTATTTGTTTTATTTCCCATCAGCCACTACTTATGTCACCACAACAAGAAGTGAAAAGTACCAAAATGTTCATTCCTCTTTGCCCCACGCAACTGAAATATCTGAAAACATTTACGATGAGCATGGAAAAAAACTCTGGAGTGGAGACAATTGAGATAAATACTCAGAGTTAATCCCAACTCCTGTTGCTCAAGCTGTGTTTAGATTAGCAAATTGCATGGACTGACAGAAGTGAATTTTTGGAGCAGAACATTTGGCACTGAAGACATGGTCATACCTACTCTGTGTTCCTGAGGTTTTCCCATTGGATCAGCTCTGCTCTGCTCCTGGGGCTGAAATGCCTCTTGGTGATTGGAGCACATCTTCTAATTAAATTTCATCCATGGGGAATCCATTTTGTGTGCTCCAGGATTGCTCTGTGATGTGAACCAAAGCATGAGATGCACAGATATGCCGAAGACAGGCTTCAAAATGTAAAATGCTTAGGATGTAATGTGGAGGAAATAAATGTTTCATTAACTTACTAGTTGTCAAACATGTTTCTCCCAAATTATTTTTAACTCAAGGCACCACCGAACTACACTTGAATTGAATTGGTTTGGGTATTGTTTAATTTAGTGAGAGACAAATCTCTGTTAACAAAGTAAAACAGCAGCTGTTACTGTAATGCATCTTGTGGAAAGGCAAGGAAAGCATCTAAGTATTTGCTGGTTTATGTTTTGAACAATATTTAGTAGTTGTTATCTTTGCTGCTGGAAGGTTGGACTTCTGCATTTGGTAAGCAAAATGATGTTGCCATTGAATGTGAAACCATTCAGAAATGCTAATTAATACTTCTCTTAATGAAATATGTGCTCGTCATGAATTCTTTTACCTGGAATTCTATTTTACTATTTTACCATTTTAAAAAGGCCAATAATAATCAAAATGGACAAATGACATGAAAATAAAAGGCTCGCTATCCCTCTAAGAATTTACACATTGCTGCCCTGCAATTTGGCTGCAAGCCTTGAGAGTTTCATACAATATTTAAGGCTTCAGCCTGCCATGAAATCGGTATGGTGAAAGCCTGTTGTGGGTGGATCCTTGAGCATCAAGAAGCAGTCTCTCCTCTTAAAACTGGCAAAACAAGATTCTAAGTTGTTGGGGATTTTTCATTTTTCTGTTTTGGATTAATATCACACTTTAATATGCTGTATTTGCTATAGCCTAGTACGAAAACCTTGAAGAATTGTCACATTTCATGCACCAGGGCTCGATACACAGTGTCCCAGCATACTACAACTCTCCATTGCCAAATGCTTTATTCCTCTTGGGAAGGGGTTGTCGTGGGTTGGTGCTGGAAAGGAGGCAGGAGGTGGAGTCTGTTCCCGAATGCTAATGCTTTGTTTTTGTGGAACTGGCAGTAATCAACCGATCTTGCTTCAAGAACCATTTGATAAGTATCCTTGATACTATCTTGGCCTCTTCTCTGGGAATTACTTTTAGAGGATTCCCTTTAATGAAGCACTTTTTTCTCCTCTCCCCTTAAACTTGTACGAAATCTTACTGAATAGTGGGAAGGTATTTTTTGTTTTGCGTGCAGCGAGGGAAATGGTCAAAAAAAATTGACCAGGGAATGGATTACATACAATGAAAAGTGGAGGGGTTTTCACTGTGTTATTCATTCATCTGTTTAGTTTTGAGTCTCTAAATGGTCTGCAAGGAGAGCATCTAGTTGACAGAAGCCTGAAGTAAAGCCAAATGAGAGATTGATTTACCCCAGAAATACTGCTCTGTTTAGCAGATCTGTTTGTATGACTTTTCACTTGCTAGCAGTCTTTTGCTAGCTGGTATAAACGAGGTCCAGCTCCCAGGGTTACTCTGTGTTTGTATAAGGGCTCTAGACTTTTACACACTGGATATCAGCTTTTAGAGCGTGAAGACTTCGTTCAATGACACACCAAAGTCACCATCTTCTAAAAAAGCTGGTACATTAAAAACCTCTGAGAACATTTCTTCAGTTTCATCACAGCATTGGTCTTTTCTTCTCAGTGGCAGACTTGAAAAATTTGACAGGATAACCTAACACTTCCAGCACGGTGTTAGAAGAAAGATGCTCCTGTGCATAAGAAGTAGAAATAACATTACATAAACCATACTTCTTATCCATAAATCTTCTGGGGTCTGGGTTATTCTTTGAATTTTAATGGAGAGTATGCTGAATGCTGACACACAATTAAATTATGGCTACCTTCATTTGTGAAATAGGCTCTGTTTGTAAAATAGGCCCTCTGGATCTTCTCTTGTTATTGAATGGATCTGTAGAAAGGCAGGCAGTCCAGACATTTCCAGCAGTGGAGTTTGGTGCATTCATGCCCAGAACAGACACTATGAGGCCCTGGCAAGCCAACCATGTCCCAGTGTGCCTCCACTCCTCCCCTGAAGGAGACAAGCTGTGGGAGGAAGAGGACAACCCAGCCTTGGTGCCCATTCAGCCCCTAGCCTTTCCCCCAGGGCTGTCAGCAAGGGTGTTAATTAGTGTCACTTGTGACAGCCAGGAATAGGACCTGTGCCACAAAAGCATTTCCTAAATTACTCTGCCAGCAAACAGCCCACAGATGGACATGACTTCCATTCACACCAGCCTGAGCTCTGAAGCCATGGCAGACCTGAAAAAGTTGTCTAATTTATTGCACTTCCCCACAGACCCTGCACCCCTCCTATATCCCTTTGATTTGAAAGAGGTACAGGACGGCTGAAGTTCAAATGTTTCATTTTCCAGTCTCAGCCCTTTCCCTCCCTGTGGCAGACTGCTCTGTAAGTGCTTCAGTATTGATGAGGATATTTTCTCAAAGGCGTCTGAGGCTTCTCTTTTTCAGGGATCAAAGGAAGGAATAATCTGGATTTTTGCAAATGGATACATGACAACACTGATGTCATATCATCAGTGAATTGCAGAGCTAATGTGCTTCATCTGCTTCAGAGGCTATTCTAATACTAATGTGCTTTTACGCCTTAAAAAAGTCCATGACCTAAATACAAATAGGAAATACAGTATGATTTTGCTATTCTGTTGTTGAAAGATGCAATGTTTTCTCACCTACCCTGGATTTTCATGTCCTACTTTAGCTTCACTCTCATCCATTTTTTTTTTTTTCCTGTTTTCTGCAATCTCTGGCATTATCATTTCAATCCATTGATTCTTTGGGATCACCAGATACTGAGGTCTCATTTGTACTCCTCTCCACCTGTTTGAATGGCAATCAGAGACCCCAGCTGCCAAGCTCTGCAATATTCTGCTCAGTTGAGGATTGTGGTTGGCATCAATGCAGATTTCATTTAGTTTTGCTGGCAGCTTCCACACCACCACTGGGCTTGCTGTAGGTGCAGACACAAGTGTTTTGGTCATTTATTCCTTTTACATAGTCTAAAAACATGTAAAAAATGTGCCCAGGCTAGTTGTTCCTCCATCCAAATTTCCTTTATTAAAAAGGCATGCCATTTCAAGGTGGAGGCATGCAATCCTGCTCCTCACTTGGCATCACGTCCCCGTGCTGGCGGAGGTGTTTGTGCTGCCCTTGGCATTCCTCAGCTCTGTTTTTCTCTATCACTCTTGGGGTGGCTTTGGCAGCTGCACAGGCCAGATGCAAAGCTCTCGCCTCTTTTCCAGCAGAGGCATGTGAGGTCTGTGTAAAAAGCTTTCTGGCAGAGGCTCTGCATTTTGCCTGGCTCTGTTTTTCCTCCCCAAGATTTGCTCCTCACCCTCTCTTCGTGTACCATCTTCTGCTCCACAAACAAGTGTGAGGAATTCAGCTGCACGGGCTGGGGGTTTGGAGAGACAGCAGCTCACGTAAGTCACACAAAGAGCCCCATTAGTGCCCGTGTCTGCTCCGTTTCTGATGTATAAACAGTTACTTTGACATTTAATGAATTTGTCATCTTATATCTTGGAAGCACAGCAGCACCATGCACTCCTTTAGAATAAGCAGTTCTCTTAGCAGAAAGATTAATAATGCCTGTTTGCAAGTACAGGTTTCATGGTCTTTAATAAGTAGTGAGCTCATACTACAAATTTTTCCCCTGATGAAGACACTTTAATAGTCTCTTTCTCCTTGAATGGTCTGCCTGTTTTCATTAAAAGTGAAGGAACCTCTGATTTTGCAGGCTACTATCCTTTGTCTAAGAGCTTGAAATTGTTCAACAGGTTCAAGAGTTACTGTAAGCATGCATACTCCAGGCAAAAAAAACCCCAAACCTAATAAGAAATGCAGTTTTTTTAATCTGTCAAAATAGGCAGCAAAAATTCAAACAGGAATGCTATTTCTGACCTTTGCCAAGCTGACACTGTCCTGGAGCATTTGTGCTGGCAAAGAGCAATACCCTTCATGATTTCTATCCAATGCTAGTTATTGCTAAATGTTCCTCTTGTTAACAAATAATAAAGTTCCACCTCCAGAAGATTTTGACAAAGTTAGTGGATTTGGCAGCCTGACACTTTATTTTAGGATATTTTACTTAAATAACCATGAAAAGTGCTGTCTTCACTTACTGTACCTGTGAAACTTTATGCTCCCACTAGAATTCAGGACTTACAAGTTCATTTATAAAGCATTTATAAATCCATACTGTAGTGGCAAAGGAGATGTAGCTGGCCAGCAGGTCCCCTATCCTTGTGTGGGGAGAGCATTTGGAAAAGTGGGGAATTTTCTGCAATCTGATGGTTGTTTCTCTTTTACGCATAAGAAAGACTTGATGGTTGTTCTTTTCTGTCTGTAAAATGACTTCTTGTTTTGACACTTGGGATTTGGGTTGTTGGAAATCTTTTCATGTTTAAGTTGGTTATTCACAAATGCTAATGGTGGTAATATTAGCAGTATAGTTTGTAGCTTGTCACTTCATGATCTCAGTCTTTATGTAAGAATTGGGGATTTTTCATCTCTTATGATTAACTGGCAGAGACACACGACTCCCACGATGTCACTCAGTGTCACACTCAGGAACAGGTTGTGGAAATCATGGACTCTGTCCCAGACCTCTACCCAGCAAACTGTGCCACAGGAGTATGCTTCTTTCTACTTCCATTTTTGTAAAGATTTTTGCTCCACCTTATCTGCTGCATTTTTGTAGTTGCAGACATTTATAAGCCCATCACAGAAGCATTCAAGTGTCACAGCATTAAATGAAAGGCAAAACCTTAACTCTAAATAAATAGTGCAGACTCATCACCATCTGCTTTACAGTTAGAATTGTTGCTCATGCTGAAGTTTTGATGAAAAATTGTTTGGTTTTTATGAAGAAGAGTCCTGATGGGATCGAAATTGCTGCCACAGAAAGGTCAGATCCAGGATGCCTCACCTAAGGATGATGACCAGGAACATGATCTGGGGGACCATTACGTGGAGCAGTGCACCCAGAGTGTCCAGAAACCTTCACCAGTTGCATCAGAAGGCTGCCACAGGGAATGCTGGGCAGTTGGATTGGATGGTGATCAAGAAACATTTCATTTAGAACAGTACTTTTACTACACATAAAGATCGCGGGAGAGTCGAGCCATTGTGTTTGACGTTCTGAGGTCGCTGAGGTGCTACATCACCAAGGACTTCATAGTTAATAACCAGCACTTCAGCTTGCACCTGGAGTGAGACTGGCAGCCAGCAGGAGCCCAAGAGCAGGTGCAATATGCTCTTGTCCATTTACTCATCCTCTGTGGCAGGCAGCCACCTCCTGCACCAGCTGAAGCTGCCAGATGTCCTTGGGGTCAGTCCCACATCACACGCATTGCAGCAGTCAAGAGTTTTACTTGCTGCTTGCTTTTGTTGACTGCTCCTGCCAGGGTCACTACCTGAGCCTGTCAGTAAAAAACTCCCAGTATAATTCCATGTGCCTCCTAGGGAATGCCCTCAGGATAAAGGGACTTGTTTTGATGCTGAAGTCTCCTACTGCACGTTAAATTTTTAGTTTTCTCCATCTGATGAGATAGCACGTTAGCTATCATTGATGTCTTTTTAGATTATTATCTTTAGTGAATCACTTGTTCGTCCTGCATTTTATCCATAGGAACAGTAAACTTCCCTTTATCAAGAAGGGAATTTCCCTTAAGTCCCTCCAAAATGATATGTTACATTCTGTAATTATTAACTTCTTCTCTTTGTCTTACCCACCAAGCCCAGCAGTGCTCCCTTCCCAGCTGAACTGGCAGAACCCACAGTGTGACACTCTATTGTCATTCAGCTCAGGTGTTTTCCCTAATGGCAGCAGCAAGCTCAGGTAACATTCCAGCAGGTTATAATTTCCTGAGATGACCTCAGATTGTGGCGTTTGCCCGCTTCAGGAGACGGTGAAGAACATCAAACATGTCTTCATAAACATCATACATTTTTATTTACAATTCTAAATGAGGTACATGTTTAAATGTTTCGTGGGCAGGAAGCAGTATTGATCACTGGTTGACATTTTTAAGAAAAGCTATTACTGCAGGTTGAAATTGGCCACTCTCCTTACACCAAGCAAATTGAGATAATGTCTGTTTATAAGAAACAAAGAAAAGAATAGGGACTGTTGAGTGACCAATTTCATATTAATATTTTATGGTGTTTGCAGTATTTTTCATAATAATCCCAAATACCCTGATTTCTAACAATTTTCCTCTTTTATTTTGACTCTTTTTCAAATTGTTGCTGAAAAGGTAGAGTTAAGATTGCCTTGTGTGCTGTATAATTCTCTACTAGCTCCTAGCCTTAATTTGTGTTTTTCTGGCCTTTTAGTGCTTGATTTTGCAGTGAAGTTTGGTTTTGTTTGTTTCCTTTAATTGTTTGGAGGTTTGTTTTGTTTGTTTTTTTGGGTTTTTTTTAATAGCTGTGCAAATTGTTGCAGGGTTTGTTTGCCCTCAAACTCTCAAACTCTACTTTTTTTTTTTCCTTATGATAATATGAAGTGTTTTCTCTGATGGCAACAATGCCCCTTTTCGTGTAGTCTGAGGTTTAAAGTGTATCAGTGATTTGTTTGTACTTTAATAATATGCACACCCCTCTGTGCCAATGCTGCTGTTTCCCTGACGGTAACCAAGAGTGCCGTGAATCCTCATTCACCAATCCTTCTCTCCTCTTAAATGTCACAGCTGTCAGAAAAGGAGTGATGTAACAAAATATTAGAACAACATTTTCTAGATTCTTCTGTGATCTGCTGCTACTTTCTCTCACGCAGCAAGTGATGGGAGTCATTCAGCAGGGACAGCTTAGGAAATGATAGCAGCTGAGTAAATCTGACTCATAGAACAAAATATCATGGATCAAATGGGCTTGTGCCAAACTTTCCCACTGGATTTACTGTAAGACTCTGACCCTTGTAGTATTACAAAAGTGGGTCAAATTTTCTGTGCTTGTACAGTAGGTGTTTTGACATTTTGCCAATGCTAGCGTGCACTATCAAAGGTTTTATCATCAGTTGCCAAAGAGATAACTACAAGTTTTGAATTCCAATAGTGTAATTGAATGTCCTGCACCTCAACAAAACAACAGTGGGGCAATGGACCACAGTGCATGTTACACCTCTGTGCTGCCATGAGGAAGTTTGGCACTGAGACTCAGCTGGAATCTGGATGGAAAAGGTGAAAACATCCAAGACAAGAGAATTTTATCCTTGTGGATTAGGAGACATTTCAGTGCCCTCTCAGACCTCTGTACCACTAGTCTGAGCCTGTGCTGTTGTGTCCAGGAGATGTAGGTGGGCTGCACCAGAAACATGGGGTGGGGTTCAAAAGGGAGCTTTTCTTCTCTTTTCTGCCCTCAAGTACCTAGTCCTGATCTTGGACATTCACCTCTCACTCTTACTCCCCTAATTTTAACTACAGAGATTTTGTGATCCTTCTGTTTCTTTCCTTTTTATTGGTTTGTTGCAGTCCCCAGCCCTAAAGATCCAACTCCCATTTTTCTCAATTCAGTAATGATTCTCTTCTCCTCAGCCCCTCTAGTGAGGCACAGCTGATGAAATTTGTATTGCTGCAGTCTGGCTTTCACCTGACTATGAGCCTGCATCTTTCCATCTTTTCCATCTTTCCCACTCTGCTCTGTCTCAGAGATTCCACAAGTCTGAGAACCTGGAGTTCTCAGCACAGTCACTTTTCCCCCTTCCCACATTAGTGGCATGACAGCTTGTCATCAGAAAAGTATTTATAGCGTTGTGAACTGCTTCACAGCCTCAGGTAGGGGACAGGAAAACCAAGAGCTAAGGATAGACCAGTGCTGGGTGTCCATCATCCACTGCAGGTCTCAGTTCATCCAAGGGTCATCCAGGGTCAAGGGATGCCAGAGCTATGGGGCAGCTTAATGGTGTGACAGCCACTGTTGCAATTGTAGAAGCCTGACTTTTTTCCAAAATGAAACAAAATCAAGTCTTCTAAACTGGCGATAATCCTCCTTATATTACCAGGGTGATAGTGGAGGGATCATTTGTCTGCGGGTGTGCTGTGTAACCTCAGACTGCTTGCATGCCAGCCTCCCTTCCAGTTCTTATAACTCTTAATTCTGGCAGCACAGAAGTTAATAGTTTAGGAAAATTTTGCTTTTTTAATAATTAAGTCTGTAGAAGGTAGAAATCAACAGTACAGTGCGTTTTCCCAGCAGAGACCGTAAATTAATTAGGAGCAATTTGCTGTCAGAAACAATTTCCATAATTTTAAGTAAAAAAGCAGAAAAACCGTTTTTATCCTGAAGTGATTTAACTCCTGTGATGATGAATTATGTGAAATTGCAATTTACCTGCTCCTGGCTCCTGGTACCCAGAATGAAGTGGGTGAGAAGCAGGTGGTGGTTTCCACTGCTGGGGCAGAATTTCTGAGAGTGATGCCTTCTCTCCCCACCGTTCAGATCTTGACCTTTTCATAACAGAATTGTCTTTGACACTTGCAAATTCCTGTCAGGAGATAATGAACAAATTGCAGTGCTAATCGAACACAGGCCTTTTGTAGGCTTTTGCCTGATAGTCACGCACCAAAGGTCACAGTCTAACTAATGAGGGCTTTGGGTGATACCTACACAATATGTGGGCCTTTCTGAAAGGCCAAAATTTATGGGTGCCACTTGGGGACAATTCAGCTATCACAAGCATCTTAGAAGTACAGGAAAGGATGATCCATCCATCACTAAAACCCCATTATTGGACTTAAACACTCAGCCTGATATGCATAATTGCCAGACCTTGGGCTCCTCAAAAAGGCCCCAGTGTCATTATGATAGATCCTCCTCCCTGTTTACCAGGAAGAATGAACATGAGATGGTCCATTGTGGCATTTAGTATTACAGGCCATCAGGATTTTAGGGTGATTTGCAGATAGAAAGTCACTGGGACGCTGATTTAAATGAAGGGAACATTTGCAGAATCATAAATTTGTCCTGTGAAGTCTATTATGTGGATACCTTTCTGCAGCTGATAAGAATTAAAAAATTTACTGCTTCACACTTGCGTTTTCTACCTTTTTTTTTTTTTTTTGTAGCCTTTTTGGGTGTGGATACATTTATTAATCCTTTCATTCTTTGCTGTTGCACAACTCAAGCAGTCTGACCTCTAGCTGCCAAAGGTTTCACCAAAATACATCATGGAAACTGCCTTCCAGAGCAATGGAATCTGCTTTATCATTAGTTCTTGCTTTAAAGTGACATGTGCACTTGATTACAACTGCTCCAAAATATAAAGGAATTATAAACTAGAGATGAAAAGGCACTGGAAGATGAATTAGGGTACTATCCTCAAAATCTGTAAGCTACCTACAGAATTTTAAGCCAGCCTGGAGCACGTTAACGCAGCAGTGCTGCTCAGCCCCTTCCCTGGGGTGCTGGCACCATCTCTGAGCCTCAGCAATGTCATTTGGGCTGGTGTCCCTGTGTTCCCATTGCACACAGTGGTGCCATTCCCTGTCACACAAAGCTCTGGGGCATTGCCACGTGCAGCTCCACAGCTGCTGCGTTTCGGCGCTGGGTGAAGCCATCCCCGCGTGGAGCTGATCCCTGTTTGGCTCGCACTCTGGGATTCTGTGGGATGGAAGGTGTGACAGAAATGGATGCTATATAAATATTTTTGAGTTCTAGAAATACAGGCTACAGAAAAAGCTCGGCTCAGAACTGACAGCGTAATCAGAATCTGCATTTCACACCACAGCGACGGCGCCTTGTGCGACGCCGTCTGCTTAGCACTACCCAGCACCACTGTACCCTTCCAGATCTTCAAAGGAGCCATGAGATGTGAGGTTTGTTAGTCTGCATATTCCTGATCTTCTCTATTTACTAAAAAAATAGCTTTTTTTTTTTTTTTTTCCATTCAATGATTACTTTTAAATTGTTTACCTACTGATTTGAGCTCCCACCATTTCTGTTTCCACACTGTAATTCTTGCTAAATATCTGGGTAGCTCATAGAACTGCTGAAAGGCATTGAAGACACCCTCTCCTGGTCATCCACTGAATGCACTAATTTATTTTCAAATGAGCTTGCAAGTCCTATTTGTGTTATGTGTGTGTT
Source organism: Poecile atricapillus (assembly GCF_030490865.1). Taxonomy (NCBI): domain Eukaryota; kingdom Metazoa; phylum Chordata; class Aves; order Passeriformes; family Paridae; genus Poecile; species Poecile atricapillus. Next base: position 27,110,814 of record NC_081255.1, on the reverse strand, counting down.
TATTTAAGGATACGTTTGGAAATTAGTGTTCATTTGAAGTTAGAATCTGAGACAGTGACGTGAGACATCTCTTTCAAATTATCTCAGCACGTGCATCAGATGCCAGGTCCAGGTAAGTTGTGCTGGATGTGATAAGTCTGGACACATTGGTTCATGCAGTGAGAAACATCTTGTGTAACAGGCTTTGCACATTGCCACCAAGATCAAAAGCTGAATGACTCCAGGGTCCATCTGTCCTTAAAGCTTTGTTTTGGGTTGGGATTTTTTGTCATCCAGTCTGTCAGTGAGTTTTTGTTCTGAGTCACTTTGCAATCTCCCCTCCAAGTAAATCCTGCAGCCACTGCTCGTCCTGCTCACAGTGACAGCACCTGAAAGACCAGATGTGAGATGTGTTGAATGATGGGCATGACAGTCACAGCAGGAGGCATGAGAAAAAAATCAGAGATATTTTTGCACTTTGCTTCACATCTTCTACTTTGTGGAACCATGCACTTTTGAGGGAAATTGCCTGCTATGAGCTATACAGCCCACTTCAAAACACACAGTCAGCTCTTTCCCACACAATATCCAGCATAAACCCTCAGAATTCCCCTTGTGTGTATAACTTGAGTCAAAGAGAATCAACTGCTGTTTTGGCAAGGTATGCACTGGCCAGAGCATGATCTTGTTTCAAAATAAATATATAAAACCAATGTGCAATCAGGAGGAATCTGTGCATCTGTCACACACGGCATAGGTCCATTAGGCATTACAAAACCTTTCAGAGAATATATACACTATTAAAAATAAACGCACATAGTTCTGGGCACATAATGCATTGATGATTATAGTTTGGACCACTTGGGCATTGTTTAGATATAATCTCTCTATGTCTTGAAAGCGTTCAGCTGGTCTGACTCTTGTGGCATTCTTTGCTATTGAAAGTCATGAAACAAATTTTAACAGGAAAATCTGTCTCTTCTGCATCCACCCTCCCCTTCAAGGTCTTCCTTTCAGTCTTCCAAGTGTATGCTACACCAGAGCTGTTAGATTAACAACTTCTGGGTTTAGTCTAAATTTTCATTTAGAGGTTTCTTTAGGATGGATGGGTTAAGCTTCTAGATCAGTAGGTGACTTAGGATAAAGAGTTTGCTTTTTGCCAGAATTAGGCCAGGATTTGGAGAGTTCCTTGTGGTTCAGACCTGCCCTCTGCAAATTTTTGTTTTCTCCTCCTTGTCATGCTCCTGGTCCTTGGACATAAGGATGGCTGGGCTTCTCTGGGCTGCTCTTCCTTGAGCTGAGTGCAACACATCAGAGCTACACCTCATCTGCTATCCCCAAATAATTCTCTTACCTCTAAGCATGGACTCCTATATTTACTCCATGTGAGCAATGACTTTGTGGGGGATGTTTTGATGCATCCTAACCCAGATATAGTCTTGACATAATGTTCCTGCAGCCTTTTAGTAAAAAAACTGCTGAAGTATTTCAGAAGAAACTTTTAGGAAGTTTGTCAGAGCATAGTCCTGAGCCTACTGATGAACAGCTTGGGTAAATCACTCCTAAAACTCCTCATTGACAAGTCAAGGTAATTGTCTTCACAGTTGTTAATTCTCTTTCTGGAATGTGGGAGTTTTGTTGGGGGTTTTTGTTTTCTTTGTTACCTTCTTCTACATGAGTCTTAGTTGCTATTAAGCATCTGAAAATATTGTTGCCATGGGATAGGAGACAGCTTCACACCTCAGGCCAACAAGAACACACTGATCTCTGATGCAGATGTACAGGAGGAAATGTGTGAACTCCTGCAACGTCAGGTGTTAGACTTCATCAAATGGACTCTCCTGTAACCTCTTGGAGACCATCAGTACAGAAATAATTACATCATTACAGAAATAATTACATCATTACAGAAATAATTTCCATCTGAATTTTCAAGTGTTGCTCCAATGGTATTTAAGCAGTAGGGCCCTGTGATGGTTCCACCTGAATTTGCCTGGAAGCACCAGGTGGGTATTGGTTTCCTATACAGACTGTGCATTTGTCCATAATAATGTTAAATATAATGTGTTCTTAGTCTTGTCATAGAACTAAGGATGGAATTTATTTAAAATAATTCCCAGACTGGGAAGATCATTTGAACTAGCATTTTGAGGTTGGAAGAGAGACTCAGTGAAGGCAAATCATGAACTTAGCAGTGTCCTATATATTAAACATTTTGTAAAAGATTTGAGCTAGGGGAACAAATAATCTAAGTAAGTGAGTAAAATTCCTTGTGTTGCTTGGGAGAGGGGGGTGGGGGTGGAGATATTGTTTGGCTTGGGTCCAAGAAAGTGTTTAAAAGCATGTTAAACTTTAATGAGGTAAATAGTCTCATCTCTGTGGTGCAGAACGTTTAGGCTTAATTTTAGGCACATACTTAAATTCTTTGCCAAATTGGGGTCTAAAAAAGAGTTATGCTTTTGCATTTGAGAAGCAGGAATGATATCACATGACTTCTATATTTAATCACAACTACTGAAGGCAGCTGGGATTTTGAATACAGAATACTTAAAGCAAACTGTTCTTGATCAATCCATAGAGAAATACTCAGAGGGAGAAAAAATATATACAGTAAATTTGAATAATGAACAGTTTTGAGGAAATTGCAATCTGCTTGCAGACATTTGGAGAGCAGAAAAGAAGCTAAATTTGTTGAGTAAGTTACTTGCTGTGATCTATTCTCTTGGCTCTAATTAGAGAGAAGTGAGCAGTAAGGGAACCCAGAAAATGAGACTGCTGTGGACTGAAGTGCCCAAAGGAAGAGTTTAAGTTGGAAGGGTTTTTTTAAAGTGGATTATTTTCCCTCAAGTATTCTTTAAATAGGAGGGAAAACTGTATAAACAATCAGCTTTGATGCTTGACAAATATGACAGAAAACATTTGTGTTTTCTTTGGAATTCAGAACTTTAAGTTAACTACAGGAGTTAACTATGTCGGTTAACAGCTGACATAATTTGTAATTTTTTAGTGTTATGGTCCATTATGATATCACCAAAGTATCTTCATTGGCTACTTCAGCTCAGACTTGCTCATTAGCAGCATTTAGGTCACAATGCAGCAAATCATTCTATCTTTGAAGGCCTTGCATGACGGACGGCTGCTCCATGAAACACTAAAATATAACAACTGCCACTATTGTTTCTTCCAAACAAAGCTTCCAGACATCAGATGGAAGGTCATATCCAGAAACTTTAAATTCAAACACTTCCCTGATCAGGCTGCCCCTTACTTTGTGGCAGGTCCACAGGGACAGTCTCTGCACACAACAAAACTCACTCTTTGTAGTAATAGGGAAACTCATTTGTGCAGAACTTTCTCAGGCTGGTGGTGAAACAAATCCACAGGAAGGCAGGACAATCACATCTCTGTCTGTCCCAAGCTCAGGTCACATTTCTTTAGCCCTAATTTCTTTAGGACAAAATATAGAGTGGCAGTGTTTTTTTATTTAAAAAAAAAACAAACAACAAAACCCTGAAAAACCCAAACCAATCATTCTGCAAAATAACCGAGGGTGTAAAGGAGCGTCTTCTCTCTTATACCAGTATTGTGAGGGTTGGAACTAATGTTCATTAAGGTCCCTTCCACTCTAAGATTCTATGATTAGCAACCTACTGAACCCATGGAAAGTCAGCTTCTGGATCATTTTGTCACATCTGTTGTACAAGGGAGGAGAGTTAGGAGCTCCTGCTTTGAAAACGTGATGTGCTTATTACATTTCACTTCTTAAAAAGCAAAAAACATTTTTATCATATTTTTAATCTTTCCTGTACACTTTGAGCATACAGTGCTGTTCAACTCTTTCCATATCTGCTTTTAAACATAGCTTCCATTCCAAATTTCCATAGTTTGTAGTCTTTCTTTTCATGGTTACTGCATCACTGTTTGGAATTCTCACACAGAAGTTCTTATAAACAATTCTTTTGGAATTGATTGCAGTACATGTGTCTTAATACTTCAGCTGGGTAAAAATACAGCTGAAACAAAAGACAAAAATCCTCTGCCTGGAATTCCTAGAGTTCCTTCATAATTGTCACCAGCAGAACTGATGGGATTTAGTTCAAAAGTTTTCTGTTAGTCAGCTTCTAGCAGAGGAAGTGGAGTCCACTCTAGATTGAACAGTCTTAGGGAGTGAGTGGCAGCTCCTCATTCCTTCCTATTTTCTCTCTCTACCAATGACATCCTTGTTCATGCCATTCAGATCCATGTTTTTTCACCTTGATTTCATTCATTTTATTGTAGCCTTGCAGGATTGTTCTCAGGGTACAACAGCTTGTTGAAAGGTGTTTATAATAACAATTACACCTACTCCAATCAGTAAAGTGTAATCTTCATCTTAATAAAAGAAAAGAAAAAAAAAAGAAAAGGACAGGGGAGGGCAGAAGAAAAAAATATACATCACAAACTACTCCAAAGTTCTGCTTGAGTTATTTTTCAATTACAGCAGGTGAAGCAGAATGAAATTGTTACAGCCATTTATTGATTGTGTTACTATCCATTAAGGTACAACAGAAGAAGTCCATCATATTGTGTAACAACTTAACTATTTAAAATAACAAAGGCTTCCTATTGTTTCCCTTTTTGGCCATTATCCTGACAAATACATTCCACTTCCATGCTGGAAATCAAATTCAGGAATCATAATGAAGAAATTCTATATTCAAGGTGACATTATTTCTTCCCCTAGCTATTGAAATTCTTCAGCTTTTCCATTGAAAAATAACTGAAGCAGAACAAAGGTAATGAAATATATTAATTATATTAATGATGTTTTACTGAGACTGGCTGCTTCCTAAAGAGAGGGCATATATAACTGTAAGGAGAGATTCTATCAATGGGGAGACGATTAACAGGTAATGCTGTCACAGGAACAATTTCAGCTGCTATGAACTATTCAGCCACCTGAATGACAAACCCTTCTGAAGTTCTGTGGTTTATCACCTCTTCTAAGGAGGGTGGCTGCTCTGTGCTTGGGAGGGAGCCAGGGGAGGGGTGCAGTGAGGGGCAGATTTAGTGAGTGATATTGCAGATGTTGGTGAGAGCAGGCTGGACGTGGGCTCTCCATTGGTGTGTCACTGCAGCTAAAAAGCAGTAGCTGTTGTCCAGTGTCTGATGAAGAACCATCTGGTCTTGAGCTGCTAAAATTTCCCTCTAAAGAGTCTCTGTGTGTGTTTAATAACCTCTGCATCTTATTGGCAGCCCAGTGGGAAAGGTTTTCTGGACCTCTTTGGGACTGTGATAAAAATGGAGCGCACAGAGAAGTTCCTCATGTGCCAAGGAGAAATCCTCCCCTGGCAATGCTGACTGGCACTGCTCAGGGAGAGGGATGGGAGAGCAGGGCTGTGCACAGTGTCACTTCTCCTTGCAGGCTCTAGCAGCATGTGCTGCACAGGATCAAACTGCAGACATGTGGGGCGTTCAGTCTGTTTCTTGTTTATTTTCATGAGTTCTTGCTTTCACCCACATACCAGCTTAAATTTCCTGCTCATAAGAGAAACAAAGTCTTAGGAAAATGAAGATGACAGATAAGATCCCTATTCTACTTCCACCAATGCTAGCAAAGAAATTACTGAGACAAGAGCCAGAGCTCTTTTCTCCATCGACCATGCCTTAACCTTGTTGCTGCTTCTCTTCCCATTTTCAGTTGTCAGATCACTCTTCCCCACTCTTCTGATAATCTTGTGGTGTTGCAGCAAATGTTAACATGAAATATCCACTGCCTGCTGCTGTAACCACAACTTCTCTCTTTGAACCTACTCACTGTACAGAAGCTTCAAGTTTCTTGTAGCTTCCTTCAGGTAAATCAGACTTTCTATTTTGAATGCCCATTTGAAGACAAAGCAAGGCTGGCATTTATGGCTTTCTTGTACTGTTATTTCTGTCCTAAAATCCCTAATGACCATTTTTGGGGTATCAAATAATTGTAAAGTTTTGTTGCCAATTCCTGTGTTTTTCCCCACTGTCACTGCGGGTTTGCGCTCTTGCAGCTCTTGGATGTCTTTTATTTGACTTGTACAGTAAATACCTGTCAGACCCCTGAAGTTGTTTCATCAAACTAAACCCTTGATCTCCATAATTGATGCTGAAATGCTCAATATGAATACCAGTTGTGTGTGTCAGTGTGTTTTAGGATCGGCTTGAGCAGTGTTTTCGTAGGGTAGTGCTCCTGCCCTTGTGCAGTCCGGTCAAGGGTGTGCTGAGCAAAAAAGGAGCTGCACATCAGGGCTGGGTTAACATTCACTGCCCTCTGTGCTTTCAGATGTCTGGGGTATTTCCTTTCTGAGCATATAAAGAGGTTGAAAATAAATATAACAGACCTTAAAACATTACTTTGCACATATGTTATTTCTTAATATACCTCTAGAGCTGTGAGGCAAAAAGGGAACCTGTACAGCCATCTTTGGGTCTCCCAAAAGTGCAGCGCAAGTATTTCTGAGCTACCTGGTGATGAAGCAATAGGCCATGGATTTCCTGGTGTCACTGAACAAGCAGCTACCACACAACTGTGTGGTGTGGTTGCACGTCAGGGGTTAATTTTGTTCTCCAGGCACATTTGGGAGTGTGTTCAGGCAGCACACAAAGTGAAGGCTGGGAATCAAAGCAAGCAGGCTATCTCCTCCCACAGATCTCGCAGCAGAATTCAGGAGCTGAACGATGCAACATGTGCATAAAAGCTTGATAATGTTTTTAAAACATATCACTTGAAATATGTTAACGCATATGTTCCGTCATTTAGAACTCTTTCATAATACATAATTTGGCCCTTTAGTTTTACACCCGGCTCATTATGGCTCATGTGCAAAGAGAAACATTCTCAAAAATTTCTCCTGGTCTTTCCCCAGCACTAGCATGACCTTTCCTTCCCACCTTGTGCAGTCCCTTTTTTCTCTTGGCATCTCACTTTCCAGCTCTTTCTGAGCCATTTCCAGTCTGGTGGCAGTTTATCCCATCAGTGCTTCAAGGCTGGCTGGAAGCTGCAGGCTGCCTAAAGGAGGGTTCAGCTCGCTCTCCTTTCAAAAGTTTCAAGGTTTCCCACAGTTCAAATTTGCCCGATTGTCTGACTGTGAATAACTGGTTCTTTTGAAGCATCAGGTTATCTTTGTGGGTTTTTTAAATTTATTTGTATCAAGATTTAGATAAACAGGATAACAAAACTCCATTGTTATAGGAATTGCGAAACAGGCAAATTCCATGTTAGTTTTACAAAAAGGTTTAAATTCAGGTAAGAGTGTCCATGCACATGCACTGGACCTATGTGCCATTTTAATTTCTCAGTCCTGGTAAGATAATAAGCCAGTAGGTAGGATGGCATTTTCATTTAAATACTGCAGGAGACTCAGACAAATCATTGCACAGAAGTTCCTTGGATAAGGCAAGGTAATGCTTTTCATACCCTATTTTCAGTTAAATAAAATATGTCCTTCACACAGGGCTGTAAATTGGCCTTGAGCACAGCTCCAGGTGGAGTTTCCCCCTCTTCCCAAGGATCACACACTGCAGGCTGCCACAGAGACCTTTTGTGTGGGCACCAATATTACAATGCTGATTTCTTAAAGTTGTCAGTTACCCAGATGTATGGATTCCTCAAATCAGGCTCTTTCCTGACTTCTGACTTTTGCAGAATTTTGCTCTCAATAGTTCCCTTTCAAGGTCAAAAGCAATTTCTGCACTTCTAGGAATGTTCTACTTGCAGGAATTTCCTACAGTTTGTGATTTTTACTAGAAATTCATTTGTCTCAGCAGACAGGGGGTGATCAGATGATGCTGAGCAATACCCACAGGGAGCTGCCTTCCAGATCATTTTGTCTTTGTCTTTCCAGATCTTGTTTTGTCTAAAGCAGGGTAGAAACTTCTGTTTTAATTACGACTGTCTTCCCTCTGCACAAGGGTCCTGAAGCCTGAGTCAGGAGATTTTCAAATACCATTTTAAAATGGATTCTGATTTTAAAATGTGCTGATCACAGGGAGAAGAACTGAGGTGTTCACTTACTGTCTTGAACATCTGAGAGTTGCCTGTTGTTACCTGGTACAGAAATAAGAGGATCCAGGGAAGAAGAAAAAGCGATGGTACCCTATGGAATGAGCTGGTAGCAGTGGAAAGCTGAAAACTGGATTGAAACAGGAAAGAAGTTTCTACACGAAACCTTTATTTTCTTGTGGTTGGAAGCCTGTTTTCAGAGTTTGGGCCTTTCTGGGCTTTCCTTTCATTTTTTTTCCAGATCAACAATATCGATGTGTTGGGTTTTTTAAAATTTATTTACATTTCCGTTTCCCCACTTTCCTTTCGTGCTCCCCACCTTTATTTTCTCCATATTCTAAGGGTATGTGAACAGCCAGAATATGCAAATGGAACTCAGAATGGTAAACCTGTAATTTTTTAGGAGTTTTATGTTTAAATAGCTCAAAAATCTGCCTCACAGTACCTTCTCTGTTCTCTTTAAAGTAAAACATAGTAAACACCTCAATTCTTGAAGGAAATTAAGTCTGTATTTCGGCAAGCCAGTAAGCACATCAGCTTATTCTTTTTTTCCCCCCACAACATATGGGGCTTCCTGTTTATTGTCTTTCCCTAATTTTCAGTATTTTCCTTTGAGCTTTTGTCAGCAAAAGCAGACGCTCCCCTCTGCGGTTTGTACTTCTCCAGAAAAGCAGTAGGTGGATTTGAGTAATTTCCTCTTGCGGGAATGTATTCGGTTTGAGAGTTTAGGTGAATTATATTCTGCTGATTAGCGAGGCAAGTGCTGTGCTCCATCTGCTAGAGAATGGGAATGGGATATTTATAACGTGATGGATGTTACTGTTGGGTGGGTTTGCAGCGCTCCGGTGTGACCGAGCCATTCTCCCGGGCTGTGGCTGCTCCCTCCAGCTTGTTCCAAACAGGACCTGGGGGGCAGGGGGTGCTGCTGCAGGGCTGGGGCTCTGTGCAAAGCCACTACCCTTTTCAACAAGAAATTCAGGAAAGGAAATGATTTCTCAGTTATATGGGACCAGTCAATGTTAGGTTATTATTTTTTTCCCCTTTTCAGGGCAATTAGTGAATGTGCATATGAAATTTCTTCCGTGTTCTTTGTGCACTGCCTAACAGGATGTTTCTATTGTCCTAGTTTTTTCTGAATTGCACATCTATATTTGTATAAATCCTCTAGATTTTACACCTTTCCCCATCCCAGTAATGGGTAGGTGCCTCAGTGCTCCAGAAAGGCTTGGTGCTGTTGTTAGGGCACCGTTACCAAATGCATCCCTTTATTTCAGTACATGAACACTTGAAAACACTGCTGTTCACTGCTTAACACACTTTCTCTCCCAATATGACCAGAACAACTACATCTTAGCTCCCAGAGATGACATAGTTAAAATAAATTAAGAAGCCTCAAAAAGCCCCCCAAACTCAGGATTGATTACAGTGGAATTGCATAAGGATATCTTGGTACTGAACCATGTTGAAATCTGCTGCTCTTTACAAGTCAAAGGGATGTATCCTGCTCTGAAGTAAGGCACTTGTTTTTCTTAAGGTCATATAAAACAAAGCACATTATTTGAACAAATGTCAGAATAATGTCTGTAATGAAATATGCTATTTACTCACTTCCAGCATTTGAACTGTGACAAATCTGGAAAGGAAATCAACAGTTATTGCTCTTGTTAAATAGTCCTTTTATTATTACGAGTAAGTTTACATTGCTGGGCTCATGTGTACTTTAATGATTCCTGGAAGTATGATGACTTGGCCCAAAGGAAAGCACAAACCTCATACTTTATTTTGTGTGAATTAAATGGAGCTAATTAAAGCGTAGGAAAATTAAAAAGAATTAGGCAAAATAAAAGCACTACTGTAACGCTTTTATTAAACACTTATACAGTGCATAAAGAATGTGCAGGGAACAATGAGCCACTGATTCATTTCTGAGAGCTGCTGGCTGCAGCCTCCTGCCTGGGGAGTAAGGCACCATCTTTCATGTCTTACCTATCCCCGGGTCAGAAGTAACTCAGGTTTGGCCCCCTGGGCATTCAGAAAGGTGTTGGGTATGAAATGATCCAATCTGAAAGTGGGATTCCACTTGCCACACAACAGAACATCCCCCTGCCCTGCTGGATCAAGTATCTACTGACAATGTCATGGATAACACACGTGCTCTGCCACTTTGGCTGAGGCTAAATGAACATTTGCTTTCTTCTCAGTGGAAGTTAAGATCTCATGACCCACCCAGAATTCCACTGAGGTGAGAGGAAACAGGAATAGATGCTACATGGGAATAATAAATAAAGATACACAATGCCAGAGAGCTTCATGGTGATTTAATTTCCAAGCAGAGGAGGTTACACTTCACTCACTCTGAATTTTCAAAACATGTTTGCCTCCGTCATTTATTTCTCTGGGCTTATACTGGTGTGCTTTCTTGGAAAAGTATTATTAAGAAGTTATTTGCACAAAGGATGTGTAGGTAGAGTTATGCTCAGATTAAGGGCTGGCAAGGATCTGATGGACAGATGTGCCTGGAAAGACCAAGAAGACAGTGAGCTCCTGGATTAGAGCAGCACATTGCTGGGAGTCAAACATCCCAGTTTGATTTGGATGTCAAGAAACTTCATCCAGAATTTATTAGGAGTTACCTAATAACCAGGAGAGGCTTTTTATTTTCATGGAGGTGTGTGACTGCAAGCTTGGAGAAGACAATACCTGGGTAAACTCGAGGCAAAGAGCATTGATGTTGAAGGCTTTGTGGCATTTCAGATGGACAGATGATTTCTGAGTAGTTACTGGGAAAGATAGAGAGGAAAATGAAGTAAAAATTTCTACCATCTGTTCTTATGAGAAATAGGAGAAGGAAAAGTGAGAGAGGACACAGAAGAATCTCATGAAACGGTATAAAAAACAAAGGAAATAAAATAGGGGAAGAGGAGATGAGGTATATGTTGACTTGATAGAAGTTGAGAGACAATATGGAATTATACTAAGTTTGAATTTATTTTTTTTATGACATAAGACCTACATTTTTCAGTTTTTGAAAACAAAATCTGGTATTATTGTCTTCAGGACACCTCACTTTTGACTTCTTTAATTTTTTTGTTTCCTCATTTGTTTGCTGCAACTCGGAAATAAAATTCTTGCGATGCCAACGTTTCAAATGCTATGAGAATCCTGGATGGCATCCAGCTTTTGCTGTTTTTATTGTACCCTGGGTCCCACAGAAGGGCTATATTGCTCTTCCAACACAGTATGGGTTTTATGAACAAAATTCCATCTCCTGGCTTTGTTAGTGAGTTGGGAGAGTTTTCCCTAAGTGTTTGGCTGTTTTGTGCACACCCAGCAGAACTCTGGGTTGCTTGTGATGAAGATGACCACTCTGAAGGGGGCTAATGCCAGGGATAACAATGCCCAGGATTGGGCTTGGTGTTCACAGTGAAATACACACCAAGAAATATCACACAATGCACTAGTTTCATATATTTAGGTTCATTTTCTGTTCTTGCTTATGCCTTCATATCTCTTATTTTCAGGTCATTTAAATAAGAGACATGTGGTGGGACTCTATCATTTAAGCAAAATTGGTATTCTGCCATCCATGAAATTGCATGGACACCTTCAACTTATCCCAAAGTGCAAATTATGTGTATTTCTCTCCCTTAAAAAGTCAGTGTGAATAAATGCTTAAAAATATGGGGCACAAAAAAATAAAAACATTAAAAGGGTTCTTTTTTTTCTCCCCCTTCAGAGTTCATCTTGGTTTTTCCAGCTTTTCTCTCCCTCCTTCACAGCAAATATACCAAGTTGGATAGTTGTTGACTAAATAAAAGGAATAGTTGACACATCTGACAGCAATTTATTGTTTCAGTCCACATGGTTATATTCCTCCTGTTTGCTCCTGCTGAAGCAGCCTCTTTTTTATGAGGTACACCTGCACTTCCCACGGGAGCAAGCCTGGGATGCGTTTCCAGGCTGTGACTGGTGTGGCTGAGTAGGTGCCCTGCCTGCAGAGGAGCCTGTTTCACTGCCCTTCCCAAAGCTTGTGTGACAAGACCCTCCCGTGCTGCAGGGCCACATGGCACAGCCATGTGCTTGGGTTTGCTGCAGGCAAAATGCAGGAGCAAACATCTCTCTGTCACACTTTGGGTCTCTCCTGAAACACCAGGTGTCTGGGCTCGGGAATACACGGTGTAATTCTGGAGTTTTGCAAGAAGAGCGTGGCTGAAGTTGTTTCCTTTGGGTTAGCGCCCTTACGTTATCCTAACCAGAGATCGTGCCGTGGAATCTTGGACAGTTGTCCCAGGAGATTCCTGGACTGTCATCTGGCCCAACCCAAGCCAAGGAAACACACACCAAGCTTGGGGGATGTTTCTGGAACCTCGAGGGACAGAGACTCCCCATCCCCATCCCGCAGTCTCAGCTCTGAGCATTCTACTGATGTCTGAACTAAAAATTCCATTGCTTCTACCCCTTCCACAATACAGAGTAAATCATTCCTTTCCTTTTCCACAACAGACTTTCAAATACTTGAAGTTTGCTTTTTTTAAGGACCAAATAACCTCACTCCTTCCAGCCATTTCCCATGTGTCACCTCCTGTACAAGTCCTTGCTCTGCCCAGGACTTCCAGCACAATTTCTTCACTGCTCCAGCTAAGGCCGTATAAAAGCTGAACAGAGTGGGCAGATCAAATCCTATATTTCATATTTACCTCATTTGTAAAGTCTGCTGCTGTTGACTTGGGTTGAGTTTCTGATTTAAGATATGTCACAGTTTCTTGCAAAATCTCTCTCTCAGGTCATCTTCTAGCTTGTATTTGTTCAGTTAGGTATTCCTTATGTATAACCTTGTCCTTATTGATCTGTCACCATTTTTTCATCAGACTCTTTCTTCAATTTGTCATGCTCATTTTGAATTTTAATCCTGTCCTACAATATTTTTTTTGCGGTATTTTCAAGTCAATACCAGTGAAACAATCCCTGAAAATGATGAAGGGGGAGGAACAGGACACTCAGTCTGGATAACTTATTTCCTAATTCTGTAATTTATTATGAATTGTTTGGTCTCTATGAAAGGCTGTTAGTAAGCTGATGCCTATACTATCAGTAAGATGTATGTATACCTATTATTTCCTAAGGTACATTGTTTATGAAGTATTGAACTGCTATGAAAAATTATAAAACATTGAAGCTGAAGACAGCAAAAGTTGGCAAAATACCAGTATGGATAGACATCCTGGGTTCAGCAGTGTGAGCAATCAGAATAACACTGTCTGCTTGCAAGCCTGGAGAGCAGAGAGAGCAGTTAAAACTTACAGAAAGGTTAGCCCCCAACTTCAAATTTACATTACTATTTGAAAGATGGCGAACATTTGCATTTTAATCTGGAGTAACAGCAGCTTGGCTCCCCAAGATAAGAAGATAGTGATTCAATTAGTTAATGTGTGTGCCTCCACATGGAAATACTAGCCTGGCTTTTAATGATGTAACACCTTCCTCCATTTCTTCATGTAAGGTGACTTACAGACTTGTCTCTGCCTGCAGGGTTAAGATGTAAAATGGGATCTTTTAATAATCCCAAAAGGCAGGACCTGCCTGCTCTATGCCATCGAGGAAAGCTTGATTTGCTCTTCTGGGCCTGCTCCAGGTCCTGAAGATGGTGCAAGCTGGATTAGATTTTAACAAGGTAGAATAAGATGAATACATAACAAGACCTGATCCCGTCCTTATGTCGATTGAATGTGCTGTAGTTGTTCCAAGCCTCCTTGCTTCACCAGCTTCTCAAACTGCTGTTCACATACTGTTGGCTAAAAATGAATGAGGAAAAATACATTTCCTTACTGCTTGTGCCTGAATTTATGACTATTGAGACTCCAACTTCCAGTTATGATCTGTCTCATATATGTAATAACACATTTTCTGCGGGTGATGAGGTTGCTGTAACTCGTGATGAAGTGCAGGCAGCAGTTTGGTTTATTTTGTAATGCTTCTTTGTGTGTACCTGAAAATGGGTCATTTTTCTCCTGCAAGAATCACAACAGGTATCTCTGCAGGGGGACGGGCAGCAGCTGAACCGCACAGGGAAGGAGCGATGCTGCCGTTGGCTTTACTCCGATTAAACTGTTGCTGCAGATGGAACAAACCTACCCAGATGCAGGCTCCAGGCTCGCCAGGTGGAAATTGTTCCCGGGAATAAATAAAAATGGTGATGATGAAGATTGCCTCTTTAACACACACAGAGGGGGAATGGAAATTTGTCACTTATGGGCTCTGCTTTGGGATGGCAGAGATTGTTTCCTTGCGTGACCTTTATAACAAGAAGTGTCAGACTTCATCCTGTATGTATCAGACTAGTGTGACATTGGATATTAATCCTGATGGAAAAGGATTAGGTGATTTTCACAGGCACTCAGACAGATTATCTTTTCTGGCCTGCCTGGGAGGTAGCAAGAGTCCATTTCTGCAGATGCTGGCTGGAAGCAGAGTGTTCCCTGGAGAGCAGTACCAGAATAACCAAGCACAGGCGGCAGCTCTGGCTACTGAATTTTCTTTTCACTTTCCATTCATTTCTGTTGTTCAAATGTGGTCCTTTGAGGACTTGCCCCTTTGAGCAGGGGCAGTAGCATGGATGGAAATGGTGCAGACTTTGAAAAGTCTCTCTGTTAACAAGCTCTTTGAAACACTGAGTAAAAATACTTGAAGGAACTATTGGAGTAACATCACATTTAGAAAGATGTCCTTTTGTGTCTGGCTGCCCATTCTTGCATTGAAGTTTTACCCAATATTTTGACAAATAATATTTTGTACTTAGGTCTGGGCACAACTGATAATTTTGATGTTTCACAGTATCACGTTAAGCCCTGAAATCTCTGCTGGGTTTCACACTAGAAAATAAGAAAGCCAGTTATGTTTTGTCTGGTTTGGTACTCACTTCCCACTGCATCTGTCCCAGAGGCCATGTCCCCACCTTTCACCCCTCCAAGTTACCTCACTGAATTTCCCTGTGTTGTCCCACAGAAAATGTTCCTTCCAGGAAGGGGGATGGAATTTCTGCTCTTGCTTGCAGGAAAAAAAATTGTGTTGCTGCTGCTCTGAGGTATTATGGCACTATTTCTTCTGGGGCTGAGGGGTCCTGGCCAGCTGTGTGAAAGGTGTGTGCTGTAGGAGAGCTGCTCCCCAGCTTTTCCAGGGAAAAAGCAGGAATTTGGGGATTCAAGGGTTGGGCCCTGCTCAGCAGCTGCAGCAGGCTGTACTGGAGCAGTGATATGGGACAGAACTGCACAGGTGGCACTTCAGCCCCTCCCTGGGGTATCAATTTACAGTAGCTGAATTGTCTGAAATACAAATATATTGGGGTTCGTTTTTTTTTTTGTTTTAAATTACAATAAAAGCTGAGGTTGTACAAAAAGCCTTTTTGGGAAGTGGCTAAAGCCATAGGCTTGCACTGGGACACTGCAGCCTGCGACCACTTGCTGAAGCCTTTATAATTTACATCACTTTCTTTTTCTTCTTTGGTGTTTATAGTCACAAGTATTAAAAAAATACGTGAGCAAATTTATATTTTAAGCTCTTCTATATTTGCCTCCTGACTTCTGAGAAATTTCATACAGAGAGTATTTCCCCAGACCTTCCAGAATCATACTCTTACTCTTTCCTTGAAGTAGGTAAGGTCAGTTTCTCCTCAGAAATATACATTTTTCCCTGGTGCCTTGGCAGGAACCTCACAGACTGGACACCTGGCTTTCAGACAAGCCAAGGAAAGAAAAATGAGAAAAAAATTCCTCTCTCTGTGATGTGAAAGCAGAACCATTTGCACGCCGTGTCAGTGGCTTCTGCTCGTTAGACCTGCAAACTTTCCAGTGAAAAATGATCTGAAAATAAATGTGCAGTGAGTAATTTTTTTTCTTCCCTGAGTTATACCTTTAATTAATCTCAATCAGTTTACAAAATCCATTTTTACTCAGATTTAAAAAGCATGCACTCTGACAAATAAATCTTGTATCAAGTGCACAGTGTTTGTGATTGTTCCTGCTCAAGACCTGTCAGCAAATGTATCATTACTAATTACCCAAGTTCCAACAAATCAAAACACTCTAGTTTTATGTTAAGGAAGGAGTTGAGCCCTTAAATTACTGTATCAGCTTTAAACTGCTTTAGTGCATCACATGGGGGCATGTCAGCTTCAATTCAGATGTAATAATCCAAAGAGTTGGCAATAATTGAGGACAGTATATATAGGCTTATTTATTTTAATCCAGTTAGGCTTGTTCTTTTGATTTGGTTTGGTTTTATTTTTTCCTTTATCCTCAAATCCCTTCTGGACCTAAGAGACCAGTATATAAGCAGCAGGTGAAGGTCATTAAAAAAATTAGTCTATTTACTTCAATGAAATCCAGGCTCAACTCAGGATATTTCAAGCAAATTACAAAGACAAAAAAGATACAAAAACCTTATGATAGAAATGTGAATCAGATGATGTGTTTTATTGCAAAAAGTGCAACTATTCCACCTCCCTTGTCTCTGCAGGAGGGCTTTATATTTCATGATGGACTTTTTGTGAGCACTCCCCATTTGTAGCCTTGTGTTCTGACCTATTTCCAGTCCTGGGTTTGTACCTGTCATCCCATGTTTATAGAAGTTCATGTTGCTGCAAAGTGAAGAGTAATGACCCTTTAGCTGAAATGTTACAATTATTCTGAGCTACCTTGAGATAGCAATCCCTTTCTCATTTGGTTTATGCTTTAAAAAGCAAAATAGAAGACAAGTGTTCATTCCTTCTTTTAAAAGGGACGTGTTTGTGGCTTCAGGTTGTATTTTGAAGTAATTTTAAAATATTCTTCTCTTTGTTGTTTTTTACATCTTTGCCAGACATACTTCTCTTTGGTGTGTCATCCCAAAGTTGCTGTACATAGACTGTGCAATCCCAAAGACTCCCATCTCTAGAGTAGTAATAGCCTTTTAAAAAATCACTTTGGGAAGTATAAGATTTTCTGAATAATGTCGCCAATATTTACACAGTCTGCGATTGAAGGTATATCTTTAATATCAGCAGGCAGAAATTTATTATGGAAAACTAAGGAAAAGCCAGCCCTGTGTGGTGTCACACTGTTGGGAAGGCTCTCATTCCCACTGGGCATACCAAGAGCCTTAATACAAATCTGAGAATAGTCAGCAGCCCCTTTCTCAGTTACACTGTGCTGTAAAAATAGTCACCCAGACCAGCAACCAGAAATTTGACCTTATAATGCTCTACACTAAAGCTAATCATTGTTACACTAATCTTGCTTTCTTGCTTTATTCTGTCCCTGGCTTCTTGCATGCTAATGGTGATTTTTTTAGGAGGATTTTTATTGCATGTGGGAGGATATGAGCTGGCCAAGACCAGGCACTGCAGCAAGAACTCTCCCTAAATTCAGGCCTTTACTAATACAGGGGCATAGGAGGAGAGAGAATTGCTTTGTTTTGGGTGGGGATGAAAAGAGATTGATTTTAACATTGTGGATGTTTATCAGCGGAAATGATTTTTAACGTGTCTTAGAATTCTTACCTGTCCATGATATAGAATAGACATAAAGTAAATAAAAGGTAATAAATATTCAGGCCATGCTATTGCTGAGTGACAGTTGATGCTTTCAGTGGATTTTATGTATCCATCAGTGATAACCTGCAAATAATTCATTATAGTGTGCCTTCTGAAATGATGAGACTTTGTTAAGCAACATTCAGCTAATGAAATAGCACACCTTAGGCAAAACACCTCCAACATGTGCCACTCATCGCTGCCAAAGACTAAAATCACTCTCTACAAATGAGACAAGTGAAAGGCAGTTACATGTGCCAGGGAACAGCATATTCCTTTCAATTCAAGGGCATTCCATCTCAGGGTGCTCACTACATGAGCTACTTTTATATGGTATTTGTAAGGTTGCTTCATTGCATGACTCACACTACAGACTTTCTTGCCAAATGGCACAAGATCAGGAACCTGACTCTTTCCTCTAATCAGGGAGTTTTATGAGACTTTTTTGTGGACAACACCTTTTGTTTGCTGCCTTTGGAGCAACAGCAACAACCAAAGTGCAATGGATTGCTAAGAATCGCCCCTCCTGCTGCTCACAACTAAGCCTCTTGCTCTTTGAATCCTTTTATTGCTTCCCCATCTTTTCGATATTAGCGCTGAGCCTTCTGTCCCTGCTGGCTAAATCCCACCTAATCCAAATCTTGTCTTTAGTACATCTCTGCTATTATCTCCTGTATCCCTTCTACGTAATGTACCCCTCCCATCTCATCTTCATCATCATTACAACATAAATACCTGATGCCTTCCTGACACAGCTTCCCAAATTTTGTCTTCCTTCTTTAAGCTTATTTCTGAGGGCACCCATTACCTGTTCTTGCCCCTCTTACCTGCATCATCTCACAACCAGCCTGCTGTCCTGGACTGATTCTCAAGTCTGAAAGCATCAACCCTCTAAATCTCAGTCTGCAAAAGCACAGTCAGATAGAAAATGTTGTGGTCTGAATACCTTTGTTAGTCATATATGTGAATCAGAGCTTTTTGTCTGGCCATGTGAGTTTCTGGTAGCTTCAGTGGGCTTACTCATGATAGCAAATGCTACATTCAATAGTAGGCATTTGCAGGATCATCCTCTGTGATTGTAATCCCTTTTAGATGGGGAATGTGTCAGCAGTTTATAAAGGGATGTAAAGACGCGTGTGGCCTGTACAAAGTCTCCATAATTAATGTTGCTCCATCAGTTGATTACAGGAATTTACAGGCTGCACTATTATAACACAATAGCCTGTTGGGGTTTAATGTTGATGAAGAAAGGATAGAAGGAAAAAAGGGGGAGATTTGTTCAAATGTTCCTTGATGTGGTAGCTGTTTCTGTGGATATAATGTCTATCTGTTTGGGGGTGCTGTTAGCAATAGACACTCCCTGTGGAGTTTGTTTTCCCTAGATTCTAGCCTGCATCTCAGCCTTGCATTTTCCCCAGTCTGTGTGTGTGATATTTGGGATTTATTATCTGTTTCTCTGCAAACTTTGTGTGAGCATCACATTGTTGAACTGTTTGACAGATTGAAAGAAACTGAGAATGAAGCTCAAAGGACAATTCTCCCTTACGCAATCTAGAAAACAATTCTCTAAAATATTACATCAGCTGCTGGCAGCTGTAGATTTGCCTGCCTGCTAATTTACTATCACAAGTGTTCCAGAATCCTTTGTAATCCAGCCATTGCTATTTATATTCGTAATGATTTATTTAAGGTCTCTGTATATGTCAGCATAAAGTCATCAAAAAAAGCAAAATGAAGATTAGTTGGCTGGAAGCGCACAGAATGGAGAAGAATAACCCAACAATGGAATTGAGATAAAGCTTAGACACAGTAAATAACTAAAAAAAATAAAGGGCAATCGCTTTATTTTCAACTCATCATATAGGAGCGAGAGCCTGTGATTTTGGCACTAGGCAGTTCCCATCACAGGCTATTAAGAGCAGGGAAACAGGTGTCTGGTGGCCAGGGAAGGAAATGAGAAGCTGTGACACCTGAATTGAGATCATAGACCTGCTCCTGCCTTTGTGTCTAGGGAAAAGGCATTAACTGCTTGATGGCTCAGTTCCTCAGCAGGCTGTAGTGGCACCCAATTCTCAGCCGTTAAAACTTTTTACTTATTTATGAGATTTTTTTTTTTTTTTCCCTATAGAGAACTGTAATGATGCAAGGCAACTTTATTATGTTCAGTGGAAAATGCAAAGTTAAGAAAAAACGCTGAAGGATTGTGTAGTGGAGCGCAACACTTTTTAGAGCCGAGTCTCTAGGTCATTCTGAGGCAGGGATTTGAGTAGTGTCCCTTAGGATTTGCTGTTATATATGCTGAAATGATCAATCAAGGATAAAAAATGGACTGTTCTCATCTCATAGATCATTTCACAGTGAAACAGTTAAACTCCTGGCTGCTTTCTGAAAAACAGAGATCTGCATTAATAAGGTGACCTTATCAGAGCCACCCCTGGGGGGAAGGGAGGTAGAAAAAAGGTTGTAGAAAGAAAGTGAATCCTATTGTTAATCTTTTTTTTTAGGGAGACTTGGATACCTGAATGCAAATTACTTTATATTTAAATTGTGTGAAGGCACAAAAGGTTTGTGTCTACAATTGACAGTTATTTCATTAGCTGACTTGTGCAGCCTTGCAAATGGTTTCTGGTGTTAACTTTCCTTGGATTTGTTTTCTTTGTTCTTAGCAGATCTTGCGACGGTGATCATTTTGATTAATGTATTCAGCGCTGTTTTACTCCTGATTCATGTTTTTTGCAGCAGTCAGTGCTCTGGCCTGGGTAAGGTGAGACTGTGAGGTGGCTTTAGTTTTCCAACAGCAGTGCCGATCTGATGGGCTGTTCTCCAGCTGGAGAGGAGCATGGAGGCTGCAGTAATGCATTTTGCATTACAGCGACCCCAAACACGAGTTAATGCAGGTTATAATCATCACGTAGGATTGTTGCAGCCACATCCTGCTGTGACAGCAGATGAGTGCTGTGCATGGGCTCTGTGGGGCTGGAATATCATCTTTGTACGTCTGTGAGCCTCTCAGGATTAGCTATGCTGGCTTTGGGCCTCTGTTCACACAGGTTTTCAGTTCAGAGTGGTTCACTACATCCCAAAATTAAGAGTTTCTGTTCTTGTCTGTTTAAAGAAGCTACCACACAAACTGAGGTATTAATCTGTGGGGGAAGGAGAAGGTGCAGGTCAAAACTTACCCTGTGTTGCTTCAGCCACACCAACACCATGTGTCCAGTCTGTTCTACATATTTGTGGAACCAATAATCACTTCAGGAGAGAATGGTCCTTCCTACCCCTAAATGGATGGGCGATCTCTCATCTATCTGGAGGTGCTGGCCTTCCACTGATCCAAAAGATGAGCTTCATCAAGCCACTCGAGTTTTTAGTAAAGTTGAGTTTCAGGGTAGATCCTGTCAATCCAGCCTCCTGATCTAGACTGAAGAGTATCATCAAGCTTTACACACTCATGTGAAAACCAGTCACAGGAATTGCTCAATTAATTGTCCCCAGCACACATCGATCTGCAGGCAAGTTGCCGGAGGCATGCAAGCTCTTCCTTTCCCTCCTTTCTTCTTTATTTCTTTTACTCAGACTACATTTCTCTTCTTTTCAGAACTTTTTGGCATTAGTTGTTGTAATCAATCTCCCATTCCCCGCTGACGCCTCTTATTGCATTGGTTTTTCAAACTCTTTCATCGGTGCCTCAAGCATTACATTGCTCTTCAATCCACGCCAGGCTGTGAGTCCTAAAATACAAACACCTCAGGGACCTGGACCTGAGCTTCCTCACAAGTCACTTGTCTCCATTACCCTCCCTGAGAGTCACAGCTTCAGGAATCATGGCCAGATCTCAGGACAAAACACTTGAGATGAAAGGCAGGGCTTCAACAGTAAAATCAGAAAACGTTCAGGCCCAGCCACCTCTATAAAACATCACTTTGAAACTGCTCTTCATATGCAGGGGAAGTCAACTCATCAGAACAGTTTTACTTCCCCATGAATATTTTCAAGCCAGTTCCCATTTTTACAAGAAATCCAACGTACAAAGGGTTTTATGAGAACTGTTTGTGAAAATAGGAAATTTAGGGGGTTTTTTTGGGTTCAAAGCCTTGAATTTTTTATCTTGATTTTACATGGTCAACTACAGAAAAAAGAAAGAAAATGTTTTTATGGGTCTGTAAGGGAGGCTCTGAGAGAAAGCAGTGGAAAGGTAGATTATTTTTTACTTCACAAGTATTTTCCCTGCTCTCTCTTCTGCTTCACAGCAATAAATATAATAGGATTTTTTCAGCCTTTATTCTCAGACTTCTTAGTAAATGTTTAATTTAAAAAAGTAAAAGACAAAAGTGGGCATAGATGGGAATGACTATCAGGGAAGAACAGGGACACCTGAAACTCAAGGGAAAGGGAAAAAAGAATGACTCAAGTTAGGTCAAGATTTGTTCATTTTCTTTGAAACTGTACTTGGAAGTAAAAATCTTTAGACAAATATTTGTAGATAAAATTCCATCTAACTTCTTTTTCACACAAGATTCTCACAAATCATTAGTCTGGTCCATAACTGGACAGCTCTTCCAGCTGATCTGGCAAAAAATATTCTGATCTCTTTGTCCATGATAACACTGAGATCAAATAGGTGCTCAACATGCAAAATATTAGAGAAACAAATACCTTCTTCTGCCTAATTCTGCTTTACATAGTTTTTATGCTAAGTGGTAGACTTTCTGAACACTGTGACAGAGAGCTGTTACTTGTGAGCAACAATATCAGTATTTTGGGTTGAGATTTAGCTTAATGTATGAAACCCACGTCCTTGCTGTCACGAAATCTCCATTTTCCCACTTTTACAATATTGTTGGCATATGTCTCCAGCTGTCTGTTGCTGACATAGAATTGCTTGTGATTATCTGATGCTGAGCTGTTCCTCTCTGTTTTTGTGGTTTTAATCTCTCCAACAATACCTGAACACGCTCTGCAGATCGTGATTATTGGGGCAGAATACAGTCGTCTTTGAAATTTACTGTCCCACACAGAAAATTGGAAATCCTTAGGACCTTTATATCTGGATTGAATGTGAACTGCACTTCTTTCTGATTTCATAATTTAACTTTGCAGACTGTTGACTTATTGACTACAGCGTTAGCATTTTCCAGATTGGCAGCCAAATTGCCTTGTAGGAGTGTCTATGCATATTTATACATCATCCAAAGGTTAAACGATAGAATATATTTTAATTGCCTAGAGATAGCTTCGCAAATTATATCGCTGGTACCCAAACTTCTAAACTTAAAAGATGAAAGTTATGCACCGAAACCCATATTTTTTCCAAGTAAATAAACCACTCAACAGTACTGATTACTGACAGTCTTCCACTGATGTTAATTAAATAGCATCTCAAAGACACAGCTGCCATTTTAGGCAAAATTTTAAGACACAGGGAATTCTAGTTTTCATCTTAGTCTTCCAAAACATGGCATTTATATTGATCTTGCTATTTGAGAAAGGACCACAATCAAATACATGCCAGATTGCAAAACAATTAAAGCAAGGCATTAATGTATAAACATTTTTTTTTTTCACTTCCATTTGCCTTAAAATCTGAAGGTTTCAAAAACTAAATCCCCAAAGAAGCTAAAACATGTCATGCACTGCAAGAGCACCGAACACACTCACTGAGAATATTTTTCAGAGAAAACATAACCTTGGAGCTATTTGAATATTTAAGAGAGAGTCTAATTGCTACTTACATTTTTTACTTCCCACTTTAGCAATGCTTTTCTCTCTAGAATACAGACCCCTAAAGAAATTACTGAGGAATAACAAGTGTTCTGCAAATTTGCTGATTTACAGTGACTGCTCTTATATATGTGCTCTTAAAATAAGGTCCTGCACATGGATTGGGGCAATCCAAGGCACAAACACAGGCTGGGCAGAGAATGGATTAAGAGCAGTCCTGAGGAGAAGGACTTGAGGATGTTGGTTAATGAGAAGCTCAACGTGACCCGGCCATGTGTGCCTGCAGCCCTGAAAGCCAAACCTATCAAGAGCAGTGCGGTCAGCAGGTCAAGGGAGGTGGTTTTATATAATCTTTAAGGTCCCTTCCAACCCAACCCATTCTATGATTCTGTGATTCAATTTACCAATGTATAAATTGAAAGCAGATTGCTCTCAGTGGAGGAAATGCATGACCCTGCAGTACTTGGTTACTTGCTGTGCTTTTACCTTTACAAGTGATCAGTAAGAGCTCATCTGGAGTGTAATGCGTTGAGCATGAGACTGGGAGACAGATGCATTCCTCTCCTGGGGGTTTTAACTGCAGGAAGTTACGTGTGTTTAGGTGAAGGAAAGGATTTTACAAGTGGAGGTGCAGAGTGGGAGGGCTGAACTCCTTCAGGCAGACGGGGGAACCAAAGCCAGACACCTCACTTGCCAGGCAAGAGTCCCAGCAAGCAGTTTATCAATTAAAAATGGGAGACATCACTGTGCTGACCTCCTGGTCTTGTTGACAGATTTTGAAAGAAATCTCCCTTGGCCTAGTTTTGAAAGGAACTTTGTATCTGCACCCAGGGGTGAGAATTTCAGGCTGTTAGAGGAGAGAGGTGTCTTTTTTCAGCCTTTGCTCCAGAGCAAGATGGGAGTTAAAACACTCTGTGCTCCATGGTTTCTGTGGATGGGGTTTGGCAGCCTCCACACTGAGCACAGATGGTATTTGAGATCTTGTACTGAGACAGCCCTGCAGGGTAAGCAATAACTCTGTGGGCTTTCTTGGATTGTAAAGCTGCATATAGATATCTGAGGTCTACCAGAGTCCTTGCTAGGTCCAACCTCTCTTCAAGTTCACTTTGATACATGATGTGAGGGCAAGAATGATTACTATCCTTCCTCTTTTGGTTAACAGAGTAAAAAAAAAAACAAACCCAAACCAAACTAAACCCATGAGAACTGTCAGGAGGGATTTTAGTGAACTTTGGAGAGATCATGAAAACGCCCTTGGGGTGCTGGTGAGAGCAGCTGAACAGGAGGCAGCGGTGCCCAGGTGGGCAGGAAGGCCGATGGCACCTGGCTTGTGGCAGCCAGAGCGTGGCAGCAGGAGCAGGGCAGTGAGTGCCCGTCTGTGCCTGCCCTGCTGAGGCCACACCTCGAGTGCTGTGCCCAGCTCTGGGCCCCTCATGCCAGGGGTGACACTGGGGGCTGCAGCGAGCCCAGGGAAGGGACACGGAGCTGGGGCAGGGTCTGGAGCACAAGTCTGAAGAGGAGCAGCTGAGGGAGCTGGGGGGCTCAGCCTGAAGAAAAGGAGACTTAACAATCCCTAAAACTACCATAAAGGAAGTTGTAGCCAGGTGGGTGCTGTTCACTTTGCCCTAGTAGCAAGCAATAGGAAATGACAAAACAGCCTCAAGCTGCACCAGGGAGGGCTTAGATTGGATATTAGGAGAAAATTCTTCCCTGAAAGGGTAGTCAAGCCCTGGAACTGGCTGCCCAAAGGAAGTGGTGGAGTCACCATCCCTGGAGATATTTAAAAGAGGCGTAGATGTGGTGCTCAAGGATGTGGTTTAATGGTGGGCTTAGCAGTGCTGGGTTAATGGCTGGAATTGATGATCTTAAAGGTCTTTTCCAACCTAAAAGATTCCATGATTCTGTGATTCTAGACAGTGCCTCCAGGTCAGAGGCATGACATATAATGGTGTCTACTGAACTATCTTCATTTCTTAAGAAATGTGTCAATTCATCACTTCTCATCAGTGAAAATTTACCTAAGCCATTATTAGCTTACATCCCAATCAGTTAACTATTGAAGCAGAATCCCACACTGCACTGGGATGAGTCCTTTTAGTTCTTAAACAAAATTCAGACTTCCTTTGCTTTGTGGTCTTTTCTCTTGCATTTTTGGATAGAAGCTGAAGGTATGCCTTATATTTATGTTCCCTAAATACTGTGATATATTCTCAGTAGTACCCCCTTTTGCTTCTAATAAAATCCCCACCTATCTTATCTTTTCTATTTTATTACCTCTTATATGTACTGGTAAATAATAAGAGAGGGAATTTGGAGAATATAGGTCTTTTGAAAGAAATTCTGTGTGTATCACATCAGAGAATTTGAAAGATTGTAGAAATATTTACAGCTCCCAAAGAGTCAATTTTTAGTCCAAGATTTAATAAAGGGATGTACACAAGCCCTGTTTGCTCTCACTGTTCTGGAAGGACTGGTTTTGCAATATTTTCTCTCTTCAGAACAGTAAAACTACTTCTGATGAATTTAGAAAAGTTTGTATGCTGCAGTGCCCCAGACACTTTCTTATTTTCCTTGACATTATTTTTTCATCAGTTTGGACTGTGTAGTATCTGCAGACAGTGCATGTTCCAAATATTGGATTGCTGTGTTTTTGCATACAAATCTTGTAAAGGAAAAGAAATACCAGACTGTGTGTACAAGCATCAAAATCTGATTATATGCAGGATTCTAATCTTAATATCACACCATCCTCACTGAAAAGCATTGCGAGAATATTCCAATTCATATTCTGAATGGTGTGTTTCTCTGCAGTCGTCTTGCAGAATTCTTATTCCTACCAGGAGAAAATCAGTATACTGAACTGAATAAAAATGTATACATTAAATTGCTTATTCAAATGTCCACCTTTGATGTTTGCAGAGAATTCAAGCAAGAAGCAATATAACCCAAGCTTTGTTTTATTGATACAAGAGGCTAATGTGAGTTAGAAAACAGAAAAGAATGAGAAGTTGCTTAATACACTGGAAATGTGGAAAAAATGCAGATTTCAGTTATTAGCTTTCACAGCTGTATTTGCATAGAAATATACTAACGGCTGGGTGACATTTCATGCATGAACTTGATAGAGCATCCTTAAAAATATTCATGTTAGAAGAGTACTTAAAGGGAACCTCGAACTTGAACATTCCCGTCTTTGTTTAAAAGAAAAAAAACCAAACCCTGGTTTCCCTAGGGTATTCCAGTGCAAGGTATTTCTTTAGGAAACAAAGCTTTCTTTGTTATGAGTAATTCTGGGACAGCCTAGGAAGAGCCCTTCCTTCTGATCACACTTTAAAAAAGATCCTGATTCCCCTGAATGTTAAATATTGTTAAACAATAGATGTTGCTCAGGCTTTTCTGGAAAATACCAGCAAAGAAAGAAGACCCTTGAGGTTTCAAACACTTCTTGGATTATCAGTTTCCTAAGCCATTTTCTATTTTGAGGGAGCACCTTCCTTGTAAGTGGGACAAAGATGAATGCAAATCATCTAGGTTGTGTGACATAAAAGGAGTTATGCTGCTTTAAAAAACTAGAACAGTTCTTGGAGGGGCTATCACAGTTACCCCGTTGTATGAATTTCTGGGAGTTGGGTCACAGCAACTCCTTGCTTGTTGTGTGTTGCTTTTTTTTAACTCACCTACTAGAGTAGTAGGTGAGTTAAAACTGAAGGTGCAGCTTCATTTGTAACTCATAAATGGTAAAGACCTCTGGTTTTAGTGAAAGTGGAGAGGTTCAGAGAGCAAAGTAAAGGATTTTAGATCAGGGAGCACTTTCACTTGCCAACAGTTTCAGCTTTCATTTTCTGTTCTTTTAATTTAAACATGATTATTATCAATACACAGATGAGGAAGGCACTTTTCTGAAATATTTCAAGGATTATTCCTGCTTTGTTATCTCCCTTTCACCTTCCACAAGAGGATTTTATGTGCTCACATTAGTTGATGTTCTTCAGAAGAGCTGTTGGTCCATCTCTGATTGTGACTTTCATTAGAAGTAGAAAACTCTACCTTCTGAAGTAGAGAGATGTGAGCAGTAAGTCCTGGGAACTTTTTCTAAAAACTCACTTTGTAATGAAATATAACCAGCATTGAAAGGGATTAGAAGGAATATGACAGGAGTATAAATTAAAAAGCACTGCGTTGTGAAAACATCTCTTTAAGCAGTTTTGAATCTGCCTTCACTCAATCCAGTTCCTGCAGCTGAACTTTCCAAAACAGCAAGAACCATCTCTGGAACCTGTCCAGACTCTTGCTAAAATCAGATTTCTAAAGGGAAGTGGGAGTATGTGGAGGTACCTTTTTTGGAAAAAACTGTGGTCTTGCATTTTTAGTAGCTGACCTCCTTTCCTTCTGTGTCTATCCCACACTACTTGTGTGAACCTCTCAAGCAGAATAGGTCTCTGCAGAAAAGGGCTGCAGTAACATTTTCCCTGTCAGTATGAGATATAAATGCTCATTCAAGACAGAACAGTGCTGTTCAGACATGTAAATAGAAAACCAAAATGAAAATATTATGAAAAAGGTTCATTAATACCATCTTACTTAGAGGATCTGTCTAAACCATAAGATAATCACAGGCAGTGTCTAGCAACGGTATTTTACACTGAAGCCCAAAGGTTACAAAAATACTTTAGTCTTTGCCAAAAGAAAGTCACTTTTTCATCTGAAGTACAGAAGGAATCAAATTCTTGTGGTGGTGCAAAATCTATGCACGTTAAGCTACTTTTAGAGTCATATTAGTAAAACACCTGTCAAAAGCCAGGGGAAAGTCTGGTTTATAATAGGAAAGGGCAAATCTCAAATAAAATTTCCAGTTAGAGTGAAAATATATAGGCTGAAGCCATCAGTGGATGGTAGTAGCAATAAAGATCATTTGGGCTGCAAGAGCAATATCGTCTCCAGAGCAGTTTTTGCAGAAGGTGGCAATGGCACCTGAAGGACGCGTTTTACAGGTGAGTCCATGCACGAGTCGGCTCACACAGAGCCTTCCCTACTTTCCTCTCAGGAAAGGAGTTTATAGCATGGAAAACAGCATTTTGCCTGAGAGCAGAAGACGGTGTTTAGCAAGATTTGGAATGGTGTAGATGAGGGTAGGAGCTGAAAGCCATGACGATTGGGGGTCACTTGCAGCTGCCAGACAAGGCTGGGGGCGGGTGGGGGAATTGCTGCTCTCACCAAGGAGAGATGGTGCCGACTGGCAGCGTCCCCTGGTTCCTGTTGACTTTCTGTGGGCACGTTTAACCTGTAATTTGGAGAAGGAAAATACAGTCTGGCACACGTTCCTGAAGGGTTGCCAATCCCAGATCCATCCATTGCATAGCCTGCCAGCATGGGAAAGATAAGTACCTTACAGACCAGTATCCACAGCAACAGACACCAGAATTTTATATTTTACCACATATGAAAACCCAAAGAAAATAATTACTTTTTCATTTTCCAATTTCATAATAGCAATATTGACCTTTAGGTCAGGAATTTTCAACAGTTAATGACTATCTGGCTTTTTCTTTGGTCCTTGGTTTCTCCAGCCAGTCATTAACAGTGAGAAAGCCTTCTCCCGTGGTCACTTGGGCTTAATCATTACCTTTTCATGATACAGAATGCACCAGCTGGGAAATAAGTGTCTCCTATGTGAATGGACCCCTAAAGTGTTCCTTGGGTTTAATTTCTTTGAAAGAATATTCTGTGAGGGTGTGAGAATTTACTGTAAAAGATGATTGAGTATTATCCAGAGCCCTGAGAAACGTTAGATCACTCTGAGGAATTGGGACCGAGGATGGTTTAAGGCCATAGATTTCAGAAGATTAAATCTTCAGAATTTATCTGTGTAATCTAGGTTCCCTTACTCTTGGTAATTTAGTGCTTCAGAATTATATATGGACACAAATATTTTCTTATCCATCTTCTAGGATCACACAGGAACAGGACCTTTTTAGATTTTGTTTGTATTGTTACATGTAATCACTATGATGCTGAAAGCACAATGTGGTGATAGTGTCCCAAGAGACACTAAAATTTATTTTAAAATATAAAAGGGAACAACCCTCTTGAACGCTTACCTGGCTCCATCTGGATAGTGGATTCCCTTCTTCCAACCACCCTCTCTCTCAAAACACCTAGAAGCTGTGCATGACTTTGTTCAGAGGAAAATTCATTTAAACATAGAAATGACTTTGTCTTGCACTTCACTGTAAGATATAAAATGCAAACCATGGAATGGAGGTATCTTCTGACCACTCTACCAATCATATTCTTCATAAAAATTAGCCAGATTGTGAGTACATTGTATGCCTGAACATACATAAACCTTTGAACAGTCTTCAGTTCTTGTGCACTGTTAGCTGAGTACTTTAACCTTTTAATGCCATTGTTCCAATACAGTGTTACCCAAAAACTCGTGAATATATCTTTCCTTCAAGGTATATTTCAGCTTGAAAACAACTGTGTAAGAAATGTGCTACTTGGAGGACAAATAAATAAATCCACAAGAAAACAATAGTTTTCTAAACCACATATTCGATGTGTAGGGATTCCTAGTAGTAGCCCAATGTATGGTTACTGCTGAAGAGTCAGGTAGTAGTGAAGCACCTCCACTGGAACAGTAAAAGAAAATAGGAATTTCCTCTTTAGCAGATTTAAAGTCAATATGGTGTCCTTTGAGAATTTGGTACTAGATGTGGAATAATGTGAATGATGAGCCTAATTTTAATGTTTTGCTGTGAAAAGAGATTTAGCACCTGCATAACTTTTATCTGAACTATTAGTTTTTCATTTTGTATATTTAAGTGAAAACACAGAGTGCACATGAAAGCTGTGGACATCTGCTTTTGCTTGAATGCTTTTTTTACTTTTCAAGAAAAATAGCACCAGCAAAATATAAGTAGTGTTCCAAGAAAGAGCCACTCAGGAGTCCCGCAAGGGCTGGGACTGTGCTTTTTAGCTTCTCCACTCTTGGAGTGACAGTATTACTTTCTAAGCCGAGGCTTCATTTGCATTTTGAAAGTACAACAATTTACTTCTCAGCAGGGCTGTGCTGTTTCCAAAAGGCTGGACTGGCTCGAGGATTTAAATCCAGTGAGGTTCCAGTAATTCCCTTAACAATGAGTTTTAAAATCTACACCTTTAAAATAGCTCTGCACCTTTAAACTTCAAGCTCTGCTCCGTGTTAAAGCAGCTGGCTAACCATTAGTAGAAATGGGAAAGGTCCAAAAGACAGGAGTGACAAGTGACTTGTGTTTCATTCGCTGCTTTAATGGATTTTTCCTCAGCTTCACAGCTAACCAGTGCAGGTTATTTATAGATTTTAAAGCCAGAAATTAACACTGTTCCTTGTAGGCAGAAGAAAAAAAATGCATGGGATCATTATTAATTCTTTAGCATTATATTGCCTTCTGGCTCAACGTGTGTGCAAGGGACCAAGAGTAAACATGCATTTATCATCCCGACCCTTACCTGTTCCCAAAAACGTCCTTCAGTGGAGAACTGTGAAACAGCCTGCCTAAAGGATTTGAGACCTTTTATTTCTTTGCTGCTGATACAAAAATCTTTACAGCCTTCACTGTAATTGAACATTCAAATGTAAAATATTGCGAACACCAGTTTAGAGTGTTCCTTTTCCCCAAAACCCCCAACCAACCAACCAAAAAACTCACTATGGTGCTAGTTGCCTTCACATGAAGCCTTTTGGTTTTCTTTCATTGGGACAAATTGCCCAGGCATCCTTGGTATCCAAAGATATCTCTCCCCTTCCAACTCAAACCAATTTTTGAGTACTGACCTTCTCTTTGTTTCCTTTTATTCCAGTTTTGCCATTGCTCTGAGTGCCTTTCCCTGGACAGCAGCCTTACACACCCCTAATAGAATTCAGTTGTGGAGGGAATACAATCCTGGCAGGAGGCTGTCTACCCAATCCCTCACTGGCCACTGAACTTAGTACTTCAAAATTGTCCTTCACATAATTTTAACAGTGTCCATGGAGTAATTCCAGCAATCAGCCTGTCCTGTCATCTCTCTGCAGCTCCCTGTACCCCACTGTAACATGAGGTAGAGGAGACAGCAGTGCTACAGCAGCTGGTATTGTTTGATCAGCAACACAATCCTTGCTGGAATTTCATTTCCCTTGCAGACTCGCTACTAGAATACATTTGTCATCCATACTTTGTAGCAGACTTATATTTGCCTGTAATTACACACCAGTCTGGCAATACTTTATTGTTAACATAAAGTACTGCCATTTAAATCCCCAATCTTAAACTGGAGTATTTGCAAAACTCTGTAATTGCTAAAATAATAAAGCTGCCATTACTGTATGGGAAGTTTACAGCTTGTTGGTGAAATACTTACATTGGCTTAACTACACCTGTATGGATTCCTTATGTTTTCATGTGCAGTGTAAGTGTCTTGGTTTTGGGAAAATTTGGGAGAAAATTTCTGAATGGGATTTTTCTAGAAAGGAAATTTAAGTGGCTCTTTTTTTTAACTGGTTCAGGAAAAAAATTTTTTGGAGAAGAGTGGAAAAAACTTTATTTAACAGAAATTGAATAATTTTAAACAAAAAAACTTCTTATTGTTTGAAGAGATGGCAAATCTAGAAAAGTCTTTTTTATGTGGTGTAGCTCAGCTCGCTCAATCTCTCATCAGTCCCTCCAGCTCTGGAAATTGCCGAGGGCCAGGCCCTGGTGGGCCACAGGCGTGAGCTCCTGGGTTTTTTTTGGGTTTTCAGTCCAGAGAAGGTTTGAACAGATTTAAGAAAAAAAGGAAAAAAAAAAAAACAAAAACAACAAGTCCAGGGAACTTCTCAGCCTCAGCTAGCTAAAAACTAACTAAAAGCAAAGGAGAGCTCTGTCCCGCTGTCTGTCCGTGCTGCAGACACCACAGTGAGGAGCAGCCTGCGGGGCAGTGAGCACCGTTCCTGAAAACAAAACTGTGCGCTTCCTCTTCCCCCCTTCGCTCTCAGAACCAGCGTTACAGGTGCAGAACTTCATATCCAGCATAAACAGAACTGATGACTGGGGTACAAGCATCACAACATCACTCCAGGACATTACAACAGAGATTTCTGCTGGGCACAACTAAAAAATTTCTGTCACTGTCACAGAATGGTTGATGTTGGAAGAAGCCTCAGGAGCTCACCTAATCCAGCTCCTGCTCAAGGGGTTGCCCAAGACCACATCCAGGTGCTTTTGAGTTACTTCCAGTGATGGAAACTCCACAAGCTCTCTGGGAACCTGTGCCAGTGCTCAGTCAAAACTGAACTCCGTGTTTTCCAGCTTGTGGTCTGTCCCCATGTAAGAGGAAGTCTATAAAAGATAACCAGGAAAAACGAGTTCAGTGTGGTTTCACTCAGTGCAATGGGCACAGATAGTACTGGAAATGCCTAGGGATATGAAAACCCACAAAGACGATATATTTTGGTTTTGCTTTGTGTTGGTGTTTTGCAAACAAAAAACTGGTGATGCCCCTCTCTCATACTCATTCTGTGATTCCATTCATTTTTTATTTATTTATTTTCTATTTTTACATTAAATAGTTCTCCCCATGTGATTGTTCCTAAGTCTGGTTGGGTAAAACAGACCTCAGAAACAGATTAGAAACAGCAGTATGAGTTTGCTCCAAACCATTAGCAATGTTGCCACATTACCCTTTTCATACATGAAGCTCAAGACATCCATACTCGGTATCTAATGGTCTCCAAAAGCTGGGGAACCTGTGCCATCTCTAACCCTTGTCCTGACACACCTGCACAGCATTTCTCAGCTCTCGGTGCTCTTTTGGGGCAGGATGGGGAAGCTTTGTGCTCTTCCAGCAACCCCCAGGGCATGGAATAATGGAGTGCAGGTGGTTCTGCATTACCAAGAGGACCTTCATGTAAAAGCTGATGCTCGAATGCTGTTGCCAAGTGGCAGATGAGCAGAGGTGTTATCTGGCCAGGATGGATCCACTCTCCTCCTGCCCATTTTCCCTGCACTCACGGGCTCTGCCCCGGCCCTCGGAACAAATCCCATTGTGTGTCACCCCTCTGATCCCCTCCAAAGGTGATCACCACGTTCATCAGTGACGGAGCACTTCTCCAAGGAGGAAAGACTGAGAGAACTGGGATTGTTCAGCCTGGAGAAGGCTTCAGGGTGACCTTATTGTGGCCTTGCAGCACCTGAAAGGAACTTAAGAGGAAAGATGAGGAGAAACTTATTACAAGAGCATGTAGTGACAGGACAAGGGGCAACCGCTTCAAACTGAAAGAGTGTAGGTTTAAATGGGCTATCAGGAAAAAAATTCTTTGGGGTGGCCAGGCTGGTGAGGCCCTGGTACAGGTTGTCCAGGGAAGTCATGGATGCCCCATTCCTGGCACTGTTCAAGGCCAGGATGGATGGGGCTCGGAGCAACCCGGTCCACTGGAAGCTGTCCCTGCCCGTGGCAGCAGGGTTAGAACGAGATGATCTTTAAGGTCTCTTCCAACACAAGCCACTCCGCGATCCTCTGGCACTATTTCTGAGGTACACGTGGACGGAGTTTCCAACCTGGGGGCACAAGAGCTCCCCGAGGCCTCTCCCGGGGCCGAGCCGGAGCACGAGCGCCCGCCGGGCTCCGGCCACGGCCGAGGGTGGGGATGTGGGAGCCGGGACGCGAGTCCCCGGCGCAGGTGGCGGGGCAGGGCGGGCAGCGTGGCCCGCGGGGTGGCGGCACGCAGGGCGGCGGGGCCGTGGGCCGGCCCGGGGCCGTGCGGGGCGGCGGGCGGGGCGCTGCTGCTGCTGCCGCCGGTGGGCACCGAGCGGGGCCGCGGCCGCTCCCGCTCCCCCCGCCCGGGCCCGCCCCGCTCGCGTCGCTCCGCGCTGGATTGCTCGCGCCTGGCCGGCGCCGTCTGGGGCCCGGCGGGCGGCGCGGCCAGGCCCGCTCAGCCGAGCGCAGAGGCGGCCGCAGGAACAATACGGCGGCGGGCGCGGAGCCGCGCGGCCGCCCCGCACCATGTACGCCTTCGTGCGGTTCCTGGAGGACAACGTGTGCTACGCGCTGCCCGTGTCCCGCGTGCGGGACTTCAGCCCCACCTCCCAGCAGGACTTCGACAACCAGAAGGTCTACACCGTGTACCGCAACCCCGAGGAGGCGGCGGACGAGGACGACGAGAGCCCCGGCGAGTGGGGCGACCGCCTGCTGCTGCACAAGGCCCAGATCCTGGCGCTGGCAGGTGAGGGCGGGCCGGGCCGCGGGGGCGATGCCGCCCCCTCCCCGCTGAGGGAGGGCGGCAGGGGAGGGCAGGGGGCGGCCCGGGGCGGGCGGGGGGCGCGGGGCCGGGGGTGGGGAGGGGCAGCTCCGAGCGGCCCCGGGCCCGGGGAGGGGGCCCAAGGGTCGGTTTCCAACATACCCGCGACCCCCGTGATCCCCTCCGCGGTGCCCGGGGAGGGGGGGACGGTGGAAACTTACCAAAAAAAAAAAAAAAAAAAAAAAAGTTTAGGTTTTCGTCCACGGCTTATTTATAGTGCATGGAGTCATTTGTGTACCTTTGCAGTTGTTGCCAGATTTGAGGGGTGCTGTTTTATGTCCGCTTTGTTAGTTTAAGTGACTTCAGAAATTGGAAGGCAATAGTGGAACCAGATCTCCAGGTACTGCCCTTCTTAAGCGTGGGCTTGCTACATTTGGTTTGGTACATGTTTAAAGATAACAAATGTCTCCGAGCTAAGAGGACCAATTAAAGGGCATACTAGGAAATAACCCCGTTTTTTGGCCATTTGAGGATGTTGAGCCCGGGTGAGATAGTACTGATGGGACACTGCCCCCAGACAGTCACTCTTTGGCAGAGTGTCTCCTTGAAGACTTTGTGTCGTTTCCTCGCTGCCATAGTCATAGTTGACATGGGAAGGAAGTTTGGTGGTTGTAGCAAATTGCTGGTTAGTGTGGACTTGCCCAATAGGCTTTTATGACCATTTGAAATGTCAGTCTGGGTGGCAGAGAGGACACTGGGTTCTTATCCTGACTTTTCCACTTTGGGCAAAGTACTGGTTATGTCTGTTTCCCTGAATATGGAATGGGCTTAAAAAACTCTTTTGTTTAGTATTGAGCTCTTAGGAGGCAGTGCTGAGTCTGATGTCTAAACAGAGTAACTTGGTGTTAAAGTCACCTAAAACTGGTAATTTTCTAATTTTGTGTTTGAACGTTAACAGTTCCTAAGCCAGTTAACCTTGTGGTGGCCCAGTCTGTCCCTGGCTTGGCCAGTGACTTTAGCCATCATCCTGTTTCTAGTATTGGCCATGAACAGATACTTAAAATGATCCAGGAACAGCCAAACTTTAGTTTGGCCCTGCAAAGCTTTTCCAGTTTCTGAGCATTTGCAACTTCAGAAGTTTAGGGGAACTAGTTAGGCCATCTAGCAGAGGAGTGGATTCTCCTGCTAAGTTTTTGTTGTCCTGTGCCAGCCCATGTTTTTTCTGTCCTGTCTGTGGCAGAGGAGTGTATGTGAAGTGTTTCTTACAGGTTCCCTGTCAGATCCATGGAAGACAACAATCTCAGTGCCTGGGGTTTGCACGGCCTCTTCCCAAAGGCAGCATCTCACTGGACCTCACCTTCCTCTGTCCCACTGGGGAACTGCAGCAGCAGTGCCCTTTCAGTTCCTCTGTCTGTCTCAAAACAGCTAAAGTGCTCCAGAGAAATACTTAGAAATAGACCTTTTGCTCATATATTGAGCCCACCTAGTTGCCTCAGTTTTCCAGCAGCAAGTGCTTGTTTTTGCCTGTTCCCTTGTTCCAGGCAGAGCCTGTGTCTGCCCAAGAGGTACTCTCCTGAATTTTTCTGTACAATTTCTCTTTGTTTCATGTCTCTTGAACCAGAACAAACCAATATATGCTGTTTCCTCCAGAGAAGAGGACTTGTTACCTGTATTAGTGATTTGCACTAATTGCTCTCCAGAGATTCTAATTTCTACAGGAAATTCTCCTGTAGAGCCAGGAACACAAGGAAACACACAGCTGTCTTTATTACAGCTGTCACATCTCAAGATACTTTGACTAGATCTGTGTTTTGCATTCTTGGAAAATGTCTCACCTGAACACCAAATGAGTCTTTACTTCTGTGCTTCTTTCCACCCTCTGCCATGTAAGAATACCTTGGGTGAATTCAACAGAAGTTGTATACAAAGCGTCACTTACTTCTAAAGTTAGTATTAATTTAACTTCTAAAGTTAATTAATATTAATATTCTCCCCAAAATATTAATATTGGTGTTTTATTGTGGTTAAAAATCTTGGAGAGAAAACTTGGTCTTCCATGAAGACGTCATAGCACAATTCTTGCTTTATAGTGACCAACTCAGATTATGACCAGTTTGTATGGCAAACATTGCAAGTGTAATGTTATGCAAACTGCTTATTTAGTTAAAAATAATTTTGCAAGTCTGCAATAACGTTTCTCATACCAGTACAGAACTTTTAATTCTAATGGTTTCCAGCCTATCTTACTAATAAGGTAAATAATGTGTATAAACCTGCTTTTATATTTAAAATATACATAGTTGATTTTGAATTTTTTTTGGAAGGAGCCCCTAACTGCACAAACCATGCATCATTGACTTCAAAGGTTTACTGCTTTAGTCCAAGAAATCCCCAATAGGAAGAGTTTTCAGGATCAAAGTTATGCTACAGATATTAAATTAAACAAACAACAAAAAAGAATAAGAGGGGAAAATGGGGTTTTTTGAGCCTGCAAAGTGTTCTTTTACAGTTTGAGTGGCGACTAATTTTCTTGCTCGTAAAGCTGCTCAAGTAAGCAAAGTTCTACCTTTTTATATGTATTTTCATGATCAAACACTGTCTGTGCAGTGGAAATTAATCATAGTTTGAGAAACAGATACATTTGTTTTTCCTTTCTAGCAATTTGAAAAAAAGGAGAGAAAGAACACAGATACAAGACACATATTATTGTTTTTTTTTCTTTTGAAATGAGTTTTCCTTTCCTATTATATCCAAAGAAATTTAGATACCTTTCAGACTTCTACCTTTGTAATGTAGGAATTCACACAGGCCTAATGTTTATGCCCATAATGCAAAGCTTTATTGGAGCTTTGGTTGTGTAAAGAGTTCATAAAACAATTGTCCTCTTTTCAGAGAGTCTAGAAGCAATTCTTTGATCCTTTGTGCTGAGGTTCAGTGGTTGGAAGCCAGTGCAGTTGTGAAAGATACTGTTGCTGCAGAGCAGAGAGCACTGCAGTAAGGGCATAAACTGCATAAGTTTAAAAAGGAAAAATAAAGAAGGAAGTAAATAAAGTAAATAAAGAAGGGACATGCTCAGAGCATCAGGTAATTGTGAGAGGCTTGGTGTGTTGCTGTCTTTTATTGTGTGGTGAATAGTACATGACAATGTTAGAGAAGAGTTGTAGATGAACTGGGAGCAGCTGTGGCTTCCTTGTGTCCCTGTGTGCATGGCTGGGAACTGCTGAGACTGCTGGGATGTGTTGGCCTTAGAACCTTCCACTTTTTCAAAAGTTAGCCAAAGCCTAGTGCTCAAACCAGAAAGGTTGTCCTGACTCAGTTCTAGACCTTCCAGCCACAGAAGGTATATTAAAGTGAATGTCCCTTGCCTTAACAAGCTCACCGTTTGGCTACCAGCAGCTGATGCTGGGTACTAATAAAGGAATAATTTTACTTGCCTCTTGAATGGAAAATAGAGCTCAGCAGACTGGAGTTTGACTACAGAGCAGTTTCTTGAGGTGACGTTAGCTGGTCTGTCTTGTTGAGAATACAAAAATAGCAGAGAGCTTTTCAGGAAGAGTTTGAGTCTGTCTTCCTGATCATCCACACCCTTCCTTTTTCTTCTTTTCTGTCCTCTCCTCAAAATGCTCCAAAGCTGCTTTTTCTGGTTCCTCTCCTTGACACACATATGCCACTTGCAGCTTTTCCACACTTGTCTAATAGTCACTAGCAGAATGTTATCTATGAGCATATGCACCTTAGAGCAGCATGATCTTTAGATGACTCCATGGGAGCTTTTTATTTCCTTTCTAAGTGATGAATATTAGCTGGAATGAATTCAGTTTCTAAAAGGGGGCTTCTAAAAGCTCTCTACTTCAGGCTATGTTTGTTAACAAGTTAATAATGACTGTTTTCTACTAGGAGGTGTTCATTCTTGACTACAGTAAATAATTGTGCTCTCTAGCTGCTGCCCTCAACATTTGCCACCCACACTCTCATAGCAAACATCTCCATCAGATTCTCACAGCAATTCCTTAGCTGCCACAGCAAATGTGTTAATACCTGGTGCATCCGTATCCTTTCTTGCCTCTTTATAAAATGCCATGCTCCAGTTTTTATGGATTTTTAAGTGTAATTTTTAATGTGATTTTGTGTGATTTTTGGTTTTTTAGTTTTAAGAGCCTGTGCAGCTCATGGTGAGATGTTACTGTGTATTTCAGAAGGATGTAAAATCTCTGTTCATAGAAAAAATCTAAATTAAAATGATTCTAGGACTGAGTTTTGAGTAGGGTTGAGAGTGTTTCAGCTTCTTAGTGTATATCAAAGCTTCTTTGCTATGGAAAGTTCATGGATGAAGGACCCTTTGTCAAATTCTGGAATATGTGAAAAATTTCCAATATGAGATTTTAGATTATATGAAGAATATACAAAATTTAGGTCAGGAAGTCATCTTGATGTGTAATATTTAAGTCCAAGATTTTATTGGTATTTCTGTAGTCTTGGGCTTCTCCGTAGATTTTCCTCTTTGCATCATTCTGACAGCTTGGGGAGCTGGAGTACATAAAGCAGGTCCTGGCTGTGGCCACTGTCCCCGTGCTCCATCCCATGTTCCTGCGTGCTCCACATGTCCCATTTCCTTTCCCAGAGCAGTCAGTAGGGTGAATGAACCATTGTGGTAGGAAAAGCTGACTCTTTGTTCCCAGGAATCTCTGGGCCTGTCCCCTGCTGGGATACATTCCTTGGATGGCGTGTGACAGAGACCTGGAGAGAAATGGCACCAGGAAAAACGACAAAGCACCTGCAGATGCTCCTCTGGTGATCCCAAGGGTTGTCCTGAGTAAAAAAGTCCCAGGAAGAGATTGTAGGAGACCTCCCAGTACTGGCAGTGGTTCCTCACAGTCTCTTTAATTATTTTTTTTTTTCCTGGGCTGGTTTGGGAGTACTTGGGATGAGCTTTTGTGTTGCTGCCCTGGAGCAGCAAGTCCAGCTGTCCCTAATGGTGGTGTCACCTCCTGTGCAGTCTTGCTGTGCTGAGGGCCTGCTCCAGTTGCTAAAAGAAACTAAGCCAAGCAGTTTAGGTAGTGCTGAAGTAACCTTGAGCTCAATAACATTTTTATTTTTCAATTATTATTTTTTTAAATTTTTCCTGTGATATTTGACAGACATGGCCTTTGTCACCCTTAGCTGACGTGCTACTGCTGTGTTTTTACCTTTTCAGCAGGTAAAAGAGCTGGCTGTATGCAGAGGTTCAGCAAATCATTTTGTATAACGGTAACTATCTGCTTCACACTCCTAAATATAGTCCTGAACACAAGTATGACAGTATTCATGAAAAATATTTAAAGCTAAATTTCACACTCATTTTGTATTTGATCCATTTCTGGTTTATTTTTAACTCATGTAAAATGAAGGGTGGAGGATTTTTTCCCCTTCTTCTAAATTCTAGTGTAGGACCATATCTAAGATATGAAGGACTTCTACAAAGGCACAATTTGTGGGGTCTTTTTGGTGTTGTTTCTGTTTGTTCAGTGTTGAAGCTTTATTATGGCTCGTTGACACAAAGCTAAATGGTAGCAGCAAAAAAAAAAAAAAATTGGAACTTTTGAAACTGCAACTTCTAAGTAGCGGTTTGGAGTAACCCTTATGAGAGTGGTGATGTCATCAGCAGGCTAAAATGTCTGTAAAAATTAATTCAAAACCTGGGATTTATCTGTGCAAGAAGGTTTTACACTTGTCTTTAATTTCCTCCTTTCCTGTATTACCCTGCTTATTCTGAATATATGTTCTTTTGTTTGTTTGTCTTTAACCCTTCTCAATTGACCTGCTTGTTCCTCAGTCACATTTGCTTTTTGCTTCACCTTAATAGCCAGAAATCATCTAATTTTTTTTTTTGTAATGTAAAGACATGCAGGTGACCTACGCTGCTGTTGTTTTTTGTGGGCTTAGTGTCTCTGTTGCACCACTTAGCACCAGTTATGCTTGTAAATGTTGTATAAGCTCAGCTAGCATACAGTAAAAACATGAAATTCAGGATTTTAATAAAATTGACTTCAAAGATAGTATGGTTATGGTAGCTATGGTAACTAAAACTAATTAAAATATGCTAAAATTTGCAGGGGAGTGAAGAGGGAAAAATGTAACTTAATGTTTTTTGTTCTCATAATTGAACAGTAAAACATTTTTTTCCAGTGTATTTCCTAATTGCCAGTCAGTCAATTATTTGTGTATTTTAAAGAATTCCTTTAAAAATAGTAGAGGCTGAACCACATTGTAATTTTTGTATAGAAACTGAAAAAATGCATAAATCTACCCACTATTTCCATATTGAGCTTATTCCTTGGGCAGAGATGCTGTGGAGGCTTCCTGGAGTGCTCTCTGTTTTACCTGCTGGATGGCTCCTGGACAGCATCTCCATGGCTTTGTGGCCTGTGTGATCATCAAATCATCACAGGGTTTAGTCCTGGTATAATTGTACAGTCTAATACAGATGGACTGGTGAGAGCAACCAGATCAACAAATTATAGCTGTCATTGAGATTGATGTCTTTAAATGAACTTTTGAACTCCTACAGAAATACATAGCTTTTTGTTATAAATATTTTTTGTAAAATCTTCACCATGTTCCAGTTTTTGAAAAGTAATGCCCACGGTTGAGTTTCATGTGTTGGTGCAGAGGAAATATTTAAACGATGGCATTTTCACATCCTGCTTGTTTTCAGGGTTTCTTTTTAATTTAATGGTAATGCTGTATTAGTGTACTTGTTTCAGAAAGGATTAAGAGAGTTGTTCCACAATAGCTGTAATCCTTTGTGTTTGACATGTGCAGAGTATTGTACAAATATTAACAAATCTGTACAGCACTTCAGTGGGCTAGATGGGGACAGTAAGATGAAAAGTTTGAATTATTCAAGGTCAGTATTTAAGTAAATATCGGATCCAGGATTAAAACCGTCCTCGGTCTTGTAGAGAGCATGATTTCCTTTTTCTCAGCAGTCCCAGTAGTCTTTCTTAACTTGATTGTCCAGCTCCAGGTGTTTGTGCCACAGCCAAGTTCTAGTACCACTAAAAGTTAAATGAAAGGGAGAGTTTTGCTGACAAAGAATAAGGACTATTTTTAGCTGTATTAGGTTGAGCCGTGTTGCCTTTGGTTAACTAATTTTGATGAGACTTTGTATTCATTTCTGAACTGAGAAATAGATTTCATAATGGAAATAGATTTTAATAATGGAAATTAAGGAAGAATATACATATAAGTTTTTCTTGCAATGGAGGTCTGATGTATCTGGGCTGATACTCAAGACTATAGATCTGAACAATCTGCTGATAACTGAGCACATGCAAAAGGAGAATGTTACAAAATACATGAATGCCTTCATGTGCATTAGAATTTGACTACAAATAGGTGGCCATATCAAAAACTCACACTCCTAGCAGAATTAGGCTGGGTATCTCAGCTGTTCCACTGGAAGAAAAATTGCAGAGACCTCGACATTATTTGCTTCAGTAGCTGGCATGGTAGGTTGTTTTTTTAGTTTTAGTTTGTTTTGGGTTTTGTGAGAACAGCAGCAGGAACCATGCTCTGTGCATTTACTTGTGTTGCTGTATTAAATATTAATGAGCAAAAGCCAGACTTGATCTAGGACTTCAGAGAGGACTTAAGAGGTTTATATAATCTGTGCTCTGCTTCTGTAGGATTTTGGCTCCTTAATCTTTCTCTCCCTTCTTTAGTGCCTTTGTACGAAGCAGGTGTGGCTTTCTCTCCATCATCAGTGAGCAGTCTTGGTTCAGGCTCCTGGCACATCATCCTTCTTACCCATCATCTCTAAACCTGTCAAGCAGTGGTTTAAGACCTTTCTATCTTGCCTTTCCCCAGTTTGATTAAGAATTATTTTCACCCTGTTTCCTATTCTTTAGACTTTATTGAAATTCACTTCACAAGATTTAGCAGCCTTTTGGGCCAGTTCCTCAAGTACATGTCTTCACCTTCCTGTGCTTATCAGCCCTGCCTGTCACAGTGCTGCTTGATGTGTTGTTCTTCCCTGACTTCTTTGCTCACTCTTCTTTGTGCTCTGAAGACAACCTTCCAGTCACTCATTTGTGTGTTGCTGTCATTTTCTCTTTCTGGCAAAGTGCTGCAGAACTACTTAGTTCTTAAAATTTTGGGAGTGATACAAGCCCAGATGATGGCATCTCTCAGCTCTGCCTTTTTATTGCTAGCTTTTCTCACTCACATTTTTTGTCAGCTTCCCTTTCTGACATCCTTAGCAGAAATCTTTTTCAGCTTATGCTTAGGCTGTCCCAACATATTTTCCTACAATTTTTGTCCATTTGCCTTGAATTTAGAGTCAAGAGGAGGAATAATCTCGTTTGTCATTTCCAACACAAAATCTTCCTGTCTCTCACATATTCCTCATCCACTTTGTTGCTTACACTCAGCTCTACCTTTCTGTCCAACTAAATATAATTCTGAAGCGCTTTCACTGTGCCCAGTGTTTATTTTGGGAATCTTTTTCTCTGTCCTTACAAGAAAGTTCTCATCTAGTCTGAAAAAAAAAAAAAAAAAAGAGCAAAACAATATAGTAAATTTTACTACCCAAATCCTGAATCCAACTAGGTGTGCCAGCAGCTAGTTGGCCCCTCTTTTGCATACTTCTTCCTTTTTTAGCTGCCTTGATTTTGGTGGCACCTGTCCTCTTCAAATAACTTCTGCATTTCTGCTGCTGTCTGTTGGCCTGTGTTTGTTACTGTCATTCTCAGTTTCTCCTTTGGTAGTGGTTGTAATTTAGTGTACTCCTAGCTCAGACATGTTTTATATGAGGCACATTTCTTTTTGCTTTGTATCCGGAATATCTTCTGAGCCCGCAGGATCATTACATTTTCTGAAATCTCATCTCTTCTTCCTGTTCAAGTTCTCCTTTAATGTTTGCATTAAATTGGCTAAGAAAGTAATTTATAGTTCTTTTTTTTCCAGCTTTGAATAAGCTAGGTGGCTTTTTAAAAATTATTATTGTCATGCTGTTTTCCTTCTCAGTCACAGCAGTACTGAATATTGTTTATTTGTGTTTTAAGTGGCACTTAGGAATCCATGCCCTGTTGTGCTTGGTGTGTTTGCTTTAAAGCACCACATAACCTTTGGTTATGGGATCTTTGCTTTGGTTCCTAAGCATCTTTTGCTTTTCCTGATCTGTAAGCAGTGCACAGCCTGCCCAGGCAGGTGATCTCACCTTCTCAGTAGAAGCAACCTGGCTGAATCAGTAGCAAAGCAGTTCAGTGCAGCAGTGTGGGGAATCTTGTGCAGGTGTTGTCCATATGTGCTGGGTACATGCCTGGAAATGGGAAGGCTGATGGTAAGTTTTTTCATCTGTCAGCATATCATTTTTCACAAGGAGTGGAATTTTTTTGAAGGCTTAGGGGAAGGACGAATTCTGTTCAAGGTTCTTTCATTTTATTACTGTAAGATTTATAGCATTGCCAAGCCCCTTCTTTGGACTGATACCAGACCTGCCATCCCTCATCCATTTGAAGTGCAGAACTCCCTTCCTTTATTTTTCCAGCTTTTATTCCAAAGATGGAAAAAAACCAGCATTTGAACTTCTTTTTGAAGGGATTCGTTTGCTCAGTCCTTATTTCTAAATTAGCAAGTAAGGAACACTTTAAGGAGGCTTTGAGATTTTTATAGTTTTATTTTACATCCCACAATAGAGTTTTCAGTTTTAGAGCACTAACATATTTCTCCTTGGATTTAACCAACTCCCTGCCCTGTTAAAGTCGCTTTCTCTGCCTCGGTTCTCTTCCCTTCTGGACTTGAAGCTGTTACCTTTTGGATCCACCCATCCTGACTCTGAAATGAGGGCCTCATTGAAGAGAGCATTCCAAGAACAGTTTATCCTTTGCTAGCTGATAGAGGCTTCCTAATGCAGGGTTGCTTTTTTGGCTTTTCTTTCTTTGAGCACTGCTGAGGCCAAATGTGTTCCCAGGCACTCTGAAATTCCTCAGCAGTTCACTTTTTTCTGACTGCCCCTTCAGCTTCGGGAGAAGCCTGGATGGGGAGAGACGCTGTCACGTGCCCTGGCTCTTGAGCCCTGCGCCTCAGGACTGTGAGGAGCTGACTGCCAAGATCTCTCCAAGTCTGACCTTTTCTGGGAATACAATTGTTCCAGCATGCTTTACTCTTTA
The DNA here is from genome assembly GCF_030490865.1 of Poecile atricapillus. Classification (NCBI taxonomy): domain Eukaryota; kingdom Metazoa; phylum Chordata; class Aves; order Passeriformes; family Paridae; genus Poecile; species Poecile atricapillus. The sequence continues at coordinate 27,066,151 of NC_081255.1, read as the reverse complement.
TCTTGAATCACAGAATATCAGGTTCTCTGTGAAGAAAAGCAATTTTTCCTAATTTACATGTGTCTGTCAGAATTGTCCCTTCCTAAAGAACAAAGGGAATCCATTCTTGTATTGTGCATTCCACCCCGCACATTTTGTTATGAGTGCCTAATTAAGTATGTTAAGTGCTAGTTCTCAGTAATTGATATCACTGAACCACTCATTGCATATCTAGGGAAAACAATAGACACAACTTTATAACAAGCTGATCATAGCCACCTAGGGGAAGGTGTAATTTTAACTTCTAGCAAGGTTTAAATGACTGGGAACAAAGTCCAGAAAAATTATTTGGGTCCTTACAAAATGAGGCTCTGAGCTGCAATGATTTTAGGCTGCCCTTCTCTCTCTTCTGTAGCCTCAGGCACTGAATTGCAGCTTGTCCATATATTTGGTTCCTATCCTGGTTTTCTTCTGGCTCAAAATCACAGGTGTGTTGTCGTTTGCTGGATTCTTCTTTTGTACCTTTCTTTTGTTTGCTGCCACAACAGACAGCGAATCCTAAGGAGAACTGCTATAAATGTATGTTCATGTTTCTCCTACCCTTCCCCCAGTCTCCACTCTCTTTCCCACCCCTTCCCAAATTCCATTAATATTTACAGAACAAGAGCCAGAACTCCAGCATTAATCTCAAATTCAGAATGAGATTTTTCTGGCTCTATCTGCGGCTAATGCAGAAGACAACAGAGGTTAGAAATGCACTTTAAAAAGAAAGAAAAAGAACAAAAGGCCTTTTCATATTCAACACACTGGATGGATTGTGTTAGGTATAAATAAGCTTTCAAAGACCAGAGCATATGTAAAAAAATATTATATGTATTGTTATTGGAAGGCAGAGGAACATTTATTTACTTACTGACGACATTGAAAGTTCCTGAGCTTTAACTTACATAAACTCATTGTTTCTTCAGATTTTGTGTGTGGAGAGAACAGTTCCTTTCTTCATCTTGCTGGCTCATGTACAGATAAGCAGTAAAACCAAAAAGTCAAATGAACAGAAGGAAAACCGTGTTGATAGTTACATGCCAGCAATGTGCAAACTAACCATTTGTAAGGAGATATATAAACAAACTTCAAAACCAGTGAAGTTTTGCAAACATAAATTTCACAGGCAAACTGAAATTGAGTAGAGAGTGAAGAGAATGTAGAATTAAAATAATTTGCATTTGTTTTCTTTGACCTCAAACCAAGTATTTTCTTTCATTTTCATCGTTAAGTGCATAGAAGTGTTATTAACCTTTATGAATTGACTTTAAAAGCCAAAATCAAAGATAAATATTACTGTTCTTCTAAACTGTTTTTGTTTTAATTGTTGGTTTATTCACTGGAAAGTATTTACTGGCTTCTGTAGTCTGCACAAGCACTTACCCCTCTGTGACCCCTGTCCTTCATTGTTTCAAGGGTCGCTTTTGCCTGCCGTGGGGAGGATGGCTCGTGTCCCTCTCCAGTTGGTGTGGGGTTCTGGCTTCAGGTGACCTCAATGAGCTGTCAGCAGACAGATTTGTTAGCTGTGTCAAGTAATGGATTGTGTCCATCTTGTTGTGAGGACAAGGGTTATTTCAGAGGACAGAAACTGATCTGAATTCTTTAAATGAAGAAGGAGGTCATCTGCATGTCCTATGGAAGATGGTTTGGCAAAGCAATCTAGAGAAACTGCTCTGCAGTATCCATGTGCTGCTCTTCCTCCAAGGAACTGAAAGAATGTATTTTAGCAAAGGATTCCTCAGTCTATCCAATGCCCCAAAATCCATGAACACAGAAAGTGTTGGTTTTTTTTTTTGTTTCTTTTCAATGTGGATTAATCTATTCTTAAATTCCAAGAAAATACCGATACCCATCAGTCTATCCTTTAGTCTGGAAGTTTGTATTATTTGTTTTCTTGGGAAGGGCTCCCTTAATTTCTTCTCATCTCTCTGGCATTAGAATTGGCTTATCTCACGTTTCTGATGAACCTACATTTTCCAGATACATAAAAACATAGGGGTTTATTTTTCAAAACTGAAACAGTTGGATTGCCTTTTTGTTTTACTGGGATAAGCATCCACAATGCTCTGGGGAATGGAGAATGATCTAAAATAAGCCTAGCTGTTTTTTGTTGTTTATCTGTTTCTTTTTGCATCTGTCTTAGTATTTATTGCTACCATCTGCGTTTCATTTCAGGTTGTCTAATGTCTCATTCTGCATGTTCTTTGCCTATTCTTTTTACATAGCCTTGGGCTGTAATATCACCATTTGCCTACAAGAGATCCATTTCTATCTGTAACAAAATGAATTGCATTCATCTGTGTAATTCATTTCTAATGAATGCCTTGCTCCTCATTAAACAGTGATTTACCTTTGTTTCCCTTTCCTACACTGTCAACACGAACCGTTTTGAGGTCCTGTGGAGAGATGCTAATTTGAGAAAGCAAAAGTCAATGTAACTAAGCACTCACAGGGGCCTTCCTCCTTGGCACTTCCAAAAATATTCATGGGACACTTTGCACAATACCATTTGCAGGTGGATAAGAAGACTCAAAATGTTTTCCTGTTCATAAGCTCTCAGTGTACTGACAATTTAAATGCATCTCTCCTTGACACTGTCAGGAACAGGTGAATCTTTTCAGACCTTGTCTGCTCTGCAAGAATATTACTTACCACAGGCACATTTTTGGGAGACTGTACTCTTGGTTCACTGTCTCCTCTCTACCTTTTCAGGAATATTAAAATATTTTGAATGTGTTTTCAGATTAATATTTTTAAATACCTAATTTTGAAATCTGTCAAAATGTGAAAAACTTGAAAATATTTTACTTCAATATTTTCATGAGATGCAAAGATTCATATAAATATTTAATGGCTTTGCCAAAGGAAAAGGATGAATACCATTAATTAATGAAATAGGGTTGTGTAGTAATTTTGTTACAGATTTGGTTCTTATGCAACTTTTGTGTAATGCACTTTGAAGCTCTCCAAAAACATTCCATTTTCTAGCCCTGCAGAACTTTGCAGAACAGCAGAATCTGCCATGTGTGCAAATAGATCTGTGCTGCTGACAGATGATGGTTAGAGTATGGGATGAATTACCAAGTTTATTTTCACTTTAACCCTAATAAGAGTTTGAACTGCAGTGGATTATGAATATGAAAATACCATTGGTAAACATAATTTAAAGCAATACAGATGGTTTTTAGGAAGTTTTATTTACAGCCTCTTCAACTTTTACTTTGGTGCTGGTACAAGCCGCTCATCAATGCTTTTGATCGCTTGAATTTAGCTTGGCATTTTTCAATATTTATTTGTGTGTTGGGCCAGACTGATCCCCAGTTGAAACTTTAGAATTGCCAGTAAGCATCAGTGGATTTACACCATGGGCTAATTTGATCATGGTATTATGAGGGGATTGGAGCATGGGAGGTTGGGTTTTTGTAACTGGTCTTGCCTAAGATGTGTAGTATTTCAAAGTAAGAACACTGATTAATGTAACAAAACCTTATTTTTAATATACATTTTAGAGGACAAAACTGACCTTGAGAACAGTGTGATGCAGAAGAAAATTAAAATCCCCAAACTCTCTCTCAATCACATAGAAGAAGCTGGGGAGGTTACAGATTATGGGGAAGAAGATGTGGAGCTTAGACACAGTAAGGTACTGAAGTCTTTCTGGTTTTGTTTTTTTTCTCTCCTTTTTTTTTAATCCTTCTTGCAAGCGCTTGGGGCATATACAAACATCCTAGCTTAAGAATTCCAGGCTTGCTTTTGATCCCCTTAAAATAGTATGTTTGGTGAAATTGGGTCACATTGTGTGGGGGGGTGGGGTATGGGTTTTCAAAACCTGATTTAAGTGCAATGAAACGTTTTCCTGTGTATACTGTCTGCACAGTGTAACTGCCATCTGAGATTGGTGCAACAATGCTCTTCCACTTTGGCCCAGAATGCTTTAGAAGTCACCAGTACTTAACTGTGCCAGCTGTTCGTGGTGGCACTTGTGACATTGCTCACTGCTTGTTTGGAATTGGGAGGGGTGCTCTGAGACTGCCCATCTACAGCAGTGACTGAGAAGAAGAATTGACAGGACTGTATCACTCCATTGTAACTCCCAGTTGCCTTTTTAGGTTCAAATGCCAAAAACCCAATATGGAAATGTATTTATTTTTTGATATTAAATTACTTCTTTAAAAGTTTGCAAGCCTTCAGAATGAGATATTGCTCTGTGGCTTCATGTGTTTTGCAGCTGCAGGAGTGATATTAGTGCATTTCCTTGTGATGGGCCAGCTTTTTTTTTTTAATTGTTAAATTATTTTTTAGAACATGAATGGAGTAGGTATACTATCAAACAATTTTCTGCCACATTATTCATGGATATTGTGGTATAGGAATTTGATAGCGTCGGCTTCTCACCTCTAATCTGTGAGTTGCATTTGCTTTCCTTGCAGTTGCTTGGAAGTTCAAATACGTTTTCTTATTTGGCCAGTAAAACTTAGTGACTTTACCTGTACTGTCACATATTAATCCCACTATCCAGGCCCCAGGAAAGTGGTGTAATTTAATTTGTAGGGTTTGTGCAGATGACTGAAGGTAAAATTCCACTGAAAGTTCCCAGGCCCTGAAGCCTCTGCAATGCAGAACTAATATAGAAGGAATCAGTTGATAAGGAAGATGAGGCTGGATGATATATTCTGTCTCCAGCTTCAGTGTTTTCAAATCCCTTTCAGTATTTGCTGATAGTGTTAACTCAGTCACTTGCATCAGGCAGTTGGGTGAACGTGCTGTAGGGATAGTGAGAGAAGGTTTTGTCTCCCAAAGTGTGGGAAGGACAAGCCCTCAGTTCACAGAACAGCTTTGTGCCTATGCTGCTTTCACCTCTGATGTCGTCACAGGTGACAAATGGAGCACACAGTTGATTCTTTCTCCTTCTTATCAGAAAATCAATTGTTGTCAGAAATCTGAATGTTAAGGGTAAGCTTTAAAGAAAAAGAGATCTAGATCCACTTTTTAAAAAAGAAATTAATGATATGGAATCAAGTGACCTATATACACTGCCTTTCTAAGTGTTGCACAAATGCAGGAAGGACTGTAACTGCCTCAGAAGTTTGTACCTGCATTTAGCTGAGTTACAGTTGCATGTTGGTTATGCTATATGTTATATCCATGAGAAACTGTGAGGCAAAATATTTTTGCAGACTGGATTTGTCTTAGTTTTTTTGGAGAACAAGAATATGAATAGTTCCCAAGACTGTAGAATATTGATTTTATTATGTCTTACTGCTCTCCTAATTTATTTGTTTTTTATTGTAACGTGCAGAGACAAGATGGGAGGAAACAAAGTGAAGGTACACACAAAAGCATTGAAGCAGTTGTTGCTCGCCTTGAAAAACAGAACGGGATGAGTCTCAGTAATACTTCCAGCCCTGAGGAGGCTTTTATGGAGGCTACAGAAGGCATGAACAATATGGACGATGCCGTAGTTCCTCGGATTCTTTATGAGGAATTGCTGAGGAGTTACCAGCAGCAGCAGGAAGAAATGAGACACATTCAACAGGAGCTTGAGAGAACGCGGAGACAGCTTGTGCAACAGGCAAAGAAGCTAAAGGAGTATGGGGCACTCGTTTCAGAAATGAAAGAGCTCAGAGACTTGAACAGGAGGCTTCAGGATGTACTGCTCCTAAGACTAGGTAGTGGTAAGTGCCGGACTTAAGTGGGACTAGTTTGAATGAGCTTTGCAGTTGTGATCAATAGTAATGGAAATGTATTTGAAGAATAGCAGTGGTTGTTAAACTGGACATTGAATGTTAAAAGGGTTTTCTGCTGTGGCTGTACAACGTGTCAAATTTGTATGCTATGTACGTCTGGGGTTTTCTTTAAAAACTAGAGGTCTTTGTGCTGGTATGGCTGAACCAGAGTTCCATTTTAAGCAGCTGTATTATAAAGAATCTCTGACCTTCCAATATATGCTGGAAAAGTTAATAAAGCATCATTTGCAAAATATACCAATATGTTCCAGTTAAAAAAAAAAAAAAAAAGAAAAAAAAAGAAAAGAAAAGGTGCTGGAATGAATAGTTGGGCTAAAACTAATTTATCCTTTGCAGTTAGGGATTTTGTTTATTGTTATGTGACTATGTTACCTTCCATTTTCTGACCCCTCTTCCCATTAGCAGCTTATTAGAATGTGATATATTCCTGAAGTTTTAGCAGTGGCTTTAAACAGCCATGCTATTTGAACAACAATGGATTGTTAAAGCATAATTAAAAAAACTTCATATTAGTGTCCCATTTATCAACACTTGTTGCAAAATGCAGGTTTTTGTAATTTGGATTTCAATTTTAAATATCTTGGGTCAATTGCTCCTTTGTTTGGGTTTATAACAATTATTTAAGCATTATGTTGGAATAAATGGGAAAAAAGACAAAATAAAAAGTTCATCCTTTTCATTGAAGATGATACCCTTGGAATACCTTCAAAAATTTGACTAATTACATTTATTTGTGATTAGAATGTGGTACTGCTGTGTTGAAGATTTGCTCGGTGACTGAAACTTGTTTGAAATCTATGCATCCAAACTTAGCATGCTGTTCTTACGTCTGCCTTTGTGTATCTGGAAACTTAATTTTTGCATGTCAATTGGATATTGGCTCTTTTCCTGGACTGGAACGAGTGCATGCAATTTGCATGTGGGTCTGAGTTACCCTCACGTACAGAGCTGGACCTGAGAGAGCATGTGCCTGTGCTGTAGCATGTGTTCAGGTGTGCCCACACCCTTGGAGCCAAGTTCTTGGAGTGTCCCACAACCTAAACTGAGTGTCTGATTGTGAATGCTCATCATTGTTACACTGTGCATAATTAAAATGTCGTTACTTACCATCAACATTCTAGTTAACTTTCTAAATAAAACTAAATAGGCAAGGTTGCCGCAGCCTGAAAAACATGATGTGGTTGGCAGGAGATTCCACTGAGCTTTCTAAAATTTTCCTTGGATGGAAAGATGTTTCTTCATCTGCAAGTAGTTAGCTGGAATTTATGGGAATGGAGCACGAGCCAGATGTTGGTAGGCAATGGGGCTGAACAGCGTAAAGTACCAATTTAGTTGGTAGACTTGACAGCAGTTGGGAGTGGTGAGACCAGCAGTGAAATGAAGACAGCTACTGAATTCTGTCTCTTTTCTTTCACTTTAAGAAAAAGAAGATGCATTTTTTTGTTTCAGCCAAATAAAGAATTTTCTTAGGATGAAAAAAAAAAAAAATAAAAGAGGAAAAGAAACTGGAAAAAAAATACTGAATCTTCTCTAAATATTGGGCATGAATTTCTATTGTATGTATCAGTCTGACAACTCAAAGCAAATCCAAATTGCACTGAAGACAAGCTCTTTAAATTTAATCACATACCTGGAAAAAATATCAGCTATATGATACTTCCAAAAAAAAAAAAAAATCCCTTGTTATTATTACTTGTAAGGAACCTTACATTAAGGATGGTAAAGGTAGAATTTGGCCGTGCTGGCTTTGTCCTTCACAGGGTTTGTATTTCCTAAGACTCGGTGTTTTAACTGTTGTTTTTCCTTGTAGTCTCATTCACAGCAGAGAAACAACCATGTTCTAGAAAGATCAATACAAAACTTATGAATAATTAGCAAGGGAGACATCTTCAGCATGTTCTAAATTAGAGAGTCTGATGACAGTACGAAAAAGTACTACTTTTAATCAAGAATAGATATGTAAAGACTTTTTTAGTCTTCCTTACTTTTCCAGCTTATAAATGAGGTATGTTTGGGTATGTGAATAATCTCTGAAAATTGTTCTGAAAATAAATTACATCCTGAATTCATCTGCAGTTGCAGTGATCTCTTAAACCTAGAGTTTCAAATTACGTGTAATTTATGTTACACTGCACTTCTAGCAGGCTGGACTTAATGCAAACTAATTGCATTTCTGTTTCACCTTAGAGACTTGTGATTTCTTTGCATGAGATGACAGCTGGTTTGTGCTGATGAATTGCAGCTGTGGGAAATGCGTGCCTGTTGCCATTTTAAACTTGCAGATCAAATATAGAACAGCCTCTTGAGCTAACGTGCAGTCAAGTAGTCAGTCTCCTAATTTCCTATCAACTTGTTCAATTCAGTGAGGAGCTGGAAGTCAATGTATTGTACTTGAGACTCTGCTACTAAACTGGAGCCACTTCTGTGGCAGGAGTGAGGAGGTTCATCTTCCTCATGGTGACACCAGATTGCTGTTTGTCACAAAAGAACCTTGGAAGCAGCTGTGGCAAGTGACAGTAGTGAAATCAGTACTGATCCATGGAGAAATGCTGAATATCATCTTCATGATTTTAGTACATTATTTCCCAGCAGATCCCTCCCCGGAGAAGGCAGGCATTTCTCCGGGGCTCTAGGGACCAGAGCAGTGGAAAAATGTGATGGCTGTTGTGGAAAAGGTTATGGTGTCCTTCTTGAGCTCCTGGAATACTGTGTGCAGCCTCCTGCCTTGTCCACTTGGGGAATTGGAAGCCTTGCAACCAACTGTAGGCTTTTGCAGTTTGTTTTGTTGCACCTGAAATGCACCTAATTTGGCCCTTTTTTTTAATCAATAGAGAGCAAGATAATATAAAGAATTAAATAACTGACTCTCCCTTGTAGGGACTTTAAATAGCCCTTGGATTGCAGAAGAAGAATTTCAATAACTTCTTAAAAGAATAGCTGTATCCCAGGCAAGATCTGTGCAGTTTCCTGTGGCTGGAAATATGGTCAGAAGTACCAAAGTTGTATAGGGATAATGCTTGGGTGTTTTTAGCTCCCTGGTTATTTCTTCGTTTTCATGTTATTTTGCTGAGAATTAGTGTTGCTCCAAAGCCAGGGAATATACTCACATTCATTCAGAAACATGGATTCATCAGCACCTGCACACAGACCCCCAAGGTTTTATTTTTAATCCTAGTTTAATTTCAGTGATCCAGTTTACAGTGTCTTGGGACTGACACCAGAGTAGGGAGAATGAAGTGGGATTTATGTCTTACCACATGTCAGGAATTACTGTTTTCCAGCTTTTCTAGATTTATTTGGCTTTTTGATGTTTTTGATGTTTAAAAACAAAAACAAAAAAAAAGGCTCAAGGTTTCTATGAAGTACAGAAAGTACCAATATTACCACTTCTCCAGCTTGTCTTGTTTTGGTTCAAATTCTGGTAGACTGTGTGAAAAAACTTACTGCTTACAAATGTATGCTGACCACTTTATCAGTCAATTTATTTTTACTTTCTTACTAATTTTAGGAGTAGCATGTAGCCTAAGATACATTTTTGAGGAAAAGGGATGGTAAAGGGAAGCCTTCTACCTCTTCATCCTGATTTGAATTTTCTGGCCTCTTGGACATTATAAAAAAATCTGCAGTCAGATTGAGAAAGATTTTGCAATAAAACATTTGTTTCCTTCTTGCATTCTGAAAATCGTCTTCTTTTTTTTTTTCCCCTGATCCTCATTACATAAATGCTGTCATTCTTAAGCCTCTAGATAGAGGTAAATATTTTTATATGTCCCATTCATCATCTTTAAAATAAGATGCAGAGAGGGGGAACTTGGAGTGTGGTGGAATGGGCACACTGCTCTGTTTTCCGGCAGGCAGGAGTGCAGATTACATGTGCAATTCACAGCACGCGGGGTGGAAAACGCAGGGCTTAGTGGAAGTTGTGGAAGTGGCTGTGGAGACTGCCTGGTTAGGGGCAGGTTTCTGTTTGGAAATCAAAAACCAGAATATAAAAAAGAGATTTTAAAGGCTTCCTTTTGGACTTCTAAGCAAGCAGTAAAGCATGAATTGGAGCAGAGGTATTCTGACCTGTGAGAGTTGTGGTTGTGGACTTTAATGAGCTTTTTCCTTGGGGAAGCTCTTGAAACCAAATTCCAGCTGTGTCAATATATGGCTAAAAACAGTAAAAGGCTTATAAATAGGGACTAGTAAAAGTGTTTAAAGGGAAATGAATGTTTCCTGCTAGGAAGAAGGTGGTTAGACTTAGGTGTCTTCCTCAAAGTGACTTTCAAAGTATAAGTAAATAGCCCTTTGTTGATGAACGTTTTCTCTAAGTAACAGCTTCAGAGATGACTTCTTAAGGTCCCACTGGCAGTTACATCCCTGCATCTGCTTGTTCAGTTGTGCCCATGCTGTGGGCAGGTTTTGGGTGCTTTAACCAGTTCAAGTCTTCCCCCCAAGTCTGAATCAGCTTTAGAGTCTCAAGTTGTAAAGGTTGTAAACTCAGGTTGAGTCAGTTTGTCTTGGCTGTACCATTGTATATTCATGGTACTAGAGGTGCTTACTAAGATCACTATGAAATGAAAATGCAAATGGGATGTTTGTGTGATTTCTCTGTTTGTGCCATGCTTGCACTGGGGCTGGCTCTTAAAACCCTCTTGTTGGTGGCACTGCAGTGTAGGATTGTCTGAGTTGCCAAGACAACTTTTAGTCACTGGCGAGCGTGGAGTGGCAGCCAGCTGAGAACATTTAGCTGGCTATGTAGGTGTAGGATAAGCTATAGGATAAATGTCAAATGCTGACAACGGAGGAAGCACGGCTATGGCTGTGTAATAATCTCTAAATGAAACTGCACAAAGTAGGAGGGAGGAATGCTGTGCTTGTTCCAGGCACAGGAACTATTTAAGATGCGTGACTAAGACCTGGGCTGTGGTGCCAGTGTGACTTGCAGAGTTGGATCAGTTCAGGGCTGGGTCTGTGTGCACAAACACGAGCAGGGAGCTGAAGGGTGACATGATGATTGAGTTGTCACCAGCTGAAGATGTCAGGGCTGGGCTGCAGAGTGGTGCAGTGCTCTCAGCAACAGCCTGCTACAATCTAGCACTGACAAGTGGGTGAGTTCATCCTTAGAGTTCTGGACGTGGGGTATTTCCACGGTGTCCAGAGTTTAATCTGGCAGCCTTGCTGTGCTGTGGAGCCACCAGCCCTGCATGGAACTTCAGTGCCTGCCGGAGCTTCTTGGGATCCTAGAGCCACACACCAAGGGACACTGATAGGCTTGGGGCCGTAGCCTAGACTTCTGGTGGAACCCCTGCAATGAATGGAGTCATGAAATCCAGTTCACAAATGATTTTTAGTTTGTTCTTCTGTCCTTTTAGGAACTTGGATCTGGAAAAGAAAAGTTGATGATTGACAAAATAATTATCCCCCTTTTAAGTCTCAAACATGTATTTAGTAGTAGTCCATTGTTTAATTTGTGCCTAATTTTTGTTGATTACATTAAAAATAAAAATCAGTGTTGGATGGATTGGACGATCAAAACTCTAACATATGTGGGGTTTTTTAACCTTTGATATTCTTTCTGTGCATGATATTTCAGTGTAAGGAGCCTGTTTCCTTCATAGCATTTCTGCAGATTCTCACTATTTTTATACACCTCTGTTATATCTAAAGAGATTTTGGATTTCTATAAAATTTGTAATTGTGTGGATAATTTATGTAATTATCACAGTAAATTATGCAGGTTCCTATGCAACTATATAGCAATTCTTATTTGAAGAATTACTATTGTTGCTTTTGGTTTTTAATTTCAGTGTCATTTTAATATAATTTCCTTAGTGTGCATTGAAGAAATCTTACCCATATCTGTAATTGTCCTTATGCTTTAGGAATAAAATTAAACACTTAAATTAAAATTAAACATTTTAATGTTTATAAATCAGGAATACTTATCCTGCTTTTAGTTATTGACGTTCAGCAGTAGGATTTTGGTTTAGATTACTTCTAACTTCAAAATGAACATGACTAATATGTTATTTTATGCTAATCATGGGTGATGAAGGGATTGATTTCATGTTCTCTGGGATAGCAGACAGCTCTCTTTTCTTAACTGTCTAGGACCTGCCATTGAGGTTGAAAAAGTAAAACCTGAATCTATTGAGCCCGAACCTGAGGTACAGAAGACCTTCAGTGAGGAAGCAAATACATCAACGTACTACCCTGCCCCTGTTCCAGTAATGGACAAGTATATTCTCGAGAATGGAAAGGTATTTTATATTAAATATAGCATGAGTAATTTTTAAATGTCCATCTGGTGATGTTCTTGTGGAATTTTCATGATTGTGGGGGTTTTGGATGGTAGCAGCTTGTACAAGCTTCCTCAGTTTTCATGAAGGTGTGCTGTTATGCTGAGGAGAATTGTGAAGTTACACAAATATGAAGAGCATAGAAAAATATCCTCAGTGGTGAGAACATTGAAGGCTGTGCAACATGAGGAATATAGTTATTAAATATGCATGCACAGGCAAATTGACATAGTCTTCATTTGGTGACATCCATAAATACACCAAATATTGACCAAAGTCAGTAACCCACATTATAAAGTTACATGAGTCTACTTAACCAAAACACTTCTTGCTAAAAGGTTTTTAATGTTTATTATGTGCTGTAGTCATATTGCAGAGAAGCCCTCATGTTTGGGTTAGAGTGCAGGAGGTAGTTATGAACTGTGGAAGGAAAATGGGCTCCCTTGATGCTGGTAGGAGCATTGCCACTGAACTGAGCTGATGTAGTGCTACTTTCCAGAGACTGTGAAGTTGCTGAAATACCATCTAGCTTTAGTTTTCCAGAATTTGACTGAGAGCTTTTCACGTTTCTACATGTTTAACACATTAACTGCTCATCTGCCTAAGCTTGGTTTTACAGCTGATTTCATTATCATTAAATAAATGTGATGTTTCCTAAACAAAACTCTAAGTCCTTCAGAATTTCCTGTGCAGATCCTGTTTCTTGGTGTATATAGATGCATTTGGTACCCTAATCTAAGAACCCTTAAGGAGGAAACATCCATTCCAGCTTTGCTGTACAGTGGAATTACTGATGGACTATAGCATGAAACTGCATTTTCAGATTTGTGTTAAAAGATTGACTACACAATGTCTGTCCCTCTTGAAGATGAATGTACATGAAAAACAATAGAATCTTGACAGTTTGACAGTTTGACTTTTCTTGCCCAATATATTTAAATATGTAATTTGACTGATTATTTTGTGTGAATTTGTGCAATGAATACTTAGGGTGTATTACTGTACGAGTTTTCTTTACCTCCTTCTCTTCCACTTGAGGTTTGTGGGATAGGGCACATCCTTTAGTATTTGTATGCAGCTTTTCCTGCACCCTTTTTTCATCTGTCAGCTTCTTTGCACTTCTTTTGCTGAAGTTTTCTGTCTACAGATATTAGTATCTCTTTAATTATTTTTTGTAGTTTTGGTCCTTGGTTTGTCTATTTACTGGGTCTACAGCCTGCTCAGATGCCAAAAAATGTGAACTAATGATGTATTTGGAGTTGCTGGAGGGTAGTTTTCTTCAGTTTTCTTTATTTATGGCTTTACTTCAGTATTTCTATATTGATATGCACCACTAGAGTATTTGAAATACTTTTTTTTACAAATCTTGCCCTTTGTGGCACCAGATTTGATCTTCGTAGGATTCTTTCAAAGCTGATAAATCTCTTCCCTCCAGAGGGAAAACGGAGTCACTGAAAAAGAGCCTATGCCATTCATTTAAAAAAAAAGAAAGAAGAAGAAAGAAAAAAAAAAAAAGAGCTCATCTTCTGAGGCACGTTTTAGATCTATTGCAGATGTTAGCACAGCCACGCTGGTGAGCGTTGCTTTGAGTTCGCTGCTGTCTCTGTTGCATTGTGCTTGAAGGTTGATCCCGCAGTCTCTAAAATTGGGAGTAAATTTCCCATTGATTTCATCAAGACAAGAGTCTGGCTCATGGGGCAGCTCTTCCAGCAAGAAGGGAACGTCTTCTGAGTGTGGAGTACAGGAAGCTTCCCAGAGCTTTGGGATTGATAGGCAACAGTACCAGGCCTGTTGTAGAGAGGTAAACTGAGACACGGGCAGATTAAATTCCTCACCGTAACACTGCTAGAAATAGAAAAAGGGAGACGTAAGATTGCCGTGGCTGTGGCTGTCTGTCATGTAGTTGCTGTTTCCATAGGTGTTTCATACCAGCAATTGCTTTTTTAATAAATGAAGCATGTTAAAAGAGATTGTCTGTCTGAAGCATAAATATTAAAAATATTTCCTGTAACTTGTTCTTTTCTTTTGAGTAACTTCAAGCTAATGAATAATGTAGTATCTTAAGAAGCTAAATAATCTTTGGCAAAGGCAAACCCTAATTTTGGCAGAGAGGAATTGGATTTTTGATCAAGTACAACAGTCCCTACAACTAATGTAATACAGACATCCAAAATTTGGTATGTCATAACATTTCTAATCTTAGTTATTTTCTAGGTAAACAGAAAATCTTAGTTATTTTCAAACATTTTCCCTGAGAACTTTTCCAAGATCTAACCAGAAATAACTAAATTTAAAGATGCACTAAGATTATTTTCTGAGCACAGACAGCTCACTTCTCATTGAAGTTGCCTTACAAAATATATAGAGAACACCAGAAGAGTGTGCTTTTTTAAAAATTATTTATGGAGAGGCTCAACAACTGAGAAAAATGAAAAAAAAGGAGTGTTGTGTTGTGGTTATTACTAGTTGAATTTCTGTCCAGGAAGACTTGTGAAAAGCATCTTAGAATCCCTTTAGTGGAGAAGATTTTGCAGTACAGGCAGCTTACTGCATGTTTTATGCTTTAAGGAAGGTAAAATTTTCTTTAATATGTATATATATATAACATATATAACATGGCTTGTAGCCAGACCAGTCATATTACTCTATTTAAGTTTTTAAACATCTAGTTGCTTTTGAAGGATGCCATTGTAATAAAAAATTTCTTGGGGTTATAGTCCTCATTAATAATTAAAGCAGGTTTCCATTTAAAGAAAAATGGTATTCAGTGGAATACAGGCAGTAAAATGTTTGGTATATAAAATTTTACAGTAGCTTTGTCCAATTTTCATTGCATTTAATGGGACTTCTGTGATACTGCTCTGATTTGTATGGGTAGCAGCACAGTTTATGTAAAGCCAGATAAAATGAGTAAAACCACAGAAAACTAAGGGCAGAGCAGTTAAGGCAGTTTTCTGATGTAGTTTTGCTATGGGATTTTGTTGACAGGATTTTTTTTTAATCATAAGAAGGGCAAAAGTTTTTTTTAAGTTTTAATGTTACAGAAGGAACCCCTATTGGACCAGATCTTATCAAAGCTAGATTTTAGCTATGCAGCAATCCGATAGTTTGGAATGTTGCACTTGTCCAGATTGTCTGAAGGTAAGTGCAGTGAGCTCTGATCAGCAGTTGGGAGGTGTGGGTCACACCTTAGCTCATTTTGATGAGAGCAAGTGTGTGACCCTGTGAGTGAAGTCCATCACCATGTGAACAAAGCTTGCTGTGTGCAGAGGTAGCTCAGGAGGCTGCACTGTACTTAGGAACTGGAGCGTGGACATTCAGGGTACAAAGTACTTGTGGTTCCACACAGGGCCAGCCTATGTGTCCTGGTTGCACTTGTGTCAGACTTGTGCTGGTTACTCGTGGAGTTACCTCTGTGCTGTTGCTTGAAGGTGTCCTGAGTGTCAGGACTATCAGCTCAAATGTGTAGTGGCAGCCTAAGGATGCTGCTGGGATTCCTGTCCTGCATTTGTCCTAAGACTGGAGCACTGGAAATCTTGGGGTAGAGACGTAGGGTGTCCCTGTGGGAGACAGGCAAGCACAGTCAGTGCTGAGCAAGACTAAGAAACAAAACCAGGCTTCTTGAGCATCTTCCTTTTGGAGACTGTCCACTGGCTTCACACTCCATATTATCCTGCTTTACTACTTCAGTGAAATACCTCGACTTCCCATTGTTCAGATAATGGAAAGTTTATGATGTTGCTGCAATGGGTCATTGCTTAACCACAAAACAGTATTCATGTGGTGCATTTACGTTGATCGTACATGATAGACGCACTTTGTGTTAGACCTGGAAGTTTTACAAAGCTTCCAAACTCTCCTGGCTTATATTGAAATCGAAGCTCTCAAAATCCTTTCTCCCTTTCCAGTTACTTTAAACAATCAGCCTGGGTCTTGCCAACAGGTACAAAATACAACTTAGGAAGTAATTTCCTCTCTACTGCCTCTGGAATATGCTTTGGGTAAAGTCTGTTTTAGCTGAAGGGAAGTGTTTCATCTTGCTCCTGAATTAGGCTGGTGCAACTGCTTGGTTTATATGCTGTGCATAATTTTATAATACTGGATGTGTTCACTGTTTCCTTCTTCGATCTGTTTCTGACCACAGCCTTTCAGGAGAGAGGTTATGTGGGGGGGGAAAGTAGAGATTGCTAAAAGGAACTATATTATGTATTGAGGTTGACTTGAACTCCCCGACCCACAAAGTTGGAAAAGTTTCAGAGTTAGGCAAAATGGGTTTGTTCAGCCCTAATTACTGTTATTTTAGTTCCTAATATTAATGTTCCTACAGCACTTGGATACTGTTGTGTGCTACATACCATAGATAAGTTGTTATTATTACTACCTTCTAGGTCCATCTTGGCAGTGGAATTTGGGTAGATGAGGAGAAATGGCACCAGCTGCAAGTTACACAAGGAGATTCAAAGTATACAAAAAATCTAGCGGTTATGATTTGGGGAACAGATGTTCTCAAGAACAGAAGTGTCACAGGAGTTGCAACCAAAAAAAAGAAAGATGCCGTTCCCAAGCCACCTCTCTCACCTCACAAATTAAGCATTGTCAGAGGTAGGTTATTTGAAAACTTTTGCTTCCTGCTTTGGAGTTTAACCATTAATCACCGAGTTGAAAGATGCTTCTTTTCAGCTCATTTAAAATTAACTGATTAAAAACTGTAATTCAGATTGCTATTGCATTGTGAAGTGTATATGTACCCAGGAACAGTAAAACACATTGCAATAGCTGTGCACAGTGCAGGCCTCCACAGCTGAAGAGTTGTACATTGACTTCAGTAAGGTTTGAAAAGATCATCACTTTAGACCACTTGCAGGGCAGGACTCTGAGCCTGGAGAACAACATGTTGTTCTAGAATTCATTTATAACATGCTGATTTTTTAAAGTGCATATATTCCTTTAAACAAGACTGAGAGTAGCTTTACCACGTTCTTTCATCCAGAACATAACCAGCTCTGGCATGAGGCACAGAAACCATTATAGCTGTGACTATAAAAATACGCATACCTTCAAGGGCAAGGAAGAATAGTTTTACCCTTTTAAGTGAAGAAAATGGAAATAATAAAAATTAATTGTTGGACTTGAATTGGAATTTGGACAGGAAGTATAAATTGCTGACCTCATCTGGTAGGGAAAATTGCAATGACGCTTTCAGTAACTGCAAGCCTGAGTCCATGTGTGTATTCAGTAACTGCAAGCCTGAGTCCATGTGTGTAGTACTTTGAGAGAGAGAGGAGGCCTTTTCCTTTATTTAAACTGAATGGTGAATTTCAGTCCCTTTGTATCATCATGCCTGTGTTGCATCATTTCTGTCTCTCTTGGTATTTCAAGCTTCTTTTTGAGTCAGAACTGAGTTGGTTCCTCATGGAATATATACTGAAATTGGGTTTTTAGGTTTTGTGTCCATACTAAATTGCAGTAGGGCTGAAATAAACCTCCCCATTTGGTAGAGCTTCATTATTCTGCATTTCCTGTTCTTAGTTGCTATGTGCTCTTAACTGTGAACTCATTAAGAGGTGTTGTAATCGGCCATGAAAGTACCATGTTTTGGAGTAAGAAATACGATTCCTCTCTGAGTGTGTGCGTGTGTCTGTGTCTGTGTTGTGTGGGGAAAAGTTGGAAACTTATCTCCGTGCTGTCATCTTTCTTAGTTTATAAGAAATGAGTAAAAGACATGGTTTGTTTTTTGGTTTTTTTTTTTTCACTAATCTGCTTCAAGACTATATATGGAAGTGGAAGCTGTTCCATGCAGATTTTCTAGTTCTGTCTGGGGTCTTTAGGTACAATCCTTACACATGTAGCTGAGCAATGATGTACTGGCCACATAAGGAATCCACTCTGTGGCGGTGGCTCCCTGTGTCAGCTCCAGATGGGAAGCAGAAGTGGTTGCCCTGGTGTGCATTTGCAAGCACACAGCAAAAAGGGGTCATTTTCCACTGGCCTGTTGCAATGTGGTTTCCAGTTTCCCTGCTGGAGGCTTTTGCTCCTCAACGCTGCTGGCAAAGTTGCTTCTGTGAGAATTTCCTCTTCTGCTTCTGTCAGGGCCACTGTGTGTTGCTCGAGCCATTTAAATTATAGCTTTCTTCTACCTCCCCTTGTTTTGACTACAGTGAGTTTGGGAGTCTGCTCCAACAGGTACATGATGAGAGGCAGATAGAGCCCTTCCCTTTCTTCCCTTCCATACCTTTACACTCACCAGCAATTCAGCTCTTTCCTATTTCCTTGTTTTTCTATGTTTTCTGTCATACCTCTGCTTCAACCCTCATTTGAATTCTACTATTACATACCCTGGTTTTCCATGTTCCTCTTTTTAGTGTTTCTTTCACTTTGTCTCTGATTCCCCTTTTGTTAGACTCCAGCCTGTACAATCTCCTCATGAACCAATTAAACTGCATGGCCAGTGTTGCAGGTGTCAGGCTGCCTGTATCAGTGGGACTGGGGAGCTCATAACCATGATTTTCCATGTTGTTGTGTCCTTTGCGTCAGTGTTAGCAGGTCTTGCCCCACCAGGGAGAAGAAAGCAAAACAAGAGAAAAAGATGACCAGCAAAGGGACAAATAGATGAAACGTGAGGGAGTTTTCCACAGTCAGTGATTTGGATCAGGCATCACAAAAAGTAGTGAAGCCCCTGGTGTTAGCCTTTGAGGTCTACTTGAATTTTTGGTATTCAGCAGTACGAAGGGGTGTCTGTGTGCTCCTGTAAAGCCAAAAGACAAGGGAGCAGAACCCCCAGATTACTCTTTGAAACCCTAAAGCAGTATCCTTATGCAAGTACTAAACTACTATTTCCGCACCCTCTCAGAGAAATGGAAGAGATGGAGAGGAAAAACTGTGATCAAGGATCTGTCTGATTCATACCAACTTCTAAAATTCCAGCTTTTAAATGAGTTCTGTCAAGTGATTCCTTGCTTGACTTTGTGGCTGAACGACCAACACAGCCTGTCTTTCACTGGGAGTTCACCTTACTGGGTGTATCTGCCTGGGAGTGTTCCTGCCACTGTTGTAGGGCCAGTTTGTGTCCTGCAAACACACTGCCTTTCTTCAGGCTCTCAGCAATGTGCCTCTTCTTAGGTGTTGTATTTCCAATCCTAGTTTACAGATGATCAGCATTTCAGCTATCAGGCTGCATGCTGGTTAATTTCATTTATTTTATATTCAGTACGTCTTACAATATAAAATTCACATTGCTTTAGATGTTCTCATCATTCTGTGGACACAGACTAACTTATTTAAAATAGATTTTTGAGCGACAACATTAGTTCTTAATGTGTCTGATATCTCTACAGCTTCTTAAAAATCCCCACTGTGTAGTATGTAATAAAGAAATGATAAAAAGTATGATGGATGTGCACTGTTATAAACCTTGTTAATGCAAAATAACCTTTTATAAAACTTCTCAGAGGTTTCCAAATGAACTACAAAGCATGCATAGTACTTAATTTTCATAACTTTTTAATATGGTACATTAGAAATGTTGTAAACCACGTTAATTAAGCAATAATCTCTATGTCTTTCTGTATATGAAGCAATAAACAGCTAATGGAATAGATCACTAGGAAAGCAGAAAAAAGTTTGTTTAACCAGTCTGGGAAGCCTACACAACAAAATACATTGATCTGTTTATGAAAATCAAAAAATGCCAAACCTGCCTATCACTAAGGAGTTGTGTGTGTTGCACGACTTCAGATTTCAGTAACCTCTGCAGGATTCTGGCACCAAACTACCAAATCTGGGAAGAAAAATTGTCTCAACTTTAACTGCCCACATTGCTTTTGCAGTTATTGCTATTGCTTGCTTTTTATATTCCAGATAATGTTTATTTCACAAAGTGTATTGTTCAAACATGCAAAGAGATGACGCTTGTCCTGAATAATCTGCCAATAAAAGTGAAATAAGCCCAGGGACAGGGCAGCTGATAAAGACACAGATGTGAATGTATGTGGAAGAGATGTGAAAAATAAAAGATATGAGTTACAGTGTTCTCCTGCTGGTTACTGCTTCTCTTCCTAAGCATTTCCATACCCTCCTGAAGGGGTGAAGGTGGGAGTGACTCACTGTGGATACAGCTCTGGTGGGACACTTCACCTGGGAAGAGACTAAATCTGCTGTGGAGATTCAGATAAATGCAGGAGTCAGGCAGGCAAGACTGACACCATGAAAGGTTGGGTTTAGCCTTGTTTCTGTAGGGAAAGCCTATTAATGTAGTCACAGCATAACTGGAAGTTAGTCATGCCACTGATTCAAGCCTGGTGATGAATCTTGACTTTAACAAGATAGCTGGTGAATCAAGGAAAGCTTCTCTTGTCTTGCAACAATTATACGCAGTATATACTCACTGCTGTCTCTTGAGCAGTTAGCCCAACTCAGGGCTATATTGTTGTCTAAAAATATCCTAATGACTCTTTCTTTTTTCTTTTTTCTCCCCAGAATGTTTGTATGATAGAATAGCACAAGAAACTGTGGATGAAACTGAAATTGCACAGAGACTCTCCAAAGTCAACAAGTACATCTGTGAAAAAATCATGGATATCAATAAATCATGTAAAAATGAAGAAAGGAGGGAAATTGCAAAGTACAATTTGCAATAAATTTTGGATTTTTAATAAAGTCTTAGTGTTTTACTTAAGTGTTGGTTTTTGATTTGTGTGGCATTTTTGCTGATGGGAGAAGACGAATTGAAGCGTTGCTCTCTTCCTATAACTGATTCGTTTTTTGAGCGGTTCTGTCATGGTGTAAACTGCTTTTAACTAATGTAAGATATATTGTAAGTTCACTCACAATGAAAGCTGAAGTTTCCAAGGTTTCTCCAGCGAGATGCAGTTTGTTACCTGCGGTTGTACATGGGCTGTGGTTCTGCGGACACCGACCCATTTGCCCTACGTTGAGTTTTACTGGAGTTAGTGGATCTCAGCTGCAGTAAAACATCTGCTTAGAGGGAAGAACTGTACAAAATTCACTTTGCTATTGAAAGGGGTTTTATTGTATTTTACAAAGTGTTTTTCCTGAAATGAAGTTTCAATCGTTTGTTTTTATAAATCTTTGTTTTGATCTCTAACAGTATATTTGATCAAAAATACACAAAGAACATTTCTCTTTCAAGTATCTTGTAGGTACATCACTATTACCATCACAGTTTAAAAAAAACAAAAACCAAACAATAAACAACAAAGAACCCAAAGCTGTAAGTTGTAAAATCATGACAATTCATTTTAATAAATAAATCTAAAAGCAGTTCTTTTTCAGGCACCAAGACACTTCAGATTTCTGGTTGTGGTATGAAGTTCCTCAGTGTGTCCATACTATTGTTCTTGAATTATTACCTTTTTAGTGTATTTGTACTTTCAAGCAATTTAAAAATTGCCACACTATGGCAAGAGTATGTACAATAGAAAATTTAGTACAATTTTGTTTGGGTCCATAATTTAACAATGGACACTTTTAGCACAAATTTTAATTACAAATAAAAATAATTTTCTACCTTGAAGTTAGACTTGCGATGCAAAGTTTTTAGAAGTAATTTGTCATCTGAACTATATGTTACTGTCTGTAAGTGAAACAAAATAACCTGAAGTCTTTCCATGAAGGGTTTAGAGATAACTTGAGGTCTGGATTGATGAATTTTGAGGGTTTGTTATATTAGTGATCTCGATTAACCTGTTTATTTTAGGCTCACAGATGTGATTTTCTGCCTTTTGGTCTGCCTGTTCCGGAGTGTCAGGATTTGTTTCTTTTCTGCCACTGCAGTTCAGTTTCCTGTAGTTTTGAAAAACTTCCCATTTCTTATCACCTCTCTGTAGTGCCGGTCTACCCTGACATGAAGCCTTTTTCAGTGTCCTGTAAATGTAGATTACTTTGGAAGGAACAGGCTGCTAGGGTGGGCTCTCCATGCCTGGAAGTATTTAAATGATAAAAGGTATAGTTGTGGCACTTGGGGACATGGTTTAGTGCTGGGTGAATGCCTGGACCCGATTATCTTAAAGGTATTTTGCAACCTAAATGATTCCATAATTCTTTAAAGTGCTGTGTGGGTGGAAGAAAAGGAGGAGGGGAGAGGAGGAGGAGGATGTGTGCTGGAGCTGCCGTGCCTCTCTTGGAAGAGATGAGTCAAACAGGTTGTTTCTCCCTGTACATCACCTGTATGTAAATAATGGCTTAACTCATAAGTGTTTGCTTTATGCTTTCTAAAGACCTCTTTCATGGTTGCCTTGCACCAGCCTCATGCTGTGCTGCCAGACAGGAACACCCCACTTTCACCACTGGTGTCCCTGCATTCCTGTCCCTTTCCCTAACCCCACACGTGTGACTGAACAGGTGTGTCAGATCCCACTGATCTCTAGGCTTCATTTCACAACAGCTGCTTCCTGCAGGATGGAGCCAGAGCTTTCGTGGGGAGGGGTGAAAAGAGCAGGAGTGTGTGTTTTCCAGTGTGCCCTAAAGTTTCTTTGAACAGCCTCCCTTGTGTCCTGCTAATATCAAAAGTGTTCTTAGGTAGTGTTTAATGAAGTGCATAAATGTTTATGCTTCCTAATTTGGGATGCTAAATAGCAAATTAGTGTTTAAAATGTCAGTGCGTGTATCCTTTTATTAATTAAAAAGAACAAAATAGAGATAACACTGAAAAATATTTAAACAGCAAGCTCCCCTTTTCCAAGCAGACTTGTGAATGTTGTTTTTTTAAGTGATACTAAGGTAACCCACTATTTTGGGGAAAATGTCAATAATTTCCTCAGTCTTTTATGGCTTTTGTACTAATGTGTTTCCATTGTAACAGATTCTTTAATGGGAAGATCAAGCTGTACTTCTTAGAAGATAAGCCTATTTGAGATAGCATTTTATGAAACCTGGAAAAAGCAGCTTAGAATTTAATTAGAGTTAGGACTCCAAAAATCAGAGGTGTTAATTCCTTCTGCAAAACCAGCATCATCTTTCTAAGGCTTCTGCTTGACTTACTCTTCCCATCAGATGTTAATACTGTGTTTTGCTGAAGAATTTAAATGTTCTCCTTGGGCACAGGATCTTGGAAGGCTTCATAAAGTTTTTCCTGAAGATTTCATCAGCCCAGGTTAGTTTTTATTTGTGTTCAAGAGGGGTATGTGGGTGACACAAAAAAGTTCAGTTCCCTTTGAAATATAGTGTCAATGGGGGCTACGAAATGTGTCCCTTGGACTGGGCAAGTGGCATTTAATGTGTCACTTGAAACTTTCTTGAGTCATGTTAAGGGAATAGGACTTACTAAAGGTAGAGCACCTCTTTATTATATGACAACTTGAACTAAATCTTTGGATACTGGAAATAAGTTTTTTTGCTAATAACAAGCTATTTTTGCACATTGTGGCTTGCAGCATGCTGGGGGCTCTGCAGGGAGTAATGGGTGTGTGAATAACATTTTATACTTGGATTTGGTCATTACTCTTGTCTTTTCCTCCCCATGAGCCAGTATCGAGGTTTTACAATTGTTTCCCAGTGTGTCTGTTTGAAATAGGGAAATAGGCTGCAGTTACATGTTCCAGCAATACCCAAGAAAAATAGGAACTTTAATGGGGTTTGCTTTTCTGCTTTGCGAAACTCTGTATAAATTAACTGTGAGTTTCATTTCATTTCCTACACTGCGGCCAGGGCTGTTCTTGTTGGTACATTAATTCTTCCATAATTGTGCCTGCCTGTACATAGTTTGCTTTGCTCATATTGCATCTGCTGTGAATCCACCATAGGAAACTTTATAGAAAATAGTCCCTACTAACTTTTTCCTGCTCTAGGGTAACTTCATACCTGTACATCATGAAAAACAGGAGAGAGTTTTGACAGAAAATGAAGTAGGTTTTATTACAGGCTGTAATACCCCTCGTTTGTCATTCTAAGGTTTGTGCTGTGCCATTACCTCATACTGTAAACCTGGATTTGTAAGGATCAGAAAGACACAGATTTAAGAGGAAGTGACTGTTTACTCTTTTTTTAATCAAAGCAGGAAGGAGGTATTGCTGTTATATGAATAAGCTGATCTGTTGCCACACATTGCTGGCGTAATTTGTGATATTCATGATCTGATCCATATTAAAGTGCCTCTGGCACACTTGCAAGGAAGCAAGATTAGAGTTAACAAAAAGGGCTTTATTTTCTATTAGTGATTTTATAAGGGATATGAGCTGTTGTGTTAAAGGAAAGAATCCTACCAGGGACTTGAATACCTGAGTCAGGAAATCCAACCACTCAATTAAAAAAAGAAAGCTAGTATTTATTAGAGAGGGAAAAAAATTGTTAGTTTCTGCTGTTCCAGAATAGGTTTGGATTTACTGGTGCTTTATAGAGATGGGAGGGATTTTTTAATGTAGTAAAATAGTAGTGTAAAAGTTGAACTCTAAGCAGGAATTCAAGGTTGCATTGGTTAGCTGTTGTTGGCTGATTGACCTGTCAAAAGCCGGTGCATTCTCCCTGTGGGAAGTCACTTTTTTGTGTACCTTTCCTTTAATGTTGTATCTGAGAGATTACTCTGACAGCTGTTTTGTTGTCTCAAGCAGAGTTTATTGTCCTCTTGGCAGTTTTAACTAGCAATAAATTGAACTTTTTGGGATTTACTGAAATTGTAACAATAATTCTACTTCATACTTCCAGAATCTATAGACTTTTAAAAATTAAAGCTAAGTGCAGGTCATTGCTAAAATGATACAGTCTTGATGCAGAACCTCAGAGAACTGTGTGAATTGGGAACATTGTGTATTAGCTGTAGCTTCACTGTGTATTAGCTCTGTTCATAGTTTTGAGAACACCAAATCTGGCTGGTTTCAGAAGGGGAAAGCAGGGTTGTGTCACTTGGAGCTGTGCTGAGGATTATTTCAATATTCCATCTTTTTGACATGAGAATTCTCTTCTGAAAGAGACAAAGACACAACTTGTGCCTCCTCAGAATGAGGTGGTAGCTTTCTCCATACTCTTGAAAATATTTGTCATTCTGTGCGTGCCTTTAGTCTCGGATTGATGAAGTCATAACATCAATTGCTCAGATTTTATTGGTGTCATTTTTTTCATCATAACAGTGTGGAACTCTGAAGTGATTCATCCAACACTGAGGCAATAAAAGCATTATGAAGTGCAATCATTGCATGTTTCATGCTCAATAGCTAATTTTTAATTTTACCATCTTGGATATTTTTTCATCCCCTCAGGGTTCCTAAATAGGAAAAGAGAATCATTTGGACTTGGAAAACAGGAACAGTGATTCAAGAAATTAATTTATGTGGTTGTTCATCTGTTTTACTTTTGCAATTATTTCTCCTGTTTGTATTTGAACAATAACTTTAATTCCATGCGTCAGATGCCCTCTTGTCCTGCAGTGAAATCATGGTCCTGTGGTTGTGAGATCATTTGTTTACCATAAAGAGGAAAATACCTCACTTATGGCATCAGATGAAGTTGCATTATGCCTGGATCAGATCAAGGGTGAAAGTAAGTCTGGGAGAGGAGGAAGAAGCTGAGCCTAAAGGATTTTTTTTTCTGTGCTGGAAAACTTCTTCCTCCAAAGCAAATTGTTTCCTTCACATTTAGCAGAATATCAACTTTATGTTCCCTGTTTATTGATAGTAAAGCCTTAATGGAAGTAAAGTCTTCATGAATATATATGTTTATTGCATCAGGCTACCTACTGTCATGCTGAATTTTGGTCTTTGGTGATTTGAAATTAAAGAGTCACAGAAAATTTCCTGAACAACCCAAGAGAGGCATAAACTGAGGGTGATTTCACTTTTATTGTAATACAACAATTGCTAGGAGTTCTGCGAAATAGAAGATAAGAAATGATGCGTGTTGGTGCTTGTGTATCCTTTACAGTTGGCCTGAACTTTCATGCCTTTGGAGTGGAGAGGGGTGCAGATTTCATGGGATGGACTGATTGTCAGGGGAATTGTCTGTGAGCACCCTTTGGTGTTCGCCCTGCTGAATGTGAACGATGTCCTGGGACAGCAGCAGGGGGAATGTGCCTTGATAGCTCCATATCACACTGGTACCAGCCCCTTCCAGAGGAGACTCAGATGAAAAAGCTTTTATGGGAGTTTCATATCCTTTATACTCAAATATATCTTCAATGTCAGCCCAAATGTTTATACAAATCTGACTGAATTGTAGTTTAGTTTTAAAAAAAAAATGTACTTTCATGTGTTTCTCATTTTTCTTGTAATTAACTGAGTATCAGTGTTCTGGGAGAAGTCTTTCTCCATGTTTCAGTTGGGGTATTAAGCCACTGATACTTGACAATAGTCCATTTGGACATTTTGGTTTTGTGAGCCAGATGAACTATGATTTTACCTTTCCTTACGGAGTCCTCTGCAGGATTTATGGAAGAACCTTTAGAGAATAATTCTCAAAATGTGTAGGACAGAAGGTGGATGGGTCAAAAAGCATTGCCTCCAAGTTAATGTTCTGTGTTTTCATTTCTTTAAGAGTCTTAGCTTATGAAAAACTAAAACTCTGTAAAGTAGGATTTTGCTTTCTTTTCCTGCACTGTAAATTAAAATTCTTTGACACTCATTGGTTTCTTTGCGTTTGCAAGGACAGTTTCACCTTTCAGGACCAAGTTCTGCTTTTTGCTGTGGATGCTTTCAGGAGTAAGCAATCAAGGGTGTGCCATTTGGGGTTAAACAAGGCTGAAGGTGCTGTTGTAGGATCATCTCTACTTTGGAGGACAATGCAAGGAGCCACTCCCCTTGCTAGGAATGGGAAGGACAACCTTGAGGGTTGGATTCTCTTTAGGTATTGTCCGCTAATACAGCTCATCCAGGAAAGGTTGTTTATTGCCACATTGGTGGATATGTGCAACTTCCACTCTGTGGCTTTCCTGAACTTGCAAAAGTACATGACATTCACTCATCCAGCCTGATGTGGAGGAGTATCCCAAGTCTGATGGCGCAGGAAGGCAAAGAAGAGGTTGTAGAAGGGTCACAGAAGGCCTTTCCCCCTTTCCCACAGATAGTGTGTGCAATTGAGGTGAAGTCAGTAGCCAAACAGCAGAATCCCAAGCAGTTTAACTGGCATTCAAGGTTTCAAACAGTGAAAAGTTTTATTAATTAAAAAAGTCCAATCACTCTTAACATTCCCAGAATTTAACCTTTAAGAAGTGGCAAAATCAGCAGCTAGGGACCTTGATCTAGTGCAGACACACAGCTGTATGTGTATAGGTGTGATGTGCCATTTCTCTGTGTAAATATGTCTGTGCCATGTAAATCCACAATTGATAATGTTCTTGATGGTCCCCAGCTCTGCCTGTTTCCCTGCTCTTCCTTTTTCTGTGCTGTTCCTTCTGCAAATGGGAGTCTGTCCTCTGTGCTTGCCTCCAAGGGACAAGATGGGAGCGTTTCATGATTCCTGCCTTGCAAATTGTCAGCAGGGCTCTCAAGTGAAATACCTGCTTGTAATTCCTGGGGGTGACTGACACAGAACTAGAGCATTTCCTTGGGAGATCTGGTAGTGCTGCTGTCACTCTAAGGCAGACTTTGCCACTCAGGGGCTTCACACAGCAGCATTTTCTTGTTGTTGGTTTGTTTTTTGGGTTTTGTTTTTTCCCTGCCCTGCCAATGCCTAGATTGCAGCAAAGAAAATTTCATTCTCATGTGAAGGTCTTTAAGTGCTAATATGGAATAAGTAAATCTTTCAGCAGTATCATTTAAAAACATTAATTTCTCAGAGGTTCCCCTACTTTTGCTTTCAGTGGCCTGAAAGCTTCCCACCTAATGGCAGTGCCCAGATGAGAGCTGGAAATCACTGGGCACCTTGAGAGATTTATTCTGATCTATGGCTTCAATCTGCCCTCTGTTCCTTCCTTTTTCCAGCTGCTGTGTGAAAAAGCCCCGTGGTGAACTGGGGAAGAAAGAGCCATCTCCAGTTCTATGATCTCAGTGTGGTTCTTGGTGAGGGTGTTTTTAGCTGTGCCCAAAGGTGTGCAGGCTGAGGTGGCTGCAGGGCCATTCCATGAACTGGTGTGGCTCCCTGCAGAACACATCACAAAACTTCACTCAGCTGCTCCCTTGAAAAGAAACCTTGGCTAGACCACAGCAATGCTGTTCAGAAAATCAAGCATTCTTGAGAATCCATCAAAGTGTGAAATCCATCCTTTCCTTGAGTAGTTTATTCCAGTGCTTACTGCTACCCTCACTGCTCAACTTGTGCCTTTTTTCTCTGTGAGTCTGGCTTAACTTATTCCTGGTTCCTGATTTGCCTGTCTTAATATCTTCCCCCAGTATTTCTGCAGCTCATGAACATCCCAATGGACTGAGTGCTTTCACTCTCCTACCACCACAGATTTTCTAGGTCATGACTGACTCATTTTTGTAATACTTTTATGCCTACCCAAACTCCTTTTAGTTTTATGGAAATACATTCTATAGGAGTGTTTGGTTTAGTTGAATATAGTGATTGATACAATCTGGTGGTTTAGGACACATGTCACTTGGTATTAGAATGTGATATACAATAGTAATTTCATTTTGTGGGCCAACCTTGATTTAATTTTGTAGAAATAAACCCCTGATATTATTTGATTCTTAACCAATTGATGTCCCAGTGTATTTCCCTTTTTACTCTGTTACTAAGTTTAACTCTGATTCTGTTCCACTCACGTGCCAGTGAGGAGACAGAGCACGTTCTTCCTGCTTTCCCAGCTGCTCATTCCTGTTCTCACAGCTGGGCCAGGCAGGTGGGTGACGGGGCCCAACTGGGCTGTGAAGGGCAGCAGTGAACAGAGTTTCACAGAAAATAGGACACTGAAGTAATGGAACTCAGAAGAAATGGAAGCCAGAGCCTTTTTACTCATGTAGAATGTGTCTTCAGGACACTTGAAGGGTTTCCTTGGTTGAAGATGCCTTTGAATTGCCAAAGAATGGTGAGGAGATATCACCATTATGTTGTGACACATTCCCAGAACTGGATAGGGTATCCTTAGGGAGAAACTTCTACTTCTGGGGGAATTACTTCGCTCTGGAGCCTCCAGCCAAGTCCCATCAGACCTGACAGAAGAGCTTGCTGTGCATCAGCCCTTGCTGATTAATTTATCTGCTATGATAAATTAAAGGTTGCTTTGGGTAGGACACATTTTGTTTGACCATTCCTGCTAAATGATCGACATCCTCTCTTAACCTCAGAGATGAGATGAGGAACTACCAACTTTCTCCACTGAGGTGGTTTAATGAAAATTGTCCTTTGCCAGAATTTTGAAGGTCAAAACCAGCTTAAATATGTAAACAGATATTCTATCAAGGTAAAGTGAAAAAAAACTTACAATTAATCTTCTCTAAGAAGTTGCTTCCTTCCTTTGAGAATTTTGAATAGTGCTAGACAAGGTTCTTCTAAATTTCCTTCATCATCTCTCTGAAGATTCCCTGTTAATTAACTTAGTCATTTATAAATGTTATGAAATCCTGTTATTGACTTATTTCTATTTGTAAAGACACCGGGAAATTTGTGTACTGCACCCTTTGAAAAGTAATTAATGTTTCACTCCTAAATGCCTATTGATATTTTTATGCTTCCTATTGATTTGAAATTAATATCTCTGTCAATTTAAAGCTCACATGCTGGTTTGTCCAGCTTCCAAAGAATGGACAGGACATCACTGCTGAACTGATCTAGTTAAAATGATGACCTTCATCTGATGACCTCAAGAAAAAAATACTGGCAAAGTTCTGCCTGGTCTTGGCTTCTTCCCTCTCTGGGCTGGTGGAAGGTGGCCCTTTCCCACGTGATTTGGGAGGGGTTGGGTAGGTTTTAACTAACTGGTGGCTTAATGATGGGAGGAGTAAGATCAGAGCAGTTTAAGTGCGTGTTGTAATTCCAAGGGCAGAACCCAGCTGATGCCCTTACCCCAGTGCTGCAGGATTATTAAACACTCTGGGCAAGGCCTTGGTGGTGTTTTGCAGGGTTATGGGTGGTGCAGAAGTTGCTCTCGAGGTCTCCTTGCTTACCTGACTAATCTGATCTCCTGTTCTGGAGCTCAGGTAGAACCTGTACCTGAGAGGTTTCACCTTTGTGGCGCAAGATGTTGCTGGATTTTCACCCTCCGTGCGTGAGAGAATTGCTTCTCATCAATAGCTGAGCTGTGGTGAGCTCCAGAGAGCCCCACTGGCTGCACTCCCGAGGGAGCTCAGCTGCAGACTTTGCTAAATGCTCTCAGGGTGGCACTTTGTGTGCAGCCCCTCTCGCCCACTGCTCAGGGAACCTGCATGGCATTCTCTTCCTTGAGTGAGGACTGACTACACAGGCGCCTCCTCAGAAGTTTGGGATCTTTTACTGCTGGGTAACAAACTCTGTTCTGGTCTGGGAAACCAACTTTAGCAGAGATATTTTTAGCAGGGGGATGGTTTGTTGGCCAGTATTGTCTCTGCATGTGAGAATCACCTATTTGTACTGTCAGGTACCCCAAATGTAATTATTGGAAGAATCAGATATGGTATGATTAAAGGGATTCATATTTGTTATTCAAGTGTTTTCTCTGTATTAAATACTTCAGCAAAATTTCAGTAACTGGTGACCTCTTTTGAGAAGTGACTCATTGCATTTTAAAGGCTTTCTAACCAAGTCATCCCTTCTTGTCAGGGACATGGAAGATGAATAGATCATTCCTGCCTGCGAATTCCAGTCTCAGGGGAAGTCCCTTTTCACTGCCTGTGGTGATGCTCAGCTGCATCACCGCTTTTAATTGCCTGCAGGCTCCTGCAGGACTGCCTGTGTCCCCTCTGGCATGACCTACATCCTTGCAGAGCCAGGAATCCCTCGGCACTGGTTAGTGGAGCCTGAGCACAGGACAGAAAGTCCTGTTGTTGCTAATCCCTCACTGACTCCCAGTGCTGGAAGCTATGTGACAATCTCTCGTTTGCCTAAATTCATCTGGCATTATTTTGCCTGTAGAAGGACACAACTGTATTTTCTGTATTAAAGATGAGGGTAGGAAATGTGGGTGGTGTCTTGAGCATTGGATACTGGGTGTGTTATACTGAAACCCAGGGAAGGATGTATTAAAGAGAGCACAGCACCTTATCAAACCAGGACCTCCTACATCATGATATAAATGTGTTTCTTTTCTTGAAAGAGGGAATAAATAGTGAAATAATCATTCCAGCTGTACCCTGAATTGCCTTGCTGCAGGTCACATCAAACTGTATGAATGTGTCAAACAGCTCAGTTTAATTTGGAAGGCTTGGGCTGGTGGAGGAATAAGATAATGATATTTCAGGTGAGTTAAACATTGCAGTCTGCTATGGAAAGGAAGAATTTATAAGGGGGTCTTGCTCATTTTGGAAAGTTCTCCAAGAGTATCTGTTCCACTACTCTGTAGCACTGGAAGTGTCTGGACCTGCTGCTGAACTTGTAACACAGGATTGAAGTTGAAGTCTCAATGTGCCACAGGTTCATCTGCTCAAATTCTGCTTTTTCTACACAAACGGCAGATAAACTGGGAATATTGTTCTCCAGGACTTGATTATTTTGTCTCCCCCCACTGAGTGAATTCACTCATGAGCAGCAGTCTATTTATTTGTTCTTGAGCAAATGTTGCTGCCAAGTTTGAGCAGCTTTTTTTTTTTTTTCCTGTCTTTGAAGAGTTTATGAGAGATCGTATCCACTTTACCTTTGCTAGCCTGACCTGTCTTTTAAATTTTTCTTGGGAGATACACTCGCCAATTCATCTGCTGTTATCCTACTCAGTGTCTCCTGCACTTGCCTGGTCTTTCTCCATCAGTGATGCTTTTGTGCTGAGTTTTATCTTGGGTGGTAACAGTACATTTTACAGAGACATTATCTTTCCAGAAATGCCTTTCTCTGGAAATATCTTCATGGCTTTGTCATGCTGAGGGCTCATAATTCAGCTGCAGTCAATTGCTCTGCTGAGGTTGTTATCCTTCCTTTGAGTTAATGTATACCAGACTTCCTATCACTGTAGAAACTTGCTGTCAAACTTAATCTCACCTCCATTTTTCCACTTCTGAAAGTCATCTGGAGGGATCTCTACTTCCCATCTGATATTTCTCTGTAGCCACATCAAACTGACGTTGCCTCCTAGTATTGTGCCATTAGTTTGTCTCTCTAGAGTGTGTCTTTAACCACTGAATGAAAACTGCCTTTGCTTTTATGTAGATTTGTACCCATTCTAAAACTGTTTGTAAACATTTAATGAAGTCTCAAATTGCACCAAATTGGAGCAAGTAGTTTTCCTTCCAGTAAATGACTGATAGTTCTCAGAAACAGTTCAGCATCGCACCTTGAGTCAGAAATGAGCACTGATGACACAATCCCAAGTCCTCTGTTCTAAAAGTCAAACAACACTGTATGCTCTTTATCAGGAAACCATCCACAGGCTTTTATAAGATAGGGAATGTCAGTGCAGACTTGAGGCTGGGCTCTGGAAAGCCATTTGAAAGATAAATTTAATGAGAACTGAATTTTCAAGGTTCTTGGGTAGCTTCAGTGATGCTTAGATATTTTAGTCACTGATATTTTGATGGCTCTGATTTCTGGGGTGCTGTACCTGCGCTTCCCCATGGTAATGTTGCAGTATCAGACTGAGCTTCACCATTGTTTTTCTTTATGTATTTATTAAACATGAATAGCTCAGGTGAGCTGATGGAACGTAATGCCACACTCACCTGTGTTTGCTGTTTCAGTGGCACTTGCCTTGAGGACTTGTGGTAAAATTAATTTTGAACTTTCTAACTCTCGAGCCGCATGCGTAATATCCCTGAAAAAAACCACCCTGAATGTCCACGCTGCTCCCTGATGCCCCCAATTCTAACTGCTGTTGTTGTTGTGTTTATTGTGCAGATTAATCTCGAATCGTGGAGTGATTGTGAGCTTAAGCAATAATGTGGAGTGAAATCTCCTCAGTAACCGAGTTAGAAGGGAGTGCATTCCTGAGAAAGTGAAGGCTAAGCTTTCCATCCGGCTGTGGGACATGGCACCTCCCTTGGAGCTGGGATTAGTCTAATTCCCTCTGCTGCCTCAGCACCACCGTGCCTTGCTTCACTTCCCCGGGATCCCAAACACCCCACACCTTCCCACAGAAGTTGCCACTTTGGGATTTGCGCACAGTTTGACCTGCCCATCCTCTGCAGCCGCCCTCCTGCCCCTGAGCCAGGGGAGGAAGCTCCAGCTGAAAGCTTCTTAACTTAAAAAAAAAAAATAAACAACCCACCAAATAACTTGGGAAAATTACCTTTTGTTGTTTGTTTTGGATACAGGGTAAGACAATACCAGTTGTGTATAAAGGTTGAGAAGAGCATTTAGCCCCAGATAGGATAATCTTTTGATGACAAAGGTTCAATTTTGCAATTAAATTGCTGCAGTTTAGCAAATAATAGCTTTGTGTTTGTGTGTGAGAGCAATTGCTCTACAGTGGCTGCAAACCTAAACCTGCTCCTGGTGAGGCAAAAGAAGTCAAACTACTTCAGGGTTTTGCTGTGCAAGTGCACAAAAGGGGGGTCACTTTGGCTCCCATATGGCCAGAGCAGGAGTCTGAGTGCTGCTGTGGATGAGCTGGATGCCAAGGTATAGAGAGAATTGTCTTGCAGGGTTTCCACTGGCAAAAAGTGAGGCTTTTTTCCTCATTTCCCACTGTTCCACTTGCAGCTAGAAAAACCCCAAATTAGCTTTGTTTGTGGGAATCACACACCTCTGCTGGTTTGCAGGTCCTTGGGCAACAAAAGTCTAGACAAGAGGGTGCATCTTTTGTTTTTATAACGCTCTGGATCACATTCCAAAGGCGCAATCGAATCCTGAAGCCCCAGTGTGAGGACCTTGTTGTGTGCATTGATCTGTGCATGCTCTCCGTGGCTCTGCTGCCTCCCTGACCAGCCCTCGGTGTGGGACGAGGTGCAGAGAGGCTCTGAATTCCTATTAGAGGCAATGGGAACCTTTCCAGTGGGTCACAAACCAAGCCTACAGGGAAGGAATCTGCCCTCTGCACAGTAGCAGCCCTATTGCTCAAGCTCAGGGCGGATACAGCGGGTGCGAGGTGGCCTTGAGAGGAAGTTTTTTCGGTGAGATGTCCCAGTATGGGGTGTTTGCATAGCTGGGCATTGTAAAGAGGATTTCTCAGGAGCAGCTTTTAATCTTCGCCCAGGTGGAGTTGTGCAAACACCGTTCTGACATCAGTCACGCTGAGGACACGTGTACACAGGGTAGCAGTCACTCCTTAAATATGGGAATCATAAATATGTGTTGACAGAGAAATATATTGAAGCAGTTTCCAGTGCGTGCTGTAATAAGTAAACCAGCCATTGTGTTCCACAGAGCTGCATGCTTTAAATGCCTAACAGTGGAGAACAACCCAAAGTGAATCACAGTAATAGAAAAGAAAGTGTTTACATCTCTCAAAATGCTCTGTACAATAATCCTTCCTTCTTTATAAATTTGATTTTGGCAAATTTGAATCCAAATGAGATGAAGTTTGAAACACAGGCTTGCATGGTAAGGTACAGCTCGGTGTGTAATCTTTTGCAGGTGGCTGGTATTCGTTTATTGTTTGTATTTCCATTTTGCTTAGCAACCCCTGTCCTGGACCAGGACCCTGCTGCTGCGAGGGCTCTGCTAACATCGATGGAATGGATGGCTGCTGTTTTGTAGTGAAGCCAAAACTAAACTAATGGCTTCTCATTCTGTCCCCTCCCAATGAGAAATGATGAGGGCCAGCTGATATTTAGCGATGGGATTATAACTCTTGAATTACTGAATCAACAAAATATCTGGGGGCCCTGTCAGGCTCCAGTGGGTGTAGTTTTCCCAGGTTTTGTGTCCTGATGGCCAAAGCAGGGAGCACAGGCTCTGAGTGTGGAGTGCTGCTCCCTGGATAACCATTTCCTGACAGAGCCGCTCAGGCGAGCAAATAACCGCTCGTGATTTGTGCGTCCCTGCAATTAAAGAGGAGCAGCCTACCCCACATTGCTGAGCACTTACTAATAGCTCCTCTGCCAGTGGCACAGCACCTGGATCCCTCAGACAGCCAGTGCACACCACGCTCCCTGCTCGGGAACTTACGTAAGTCGACATTTGCGGAGCTGTACCCGAGTCCTCGTCTAACCTCTGAAGCAGAGATGTCCTGATGTGTCAAGGGTTTGTGGGAAGCAGTAATATCTCCATTTGAGAGCTGGAAAGTTGGAAAAGGTAGACTAACTTTTAGTCTCAAAGTCCTTTCATCAGCAAATTCCACGGAGCTGTGCCTGAGCACTTTGGAGTAGGGATTGCTGCTGCAGCGCAGAGGAGCCACTGGTCATTGGCAGCTTGTGTTTGACAGTCATGGCCAAATTCTTAAATAGTGACACTCATACCTGTGCTTCAAACCCTCCCCTTGCCCTGCAGCAGCCCTGCCTTGGGACAGGGTGCAGTGCAGTCCCCCTTTAGACAGGAAATCTGATTGTCTGACACTGGAAGGAGGTTTGAGCTCCAAACTAGTGAAAACTAAAACTTGGATGGTATTTAAATACCCCAGGGGGGGTTCTCTGGAGCTGTTTCTGGCGCTGTACTAGGGTGTGTTTGGCTCAGAAGTGGTGAGGATAATATTCTGCTCTGTGACAGTGCCCAGATGCCAGCCAGGTCCAGGCCATGGCCCAGGCTCTGCACAGCTGTCTCGGGATGTTGGTGGTTTGCATGTGGTGGTGGTTTTTAATAGCAGAGCCTTGTGCCCAGAGGTCACACAGGGGAACCACGTGAAAGGCCTTTGCATGGAGAGGTTAGAAACAGCTTATGTTAATTCTGGACTCCAGCCAAAGCTACCCAGCTGTTTAGCTGAGACTGGGAGCTGACAGACCAAAAAAAGGGCGCACACAATTAAAATGTCACTCTCTGGAGAGACAGAGAGGGAGAAAGGGGCAGCCATCAACAGAACCAAAGTGATGCAGACCTGACTGCAGGAAATGGTTTGGGAGGAATGGCCCAAGTGTGAACACTGTGGGCATGTGCTCAGTTTCCCCTCAGGTGCCCTGGGAGATGAGACAAATCTCCCTGTGATGTCCTGGTGGCTGCTGGGGTGCTCGCAGTAGCAAAGGACACCCTAAGCTTTGGTTGCTGGAGTTGTGTGGCTGCAGTGTCGCTAATTGAACTTTCCATTGGTGACTAAGGATGACAAATACCTCCTGTGGAATTCACCTTTGTTGCAGGGAAGCAGTAGCAAGCAAAACATTTTTTAAAATGTTTTTGCAATGTTGGTTCCCAAAGCCGTGAGGTTCCATATTTCATTTCTCCAGATATGGTGCTGATTGACTCGTCTGTGACTGACATTTTGTACACAGCCCTTCTGAATTTCTAAACAGTGTCCTGTTCACAGGTCAATTATTGCTCTGCAAATGCCAAATATTTGGACTCTGAATGCAATGGCCCATGCTTCTAGTTTGAGTCTTCTCCAACATTATTCTCCCTTCCTCCTTTCTGCCCACAGAACTCACATTGCAGCGTGGGAGCACGTTTCGGTGTGTACTTCCCCTCTCAGTGCTTTGACAAGTTGAGCAAACTTGCTGAGCAAAATCTCTAGCCAAATACAAAGAAATTCATCTTCAAACTTTCCCAGCAGAAAGATGGAAACTGATGAAATATCCATCTGGATCAGCCTCCTCTGTCAATAGATGGTTCTGCTGAGAGCTTTCCAGTGCCCGGCTCCTTCAGCAGTTTTTATCACAGCAGCTGTGACAAAAGCGCTGTCCTCAAAAAATGACATCTTCTCAACCTTGACATCATTGCCAGTGGTTGAAAATCCAAACCATCTGTTTTTCTGAGTTTGTCTGACTTTGTTCTACCTGACATGACACTGACAGTGTTATGTTTGGCTGGAATGCAAATGAAATGGTGTCATGTGCAAGCCAGTCCAAGAGGTCAAAGGAAGGAAAGTTTAATATCAGTTTAGGGGGAAAAAAACCCAACAAACATCATTTCATTTCTATCTTTATAGCCCTCCAAATCATCCATGATAGTGATGTAAACCAGCAGACATCAATTTTATCCCTAATAAAAAGAAGCATAGGTTGTCAAAAGTAATTTGCCTTTAAAGGATCCTGAAGTGTGAAAATATAAGTACTTTACACAGGAATAGAGACAAACAAAAGGTAGGAAATATTTTTCATAGATGCCTGATGAAGTCTGGTTCTTTGTGACCTCATCAGATTTTTTTTAATGAGAAAAGAAGGGTAATTTCAAGCTCCAAATCCAGCTTAGCTGTGAAATGTGGAAAAAAAAAATGTTGTATCTATCTTTCTAAATGAAGGGGGGAAATCATCTTCCTTGAAAATAATCTAAAAGTGATGCTTATTCTGTGCTTGTCTGCTCACTGCTCACAAAACCCTTTCAGAAAAGAACTTGCCTTCCTTTCACCAGGGGCCTGGAAACAGAGAAGTTGTGTGGCAAAGGTTTCTTAAACTCATTGCCTTGGTTGCTTCCAGAGCTATGAATCCTATTCCTCCTTTCCAATGTAGTTTCCTGTCCATTTGAAAAATCTGTTCTATTATATGTATGACTCTTCTAACCTACCTGAAATGCTAAGTTAAAGCAAAATTCTGTTTGTTGCCAGTTTGGTTTTGGGTTTGTTGTTTTTTGGGTTTTTTTAGTAGTATTTTCTTTATTATTAGAAATTAAAGCATTAGCCCCAGGTTTAAAGATTTTTTTCCCCCAACAAACTTCCATTCTGTCCAAAGCTTTCCCCTATTCTAAGACACAAAATAAAAAAAAAAAAAAAAAAAAAATAATCCCCATGAACCTTCAGTTACTGCAATTTGTGAAGATTTCTGTTTTTCTGCATGTCTGGAGTTGCCAGAATCAGGAATTTCTGCCTTTGTACGTCCAAGAGCAAATGACAGGAGTCAGGAGCTGATCACTCTAATGCCATCCGACAGTGGGTGTGAGAATTTTACAGCACTGGAATCACTGAACTATTCAAAGTTGCTGCACCAGTTTGGAGCTTACAGAGCCAGAAGAGACTGGTGGGAGCTGGGACATGCCTCCCAAAGAGGGGAGATGTGCCCAGCTTTGCCCCTCTGGGCCCGGCACCTCACGGCTGCGCCGGGATCCGGAGCAGGGAGGGAGCAGAGGAGGAAGGGAGCTGTGCTCTGGCTGCTCTGTGGCTGCCAGCCTCTCCCTGCTGCTGGCCACATCTTTCAGGGTGGTGGTTTTCACTCTGCTGCTGTGAGTTGGTGCAGGTTTTCGGCTGTGGGACTGGACATGGCTTTCCTCCACACTGTGCTGGCTCTGGGGTCACCTTTCCCAGACATCACCTCTGCCCCGCACAGCTCTGTAGGAGCTCTGCTGTCCCCTCATGTGCTGCTTGGAAAACACAGTAACGTGCTTTGCACATGTAGAGAAAAACTTTTTTTGCCTTTCATTCCCTGTGTGTCCTTTGGATATTAATAGCTGACAGATTTCCACATCTTCTCATTTTTTATCTGCTTTGTATATGCCATTTGTTATCTCTTTTGTATATGACATCAGCATAAGGCTTTTGTTGTACAAATTTTTAATAAAAGAAAGCCAAAATATTTGAAAGCTAAAGCGGATATTACTTTTCCCATGGAGTACACAACCTTCTTTTGATAGCCCAGGCCTTTGATAAAGTGTGTTGTAAGTCAGGCACTGTATTCAGAAAGTATTTACGTGTTTAGTGGTAAGTCTGGTTTTTTTTGTAACAGATGAGCATTTTACTCTGAGAGACAGTTATAATTAATAGTGAGATACAGTTCTAATTACAGATAGTGCTGACACTTGGCATTCAGCCTTTGATTCAGGCTGAGCTCCTGGGTTTGGAGCCTGGCTTCCTTTGTCAGAAGGGCTGGGGGCAGATGGGGCATGGGCAGTGTGAAGGTGTGGCTGTGGGGTGGAGCACTGTGACAGAAGGGAACCCCATCCTTTATCCCGTGGGCTGGGGGCTGAGGAAACACCTCCTGCCAGAGGCCAGGAAGGGACAGGGTTCACTGGGATCAAAGCCCTCAGTCCAGCAGTGCCAGCCCGAGCACCAGCACCATCCTCAGGGGTCTCCTGAGAGTTTGGAGAGGCTTTGAAAGCGGGGACAGGACGCTGGTGTTTGATGCTGTGGGGAAGGGCAAGCCCAGCCGGCGGTGGCTGAGCGCTGAGCTCCGGCCAACCCCAACTTCTCACTGTGATGTTTGTCTCAGAGGCCCTGGGCTAGAACATTGCTGTGCCATTTCACCTCCTGGCCCGCAGCCCATCGCGATGCCGGTGCCACCCTTGCATAACTGAGCCTTGTTATGAATGACTGGAGAAAGTGCCATTACAGATCTGCTGCTGCCGGGGGCACTCCCCAAAACAACACCCTGTGTCTAAAAAAAAACCAGGAACTGCATGAACTCGCAGAGCCCTCGGTGTGCTGATGTTATAGCAGGATTTGGTGCTGCACATGACCCACTTACAGCCTGGGAATGTTTTCAGTTTTGCATTTTTTCACCTAGAGATCCTCGCTTTCCCCTGCGCAGTCCATTTTTAAAAAGGAAAGAAAATAAAACGGCACAAAAAGAAGGCTTCTCTATAGCTGTGGCATATGTCCTTGCATAAATCCCTCTGTCATTATGATTTTTACATTGGTCTGCTCTTGTGTGTCTTCGTTACTTCACCTTTCTCTGGGTTATTCTCAGTTCTCAGATTCCCTGCCCTTAGCTGCTGAAGTGAATCTAATGCACACCCATCTTTGTGCACCCCTTTCCCTGTTTCCTTACTGATGATCTTCAGGAAAGTGCCTTTATTTTATAGACAGAAGATAATGAACAGGAAGGAAATAATGAACTTGAAAAGGAGAAGTGTTGAGACTGCTCACAGTGGAAGTTTTTCCAGTGGTGTAGCTCAGGCTGAGCCACAGGGACAGGAAGGACCTGCCAGTAGGAGAGCTAGAAAGCATTCTTCCTTTGTAAACAAACTGCTGAAAGGGTTTGTGCCCTCTGTGAGAGACAGGCGTCTGCCCACCTGACCCTTGGTGCTGATCAGCAGATCTGGAACTGCTTATCAGCTGTGCTCTGGGAGGGCTGTGAGGGAGCACAGCGGCTCTTGGTGAGCATCCAGGTGTGTGAGCGTGTCAAGGTGTGTACTGAGCACATCCAGGTGTGCTGAGCACATCCAGGTGTGTGAGCTCATCCAGGTGTGCTGAGCTCCTCGAGGTGTGCTGAGCTCCTCCAGGTGTACTGAGCACATCCAGGAGTGCTGAGCTCATCCAGGTGTGCTGAGCATGTCAAGGTGTGCTGAGCTCATCCAGGTGTGTGAGCACATCCAGGTGTGCTGAGCACATCCAGGTGTGCTGAGCTCATCCAGGTGTGCTGAGCATGTCAAGGTGTGCTGAGCTCATCCAGGTGTGCTGAGCTCATCCAGGGCTTCACCTGGGTGTGCTCAGAGCAGAGTGGGGTGCCCTTCCCAGCCCTCATCCCCACGAGGTGTGGCAGCAGGGTTTGGACAGCTCCAAGGATCTGACAGCAGCCCTGTGTCAGATGCTGGATCCGGTGTAAAGGCTGCATTCAGCCCCCACTTTATCTCTCTGATCTCCTAGCACTGCTCCTGCACAAAATGATGCACTGCTGAAACACCCCCCAACAATGCACCTTTTTTCTACGGGATGCCCATTTCTTTGCATCTTTTAAGCTTCAAGTAGTGTGATGTTATCAAGATTGAGCACAAGGGGTGTAATCTAAGTGCTGCACCTCAAGTTATGAATTTGCTAATTAGCACCTCTCCTTGGCATAGGCTTCTGGTTAGCGAGGAAATCCCACAACCTTTCTGCCTGGAATTGCTCTTTAAACAGGGATGCTAATCTTTATGGACCCTGATGGTTGTGCTGTGCTGATTCGCTAGTTAATATTTTCAAAGCGCTTTGAAGATGAAAAATGCTGAGTATTATTGGCCTTTTATCTAAAAAAGACATTTTAAAACACGGAACTAGGGAAAGATCTGCATAAATTAACACGTGTTGATTATGCTCTATCTTTCCTTTTCATCTGAATGTATTAAGTAGCAAGAGAACTGTGAGAATTTGTATCTTTTCATCTGAATTTATTAAACAGTAAAAGGACTCTGTGAATTAGTAATCTAATTTGAACATCAAACCAAAAGCAAAATTCTTCCTAATCCATCTTTCAGATCTCTCACCAGCAGTAGGGTTTTCTTCCGTATTTCAGGTTAAGAATGAAGTTTCGTGCTCAGGTCTTGGTACTTTCTGGATTAACAGGACTACAATACAGAACTATTTTTCCAGTTCAGCCTGGAGGGTCACTAACAACTCCACTTTGCAATGAAAAAATGGATGAGTCAAACCCAGGTTGCTCACCCAAACCAGTAATGTTGAACCAGGCAGATTTCACTGATTTTGGGAGGGAGCTCTGCTTTAGAAACTGCTGTGATTTTTTTGCTATTTAACAGAGTAGCATTAACTCAGTCATTCAAATGCTTTTCTTCTATAAATGTACACAATAGTAATAACTTTTTGTACTTCAGAAATTTTATTCACCCTTGCAAGATCTTTTAAATTGTGAAGTGCAAGATAGTATTAAGTTGTGATCTGCTAATGTTTTTGCTTCCCAAATCAGATATTGCTAATTTTAATAGAGGGTATATAGCATAAAAACTAGTGGAAGATTCTGTCTTGGCTCCATGATTTGAGACAAGTTGCAGCTGAAAAATATTTTTTTCGTCTCAATTTCCAGTCCCAGGGTGAAGGGAGTTACAGATATTTGATGAAAATCTTTGAGGAATTTTAAACCTTCTCAGTGATAGAGTACAGCAAGATGTGGAGAAAGGAGACAGGAGTGCTTTTGTTTTGCAGTGTTGCAGATCTTTTTTTCTTAAAAAAAAAAAAAAGGAAAAAAACCAACTCACCAAAACAAAACAAGAATTTAACCTTTTAAATGGCAGAACCTTCATTTACCAATAACCTTTTACCCAGACATCATTGCCACTGGTCTCCCCAGGGGCAGGAACGGTGGCTGCAGACATGGTCCCCATGATGGTCCCTTACGATGGGTGGCTGAAACAAGCAGCCAGAGCATCATTCCAGAGTCCTCACCCTCAGTTTCCTGCATCTGAGACCTTGAGCTGGCAACACAACCCCTAATCTCCTGCTAGCAATGAGATATTTCTGTGGCAGTGGCACTCAGAAGGGGTATATGTGTACATTTGCTGTGCTGTGAAGTTATTTTTCTGTTTGTTTGTTTGTTTTTTTAGTATTTTGCTTTTGTTTGTTTGGGTTTTTTTTGGGTTTTTTTTTGTTTTAAAACAATTTCTTCTTTGTGCTGTGGTGACTTTTCTGGAAGGAGGTACCTCCGTACTGTGGAATAAAAATTAAGCCTCTTCTTTTTAACAGAAATGAAAGTCCTTGGTAGTCACTGGAGTAGCTCTGAAGCTCATCTGCCAGTCAGCTTGGTGTTGAAGTAATTAAAGAGGTCAGGCACAAAAATATCGTGTACCTGGAGCTTTGCCAGCCTCTTTCTCCCATCTCTTATCATGCCCGTCCATTTGGGATTCTTCCACAAGCTTTGTTATATTCATCGTGTAGATTAGTGGTCTGCAACTATTAACAACAAACTTTGATGCTACAGAGTGGGAATTGCTTGAATAAACAATTTCACAAGTAAATGGAGTCACAGCTCTGAACCAAGAGAGCTCCAAACTTGTTTTAATTTACAGAGGTCAAAAAGTAAATGGGATTGTTGCTTGGGGAGGTAACTTGAGGAGAACATGAAGTGTTCCCTGACAACAAAGGGATGAAGGGCAAAAAATTTGATTGATTTCT
Organism: Poecile atricapillus; assembly: GCF_030490865.1. NCBI lineage: Eukaryota > Metazoa > Chordata > Aves > Passeriformes > Paridae > Poecile > Poecile atricapillus. The sequence continues at coordinate 27,023,324 of NC_081255.1, read as the reverse complement.
GGAGTTTGGTTTTAATTGGCTTAATTTCTACCATCACCAGCACAGCAAGCAACCTGTGTGAGCAGAGGGATGCTGGTTGGTAAAGGTGCATTTTTTTGCATTTTTTTACCTTTTCAGAAATTCAGTACAAATTCTTCACAAGGGATAAGCAGGAGAGTCTGCTCCAGAAAACAGGAGACAGGCAGTGGGGCAGGAACTGCTAAAGGAGTGAGCCTGGCTCACTGGTTTCTGCTTGGGTTTCCTGAACATCTTTCTTCCAGGTGCCCCACAGCTGCTTCTGAGAAAGCAATTTTATTTTGTTTATTTGCTTGTAGCATGGATTATTTGTGCAGAGGAGTGGAGAGCCATTTCCAGGCATTTTTAATTGCAGAAGACTGTCACTTCCAGCACACAGGCAGTAGGGTTTACTGAGCATTTCCTGAGAGATTTAGCAGGATGCTGGGAGATCAGTTAAGTGTCTGTAAAACATCTGACTGTTCACTCTGGCTGTACCCACGGCCCTCCTCGGTTGCCAGTGGTGACTGCCAGGGTTTCTGCCTGTCTTCCATCCCCTTCCCTCCTGCCCCAGCTGTCCCTGGGTGGTGGGATGGGCTGGGCAGACACTGCTGCTCCTCTGCCAGCCCCTGGGCACGAGCTGAGGGTCTGGGAAACAACGTGGCCCAGTTTAATGGAAGTGTCACGGAGCAGTTGGGATTGCTGGAGTGGCACAGGGAGGTACAGCAAGCACAGACCAAGCTTCCTTAGAGCTCAGCTGCTGGTGGAATCATTTAATCCCAGGATTACTTTTGCTCAGAGCTGTTGGGGATGATGGGGAAGCCAATCACTGACTCCTCCTAAGCCAGCCAGCTTCCCACCAATTCATCCAACCTCAACACGAGTCAGTGACCAGAAACTTCTCCAGCAGAATTCCCGGCAGTATTGCAGAAAGCTGCTCCTCCTCCATGCCTTGTGCTCACCGATAAAGAGAATTTGGCTCTGCATCCTGAGCTACATCCTCCCCTCTTTACCCTCAGCAGCTGAGCAGGAGCCACCCCCTGACCCAGGCTGTTAATAAATGTCACCCTCAGCAGCCAGCGGGTCCTGGGGCAGGTGCAGATGTCAGGCACAGAGCCCAGCTCATCCTGCCCAGGAGAGGCCATGCCTGTCCCCACCGTGCAGCCTGACCCCTCCTGCCCTGACTCCTGGGACCACACTTGTCCTGGAGCAGGATGAGCACCCAGGCTCGTGCCCTGCCCTGGTGGCATCTCCGAAGGAGCTGTGAGATATCGTGTGTGCGCTTCCCGTGGATAATTAAAGGCGACACAGATGGCGGCGCCCACGATGCTTCCCGTAAGTCACAGCACGTAACAGAAAATGAAGTGATAGTTTGAGGTGGTGGCACATGTAGCTTCAGGTGTTTGTTTAATATTCAGTGTTCATGCTCGGTGGGAGCTGGGATGTGAGCTTTCAAATGTTACTCCATGGCTGTGCACCACTGCACATTTTTTTTTCCTGCTTTTCCTTTTTCAGGGCCTGACAGATGGTGATGTTTAGATTAAAAGTAATTTCTTTATTAAGCCAACACCCGTGTTGTCAGTGATTTTTAACAGGAGCTTCATTTGTTGAAACAGCACTCTTGTGCAGCTAGTGTCTGTAAAGGATGGAGGGCTTTAGAAAGACACCTAAGAGAAATTTGGTGTCTGAAGAGCAAGCAGTGATAGTCACACCCTGGGGCTGGCAGATCCAGCTTCTGTGTCTTTGGTGTTGTGAGTGAGACCTCAAGGGCACCACGAAGCCTTCCCCTCCAAAGTGCTCTTATTTTTGCATTCCTAAACGAGGAAAATGATCCTGAAATCAGCAGTGGGAGTTCTGGACAGACTAAAAATGGCCTGTTTTTCCTATACAGTTTTCCAGCCAGGTGTTCCACTGTATTGACCATGGATGTATTGTATGGGATGGGTGCTGGGGGCAGCCTATGCGGGGAGGAAAGAGCCAGACCACTCAAATATCCAACTTCCATCTAAGAATTGGACCAGCTTCTGACCTGTGGGCCTCCCAAGGAGGAACTTGACCTTAAAATCATGTTCCTCAGTAAACAGGGGGCCCTGGTGGGGTTGTGGTGGGCAGGAGGTGGAGAATCAGAGATAGGAATGGAGGTTTGCTGGTTAGAGTGCAATCCAAAGCCTGTGGAGCCTCTGTGGAGCCATGGATAGAATCCTGTGGGTCACTTCTGCTGCTGGTTGGTTCCCTGCATTCCCATGTTCGTAGCTAATAGTTCTCAGGGGGTTTCTGGAGGAAATCAAAATTCCCTGCAGGTCCTATGGGCAGTGGCTGTGGCACAGGGCTGCCTTTGGGTTTCTGTACAAGGGAGATGGATACTGGGACCATTTGTAACATCAGACCCATTTTATGGGCTAAAAACATAGTAACTAGTTAGTTAGCTTGAAGTTTTCCACTCAGCACTGTGCTGTAACATGGTCTTCTTGGGAATAAAAATGTCAGTCAAAGAAAACCAAATTTTAATTCTGCCATCAAATGCCATTTTTTTTTTTTTTTCTTCTAAGTTCCTATGGGAAGGTAGATAAACCTTCAAAAAATGAAAATGCACTCTCACTAAAATTATTCTGCTTTTGGGGTCACATTTTAATCAAAACCGTACCTGCCTTCAGGAAAAAAAAAAAAAAAAGTAAAACTGATTGAATTTAATAACTAAAGGAACATAAACTGTCTGCTTTGAAATGTATAATCTCATATGACATTTATTTCATAATGTGATCAAATCATATATGTTGTTATGGGGACAGTCTTTATTAAAAATGCCATTTATTTTAACAAGTGCAATAAAAAGAAACCCATATTTTTTATTGTGGTAGAGGAGAAAATTGCTATTAGTCTGCTTTCAGCTAAATGAAAACATCTTTCAAGATTTGTTCAAAAATATTTAAATAAAGTGCTGTGGAATTTATTCATTTGCTGCCTTCCAGCATGAATTAAATTATCTTAAATACAATAAATGATATAGAAGAATTTGTTTTGGTTAGGGATATCCTTTGCTGATGAAGAATGAGATCATTTAAATATAACATTTTAATATAGAGCTGTAATTATGTCATTGAAAGCCCAGTTTGATCTTAGTGAAGCACAGAGTGAGCTCTGCAGCTGCAGCCAGAGCTTCCGAAAGGCACCAGAGGGGAGCTGCTGGGACATGTTCCCATTAAAAAGGGGCTCTCTACCCTTCCTGCTGATCCCTTCTAGCTCATGTCATTCGACCATTATTAACCTAAAGCACCCTCAACAGCAAAGTGTTTCCCTCCCCACTGAGGATTCCCTGGAAGTATATGTTCGTGTTTTGCTTGCTTGTGTGTGTGTGGTTTTTTTTTAGCTTGGTTTGGCTGTTTTTAACTTGTTTTGTGGCTGCTTTATCCACTGTGGTGTTTATGCTGTCCCAAAAGCAATAGAGCTCAGCTTGGTTTTCCACTGACTTCCTGGGATTTCTCTAGCAGTGTCCTGTGAGGTTTGCTCTGACAGTCCCTGCAGTCTCCTGGACATGGACTGACGATTCTTGGCAAAGAAATTAATTGTGGGTGGCATTAGAGAACACTACAACCAAGCTTCCTTCTGAAGTACCTGAGAAAATGCTGAACTGTTGTTTGGGTCTGAAAGTCAATGAATACTTAATGCAGTTCCGTGGCAGCTAGTGATGTTTAGGTCAGCAGTGTTCAACCACACCAAATCGTGACTCTCTCATCTGAAAATCCAGAGGTTTAAGGATCAGTCTTAGCTAAGTATAGCTCCCAGTGTTGTTTACTCCATACCTGACCAGCATCTATCTGTTATAGGTGGAGAACTAGGTCTGGATATGATAAACAAATTGGTGGTTACATCCATACCAGAGCTTTTCCTGTTTCCCATAAGCAAATAAGATTATTAGTCATAAAAATGCCATATTTTATCTCTATAAGTCTGTTTCAAGAAATAAAAAGTATAATAGAAACACTCTTTGAAAGTATAAAAGCACCAGTGATGCAGAGTGATGCCCTGGATTGGAAGTGTTTTCAAGTGAATCATGGCTGTGGAACTGGTTTACCTAAACTAATTTGAAATAAGCAGAGTGACAGGCCCAGCGCATTAAGTGATGAAGGATTGCTCGGTGACGCCGTTCGAGGCACGGGGTTGGACTCTGCGCAATCATTTCCTTCTAAATTGGTTGTAGTCCCCTTTCAAATTGTCAGAGTAGTTTTCTTCTGCTTGGTTGCACTTGAGAAGCAGGTGGACAGCAAGCTGCTCGGGCTTGTTTGATCCACACGCTGCTGCTCAATGGAGAGAGCAAATCAAACTGGAAGGGATTTCTGGTGTGGCTGTTCCGTGGCTGGATTAACAACGGGGAGCTGCTGCAACACGAGCAGGAGGACATCTCTAATTCTGTCTTTCCTAGGGCATATTAAAGAAGACAGTGATAAATTTAGCTCCACAGTGCCAAGAATGGCAAGTGTCAGTGTGACGCTTGAATGCAAAATGTATAAAGTCAGCCATCTCTGCATGAAACATCAGTTTATTGGTATTGGAGCACAGAGTGGTCTAGTTCTTGAAGTACAGGAGATTTCATCTGATCTAGCTCCCAGATCACTTTGGGAGTTTCCACAGGCCTGCTTTCCCATCAGCCATCCCTCAGGTTCCCCCTTTTGAGAAAGGGGAGGAAAGAACAACTTGGCAAGGCTGTATGGCACAATTCACAGAAATCCACAAAATATTTTTGGTTTCTTGAATGCAGAATGAGTGGCACACATCACTTCTGTCAAGGTGTTCCTGAGCTCTCTTGCTGCACTGGGCAATAACACAAAAGATGCCAACGTGCCCTCTGTGTTTGTTTCCTACAGCAGTTCCTTTGCAAGGACAAGCGCTGGCTGATTTGAAAATTCACCTGAGGTTTAGGCCACAGGTTGTGAAACAAAATGAGAATGGGAAGAGAACATCTCTTGTCAAATGTATTTCTGTTCCCTCATAATGAGAAATCAGCATCCTGCAAAATGAATTTGCAGAGAAATTCCTTGGAGCTGTTCCCTACCTTGATCCTAGTGAAAGCTTAGCCTGATTTGAGGAAAGGGCACCCAGGCAGTAATTTGAATAGCACCTCTGCAAAGCTTCTTTCATCACTGAGTCTTACAGAGCGCCTCAAAGTTATGACACGAGCTGTACAAAGCATCCAGGCGCATCAAGTGTGGTCACACGGAGTGAGTGGTGATATCTTTGAGGCTTTTCACTTGTCACTGTCTGGGTGACAGCCTGGGTGGAGAGTAAACTCTCCCTGCCTTCGAAGGATCCTTACAGAAGCCTTGGCTCCTGATGCAGCCAGATTCTAGAAAAGATGTGCACATCAGTGATTGACCTCTTTATCTCCTCTTTCTGTGCAGCCACTTGGCACAAAATGCTTCTTGAGCATTTCTGTCCTTCGTGACACCAGCAGACTGGGTTAATTTACATACCTATACATAATATTTGGATTTTTTTTTTTTGCAGTGCCAGCTTAGGAAGCCTTCCAGTGCTCTGCAGCACCAGGATTTTCTTATGCTGTTTTCCTGCTAGCGGCCTTCCCCGATGAGGCTTCCTTTCTCTCACATTTTATACAAATATAAAATGTGGGAAAGAAACAAAATGACACATAATTCTTGACACAGAATAAAACAGGGCTGGATTTTTCTTTAAAATCCCTCTACACACAGATCCTGTGAATTGCAATGGCACAAAATTGTTAAATTGCTTTACATTTGGGAAAACTCAGTTCATAAAAAATTGCTAACAATTTATTTTTGTACTACATGGTTGACATCCTTCTCTCTCTCTCTTTCTCTCTCTCTCTTTTCTCTTCTCCTCTCACTCTCTCCACTGGTATTATTTTTTCTCTGCATGTCTGCTGAGATTCCAAGAAAAACCCAAGTGTGTCATACAACATTGCTTTCTGATTTGCAAGTTAAATAGTTTACATAGGCAAAAATGTGGAGCAATTGGAATATTCCCTACCCAAACACTTAGGGACTCAAACTGCACATTTTAGCCTGGCAGGCCTCCACTGATATTTTTAGCTAGAAAAAAAAAAACATTCTGAAGTAACAAGGAAAGACAGATCAGATCTAGGAAAGAGAAAAAGAACAAGTTAAAGCACTATTGGACATGTTTTGTGAATGTTGCAGTTTTGGTGTTAGTTTACACCTTGCCCTGTGTGTTCAGGAGTGCAGCACATGTAGTCTCTGAAAGTTGAGGCCCTTCAGAAATGTCTGTTCCCAAGATGGGGTTAGCCTTCTTGCTGATTGATTTAGTCTTTTGGAAACAGGCAAACCATCAGGAGCTTTCTGCTCAGAGAGATTAGCATTCATAGCCTGCTGTTTTTTAATTAAAAAAGCCATTTAAATACAAGGGTTGGGGTTTCTGCCAGCAACCATTAAAAATACTTGTTTTGTAATTATCCCCCAACCCCTTTTTCTATTTAATTCTTTTTTTTTTTCCTTTTTGTTTCTCTGAAGTCCTTGATGGATTCTCCCTGTTCCATCTACCTGCACTGCACCTCCCACCAAGGTTAGCAGCTGCCTGCAAATCTCATGCCAGCCCTGCTGCAAGCAGCTGGCAGGAGGTGTGGGAAGGATGTGTTCAACATCCCTTTTCCAGTGACTGAGTTCATCCTCTGCCTCCTGCTCGGAGGATTTGGGGCACAAGCCCAGCTTTGTCAGCACTGCAGGACCTCGGGGGCACCTGAGGTGGGAACAGGGCTCTGATGGCAGAGAGGGACCTGCTGGGCTGGGACACAGCCTGGGTGGAAACTTAAATGGGTCTTAGCTCCTCTGCCAGGTGGCAAACATGGTTTAGCTGTGCTGTGTGTCCCTCTGCTTGTCTCTTGTGTGCAGGTTGGAGTGTGGGAGTTGTCCAGACCTCACCACGGTGCTCTGCTCATGGTGGCTCTCAAAGGTTGCAGCTGATGATCTTGGAGGTCTTTCCCAAACTTAATGATTCTCTGTAGGGTTTGGCTGAATATTCTGTGTCAGCAGCTTCCACAACCTCGTTGGGTTCCCCCAGGTATTCTGCATCTGGTAGATTTGTAGCTGCAGATATATAATATATATCTATTCATGCACGTGTATGCTCACTAAAAATGTGGTGACAAACTGAGTCATGGCTGCCTTGTTATTGCCTCTGAGGAGTTTACAGCTAATGATTTTTGTGTTCTTAAATCTTCTTGGACTACGGCCTTGGGCTGGAGCAGAAGCCCTGACACACATTATGGGCATTATAATTCAGCAGCATTGTTTGCACACAAAACCTTGAATATTTTTACTGCTTTGGAGCACATTGTGAAGCCATATAATTTCATGGGGGGAAGAGACAATTCCTGTTTTGGCGTCTGACAGGTGACTGTCAAGTTTTCAGTTCATTTAATGTAAGAGTCTCACTTGTGACATTTCAGTCCATCCTGATCCTGTTTTGTCCCTTCTGCTCCCTCAGCCCATTGCCATCCTCAGCTCCATCTCCTCCCCCTGCATCTGCAACCTCCTTAGAGGGTGTTTTATTATCCCATACACGTCCTTCAAACTGCTCAAACCATGGAGGCAAGATTGTGTGTGGCTGGCTTGCCTTGGTGCTGCAAAATGGGAAGGGAAAGTTCAGGTTTGGTCACCTCTGATATAAACAAAACCCCCTCTTGGCTGCTGCCTTGGTCTCCTGGCTGGTGCCTTCTGTTTTTTGCTGCCTTTTCACTGCCTTTTCCTTCTCCCCAGCTGCAGTCCTCTGGTTCAGTGTTACTGGTTTGAAAATTGCATGTGATGATAGTGCTTTTGACAAAATATTCTGCAGTTAGGAACAATTCCTGGGGGCAGCCTGCTGGTATTAGGTTGAAGGCCTAACTTCCTCCAGCAAATATTTAACACCAGAAAGATCTCAATTTCATCTGGCTGAAAACATCCCACCGTGGTCCTTCGAATCACAAGGAATTTTTCCCCCAAGGAATTCAGACAGTTGTATTCTACACAAATTGATAGCCAAATAAAGGACCAGCCCCTCATCTGCTTCTAAATGCATACTTCTAGATTTTACCTTAATTTCTGACAGCAGTTTTCCTTTGTATTCTCCAGATAAAAACGATCCACGTGCTATTTTACAAATATGCAAATACCACTCTGATCTGACTTACAGACTGCACAAAAGCTTAGTAAAATTTGTTGGAGAAATATTAAGGCTCTCAGATGTCTCTATTCAAATCAGTGCTTAAAATTATCTTCAATTTGTGGTGGGAATGCAGTAAGTCTAGAGCAGAACACTTCTGAAATCCCACTTGAGGTGATTATGTAAGTTATGAGATATCTGTGATCCAGTGTAAAGGCCATGGAGTTGTTTTCATTCCAGGGGGGCTTTTTTTGAACTAGTATTTCCCCTGCCCTGATAGGCCAGTGATAACAGACACCACCTTGCACTTGCAGTATAAATACCAGTAAAAGAACTTGTTAAAAAAAGCCCCAAACATTGATTTTTCTTGCTTGCATTTTCATTTTCTTTGACAGACACTGAGTGAATGAGTGCAAACTCTTATCCTGAGGGCTGTGCAGGCATTAGAGCAGTGTCAGGGAGGACCAAGCAGGGCAGGTGGCATTTTCTGGGTGTGGTGCCAGGCTGGCAGCAGTGTGAGCACCCAGCTCTGTCCCCAGGGACTTCTGACAGTGGTCACAGGACAAGCTGCAGGGCAGGGGAAGGGCTTCACCTCAGTCTCACACCAAATGTTCACAGAAACATTTCTATGACTGAGGCTGTGAGCCAGCAGAGCTGCCAGTCCTCTCGGTCATTTGGGACCCTCTAGGTCCTGTGAAGGTTTCCCTCAAAGAGATCTTCCCACAGCATTCTCCAGCTCTCTCTGCAAAGCCAAGGACAGCAGCAAGCTCCTTCCTCTCTTCATTTCCTGCTGCCTCCATGCAGACCCACATCAGCCCATGCCACCACCTCAGCAGTGACAGCCTGGGCTTGGCTGGTGCCATCCAAGCCACCAAACTGGGACTCCAGCAGTGTCCTGGCTCTGCTCCCACCCACAGAGCGTGGCCATTCCACATTGACCCAAAAAGGGTCCTGCAAAATGGGATATAACCATGCACAGCACTTGCTTCTTCAATACCCAGCCAGCAGATTTTCTGACTCATTCCCTGTGCCAGGCCAAGCTTTCTCATGCCAAAGAGACAAAGAGGAAAAGTTTACCCCTGTCCTAGTAGAGGTTAGTCCTGTTCTTGGTGTTATTGCAACAAGGAGCTAGATCTGCATTCGGACAGCAAAGGCCAGAAATAACCAGACCATGAAGTGGAGATTTTGACTCACGATTCAGAGTTTACAGAGGCAGCTGTGCCTGCCCAGATCACACCTGTTAAAAGCAGCTGGAATGGGTCTTAAGGTTCTTTATTCTTAGTACTATTTTGCTGTCAGGAAACAGCCATGAAAAGCCAATAGCAAAGCATGTGTCTGATCTCATCTCCTTTCAGAGCTGATTCTTAGATAGGATGAAGGCTTTTTGCTGCTCTTGGTTACTAGATAAGCTCACATGCTGAGAGCTCTAGGTGGATCTGAAGGATCAAACCCTGTTTATAATTCATCTGTGCTCAAGGTGAGGCTATGTGATAGAATTTCCATTTTTATAAGTTTGCTTTCTTTGAAAAAAAAAAAAAGGAAGAAAAGAAGAAATGAAAATACACCAAAGAGATTTGTTCAAAGAGCCCCACCTTAGGAAATGGCAGAATGAAGTTGGTTTTGGTCTCTTTTCTGAACTCTGGCAGGATGGTGTTAATAACCTTCTTTTAATGTAGATTTTGAGCGTGCAATACATGCAGAGAGGGGAGTGTACTGTGTTTAACATGTCTGTAAATGCCAGATCTTACAAAGCACAAAAGTCAGACTTACGTGGGCTGACAGTGGCTAAAATGCTCTTCTTTCTTTGTGTCAGTTATATTTTGAGTTCAGGGGGTTTGTACAGAATTTCAGATGTTGGTTGAAGATGCTCATTGCAGGGGGCTGGACCAGATGACCTTAAAGGTCCCTTCCAACCCAAACTAGTCTATGATCCTATGATTCTGTGTTTAGAGAAGTGCTTTGTTAATTTTTCATTCAAAAGGCAAAGTTGATCATTATATGAAAAGTTCCATTTGAAGGGGACCTCTGGCTGGACCAAGAGAAGGAGCAGTTTGGGAGGTGCTGCCAATGTTTTCTCTCTTAATCTGGGGTACCCCAGACCCAAAAAACATTGTGGATTTCCATTTAGGCCTGGAGAAATCCCCCATGGCCTATCAGGAATGAGAGCTGCTGCAGCTTCATGTTTTACTCTGAAGAGCAGAAAAAATAGTTTTCTAAAGAAGCTCATGAAAAATAATGCACTGGTGCCAGATTTTAGCACCTTGTGGAAGATCCTGTCACCACCCAAGTGATTTCCCTGCACAACAAAAGTCTGGGGAAAGCTGCCAGCGCCTGTTATACTGAGCAATGTAATCTGTGCACTTTTTTTTTTTCTCGCTGCAAACATTTTTTGTGTAATGCGAGATGCCGATCTGTCTGAAAGCCATTGATGGGTTCTGTGCCGTCTCATGGGAAGAGTGAAGCGGTATTTTAAGTGATAGAGTCATATAATATCTTTGTTTAAAAACATAAAAATCTAACTGCCTTAACACTCCACCACAGAATTCCGCAGGACATGTGAAACGCGGCACGCTGCAGCACTTAGTCTGTGAAGGATTCCCTTGTCACTGTCAAAATTGTTTTAGAAGTCTAAATTAATGCATAGCACTGCATTTATTAAAATATGAAATAATCATAAATTTTTCATTCTTTGTACACTTAAGCTAATTTTCACATAAATGAAGCACTTGGCAGTTGAAATTCCACATATGGCTGACAGTGATGTTTGATGTCAGAACAATGCCCTGAGCTCCATGCAAATTAAACATATTTTAATTATTCGGGATCTCCATTCTTCTTTCCCAGTGTGTCTAAGCAGAATATTAAAAGGAATTTTAAGTGTAATGTATTGTCAGCCACTGACTCCATCAGCCAGGGTGAATCCTCCTGCCTCTTCTGCTGCTGAAAGGGAAGTGACCCAAAGTGAAAAGCAGAAAGAGCACAAGAGAAAGTAAAACTTTTCTTAAGCTTCAGACACTGTCTGGCTTAAGGGGAACAGGCTGAGACTCTCCCTCCAGCAGTGACCTTTGTGGCCACAGGACAGAGCAGAGGAGGCTCTGCAGGGCAGGGAGCTGAGCCAGAGGCACATGTTGCTTTTGGAGCGGGAACTCTGGAATGGGAACTCAAGCTCTTGGTGTTTCACTGAGTTCAGTTCCCTGGGACAAAACCACTGGGTTTCCATGACAGTGCTGATGTCATTGCTTGGGCAATTCCATGGTTGGCAGTAATCGCAATCCTGGCATGCTGGGAAAGGGGCTGGGGTGATCTGGAGCTGTGCATTTTTCTCACTGTTTCGAAAAGATATTTAAGAGAGAAAGATCTGGGCAGCCCTGAGTTTCAGTTTCTCCCTTAGCACTGTCATGTTGTGTGATCAGCATCTTTATTCCAAATGTTTTTACAGCTATCTAAAGGCAGAGAAGTGGACCCCAAATTTCACGGATGTGTTTTGGTGTCTTTTGTTTCCCTCAAGAAAATGAAAGGAATTCAATCATCTTAAAGATGCCTCTTTCCATGTCAGTTTAAAAATGTTTACGCATTAACTGGGAAAAAAAAAGAAATAAAGAAAAAAGAAATTCAGCCTGGTATCTCTAGGGCATGGTTTGAAGGGTATCCCAGCCCTTCTCTCCCCTTGAAACTGAGGGGTGTTGGCCTGAGCTCCCAGTTAAATATCAGATTTCTAAGTAAAAGAGGCACTTTTAGCAGACAAAAATAAACAAAGCCTACTAGGCTCCAGTTTAGGCAAATGAAAAGTTTTTCTTGACTTTGGCTAAGTGCTGCCACACAACCTGGAGTGGAGAGACTTTCTGAAAAGTGGGATCATGCATAGCCCAGAGTCTCGTGCAGATGATTTGGGTCAACTCTCTGTATCATCTGAAGTCCTAAGACAGTACAAGCAATAGTTAATTCTTTATCACATCTGTTGTCATAGGATTGCTTTTAAAATTGACTATTGTTTAGGAGCATTGCTTTGCTAGGCTGCTTTGAATTTATTTGCACTTTTAGTAGCACTTGTGGTTATTTTTAGACATAAGTACATTGATCTTAAGAAGCTGAAAGCAAATAAACATGTAGTAAGTGAGGAATTATGGACTTTGATTTTCAATTCTTCAAAAAAGGAAAAAAAAAATTAGTTTGAAAAAGAAAAAAAATCACTCCCAGTGGAAATTAAAAGGGATGTTCCAAAATGCCAAGGATGTTTTGCTGAATTCCAGAAGAAGCCATTGATTCTGTCCTGTATTTATTTAATAAAGTAGATGACTTGAAAAATTAATCAGGCATCTACTTTCCTTAGGATTACTTTCCTTTCTGCATAAAAGACAGACCCTTTTGCTAACTATAACCTGTGTAAAACTCTACTGTCGTGTTCAGATGCTTTGTTTTTCTGAAGGTGGGAGGATCCCATGGTCACGATCACAGGCATTTGACTCAGTTCTTGTTCTTGAAACAAAGACAAAGCCTTGAATCTCACTTCTTGCTTCTGGGTGGTTGGTTTTGATTTTTTTTTTATTTTTTTTTAATCATCTGTCCTCTGGGAAAATTTAAATCTCTGACCCCCTCTAGCTGCTGTACAAAAGAGCTCCTTGGCTTCCTCCCCTCCACTGCAGAGATGAAGGGTGAAGTTCTGAGAAGGTTGGGGCAGGAAAACCAAGGCAGGTTTTTGGCCCATAGGAAGAGGAGATGAGAGTGCAGGCATGGAACCAGTAAACCTTAATGGCTCAAGACTCAAAAAGTAGCTAATAAGCTTCTAGATTAAATGGGGGAGACACGTCATGCAGTTTTTCAATCATCTTATTTTCTGTGGAAAGGCTTTGGGTTTTGAAATGTGGATGTAAGCACTCCAGTAAGTTCTGGCTCCCTAAACCTTGCTCCCGAGGGTTTCATGTGGAGGATCAGCTATTAAAAATGTACTGGGGCACTGTTAAAGATGAAAAGTAAAAAATTCTGACACTTTAAAAGTATTTTTTTCTCCTCTTAGCCTGTTTCAGCTTGAGGAGTGGAAGCTTCAGTGCACTTATTAGTTTCCCAGTTAATGAGATCTTGAAACAAGGGTGTTTTGCTTTGCTTTCCCCTGGCTCATCACCACCGCCTTCTCTTTGGAGAGTGGCCACAGAGTGAAGATGAGGAAAGAAGAGTGCAAGACTCATTTATGTGTCTGTTGGTTGTGAGCAGATAGATACTGAAATGGCTTTTTTTTTTCAACTCAGTCCTTCCCCTGTGTGTGTTCCAAGTTCTGCTTTTTTGGCACCTTCAGATGTGATGGATAGCGTGCTGTTCACAGGCAAAACGTGCTTGCAAACTTTTGTCAAGCACCTCCAAATGCAGATATAAAACTTTCAGGGATTGTTTTAAGAACCTCTTCCACTTTCTCTATTCATGTTCCTACAATAAGGCAGAGCTAGGAAGTAATGTGGACCATCAGATCAGGTTCCAGAAAGAAGTTTGCAGTTAAATAATGTTGATAAGTACCACCACAGGACATGAAAACTACAGCTAAAGGAGAACACTTGTTTCTCCCTGTGGGGCTTGCAATAGGTGATGAGACCAGACTAGAAGGCATGGGAAAAACAGGCCTCTGTTTTGGAAGGAAGGTGAGAGTTAAAGGCATTCAGACAGAGAAACTGGTCTTGCTTAAACTGTCAGGAGGTAGAAATAATTCAGGATACCTGAGCATTGCACAAAGCTGCAGAAATACTGCAGAGTATCCCTCTATTCTCAGTAGGGTATTTCATAAATTCTCATTTACAAAGTGAACTGTTCCTCAAGTAGCCATCAGCTCCTTAGGTTTAGATGTGGATTAGCTTGGTTTGTGTGTGTGTGTGTGTGTGTGTGTGTGTCTGTGTGTGCATGTGTATTCTTCTTCTTCAAGCTGCTGAGTATGAATCTGGTTTCAGAGACAAGCTGATCCAAGGTGGGAAAACAGAGACAGAGGTGGCAGAAAGGCAACCAAAGAATTGAGTTTGTCTAAGTTTTAGGAGAAGTTACAGACATGGGCTGAGTTTGGCTACAGTGTTAGCCCTGGGTGCACATAAACGCAGAACTCTGAAGGAGAGGGAGGTGACTTGGTCTATTTGTAGATGAAAGAGCAAAGTGGAGCCAAGCAGAACATCTGCACAGAGCAGCAGGGCCCGTGGAAATAGAACTCCTCCATCCATCTCCTCTGAAAAAAGCCCAGCTAAAGCTGGCACTTGCTCAGGTCATGAGGCAGAGCTCCCCTGGGCTGTTGCCACAGGGCTGATGGACCCGTGCCCTGTCAGCAGCCTGGGACACCCAGAGAGAAGAGGTGTCCTTCCCTTTTCCACACTCCCCTTATGGCTTCCAAAGCAGGTGTTTCAGCAAATAAAGAACCCACTTTTGCTGTGCCTAAAGGTTAACAAGGTTAGTGCTGGGAAACAACGAAGAGCAAATTGGTTCTGCACTGACTTGTGAGGGTTTAACAAGCTGCTTAGTGGGGGCAGAGGGGGACAGGTTGGGGATGTTACTGAAGAGGTTGTGCCAGTCTAATGAATTGGTGCTCACAGCAGATATTGTTGGGGATGTGGCATCTAAAGATGAATGGGATTGCATCCCTGGGTTTATCCAGGCTTGGGCTGTGCTCCTCCTCTTGCTGCTGCTGCTGCACATCACTAATCATTCCATTAAAGTTCAGGAAATTAAAGTTCCTGAAATTAAAGAAAGGCCTGTAAATGTGGCAGGACAACTCATAGTCCCCCTTAGCTCCTCACAATAAGAACTACCCAAGTGATTTGGAGAATGCTGGAGGAGAGATTTCAAGTGTTGAGGGGTGAATTCGTCTATTTCTGTTGGTTTTCTGACATCTAGGAGGGGTGAGAAGGAGTAACAGGGAGGTCAGGGTATGTAGGAATAGCACACACAAGTTTTTATAGCATATTCTCATCAGCTGAAATGTGCTCTCCTGTACTGACTGGTTGAAAAGCTGTGTGAAAAAGAACCTTTAACTGTTCCTTCCTTAACATTTGCACAGGAAGGGAGGGATTTTTTCTTACCTAGGAGAAAAAAAGAGAACAGAATAGAAAAAAAAAAAAAAAAAAAGGAAGCACCAGGAGCCAAAAGGACCATTTATCATCTTTAAAAATATATTTTCATTTTTACAAAGCTGATTAAATCACTTTTGTTGCCTTAACAGGGAAACAAGCAAGGTCCTGGATGTTGCATTCTTGGGAGTAGGCAGTGGCAGTGGCAGGGTCTGCTGCAGTGACAAAAAAGGCAAAAGGCCTTCAAAAAAGGCAAAAGGCACGTCTTTTGGTTTTCTCAAACCCACCACTGTTTGGCTGTTTTGCTAAAATGAGTGGAATTCCTCCTTTGGTGGGCTTCTGACTGCTGCTCAATAGGATTAAATTAGAACTGAGACTCTTCTAAGAAAAGGACTGGAATCAATTGCAGTATTGACACTATTCCAGAAAAGAGAGAGAGCCAGCATGAATTCAGTAAGCCTCAAATAATGCCCAGTGCCTTTCACTGCTAAATGGATTCTGAAAAAAAAAAAGCCTTTTCCTTGTCTACGTCTTTAATTAATCTTTCTTCTCTTAGTCTTCTATCATCTCCAGAACAGTTAAATGTATTGCATGACTGACTCACCCTGTCCTGTGTATCTGGATTAAGAGTTTGGCATATGCAGACAATGTTTGCAAATATGGGGTCTGGAGGGCTGAGCCAGGTAAGGCAATTCAACTGTCTAAAAATGCTTGTGAGTGCTTTGTCAAACTTTCAAAGGCTCTAACATGGCTGAGTTAATTAGTAGGAATTAGATGACTTGAAGAAACTGCCTTGTCTGTATCCTTAGGTCTGTGAGAAGTAATAAATGTTTCAAGATCTGGACCAAAAGGTCTGTGGAAGTCTAAAGAAAATACCCATTGACTTCTGTGTCTTGGACCAGCCTTAGATAACTGGAAGAGGAGCTGGGAAGCACGTGTGTGTTGGAAAGGATGTGCTGTAGTCCCTGTACATCCATCACCTGGGTTAATGAATATTGAACCAGAATATAGGTCAAAACCAGAACTTGAATCCATCATATGGAAGTGAAAACTCTAATGTTTGGTGTACAAGGTTGAGTTGGCTGAGAGAGGGGATTAAATGCGTTGAGAGCATTCCAAGATCTTGTTGTTTCCCCATTGTATTAATACTGAAGTTCCTCACACCACTCTGCTTTTCTTACCATCACTAATGTTGATGTAGGACAATTTACAGTGCCTTTCAGGATGGCAATTAAAGAAGCCAACAACCACACAGTCAATTAGTGGGGAAACAACAATCAATAGAACATACAATGAGCCCTAACTAGCAGGAAGACAATTAAGACACTGGAGATAAAACAGTGACCAGTGACAAGTGCTAAATCTCTTGCCAGAACTGTAGGTGAGAGGAATAAATGTGGTCACTAGGGATAGCTTGGTTCTTCCCTCAGCCTTGCTACTGGCACACCCCATCACCTTCGCCATATCTATTAAGTCCTAAATTATTTGTGCTGTAGTATAAGTTTTCAGTTCCTTCAGGAACCGAAGTAGCAATGGGAATTTGAGCCTTCACATTTCTGTGAGCTCCATTTCGATGTTGTAGGTGCTGCCTGGTCAGCCATAACCTCCTGGTGCCAGTGGTTGTTCTCACCTGCCCTCAGGGCCACTCAAAACCATGGAGGAGAACTTCAGAAACCACAGAGCTGGTTTTTCAGAGTGTGAAGCTTTTTGGGCTCTTTGCTTTGGCTCAGTTTATCAGCATCAGTTTACTGTGAGTTGTATTGTGGAACTTTTAAGGAAGGGCACCGCTGTGAATTCCATTGAGTCTGCAAAGTGCAAGATAAATGCCTTTTGGCTGGTACTGGGCCTCCATGGCCATGGAGAGAGGTGCTGCCTGTTGAGTCTGACCATGCTCATAAGTGTTTGCTGAGACAGGAATCACAAGGCAAATTGTGCAAGTATTGCCAAGATGAAAAGATTTAATGTGCTGTGTATCTGCCAAAGGCATCCCAGACCCAGCGGGGGTAGTGATGCTCTGAGGGCTGATCTTTTAACAGCAGTATCCATGTCTGCTTGACTGATCTGCTGTGGTCTTGAAGAGCAATAGATAGGTTTAATGTGCAACAGCATCAGAACTCTGTTTCCTTTCTCTTTGGTGCATTAGTAGTGTCATATATAAGTGTTCCTGAGTTACCCTGCCATGCTGTACGAGTGAAAAGTGCAGAAGTTCATGAATAAGTTATAACCTGAACCCTATTAATAGTCCCACTGATGATATGTTATGGCAATCCTCTGGCTTCTCCCCCACCCTCCAGCTTAACTCTTACTCTGCCTGTCAGGAACTGGGCTGTGAAAAGCCTTCCCAACAGCGCTGTGAGAGCTGATGGCCCTTCTGTGGATGCTGGGGAGCTGCAGACTATACATGTGAGACTGTTCTCCTTCAGAGGAAAGTACCCCTAGAGGTTGTCAGAGCTGCTGGTTTTCATTCAGAGTTGGTGAAGGTGGGATTTTCCAGGGCAGAACCTCCATGTCTCATTGCTGTTACTGCTGAAAGACAGCTGGTGCCAGGTTTGCTTCCTCTCAGCCAGGGTGGTGGTGGTGTTTGCTGAGGTTAATGTTTAAAGCCATTTGGATAAGTGGGAGGTGTCAGGGGGTGTTGGTGGAGCATGGCTGAGACAACTTCATTCAAGAGACAGCAGAATATGTCACTTCCACAAAATCATTAATCTTCTGGCTTCAAAATATTTGTTATTAAGGACAAGATAAGTTTGAAAAATGCTACCTGGGCTTATAGAAGTGCTTTCCTTGAGCTTGCAGGGGGGCTTTCATTCTATGACGCCAGTGACATGCACAAGCTATTATTCACTGCTGACTTGAGCTTCTGAGCTGAGCAAGTCTCTGCCTTTCTCCAGAGCATAACAAATACCTCCCCACTCCTACTCCAGCAAGGTCCTTCCTCATTCCCTCTGCAGGCACAGGCTTTACTCCTCCATGTCTGTTCCATCTGCACCATTTATTTCCTTCATTCCATCTCCTAGAGAAAACTCTTGGCACGAGCCAAGAATGAGGCTTTTTAAATGATTGCAAACTCGATCTTCATATTTACCCACATCAGGGTAGTTCCATGGAGCTGGAGTGTGAATTTGTCAGGTGTTACTTTATCTTTGCCAGCCTCAGCCCAAATGCATGGCCAGGCCAGCAGGACTGTGCTTGAGCTGGTTACAGCCATGATGTGATTCAGCAAAATAAGCAGATATTGGTATTACTGGTTTTGAGCTTGAACAGCTTTGCAAACTTTCAGAGAAAATATTTTTGAAGACCACTCTCAGAGGTGGGGACTGAAAATTTCCATATAGCACATGCACCTGTGCAACCCAGAAACCTTCAGCATTTGAAAAAGGATCCTTAATGCCATTACTGAAGAGAACACCTGCACTGAGGTGAGCCTGTGCTGCGACCTGCTGAGAATAACATAGATTTGCAAATAGGCAGCCAGTGAACTGATATATAATAAGAAATTGTTCATGGAAGAGTTTATGAAATTGTGATGATCCCAAACTATGAAAACCCTCTAAAAAAACAGGTTAGAATAACTTTCTAAGTATTTTCTATCTGTAACCTCAGACTTCCCAATTGTATGTGTTGTGTGAAAAAAATTGAACTTTGTTCCTTCCTTATTAACATAAAGAAGGATTAATTCTAATTTTATGGGAGAACAAGAGATTGTTCATTACTGATAAAGGTTGCATTAAAGCTCTATCTAGACTTACAGAAGGGAAAGTGGGGAATTTATCCAATACTTTAAAACACATGCCCCACAGATTTTCCAGCACCATGGAGAAAAGCTTTATAAACCAACTCAGATAGATGGAAGGCTGTGATAGGTCTTCAGCTGAAGGCATTGCTGAGATATTACAGTGATAGTCATGTTAGAAAAGATGATAGATTAGATGCAGCCCCACTGGAGGGGGCATGTGTGCACTGACTGCTGAATGCTCTGTGCACATAGAGATACAGCTCTGGAGCCATCACTTAGCAGCTCTGAAATGTCTGTACAATTTTTTATGCTGTAATTTTGTATTGTTCATAAATATTCATAGGTACTGCTGCTTTTCTTGATCTCATTTCAGTGAAGCAGCACAGTCTGTTGGTTGGGGAAGGAAGCTTGGAGGCAGTCAGAGCTCCAGACTTCTGCCCAAATGCCACTGGATTCCTGGGTGGCTGTAAACCAGGCACTTAACCTCATCATGCTCCAGTTTTCCTATCTGCAGATTAGCTATCACACAAATAAGTGTTCTCCTTGCAGGGGAGTGGGAGGCATTAATTAATGCCTGCAGAATGACTCGAGCCCCTCCATTGAAAAGTGGTCCAGAAGCACAAAAGGATTATTGTTATTACGATGCTTATCCATACTGAGCCATATTGAAGTGAAATGCTGAACTTTTATTACCTATCCTGGGGCTGGATCAGCATCAGTGGGGACATATCTCTGCATTTGGGAACAGGTTCTCCCATTCACTGCATTTTGGGCAGGTCCCAGTTTGTTAAGCCCAGCAAAGGTGGGGATCAGAGCATCAACTGGTTAAAGTGATGGGGGGAAGGGCAGGAAGAGTGGAAGTCCCATGCTTTTGAGGAAAATCGGCATTGAAGTCCTGGGGACATTATGTTAATGGCATTACTCAATTTCTGGAAGCAATGCTGATTAAATATTCATTGACTTTGATTATACTGAAATTAGGACTAAAGCGTGAACTCAAATTGAGTGGAATAATGGCAGTGTAAATAATGCATACTTTCTAAATTGAAAACACCAGCTTGTGCTCTGCTCCCCCTCTCCCCGCCCCCTCGGTTTGTCATTGTGCCATTTGTTTAGGAGACGATTATACTGATGTGTGCATATCCAGCTATCATTTTTACCAGCTGGGAAAAAATGTGAAATTAAAGGTTTTCTACATTGTTTGCTTTTCCCTACTCTTGGAAAACAGAAGTAAATACAGTGCAACAAAGACTAAGCTTGTTTCAGGAGAAGGGGTTAGAGGCTGCTGCTCAGCCTTAGTCCTCTGCAAATCTAAAGGATGAGGAACGCTGATGGCAATTGGACCCTTGGAGCAAGAGGCCAGGAAGAAATCTCTGTGGGAGAGGCAGGGCACAAGGGGAATAGAGTTGGTCTGGCTGTAAAGGTGACAGATGGTGACTTGGCTCAGAGCTCAGCTCCACTGGAGACTCCACATGTGACCTGGGGGACAACATCTGTCCTGTCCTAGGTGTGTGCTGGAGCCTAAATCATGACTGCCCATGGAGAGCAGGCTCTGAGGGGCCTCTGGGCAGCGATGACAGACAGTGAGAAGTCTCCTCCCCGCACATCCCACCCAGCTGCTGCCTTTTGCTCTGGCTGAAGCTGGGTTTTGCAGAGCCCCCTGGTTCCTGGTGCAGCGTGTGCATTGCGCTGGGGAACATCCAGCGCTCCCCTGCAAGCAGCTGTGCAAGGTCACCCTCAGGAACTCCTGTCCCTCCTGTCCTCTCTCTAGAGAGGGCTAAGAGCAATACCAGGCCTGATCCTCCACTCTCACTGGCCCCAAAGGATCCTTTACTGCTACCCTGAATCCCTCTGGTTTCTGAGGATCCCGTCTGACTCTGGGTCTGCAGTGCTCATGTGGGCTGAACTGCCCTGGTCCAGACTTATTTTCTCACATTTCTGTTACTAAAAATGCATCTTTTCCAGCTTTTAGCAAGGTGATGTTCCAATGGCATATTTTTAAAAACTCTTTTTGAAATCAGAAGCACATTATTTTTAATACAATGCAGGATGCAGAAATTGCAGGGAGGCTCTTTTGGCAGGGTTGCCAATCAGGCGGCTCGTGCGCGGGGGGAACAGGGAACTGCGTGGGTTCCGTGGGCTCAGGACTGCACACTCTGGAAACCAAACCGGTAGTTTTTCAAAGTTCACATGCTGATTGCAAAGAAAAAGCCCATTAAAGAGCAAATCGTTTAAGGCACAGCCTTCCTTCAAGCCCCAGGGAACTTGCTTTCTGTGACAGCGTGATGGAAGGGTTTCTCAGTCACACTCAGCTTTTCCCTGCGCAGCAGGGCTCATTGCTACCTGAGATTTACTCTATTGTGAAGTCCTCACCAGAAAATAGCGGGGGCAGGAGTTCTGTCTAGATCTGCCTTTGCTCCTTGTGGGCTGAGAGGTGCTTGCCCCCAGCCCATCCTGCTCCAGGAGAGCAGGCTGAGGGAGCAGGGCTGGCCGCACAAGGAAGATGCTGCTGCAGGGCTCACGAGGCTGCAGCATGACTGGAAACCATTCAAGAATGGTTCTGCTTCCCATCCATGAATATTTCTGCTTTCCCCTTGGTTTGTGTCACCTTCCCCAGCACCCAAGGCTGTGAAGGTGCTGAGATTGTTGCAGTTCCCAGATAGGCGAATCTGCCTCATTCTTGCTCCTTTCCCAGTGTCTGATTTCCCTTTAGGTCTTGGAGAAGATGAGGTTTATCCTTGGTCCATGTTTCTTCCACCTTTGATTTGGATCAAGGCTCTTTCTGTGGCTGTGGAATAACTCCAGTGCTAAGCCATGGCCTTTATGAGCTGTGTGATACAGGCAGGTTTCAGCTCCCAAATCTCTTCTGGAGCTGATGTTCATGTGGCAGGGATTAGGAGGGGTCTCTTGGATGTCCCTGTCCCCCAGCCACTGGGATGGCATCACTGGGGACAGGCAAGGGCCCTTCCCTGCACAATCCATGATCCAACAGGCTGCTGGATTGGCTTCAGCTGCCTGCTCCTGCTGGGGGAAGGAAGAATGACCTCAATCTTTTATGGTAAATTTATGCCTGAGGTGATTTACTTAATCCACCTGCAGTGCCATGAAAGCCGAGGTGAGAAGGAACTGCGTGCCCCACTAAGGCTCATGGACTCCTGCTTTTGTTCCCTCCTAACCTGCGAGGGCTGGTGGGATTTTAGAGTAATTCTAATTGGATTTTATCTTTTCTAGCCCTTTTTTCCAAGGACTCGCTTTTTTTCCCCCTCTCCTCTGACCTCTCAGTCACATTTTCATAGCTGCAGATGGGGTAAGTAGTGATAGTTCTGCTTTTGCTTTGGCTTTTTTAATGACCAGAAATTCCCAGTCAGAGGAGGAGACTGTGGGGCATTTTG
Organism: Poecile atricapillus; assembly: GCF_030490865.1. Classification (NCBI taxonomy): domain Eukaryota; kingdom Metazoa; phylum Chordata; class Aves; order Passeriformes; family Paridae; genus Poecile; species Poecile atricapillus. The sequence continues at coordinate 27,001,038 of NC_081255.1, read as the reverse complement.
GACTAGAGATTCTTCTGTTCTGTGAAATATCTTTTATTAAAACTGTTATTCACAAATCAAAGCAAAGTCACCACCTGATTAAAACTTGATAGGATTAATTTCTTTCCAGGCCAAATTAATTTAATGACATAAGCATAAAGATTTGTCTTTTTCCTCCTTAGGAGTCTCTTCTCATTAATTTTACCACCACACCACAACACCATTTCATAGAAATATCTGGATTTGCAAAAAGTTAGCAGAAAAGTGCTTTTTGGTATGCAGAATGATAAACAAATGGGCAGGAATTTGGACAGATGTTAAGCAGAGATTTGTGTTTCAGGCTGAATGGTTGTGCAGTGGCCATGGTTTTCAGTTTTCTGTAAAGGGCAGAATTTTATCCATAGCCTTAAGAGTGTTTTAAGCTAACTTGAATTTTTTTTTAATGAAGTATTGAAAATGAGATCATCCCACCTGAATAGCTGGGCAGGCTCAATGTTGCCATTTAGCAATAATTATCCAACTTGTCTGTTAAAGTATATTGGGGCAAATCTCCAAGAATTACTTGATCTTAGGAAAATATGATACATTTTAGACAGATGTGGGAGGATTTTTAGCTAAGAAGATGGGAAATGTGTGCTTCCACCAGAGCACAGTCTACTTGAGGAACTCATGGCCATGCTTTGAAATGGGCTGGGTAGATGACAGATGTCTGTCTCTGAAGCCGTGGCTGTTCCTAAATTTTCTGCTGAATCCAGTTAGCACCTCTGGGCCACGTTACATGGGGACAGGTGAACAGTCACTGCAAAACAACCTAAATTTCATGGTATTTCCCAGTGCCATGAACTCCTCTGAGGCATTTGGTCAGGTTTATGGCTAAACACAGCTTTCTTGGATGGATGTGTTGATATCAGCATTTTCTCTCCCCACTGGAGCTTGCTACCAAACTGGGAAGTCATAACATTACCTGTAATGTCCTGGATCAAGTCTGTGCTCTGAACCAATGTCCTGGGAGCCTAAATGCAAATTGCTGGATCACAGGATATCAAAGCACTTGGATGATTGTTTCCAGAAAAGTTTAGAGTCTGTTTCTTCCCTTTTCTTTTAAAAAAATCTCTTTGCAGCCTGGCACAGCGCACACGTACTTAATAATCTATGCTTGTCTCTATGTAAATAATTAATCAGAAAAGGAAAATAATATAAATCCTAGCTATCATATTGCTATTAAAATTGCAGAAGCATTAGTGCATCCAATAAGTATTGTTTCTGTAATTAGATAACCTTTCTGGGCTGTTCATACATATGAACATCTGCTTGGAGGCACCATGGAAGGAAGGAGGAAGCTTTGTTTTATTTGGAGATGTGGATTTCCTTGCAGAGGGAAGGAATTAGCCCAGCACAGGAGATAATTTATGCCTCTCATTTCCCTGAGAGCTGCCTGAGCATAGTGGCTGAGGTCTGCCTTAGCTAATCCAAGGTCAGGATCAGCAGGATCCATGTCAGCCCTGGCCACACATCCCCGTGTGTCACTCTGGGAGTGACATCCTCCAGGATTGTGCCTGGTCTGGAATAGCCATTTCCACAGCCTGATGAGGTGAGACAGAGGGGAGGAACACTTGAGCTGAACAGCTGGGGACCTGCCAAATCTCTTCCCTGTATTTCTGGGGCTTTTGCCTTGATGGCAGAGCTTTCAGTCTGTGAGGAGATGGGTGGAGAGGGAGCACACTGCTGTCACTGGATTCTTGCCTGTGACTTAAACCCAAGTTCTGTTGGGTAAAGATGGGCAAATATTCACTCTGTCCCCACTGCGTCACCTGCATCACCCTGTCAGACCAAAGGTGCCTATTGGCAGCATCTTAACTTTGGAAGGACACAAATTCACAACCATGAAGTGTTTTTCTCACCTAAATGATGCATTCCTTTTTTTCTGAAATGCTGATAAAACCCCGTCAAGACACCGCTGAATTTCTGTAAGAGTGGCATTCCCAGTAATACCAAATAATCAGGTTTTTGCTTGCGGTTTGAAGTCTTAGTGCTCATGACAGACAACCAAGCTTTTGTATCTGGGTACAACTATAAAACAATTCTGCAGATAATTTATCCTTTTGAAGACTGTGAGAGTTTTTTATGATGTGTTTGCCAGGCAACTTGGGCTCTTCCTGCAGGACATACACGGGCTGTACCTGGCTTTTTCTCCTCTGGGAGACTGTCATACTCTAGAATTTGTATGGAAAGAAATCTGGCTCTGTCACCACCCTCATTACTGCACATTCTTTTCCATATGGCAAAGCTAACATATGGTTAGTGGAAATTAGGGGATTTCTATTGCCCAAATCCAGAACTGGATTAGAATGGATGGTGTTGTCCAGGGCAGAGACATATGGACAGATGCTTTAGGAGCATCTTATTTAACACTCATCAGATTTATGCAGTGCAAGAGTAAATTCTACCAACTTGAAAGTACAAAGCTTCTCCACCGATTAATTTAAACTGGATTTTTCCAAGGAGCCTGAACAGATTAGGTATCAATCCCATTACATTTTAATGGGAAATGGACACTTCTCATTAATAGGTCCTTTTGAAAATCTATCTCTTAGAGATCAATCAGTGGAATAATTGAAATTGGGCCATATCTTAGTTAACAATTAGTTGAGGTTTGGGGCTTTTTTCCCTAGTATTTAAATCACTCTTAAATGATTTGGAAAAACCCTTTGTGTGTGCCGGCACAGTGGGCGAATTTCACAGTCTCTGTTCTCATTACACATTACTGCTGGACACAATTAAAATCCCAGATAAACTAAACCCCAGCAGGACAATGATTGCAGAATTCTGTGATGCTTTAAAGGACATTTCTAAACCAGCCAAACCCCCTATGCTGGTGGAGAGGATGGTCCATATCTCTGCTCTTCCTTCACTTCTGTGTCAAAGTCTGGGAGCTGTAGTTCTGTAGGGCTGCTGGTCCGATGTCTTGTGTCCATGCCCAGCCCTTTGCAAGGTTTCATCCATGTGCAGATGAATTTCTGCTGTTGCAAATGAAGACTGAAAAAAATATTTCCTTTCCTGTAGGCAAAAAAAAAAAAAAAAAAAAAAAAAAAGGAGGAAAAAATCTGCCTATAATAATGTTTCCAGAGTGGCTTCATCTTCCTTTGAAACATGTGATGGATGAAGCTGGTCAATCATCAAGAAGCTAGTTAATGTTATTATACAGGATGAGGACTCCAAATCAAAACTAAATTATCCTGCAGCTGCTCCTGAGTTCTTCAGCATGTCCTATCACAAGGATGCTCCTCATACAAATGTTTCTATGGGCAACATGTGCTGTTCTGATAGCACTCATTAGCTCTCTGCTCTGCAAGCTCAGAGCTTCTGGCTGTCAGGTTAATGCTGAGTTAGGGAGAATCTCCTTTCCTGCAGGGGCACTGCACTGGGTAGCCTGGCTCATGGGGGGACAGATTTCCCAATTGTAAATCCCTCCATCTCTGCCACATTAGGAGCAGTTATTTTGTAGGAACATGTGCTAGATATGAACCACTGGAATTATTTAGTCATCCTTTCACATTGGCTGATGAGCTAATTTTCAGCACAGAAATCCATATATATGTGGGATTTTATTTGCTGTTGGTAAATGTTTCCTCTACATTGATGTTTAAAATAAAATTAATACTAATATTGGATGGAGGTGATAATGATTTAATTGCTCCTTGATTGAATTGTTACGAGAGGAAATGAACTGTGGTGTGTAATGTGTTGAAGTTAAAATAGAGTAGCATGAGTTAATTTTATATTGCTGTCAATTTTGTAACTGTAATGCACCTTTCCAAATTGCTCTTTTCAATGACTCTTGGTTCCTAACCTGAAAAATTTCATTTGTTCATTTCTTGATCTTATGTCTATTGTCTTTTTGCCTTCTGGTGCTACACTTTTCCTCATCCTCCCCAGTCCTAATCCAGAAGTGAATCTTTCTTGGCTGATTATGAGAAGCTGATTCTAAAATCCACATTTAAAGTATTCTGAACATTTATAATTCATTTATCTCAAGAGTAAAGGGTAGAAAGAGTAAAGAGTAAGCAAGAACTGTTTTGGAAAGCAGGTGCTGGTTTGCCACACCTGTGACTCAGCAGCACGAGTTGCCAGTTCCCATTTTGCTCTGCCAGTTCGCTCCATGACTTAAACGTGTAGCTGGAGGCTGTGTCAGTAAAGAGGTGAAGGAAGAGGGTAAGGGGGCTGATGAGGGTGTGTGGGGTGTGTTTGCAGTTGGGATATCTGTGTTATCTACGCCGTCGTTCTAAGCGTGAAGTTGTAGTTTGTTGAGAGGAAAACTTGAGTCTTGGCGGTGAGGAGCCGCCAAGCTGGGACTGCGCCCTGTAACCAGAGGCATCTTTGCAGCCCTGCTGCCAGCGAGGAGTTCTGCCTTTGATCCTGGCCCTGCAAGGTCTTCTGGTGGCAGAAAACATCCCTTGTTGAGCGCTGGTGTGTTTGTGCCATCCTGCTTTAAGCAGAGAGCACAGCACATCCTGCAGGAAGGCGCAGGACTCCGGCGCCGCACGGAGCTGTCACCGCCGAGCTGATGTGTGGACGTGAGCCGGGGTCTTGCTGATGAGCAAATCTGCATTTGCCTAACTCAAATTCCTTGATAAGTCTATTAGCCTTGAACCCCTCTCTCCCACATCCCTCCCCTTTCCCGCTGTACAATGCAGGCAGTCCTTCCTTGTGGCACTGAGAATTATTTTCTTGTTTTTTAAATCTCAGCTTGAAAATGTCAAAGTTCAGGTTTTGGAGAGAGAAGTCTGGGTGCTAAAAGCAAGAATGTTCTTTTTAATTAGAGTTATGCCCTCGAGCAGTGAGAAACCATTATGTTTTTATTCTTCCTCTGTACTTGTTCCAGAACCTTTTACATGATCAGACTAAAAGGTAAGTGCAAATGAGTAAGCAGCTAAAGGACTAAAGCAGATTCATAAAAAAAAAAAATAAAAAAATTAAAAAAAAAAAAAAAAGAGAAAACAACCCAGCCAGAACTGCAAGTCTTGCTAGTTTGTATTTATGAAATAACTGACACTTTAGATTATGCTGTTTCTGGGGACAAGATATTGGAACAGACCATTTCCCTACCAGCACATTGCATTTTGAGGGGTGTGTGGAGCTGAGCTCTGTTTGTATGACATTTTTAAACATTACCAGGTACTTGATAAGAGGTGGTGTGATGCTTCAGCCAGAGAGGCTGAGGAAGATGCAGCTGTGCTTTTCCAGGGCCTGATACAGCCATGTGTGCACCAGTGGCTGGCATGTCCCTGTGGGTGTCCAGGGCTTCTCCCTCCCCTGGCAGCGTGACCAGAGAGAGAAATCATTCACTCCTTGTCTCCATTTACTGCTGAGTGGGCTTTAAACCTTAATGATCATAATGAATTTTGGGAATGAGGACATATATTACTGGTGTAAGTTACTGGAATACAAAAGAAAAATGAGGCATTTGGGAGGGGGAGCAATGGATATTGAAAAGAAGAAACAAACCAACCCCTAACTTCAGGGGTTTTTTCTTCTTTTTTTTTTTTTTCACTTCTTTTTTTTTTTTTTTTTTTCTTTTTTCTTCTGGTGAGTGGGTAAAAAATGTATTTTTGTGTTTATGGATTTTGCCACAGGTCCATATCCCTTTTGGCACATGCCTGACCTAGAGGTATCTCGTGTTTGGAGCTCCTGGGCTGCAGCTGAGGGTGGCAATCCCCACGTGTGATCTCCTGTCCCAGAGCCCAGCTCATGTCACACACACATGTGGGTCCTTCCCAAATTGTCTGTGCTCAGCCTGAGCACCAAGAGCCTGGCTCTGGAGGACTGGTCTAGGAAACTAATGGAGCTTTTCCCCATGATCACCTAATCCAGCTATTCCCAGGCTCTGTGTAAGCTGTTCCCTCACAGAGTGCACGAACAAGATCGATGCCCCTAACACACGCTCTTGCAGATACATTCCTGCATAAATTATATTCATGTATTACATGAAAGACACATCAGCCAATGTGTGAAACCCTGACAGGCAGGAAACTTTGAGATAAGAGAAGGGGAAAAAAAAAAAATCTCACCTTTTCTGTCTTATGTTTTTCCTGATAAATTTTCTTGCTGTGAGTGTTATAAAGGAGGATGTTATTTAATACAAGATACAAAAATAGGAAGGTGTTATCATGGAGAGGAAGGTACTTTGTTTACCCAGTTCTGTCTTTGCCACAAGGTTGTTCTCTCTCTGGAAGACTGTGGGAGAAAAGGCCTTATTTTCAGAGGTATCTGGGGCTTTCTTTTCTTTCTGAGGTGTATGTTTTAACATGGACCAGTGCGAGGCTTTAAATGGAGCTGCCTTGTGGGGCTGCAACCCTCAGGCTGGGAATGGTGCCCACTGTTAAATTATTCTGCAAATCCCGAAATAGAGGAGGAGGTGGAAGCTGCAGCTGTGTGTTTATCTCTCAGTGCACTGGGTGGTGAGAATCCAAGTCCAGGGCTGATATCCTTGAATATGGTTTAAATGCATGGCAGAGCCTGCTGACCCGAGAGCCAAGAGCTGCCCAGGCAGGCAGCACAAATGTTGGGAAACCTGAGGGCAGCAGGAGCATGTGCCTGGCCCTGGCACCTGGAGAACGACTGGGACAGGTGCCTCTGGACAGACCTGTGGCATGCAGGGTGATGGGAACAGGGAATCTTGCTGGAATACCTGTTTGCAGAGCCAGACTGGCTGGAGGCTGCCAGCATAGTTTAATCACAAAGCAAAATACTGCTTCTGGGGATTCCCTGTGACATTAAGGGGACCTGCAGGGGGTCCCTGATGAACAGAGGCTGCATTTCCAGGGACCTTTAGGCTCTCTCTGTGCCCATGGGAGGGTGGTGGTGGTGCTGGAGGGGATACACCCAGCCCTGGCAGCACCTCTGGCTGCCCTGGCTTGGGCAGCAAACAGCTGAGATGAGGCTTCTGGGTTATAGTAGCTGCTCTTCCAGCATCCACTAAACTAAATCATCTCATTAGAGGGATGCCTGGAAAAGAAGCATGATGGCTCTAGTTCTGCTTTGGGCCTGAGGTCTGAGCAGCAGATGTGCCTCGTATCCAGAAGCCTGCGTGTGTCCGAGAGCAGATTTTCTCTTATGGGTGAGAACTCAGGACCACGATGAGAGAGATTTAATGGAGCACTGATAAAGTCTGACTAAAGAAAACAGGCTTCTGTTTGGTTTTGTTTTTTCTCTTGCTTTTGCTGGTTCATTAAAAAAATTTTTTATTCACTTTAAAGGTTTTGTATTTATTCTCACCACAAAGGATGGAGTGAGGGAGGGCAGAGAAATCAAAAAGAAACATTTTGATAGCAGTTTCTGTCAGTCTAGATGCTAGCTTTTTTCAGGGGAAATCTTAACTGGCATGCTAGCTTGTTGAGTATTGAATAATAAATAATGAGGTGCAAGGTGGACAGATGGATGATAGATAAGTTTTGCAAGGCTTAAAGAGAGGAGAGTTTCCTTCTACTGTTTTTTGTTTGTTTGCTTTTTTCAAGCCTGATTCAAACAAAACAGAAATAGATTATCAGCTGAAAAAAAAAAATCTACATTTTCCCATTTTAATGGAGTTTCATTTAAAATATGTTGAGGAAAACAAAGTTTGTCTTATTTTATGTAATTGTGTCTTCATGCGCAGGATGCCAGGGATCCTTGAGCTGCTCTAGTGGGCCAGGTTTCTGTTGTTCTCCCAGGTGTTAAAACATGAAGCAGAGGATGTTCACTCAAGGTGCTCTCCTGTGGTGACTGTCTTCATTTCCTTTTTTATTCTCCTCAGTAATGAACCATTTGAGTCTGGAAATAAGTCTTGGGCTGTGTATGGCAGTGCAATAATAAGTGGGAATGTGCATCTGTTTATTTTGACAGGGACTGTTTCTCATGAAGGTGTTTATTGTAGGTTCCTGTTTCCCAAGGTGCTGGCAGATGCCTCTGCTATCTGTGATGCACGTAGATACCAGGATTTTATGGCCTGGATTTTTGCATACCCCATTTTGGAAGTGATTGAAAATTGACTCCAAATCAGTCTGTGAAGGGCTGTGGGCTGCTTTCTGTGACACAGAAATGTGTTGTACCTGTGTTGGGCTGGGAAGGTGTCCCTGCATCCCACTCCCAGCTGTTTCCCAGCTGTTCCCAGCTGTGGTGTGCCAGGAGCAGCTGAGCTGAGAGGGGGATGCAGCAGGATGAAACTCCTCTGCCTCTCTTGTTCTGCAATGTCTCCTGGCTCTTTTCCACTGGGCAGCGGTGCTGGAGCATTTGCTGCTTCCCTGGGGATTGCAGGAGTCAAAGATAAGTTAAACAAATGAAATGTGATGGCCTAAAGAGGAGCTCAAGGTGCACAATCAAAACACCGCTAATGATGCTGCCAATGTGTCCTCTCCACTGTCTCCAGGTGAATCCCTCCCTTCCCTGGGCAGGAGCTGCAGCTCTCAGCAGGAGAAGCAGCTGCTGCCTCCTTGAAACATCTCCCTGGAGGTGTCAGTCCTGGGTCTGGGCTCAGTCCCAGCCTGGGCTCCTTTAATCTGTGCTCTCTGCACACATTTGTCAGCTGGTCCCTCTGCTCTGACCCCGGGGAGCCCGAGGCACCCGGGGCTGAAAGGGAAGAGCTCTGGTTTTGGGGCTGAAAGGGAAGAGCTCTGGTTTTGGGGGTTTGGGGCTGAAAGGGAAGAGCTCTGCTTTTGGGGGTTTTGTGCAGCCCCCCAAGCCTGAGGGGCACTGAATTGGAATGGGGGTGCTCAGTCAAACTCTTCCCTGGGGGAGGTGGCCTGCTGGGGAGAACCCCGAGCTTGTCCCCTCTCCTTGCTGCTGGCACCTGCCAGTTCCTGGAGTTATCAGAGCACCCGGACCTTGGGTGACCTCTCCGAAATGCCGAGTCTCGTGCAAACTGCATCAGAGAACTTCTAATCTTTCAATTAAAAAGCCAGCTATAGAAGAGGCTGTCTCAGCTGCTCTGCCTTGATAAGAAGGGAAAGCTTTACAACTTGCTGTCAAGTCATAACTCCTTCGTGCACACACAGGTCTGCTCTGCCAAAAGCAGGCAGAAATGCAGAAAGAAAACCTCCCATCAGTTTCATCTCTTTATTGAAAATTATCTTGTCTGACAGTGAGTCTTTTGAAGATAGATGTTTTCCACCTGTAGAACTCACCTAGGACTGTCAGCATCCCATCCCTGTTGCCTGAGGACTTTTCTGCATTCCCTCATTGAGTCTTGCAGTCTGAGATTCCCCCTCTGCTTCTGCCTATTAAAATATGAAAAATAAAATAAAAAACAGGCCTTAAGAGCGCAGGTCTGGCTGTTAATCACAAACATATTGGTGCTTAGGCATCAACAGCTTAATCATCCACTATTTATCCACTGCTGGGAGAACACAGTGTTTAAGTTGATGGTGACAGAAGAATTCCCACAAGTGTTTCTCCACTTGTGAACATTTGGGATGAAAGGAAGTAAAAGCATTAGGCTACAATAAAAAACTTGCCTTGGACTTCTGGGTTACTGATCAGGAATTTCTATTATTTGAACAATGCTTCTAATCAGCTGAAATAGCAAGTGCTGTGTCAGAGGATTATTCTAGGAAATGAGTATTACTTTTGATTATAACATTGATTTCACACTTATTAAATCCTAGCCAAAGAAGGTGTTAAAGAATATTATTTCTGCCCTAAAGTGTTTTGTTACAGGCAGCATTTGTGCTTGCTAAGTTTTCTCTTAAGCTGGTGATTATCCATTAAGAACAGTGCTCATTGCCTGAAGGGAGGACACTGGTATATTTTGCTGAAGAAAGGGAAGCCCAGATATTTAAAACAGCTTTGCTGTGCTCTCGAGGTGCCTGTGCAGAATCATAGGATCAGTGAGGTTGGGAAAGATCTTTAAGTCCAACTGCTAACTCAGCACTGCCAAGTCTACCACTAAACCATGACCCTTAGCAGCACATTTATGTCTCTTAAATCTCTCCAGGGATGGTAACTCCACCACTTTCCTGACTATCCTGATCCAATGCTTGACAACCCTTTCATTGAAGACATTTTCCTATTATCCAGCCTAAACCTTCCCTGGCACAGCATGAGGCCATCTCCTCTTGTCCTATTGTCACTTGAGAGAGGAGATTGAGCCCCACTTTTCAGGGGCTAGCAACTAGACACTGTTTCTTTGGTATTATTTGTAGTAATGTAGTATAGTTAATATTGAGGTTATTTATTTAAGCTGTGAGTCTCCTTTTTAGCACTCCCGTGAATGTCACTTGGCACCTTCTAATTCCCTGAACCACCAAACCTGTGAAATCCTGGGCACTAAGAGGTTAACTAGCTCCTTCCTATCCACCAGCTAAAGGCTATGTGCTGTGAAAAAGGGACACTGGGAACCTGGAATGTGGTGGTCTCCTTCTGAGTCAGCTAATCAATAAGCATTAATCTATTATGCCAATTAAATGCTTAGGGAAGGTGAAGCACTATGTAAGTGCCAGGTGTTGTGGGAAGCCTGAGGTCACTGCAATGCCAAAGGTGCTGTCTGATGGATGGGAGATTAAACAGAAGCCTCCACTACAACTGCTCATTAATGATTCTGTAGCATTTTTCATGACAGAAATCTTCCTGGGAATTAAAGATGAACTGATCAAAATCTGAACTTTTTTTTTTTTTTTTTGCTTCTGGTCAGTTAAAATTGGATGCAATGCTGAAAAGCAGTTTGAGCTATGGAAAACACTAACCTGGAGGTAACAGATGGTAAAAGAATAATGATGGATCCAGTCAACAATAATTTCCTGTCCTATAATTTTTTCTGGCTGGGTCACTTCAGTGCGTGCTGAAAGGCTGAGCTAATTTCCGGACCGCACCATGGCCTTTCTGTAGGATGAGATCAGATCATATAGGCCCACGCTCCTCATTTGGGATGCCTGGCTCGATTCCCCTGGGAAGATTTGGAGCTGCTTGTTCTTCCAGCACTTGCACTGGCTGTGCTTGGGGCTGGAGCTGGTCCCCAGGCCTCGCTTGCAGCTCCGTGTGCCAGCAGCCAGCTCAGCAGTGCTGAGCAGCACCCAAGTGCTCTGGAGGCTCCATCCTGTGTGATTTGGCCATCACAGAGAGGGGAGTCTGAGCCAAATCCCCCTCTAGGTCTGACCTAGTCCTTAGCCAGAGAGGGATACTTCCAACCTCACCAGTGCTGAGCCCCTGCAAGCGAAGCCATCCAAAGTTAATGGATGGACAAGGAGTGAAAACCCCACCTCCTTTGCAGCTGCAGAATATGGCCAAGCTCATTAACATTTATTAGGTAATGATGAGCTGTACTGTATTGAAAGGCCTGTAAATAAGCAAACCATCTACAGATGGCCACTTCATAGGCTCTGCTTCCAGGTTGTAGTAGCTGACCCCACGCACAGATGTTGCATTCCTCGAGCAGCTGTGCCGTGCAGTTCTGCTTCCTGCCAAGGAAACCTTCCCTGCCTGCTCCAGCTCCATTTCAGGTTCTCCAAAGCTGTGTGCACCCTCCCCACCTGGGCCCTGCTCCCAAGGCTCTCTCATCTCCCCAGTTTGCTGTTTGGAGGAGCGGGCTGTGGTGCCTGTCATCCTTTGTGTGCGCTTTGTCTTTGTGCCAGCTCGCATCCCGAGGAACTGCAAAGTGGCACCCGCGCTCCCTGTCTCACAGCAGGCATGTTTTGCATTTGCTGACACATGGGGAGTGACTGACTAATGCTAACATGAAAACAATTCTGACAGAACAAGGGCTTGATGCAGGGGGGAGGAAAAAAAGATATATCCAGGAAAACAGAGCGTGTTCAGCATGTGCTATTGCCTTCACCAGTTCAATAAATATTTATTGTATTTCTTATAATTGAGTTTCTCCTCTGTAAACCTAAATGGGAGAGAGTGTAAGAAGTTTAGGCAGATGGCCTTTGGAAAAAAAAAAAATTAAGCAAAATTCCCTACCCAAGCACACCAGCAGAGGTTTCTTACAATATAAATGAGCAAATACTCAAAAAAAATTTCTCTCAGGAGTGAAGAAAAGGGGAGGAAGAAAAACAACAATAGAAAAAGCAGAGGAAATGCAACCCCTCAGCCTTCTCTCTGCCTTGGCTTGGGACTTGGGGTGTGCATGTGCATGAGAGACTTCATCCAGCAAATCTTGATATCAGATGAAGCCTTTCATCACCAGAGCTTTTAAACATTTATAAAAAATAAATCTGTGGTTAGGATAAGGCAGTAACCAGGGTCATAGTAACAGACGGTCTGAATCCATTAAAGATGAGATGGTAGAAAACTACTTGATGTGGTGGGAATAAATCTGAAAATCCATAGGTCTCATGTTGGCTCCTTGTTCTGCTGGATAGCTTTTCCTTGGTCACATCTCCTTCATTTCCACAGATGACTGTTGGATGTGATTTTTTTTTTATTTTTTTTACTTTTTTTGGTCTACCCACTCTGCCTGGCTTGGTTGAGCTGTTAAAGCCCTGGATTTAATGAGAATCTTCAGGCTGTTTGGAATTTGTCATTTTTAACGCTACTTTTTGGCAGAAGCATCCATGTTCTGTGACATTTCCCTTTAATTTAGAGCCACTTTGGAGCATCTGTAAATGGTCATGAGATAGGAATTTTAATTGTTTTAATTATATTTCTATCTTCCCCAGCCCCCTCTCTCCAATGGACCTTTTTTTTTACATTACATCAGGGAGATTTTTCTTCCCCCCAATACATTTTTCAGATACTGACATCTGGAGACATTCATCAAAGAATAACTTCTACTAGAAACCAAAAATCCATTAATGAAGCTGGAACTATTTGCATAGTAGAAATTATACTTAATAACCTTTAAGGGGAGAACTCCTGTGATTGATGTAGAATACAATTACAGTTAATGGTCAGGGTGCAGGGGTGTTCAAGACTGTTGTTTTTCATACCTGCTCTCCATCTGTGGCACGCTGGGGCCAGTGCCCCCTTGCAGGGCAGGGGAACTGGAGTGACCCCACTGAAGGGCATCCTCTGGGGTGCACATTCCACCTCAAAGCTCTGCTGATGAAGAGGGGAGAGGCACTGAATGTGGCTCTGGGCTGGGTTGTAGCAGCTGTGCTGCTCACCAAGGCCTGGGTGTGGGGATACATGAATGCTTCTTTAGGGTCTATTGGGAAAAAAGGACATCAGTAAGGACTCCTGTGCTAGGAAAGGACAAAAGTGTAAGGTTTGCTTCAGATGTGAAGGTCTAAAACCAGCTGCTCTTGTTTCCCTCTATGTGTAGGGTGCAGGGAAACCCCAGAAGGAAGATGTTGCCTTAGTGGCTGTGGATATGAGAGGCTTCTTGGAAAGGTCAGGTATTTTGTATGTTGTGCACAAGATGGGTTAATGGAGCTGGCAGACCAAGAGCCCAGGAGGTCCCTGGAACGTGAAGGTGACACGGGTGCTGAGGGTGCCCAGAGTGAGCCAGGGCCAGCTCTGTGCAAAGAGATTTTGCACCAGTGGAGGAGGCAGCAGGGAATGGGACCTGTGTGCCCTCCTCCTACCCTGCAGCTCAGGAAGGAGCTTGGCTTGCTCCCCTGCTGCCCTGCTGCTGCCCCATCCCACCTGCACAAGGCTGGGGAAAGGCAGCATCCAGCACGGAGCCAGGTGCCGAGGGGACAGCTCGGAAAGCTCCAGTTGCACCGGTGTGCTCAGGAGAGCAGGCTGCACTCTGGATTTGTGGCAGATTTTGATCCTTTGTGATGACATCGGCGACATTTCTGCAATTTGGGGTTTATTGCATCCAGTGCAAAGCATTGGTGCTGGGGCTGTTGTTCCCATATCCAAGCAGGGTTAGTGCCGAGGTCTTTCAGTTCTTTAAAGAACTGTCTCAGGACATCTAATTATGCTGCTAGCGAGCTGCCCCTTTGCAGGCTTTACTCTTTCAGCCCTTCAGTACTGCTCATTGTGTTTTCATTTTCCAGCACTTGGGTCCTGGCCTTTGGCCAGAGAAACAAAAAAAATTAATTCTAATTCAACATAAAGGTAAAGGTGTAGTGCTATCTCCTGTGTTCGAGGTGAAGGCAAAGGGCTGAGCTCTGGGGAAGCAGATGGATATTTCAGAGTCTGTGTGTTCCAGGAGCAAAACAGAGCATGCAGAAAAACAAGCCTGTATAGAGCAATCTGAACTATTTAGGGGACCTCCTGTTTGGTACAGCTCAACCACCTCCATTTCTGAGAAATATCAGTCCTAAATTCTGCTTTTCTAACATGTGCAAAATGGCGAGCGAGCCGTGAGGGTGGCTGTGCTCCATGAGCAGCACAGAGGAACAGACCCTTCCCCCTGTCACATCAGGCACATCAGATGTCACAGAAGGGAGCAGACACATCTGTGCTCCTGTGCTGGACCCTGGGCTGCTTGGTCCAAGGCACAATCCTGCCCAGGCGGGTGTGGAGGCCAGATCCCTTCTCCCCACAGTTGCAGCAAATGTGCTGCATAGGGGGATGATAAAGTTCTATATTCCTCTAAGGATTTCCGGATTACAGAGTTTGTTTTTCTGTTTTTAAAGGGATCAAAGTTTCTAAGCTGATTTTTCATTCAGATGTCTAACTGATAGCAGTGACAGTAGAGGAAATCAAAGGAGGGAATTATTGTCTGTGCATCTCAGTTAGTCATTCTCGTGGCTGCCTTTATCTGCCAGAACATTTCTGTTCCTTAAAGCCACACTTAACATAAACATAAAACCTTTTTGGCAGGTGGGCTCTGTGCTGGTACTCGGATTTTTGGATTTCTCTGTGACAGATGGAGTCTTTGTCCCTTTCAGATCTGGGGCTTTGCACTTACATTCTGTTTTCAACTGCTTCTTTATTTATTACTCATCAAAGGGAAACTGCATAAAGGAAGCAGGAAAAAAATATTTGGTATTTTTTGAGGGAAAAAAAAATACATTAAGACCTTCCATCAATACTTCATGAGCTTGGGACAGTATTGGTATGTTTTTTTAAGCTGATTTCCTTGAACCAAAGCATGATTCACTATCACAGGTAGGCTTGCAGTTTAGAGCTGCAGAATACTGAAGAATTTACCCTGAGAAACTACTGGTAATGATAGAGGAAAATGGCTTTGCATCCTCGTAGATGGTGACCACCATGTTTAAAATTTGAGCTCTGCTAATCCTTATCTATCCATAAGACAACCTGATAAGATGTCCTGGTACAGACTTGCCCAAGCTGAAGAGCGTTTCAAAGAGAAAGGGATTCTTGCTGTACGGTCTGTTTGCAGTGCCTGCTCTTTAGCCATGCCTGTAATTGAACTGTGAGCACTCTCTGTGCTGGGCTCGCCAACCTCAGATGAATGAGAGGCCTGGAGGGGCCACTTGACATCCAGACTCTTCATAACTATGGAAATTCAGACTTGACATTTAGGGCATGGCCTGGGCCTCTGTGGGAGCCAGGCGATGCCTGTAGCTCTGGCTGAATCAAAAGGTGTGAAGAAGGCAGGGCACAGATCTTCCTTCTGCTCTCCCTCCCTCCCTGTTTCAGACCCAATATCACACTCCAGACATCCCTGCACCTGCTGCCTCCATGGAGCGAGGGGGAGCTGGGTGAGGAACTTGCAGAGCAGCCTTGTCCAGCAGGCAGAGCGAGCCCAGCGTGCCCAGCTTGGCCAGCAGAGCAGCCCCTCCTCTCTGGGGCACCTGCTGTGCTGTTTCCATTAGCCACCCCCACAGAAAATAAACACAGCTCAGGTTGCTGGCCAGTGCAGCCGGATCTCCCCGAGCAGGCAAATCGGCTCACCTGCTGAAAGGCGATGGAAGAGAGGAAACGAGATGCTGAAATCAAGATCCTATTCAAAACGGGGTCTGTGCATGATTATTCTTTGTCTTACCACTCCTTGAGGATGTTTAGAGGGCGTTAATGACTTGTCTTTCACTCGGAGAGATCCCAGAGCAAATTGTACGTTGCACACAGTGCGACAAACCCATTCTGCAGTCAGAGGCATGCCTGGGCCAGTCTGAGGCGTGTTTCATTTGTACTGCAGTGCCATTAGGTGGCATGAAAAATAATAATTTGTCAAGCTCCCACTTTAGCACTGTGCTTGAGCTAACCCATGTGCCCAGGACAGCTGCTGGCCTTCCCCTGTTCAGCTGAGGCTGGGGGCCTGTGTAGAGCTCAGAAAAACCCACAGCCAGGTGTAGGTCTGCGCCAGTGAGAGTTAAATCTGGATTTGGGATGCTGGGGTGCAGCTACCTAAGGGGCACTTGTTCCACCCAGTGCTGAAAGGCAGCAATCTCCAGGGAAAATGTGTTTGCTTTTAACCAAACTGCTTAGGATTACTGGCAAACAGGTTGAGAATTTGTAGACATTAGCAAAGATAAATTAGAATTTCTCAGCAGTTCTTCTCCAGAGTTAGATCCTTCCTGGAAATAACTGATTAAGGCTTTGGTCTTGAGTATTCTCTAAAATCTTATTATTTCTTTGCTCCCTTTTCACTTCCAATCTGATCAGAGGAGTGGGCTGTGAAGTGGTGCTGGTGAAGAGAGCCAGCAGCGCTGCTTCTCCTGAGTCCAAGTTTGAATTTCATTGACTGTCTCCAGTGTAAGACTGATCCAGCCAGGGGACCCAGCCTAGGAGCTCTGGAGGGATCACAGGTGTGATCACAGAGAGCATGAGAGGAACAAGTGAATTGAGCGTTAAGGGCTTCCTCAAAACAAATCTCACTACCACAGATAAGTGAATAGTTCTTTCCTGTGCATATTCCAGTTTTGTGAACTCAAGAGACACATTTTAACGTGCTTCATTTTACCGCCAATCAACTTTAATACATCTTTCCTTGAGCTCTCTAGAATGGAACCCATGCCAGATTGGTTGTCTTAATTTATTAAAAAATAAAAATAAAAAATAGAGAGACAAAAAAATGTGAGGTTCACACTGATTGTACCAAATTCTTAAAAATAAGAGCATTCAAGTGAACTATTAAATGTTCACCTGAATGGAAATAAGGCTCTATGTGGAAAGGGGAGAGCCTGACAAGTGATTATTACTTTCAGTGCAACATAATTGCCTTGAAGAAACTTAGGAAAAAGAAACATCCCAAACCCTCTCACTTTAAGTCATTCATTTGGAAGGGTCTAATGAGTAATATTAAATGGTCCTAACAGAAAAACACATTTTGGAGGTAAGCCCCTGCCATTCCGTTTTGCATTGAGACTAGTATGCATTAGATATGACTGCAGCTCTTTTTGTCCACAGAAACACAAACTGGCTTTGGAGTGAAAAGAGTGGAAGGAAACAGTGATTTCTGTGGGTCTGAAGCTGGCCTAAGTGATGCCATTTTGCACAGACACTCCATTTTGTAGAAGGCAATGGTTGGCATACAGCATTTTCTTTTTCTTGCTCTCCCCACCCTTCAAGACACAGGGATGCCATTTGCTCAGAGCTTTTATTGCTGCCCTGTGCTTCTGTGGGCAAGGGAGGCTGAGACATAAGGGAATAATGCTGAATAAAAACAAGAAACAAGGTGCTGCAGGTACAGAGCTTCTCAGGGATGCAGTTAAAATGGACAGAAACCTGTTGGACTTGGATTCTCCCAAGTGCAGATGTTCCACTGTTTTTCATGTGAACATTGAAGTATAACCAGCTGAGCAGTTTCACTGTCTGGGAGCACAAGTTTGGCAAAATGCTGAGCATAAGCAAGATGGAAACTGGAAAACCAGCAGCAGAAGTGTCCCTTGTCTTTGACTGAAGTTGTTTTGCCAGCAAAAAGTTATTCTTATTGCTTTGTAACTCTTTAACCTGGCAATAAAGTCTCCCATCTAACAAGAACACTCATTATTACTGCCTGATCACCTAAAATTGCTGTGCAACAGGAGAACACCTAATAGCCAGAGCGTTATCCCCACGGAAGGAAATGATCCATTAGCAAAATGCTATAAACTGGCAGGCAGGAGGGCAGCTAAGCATTTTGACCCTATTAGCCTGGAGATAGCAAACCTAGTAATCCTAAATGTGATTGCCTCAGAGATAAGTTTAATTACTGAAAATGCTAGAACTGCAGAAAGCCTGCAAAAATCCATCTTTCTTTGGGAGCAAAGGGAAGAAATGAGTTAGTCTAGCAGCTAGAAAAGGGGACAAAGAGCCCAATAGTTAGTCCATTTCATCCTTATGTAATGCTAGCACATAAAATATACTAACTCTCTCCAAGGGGTTATGGGATGCCCTCTTGAATAAGTTACTTCTGCTGCAGGTTTCTTTCCTTTTTCCTCTATCATCTGGGTGTGGCCTTCAGTTCAGAATCTGTGAGATGTGCTGTGTCCCATCCTTCCAGTCAGAGGGTGCAGAGGAAGTGTGGTCACTGAGCCAAGGGCCAGGAAAGTTAATTCCATGAGCAAAACTCCACAGTGCTGTTAATTGTGGATATGACAGATCATGGAAGTTACGTTGTGTGAGGTGGGAAATGGCTCAGAAACCAAAGCATTTTCCATCAGATAGTTTTAGCACCAAGCATAACTATTAATCTAATCAAGCATCCAAGTGGGGATGTGAAATATGATCTGGGTTGTTTGTGACATTCCTCTGACAGCTGATCCTTCTGGGAATGAAGGCCAAAGAAGGCAATTCATGCTGCAGCTGAGGTCTGGAGGCAGTAGTTTTGAGGGACAGGCAGTTTTCTGTCCTAGTCTTGTGTCCTCAGCTCTGGTTCAATGCTTCAGGGGCAGTGAAGAGCAGTTCAGCCATTTGACTATACAAATCATAAATAACTATGCTTATAACCAGTTGTAGACTTACAGAATGCTTTTTTTCACAGCGCTGTCCTTCTGTGAAAGCAGAAGTAGTAGTACTCCAGGTTATCATTAATTTAGGTCCTGGCTGGTGGTAGTTGACTGGTAGCCGATAGCTACTTTAAATAAAAAGTCTGTTTACATTGCATGAGCTTCTATAGAAAATTCCATTATCAACAGCTAAGAGAAATGCCAGGAAAGCCAAAAGCTTTGCTAAGTGGCAGTCCAAGCAGTGATACATCTTGTGTTTATGGTATTTATATGTATTTATTTGTGGAGTATACTGTTGCAGTCAGCAACCTCAGGATCTCGTCCAGGGAAGCAGCAGGGTTCTGGGGACCAGCATGAAACACCAACGAGACGGGCTCCCGTTCATGAAACCATTTATTCAGCATGGGAACAAACTCAGGTCCAGAACAGAGAGCCCCGAACAGAGGCACAGCAGGGGTTTTTGAGGGACAGAACCGAGGGTTTACACCTTTGAGGGTGGAGTTCAGGGTCAGGGACCATTAGAAACACACCAAGGGAGAACCCCCCAGGGACTCAAACCCAATCAGAACTCCTGGGCCGCCCTTCACAAGGGGTTTGGGGTGGGACAATGTAACTCTTTGTCTCCCTGAGGCCGCTGCAACATCTGCTCCTTTTTTTTTTTTTTTTTTTTTTTTTTTTTTTTTTCAAATTTTAATTAGGAGCTTAAAACGTTTCCAAACATACACCTTAAAATCTCACCTCTTCCACAGAGCACCCACTTTGCTTTGTGGGACACCAATAGCTCAATAACAAAACACATTAAGCAAACAGAAAAAACAAAATTGAAAACAAACACTTAAATCTCGGACTACGCCGGGCAAATTAAGCGGTGATGGTACTTAATACAAACATAATATTTTTTTTGTTCAGTCTCTTCCAGTTCAGGATTCTTTGTTAGGAAGGGTGCAGCTCTTAGATCTCCTCTCACGAGGGGCAGAATTCTTCGATCTCCAGCTTCGGCTCTGGCTCCCATGTGGGCGTCACCCCTTTAGATGATCTCAGTGTAACACTGGCTTTGGGAGCTCGGTTACAGTTTCGATTTCCCCAGAGGAGGTGTTGCCCACGATGGCAAAGCACAGCCCCCAGGGGTGGAGCACCGAACAAAGGGATGGGGCCAAGCAGGAGTTACTGGGAAGTTCGGGAAGGGAAGGTTCGGGACCGGAAAAGAAGGAGCAAGGCGGGAAACAAGGGATCCCAGACCGCGTGGCCGGCGCCATCTTGGGATGGGGGGGGGAGGCCGGGACGGACTTTCCCGGACAGGGAACGGGAATATGGAGAGACAGGGGGTGAAGGAGGACACGGAACGGCGGGCAGACGGCAGCAGACCCGCATCACTCTGGATGTTCTCCGTCCCTTGCCTGCCTTCAGGAAAACAGGGGATGGGATGGCAGAGACACCGGGGTGACGGGGAGTCGGCAGCAACCCCGAGCCACCTTGGCTTTTTTCACCCTTTGTCCTGCCCTTAGGAACAGAGGAAAGGGGAAGGTACAGGGAGGTATACACCAAAAAAGGAACTCCACAGAAGACAAAAACAGTCCACTGGAAGAGCCATACCGTACATAATCGTCCATAATGTTAATCGTCCATAATGTTGATATCGTCCATAGTGTTGATAGAATCGTCCATAATTTTGATATCGTCCATAATACGTCTCGTTGGGTGATGTTAGGTGCTTGTCCCAGCGTCTGGTCTCGGCTCCCCCACCTCCGTAATCCCTTTTCTTCCCCCATGCCCGAGGCACTCTCAACCCAGTCTCCCTGCCAGGTACTCTCGAGTCCTCCTTTCCAAGGCGGGGGTCTCGCCGGCTCTCAAGCCATCAGCCGGGGACTTACGAGGTGTCCATGGAGCCGGTCCTGCTGTTCTCCTGGTGCTTCACTGGATGCCCGCATTCTCCACCATTTGTTGCAGCCTGCAACCTCAGGATCTCGTCCAGGGAAGCAGCAGGGTTCTGGGGACCAGCATGAAACACCAACGAGACGGGCTCCCGTTCATGAAACCATTTATTCAGCATGGGAACAAACTCAGGTCCAGAACAGAGAGCCCCGAACAGAGGCACAGCAGGGGTTTTTGAGGGACAGAACCGAGGGTTTACACCTTTGAGGGTGGAGTTCAGGGTCAGGGACCATTAGAAACACACCAAGGGAGAACCCCCCAGGGACTCAAACCCAATCAGAACTCCTGGGCCGCCCTTCACAAGGGGTTTGGGGTGGGACAATGTAACTCTTTGTCTCCCTGTGGCCGCTGCAACAGTATACCTTTGGCATGACTGCCTGTTTTTAGTGTGTGGCTGATTAAGTGGCTCTGTTGTAAAACAGTCAAAGTTATCTTGGTGAAGTCTTAATAATCTCCACCAGGTCTCCATAGAGGAGCCTCATTCTAGGAACATAGCCATGGACAGAGGTAGAAGGAAAGTGTTGGCATCAAGTGGAACTGAAATTTAAGGCAGTGATTCCTGCCCTTTGTTCTCATCTTTCTCAGGGTTAAAATTAAGACCTAAAATTCAGACGTCAGATGCATCAAATAATGTCCTGTTCAGTGCCAGTTTCACTGTGTTGTGCTTTGGGAAACAATAATCTCTTTCCTGGAAGGGTTTGGCACGTTCTGTGTGGGCCCCATGTGTTCACCTGCTGGTATGAGGAGAGATGGATATCAGCTTTCTGAGAGTTCCTGCTGTGTGAGATGGTGAGAGCCCTGAGTGGAGAGGTTTGTATCTATTATGGTATGTCAGAGTGTCAATCCAGGGAAGCAACTCAGCAGAAGTTCCACAGATGTGTCCTCGGAGCCTTGTTAGTTTAATGCTTAAAACCTTTCCAGCTAATCCAGGGGAAGCAAAGCACAACTGAATCTACAGGTGGGGACTCAGACAGCCCAAGCCAGGAAAAGACAGTGCTCCCTCCCTGGAGGAAAGTGTAGGGAGGTCCTGTCCAGTCTCAGGGGCTGCAAACAAAGCCAGCTCTCCTGCCTGAGAACTGTTATTTCAAACGTGATCAGATGGGCAGGGAAAGTTAAACTTCAGGGTACTCTTGCACACCTCATCTGACCCGAACGGTTTGCAAAACAGTCTCTGTGACTGAGGAGAAATAATTGTGCTCTTTAGCAGCTGAGCAGCAGAGTGTATCAATCATGTGGAAAAACCCCCTACCCTACCCACTAATTGAAACAGGAGTTGATTAGCAGCGGGCGCAGCACCCGCTGTCGTGGCAGGGAAACGGGTTGTTAAGGAATCACTTGGAAAGGACTGGCATTGCTGATGAGCTGAAGGAAGAGCCATGCCCTGGTGTCACTGCAGGAGATGGACTGATGAACTGGCACTAAAAGGGGTGACCCCCACTGCTGGTGGAGAGGCAGCAGCCTCTTCCCCTTCCCAGGCTTTGGAGTGCTCTTGCATGGAGCTACTTGGGAAAAGCCTCCAGCAAGTCTGAGACTTCAAAAGACCAGATGTGAGAATTTTGTTTTAATGCACTGACACTAAGCTCAGGGTCATTGGTAATATCTTGAAGAAATAACAAGTGATTGTGTAAATATGTGTCCCCCAGCCGTCTGCTTCTGTTAGACAGTGCTGGGTATTTTATCACAAATTAATCATGCATTCTGACAGTAGCTGGAGTGGCATTTTCTGCTAAACTTATCCCTTTAATTAAATGTAGATGCTCCATCTTCAGGCTGACAGTCTCAGGACACCTGTTTAATTTTTTAATTGGGGCCAGTGCTTTGCCTGCTCGTTGTGCTTTTTCCTTTTTGCCTCTCCTCATCCCCACCCATGCTCACGAAACGTAGCAGGCAGAGCTACAGATATTGAACAGGACAGGCTGGGCTGACAGCTAAGGTCACTCCAGCAAAGAACCAGAGTGCTCGTGTGCCTGAGCTGAGAGTGCTGCTGTGTCTGTTAAATGCAGATTGACAGAAGTGTCCAAGGGACAACCTTTCTTTTCCATAGGAAGCATTTAATTACTGCTTTGCATTCTGTGGAAATGCTCACAAGTTTCTGTACTCAGATCTCCCTGAATCATGATGTGTCTGATCACAATTTTCTTTCTCTTGCATCCAGCCTGACTGAATGTGTTTGAGAGAGATTTTTGTGAGGGATTTGGAGAATTAAAATGCCCTTTTTGATCCTCTTAGAATACCAAAACAACGAGTGGGTGAGCTGCTCTTTTCTTGTGAGAATCTAGATGTATGTGCCTCTGCTCTGTGCAATTTCAAAAGGCTGGTTTGGAAATATTGTCTTGTTTAGCGATTATGTTCTGAAGTGTTTTATGCCTCATTCCTCCAAATGGAGGATTTGGCATTTTCTTTTCTTTGGATTCACAGAGCTTTTCTGAAGTCTAGAAAGACATATATATATATATTATTGTTGTTTTTAAGGAACACACTTGGCATTTTTTAGCACCTTTCCAGCTATGGATCTTTGAAGACCTCAAAGACTATGGCAGGGGGAAAGTTTGGAACAAGATGACTTCTAAGGCCCCTTCCAACCCAAACCATTCCATTAATCAATGACTGTAATTAAGCTATACATCACTTCAGGTCTGGTTTGCTACAGGGCTGCCTTGCTTTGTGAAAGAAACTGAAGGATCTTCCTATCTTTCCTGCCCTCTGAAAACATCATTCTTAGTAAATGTCTTTTCTGGGTGCTCCAGTTCGGTAAGGAAGGGAAGCGTATTTCTTTCTGCTCATTTTGCACCTGTTTTTACAGAGCAATTTGCAAGGTAGCAGCTGTCAGATGGCTTCTTGTGGAAATGAGGCCTGGAATAATACACCACTTATTCAATTGACTCGGGTCAGGGTACACCAGGGCTGCTTGTGCAGCTAATTCCCATTGCTGTACCTTGCGCCCCACTCATGTCGCTGATGTTTTAGGCTTTGGCAGGAAATCCTTTCTGGAACAAAGGAGCTTCACAGTGCTGGTGTTTTGTATGATAGAAGAGTTGCTCAGAATCCTTCCCCATTACCTCATTTGTGGCAGTCTGCCAGCCTACAATCCCATCTCTATTGCATCGTGTCTGGTTCCCCTGCTCTTGTGCACCTGGGCTGCCCCACAGGCACCTCCATGTGATGACACTTTTCTGTCCTGGTGCTGGCAGTAAGACAGAGGTGTCACTCTGCTTCTTATTTGTGACAAACAGCTGTGAACTGCTGGAACACCTGTGTTTTATAAGTCTCTTGTGTGGACCTAATCTGCTGAAGCACTTTGACTTACCTGGGCTGGACTCCCTGGTGCAGCAGGATTTCTCCAAAGTCAGAAGTCTGTTCCTAAAATTGTGCACAAAAAGTGCATTTCAGGCACGTGCAGCCCTAACTCAGGATCCAAACTCAGGCTGGAGAGATGGGAAATCTTCCAGTGCCTGTCAGAGGACAGGTCTGTTGCAGAGGAGATGTATAATGCTGCAGGGAGGGAGAGGCTTCCAGGCACTTTGTTGTTAGATGGAAGTTGGGAAGGGGGTGCTAAGGGCCTGCTTGGGGTTGTTTTCAATTTTGGGAAACATTCTGCTTCCTAAATGCAGCAATTGGTGAAGGGTTGACAGTGGGTGAAGGGCTCTCCCTCACTGCTCCTCTCTTGTCCCCATGGTCTTTTGGGGACAATGGCAGTCTCAGGAGCAAAGAGTTGCTGTTGGCACAGCAGCATTGAGCCTGGAGACAGTTTTCCCAGATGTACTCAAGCTCTGTGTGCTTCCTGGGGGAGCAGACTTTGTGATCAATGCCCTGCCATGTTCAGGAGCCCATTTATTTACAGCAAGCTTATTATTGCTGTTTTGCTGGTTCATATTGTTTTGAAACAGCTTTAGTTGAGGATGTTTGAGCTTTTTCTCTTTGTAATGTCCTCCCTTCCAGGAGAAGGCTTGACAAGAAAGAGGAACTTGGCTTCTTTCACCTTAACATACCTTAAGAAACATACCTTAACGAATAGCAGCAGGACGCTAATCCTGTCTTTGGTTCCTTTCTGGATTGTTTTTGTAGCTTTATTTTTTCCTGGAACATGCAGCACACAGAGCAAACTCGGTGGGGACTTTGAGAGGTGAAAAAACAGGCAGTGGGTGCTGCTTACCAACTGAGCAAGTCTCAGAGAATGCACTGAGTATCTGAATGTGAAGAGTTAGGAGCCAGAATGAAGTCCTGAAGGTGAAATACAAACCCTGACAAATGGTGATTCTTGTTTAAAGCACTGACAACCTCCTCCAGGTGCTGTGCTGACAGGGCTCCAAAGCAAAGCAAACTCGTTAGGTATGGTTGTCTGGGTCTTGCTCATGCACCTTCCTCTCCAGGGCTGGACTCTTTGCTGGTGTAGAAACATCACAGCAATTAAAAGGAGTCTTGCTCTGGCTCTGGATCTTTCTACCCTGATTCAGACCACTGAACCAGTGCAGAGCCCTGTTTGAACATTGTACAGGGCTGCTCCCCACTCTGGCACTCGTGGCAGGATTGCACAAGGATATGGAAGTTCATACTAAAACCCTGCTGTTCAAGAAATACTTTACCTTTTGCCCCTCTCCTCTGGGATTTTCCCAGAAATTGCTGGTGTCTGATAGCCTGATAACATTTGTGAATGAGTTGGTCACAGTCCAATCCTTAATAGCCATCTGTATTTCCCTGCATCAGACCACGATCCAGCTCGGTTGGTCTGATTAGCAAAGCCCCAGAGAGGCCCCTGGCAAAATATCACTGAGCAAAACCTCAGCCTCCAGCTCTGGGCTGGGTCCATCACACCAAGAGGCAAAGGGATGCTTTTTTTTTTTTTTTTTAATCCAGTGATGATGATGTTTTGTCAGAGTCTCTGTTTCTCATCCAAATTGTTTTGGGCCAGGTTCTGATTCCCTTAAGTCTGGCTTCACTGTAGCTTAGTTTGCCTGTAGCCACACTAGTGAAAATAATTAAAGAGTAAAGGATTACTTGGTGCGAAGAAAGGTGGAAGAATTGGGCCCTTGATTAAAGCACTAAAAATAGCAAAATAGAGTTTCAAAGAAGATGTAATTACTTCTTTTATCTGCCCAGCTCTTATCATTTGTGACAGTTACTGGATGTTTCTTGGTGTGTTTTCAGACCTGTGACTTGATTGCATATTGCAGAGTCTTTTATGCGGCTCCTGAACATTGCAGCAATCTCTGCTTAAACAAATGTAACAATGGCAGTCAGGTACCCATTGCATTTGCTATTTTTGCCCTGTCAACTCATCCTTTCAAAAGACACAATCTGAAATCAGTTTCTTCCATATTTATTCTCCATCAGTGAACTCCCAGATCAGATTTGCTCAGGTTTAAAGCCAAAACAAGGTTTCTGTGCTGAATGCTCAGCCTGGCATCTAAAACTCAAGCTGTGTTCTTCCTGCCGTGCACGTCACCGTGTCAGCAGTCACAGTGCTGGAACCAGCCCTTCACTGGCAATTTTGCTGGAGGTGCAGGACGTGGAAAAAAAAAATAAAAATAAAAATTGCTTTCTGGTCTACGCAAATTCTGTTATCAGAAAACTGAATATTTATGAAGCCAAACTTCTTTTCCTTTTGCAATGGGCAAACTCCGATGTTTTTGGGGATGCTTCAGGATTGTGCAGGTGCTGTGGAGGGGAGCGTGGGACCATGGACATGGGAAAGGCTTTGGAGGCAGTGGTGGGTGATACCACAGCATCCTTTAACTGATGTCACCCTTCTGTTTAAGAGCAAACAAAGAAATGCCTCCTTCGGTGCTCAGTCTGAATTGTTTGCTGGTGCAGCCCATTACAGAGACAAATGGGTGTACAGTAGCCCCCAGTACTGTCCCATGTGCTGTGGCTGAGAGGCAAATGACAGCTTGACAATTTCCTGTGTGTTTTCTCAGCAAGGCTCTTTTTAATTGTTAGAAGGTTTTCTCTTCTTCCATTAGTGTGATGTCATTAGACTGCAGCTCATGGGATTTTACACTAAATTTTTCATGCTGGGAAGCAGAAGTGGTTCTGTGTTTTTTTGTTTTGTGTTTTTTTTTTTTCCCTGCTTGTCATGGTTTTGATTAGGAATTCAACTGATCTCTGTCCAGAAGAGCCTTTATCAAAATGCAGCTAGGGAATTAATAAGTAAAAAGTACACGAAAACTTTTTGTCAGAGTTAGAACAATAAGCATTCCTAAAGCTTCTTAGTCTTCTGTCTGTCTCTCAGCCCTCTTAGCTTGAACAGGGAGACAAATTAATATTCTATTAGGAAAGTTTTGCTTTCTTCTTGCTCAGTTGATTTTGGCTTGAATGACCTGCTGTGTGCATGGGAAGTTGTCACGGATCTTGTGAAGGAATAAACTGTGCTTTGGATACTCGGGAATGTTCTCTGTTCATTACAGTACCTTTGTTTCTCTCCAAGTTTCAGTATTTTGGATCTAGTTGGAAGACCTTTGGCAGAGGCAGGATGGCAGTTAGTTAGAAAGTCAGTTCTATTTTCTGAAAATATAAAAATTCCAAATGTCAGGGTAGTTTCTGTGTGTTCTTACAACCGAGCCAGTTGAGTAATCTAATTTTTTCCCCCCCGCCTAAGGTTAAATCAAACTATGCTTATTTATTTCGAAGGACAAATGTTCCCCCCAGTTCCTTTCTCTGGGGCTAGACTTGAAGTGTGCAATCTATGGGAGGCCATCTGCCAGTGCAAGGGACGTGAGCAGAAATCTCTTTCCCTTAATGAATGAGTTTACTTGCCATTAATATTGTTGATTGGTTTCCTGACAAAATATTGCCGTGCTCAAAAGAGAGCTGCCTTGTCTTCCATCCAGGAGCTGCTTATCAGCTCTGACAAAACAGGCTACTTCATTGTAAGTTTTCAGAGGATTGTGAAATTTCTCAAAGCAAATGGCAAGAGTTGATTTCTTTTTTTTGGGTTTCTTTTGGGTTTTTTTGTTGTTTCTTCAAGTCTGTGCATGCCAAAGTCTTGACAAGGTGAAGCCCTGTGCAGTGTATTTGTTGGCATATTTCCTTGCCCTTCTGAAAGTCTGTTTTGATTGTGTTGGTTTTCTGCTTTGTACCTTCGAGCAACAACTCAACTTTAACAATGCGTGTGAGAAACTCCACGAAGAGTTACTTTTATGTGATGGCTGGCTTGGAAACAACTCTTTTCTGTGACTTACATCCCTACTTCCAGCTGCCAGCTGAGATATATAGTGCTTACTCCACTGGATAGCAGTTATACAAATTGTACTTGTGTGGGCAGCACCTGTCAAATCCTAAACCTAAGTACTCGACTTGGAGCCCTAAAGACTTTATTCCCATGATTTGTTTTTATTCCTCCTTTCTGTAGCGTGTCATCATAACTTCTGGAGCCACTGATTGCTGTCAGCTAACCAAATCTGACAGGAAAAATGGTAGCCTCAAAGGTGAACCTCTAAAATCTTTGTGGAAGATGTCTGAGGGGCACTTCTATGACAGTGTCCCCTGCCCAGATGGAAAATGTCAATGTGGACTTAGCTGCTCATAGATAAAGAACAGCTTTCTCTCAGAGATAACACCTGCAGGCTTGGCTGCAGGAGGCATTTTGAAGAAAGGTTATGTTGTCATGGTTGGCTGTTTTGGTCAGTGATGAGATGGGAGTTTGCTGGGAAGGAGACTTCATCCTACGCTGGCAGAGGTCCTGCTGTGACCTGCAGGACGCAGACTTTGCCCTGTGCAGGCTAAAGTGCAGCTGCTGAGGTGCTCCTGTGAGGGTGGTGGGTTTGCTCAGACCTTTCCTGGGGCTTTGACTTGGCTCTTCTCTCTCTCTGTGCCTCAGTCAAAGTTTCCCTGCAGGATTTGTTGGGAGCAGCAGGGAAAGGCTGACAGCCTTGGAAGGTCCATTCAGCTGCCACTCAGTCCTAATTCAAGCCACACTCAGCTTTCCCTTGAGCAGAATTGGGCTGGGAGCTGTGGGGTTGACAGGCTCTTTAGTTTGTGTTTCCCAGCCCCTAAAAGTGTACCTAAAACAGGGAGCAAGGACTGCTGAGCCAAGGACTTGAGAAGGGCAAGAGGAGAGCAGAGACTTTCCCAAATCCCTAAAGTTTGCATCCAGGGCTGGTTCTCAACTCTTTGCCTGTCTTTCTCCTTGCATTTAAGATTTAAAATGCTGGGAAATGGTGTTTTGGTTTTGGAATGGCAATTTAACTCTCCTGTAATCCTCAGATGTTATGTCTCAGTGACATCTGTCACTGGAATCTTCCAGGAATCTGGAATAAGCTGTGGTTTGATGCCAGGGTGAGATGTGTTTGTCTCGCCTTCCCAAGGAATTTAGGAATTGCTGTACTACATCATTCCCTCCTGATCACAAAAGCTATCACTGTCCTTCAAAATAAGCCTTGTTCTCTTCTCCCTGTCACCCCAGTCTGCATCTTCTCTGTGCTGGACTGTGCCCAGATCAATATTCTCCAAACCCTTTGATTCTCACATGTGCTACAAAACCTGTAGTCTCTGCACTGTTTGGGTGTGATTAGGGAGACCTCATGTGATGGCTCACCTGCTTGTGGCTGTTCAGAGCACGTTTCCTTTTCCTTGCTATCTATCTTGGCATGTCCCCGTACTTCATTGGATGTTCAGAGATGAAATCTGGTTTTCACTTCATTAAGTGACTGTGAAACATGGAAACAAACTAAAGCCCAGGCAGATGACTCTTGATTGTGCTATGTATATTTTTTCACTTCTTTGAGCTTTCATAATGATGTTTGGCTGGTGTCTGAATGGGGCTGAGATGGCAGATTGCCCAAAGCGTTGTGACTGATCTAGAATGAGCTGGGAGCCTCCACATCCTGGGGAAAGTGAGACTTGGCAGGCACCGTGTCCCATCTCCTAATGTCCTTGGCTTCAGGAATTTCTCATTTCTTTAGCAGAGAAGCCCAGTCAGGCCCAGCATGTCGTGAAACAAATCTGCTGCAGATGAAAATGGCATTCTTGTTTCTTAGCAGATCCCATTCAAATGGCAGCATGAGCCTGGAGATCATCTGCTGTGTGCATTCTTTGTTCTGAGCTTGTACAGACGGGTGATTTGCATGGCCATCATTTCCAAAAGTGTCATCTGCCTCAGACCAGATGTTCACCCTTCCTCCACTGAGACTCTGCACTTCTCTTCTTGTTCCTTACTCTTGAAATAAATCTCCTGTAGACATTATCATCCAGATGGAAACTAGGCAGTCTCCCCCTGAGTGACACACATCCAGCTGATATCAGGGTAGTTACTCTTGCTGACCCCTCCCCACAACAACTTCTGCTGTTCTGGCCACCAGTCCCTGCCAACGTCCTTTTTTCAGGCCTTTGCACACCCAGGTGGAAGATGGAGGTAAGGGCCACCACAACCTATTGGCCCCCAGCTGGAGGAACATTTAAAGCCTGAATGTGAAGGTTGGTGTCCTGCAGGAATTATCCTTTCCCACTTCAGATCAGCATGGATGCTTGCAAAGGTCAGCTGCAGATTGACTAGGGGGGCAGGGGACAGCAGCAGCCCCCACAGAGGGGATGGGTGTGGTGTTATGGGATCATGTAAACCCTTGTGTGACCATCCTCCATCAGGATGAGACTAGGATGTGGTCTGTTTTACGTCATGGCATACAAAAAGAAGTTCCTGGCTATAAAATATCTTTTTACCAGCTATCCTGAAAGCATCTCCATTTTGTTTTGTTGCTTATGTTTCTTTTCCTGCTTCTAATTCTGCCTCTGAAGTTCCCAATTCTTCCTGCAAAAACTGAAACCAGCAGTCACACACTGGGAAAAGACTCTGAGATCTTGAGTTGCTAAAATATGCAGCATGTTGCACAGTAAAAGGAAAACTTTCCATTCCCCTCTCTTTCCTCCCCCTATGGCCATCAAATATTTCTGTAATGTAAGGATAACTTTTCTAAATTCCCTGTCTCTGACTGAATAGGGCACACAATCCCTACAGTAGGATTACTTTCACTTATGATGCTGTCTTTGAAGATTTATTATTCTTTAACTGTTTATTGGATGCTACATTTGAATTTGATCCGTTTTTTTTTTCTTTTTTCTTTCTTTTTTTTTTTTTTTTTTTTTTGCAAATAGCATGAATCCTGTGCATTGCTTTTGTGCCTTTCTTTCTGTAACATGAGTCAAATGATGCAACTAATTATAAGGAAATGAAAGGTTGCCTGGTGTTTATTAGGCCCTGACAGTGTGGTCTGTGCCTCGTGGAACAGGAAATCACAGTCCCTGCTTCAGTGCTCTCATGAGCTGAGCAGGGCAGTGAGTATTACATCCAAAACAAACAAGGTCTGGTGAATCAGACCACCAAAGCTTGGTCTTAAAGCTGTTTGTTACAATTTGTTTGGAAGGTCTCACCAAAGTGATGTCTCTGCAAAGACACAAATGGAAGGAGTGTGGTCAGGCACGTAAGAAATAACAGTTTTTATGCATGGGTGGAAGGTGAGACTTCCACAAGAGTGAGCAAAAGAGAGAAGCTGTTTGGAAGCCTGGAAGGGAGCTCAGGGAGTAAAGGGGGAGGATGAGTTGTTGGGGAGATGTGAGTGGGAGGCAGGAAGCTTGGATTTAGAGTGGTAGGTAAAACAAAGCCAGTGGTGTGATTGAAAAATGGGATTGGGCACAAGTGTGTGCAGGAAAAAGCAGAATTTCAGAGGAATTGCATTGGGCAGACAGAAAGAAAATGAAAAGGAAAAAGCACCAAGGCTGGACTGTGGATGGACATGAGTTAGATCAGTTCTGGATTCCTGGAAACAAAGCTTGAGGTTGCACGGAGCAAATTAGAAGTGAGCAAAAGCAGATGGCAGAGTGGTTTGAGTCCCTGAAGATAAACAGGAGAGTTCAGTGCTTAGCAACTTCAGTATTCCTCACAAAACATTAAATAAGTCTTTCAAACTGGTTTGGTTCTTTTTTTCCTCTTTATTTTCTTTATTTTGGAGTGCAAAGCATGGCCGAGCTTACAATGGCAGACTCAGACCTGACCTGGGAGGTAGAGCTGGGCCAGGATGGTTGGCCCAATTTAGGGTGCTGGGCAGAGTGTGCTGTTCCAAAGCACGGATTTGGGCTCTCCCTTAGATTCCCTTCCCTCATTCCTCAGGGACCTGCTTTAAATGCAGGTAATGCAGAGTAAATAAAACAGCAGAAGAGGTAGATGGAGAGGCAGTGCAAAGCTTTGCAGGCACTTGGATGTAACTCCTGCATGGAGTTGGCAGCTGGGGCTGCACTTGGCAGAGCAGTGCCTGCCAAGATTGCAGTTTCTTCTTTCCTAGTTGTATTTTTCTCAGAGGTTTGTTTACATAATGCAGTGCAGGAATGGGGTAGTGATGTGTGGCATGGTTGACTTCAGCTCTGGGATGGCTTATTTGCATTAATGCCCATCAGCTGGTGCTGGCAACTGCCTTTTTTCTTTAAAAAGGGAATCTCCCATGTCTCCTTGCTCTACCTGGAAGCTAATCAGCAGGAGATGGGACATCAGATCCCTGTCTCTTATTGCAGAATCTCTGGATTAAGACTTGGAGGTGATAATGCCCAGGAGAGACAGACACTGCAACCCAGCTGGGTAATTTTCCTGATCTGCTTGTTGATGTGTTTTTCAAGTGGCTGCAGTGGCAGTGGAGTGAGCTGATGCATGTGTCAAACTCCTATTGAACCTGTCCTGCTCGCTGCTTCCCACCCCCATCCTGTGTGCAGCCAGTCCCTTTGCTAACACAGTTTCCTTTACACCCTGCTGCTTGCTGAGAGGGTTTCATGGGTTTCCCAAGCCCCTCACAGCTGAAGAAGTTGGTGGCCTGACCCTCCTGGTCCCTGCAGGGAGGATCTCCAGGGGTTGAGTGCATGGTGGCATTCCCTGGATGAACAATGGTGAGCACCACGTTCAGCTGTAGCGATGCAATCAGGGAGCAGTGCTGACTGCCAAGCCCAGAGAGGAGTTTTTTGGACAACTGGAGAGTGGAGCTTAGGCTTGCAGGGCTGGGAGTGCCAGGTGAGCTATGAATTAATGTGTAAAAAGCCCTGGGAAAGTTCACAACTGTGTGTGTTGTTATGAAGTCGATACCCAAGTTATGTTGGGTCTATTGAGCTGGATACATTTCGTGATCCTTTGATTGCCCTTTAGGCTTTCCTTCCCCTCTAGCGTGACTTTCTGTTTTTTCTCTACCCCCTCATCCTCCAGCACAGCAACCACACCTTGGTGTATTTCTTTACCCACTGCAAGCTAAAGAGGGACAAATTTTACAGATGCTAAGATTAAATGGGGTCTTCTGGAGTGTTTCAAGAGGCACCAGGCCCCTTGAGTAGGCTGGAAAGGGTCCAGGATTGCATATGGGCAGCAGATTCTGAGGGTTAATGTGAGGGGTGAGCAGTTCCTCCATGTGTCAGCTGCCTGCAAGTGGTTGTAAAACAATCCACCACAGAATGGGAAAAAGTTGCAAACATATGGAATTATTTATCTGGCTACCTTTGAGCTGGAAAAGAAAATAAAGCTGTGTAAATTACCCAAAGTATGTGTAGGACACAGTGCCGTTTTTTGGAGAGCTCTTTTAGTATTTGGTGCTAATGAAGGTAGTGTTTGCTAGGGGCCTTTTCAGAGCAGGCAGGAGGCACTGCCAGGTGAAGCTCCAGCTAGTGTGTACCCCTAAAGTGACTGGGATAAGGTAAAAAAATCTGCTGCTTGCTTCTCATATATTGTGGGTTTGGCTTTGCTCTGAGAAGGAAAGACAGCACAAAAATTAGAAGATGCAGTAGGTTATTATAGGCAAACGGTCACACTTTGATCATTTGCTGGCCAAGTACTGTTTTGAGTCCTGGCTGCATCAGGCTGGGATTGTCCATGGTAAATCTGCTTGGCTTCACTGCCTGAAACGTGTGAGTGTGGCAGTCTGTGTCTCGGAAGGTGGCACTCCTTCCTCTTGGGCTGAATTGCCCAGAGCCAAGACCACGGGTGAGGGCTTTCCCTGTCAGTACTGGAGCTGGAAGATGAAACATCCTTTGAGAAGGTCAAAAGAAGGGCTAGAAAGTGGGAAAGCAGACATCATTAAGTGTCTCTTTGATCCTGGCTTCTCTTACGTGATTGTCTGGAGTGGAGGAGGGAGCTGATCCAAGCAATCCTTTCCAGTCCTTGACCGGTGCTTGCTAACTTGCAATTGCTTTTTACAATCACCACTTTAAAATGAATATTTGCATAAACAGGCATGAGCTGGACCAAAACAACCACAAAAGAAAAGCTGGTTGGAAGCTGCTTCTAGTAGCATTGTCTGCAAACAAAACAAGATGTGCAGCACAAAACCTATTAACTCGATTTGCTATATTTATGCTTTGTGTGTTCAGGAACAGCATGTTGCTATGGGCCATCGTGTAATCCAAATTGCCTTGCAGGGGCTCAGAGGTTTAAACCATTCCAGAAGTTTCACAGCACTTTCTTCCCTCCAGAGGCAACCTGGCAGCACTGCAGATTTCCACATGTGATTTTCATCTAAGGTCTTCCCTAGCTATATATAAATCATGGCAGTGAAATCATCTGAGGATGCTAGGAACTCTGAAAAAAGCCCTTTGGGGCTGGGATGTAAACAGGCCTTTCCTGATGGGATTTCATTTATGTTTCATTGAGGCTAAATTCTTCCCTTGGCTACACTAGGCTGTTCTTAAAATAAATGGCTTAAAACTGGTTTTGGGACTGTGTTTGGGTTTTTTTTGTTGTTTGGTTAGTTTTATGCTATAAATATTTTTTCATGTCAGAGCTACACTGGGTCAGCTCTGCCTGAAAGGTTGAGGCTCTGTTTGAGGTATTACTCAGAAAATATCTATTAGTGTTTTCTCCATGACAAGAGTGCCTGGGAAGTCTTCATGTGGCTGCTCTGAGAAGAGGGAAATGGTGGCTTGTCTGGCTAAAGACACAAAAGGGGGAACTTTTTTTTTTAACAGGACTTTGGAGTCACCCACCACACTGCTGAAAGTGTCTGGCAGTGGGGTGGGTGGTGGGTGCAACTGCTTTTGAGAATATTTGGATTAGCAGGAAAAAAAGTAATGGAAGTGTGGTGTTGCTTTTATTAATTTATTTTTTTTAGCTGGAAGTTGGAGTCAGCAATTTCTGCTGCCATGGCAAACCCTGTGTTACTACCCCAGCTGATAGAATAGGTGCATGTGCAGCTATTCCTGAGATAAAACATGAAAGAATTGTTTTGTTAGCATTGGCTCAGATGTTGTAGACCAGGAACCCACACACTTTCAGCAGAATTTGGCATAACTGCATGGGTTTTGGCCCAAACCTTGTCATCTATTACTTCAGAGCTCTGGAGAAGTCTTTCAGTAGTCACCTACTCCTAACATCCAATACCAAAGACTGATTGCTGATCAAAGGTGTGGGGCATTTTGTTTTTCCTTCAAATACAAAAAACTAGTTTTATTTTTGGAGCCTGATACTGGTGGTGGGTAGAAAGGATTAATTCCTTCTGAACTAACTGGGCTTTAAAATAAAATGCAGCAGGTGGATGATGTAGTGCTGCTACAGCTTTCCTTTAGTATGGGAGAGTGGAACGTAATTGCATCAAGCAGTGGTTTTGAAATATCAGATGTCCATTAGTGCATAATTAGGGAGTTAATGATGTGTTGCCAAACATGTGGTGACCTCTTTTTCTCCGCCAAACTTGGAGACACTGTTGGTTATTGCATTAAATTTTTGGAAAATGTGCCCTACTGGGCCTGTCTCTGAGTTACTGGAGGTGGGAGACTGCAGGTCTTTGTAATGCTGAGCGTGCCTGAAAATGTTATCCTGAGTACATCTGGGCCCAGCGAGTCTGGGCTACCTTGGAACACAAAGAGAAGAAAAGCAAGAGGTCAAAATGTAAGAGCAAAAGGGAGGTTTGGAGCATTCCATGAGAAGGAGTCAAATTCTTACAAAACTGTCTCCAGTGGGATGTAAGGACCTAGCACCCAGTCCTTCCAGTGCTTTTCTGTGGTGCATACAGGGTACATGATTGTCTGGGGAAATACAGATTTTCCTTGGTCTTTTATTCACCCAAGACTGCCCTGCTTAGGAAAGCCAGATGATTCACCCAAGCAAGTCTCTTGCAATAAGCTTGAATCCAAATGTGGATATTTTAATTGAAAATGGTTGTTGATAAGAAAGGAATGGGCCTTTTTTCATTTCTGACATACTGTATTATGTTAGGTCAAGTTTCTTTTTGGTTCGTATTAATAAGATGTCTGCACTGATGATTAAAAATAATAATTAAAAGATTGTTCCCGTTAGCTACAAAATCTCTATCTGTTTGGACAGCAAGTGTTGTCCAGGGTGAGCAATTGCGCATTCCATCAGCACCAATTTTGGTGTTTGGTTATGGGCTGACAAATAGGTTTGTGCACATTGAAATATTATTCCAGGAATGATACTGGCCTTGGAAATGCTTCATGCTAAATGGAAGTACAGATCTCAGTGGGTAAAACACCTACAAATTTCCTTATGATTTGGCAGCTACTGTTTAGGGGTTTTTTTTTAGGATAGCCAGGTGAACTTTTGCATGAAAGGATTTTTGTCTCAAGTCAAGCTTGGATTACCTTGACCTGTAAGTGTGTGGCATGGCTTTGTACTGCTGAGTTCCTTTTCTTTGTTATGTTCAAGTATTCTGCTTGTAACTTCTCCCTTTGCTTCGATCACCAACTCTCATTTTCCTGTTTTCTTCCATGCCAGCTTTCACACAGATCTGCCTTCATCTCCTGCAAGATTAAGTGATCTATGTCTCCCTTTTCCTCTTCCTTTTGGATATAGTATCTTTCCCCCATGACAAATGATGCTTGCTTCCTAATAAAGATGAGTTGTGTTACGTCCTGCTCTGGATGGTCTTACAGTGTTACTTTTGAAAAAGTTGCATTTGCTAGAGCTGAGTTAAGATTTACAGCTGTACAAGAAATATGTCCTGCTTTGTTTAGTCTGAAAGGTCCTGAGTCATGGCATGCTGCAAACCCTACTGCTCATGTTAAATATCTATTGGGCCAAATTCTGCTTGCATAATTCTGCAAACTCTGTATGTTGATGCCTGCTTGGACCATGTTTTTCTTTGCTTCAGCTTATTACTCACAGCATCAAACTATAAGTCAAGTTTTAGAATGACTCAGAATTCTTCAGTTTGCTGAGGAAGTCAGGATTATAGCTGATTTTCTGAAACTTACTCTTGGTGCTGAGCACAATAAAATCATAGGAAAATACAAGATAGAGCTTTGGTAGTTCTCCTTCACTTGAAGTTTAAGGGAAAGATCTATAAAAAATTAGAGGTTATAGAACAAAATGGTGCCCAATTCCAGAGGAGCACAGAAGTACTTTGGAATTAGAAAGTGATACCTTCTTTGCAATGGCAACAATAAATATTTGATAAACATAAGGGGAAAGGGAAGGAAATCTTCTTGTCCCCAGTTTAAGAAAATCTTGCTGGGTGTTTATCTGCTGAAGACTTTATTCTAGAAAATTGTGATTGGTTTGTATGGAAAAGTTGGCTGCTGTGAGGTTACCAAGGTTCTCATGAGCTGTGGAGCCTTGCAGGGGCTCCCTGAGCGAGTGCCACAGTTTAGCTCTGCCTGGGGATCCGCTGTGCTGTGCATGGCAATGAACCACCTTTACTTAAATACATTCAATTCTTGAGGTTAGTCCTTCTAAAGTAGAGTGTTGGACTAGAAAATCCAGAAGATGTTTTTCTACCTGAATTTTTTCTGTGATTCCTCCACCAGTTTGAGAGGAAAATAAAAGTTTTCTCCAATAATGCTGGCCTGTGTGAGTTCTGTTCCGTTGTGAAGAAATGTCTTTGCCGGGAGAGTGGATTTTAATATGTTCTCCCTTTGTTTTGATATTTATTTGAGGTGGTAGAGAGGGCAGACAGAATGTCAGGAATTGATGAATTTAAAGAAAGCTAAAAGAATAATCATTTAAAGTAGGCAGAAAGTGGTGTCACCATTTGACAATTTAAGACCTTAAAAATCTTTCCCATTTTGAGCTGGGTGAAGCTGTGAAATCATAAATAATCAGGCTTGTTTTGGCTGAGCTGGGCCAGGGAGGATTTTCTGTATCTTTGTTTGAGAAACAAGTCAACTAAAACATGACCTTTTTTTTTTTATTTCTGACCCTATCTCCCTTTCCCCACTTTAACTGTAATCCAGTCAGATAGAAAAATGCAGATAAGGTAGGCATGAACAACAGGTATGAGAGTTGAGAAGACTGCCTTAACTTTGAAATTCAAATTGTGTTAAAATTAATCCTTTCCAGCAAAACACTCATTTGAATTAATTGCTGTGTTACTTTATTTTATTTTCCCACATAATACAACTTATTTTAAGCTTCCTATTTGTTTAAAGATCTTATCTTTGATTGATGGCTGGGATATTCCATAAGTAAGCAGGGCTTTTTTCTGAGATGAAAGTGTAGTAAAGGAAGTCAAGGAATCATACCATCATACCTTTGCCTGCTCTTTAAAAAGACTATTTTTAATCTTGACATCCTAAATAACTGTTTAAATCATCTGCAAGAAGAAATATATCAATACCATGATCTTATATTAAAAAAAACCCCACCAGATGTGATTGGCAGAGTATGTGTATTTATAGCTTCTCTATTGCTGCTGTAATCTACATTCATTTCTCTGTGACTCCAGAGTTGTACAAGCAAGACTGAATCTCTTAAAAGCATTTGAATGATTACTTGTTCATGTCAGTGTGTGTAGTGATGCAAAGGAAAATTCTTTTCCTTTCCTCCATTAATATACCCTGTAAATAAATGCTTGTTTGTTCTTTATTGTGCATATTAATTCTGTAGAAAATCTGTGGTCTCTCATGGCCTTGGATGAACTGCCTTTTTTTTTTTTATTATTATTTTTCCTAGATGCCTTTTTAAAAGGGAAAAAGCGCTTTAAGTTTTTCTGCAGCAAAAGATGCTGCCAAGTGTTATGAGCAGTTCAATTAGAATATGCTTATTTTAGAAGGTTGCTTAAAAGAGGCTTAACAGTAGGAAAATTTGGTGCAAACTCTGCTTTTTAGAAGTGGTGCACCTGGGTTCTGATACATTATGCTCATGTGAAGAGGACAGGACTGGGTCTTTTTGGAGCACCCATTTAGCTGTCGGCAAGTGATTAAGTGGCACTTGAATAGGTTCTGCAATATGTGGAAAAGTCTGATCTTTGGCTTCTTAAACTAGAAACTGCAAAGTAATAATGAAGGAAAGAAATATGTGGAATGCAGTTAAGAATATTTTGGGTTTGCAATTTTCCCACTCGTTTTATTTTAGACTGAAAACAAACTGCATCCGTAGTGAATCGGAATGATCAGCTACCTAGAGATGTTTCCATTAAAGGTTTCTACTGCAGTATTTTTTTAGAAACTCTTTTTTAGTTTTCTTTGGAATGAAAATGTGCTGAGAGTCATGGAGTTTAAAAAAAAAAAAAAATCCTTTCCCCACTATATTTTTCCCAGAGGATTATTTTTATTACCGATGTGCATGAATTACAGCAGGATGCAGTAGCTACATCAGGCATTAATACAACCCTTCAGTGTAACATTTCAGCCCTAAGATTAATCTAAATCTACCCAGCCATCTAAAAGCAAATGAGAGGAAGTAGGAAATGAAAGCACAGTGAAAAGAAAAGGAAGAGGAGATCTATCTTTGGACCATGATTTATATAGTTTTCCGGGATTATACTGCAATCTGTGAGCATTGAAATAGTCTCTGGATTCTGTAGAAATACAACCCAAAACTTTACTTTAAGTGCCAAAAAAAGCCTTTTCAGCCAGCCCAGTGGGGCCTGTGTTCCACAAAAGCAGGACAGTGACTTGTTTTTGTTTTTTTTCCTTCATCCCCTTTTCCACAGCATGCAGATGTGGCAAGGCTGGGCATTGCAATTTTTCTTGGGGCAGGAAGATTTGGGGACCTCTTGTTGAAATCTCCAGAGACAATGGGGAAAGGCAAGATGTCAGTCACTAAAACTTGACTTTTCTTCATGTCTTATTTATTGTCAGAGCCCAAATCCTTGTCTCTCAGTTTCCCCCTTCTCCTTCACCCCTGTGCCCTTGAAAACATGTGAAAAACTAATTTGGGGGGTTTTGGTTGGTTTAGAGAGCTATTATAGCCTGGGCCCTGGGTACCCTGAGGCAGACTCTGGCTGCTCTGGGCTTTCTTTCCCCTGCTAAGTTTGGTGTGCTGAGATCCAGGGAATGCTGTCTCTGCTCCCACACAAATGTGCAATGCTCAATGTGACGGTGTCCCACCCGCACTGGGGGCCTCCAGACAAAAATTAATAAAGAATGAAGGTGATAACAATTCTTTTGAACAGTCACAAACTGATCAAATAAACTCCTACCATGCTTAAAAATTAACAACAATAGCAACAAAGAATCCATTTGAAAGGCAAAATTGGGCACGCAGCACCTGCCCTGATTTTTTTTTTCTTTTTTTTTTTCATTTTCTAAAGTAGCACATCTCTTTGCTGACGCTTGACTGCAGTGACTCATCACAGGAGGCTAAATCAGCCATGTAGAGTAATGCAGCGTGACTGATTTAGCCAGCTCTGATGCAGCATGATGAGAGTAACTTCAACCAGGAATTTCAGCGCTTTTCCCTTCCTCCCCCAGCCTAAGAACAAAGGGAAAGTTAAACATCTTTCCAGCAGTCAAGTACCTTGCTTCAGGGCAAAGCTTTTTGTTTGTTTTCTGTCAGCTAAGAGTCTTGTGTGTAAGAAATAAACATTAAGATCTTGAACCAGAACTGTGGAGGGATGTGCAGGCAGAGCTTGTTAAAAACCATTTGACTATAACAAGCCTTTAGTGCCTTCTTCACCTAACCCAAATGTCTGGTGAGGATTTTTGAGGACAATTCCTTGAAATATTGCCTTGTGAGGTGTAATACACATAGAATATATAGTCAGGTTTTTCTAAGCTCACACAGCAGGAGCGCTGGCAAAGTGTGCCTGACCTTGTGAGACCTGGCCAAATTCCACCTGCCCATCCAGTTATCCAGCATCAGCTGAGCCCTGCTGGCTGCCTCTGGCCACTTCTTGTGCCCTTCTGGCCAGAAGCACTAACATCATCCTGCCCAAACACCTTTTGCTGAGGTTTGAGCACAGAGAATTTGTTTCACAAGGTGATGAGCACGTTGAACCACAGGAATTGTCCCAGGTGAGAGGCTTCCCAGGACCGAGACATTTGATCATGGGTCTGAGATTTTGTTCTTGGATGCTCTGCACATTATTGCTGAGGCAAAGGAAGTTGGCTTTATATCCCAGCCACAGTGCAGAATGTCAACCAAATGGTGCATTTTGAGATGAAATGGAGGAGGAGTAGGCTTAGAGGAAGAATGAGGGTGTGTGTTCTCATTTTTGGAAAAATCAAGTGGATTCAAGTTCTGCTG
Organism: Poecile atricapillus; assembly: GCF_030490865.1. Classification (NCBI taxonomy): domain Eukaryota; kingdom Metazoa; phylum Chordata; class Aves; order Passeriformes; family Paridae; genus Poecile; species Poecile atricapillus. The sequence continues at coordinate 26,960,046 of NC_081255.1, read as the reverse complement.
AACAGGAGTGGCCATATTTTGCAAAGGGGAAATAATCCTGTTCAAGAATATAATTGGCCTGTTTGAAATAAGCAGCATCACTTGAAAGTGGATCCTAAAATGGAAGAACAAAAAATAGAAAGGTAGGAAGAAGGAGCTTTTCTAAACACTTGTTTCTCCAGATGTTTGGCTGAATCACGTCAATGAGGCAAGTGTGAGTGGCTTTCACTGTTCTTTCCAAATTTAGATATTAGGGTAATGATGAGGAACTCTGCTTACACAGTCTTTTCTCCCTTATGGTCCCTTGCATCTCTTCTTGCTGATTATCAGTGATTTAGGAGTCTTGCAACAAAGATTTTTTTGTGCAGGTAATCTCTCAGTCAGCCTGAAGTGCTGGCCTGTGTATACATATATATATATATATATATAGGTATAAAAATAGATATTCTGTTCCTTTTAAGACAAAAGGTGCACCTAAGAAAATGGGTTTAACTTCACAATTGCTTTAAATCCTACCTGGAATCAGCTTCTGAGCCCAGAAAAATCAGTTGTCAACCCTTAGTCCAATGGAACACCTTGAGAAATGACATCTGATTTTATGGGGTTTTTTTACTATTTCCAAGAGTTTTGGTACAAAAGAAAATATTTCAACCTTCAAATTCAATAAATAACCTCCTCCAACTGCATGTGAAAAGGAAAAAACATCATTATAGTATATACAGATACTTTTTTCTCCCTTGTTGCTGTTCTGTGGGTTGTAGGTGAGTGGTGAGACCTGCTCCTGAACAACAAATGCTGGTTCAAATACTTCTCCGATTTTGAAATACTTTCTGATTGCATCTTTTCTCAGTGTTTGTTTCACAATACCACCTCAAGATTTTTGGATATTAGATTTAGATCTTTATTAATGAAATGATGGTTGTGAGCTACAGATTGCTCTGCAGCCTGAAGAATGTCAATGCAGAACCAGGAAGTCTTCGAGTGAACTGCATCTTGTTAGACACCGTGGTTGTCAGCACAGCTCATTGAAGAGTCTTTTGTAGGGGCCAAAGTGCAGTTCTCATTTTTGTGATAATTTTGAATAAGATGTATGATGTTAGTTCCTTAAGTGACCTGGAAGAAAAAGTAAAACAACATCAGAAATTCCAATTTTTTGCTCATATATGATCAAGGTAAGTGGGAAGCAGGATTGTGTAGTGAACAGCGAGGAGCACAGGCGTATTATCCCTTCACTGGGAGTCACTCTTTGTTAGGCTTACTGTCTAACCACCACAGAAATCTACATTGAATCCAAAAGAAATAGCTGGAACTGCCTCTTTGTGCTGAAGGGTAGAGTCCAATTACTGTGTTTAATAGCAAGGTATGAACTTAAGGCAGGAAAAGAGGATTCCATAAGCAATGCAGCAGCAGAGAGGGCAGGAGAGGGGAGGGATTTGTGTGTGGGTTGGGGTTCTGCTCATGGGAGAGGGGGGTTTGTGGACACAGGATGAGAAAAATGTTACATATAACAGGGCAGCTGTTCAGGAACTGCATAAGGAGAAATTGCAAAACTTCAACAATTCGATTATTAAACATAATATTCAAGTAAGCAGCACTGATTTTTTGCCATTCAATCAATATTTTCTGTATTTTCTTCAGTTTGTGTTTTTGTGCATACTTAAAATGTTACTTCCCTGCATAGCTGCTTTAAAATATGATTTATCTCAGATTTTAAGTGTTTTACTGCTGTTTTGTTTTAAAGTTTAAACAGCATTTAATTAAACAATTCACTTTTCTTCATTATCACCTACAAAAATATGTAATATTTTTACATATTTATATTGTATTTTTCCCCATACCTGCTTGCTATTTTACAAGTATACTTAATTCATGGGAATTGAGTGAAATATTAAATACAGACTTAAGAAACGGTTGCTCTGTGCAAGTTTAGTGATGGTTCTGTGATTTTTTTTTTTCCTAGTATTAAGCTCAATTGTTTTGCCTCAGTCAAAGACTGCAGCCCACAAAGGCTGAGTTCATGTTTCCACTGCAGCCCTTTCACTACTGAGAAGTTAATAGTGAGGGGTGCTCTTCATTGTCTTCCTCCTCAGTGGAAATCCTGTTATTTATGCTTGTTCCCGCAGGCTTGGGGTGAGATCTGGGGTTTAACTCTATTGGAGGTGATAGATGATCTGTTGTTGTCTTCAGCAAGAACCAATTTAAGTCTGAAACTCTTGTCAGGCCCACTTTTTCCAGCCTCCTCCAACACAATGTCTTTCCAGCCCGAGGCCGTCTTCCTGCCCACTGCCGCTCCTGCAGGGCGTATGAATTTCATTCTGAAGCCCATGATGATTTTCTTTAATAACTGAAGGTGTTTCTAAAGCTATTTTGGGTGAGGGGTGGTGTGTTTGTGCAGCATGGCAGGGAATATCGTGGGTTGGAGCTTGGAGATCACATCCCCTGTGCCCCAGCCAAGGCTGGGTTTGGTTTCCAGCTGCACAGCTCATGAACTCTGTGTCCTTGGATAAGCTGTTGAGCACTCTGTGTCCTCCTGTGTGTGTGAGAATGCTTATCTCACAGGTAGGGATTAATCAGTGTTTGAAAAGTAATTTGAGATCCTTGATGAAAAGCACTGTGCAAGAAGAAAATGTGTGACCGCACAGGAGCATCCTGGAGATTGTGATCACCCCCATTGCCTTTCCTGAGCTTTAGGGAAAATGTGGCGAGAGGGTTTTTAAAGCAGGGGGAAACACGCTTCTGAGTCAGTGTTTCTTTGCAGCACAAAGCACCAGCTACCCCCAAACCCTGGGTGTGTTTATCTTGCATGTGCTGCTCTGTGGTTTCAGTTATCTCCGCAGGAAAATGACTGTTCTGGCTCCCGAGACCTCTTTAAGCAATTATGACCTAAGTTAGTTCACAGCCACCATCCTTTACAGGCCTTAATCAATAAGCCCTGAAAGCAAACTAATCTTCATTTACTTTTGGAGGCCTCTGCAGGAAAAGAATTGTCAGATAAAGCTGGGGATCAGCATTCCTACCTCAAGGCCAAGGGTCAGATATTAGTACACTGTAAATACAGTTTGGTCCAGCAGATGCTAAAATGAGTATGGTGGAAAATTGTACCTCCAGGGGACATCACTTTAATGCATGCAATCACTGATAAGAAGGTTTTTATTAGCAAAAGAATGAATTTAAAAACCATATATAACTTGTCTTTGTGCTTAAGGGAGTGGGGCGAGAGAGTGGACTGTTAGGTGGAGAAAAGTGGCTCGTTGGAATGTTGTTCTCATATTGGGCTATTGACTGAAGGATGGGAGCTGGGATGTCCCAGGTAAAATACAAATCTGATAGAGTTTTAGCATGGTTTTCTCCCTAGTAAAGAAAATTTTCTCTGCACAAACTCGATTCCCAGTATGGAGCTGTTAGCAGTTAAATGTGGAAGGGGGAGTGGATATTACAGAGATTCTGCATCACTGATTGCTACATTGTGTGATGGAAATGAGCAAAACTCTGTAGGTGCCTTCCCAGCTTCATTGCAGGATATGTCTCCTAGCTTTAGAAATGTGATTTTTGAAGTTTACACATCATCTCCACATGAAAAAATAGGCTTGGCATGCTAGAGGATCTGCCTTTGAAAAATAAACCTTGTACATATTCACAATAAACATGGGGCTAATGGTATTGGCAGGATTTTACCTGGTAATCAGTCTTAACCCCATTGTGTTTGATGACTCCTCTTACACCTCAACCTTTCTTAATTTCATTGATCTTCTGACTTCTTTTAAATTTTGAAGCATTTGAATGAGGTCAGAATACTGTAACTGTGTCTGTTCTCGTATGCCTGGCCTCTAGGATAATAAAAATAGGGTTTCCTATTAAAAGAAAGAAGTCCATTTAATAGTTTTCTTCCCTATTTTTATTATTTTTGGGTTTAAATCAATGAAGGTGATGGTGGATATGCATTCCCTTTAGTGTTGGCAGAGAGAGGATTCTGCTCATCTGGCCAGAAATCAGGTGGATGCTGGAAAGGACATTTGCTATGTACATTTCTAAAAGTAGAGTCAGCATTTGTTTGCTGTGCTCAGCATGTGTGTTCTGTGTGTTTATGTTGAAGAAAATGCCAAAACTTTCAATTATTGTGCTTGGATGTTACAATTTTTTGGCAATCTTAAGAGGCAAAACCTGATTTTGTCTGAAACAGCTGTGTATGGCCTTGCATTCTACATATTACTTTTAAAAATTGAGAATAGCCTCCTCATTAATTATGAGAAAACTTGACATAGTGAAATTGATGATTCAATAGTAATTTAATTTTGTCCTTGTATAATTTTGAATGTGCTGCCTGCAAATGTCCCATTTTGTCCACCACCTTGTTTGACTGGAACATCACTTCATTAGGAATCCCTGCCAGGAAAAATCATTATATGGAGGCCCTTCATGTAGCTTTTCATTGGGTGAATAATTGAGTTCCTAGAGGACCTATCTGATTTGAAGGCCAAAACTTTCTTGTAATACAGACTATATAAAAGTAGTATAAATCACAGTGAGAGATGAAACGATGCATTTAAATGTACTCTAAGAAAGAAAGAAGCTGCGGTGTAGTCAAGTCTTTTGATTGTTCACCAGCCAATTACCCAGGTTATTTAGGAATCATCTTGATATTAATCTTTTGAAAACCCTTTTGCACATCGATGATCTCATACTACTTCTTAAATTCACCTTTCAAAAATATACATCTTAAAAACAGTGACTGATTTATCAAATTTAAATGTGCTTCTCCTTATCAATTTCTTTTGCTGAGCCAACTTTGTTATTTCTTCTTCTCATCCCAACGCTGTGGATAATTGACAATTAATGATAAGCTTTACAGAGGAGATTAGGATAACATTATGTTTCATTAGTTTGGAGTAATACAGAAGTGCCTAGCCATGGATAAAAGACTGTGGTACAGCTCTTGGCCTGCAGAATGTGCAGTGTGTGGGGTGAACAAAAGGTTACACATAAAAGCAGAATTATAGCTATATTTATGTAGGGTTACAGAAATATAAATTACTTGCAACATTTTCTCCATCAGTTTTCCCAACATGATAAAACTTGTCTTTTGCTGATGTACAGAAACTGATCCCCGTACCCTCCTTATCTTATTTTCCTTTCCTATTCCTTCCCTTCCTATCTCCTCTGCCATGAACATGTTATTCTAACAGCAGACTAGAGGATCTTGGTGTTTATGTGTACTTATTTCAGGAAAAATTGTCTTGAAAACAAGAAAAGACTTTTTAAGAAATAGTGAGATGAAGAGTTGAGCAGCAAAAAACCTTCCTCAGACAGAGATTTGTTAGTAATTCTTAGAAGTCTTTGTTTCTGGAAGTTTACTGCCTCTACAGTCTACCTGAATTGATCAGATTTTAGGTTTAAATTATTAAGGGCCAGTTATAGTCTTTCCATCCTGTAATCTCTAAAAGGCCATTAATACAGACTGTTCTGTTTCATTAAAAACAGCTCAAAGGAGAAAACAGTTAAGGTGTCCATGTTTAACTCTTGATTTTCTGGAGGCTGATGGTCAGCACCTGAAGCCTAGACTGCTGTTCAAAGTTCTGTAAATATTTGTTGTGGCTTTTTTCTGTTGCTCTAACAATTCACAGTTGATAATTATGTATTCTGTCATTCTGAGCCATTCGAGCAGTTCATCCTTAAACAAACAAAACACATCAAAAACCCCACCCAAACCCATAAAAACAAACCCCAACAACCTGAAAAGAAATATGAAACACAAGAGATAAAATAAGTGAAGACTTTTTGAGTATAGCAGTTGAGGCAGTGAAAGAATGAAAACATGTCATGAGCAGGCAGATGTATCTAAATGCCCTCTAGTCATTGTCATGGGAACTTCAGCGGGTTTTGGCCTTAAAAGCTAAAGATGGTTTGCATTTATCTCATTTCTCTGGATGCAAATTGAGTTTTTGACAGTTTGAAATTCCTTCAAAAAGCCTTGAAGGGCAAAAGTGGTTTTATCACAGTAAAAGTTAATGTGAGAATCCTTTGGATTTCTGCTGGTGCAGATCCAGCAGAGGATCACACACAATAGCTGTGAGTTCTTGACTCAAGAGCCCCTTGCCTACAGGTTTTGGGTTGGGGCTGTTCATTTGGATTTTTGTAATTGCCATTTTATTTTTGAGCTGGTATTAAGGCTACAACAAGAGGTTGATCTCTTGGAGCCAATTACTTTGGATCTCCTACATAACTGGAAAAATTTCTCCCTTCCTGAATCTGTCCTGAAAATAAGGCTTTTTTTTTCCTGTGACCAGCTTTAGAAAGTTGATTATCCAGGTTCTGCCACTGTGGAATCAACCTTGGGAAGAGCTTATGAAGTTATAATTAGGTTTCTGTCTGCTAAGCTCCAAAATGTACAACATCCATGAATATATCTTCAGTACTTTTTGCCTGGTTTCAGACTCCTGCCAAGTTCTTGCCTTGAATTTGAGACATCTGTAGGTAGGAAGAGACAGCAGAGCACTTTAGCTTAGGTGGACAGAAAGGTGTTATGGGAGACACTTTTCTGCTGTCAAAAGCTCAGCCACCAGTCTGTAAACAGATTCCCATGGTCACCACTAAACAAGGGCAGCACACCTTACTAATGGAGATAGGCAGGAAGGGCTTCTGTGGGGTTTTTTTTTTAGTCTTATTTGTTGTGTTTTTTCCTCATAATTTTAGTTTCTTAGACAAAATGACCCAAGAAAGCATTCATGGGAGTTCAGTGCATTGATGCACTGGATTTTCACCCATTGAGATCTATCTTCAAATACTGGTGTGACTTTGGGATGAAAATGAGCTCTTTGTTTGCTCTGGTACTGGATTTTGCACCTTTGTTGAAAAAGCTGCAAGTTTTGCCTTGACTGGCTGCTGGCAGGTTTACAAGAGGAGACTTACTGCTCCTCAGGTGTTTGCAGTGATGGATGCTGTGCCAGTACTGCAGGAGCCAGTGGTCAGGAGAAAGGTGAAATGTCAGAATCAATCTGTTTTAAAAAAAGACACTTTCTGAGGGAGGCTGGCTTGCACTGAATTTTTAACAACACATTCTCCTTTCCTCTCCTTATATATATCTAAACATAACTTTATTCAGCAAGGAGAGATCCTCTTGTCTCCCTCATTTCCATCAATGCAGAGTTGGATTTCAGCAACAGACACACTCGTGTTTACCATGGCAGTGCTTGCCATGTTGACAGTGCTGAGTGATTCTTAAGTGTTCAGTAAATCAGTAAAATTTTCTGAACAGTGGGAAGTTTTGATGTCATTAACAAAAGATGCATGTTAACTAGCAGCTGCAAATTAATTAGAAAAATAAATTAGAAGTTGCTTCTTTTCTTTTTTTTTCTTTTCCTCCTTTCTGCTTCACTCTGTGTGAACCAGCCAGACTAAAGCAAAGATATCCAATGAACCCAAATGTCCAGAGCTTTTAGGATCTGAACATTCCAATTTTCCAAACATTCCATTTTATATCCTGCACTGGCTGCTTCTAGAATATTATGGGTCAGGGCATTGCCTGTCTAACAGTGGTTTTCATTGTCACTTTTCCTAATGTGCTCATTTGGGAATGTCTGAGCCCCTCTCAGTTCTGTGGCCGCCAGGACCAGCTCACGTCCATCTGAGCAGGGTCCAGCCTTGCCAAATGGGCTTCACTGTGCTGAGGATCCCATCCAAAAACAGGGAAATGGCATCAGGGAAGGCAAGGCAAGCAGCACTGGACGTGTAATGACACCAATTAATGAGTGCTTGCCTCATGTTTTGGAATACAGGGATTCATTTCATAAACCTGTTAGGGTTGTGTTTAGAGCAATAATATCCCACTTTCTTTTAAAGGGAAGCAATCTTACTTTTTTCCATTTGCTGCTTCTAGCAAATGGAAAAAAGCTTCTTTAATTATTGCTATTTAATTATGTCTTAGCATTTGAACTCTCCTCATTAACCTTCATCAGACTGACACACCTAGGATAATGCAATGGCAGAGCCAACATCTTGCATAATTTTGTTTTTCCTTCCTCCACCCCCTTCCCAAATCTCTGGAATTCATTAATTGAATGTTAGAGCATCTGGGCCACTTGAGTATTCGAATCATGCAGGAACATGGGTAGTGTTAGCCTGCTATGGCTCAATAAACCTCTCATTCTCTTGTTCACGGTTCATTTGAATTTTGCAGAAAACTCTGGAAAAAAAAAAAGAAAAAAGATGAGGCATTCAAATAAAAATGGTGCAGATAATGGTAGGAGGAGATGAGGAACTCAGACAAATGTTTACCCCAAGTACTGTGTGTATATGGCACTGTCATCCCTTTAATTGAGAAAGAGAATGGGCTTTAGAGCAGAAACCCACAAGCCAGGCTCATTCCTGTGTGACCTTCAGCTGTCGGTGGAGCTGTCCTCTCTATCTGAAAGCAGAGTTTTTATTTTATGCTGCTAAAGTAGCAGAGCCTAATTTCTCGTTTGACAAGTGCTCTAAGATCCTGTGAGGAAAGGTGTAATAAAAGTGCAAAATAAAACTATATGTGGCAGTATTACTCCTGATTCTAATGGATTTTAGTAGGATCTTTAATCCCTTTATCTACCATGAATAGATGCATTGTCTATAAAAGAAGCTTTAAGCTCTTTCAGTTCACTTTGGTAACACCTTGGCAATGCAAATACGCCTTTGGAGTGTGTCTCATGATACTAGAAAATGAAAGTACAGGAATAAAGTGTAATGACTGTGATGGGGGCTCTTTAATGTGGCAGCTGGACCTAAGCAAGACTTCTGTGGTTTCCCCCCATTTCTTTGCTCTCCACACCACAAAGACAAGGCTCTTGCTGCCTTTTCTCCCGTCACAGAGTGTTCCCAGGATCAGGCACTCATGGAATAGAATATAAGCTGTGTCACCTCTGACAGAGCTGTACCTCAGAAGTGAGGCTTTACTCAGATCCCTCAGCTGTAGAACTCCTGTGTGAAGCAGAAGCAGGATGAACCTTTCACACTGAGAATTGCCTGTGGTAAGTGTGGATGTGCTTGTGATAGGAGAGGACTGACCTTTATTCCACAGGGGAAGAAGCAGGGAGAGACAAAACCATAGATTTGTCATAACTAAGTATATAGTATTTAACTCATTTATCTGAGCTGCCCAGGCTGGAGGCTCCACACTCTCCTCGCAGTCAGAGCAGGAGGACTGGAAGCCTGGTCCCACTGACACTTGCTTTGCTCTCTAGAGGTGCTTGGCTCATTGCTTAAATACCTAAAGCCAGGTGGGATGAATCCTGGTTGAAAGCTGAGGAACAGAAATGCAGTTAGGTGCCTGATTCCTCCTTATCATCTAAATCCTGTAGATTCAAAAAGGACAGAGCTTTTTTGAATATCCTCCTGGATATGTTCCTGCCTAATCTCTTCCCTGCAGCCTCAGTACTTCCTTTGTCAGGCTTTACTCTCCTGTGCTTTTCCAGGGAGCCAGAGGAGCTCTCCATTCCTCTGCCTGAGGCTACAAGTGACCTTTTCTTACCTTTTTTTTCCATGTAACATTTGTTGCTACTGCTGGCAAACGAGCTCTCCCACTGGCTTGGCTCTGAGCAGCCTGACTGCTGGGTCTGAGCTACAAACCTTGCCATTGTCAGCCCAGGAAAGGGGCTCAAGGTTTCTACCTCGAATGGGAGAGGAGAGCTCTCCTTTGAGTTTAGGATCTGAGCCACTGAACGACCCAGATCTGGCTGGGGGTTGCTCAGTCAGGCAGCAGGGCTTGAGGGAAAGAGTTGTGCCGTGCCTTGCAGCGGTCACATCGCTGTGTCACCGCTCAAGTTGAGTGTCACTGTGCTGGCACTCCAGCAGCTCATATCTGCTGCCAGAGCAGCATCCCCACTGAGCCTGTCACTGCTTCTTTTTGGCTGCTTGTTATTTCTTGCTGAATTAAGTAACGCTTTGGATTTTCTAAGGGCTGGTTCTTCCAGTCCTTCATTGTCACTCTATTGGGAATGGCGAGAAGAACGACACAACTCTCTTGTGAGTTGAACAGGAGAGCAAGGTTTAGTACCTCAGATCTTCTTTTATAGACTGATATGTGAAAGTACAGAAAGGTAAAACTCTTACTGGTTAATAAACTAACACATCACCATCATTGGTCAGTGGGGTACACCACCCCTCAACCTTCTCCTGCAAGAAAACAAGGAACTGACAAACAGCACCTGCAAGGCTGTCTTCTATCTCTGAGGATTGTTTTAATTCCTCCTTATGATTTCCCAGGCCACTTTCTCAGGTGAGACTGAGAAAGTTATGCTGCCTGCTTTTCCACAGGCACTGTGCTCCCTGCTTTTGCTCATAGTTAGCATCCATACTTCATAGCTGGGAATCTGGAATAGATGCTTATTTATTTTCCTCTCCTCTTTACTGCTTGCATTCTGCATTTGTTAAGCTTCAGTTACAGCCTGTCTTCATTCATAGGAAACGAAGTGAAACTTCCTCCCTAGAAACCTCTGACCTTGTCTCTTTGTAGAGATCTTGATTACCCCAAACAAGGTGTCCAAAGCCAGGCTATTTCACTGCTTTCATTTGTTAAGAGGTTGATTTTTCTTTTTTTTTTTTTTTTTTGCCCTTCATGCAGAAGCAGTTTTCTTTACTTATCTTGTCCTTTTTTACCTCTTTCATTGTCTGAAACTGAAGTGGAAAAGAGGAGTGGAAGAGCCATAAACAGTGCAGAGAAAATGACAGACTGCTCTGTGTCACTGACTCTGCAGAACAGGTCACCAGGCAGAGACATCAGCCTCTTATTGCCTATGCTCAGTGTTTCATATTTTTTATTTGTCTTTACTGTTATGTATCTGATTTGGAGACATGCATTTTTTTGACAATGACCAGCCAATAAGTCCACATTTGTCAAAGAGAAAATGAGATAATCATCATGTGGCCTGGTATTACTGGGAGGGCAGATTAGATTTGCTCGAAAAAGGTGGCATTTTATGGTTACTTTTATGCTCTGTAAATACAGGAAGAGACAGATTGAAGAGATTACTTTACAAAAAAATTCCATTTCAAGTCACTGGGGAAGCAGGTAACCTTCAGATCTGAGCTTTGCATGAGAATGCAGTGGAAGAGGAAGGATTTCTATTAACAGTGCCAGCTTAAAAAATAACCCACCACAACATTGTCTGCTGCTCTACATCAACCTTTTCTCCCTGCTTGTTTTGTCCTTTCCACCCACCTTGTCCCCTGGCAGTGCCATTAGAGATGAGCCAGTGACTCGGGGACGTTCCTTGGCTAAGTGGTCACAGTCCCAGTGGCTCCAGCAGAGCGGGGACGATTTATGCTGGTTGAAGGATGGTCCCTCGTGGCTTGAGCCTTACCCAAAAGGGTTTTTTTTTATCAGCAGTTCTGGGATTTTTGTTTGGTTTCCTGAGGTGACCGAGGTCACTCGTAAAGTTTGCACCTGTGTCCAAAGTTTGAGGCTGTTGGTGATGGGTGTATCAGGGCCTTTCAGAGCTGCTCTGAGTCTGAAGGAGATGGTTTAGGGAGACAGGCTGGCTTCTGGTTGGAAAAATCAATGGATGTTTTAAAATAAACAAACCAACTAGATGGACCTTTGTATTATCCAGACCATGTGCCATCAAATCAGTTTTTTATTCTCCTGCTCATGCTTAGATTGTGGAAGAATGGAACTAATCTGCCACTTTTGTGATAGCCTTTGAGGCAGGACTGTGGTTTTGTGAGGGGCACCTCCTGTTTCTTTAGTAAGGTAACAACACAGTCAGTGTAAAAATGATTTAATAATATTGATTGTTTTCATGCAAAGCCAAAAAGGAGTCTGTTGCATAATAACAATTTGTAAACTTTTGGATGATGCTTGGGTAGAAATGGGAACTTCTGGATGCTTGTTAATCCAAGCACCAACACTGTGTCTCTCTTTGCACTTGAGATGTGCACCCACATGGAACTATTTCAAGAGCAATAAATGAAATCAGAGTGTGGTCCATCATGCTACTTACAATAAAAAATAAATGGAGCCAATTAGAGTAAAATAGTTGTGTATCAAGCTCAGATGTGTAGCTATCCAAATAGTCACCAAACAATATGTTTAATTTAATAAAGATTCAAGTGATCTTTGACCAGTGTTTTAATTAGGTTTAAATGAAAATTAATTTTATGTCCCATACATGGCTCTGGTGTATTTACTTTTCCAAGTACTTCAGGTGATTGCCCATATTCCCAGATTTGTCATATTTGACTTTTTAACCTTGTGAAATGAAGCATGAGGTCCTTTGGCACCGATCACAAACCTGATGCAGGAAGCTATGTGAAATCCCAACTTTGGCTTTCCTTTGGTAGTCACAGAAACTCCAAGCAGTGAAATACTCGTGGCTCAGGCACAGAGGGGAATTGTGGCTCTATTGAGGTCAATGGCACAATTATATTTGTCCACAATTTCATGCTTGGGGGAAATACTGCTTACCTGAAAGGGCTGAGGGTGTTGAATAGACAGCATGGGCAGCTGAACGTGGGAAAGGGAACTGTGAGATTTAGCAGGGTTTGGGCTGGAGGCCTGGTGAAACCTACACCAACTCTGTCCACTGGGTATGAGAAATCCGTGTTTCATCACAGACCTTCAGAGTCTCTTTCCATTGAGGTTGTCTCACTTCAGAAGCAGGAGATGACCTTCTTGTTTGTGGTGGTGTCTGGGTACTCTGTTATCTGCACCTCCTTGCAGAAACAACCTCTCTGCAGAGCTGGCTGTCCAAATATGAGATAAGTAGGAGAGCCCATGAGAAGTCAGGTATTTATATCTGCTCTGCCCTCTTCTGCTGTCACAGTACTTTTTCATATGACTCCTGGGCCCAGCTGTTTTCATAGTAGATGGCTTGTAAGGTTTGCATTGCTGTAACTTGGTGATTGGCTTGGTTCCTAAGTAAAAAAAGAACTTTTATTTTTTTCACTTTTATTTTTAATTGATGAAATTTAACTTTGTGCAGGCTCTGCACACAAATAGAACAACTGCTGTTGAGCTTGTCAGCCCTGGCAGTGTCCTGTTGAGAGGCCTCCTGGAGTCAAGTGCACTTGCCTTCTCAATATGAAAAGGAATTTATATTTGTAATGAATATTCATACGAGAAAGACATGGGTGATCTGCAGATAAAATGAAGGTTTTTAGCCTCACAAAAGCAGTACTGTGAGAATTAGGATGGAGGGAATCTAAAATGGCACAATTCAGCCTATCCCATCACAGGAGCCAAAGGGTGCAATTCTGCCCAAATCGAAGGAGTAGCTTTCATTTACCCCCACAGTGAATTTGTTGCCTACCCAGCCAGACCTAATACATTTTGACATGAACAGATGAGAGGATCAGTCTATTAATGCAGAAGATTTAGTAGCTATTTGGTGAGTTTTTCCCATCTTTGACATTTCAGAATGGAGCTTAACGATGCAGCAGTTTAGCACAAGCAACCTGACTGCACGGGGACATTGCTTTTCCTCTCTTCCTGCTGCCTTTTCCAGGCTTGGCATTCTCAGTATGGATGACTTGGGACTGTAGGGTCCCTTTTCAAGTGCACCTACAGGCTTTGCCACAGCTGTTAAGCTTCCTTTGTGAAGCAGGAGTTCTGCAAGGGCACAGGTTAGTCAGTTTTTCAGAGCTCAAAATAATCCTGTTTCCCTGGTTCCTCAGAAGATTTTGTGTTTAAAAAATAAAAATAAAAAAAAATTACACACTTTAATAGAAATACTTTTCCTTCATTAAATTAAATCTCTAAAGCCCAATAGCATTTTCAGTGCTTATATGAAAATGCCAGTGGGGATTTGAGATTAAAAGCGGTATTTTTCTACAAGTCAATGAAGATCTCAACAGGAAAAAACACTCTTCAAATATAAATTCCTCCAGTATCGAGAAAGACAGATTTTCTACTTAGGTCCTTGATAATACTTTTCCCAACCTTGTTATGAAACTCTGTTTTCACATATCTGATATAAGGCTGTTACACATTAGCTCTCCATTTAATGATATCTTATTAATAGTGCCTTTTTTATTATAGAGATATGCCAAGCTACTCAGATTTAATTCATGTTTAACAGTAAACATGAGGTACTGTGACCCATTTATATGCAGCTCAGGTTCTCTGTTTCTATTAAAAAAAATAAAATAAAACTGAATGGCATATTAAAAATGTAACTAAATATACCTACTATTGATTTATATTGGTATAATTTTGGATGTTGCCATGAAAAGCCACTTATATATGTGACCCACAGCTAGAGGAGTAGGAAAGGAACACAACAAAAAATTCCCAGGAAAGATTTGATGGTGCTTTGTTTTGGGATTTTTTTTTCTCCCTCTTCTGATGTCTTCTATCCATCCAAGAAAAAAAAATACCCTAAAAACCTAAGATCTGCATTTTTGTAGATAAAATACTGCATGATCAAAGTGCAGATTTTGGGAAAGCACTTTCCAGATTATTTTACAGGGAAGAGAAGAAACAGACATCATTTGGCTTTAGTAATAGATGCAAAGAGATGTAAAGGTTTTATTTGATTCAAGGATCTGAAATCAATGTATAAAACCAGATAATCATTGCTAGTGCTTTTAAAATGGAGGAAAATAAAGCAAGAGTTGTGAAAACACATCAAAAAATATCAGGTGGGTATATACAGTCCCTATAGCAATTTTCTTCATAGAATGGTCTGGGTTGGAAAAACCTTAAGGATCATCTCATTCCAGCCCCCTGCCATGGGCAGTGACACCTTCCACTACCCCAGGTTGCTCAGAGCCCTGTTCAGCCTTGAACATTCCAGGGATGGGGCAGCCACAGCTTCTCTGGGCATCCTGTGCCTCACCACTCTGAGTTTGGGAGGTTCCTGATGTGCTGCTTAAAATAGCCATCAGTTTCTCAGCAGTCACCTGTGCTCCCAGAAAAAGCCCAAAATAAGGTTTAAAAAAACCCAGTTAACTCAATGTGGTCAAGTAGAGTGTGCTCAAGGACAGTCCTTGAATTCTGTCTCTGTTTTCAGATCCCATCTTCTGTCAGCATGGGAAGGTTCTCTCACTCTGGCCTCCCTCCTGAAGTTGCACAGACAAATCAGGGGAGAGCTGGGATAGGGAAACAGTATTTTCACACACCCCCTGTCATTTTAGGTTTTCCAAACTGTGTTCTGAATTTGAGCCTTCAGAGAACCCCAGTCTTCAGGCTTTGGGGATGTCTTATGTCTTCATGCTGAAGCTACTTTTCTTTGTCACCTAAGTCAATATTCACTGGATTAGCTGTTGAGCAAGAGCAATCAGGATCCTCTAATCTTCTCTTCAGGGTGTCAGTGTGGAAGGAGGGAAAACAGAATTCTGGTTCATGTGCTATTTAATGCTATGTACTTTAAAAAAGGAAAATAAATTCTCCTGTCTAATGTATTTAGGATGCTCCTGGAAGTGCAAAGGTGGTTTCGGGTGTCTTCAGCCTAAAAAATGGGTTTTGCCTGGAGACTTTCCTAATGCTGGCCAAGTCTCCTTAGCATATAAGTATTGAAAACTCGGAGATTTTTGCCACTATTTTTTCACATCTGATTTTTGTGGTGCTCTTCCCTTAAGTACAATTTGGAAATATCTATTAAAACAAGCAGGAGAGGCAGAGGTAAATGGATTTCTGGAAGACTTGGCCAAAGGAGGAACTCTGGTTGCCTATGGATACTGACATCTCCTGAACTAGGTGACAGCTGAATGCAGTTTTTGAAGATCTAAACTATGGACTTAAATGGGATTTAGGCGACTTTAGTGGCTAAATCTGTTTGCGGATTTATTCCTGAATGTCTTTTGAAAGGTTACTCATCAGTTCAGTGGAAGAGCAACTGAAAGAACACAGGATTTTTGACTTCTCTCCCCATATTCAGACAGTGCTACATTATGTGTTTGATAGAGGACAATGACCTTCAGAAAGTTTTCCATCATTTTAGAAGCTTTCTCAAAACTAGGACAGTGGTCTGGGCTCAGCCCTGACAACTTCTGAAAAGCCTCTCCAGGGTTCAGTCCTAAATATCATCACTGTGGACACATCTGGTTTGAAAGCTTAAATTCTGCAATGATGAGAAAAATCTGCTTGAATTTAATGGCATGGAAACTCTCTTTTTTCTTTCTGTACCTCAGAAATGTGCAGGGCTACATTAAACCAACACTCTGGAAACAAAACCGCTTAAATCCACGCTGGCTTTTGCATGTGCTCTGTATGGTAATAACTGTGGCTAATGGGAAGATAGCTTCTACAATTATTATAATCAATAGATTGGGAATGCAAAGATAAAGCAAATTAGGACTAATCTGTTCTCTGTTTCTCCTAAATCAGTTCATGAACCAAGAAGACAGCGCAAGTGCTGACTTAGCTTTTCATTCAAATCGAGCTTTTGTGCCACATATTCCTAAGGACAGAAGAGTTAAGTCTTCCACTTGTCTGGAGTACCCCTATTAATTTTTCTTTCATCTGAAAAAGCTCCAAATCTCTCCAATATTTTTGCCTGGAGAACAGTATGGTTGGGTAACACATGGCTGTCATCAGAGGTAAAACCAGGGAGTGTCCTCCCAGCCTGGAGGGGCCAGGGAGGTGTGGGGAGTTGGGGTACAGATGTTTTGCTGGTGGTTGTGCCAACCACTCAGTGGTCTGTGCTGGATGAGCTGTTAACCCATATTGCTTCAAGGATTCATCACTTGAATGGGCTTGAAATTGCTTTTCTCTTACTGACAAAGTGCTTCCTGAAAAATCTCCTTTTCCGTAGCCTGAGGGATATTTGGGAAGAATTACCAACTCCTGTACAACTGGGGGACACTTAGCACAAACTGGGATGTGCGTGGTCATGTCGTATTCACTGGTTTTCAGCTCCATGAGGAGCCCCAAGGTTGACTGCTGGCTCTGAAGCCACCTTTGATAAAGGGAAGTAGCACTGGATTCCAGCTCAGCTGAAGGTCATTAGCATTCTCCTGCTGTATTACATGCAGATTTTCTTGGCTCACAAGAATAGCATTACATGGAGTATGCATCCTGTATCAGCTAAAGAAATGCATGCATGCAGAGATATAGCCAGGGTTTATAGGCTTATGAGAAGACTTATAAACAGTCCTCTCTTCCACCTCCTCTGTCCTTATTTCCCACTGACATTCCCCCTGGCTGTGTTTTCCCTTCTTCACCCTTATTTACTTTCAACAGATTGGGGTGAGAAGGTTTGTTTTTACTTTAAATAACTTAAAATCTGCATTAGAGTCTTTGATCTACCACCACCCTGTATTGGCTGACCCTTGGGTGCACAGAGGGTGTTTGGGAGTAAATATAAATTCAGTTATGCATCCTTGGCTCAGGAATTCAAATGCCAGGTGGCAGAATTCCTTACAGTGAGGGGATGTGGATGCTGTCCTCCCTCAAACAGGAAGGGCTGAACAGCCAAAATTGTATTAAATGATGGAGGCATGCATGCTTATATTCTCCCTATCCTTGTTCAGGGATTTTTGTACAATACAGAACATATAAACCCTGTTAGCACCAGGGTGACATGAGATAATGCACAAGATGGGGGAGTTGGAGAACTTGGAAAAATTGATTGATCTTTTCCACTCCACTTTTAATTAGTCTGTTTTTTCTATTTAAATCAGGATGGGGGTGGGGAAACAGCACTGCAGAGGAAATGCCTTTGGAAAAGTCGGGAGAAGTCCATTCCAGCTGTAGGCCTTGGACTGTGGTGATGGAAGAGCAGGCTCAGGGCTGGCAGCAACTGGCTGGTTGGTTACCAGCAGCCTGCACTAAGGGGGACCCTGAGTGCTCTGGTCCTGCTAAAACCTGCATGGCAAGGGAGCCTCTGTGGTTCTGGAGATGTTTTCTCTGCACTCCTTGCTCCTTTACGTGGGGAAGCTGTTTCAGGCTCAAACCACATTGGATACTGCCCTTCTGTCATTCCAAAATGCATCAAGTGAACAGAAATCAAGAGCAAGAAGCTTAGAGATACCTTGCTGAGTACTGGGATGATTTGAGGACAATGATGAGGCAGCTGAAAGCAGTCCTGTGTGATCCAGGGTCATTGTCTTCCATGAATCTTTTCCTTTGGAGGAGTGTTCCAGCTGCATAGAAAGGTGGGGAGATTCACAGGTGCTGTGATGGTTGACATGGTCTGAAATGCCAGTGGACTCAATGGGGCAGGAAGATATTGGTGGCCACAGAAGTTACTCCTGTGTCATCAAGTGATTTTCTTGCTTGTTTTGCCATTTTTGTAGGTGTGGCAGGGCCTGTGTAGCACAGGCAGCTGGCACCTTTGATGGTCTGGGTGGATAAACAAACCCCAAGTGAATTGCAAGTGGCAAAGTCCTGGGCTTTCTTTTGGCCCTGAGTAGCTCCTCAGGTTCAAGCTACTTAATTAAAGAGTAGTCAACAACATGTCAGTGCTGATGGAGGCAATGACACCATCTCAGGCATCCCTCTGTGATATCAACTCATGTCTGAAAAATTTTTTGCTTCTTAATTTATTATTTTTTTTGTAAATATGCCCATTATGCACACTGACTCACTTTTTATTAATGAGAAATGTAAGGCTTTAAAGAAACAATTGCACTGTAGCCTCATTACTATGAAAAATCCATTATGTGGAAGCCATTTGTCAAAGACAATTGTTTAGTTGCTGTAATTTACATATTTATCAAGTTTGATTGGAATATAATGACTTTGACTTTCTTCATTTTTTTTAACCTTTCTAACCCTCTTTCCATGAAAAGGGTGTTTTGGTTTGCTTTATGGGAAAGGGCAAACATAATTCAATTTACATTGACTATCAAATATACTTATTAATGTTTTGAATAATTGGAATTTTTTTTTCTATATTGGAAATGAGTTATGTTTCCGTGCTTTTAAATGGAAACTAATGTGGGGTCTTATTAATCCATGAAACTTTTGCTTCTGCCGAGGGATCTAGCTGGAAAATAGACAGCAGAAGACTCTCTACATAAGATAATGAGTGTCAGGATAGGCAGTCGCTATTGGATCTCCATAATTCTTGTGGCTGAAGGCTGAGAGTGGATGGGTTTTCAGTACAAACACACGATTTATTATGGGTGATTAATTTGCGTCTGATGCTGGGGATGTTTTGACACAGCCCCAACTAGAAGTAAATTCCCTTGGCCACAGGCTGGTAGCCAGGAGGCTGCTGAGGACAGGGATCCACACGAGCACCTTACACTCCACTGAGCTGTTGGAAGGCAGGCAGAGGTGATGAGAAGCTGCTCCAGCAGCTGATACTGGCAGTTGTTAAAGTTAAGAAATGTGGCACTGCTGTTTGCAACTGGCCCCGAGTGAAGAAATCTCTTCCCTGTGCTATGGAAAAAGATACAAGATATGATTTGGTGTCTGCAAAAACGACAGGTGAAGAGCAGGATTCTCCTCTGCGCTCTGGAACATGAGAATTGAACAGAACTGTGGTTTGCCTGCATGTCAAATTCATCTAGAGGGGTCAGTCAGTTCCTCTGGAGTAGCCCAAGAAAAAGCTAGAACAATGCATAAAAAAAATGAACTAATTTTAAAAAGATATAAACAACAAGGGAAGAAGCAAGTGACAAAATATAATGAAATTCAGCAAAAGAAACTGTTGGCTAAATACCGAGAAAAATACCCTCAGGTTGAGAAAAAGGAATAATTTTCTCCAGGAACTGGGTGCTGACCAGATAAGGATGGTCTAGATGAGCTAAAAGGTCCTTCCCAGATCAGCTGTGAAAGGGATTACAGATATTTCAGTGCCTAACTTTGAGAGCTAGTGAATATCAAGCAGCAGGTGGCCAGCCACAAGTATAACCTACGTGACAAAAAATGATCTGCTACAGGAGCTGTGGCATGCAGTTCGTCAGCCCCTTTTCTGTCCTCTGCTGCTTCACAGCATCTCCCACTTGACATTCCTCTCTTTGACGTGTCCCATCCTTTAAATAAATGATGACTGAGAGTGATCCCCTTGAGCTTCAACTTGGAGCGTGTTTTTATTAATTTATTTCTCGCTGTGCTAGATTTCTCCCCCTCCACTTTTAGAGGCTCCTTTGACTTTAATTAAAATTCTCCATAGGCTTATTGCCTTGAGAGAGAGAGAGTGTGAGTGTGTATAAATTGGTTTTAACAGTTTGCTGACTAGATGGGTTTTACAAAGCTCTCACAGCCTTCTGGTGTGTGTCTAGTGTGGGCAACAAAATGTGTTTTCCCTTATGCCCCGTGCTGTATTGATTGACTGCGCCTCTGGAATTTATTGCTAACTAATGATGGGACAAAAAGGACAATTAGGATCGGTGGGCACTTGCAGGCACATGAAGTTAATGTGGTGCTTACAGGGAGCTTTGGGAAGGGGTCACGTCTGTGAGAGGAGCTGTTCTCAGTTTGTTGAGAAGCAGGGGACTGAGCTGGCAGGTTGGCTGGGGAAGGAGAAGGTTTTATGTGTCCAGCTGGAATTTAAACATCTTTGCCATAATTGTTTTTGCAACGGAGGGGAAAATGTCATAAGCAGCATCTGAATAAGAATGGCAGCTTGCTTAATTGTTGGCCCTTAAGGAGAATGGAAAGTGCCCTGACTCCAGGCGTGCATCTCACCCTTTTCCTTTTGAAGGAAAGGATGAGGGTGAGACAGGACTTTCTCCTGCCAGGCTCTGGGATTTATCATACAGGTCCAACACTCTTCGTGCTTTTCTGTCTGAGGTCATGTCTGTGACACCTGCTGATGCTGGAGTCAGTGAATGGAGTGCACTAAGCAGAGCTGATTTAGGGCTGTTGACTCCTCCCAAGCTACAGACCCCCTGACATCATGTCCCTGTGATTAAAATCATTGAAGAATCAATGAACAAAAGCAGGGGCCTGTGAAAAGGGGGACTTTTCCACCCCATCTTTGCCATCCTGCTGACATTAAGAACAGGATTTGAAGCCTGTCTAATACAGTAAAGAAGGATTGGCTCCTGGCTGCCTTAGGGGTGTATGTACTTCAGCCCTGAGGGCAGTCTGCATGCCCCACCTTGCTGAAATATTTCAAAATTTGAATTTGGTGTGTAAGACCCTCTACTGAGGTATATTAATTTTTGGTGCTGGGTGTTTGGGGCCAAATTCTAATTTCAGGCAAGTAGTGAATATGAAAATAGAAACCATTCATGGGTGTCTATTTCTTGCCTGTGGGCTCAAGCCTCTCTCCAAACAGAGTGTTGGTGCTTCCCAGAGAGGTCAGTGGCACGTTCTGAGGAGCATGGCTCTTCATGAATCTCATTTCAGCAGGTTGCTTTTTATTGACCGCTGGCTCAGCTCCTGAAGAGCTCACAGTCAGAGTTCAGTAAAGGCCAAAACCCCTTGCACAACACCCTGCACATCTTGCTTGGGATCACTGCTTTCAAGGTTTTGTACATTGAAGGATTTTTTCTTCCTAACCCTGTCAGTCCTTGTCCTTCTGCCCAGAGAGGGTCTGATACAACACATAAATCAGAAAAATAATCATCTCCTGTGTCCTGTAATTGATCATGTCCCCACTTCTTTTCAATGAATATTTAGGAAGAATAAGTGAGAGAAGGGTTAATGTTGTTCAGGTCAGTGTCAAAAAGGTGGAACACAGGAGATTAATCGCTGACAGCATTGGTTGTGTTGCTTCACTGCTCTCCCAGGTTTGTGATTTTAGCCCAGCAGGCTGAAACTTTGTATGCTTTTCAGTTTTTTACCTCAGAGAGACAGACCTGAGTAGGTCTCCAGCTTTGTCCGCTATTACATGCCACTCCAACTTTTTCTTTTTTTCCTAGTTCCTCTCCTTTTATACTTTTTACCCATTTCTTAAGTGAATAATATGAGACCTAGCCCCGGTGAATGGAGGTTTTCTAGATACAGCTTCTCAGAAACATCTTTCCTGAATTTTGCATGTTGTGTTGCAGCTTGTTCCTTTCCCGAATTTTTATCCATTGGCCTTCAGAGGTTAAGATGCTGGACTCACAGTGTCTGGAATTGCATCTCATGGCAGCTATAAATGTCATTTTCAGCACTGCCTTCCTTGGAAAAATCCATGATGAGCACGGGGATGTGGCTGTGCATCTCAAAGAAACAAGTTTTGAGAATAGCTGTACTGGGACTCTCAATTCTGTTCTGAAGTGCACATGGTTTTGCTCAGATTTTATATGGGAAAGTCTGGGCACTAAAGTTAATCACAATCAAAGCCACAGCAAAACTGGAAAAAAACCCAAAACAGATCAAAGGTGTCCTGGCTGCTCCTGTAACTGCTAGACTACTCTCTGAGGGGGTGGTAATTCCCTCTTTTCTACCTTGGCTGAAATTCTGACATAAATTATTCTCTTATCTTGAAGTCCATGCATACTTAGAGCAAACAAACATAGCCATAGCCTTCTCCACTGGAGAGAACTGATAGAGAATTGCTTTTTAACAGGTCCTAGCATCATCTTTTGAATGCCTGGATTTTAAAGACAAACTCAAAAAGTACCCATGTAATGAAGTATTTCAGGTGGAAATGTCTTGCATCTGAATATTTTATTTCTACCACTTTGTAAAAAGTGAAGGCTACTGGGATGGTGAGAATTCTAGAGGGATGCTAGCTCTGAACAGAGCGAGCAAGAAAGATCCCAGTTAGTATTGATTCCTTCCCAAAGGATCAGGTCTGCTTCCTCTGGGGCAGCAGGCAGCTCCTGAGTTTTCCATCTCCTCCTCACCGCTGAGGGGCTGTGGAGCTCAGTTAAGAGAACCCTGTGGAATGGCTGAAGATCTTTATTGCTGTCACTGGTGGTGACTGAAGAGGTGCTGCTGCATATGTAAGATACTGCATTTCTATCTGATGTGAGATTTTTAGAGAGAGATAAATAGGATGTGCTTTGGTTTATTCAGTTTGTAATTTATTGCAAGGGGAAAAAAATAAGAGTACCGTAGATCAGAGTTCATGTATTCAAATACAGATGGTGAGTTCTGAGTCAGTGGCATTTAAGGAAATGGCATTGAAAGACACTCAAGTAAAATGAAGACAGTCTAGAATGTTTTTGTCTTGGTGGCTTTTTTTATCTTTTCCCTGCAGGTAAACTTTACTTTCTTGTTCTATATCATCTGAAGGACACATGCATTTTCTGGGATTTTGGGAATGATTTCTGGGGTTCTGGGATTAGACATCAAATTTAACAAGATGATGTACAGCTTTGAGGAGACACATTTGATGTACCACTTAGCCTTCCCATAATTTACTGCGTGCCTCCGGTCTCTGGAGGGCAAGGGGTTGATCTGCACTCCAACCTGACTTTATAAATAGCAAAGCAGAAGAGGGGAAAAAAAGAGCAGGCTGGGGACCTGCCTGCTAAACTGTTATGATATGACAGTGATGCAGGTAGGTGACATTAAATGCTACTGTCTGCATCCTTAATTGTGAGTTGTCATCACCTTGGCCGTTTGAGGACGAATAATGTGCTGTTCATACTCCAGATTTCTATTCTTGTTCATAGGACTGTATGTTCCAACGTTAAAATGCATATCTATAATTTAAAAACAAAACCTCTGGTTTTTAGGAGTGTTTTTTGGAGGCTTTTTTTTTTTTTTAGTGGAGGTAAAGAGGGAGAAAAGATGAGTGTATCTTGACTGGTTTTGCGTGTGGTTAATTTTCCTCCCTCAAAAGCATAGTGAGCTGCCAGTATCAGAAAGCCCAAATGGAAAAATAGCTGCTTACAAGATGTAATGAAGATTAAAATCAAGCACATGGGGCTGGGAGGTAAGGGGGATCTTGCTCCGTAGTCATTTGCCATTTCTGATTTTGCAAATAGCTCTGCAGTGGCGTTCGATCTGTGCTTCAGCATAATTTTACCAGGAGATATTTCTGGCCTTTTGCTTCACAGTCAGATCCCTTTGCTGGGCTATTAAGTTGAAAATGCAGTCAAGTATTAACATCAAAACTGTTTATGTAACCTCCCACCACATGGAACCCCTCCAAAACACCCTGAAACTGAGGAAGGGAAGGGGAAGGAGGGGATGAAAACCAAGAGCTGGGTAGAAATAGTGCCTGCTCTGAGATGCAAATAGGCCAGTTCCTTTCAATAAGAAGAAGTTGGACTGTTGATATATGCCTGTCTGCTTAAACTGTCATCCAGGTTCACTCAGCTGCACTCCAGCAGGGCTCCAGGCCGTTAGGGATGCACAAGGCATTGCTACAGAGGCCTGAGAGGGAAAAGGAGGGAGGAACAAAGGCACATCCAGAAAGAGCATCATACAACGACGCTTTCAGATTCTGGTGGCACTGACAAGCGTTGATAGCTCTGTCAGCATCTGCCTTCAGAACACTGAGTCCCACTTTCCTACCTGCCCCTGTTTGTCCCAATAGGATGCTCACACATGGCAAAAGTGTAAAGGTTCCTTTTTCCCATTTTCTGCTGAAATATATTTAATTTGCTTTGAACAAGAGCAAACCCAAATCCCAGGGCCTCTGAATAAGGGGAGTTATGGGGGAGGAATACAATTAATGTCTTAATCCTGTGTCACCCTTTCTTTGAGACACTGTGCTACATTAAATTGATTTTGCAAATGAAAGCTAAAAGCTAAGCAAAAGCCACCAATCTATTTTGCCTAAAGATGATTTTAGTGCTCTTTATGTTCCTCTAAATGACAAACCAATTTGTTACCTGCCTACATAAACATTTGCCTATATTAGCCCCAGAAATGTTTTATTTTTATTAGCCCAAACTTTATCTTTTTATGAAGACACAGGGGCCCAATAAAATTAGTGTGCAAATATAATACCCAATTTGCATTTTCCCATGGTCAGCAGAAAAGCTGAGTAAAATCAATTTGATATTAGGTCAGCATATACATCAATAAAGCATACACTCACACAGGACCATTGTAATGGTCCTGTAATTTCTATGCTGCCAGAGTAAAGAGATTAAATAATATTAAATGCTCCAAAATAGCTTTACTTTTAAGAGGAATGTAAAAAGAAAGAGAGACTTTGGCATAAAACGGGCAATAAAGGATAATAGTTGCACGATCTCCAACTTTAAAGCATCGTGACAATGATCTCAGAGGCAGCCTCCCTGCGAAATGGCCCCAGTTCAGCACAGCTCTCATGCCAAAATTATGGTTAAGCGCATTTTTTGAGCACCATACAAGTCCATCAAACAAATCATGTGCTTAAGCACCTGACAGAGTCAAGGACAGATCCTGAATGAAAATCCAAGGCTGGGAAGGCTTTGGATGCGGTTTGGAGCATTGGATGCAGGACCACTGCTGAGTAGATGGCCCATGCACAGAGGAGGCTTTGCTGTAAAGAGCCTGGGCAGGACAGAGTGCAGGTGATGGGAGTCCCTGAGCCGTGAGGGTCCCCTCTAGCACTGCTGCCCCACCACAGACTTCTGTGGCTTCTGCATGGCAGACAAAGTGCTGCTGCCTCCAGGTGCAGGTAAAACTACATAGGAGTGGGTGTCTGACTACCAAAACCCATGGCCCAGTCTTTGCTCATCGCTCTGTGGTACAAATGGCATCATTTTGACCTTCTGCCCTGCTTACAGTTTCTCTGTACTGCTCAAGCCAGCTGTAAGAAGGCGAGAAAGAAAATCTGACCTCACCAAGTGCTGTGGGATTTGGTAGTGACCAAAAACGCTGTTCCTTTGCGCTCTCGTGTTGCTGAGATGCGCGCTCTTACCTGAAATGACATTTGTGGCCAGAAGGAGCAAAAATAAATGGGATTAGGTGCTGATCTGGTCTCTTAGGAAAAACCAGAGTACAGTAAATGGTGCCTGGATTTGATTTGCTAAAGCAGGTTAATGTGGTGGAGACGAGGCTCTTGGGGCAGCGCCGACACCGGTGTTCGCTTTCCACACAGATGTTCCAGCTCTGTTGGACACAAACGAGCTGAGGTGGCACAGAGGAGTGTAATGCAATAGAGTTGTTTTGATTTCCTCTGTGGAGTCTTTAACTCGCAGGGTTTTGAATAAAAAATGCTGGCAACAGCCCACCTCGTGCTGGGAAGTACCTGAGACAGGATGACAATATGGAATTCGTTTGCAATGGATAACATTCCATTAAAATATATATGGGTATTTAGATCAAATCGTTATTTGGCCATATGTTTTTAGGATGATGGATTCCTATGGATTAGAGCCTTATGGTATTCCAGAGATGACAGTATTTTTCTAGTACCTTTCCCAACTTGGAAGTCTTCTGTGAAGGAGTGAAATTCACTCCTGAGTTGTCCTGGTGGGCACCAGCCTAATCTGGACCAGATTTTGAGGGTCAGACCTCTCATCCTGAGTGCCAGTTTGTGAGCTTGAATCATCAGCTATCATGGCTGCAAGACTTAAAGAAACCACAGAGCTGCAGTCTGATTCTGGTCTGAAAAGGTGGCAGAAAATGTTGGATGTTGAGGAGTGATGTTCTACCTCAGCTCTGTTACAGTACCTCATCTTGGTGGTACAAATGAAATTCCATAAATTTAATATTTCTGCTTGAAATTTCTAGATACTTATCATTAAGCTGATATATACAAATACTCTCATTTTCATGTTTTTATAGTAGCATAAAAATGAAAATTGAATGAAAATGGCTAACTGAATTTCCTGCCTCCCCATGAAGGTTTAGAATTTGATCTGACTCTCTCTTTGTAAGTAGAAAACATTTTCTGTGCAACCCTGCTTTAGGTGCAGTAGCATAATAAGCAACCAGGAGTGGAAATTGCTGTTTCCTGGGTGAGAGCTGAGGGAGTGTTGCCAGTGGGGTTGTTTTGGGTGATTGGCTTGAACATACCAAAGCTTTAGAGGGAAAGGAACATGGGTTGTGGGCCAGACAGCACAAGGGATATTCAGAGTAAGAGATCTGAGCTGCTTGCTTGCAGCTCATTGAGCTTCTTTTCAGTGTGAAATTTGTGTGGTATGGTTGCTGGAGAGCCAGAATAGATGCTGAGGCTAGTGATGGTTGTTCTGAACAGATCTCAGATGTTCAGAGATGCTCAGGGGAATTCTCCTCTGAGCAGAGGCAGGATGGCAGGGGGTGAGTAGCAGGACACCAGGGTGTAACACACAGTGACAGATTGTTTAGGTCTCAGTCATAAGTCAATGCAAATATTATCCATGATGATGATAGTGGTAGCCTTCAAAGGGAAGAGAAAATGTTCATTTCAATCTTCAAGATACTTTCCAGAACAGAAAATGAAAAAGGAACAATTCCAGACATGTCTACTTTTCTTTCCTGTATTTCCAAGAAAAACTCTTTTGTCAAAGAGTTTTGTTTCTAAGATTCACTGCTATGGTGTTCAGAAGGGTAAAAGTGGTACAACAGATTTCTGTGCATTTCCACAAGTCTCAAAGCTGTGGCTAAATAGAATGTGCCTCTCTGTTATTTTGCTTAAGTGCTTTTGGCACCTACTAAGCAAAGCTATACACTTCTAATCTTCTTAATTTTGATTGATCTTTTCAATCCTGAAGTAGAAAATAGGATGTATTTCTAATGTAACATTTAAATTAAAAAGAAAAATGGTGTTTTATAGTTGTTTAGTGGGTTAACTTTGGTTAGCAGCCAGATGCCCACACAGCTGCTCCCTCTTATCCAGTACAGGGGGAGAAAATGAAAAGGAAAGGCTCATGGGTCAAGAGAAAGAAAGGGATATTATTTACTAATTGCCATTGTGGGCAAAGCAGACTTGACTTGTGGGGATTTTAATTTATTGCCAGTTAAAATAGACTTGCATACTGAAAATTATTGATTATAATAACGATTCTAATAAATGTTATGAAGCATAAATAACGGCAATTTTGTAATTGAAAACAAGCAAAGCCAAAGCCACAAAACACCCCAAACCAACCCTCTGTCCAAAAGTTTCCTAACCAGTGGTGTTCCAGATCCAAAGAGTGGCAGTCTTGTTGCTGAGCATCACATCTGTGCTGAGCCACAGTCCCTCCAATGCAATGCTGGTTTTCCAGGAGGGGAGAAAAACTTATCTCCTCTTGCAAAAGCGATCCCAGCCTTCTCCTTTTGTTCTTTAAAGCTGGTTTGCTGATTTATCTCCTTCCTCCCACACTACTAAATGTTAATGCAAATGATGTGGGATGGTCATCGACTTCTAGCTGATGGGGTTGTGCTCCTTTTCACTGCCTCCCACTTTTCTTCTGCCAAGAGGATTGACCCCACCAGCTGCTGGGTTTGGCAGAGACTTTCTTATATTTCTTTGCCTCTGGAGCTCAAAAACATCAGAGAATGGTGAAGCTGGTGTAAGAAAGAACAAACGAATGGCTGAGTTATAGGGAGAGCAGCTGCAGGACTTTGAGATGCTAAGAAAATAAAGGAAGAAACCTGCTGCAATTGCTTCCTGAGAACAGCAAAAAATGAATTGATTATTCCTATGGCTTTGTAAGGTGTGATTTGCCTTGGGGAAAATGGAGCATTTCTAAGAATTTGGGAAATTTAAAAAAATTAACTAAAACGTGGTCTTGAGGACTCTCACATATCTTTGGAAATAAAAGTCTGGCTTTGGATATGTGTGCAATACATCCACCTAAATAAAACAGAAAAAAAGAAAAAAAGCTTGCATTTTGTTTTCAGTCTGTAAACTTTTTACTTCAAAACAAAGATTTAAACTGTCCTAGCAATTGGAGCCTGCCGTGTTTAGCATTACCCCTGCTGTGTGTGTTCAGGTTGAGATAAGACATCTAACTGAGGTCCTGACCTCTTATAGTCTTTAAAATTCCCAGAACCCATTTTGAAAGAGCATAATTTTCATTTACTGTTTATTAAATGCAGTCACAGCACAAAGAAAGAAAGGATTCTGGTCGACCCATGTAGGTTATGGCTGGAGCAGGTGGCCAAAGTGGTGTGGTTTCAAAACTGAGGGATTAACCCATGCTAAATTCAGCATAGTTGGAATCTAAATCTGCCTCCCACCTATCTGTAATTTGAAGTGGAAATGGCACATTTTCATGCCTTCGCTGGAGAAGGTTCCTGGATTTAATCTTGGTCTCTTTTCTATACTTTTTTTTTTTTTTAACTTTTCTTTCACTTAGAGCAGATGCAGTCCCAAACACTTAAGAGATTTAAAAAAATCACTTCTAAATCCTCCAGAGCAAAGCCTAATAAATCTAATTTGTAGGACTTTGCCATTGCCTGGCACTGTCAAGGCTTGTACCAAGTGTAATGCAGGGTGCAATTGGCTTTACCTTGGCTGGAGCCCCACTAGCAGTGGCCCAGGGGTACATTTATCACGAGTGAGAGCACAATTACAGTGCAGTTAAACTCGCTGCAGTAAATCCCAGGGTTTTAAAAGAGAGCTAAAATTGTTGTTGCAGGTTTGGCTGCATGGCATGAGTCTTGCAGCCCTTGTGCAGTCTGGGAAGGAGACCTGGTGACGCTGGCTCTTTGCTCAGGGGTTGCGCTTGTTTATAACGCACGACCGATTTTAATAAAAGGATGTGCTTTCAAAATGAACAGTTGTTTGCTTCTGCATCTGGGGCACAGTTTAATGATCTCCATTTCTCTCTTTTCCCCCCTCTGTCCCCTGCCCTTTTCTGCTGCAGCAAACCTGCGTCCAGGAGCTGAACAGAAAGTGGTGTTCATCACTGCCCGGGTCCATCCTGGGGAAACGCCCTCTTCCTTCGTCTGCCAAGGTGAGTGTCTGCACCGAGGGGGCAGATCTGCTGGGATCTGATTTCCTGCTGATGGTGCATGACTTTGGTGTGGATAGCTTTGGCTCTGAAAGGGTGACAGGTTTTTCCACAGCGAGGGTATCAGCAGAATGTCTCATCTGAAACCTTGAGGCCACAGGAGTAGATTGTCTCCAAGTCTTGTGAATGTTTGCTGAACTTGGGCAGAATTGGGCTCTGAAGCTATTTGGGAAGAATGAGACAGTCACACTCACATACAATAGATTTGTGTAAAGGTCCTTTCCTTAGAGCTTTTCCAGCCCATTTTGCTGGAGTTTATTCTGTTAACTGCTCATTTTTTCTTGCTGTGTACCATCTCCAGCTTCTTTTCCATCACAAAGCGGTGACCCTAGTTCCAGCTGAATTCTGAGAGGCCTCTCTTTGTCTGAAGCTGCTGCTCTGAGGAACACAGCTCCCAGTGGCTGACAGCTGTTTCCTGCACAAAGCATTCCTGCTAAAAATAGAAAGCAAATTGCCCGGCTTGTATTTATAAAGAGTTGTAAATCTCAGGCTTGTGGGTACAAATAAATAAATAACTCTGGCACGCCTTCATATAATTTCATTGTATAGGTCTGAAATATCGTACTTACGCATGTGACTGTCTGCAGCAGTAAAGTGTTGATGGTGTAAATCAAAGCAGCTCCCCTGGAGCCAGGGCAATTTGGTAATTCACTGCAGCAGCTTGGACCTGGCCCTGCTGAGCCGATGAGTTGCATCAATCAAGCATATGCAGAGTTTATTGCGTTGTCTGCTCACGGTGCCGCAGACTCGGCTGCCATTGGCCCTGCTGATACCCAAAGACCTCGGTGGGGAGGTCTGGCACGTGTTCATGGTGTCCTCTGAGTGCTCCTCATCCTGGCAAGGTGCTGTGCCTGGCATCTCTCTGAGGCTAAAGGTCAGCAGCTGCCCCTTGTGCCGCCCCAGCCCCGTGGGCTTGCAGGACGCTCTCCTTGCTGGCCTGGAGGAGCAAAGGTAAAACCCTTCCTCTAATAAAACAATGCTTCAGACTGAGAGCAGGAAAACTCAGCGAGTTTCCCATCTCCTGCCGTGCCACAGTCAATGCAGGGCATTATAGCACACATGATGTTTGTTAATGAATATGGATTTTTAATTGGCTGCTTTGATTCTGTTTGTGGCTGCTGGCATAGCCCTGTGAAATGAAAGCTGAGGCATGCTGCTGAGGTGGTGCTTTGTAAATGATGTTATTTTATTTTGATAAGGGAGAGTTTATTCAAAAGGGAAATAATCAAAAAAAAGGAAAAAAGAAAGATGTGTAAAAGCGTGTGGCATGCTCAGCATGATGAAACAGCCAGAGAGAAGTCACGCTCTGATTGTCTCACAGAAACTTTGTGCTTTGTAAGAGCAAAAAACAACAAAGAACCCCCCACACCCAAAAAAATAACAAAAAAAAAAAGCAGGAAATAGAAGAAAAATAACAAGGAAATAAATATCAAGGTATCAGTTTTGGAGAAGCACATGAGAAACTTGCTGTGGCTGCACTTATGGATCCTCCTGTGGATCCACAGGCACTGGACTCTGCACTGAGCCCTGCCCCATGCAGGCAGAGCTGCCTCGTGTGCAGAATTAGCATCCAGACAAGCAGAAATGTCAAACATTTCAAGGCTGTTGCAGCATTGTTTCCAGCGCTGCCAAATGTGAAATTGGGTGCTTGCTCCATCTTTGGAAACTTTTGTGTGGGAGGATCAAAAGAAGGGATAAAAAAGATTCCTCTGGCATTCA
This sequence comes from Poecile atricapillus, assembly GCF_030490865.1. Lineage (NCBI taxonomy): Eukaryota > Metazoa > Chordata > Aves > Passeriformes > Paridae > Poecile > Poecile atricapillus. Next base: position 26,928,744 of record NC_081255.1, on the reverse strand, counting down.
AGTTGAGGGCACACTTAGGAATTTTATTTCTGGAGTCTCAGGAAGCTTTTTGGCATAGTTAGGTGTTGCAGATTTTATATCCAGATGCCAGCTCAGTGCATATGGAACGTGTCAGGATTATTTTTTTTTCTTGGTGGAGAGATTTCTTCTTGAACATTTGATGATGCTTACCACCTGGAGTATTAAGATCTGGAAACTGATCCCAGAGATTCCCCAGGAGCAAGCAGCATCTCGTGGATGGAAGACCAGAACTGTGACTGCCCAAGCTTGGAGAACCATTCCATAGGGGAATAGAGAATTAGCTAAAAGCTTTATATTTTTTTATTTCTTACTTTTTCCTGTTGATTTTTGGTTTTGTTCAGTTCAGTCCTTGTCTTCTTTAAAGCCTGAAGATAGTATTTGACTCCTTATTCATTTTTTCTAGCTGTCTTTGAGCTGGCCAGTTTCCTTCCTGCCCTCTTTGGCCTTGTCTCTGCTGAGGGATTTTTAGTGTATATTCCAAACAGGAGCTTTCTGGGGCCTGACTGAAGCTACCTATTACAGCCCCCATTGTTTTGGGTTTTTTTGACTAGCCAAGGTTCCTGAGAAGCAAGTTTTCTAGCTTTAATACATCAAGAGATGCTCATTCCTGTCTTTCCATCCTTTGTCCTCCACTTTACCCACATATTATGAATAAGTAAGGGTTTTATGTTCCTGTGGGGAAAAAAAAAAAGCTTGTCATCTCTCTGTTCAAAATTGTTTCTCTGTCATGCTTCTTCATATTCTACTATGAAGAATCCACTGAAAAGTGAATTTTGGATACAAATGCCCTTCATTCCTGCAAATGTGCAAGTATTTTAAACTTGGATGCACATTTCTGTCACCTTCCAATGTGGAGTGCTTGCAGCAGTAGCCAGACCTCCCTAGAACCATCAGGCACCTCATCCAGCACTTACAAACAAATGCTGCAATATTTCACACATGCTGCAGTTCAGTTCCTTAAAAGGCAGACAAAACCCTGGAGGGCCTCTTCATAGAAAGATGGATTAAGAGCCTTTTGTTTCTGTTTTGGTCTTTTAAGAGTTAGTACAATGGTTAGCCTTTTTAGGAAGTTTTCCTGGTGGTTCTTAACTTGTGGTGGAGCTCAGGGCTGGAAATGGAGGCCCAGTCATCAGAGAGTATATTCAGAATATTCACATGAGTACCTTTCACATCCAAAGGTAGGGTGGTGTTCTCCTTAGATGGTGATGGTCACCATGAGCATTGATGTCTGTAACACTTTTAGGGATGAATAAGTAGGAGTAAGGCTCAAGATTAAGATTTGTTTTTACTTTGCTCTTATAGACCATTTTTAATATTAACCAACTAATAACCATATTAACCAACTGGAATCACTGCTGCTCCTGGAGGGCCTTTGTAGTCAGCACAAAGAAGTGCAAATTCATTTTACAGCCTAAACTCATCTCTCTTGGGCTGTTCAGATTTCTGAGGGGCTTTTCTGAAGTTGTGGGTTTAGATTATTTTCCTTTCTTAGATATTTTTCCTCATTTTTCTCCCCTGCAGTATTTTCATTTCACAAAATGTGTGTTGTTTTCTCTTCCATACCTGACTGTAAAGGCAAATTAACTCTTACAGATGTCAGGTAACACGGTGCACTAATGTGTGTAAAATCTGTGCAAGCCCTTACCCTACAAACACTGGCAAAAAGTGCAAAAAAGGCACTTTTCAAAAGGTTTGGGTTTTATTCAAGATCTGGCAATAGGGGTATTTTTAGCCCCCAATATTCCCAGAGTCTTATTTTTTTCCCTATGTTTCCTAGATTTTATTTTCTTTGTGGGATGAAAGCAGCTGTCCCTCACTATTCACACACACAGAAAGCTGTAGGACACACTCCTATGTTTAAGTTTATCCTGTATGCTCTGACTTTTGCCAGCAGTCAGAAGTCTAAGGTTAAACATGTCTAGATGTACCAAGACATGTATTTCAGTCACTGATTTAGCATGTTCTGTTAGTAGGATGTCATTTGTTGATTTGCCAGTGTGGCATCCACCATGCTATCTAAATGCAGAAATGAAAATTTCTACCCTAAGCCTCTAATAGGGTTTTCCAGGCTGGGATGCCAGAATGGAAAACCCAGTGCAATACAGGAGGGAGAGAAATCCCACAGCTGGGTTGGAAGTTGCTGAGTATCTCAGGCCCAGCAATTTGACCTGGAGCTAACCTTGAATCTTACAGGCTGAAAAGGGAACAGCCATTAAAAACAAAATATAAGAAAAACAGACACCTGGGTCTCTTTTCCATAAGAAACAGAGCAAAAATTACTTTTTGATCAATCTTTTTTTCTTTATAGCTGCTTAAAAGAATGCTCCCTCTTGCTTCACCTTATATCAGATGATATGAAATGAAGAAACAGATTACACTGGGCAAAGTCTTTTGATTTTCTGTTTGCATTCTTTGTCTGTTTTTTCAACCCTCACCCACTTGCCAGCAGAGGGTAAGGGAAAAAAAATCTGAAAATTTGTAAAAAAAAATTGATTCTAAGTTTAAAGATTGGAATAGCAGGCAACAGACTGCCCAAAAACAAGTCTCCCAGCAGCTGTCTCCCAAGTTCTGCTGTTGCACTATAACTCTGGGCTAGTGGGTAATTGAACTTGCTCTCTCTGTCACCAGGATGCTCCAGGTGCTATGAAGGATTTAAGTCCTACAGATTCCAAAGTGGCCTCTTAAAGCTGTTTTCTAGTTTGTTTTGTGGAGGCAGTGCCTTCAAATTCTTTGAATTTGATCCTGCATTAAACCTGAAGGAGTTAGCAGGAGAGCTAAAATAGAATAAATGTGGCTTGGGTGGGGTTTTTGTTGTTGTGTTATGGGGTTTCTTTGTTTTATTTTGATATTTATTTGGGATTTTTGTTTTTTATTTCTTGTGGGAAACACAGTCATAAGTGTGAGAAATGTCCTCTTGAATCTTGTTTCTTCTACTTGGAATTTTACCCAGACTCTGTGTTTTCTTATGAAGAAAGAGGAAGAATAAACTGTCAGGGTTAGAAACTACTTTTCTGTTTCTTTTATTAAGCATAAATCTTTTGAGCTTTAGGACTTAAGTGATAGTAACTGGAGGCCAGGACATGTTTTACATGCAAGTGTAAATGCAGCCTTTACATGTGAAAATAACCTTTCTGAAGTAGCAGAGGTGATGGCCTTGCTTAGCTCTCTCCAGGGTATAAATTTCTCCCAAGGGAAAGGAGCTGAGTTCTGTAGCCATTGCTATAAGATGCTTTTGGTAACAGCAGCTGTACTGGAGAAAAAAGCACTGCACCTAGAAATTCCTGTGGAGGTAATGACTGGGTCCTCAGAAGCTTGGGGACATCATCTGCCAGATTCCCTTTCAGGCTGAATGTGCATCTGAATAAATGTATGGCTTGCATCTCACTTTATCTGTTTTATTCTTCTGTCTAGCAAGCCAATTCATCTTCATTTCCAAGCTAAGTTTTCTACCAGAGGAGGAAACAAAATACGATTCCATGGGGAATAGGAATCCTATAAATGCCTGTTTGTTATATTACTGTCAAGTCTCACTTCTGTCTTTGCTGCCAAATGAAAGAGAATGGAAGCAAACACTTATGCTGTCCTGGCTACTTCTAGACTCCATATGTATAAAGGCTTAGTCTGCAATTCCTCTTTGGATGTGTTTGTAAGGCATCTCTGGGTGCAGGAGGAGGTTTGCCATGGCCATGCAAACAAGGAATAAGTGCTCTCTGGTTCAGGAATGCCTTTCCTGGTGCTTCTGGAAAAGTGTTTCTTTGTGGGCAGCATTGCTAAGACTGGAGAGAACTGAGTAACACAGAAGCTCTCCTTGAAGGATATTTTTTATATTTTTTATGAAGACACAAAGCTTCCATTCCCTTTCAGTACTTACTGTATCCTATGCAAATCTTTTCTGGCTGCAGTCCAGAGGAAAGTGCATCCCCTAGAGTTCCACCCTAGAGGTGACTGCTCTTGGCCGAAAGAAGAGCAGAATCTTTCCATAAAGTGAATGGTGTTCTGCATCCAGACAAGGACGTGCACAAGCTGTGTCAGGAGAGTTTGGGAACACTCCTGTGCTTTCAGGAGCAGCTCAGCACTTAGGAGCAGTAAGGGAACGTGGTGAGCAGGAGCTGCAGTTCATGGTCTCTTTTACAGGAGTTCAGGAAACCAAATGATGAGAAGCAAACAAAGGCAACAGAATTCAACAGCCCAACCATGAAATGAGCTGCAGGGCTCTCTTAAAGTTCTTAAATTGCATTCATCCTTCCCACCAAGATTTTCTTTTTTTTCCTTAAGTGCATAGTTCCTAAGCTTTAATACAAAGGGAAACACACTCTCCCTGACTTCTAAAGCCACATGAAAAACACTATTGTCTGTCCCTTGTAAATCTTCTGGATGAGATTTTAGTGTGAAGTATCCCAGGAGAGAGAAAGGTTGTTCTGAGAATAATAAAGCATCCATATTGGAGTAATGGAAATAAAAGCTCCTTTTAAAGCTGTGTTGATGTAAACAGACTGTTAGAGGAATTCCTGCTACCCAGTGTGACATTGGGTTGTTACAGGATACCAAGGCTTTCAATCAATTCACTGTGGTGTCAGGCAGGTATGAGAGGTTATACACCTGGGTTCCTGAGCTGGAGAAAATTTATAATGAGTTTAAATTTCTCTGGCTGCAGAGTTATGTGATTCACTCCCTCACAACACGTGTTTCCTGGTGCTCCTGCAGGGAAGAGAAGGTGTGATGGTGGCAGGGTTTGGAGGGGAGCTGTGCATGGGCTGGGTGCTGCTGTTTGCAACAGCAGAGGAATCCCCAGGGCTCTGGAGACCTGAGCTGTCCCCAAGGGAGGAGCTGTGTTATCTGTGGCTGGCACATCTCTCCCCATCAACAGCAGAGGTTGCTGTCCCACCTCTTCCATTCAGTCTGCAGCAGCAGGAACAGAAAGCTGGTCTGGTCAGGCTCACCCCTCTCCAGCCTTGCCCTGTGTGCTCATCTTTCTGCTTCCAGTAACTCCTCAGCCCTGGGACAGCAAGGCCAGGGTTGCCTGCACAGCTAAGAAATGTCAAGTGGTTTTGTTTGATTCGGTTTGCCCTTTGCCCAGAGCACACCTTTGACTACCTTTGCTTAACTAATCCTCTTTACAGTAATCACCGAGCTAAAGGAGCCCTTGGTCTTCAAGGGGGAGAATTGAGAAGGGCTTCACTGTACAACAGCAGGCAAATTTGTTTTGTCTCCATGTGAGATCGCCCAATTAATCTCTTCAGCATCCTGGTTTTGCAATGTTTCTTGACTGCTCATACTTTTGGATAACAGTGGCTTAAAGATCATTTCCTCCCAGCCCTTCCAACCTCCCTCTAGGGCAGAGCACATCATATTTGTACACACTGTGGCACTTTGCTGATGTCTGAGGATAAGAAAAAGAGAAAATACTGATTCACCTGGACATCATGATCACTTGGCTTTCCTTAATATGGCCTGGTTTTCCCACTAAAAATTGCAGCCTGTGTGGATTCTGAAGGTGCTTATCCATGTCTGCCCAGTTTTCAGGGTCATTTTTTGTGTTTATTGCTCTGCATGGACATGGGCAGTAAGTCCTACACTTTTGGGGAACAGTTTTACCCCCAGGTACCAGATCTTCTCTGGGCCAAGGCAGGAAATAAATATGCAAAACTCAGGACAAAGATATAAAAACCACAGGAAGTTTGGGGTTGTCTTTAGATCTCATTTGCATGGCTCTGTTGTTAATGGCAAAGAAAGGGCTCTGATAAGTGACCATCATTGCCATCAAGGAATCAAAGTTGAGATGAGGCCTTTCAGTCAGTGCAGCAATGTGTGAGAGCTGTGCTGATCAAGCTGCAGGTCAGAATTCACAATTAGGGATCTCTTCTAGCTTTTATAATTTAAGCCCTTTCCATTCTCCTTCAGCAGTGCCCCAGCTCTTCCTCACAACTGATATTAATCTTGCTGGTCTATTGTTTCCAGCTTTGTCTTCTGACCCTTTGTTCTTTGCCTGCCCTGCCTGGGTTCAGCTGAATTGATTTTTTTTTTTTTTCGTTTTCATTTTGTTTTCAGCCCTTTTGTCTCCGAGGTGCCCTGCACTTACCTTCCTGCTCCTTCTGCTCTGCTCTCAGGAGCCAGCATTCATGAGCGACTGGGACTTGGCCGCTGCAAACTTTTCTTTGACATGAGGGCACTCGGATTAAATTTTCCCTCTGCCCCTGCACAGATTGCTCACACGCTCCTCGGCTGCACTGTGTACATGTTTATAAGAGCCACGTCACCCTGACTTCTTCAGCTTACAGAGAAAAGGGTGCAAAGCTTGTTTGGAGGGCAAGAAGAAAGGACTCAGGATGAAAACAGGCTTCTACCCCAGACAACAGCCCTGTAGAGAATGGCTCTGCTCTTTCAGTGCAGTCTGGCTCCTCTGCACTCTGAGGATGGAAAGGGTGATGGGGCACATTCATTACCAGTTCTGCTTAATTTAAGAGTTAAATAAATAAGTTAAGCTCAATTTATTTCTAAGAAGAAATGTAGTCACAAATTGTTTTGCTGGGACCCTAATGCAGGACAAAATTCTATTGAACACTTTGTAGGCAGAAAGGGTAAATTTAGGGGAGTTTTGAACAGTGGCAAAGAGCTCTCTAGAAAGTTGCTCTCACCAGGAAGTTTGGTTTCTTAGTGACTGATATCACCCCAAAGTGGCTATTTCCAGATGTGCCCTATAGTGTTAGTTCAAGGGTCAAATTACTTATCACATGTTCAGTAAATGGTGACACACTCCTGGTTTCTGTGCTCTGACTTGCAGGTTATGGTTTTAGTCTTTGCAGCTGCTAAATGTAAAAGATAATTGGAGACAGATGAAAAATAATTCATTTGTATTTTTTTTTCCTAATGACACAGGTTTGCAAGGAGTGCTTTACTATAAATTTCATACAAACTCCCGTATTTTTCTCTTATTTTCCCTTTCTCTCTCTTTTTTCTTGTTTCTCTACTTTTTTGTCACTTTATCACTGATGGAGAAAAAAGGTGGTGGGGAAGGGAAAGAACAAAGAAAGGCAAAGATCTGTGGTCAGTTAAAAGAGGAGGAAAGGAGAAGTCTGTAGGTCTTCTTATGTGAAATTTTGTTTGAAATTATCAAAGTTTACTTTATTTCAGCCAGTGGTACAGTGTGTAGGCAAAACATTAAAAAGATGGGTGTGCTTTATTATTTACTATTGACAAGCATAAGCCAAATCTTTGGGAGACTACAGAACAGGTGTGACATGGACAACGACAACAGAGCAAGCTCTGGTTCACCTGTCAGAGATCAAGAGTAGAACTGAAAAATGCTGTGACCCAGCCTTGGCCCAGGTGCCATCTTTCAAAAGCTGTGTGTGTCACTCATTCCTTGGGAGAAGCTGGGAACAGAGCTGGAGTTGCACCCCTAATTCCCTGCAGGAGGGGGCCTGCCCTGGAGACACAGCAGATCACTGGGATCTCTGTTTACCCAGAGGGATCTGTGGCACCTCTCCCTTCTGAAGTCTGGCTCCTTCATGCAGTAAATGGGGCTGTTTATTACAGTTAAGTTTACCTTTTAAATTTTAAAATTCAATCTGACTGTTCAAGGTAGAAAGTTAGACAGTCCTCAGCCCTGGTTACATGTCAACTCTGATTCTTCGTCCTGGCAATGTTCCTAATTGCCAAGAATATGAAGGAAATAGCACTTTGACATCAGCTGGTGTGGTCACAGTGCTGCCAGAGTTTAAACCCATCATTGCAAAGTGCTTGGGGACAGCTTCTATCTGGGGCTTGCTGGCACTTGAGATTTCATTTGCATCTGAGGCAGACTGTGAATGTGGTGTGCAATAGAACATTTCTACAGCAATTCTTATTCTGGAACAGGAGCATCTTATGCCTTCTTAGTTTAATATGTTTCAAAGTTGCTTTTGCTTTAAGACTGTCTCCAAACAGAATTCTTTAGGAAATGGTGAGGTTTTTTAGCTGCTTCTTCCTAAAACAGCAACAACAAACCCCCTCAATCTTTGGAGGTCTCCTGAAATGTATGTCCTCCTGACTTTTCTCCCTCGTGCTCCTCAGATGGAAACATGTACTTTTATACTCTTCTGGAGAATTTCAGTTCTTCACAAGGAGAGATGTCAGTTGCTTGTGATGGTCCTACTCATGTGAAGAAATTTTCTGATTATTCCCTTTCCAGTGCTAATTACCCTCACCTTTAGGATCTGCAATACATCTTCATTTTCACAGCAAAATTTTCTCTGGAGTGGAGGTAGGGGCTTATGCCATATTCTGCTGCTTAACAGCCAGGAGCACATCTGCACTGACAGAGAGTGACCTTAATTTATTTCTGTGGAGCTTTTTCTTGCCTGGATGTCATGCAGCGTAAATAAAAGAACAGATCCATCTCCACTGACGACGGGCAGAGCAGAGCTTTTGCAATTTCCTTCTTCATGTAGAGACATGGTCATTTTTTTTATTCTTCTATAAGACAAAAAAATAAACCACAGGGAAAAAAGCTTTTTCCTGCTGGAGCCTAGTGCAAGCAGCTATCCAACAAGTCCCCTCCAGTACCACTGAAGGCGACTTGCAGATACACAACTTTCATCTCTGAGTCAAGGGGAGGAAGTTCAGAGGCAGCCAGCATTTTCTTGGACATCAGATCTTCTCTGAGGATTAGGTTTTTTTGTTTAATAAATCACTCCTTTTTTTTTTTTTTTTCCTTTTTTTTTTTCTTCTCCCCAGAAACAGTTCAGGTGTTACATACAGTCCCTGCTTTATTTGCCTGTCAAAAGTGAAGCTGCAGACTTTGCTGTGCAAATGGGTTTCCATGTTTCATTTCAGTTTTAACTTTGACACTAGAGCAGCTCAGCCTCTACTAGCTTGACACCATCTGTGAAGGGGGAAATGGATACAGGTCTACTTTGGTCTGATTTTGCTCATGTGGTACTTTTGAGCGTCTTTGAGGGGCAAATCCAGAGCAGGCAGGAAGCTCCCACTGGCTTCAGGGGACAGGTAGCCCCTCTGGAGAAGTTGATGCCACTCTTGCCTTTCTCATGCCCAGAAGGTAAAACAGAGAGTGTAAAACAGCTCTTCAGTAACAGGATTCTCTCCCTCTGATTCTGGAGTCTGATGGTTGTCCATTTTAGAGCTGCTGCCTTACTGGAGGTACCAGCCTTGCAAAGTGCCCTGCTTTGCCACTGGAGCCTCACAGATCCCTTTGCCTGACTGGGAGGAGGAGAAACTGCCTTGTACCTTTTCAGTCTATTTGAATGGAAGGACAGGAAAATCCTATAAAAGTGAAGCAGTATAACCTGCAAACCCAGTAAAGTGGAAATCAATGAAGCAGCCAAAAGGTGCCATTACAGCTGGCTTAGTGTAAGTTCTCGTGCATCAAGACTTACAAAGCGATCTCTTCGTTCGTCCCCGCAGGGGAAATGAGGGCAAATGGATGTGCAGGTTCCTGCCAGGCCAAGCTGCCAGCTGCCATTGTTTGGATCTGGGGAGTGTATGGATGTGCCACATATGGATGGCAAAGCCACATCTCCAGCAGAAGTGAACAGCTGGGGTTCAGCCCTGACAAGGGGACACCTCAGCTCTTCTCTTTAGCTGAGCGGATTAAAGTTCTGAACTGAAGCACAAGAAAGAGTTCCTTTCCCACATTCCAGTTTTGTTCTGAGTCCCATACCTGTGTCCTCTGGAGATCCAGAGCATTAGGGCACCACATCCCCCATGGGGGCACCCAGCCTGCTCTTGCTCCTTCCCAGCAATGCGTGTTCCACTTTCATCCCACAGAGGGTGGCACCAGGAGTCTGTCTAGCTGAGGAGCCCACTTGGGATGTGGCCAGTAGAAAATCCTCTACAGGTCATTGAAGATAAAGCCAAATTAAAGAGATACCCCAGTGCACTCTCCCATCACCCTACAGATGAAGGGAGCTGGAGAGGTTAGGTGTGAATGAGTGATGCTCTGCAGGGCCCCTCTGCTCTGTGTGTGTGCCTGCCTGACTCAAGCCTGTTGCCTCTGTTGCTTGGCTGACCAATGTGTTTGCAGATGCTGGAAAGCATTTTTAGACTGTGTTTAAAAAGACATATTTTTCATTTCTTCCCCCACATTATTTATGTGATGCCCTTTCCCTTTTTCACTGTGCATTAGATTTTCATATGTAAATGTATTCTCCGTCTGCCTCCAGAGAAATCCACCTTTTGCCTTCTCGGCTTACACCACATTCTTTGCCTGAGCTACTCTATCCATCTCCAGGCTTCTGCAGTTCTTGTTGGAGCACAGTTGATGCTGTAAGAGCTCGATGTGGCTGCTGCTTGTGTTTCCTGGGCCTGCAGAGCAGCACTGACAGGCCCAGGGGAGGTGCAGGGCAAAACTCATCCAGCCCTCTGCTCCCAGTGCCCACCTTTGTTGAACCAAGCACACTGAAATCCCAAAGGTTCCTGGTTCCCAAGGAAAGACACCTGCCAGGTTATGAAAGGCTAACTCTGGCCATAAATAGGAAGTGCTCTGAGTCTGGGGAGACAATTCAACAAAAGGCTTCAAAGGAGGTTCATCCTCTTTGCTTATTCCTTGCAACTCTTAGTAGTTTCCCAAGAAGAGCTAAGTCTGCTTAGACCTCCTTGTGTCCATCAAAGTTTATTTTTATCACTTTTATAGCTCTACTGGGAATATTTTCCCTGGTGCAGGCAACTTTGGAAAATTTACACTTGTGGTGCAGTCTTCCTGCTGGCCCTGGAAAGGCTTCTGACCTCCACGTCTGCAGTTGTCATGATGGGGAAGAAAGCAGTCATCTTCCAGGCTCTGGGGAGCTCAGCCTGGTCCTGGGTAAAGCAGCAACACTCTAATAATGATGCAGTTTCTCTATTTCCCCTGCAAGCCCCTTACAGCTCTAAATAGCAAACTGGAGAATGAAGTGATTTTCTGTTTCTGGTTTTTTGGGTTTTTTTACCTCCTTGCTGGTGCTGTGTGAGCTGTTGGTGGAGAGCTGAAACTTCCCTTCAGGGCCATGGAGAAAAGTCTGGTGTTTTGTGAGTTGATAAGGATAGCAGGAAACAGTGTAGTGATGCCTGAGTTAATTCTGCCAGGGTACATGCCCGCTTGACTCTGGCTCATGCATTCTGGATTTTACTCCCCTGGTGTTTATTTTTCCCCTCTTTGCAATCAAGCCTCTATTCTGGGTTGTCTCTTGTCTTGCACATCAGGGAAGGTGTAATCTTCTGCATATTCCTGTTCAACTCTAAGGCTGAAATCCTAGCTGTATTTAACATTAGTTAATTCTGTAAAAATTGAGGGCCATAATGCAGTGAATATTTTTCAAGCTGACTGGGGGACTCACACTCATGGGAATGACAGACTTTGAATAATAATGGCCAAGCACATCATATTCTGAGGTAACATCTTGAGAATGTTTCTGATAAATCCCAAGTAATTAATTAATGAAACAAGATCATCTGATCCTTGTAGTGTTTCTCCAGGAGCCCTTTTGTTTTTCCCCAGGAGGAAAAGAGGCATTATCCAGGGGCTATTGGTAGGCTCATTTTGATGCAGAGAGAACTCCAAACTCCTCACAGCATATTAAGAAAATTAAAGAAAGGAAAGCCAGCCAGCAAAGCCACCCACTCAGTCTGTGCTGTGCACTGAATTTAGGAACCCTTCAGGCAATCCTGCAGCAGCAGCTGTGTGCTCCTGCCAATAGCTCCCCTCTTCCTCAGCCTGACAGGTTCTTTCAATTCCACAGGTTCCACAGAACTCTTGCATCAGTTCTACTGGAGAACTGCACAACTTCCCCTGGACCCAGGGAGATTAGTTTGTGGTTAAGCAAGAGACTTCAGCCTTTAGGGTAATTAAGGGGCTGAGATATGGGCTTCTCACTGGGCAAGAGAGAGTCTGCTTCCCTCTGAGCAGGTTTGCACTTTTTACCAGGCAATCCAGCCCTGGCCTCATTCTGCTCTTCTAAATTAGTCTACTCATTTGAAGCTTGTGGGTATCCCATGCTGCAAGGACCAGGAAAGGCAGATATATGAATAATGGGAGGGATTAACCTGATGTTCCACCCGGGCTCGTGGTGTTGCTGGAGAGAGCACGAGTCCCCTGCACCCACAGCTGCAGTGGGACGAGGGAAATGGTGCCACCAACACCCTGCTGCTCTGATCAAATGTTCAAGCAGCTGCCACAAACACCCAAGCTTGAATCTAGTGGGATTTTTCTTTGTTCTGTGCATTTTCTTGAAGTCTGAAAAGACACACAATCCAGTTCAATAGCATCAAAATGAGTCCTGAGGCCATAAATTGCCACATCCAAAAAATAAGAGAAAGGGTCAAACTGTTTGGTTCCTTGGGGTTTCCAACTATTAAACTGCCAAAGTATTAGAGCAAGTCTTAAGGCATGTTCGAAGAGTTTTACCAGAACAAGACTACATGAATGAGACCTAGGCCATCTTTTGTAACAAGATCGCCTATGTGGTCTCATTATCTACTCTAATCTGTTTAGCAATGTTATTTTTATTTTTTTTTTTGGCTTTGCAGACAGGATGAGGCTTTGGGTAGAATAAAGTGTCTAGAGAATTTTAAAGTAGGAACTAGACTTGTCCTCACAAAATGCTTAATTGTCTTCTCTTTTTTTGTCTGACAATTTTAACAGGCAAAATTAAATTCCACATTTTACCCTCTCTGGGAAATTCTGTGAGGTTCTGAGAACCAGCTACGGTTTGTGGAACCCTTTGTATGCTCCTTTCTGTGCTTACTTCTTTGGAAGAAAAGAAAACCACAGAAGTGAGTGTGCCAGGGCAGCAATTCTGAACTGACCAGCAATGCTGGTTGTCTCTGTCACCAGAAGTTTTCCCATCTTGACCACTACAGGGCTGATTTTCATAATGTGCTTATCTTTAGGGAAGAGTGGGGATGGACTGTCAGTGGCACAGATCTCACTAGTGACAGCTGAGTAAGAGCAGAAAAGTTTCAGAATTTTACTCAACACCTAGAATTTTGTGGCCACTTGCCATGTTTCCAGCTACAGTCGGCTCCAATGAGCTTTCATGAGTTTGTTTGGAAAATCCATCTGCTGGTTTTGGCCCCAGCGATGCCAGTTTTGCTGCCCTGCAAATCTGGCCATTGCTATCTCAAGTTGAACACACTAAGATAGCAGACTCTGGGAGCAACTTGCCAAAAATCAGCAGTGCTAGAGACTAAGATCAGGCATTCTGGCTCCTGGTCCCACATCCCAGTCACTGGGAATGCCAACTTTAATTATGTTTTACTGGCAATGTATATCTATATCTTTTCAGCACTGAATTGGGATGCTGTGCTCCAGCCAAGCACCAGCAGCCGCGTATCCTTCAAAGCAGATGTGAATCTTTTTATGAGGAAAGAGCAACAGCTCATAAAAATACATAGGAAATCCCAAACACTCATCACTTAGCAACTTTCTACACTGAACTGATTGTACTTCTAGACTGCTGATTTGTGACTGACTATTCCAGTCACATCCATTTCCCTGTGTATTCTCCCTGTTTGAAATGCATCTGGAGTGTCAGGGTCTGGAACTCTCTGGTGTTCTGAGGCCTTGTTTGCATGGTCTAAATGTAGAAGTCTCTCAAAAATAGTAGGATGGTGGACATGAAAGGCTGTGGTGCAAATGTACCTCCTCTATGTGGAATATCCATAATAAATGTAAAGGTTTCCACCCAAGCCAGTTCTGTCCAATCAGCTGACACATTAAAATGGGAAAAAATATCTGCCTCGTGGTATCATATGGTCCATTTTCTTACCCAGGAGTCCCAGAATGTTTTACTATTGCACAGTTTTCCCAAATCTACATTGAAGTTGCAGTCTCAACAGATGTCAAATGTCATTTGAGGCTGTGATGGCAGAAATGTCTCCTGTATCCTTACAAGGGTGTGAGCAGGATTTTTATTACTATATAATTCTGGAGAGCAGTTGAAATGTTTGGGTACCAGAGTGGTCAGAGCCATTTCATCACAGAGCTGTGCTGCAGCAGCACAGCAGGCACTCACTGTGCCCACACCCTGTGATTGCTGAGCTGTTTAGAGAGGGCTGTCACACACCTGTGGCCCTCCACCAGAGACTTCAGCCCCCTCAGTCAGAGCATTACACCCAAAAGAAGATACCTGGGAAGCCTGGAGGGGTGGAGGTGTTGGCTGGGATGCCCTGGCTCAGGTCAGCAAATGACAGAGAAGTTTCTCTCTCATGCTGACAGAACCCAGCTGCGAGGTTCCTGACTGCTGTTCCCACTGCTCCATGTGGATTTGCCTTCCAGCCACACCAAATTCCAGATTAATTATTTGTGAAACCCTGGGCTAACTGGAGGAGGGAGGGAGGGAATGGTCAGGAGCAATGGGTTTTTTAAATCTTCTTTAAATCAATTACTGCCTGTGCTTACCATGCACATTAAAACTGGGGAAAATCCACAGTGCCTTTCTCTGCCATTTGAAGTATTTGTTGCCAGTCATTCTCAATTCCTTTGCATGCAGCCCCTCCAGCAGAAGCATGGTTTTCTCTGGAGCTGACATTAGCACTCTTCCACTAGGCTGGCAAAATGCAGTGAGGATTGTGTTCCCTGGGAGACTGGCTGTTTTCCATTTATTCCACTGCTCTGGAAACAGGCCTAGCTGTAATGGCCTAACATATCTTAAAACAGGAGAATTACTAATTCAAGTCAGTGAGCATATTTTCATTTTAAAAGAGTAACAAATTAAATAAACTCCCTGCATTTTGCATTTGAGACCTCAGTGTTTCATCTGCTGTAATCTAATTCACCCATTCATTTCCTGCACATTCATTTTATCCCATTATTTGAGATTTCCTTTGCTTTTAATCCTGTGTTTTGAAGAGACCAAGAGTTACAGCAGAGAATAGATGAGAGACTAAACAGTAAATAAAAGAACAAACATGCTGTAATGTGGCTTGATGTGTTTCTAATCAATCTGCTTATTGCAGCTGGATCCTTAGTTAGGTGTGCAACTTTTCTGTCTCAGGTTGATTAGAACTTCTTTAAAAATAGGTGAAGTGGGGTTCTGGGCGCAGTTCACAGGGTACTAACTGTTGGTTTGGTTTTTAGGCTGTTTTTGGTGGTTTTTTTTCTTACAATAGCAGTGTAAAAATGGTTTCAGGTTTAAAAAAACAGCTGAAATTATCATGGGGACCTACAGACTATTTTTGGAGTGCTTCTAACCAACCCAACTCATGCAACAAGATCGTGCTTAGCACTGAAATATTTACCTGTCTAGCTGGGGACAAATTGCTGTGTGATCAAAAGGTTTGATGCTCCAAGAGAATTAATCTGCCTTTCTGTTCCCTTTAGAAATAATGTAAACAAATGTCCTTCCTAGAGTGTTCTCAGCTGCCTCAGTTGGCTCTGATGTGTTTTGTCATGGGCAATTTTTTAGTTGTTCTTTCCCTTGAGACCTTCCTGTCCACAGGAACCACTGGGGAAAATCGTTCACTTCTCTGCATTTTCCAAAAAAAAACCTGATTGTTTTTCATCATGTGCCACCCTCAGGCCTGTGCAGGTCCCCTCTGAGCCTTTCCTGGGGGAAGTGTAAATGAAGTCTGGACATCAGCAGAGGAAGCAGGAGAAGAGCCTGACCTGAAAAGTGGGGTGTGATGGATGCTCACTCAGGTTTTGTCCTCCCTCTGAGAGCCAGCACTCGATTGCCTTGCACCAGGGTGTGCTGAGGATGGCCAGAGAGGGGGTTCATGGAAAACAGACTCTGCTCTGGAGCTTCCCATTCTCCACTGCAGAACCTTCTGAGAGAGAGGCATAGGCATGCAGATATACACCTGGGCATTTGGAAACTGGTGACATAATTCAGACATCAAATTTTCCTTCATCTAACACTGTGTAAGCAGGTGCCTGGTTTTAGATTTGCACTGCTTCTTCAACAGTCCTATTAGCTCTTATAATTTTGATGAAATAAACCTTGGCTTTGCCATGGATTCCAAAGGGGCCTTTTGGAAAAATAAAGCAACTTACTAATAAAGCGTTCAAAATCTATAGATTCTTTCTGGACTGATGTTAACATCACCCTTCTTCACCCCTTCCCCTGCCCAAGAAACTTTTTTCTAAAAGAGTGTGAAATACTGCAAACAAAACACACTGGAGTTTCTCAATCTGTTTTTCCACATTAGGAGGAGGAGCAGAACTGTAAGAAGGGGCAGAGTCAGCATCTGTGATGATGCTGTGCATATGGACCCCTCTGAGATGATCTTTTGTAGGAATAATTTTGGTGACAGCATGATGTTAGATCCTGTCAGTAACCTCACTATGAGTCAGCTCTGCTCGTTTATCACCCTTCACATGCTTTTATATTTGTTCTTGCTGTTGTGCTGAATATTGAAGCACTTCAGACCAAGGTGTTTCTGGACCATTTCACCTGTTGGGCTCGGCTGGGAGCTGCACTGAAGGAGCAGGTGTGTGTTCTCTGGAGCCCACTCTGGCACAGCATTGCTGTGACCCGTGCTGGGCAGGCTTCCGTGGGGCTCTGACACCTTTCCCACCGTGCTGGGGTGGAGAACAGGGTCCATCTGTCTTTTTCATCTTTTGTTTTGTTGTTTTGGGTGACTTTATTTTTTTCCTGCAGTCCTAAGAGACAGGGCAAAGGCTGAACAGACAAGGGCCCTGTTGCTGAAACACTTCTCAGGCAAATGGTGGCACAGTGATGGCTTGCTGTCATTTATTCTATGTATTGTACTTTTTTTTTGGAGATAGAATATTGTAACTATTGAAACTTAGCCATGGACACCTGCTTTTTTTTTTTTTTTTTTTTTTTTTCTTCACTATCACATTAAAATAAACCTCTCCAAAAAGCCCAACCCCATATTTTTGTTTTCTTACTCTCCACTGAAACATAACTATAATGTCATTCACATTGGATTTAGTCTCCTTTAACAGTATATTTCAATAGTTTCATATGAGCATGAGCATTTGGGACTGTACATTTTATTTTCCAGTGAATAGATCCTATGGCTGTTAGAGCCCAATTGTCACATTCTCTTTAACCTGCAGGCTGTGCTGAGCTGATGGAGGATACCAGCAGCTACTCAGCATTAGGAGATGGGTCTGAAAACATAAATCACTTCTTTCTTGGCATGTACTAGATACAGTGCAGGGTATGTTTGCATTAGCAGTTGCCATATTGCATTAGGATCTGTGCTGATTAGATTTTCACTAATAGGAGCAGGGCAAATGTATTATATAGTTGCACAATTAAATATATTGTCAGACTGAGGGTGAAAGGATGGAGTAATTGACAAAGCAGGGGATAAGGCTGGCTTTTCTTTGGAAGAAGCAAATGGAGAGGTCATGTTAGAGCCAGCAGGAAGTTTAAACAGAGTTTAAGGAGGTTGGTTGAGGAAATGTCTTGACAGAACAGTGGAAATGACATGTTATGGAAGAGTGAATGATTAACTTGCTTGAGAAGAAGCAGCAGATAATTTGAGCTGGATTGGGCTGGGCAGAAATATGCCACAGCACCTAACATTGGAGCAGATGAGAGGTGCTGAGCTGCAAAAGGCAAGAGAAATTTGAAAAAGTGCATTCAGCCTTGAGAAAAAATAAATGATAAGGAAATGGCTCAGAGTAGAAGGGGTTTGGTCCAGATTTAGTGCAGTTTCAGTGAAACTGGGTTTACCAAGAAATCAGTTTTCTAACAGTCTGACATTTTTAAGTCAATGCGGCCGTGTCTCTAATACTTGCAGTTGTGAGGATTGTTTTCCCTTTTCCTTGTTTTCAATTCTTTCTTCCCTTTCACTTGCAACTATGAAAAGCTCCTTGAAGACTTTGGTGGATTTTTAGTCGACTATGAATAAGCCTCTTCTTGTGTCATGGCTGAATGCTGATTTCTGAGCTGTTCTGGTTCCAGGCAGCATCTATAATTGCACATTATTGTTTGGAATATAAAGATTTTAATTGCTTTCCAGAAAGCTTGAGAGGAAAATAATCCATATTGTTTTCCTTCTTCTAATTGGAGAACTTTTCCACACTGTAATGTGTCTCAGTAGGCCCATTCCATCACATTCTCTATTTCATTTTCAAGTCTCTTGAAGAGTTAATACTTTGTTATTTGGCTATTTTCCTTGATCTCCAGCCACAGAGGTTTGTGTTTTTAAATAATGCTTGTCTTATTTTTCATAGCTGATGTGACTGATTCAGATTGGATTATTTCCTTTGACCCAAACTGGGGCTACAGTTCGAAGATCCAACCAATCTGTGGGCAGCCCTTTTTTTTCTTTAATAGCAGACTAATTGGCAGACCAATTAATCTGCTCATCTGTGAAAAGAAAATTTATGGCAATAAGTAGTTCTATTTCCAGAAGTCATTCTCTAAAGTAACATTACAGTGGCCTTGTTTACTTCATGCCCTGCAACACGATCCAGTGCTTCAGCAGTAGCACAGGTCAATTAGTGGACAATTTAAGCAATTATTAGCCACTAACAAGGGTGACTGGCATCATTACCCTTCCTGTTTACCAGCAAACTGTTATTTTAATACAAAGATCAACAAATAAATTAGGGCATCTGTTGTATTGCCATGTCTGCCTTGAAGTAAATGATATTAAATGGGCTTTGGTCGCTGCCAAATTCTTAACCCCAGCCTAATGAGATACACTGATATGTCTCTTGCTGATTACAGAAGCTGTAAAATTTAGTTTGTATTGATTTATTAACAGGAGGACCAAGTTCTCAGCAAAGGTATTTTTTAATAGTATGATATCTGTCTTTTTATTTTAAACGTTATTGATCCAGACTATTTCAGGCAGTCCAAAACTATTGGGTTCCTCTGAAAGACAAAGCTATTTCCTAGCTGTATTGATAATTTGGATACTTACAATAATTTTAGGGTGAGGTTTGTATATGTAAATGCATGCTTTTGTCTCATGCTTTTCCCATGCTCCTTAGAACTGCCTCTACTTCCAGGTTAGAATTCTGAGAGTTATTTTTAGCTCTTCCTTGGTGTTTTCACGATGGGGAAAGGCTTCTTCAGGCTTAACTGACTGTCTGCTAAGTAAGAAAATCAAGTAAATCTCCTTTTGATGGGTAACTTAGCCCGAGTAGATTGGGGTGCCTGGGGAAACGCTGGTCATGTTTGACACCTCGCCCTGGGTGCCCAGGGCCAGGTTCCTTTAGTCGGGTGCAGGAGTGAATCAGGCACAGCAGAGTCTCACCCACTGCATGTTTATGTGCAGCCTTCCACACCATTGCATGCTCTTTCTCAGGGAATAGCAATTGCCTGCTGAAGCTGAAAACTGCAGCTTCCAGTTGCCAAGATGCTCCTGCCAAGCTCTGTGAGCGAGGCTGCATCGGTAACAGGGGCAAAATGAGCAGAACCTGGACAAGGCTCTTCACTGGCACAGCGACAGCCACAGCACAGCCCTGAGAGCTGGGGCTCTTGTGTGTCCTCCTGAAAGAAAGCAGTCCTGTCACCCCTGGGGTGTTGACAGTGCTCCCTGCTGCCTGGGGAGCTGTGGCATGTTCCTGCCTGGTGCTCTGCCAAGGCCTTTGGGGAGGCAATGATCCACAGTGCACACCATGCACTATTTGTGCTGGTTTTGTTTCAGCCTGGAAGGTCTTATCCAAATTAGGATAAAACTTGTTCTGGACACACTGATTTCTGAGCAGTTAACTCCTCCAAGTGTTTTAGAAAACACAAACTGATGTGATGTTTGAGTCTAGTTGAGTCAAGTTGCAAGCTCTTCTAAACTAAAACCGGCACAGAGTCTTGGGAAACCATGGGCTAAGTGAGGGGTTGTTTCCCTTTAAGTGATTTTGAGCCCTCCAGGTGTGAGTACTGTGGATTATGTTTCAGACACTGCCAGGAAACAGTCAGAGCAGCAGTTTAACATAGCTAAGCTTTTCGTGTTTGCATACAGTTAGGAAATCTGGTTGTTCAGGATCCAACTGTGTCCCTGTCATTCCTCCGTGTTCTTGCTGTTGGATAATGAACAAAAGTCACAACACCAGCCAAAAAGCAGATCGATGTTCGGTTTCCTTCATCTAGAGGAGGTAATTGCAGGAACATTTCCTGAGCAATATAATTATGTATATGCTAATTTGCCTCAGAAATTCAGGTTTAGTTTCTTCTCAGGTGGAAGACCTGGTTACAGAAAGTTCCTTTCTCCTCTGCAGGATTAGTCACTGAGACATGAAAAAATTGCTGATGTTTAGAGTCAACTACGCCTTGATCATCTCAGACATTTCAGAAGCCTCATTTTTCTCCATGTGCCTCAGAAAATTATAATTTATTCCAACAGCAGCCAAGGCTCAGACTTTCTGGTATTTGAAATACAAAGTGGACCTTAAGAAATTAGCTAAATGAAGGAGTCGTGCAGAATGTGAGATTTTGGTCTCATCATTAATGCATGTTTCAGCCAAGGTGTAAACAAGTGCATTTAATCTAGCACAAACTTGGGGTTTAGGGGGTTTTTTTAATACTTTGGTTGAATCACAAAAAGTCAGGTGTGAAGTCAGCTAGTTAGTCCAGGCCATCCCTTCTATCCTGAATTGTTGTAGCTATTCCCTAAGGCTTTACCCTGCCCAGTGTTAAATGTTTCTCATGATAGGATTCCACTCTTACCCTGGAGAGACAATTCCACACTCTAATAGAGCTCACCATTACTGAAATTTTACTGATGAGCAGCCTTAATTTTTCTCTGCTTAATTTTATCCTGTTACTAGACCGTAGTGATTGATTTATTCTGGGGAAATTCAGTAAATGGTTCCTGCTTCACAGGATGGACCTTACAATAAATAGCAAATTGTCATGACCTATCTGTGGGTGTCCTGAGATTACACAGGAACTCAATTTATCTCAACATTAATTCCCTGGAAGCTATTTCTGTCAGGACCAACTCAGTGGAGGGATGAGCAGGGAACTGAGCTGCCAGATTCCTGTCTCCTGCCCCAGCAGCAGCCCTGGGCTGAGGCAATGCTCAGTGGCTCCCCGAGCTCGGGGCCAAGAGCAGGAGCTCCTGCAGGCTCTGGTGCTGTGATGTGCCCAAAGGAAGGGCATTTAGGATCTGCTTCCCCTTCACTTGTCTGGGCTCCACATTAAAGGAGCTGATGAAGTGCAGTTACTCCTGGTGTTTATGAGTCTAAAAGAAGTGAGGAATATACCTTATAAATTCCAGTCCACCACTAGCACAGTATTCCTGTGCCCAGTGCACATATTAGGCAACCCTCCCATTTTTTGTGAGGCATTTTACACCTCTTTATACATGCAGATGATCTGAAATCTGTGTTCATATGTCCCAGGCGGGTCTGGGTGTATGCTGAAATGAATTTGAGATGGCTCAGCTCAACAAATTCCCACTCACAAGGTGAGCTGTAGTGTGAGCCCTACGCAGGCTGGCTGTGAGGGGTGTCTTCATTTCCCCTCTGAGGAGCAGAAAGGTTTTGTAACTGGTTTTGTTAAAGGTTTTTAGCTGATGAGCATTAACTTCTCCCTCTGTGGAAACTCGACAGTGTCTGGCAATGCAGCTGTGAGGGACTTGCATTATGAGGACAGATTAAGGGATTTCTCCTTGAAGTTCTTGGAGTTTTAAGCAGGTGGCAGGTGCTACGTGAGTGCAAGTGGCTTGTTCTGTTGGAAGCTGAAGCAGTGCCAGGAACCAGGAGGAATCATCATTCTGATCTTTTATATGTGAAATTTCAGGTAGATATCTGGAAATCATTGATGTCATAGACCCCTTTCTTCAAACTCCTTTTTTATTTTTTTTTTCCTCAGGCATAATTGATTTCCTTGTCAGCCACCATCCAATTGCAAAAGTACTGAGAGACCACCTGGTCTTCAAGATTGCTCCCATGCTCAATCCTGATGGAGTTTACCTAGGAAATTACAGGTATGGTGTGGGAAATGAATCTGTGTATTGTTATACTTGCCTTGCACTGTTTTGTCATTGAATCTTATATGGCTTGTTTCAATTCATTCCTCTTAAACTGGAGATTCTCACGTGGATTCAAACGTACTTCCTGAAATTCCCACCTAGGAAAGGGGCAAATAGCAAATTTGTTTTCTTCAGGAGGTAGAGAATAGCTCTCCAAGACAGCAGGGTATCTGCTCTGCAAGCCTCCTCTAGGTGTGGGAGTTAATGTCAGCTTAGAGTTAGACCTTAGCTGTGTTTTATAAATGCACTCATTATGCTGCTCATCAGCCTCTATGTAAATGTGTCAGTCAATCACAGCTCCCTTAAACTACCCAGATCATCCATTAAAGTCACAGATTTCACTCTGTTATTGTACTGTAATAGATAGGGATACATGGAATGGAATAATCATTCCACCCTATGCTAATTTTGCTCCATTTTAGTGTTTGAATTACTACTTTACCACCTCCTCTGCTGAGATCGTATTCAGATAATCTTTTGTTTTCCCTAAAATTGTTTTCTCTTAATGCATTTATTTACAAAATAAATGTGCTGCTGGAGGTGATAATGATTAGTTGATTAGTTGATGATTTGTTTGTGGGGGCAATTACATATACCACACAGTTCTCTGGAGAAGCCCCTGAGAAATAAAATATACTGCATGTGGTTTTGCTTACAGTGCAACACTAAATAACACAATTCACTTTGTAGCCAGGCTACCTCGAGCTTTGATCTAATTAGGTATTGCTAAGCAGAATAAGGCTGGGTTGTTGTATGGGTGAGGAGACCACTGAGGAAGAAGATAGAAGGTGCAGAAAATGGGGCTGCTGGCAGTTCTTTGTTGAGGAAACAGCCTCAAGTTGTGCCAGGAGGGTTTTAGATTAAGTATTAGCAAAAAAATCTTCACTGGAAGGGTGGCCAGGCATTGGAACAGGCTGCCCAAGGCAGTGGTGGAATCACTGTCCCTGGAAGTGATAAAAAACATGTGTGGATTTGGTGCTTAGGGAGATGGTTTAGCAGTGCTGGGTTAATGGCTGGGCTCAGTGGTTTTAGAGGTCTTTTCCATCATTCATGACTCTGTGACCTGTGCTCCTTAGCCCTCCTTTTCTTTGCTCATTGTTAAACTGAAGCAGCAGGGAGTTGTGGGGGTGATTTAAACCACAGTTCTGTGCGTTCTGAGTGAAACTTCAGAGAACAGGTGGTGTCCTTCCAGCTGCAGTGATCCTCACTCAGACTGCAAATCCCAAACCAGACTGCAGTGGTGACATCTGACAGCACCAGGGATTTAGCAGAATGTGTCACCATACAGGAATAAAGCCCCCAAATGGCTCTAGAATCTGCTACTACATCACTTTCCTTTCTTCCAGGTGCCTTGCACATAAGCAAACTCCAGTTGCAATTAAGCAGGTTTTGTTTTCCCCATAAGGTCACTTGCACTGTAGGGTTTTTTTTCCCCTGTGCTGTTATTTATAGTTTTTGAGAGACATGCAGCTTTTTATAGGCATTTATATGGCTCAGAACTTGAAGAGCCTTTTGGGAACCCAAAGGTAGTGAGAAAGAGCATGCGAATTAATTTGGAATTGCTGAGCTTGATGGTGTACTCTTGGTTTAACTTTCCATGATATGCATGATTTTCAGCCCTCCTGAACTAAAGAGAATTTAAATGAGCTAGCTGAAAAAACATTTGATTTTCTTGCAATTTTTCACTGTATTTACAAATGGCCTAATGTAACTAATAACTTAAAAAGGAGGATAATAAGCAAAATGCTACCTATTATCTTGAGAAGAATATTAAAAAGCCTAGTAATGTGCCAGCATTGCAGTTAACTAGTGCTGAGTGAATAATTTACAGCAAACACCTTATTTCCTTCTCATTCAAAATCCACAAGCACATCACAATTTATTTACTTGAATTTACTGGATGTATTTCTAGAAAAATCTCTAAGGATCACTTGCTTGTATTTGAAAATTTAACTCTGAGGCTTCTCAGTGATTGGCTAGATAAGTCTGCTTCATCTCTTATGGTCTTTGTTCAGACTAGCACATAAATAGGACTTTCAGAAGTCTTCCAAGTAGTGGGGTCTAACACAGATCTATTGGCTGGGGATAACCCCCTGCTTTTGCAAACAGGGGTGCCACATGCAGCAAGAGCAGCTTTAGGCATTTGAACCTCTTCCTGTTATCTCCCTCTTTCTCAAAGCAGCAGCTGGTGACTATTTCTTTGGTTCATTGAAGGTTCACACTCAGAGCTATGCAAGCTAAGATAATGAAATGGGTAATTAAACCTCATGCTTGAGTTTGTAAATTGATCTCCTGCCAGTGTGAGGGAGGTTTTTCTTTTACCCCACCAGTGCACAGCCTTGTACAACTGGCAAAGCGTTCTGCTGGATGCACTTGGCTGTCCCCTGGAATGCCAGGCACAGGGGCACCACTGAGAGCCTGAGTGTGTCAGCAGCTCTTGGAGGAGGGATGGGATGGACTTGTTCTCCTGGCATCAGGACAGGAACCAGCCACTCACTAAGCCAGAGGGATATGGTCACAGCTGGCTGCTGAAATTTTCTTCATTGCCACTTTTGGGGATGCAGGACTGACTGAGGATGTGAGTCCTGTGCTGTCCTCCAAAATCCTCCCTCCTTTGTTGCTGTGAACTGAGGTCTGGGAGTTTAAGCCAAATCTGCAACGATGCCACCAAGAATTGCCCGTTTTTCACGAGCTGCTGCTCATTCTCAAGAGAGCAGACAAAATGGGTTGTGACTCTTGACTTGGATGTGGTGAAATGTTCATCACCAGCAACAACTGAGTTTAGTACTGCCACTCTAAAGCACAGATTCATCTGTGAGGAAAGATATTTTTATGTTGCATGTATATTCAGGTGGCTCTAAAAGAAATGGCCATGGAAAGGAATGTCAGAGCTCAGTGTATCAGGATGCGTGGAAATGGGATGCTAAACTTTACTGATTTATTCAAGTTTATGCAAGTGTTTAAGAATTTGTAGACCTATACAATTAGAAAATACAAAGGTGCCTTTTGGGATGTACAGGGGCAATTAAGCAGCTCCTTTAATTCAGAATGTTTGGAAAGTCTAAATACAATTTGAACAAAAAAGTTTTTGTGGTTTTGGTTTTGTTTTGGTTTTTTTTAACTGTCTTTTTAGTGGAAATAAAACACCCTCCAATTCCTTTTCTTGCTGCATAATTATACCCAGCTCCTCCTGAAACACAGAATAATGATAGGTACCTGCTGTTCACTAGGGCCAAGGGTGCAGAGTCTTTCTCAAAACAGGAAGACAGGCTTCTCCCTTTTCTTGAAGTTTTTAAAGCCTGACAATGCACTTCTAAGTGTAACTGGCTTTGCAGTTACAGTGCTGTATAGATGATGTTGTGCTGCATGGGCTCGTTAATTAAATTGTCCAGAAAGATGCCATTCATTGACCCAACTAAAATATAGAGAGCCTTCATCGTAATTTTGCCTCATTTCTAGCTGGGAACTTGCCTTCAGCTCTCACCTGAGTAGAAAGACCCCTTTTGCTGGTGGTAGTGCACTTGATCTTTAGCTTTAGTATAAAAGAACGTGGCACACAAATAAAAATAGTTGTGAGTTTCTCTATAACACTAATCTCACCCTCTCTGATGGATTAAACTGTGAAACAGCTTTAGGAAATAAAGGAAAGCTAGTGCAGTGAAGAGGTTTCTCGACTTTTCTCCCTCTGTTTGCAGCACAGCATTATCATATTGCCATCCCCAGGGAGGAGGGGGTAGACTAAGGGGAGGAAAAAAAAGTGTTCTTGATTTAAAAGTCGTGCATCCCCAGGCTTGGCCTGAACTTTCCTTTATCGAGAGCTTGTTCTTAAGCTGGCATTCTGCAGCTGAATGCTGAAATGTGTCCCTGCAGGCGAGATGACTGTACCACACTATCTTAGATTAGTTCCAATTTGTCAGCCTCACCTTTCAGAGGCTAAATCCTACCCTGGCACCTAAAGGGATGTGTTGCTTAGTCTGGGAAGCTCTTCACTGAGGTATCCCAGAAATGCCATGACAAGGCAGATGAAATATCCTGACCGTTCTCCAAAGGCTCTGTGAGTGTCATGACCCAGTGAGTGTCCCCATTCCTTGGATTTTCTGTGTTCCTTCTCTGGGGGAGCTGTGACAGTACCAGCCTTCGGTAAATTAAAGCCATGAATTAGCTGAAATGTTCTGAAGTTCCACCTCTGCTGTGTCCTTCTAGCCCTGTTGTAGGGCTGCAAGAATTTGTGTGAATGGGGAGGAGAGGGCACACACCCATTCCAGCCCTTTCTCATTTCACTGTCAGCGACAATATTTGTGAACTCAACACAGTCCTTCTTGCTTGTGGAAAGGGTTAACAAATTCATTTGTTGGGCAGAAAGGAGGCCAGCCCTACCCAGGCTGTAAAGCCAAATTCACCATAGACAGTGTCGGTGTCCATATGAAAGCTGTGTTGGGATTTCATGTTTTGAGCAAAGGGTACATTTTTGTCTCAGAAATCTAGTTTTGTAAAGACTTAAATACTTTGTAGAAGGCAGTAGAATTTAGCAAACTGTTTCATGTGGAAGAAAGGGAAGGCTTGAGGAACATTTTAAATTATTCATACTAGCATTTTATAAAGGACAATCTTCTTTCATTTTTGTTTGTTAATGGCACAATTTGTTTAAAAACTGACCTTTTCCAAACATTCCTTTTGAAAGATTTCAAATACAATCAGAAAACTAGGTTTTGGATCAGGTTAACTATTTCAGATTTATCCCAAACATGTTCTTCTGGACTTTATTTCTCTGACTCTAGAAATAGTAAAAAAATCATGTTCAAGTGTAATTCATAAGGGTTTTTTAACAGTAAAGGCACATATGGACTTCATCCAAGTTGTTTTATTATTTATGTCCCTTTTAGGGGGACTGGATATGTCAGGTGGTTCTTACTATCACTGATTCAGTTGTAAGACAGTTCCACACGTGCAGGCTATCATTTGTTTGTCTCTTCATTATTTTTCACCTATTTTTCTGCCAGAGGTTTCTTGTTTTCCCCTTAACTTCATTTAATATATGTGAAATTCATGTATTCCCTTAAATTGAAAAACAGAGTATCCATCTCAGATGACAAGATGAAGCTCTCAATGGAGTTTATTTTTCCTAATTAGGTGTTTGTCATTGTGTATTCTATATAGCAACGTATAAGTAAACAATCGTGGACCTTTTGAATAAATTTATTGGTTTTATTTATGTTACTGGGCATAAAAAATCTATAATTACCAGGTACAGCAGCAATATAACTGGTATTTAATGACAATTACTTTTTGTTACCATAGAAATGAGTCCAAAGCAGTTACCTATAATTTCTCATTTCCAAACCTCACACATGTTGTATTGCAGTATTACCATAGTAATTGCCTATTAGTCATCATAAAATAAGCAGTTACCCAGAAGATATCAGGATAGTGTGAAATTTCTCATCTTACTCAAAACTTGCAGCACACGCTGCTCCTTGTCTTCCTTTAGTGGGATTTTTGCCTGAATGACAAGAAATGTTCTTTGTACTTTAACCCAAGGGAAGGAGGGATTTGGCTGAGAGAGGATTGTACACTACAAACACACTGAATCACGAAAAGTGTGTCCCCTCCTCCAAAAACATAGAACTGTTTCTCATTTTTGAAAAGTAGGGATTTCTCAAGCCCCTGAAATGGAGGTTTAGTCCTTGTGGTGCATTTCCTATTTATATTTTTTCCAACCCAGCTGTGACCAAAGCAGTGGGAGCACGCCTTGGGGAGGTCTGGGAGCCCATCCACGTGTGCCAGACCCCCCAATGCCAGGATCCACCAAAGCAGCCATGGGGCAGGATGCTTCCTGCACCTCTCTCTCCTCAGCAGCCCCTCTTACACCTTCTTATTTTTAATTTAGATTGCAAGTTATTGTGGCCAGTGAGTGTCTCTCTGAGCCTGCCTAGATCACATCTGGTATCAGCTGGGAATGGCCATTTCCATCTATCCCCTTCTCCCAGGAGGCTGCAGGAGAGGCATGGCAGAAGTTTTCTCCTCCCTCAACTCTTGCATGGCCTTGAGGATGGGTCAGGAATCTTTTCTTCTGTCCTCCTCTCACATCCATCGTGTCCCAGCTGATGCTTTGTGCCAGGTTGGGGTTCTGGGAAGCAAATTCAGGGCTGGATCCAGGGCTGTGACCTGGGTGTGCTCTGGGCAGCAGCAGTGGAGAAGCCCAGGGAGCAGCAGAGCTCTCTCTGGCCCTTTCCTCCACCTGGCACTGCCATTCCTTTCCTAGCTGGAAATTTGCTCTCCATTGTGGCTTTTACTGCCCAGAGAGTGCTGTCACCACAGGACAGCTACCGGGGTTGCTGCTTTGCTCACCATTACTTAAAAAAATCTCCCTTGTTAAAAAAAAAGCTGTCAGCCTTTATCTTAAAACAAATACTAGGTTTGCAAAAGGGTTCCTATCTGCTGCCGTTGAAATGCTCTTTATATTGATGTGGTAACTGCTCATTTAAACCATATTACAGCTCCTGAGTATTTTTCAGTTGCTATTGATGTGACAAATTCTCTCGCACAGAGGACTGCACCAATCAATAGAGCCAGTATATGTGCTTTAACAACAAAGCCACATGCCTTGGGGTTCCAGTTGAATCTGAACGTTTTAGTAGCATTAAATAAAACTATATTTATTTTGCTTTTGGTGCAAGGAAAAAAAAAAATCCCAACCCAACCTAATTTAATACAACTTGTTGGAAAGGTTTGAAGGCAGCATTATGGGCCATTTCCACATGTGATGAATACCTAACTAGTGTCAGAGCTGCTATTTTGTTTTTGTAAGCGAATTCTTCTCTTTTAGTTAGATTGATCTGGAACTACAGAGTAGCCTTTTATTTTTAGACGAGCGGGGAGAGAAGTCATAACAAGAAATACTGAAATCATAGCTTTTTTTATAGCTGCCACTATTCCACTGAGAATGAGACATGATGTCCTTAAAGAGACAGGGCTATTTATTTTCCATTTAAATAGCACCATTTGTGATTATTACCTTTGAGCCATTATGCAGAGAATAGGCACCCAGCTCATGAATCCCAGCCAAGTGAATCAAAGTTTTGTGCCTAAGTGCCATTTATGGCACATTTCTGTAAGCCTGTAGGAGCCTATTCTTGACCTTCACTGACTTTATTTCTTTTGTATATCTTTATCTTCCAGAATGTACTTGTAATTAACAGGGGTGTTAAAGTCAGCTTGGTTGAAATATTTGTTTCCCTTTTCTCCTCTTCTGAATAGCTGATCTTCGGTCTGAATAATCCCATCTGGGTTTCTTAGATTTACTTTCAGTTAAGTAACTAAACATATTTGGCTTTCTTCTCTTTTTTAATTTCCTCTATAAATCTGGCTTGTATCTCTGGTGGTTGGAGCTCTTAGTTCTGTTCATAACAGCAAACAAAGGACCAAATTCTCCAGTGATTTCTTCTTTGCCTTTGTGTTTTATTTGGGGTTTTATTATTATTTTAAAAATTTCGCTAATGACTTAGTAAACTCCTGCCAGTGTACTGTGGATCTTTGTTTTGGTTTACCCTTGAAAGAGGGGAGTGTCTGCAGTGACAAGGGGCAGGTGAGATGGTCTGTGATAAGGTGTAGGTGTCATCAGTGGGGACAATCCCCATTCCAGTTCCTGTTTGTTCTCCTCCCTTCCCCCAAACAAGATTTGTGGTGCTCCTGCTTTTTTTTCTGAAAAAAAAAAAAAACAACAAACACCTTTTTGTTTTTTTTTCCTGAAGGTCTGGTTCAGGGAGGTGCTCAGAAGTTGCACTTGCAATGAGCATTGTGACTCAGGAGTGTTGTTTCTCTCTGGGCTTTCTTCCCCTCCTGCCCTTGCTCTTGTTTGGTTTTCCCTCTCTAACACAATTATTGGCCCAAAACAAAGGTGTGGCTCCTTGCAGAAGGCAAGAGCAGCTGGGGAGCTCAGTGGGAACTGTGCTGAGTTTTTTGCCTTGCCAGCAGCATCATGGAGTTCTCAGCACACCTGGGAGCAAATCCCAGAGCCTGAAGCATTGGTGAGGTTGAGCTCCATTCCAGCCCTCCGTTCTCCTCTCCTGGTAAAAAGGATCTGCATCCATCCCTGAGGATGCCCACACACCTGAGGCTATAAACAGGGACTCAAGCTGTCCTTGCACTCTAGTTATTGAGCTGGGTTGTTCCCTAAGCAGACTCCTGCATTCTACCCCATCTCCAGGAGTTACTTTGGAAGAGATTTCTCTGTCCTGACTCCTGGTGAGGAGCACAGAGTCACTGCAGTACTTGGCAGTACTTCCTGAATTCCTGGAGAAGGCTCCAGGGAGACATTATTGCTGCCTTTCAATACTTCAAGAGGGCTTATAAAAAGACAGGGACAGGCTTTTTAGCAGAGCCTGTAGCAACAAAACAAAACAACTGGTAATGGTTTTAAAATAAAGGAAAGTAGATTCAGACTAGATATAATGAAAAAAAATTTTAGGATGAGGGTGGTGAAACACAGGCACAGGTTGCTTGAAGGGGCAGTAAAAACCTCACCTGTGAAAACCTTCAAGGCCAGGTTGGACAGGGCTCTGAGCAACCTGATCATGCTAAAGATCTCCCTGCTCCTTGCAGGGCAGCTGGACTGGGTGGCCTTTAAAGGTCCCTTCCAACCTGAACTATTCTGTGATTCTGTGACTTCAGCTGGTGCATGGAGCAGAACCAGGCTAATTCTGTGTTTTAACTTTACAGCTTACACTCCAGTGCTTGTTTGTGCCAGCAGGGATTGTCTCTGCAACAATTAAGTGAAAAATGAAAACTGCAAGTCAAGAGCGGGAATTTTTTCCTTAACTCTAGAAATTACCAATTTGAGGTCAAATTCTGCCTTCATGAGAGCACCTACTGCTCCTCCTGGGTGAGCAGCCTAAAGAGGAAGAGTGAGGAAGGTGTTTTGCCTCTTTTCTGCGAACATAAGGCCCAGCTTGTGATTAGTATCCCAGTTTCAGACTCTTCCATCCCAAGCAGCATCTCAGAATCTTTTTCAGTCTTTTCTCCCTTTGACTCTTCCATTTCAGCAACATCTGTTCACCTACACAGGGTACCAGGGCAGGCAGTAGAGGGATTAACTTTTCCTGCAGACTTTTCTGGACAGACATCCTGGAATTTTTTGAAGTTGTACCCATTTACACGAGATCACCAGCAACTACTGATCACTCCCATCATCTCTGCAAGAGACTCTTTTCTTGTAGTCATAATTATGTATAATATAATAATATAGTTATAATGCTATACAAGGGAGGGGTTCTAATACTCTAAATCTAAATTCAGAAAGAATTTATCAACTGGCAGTAGAAAAGTCCAGTCTTCCTATTCCAACTGCTGCTGTGTGGGTGGGGAGGGGAAAATACCATCCAAGTTATTAGGAAAACAATAGCAGCCTAAGGGAATGTTTGTTTAGGTTCCACTTTTATTGTTTTCTTTTCCTGGGTGACAGCTGTTCTTTTATTTTTTTTATTTTTAAAATTGCAGCACTTAAAATGATGGCAGCTTGCTGTTTAATTTATAATATTGGTCCTAAGGGCAGTGTCATGTAACGTCAAAACAATCCTGAGACAAAGCTAAGTAATAAGCATTCGTTATCTAAACCAATATTGTATTAATAAAACAAGATTAAAGAATTTGAGGGTGTGCATCACTTCTGAGGAGTGTAAAGGCAGACACCTGCCCAAAGCTCTCACTCTCATGTCTTGGTCAGCACATTAACTCCCAGACACTGTAATCTCTTTGTGCCTTGTGAAGTGTCTCTAAGTGGTTCAGAGTTGTGATTTTTTGTTTTCTGTTTGCAGAAGAAACAATTTTTCTTGGCTTAATTCTGCTAGGGGAAGTGTCCCAAAAGAAACATGTTTAAATATCCAGTTTAAGGAGCTTGCAAGGCAATGAGCTCTTGAAAACTAGTCCTGGTGCTCATTTGAAAATTTAGGTTGTGGTTGTAAAGGAAACTTTATTTAGCTACTAGTACACAACCCTTTTCTGCTGAAGCACAGAGAGATGGGAGACTGCTGTTCCACAGCTGCTTTAAGCTCAGGAAAACGTGGTCTGGATACCCAGAGGGGCAGTTCATCTCTGTTTTCCCTCCTGGCTGTCCATCTCTGCCATCTCCTCTTTGCTAGGACTGATGCTTGTGTGGCAGTGCTGTGAGCTAGAAAAATACTGATCCCACAGAAAACCAACCTGACAAAACAGTTCTCACTTGTCTCCCAGTGCTTCCAGAAGAGTGGGACCCAGATAGAAGAGAGGAATTAGCAGAGAGGAATCCCTTTTTCATGGCAGCTTGGGTGGGATGGACACAAAGCAACTCTGAATCCAAAGCATAAATTGTAGGTGGCTGCTGTGCAGTGATTCTGGGGGTCTTGGAAATGAAAGACAGTGGCAGCCAGTGATTTCTTGGATGGATTTTGCTGTGTTCAAAAGCAACCATGCCTATGGAGGAGAGCTTTCTGCCAGCATGGAGGAGTTGGGATCAGAAAGGGGATGTGGGATTTCTGGACAGGCAGTCTCTGGCCACAAAAACATTGGTTGTCTCTGCCTGTGTGAGTGGGACAGGGATTGTGCCTCCTTGCCCCCTCCCAGGCTGGGAAGGCTGGGCATTACTGGAGGTGAGCTCCTCTGAGGAGAGCAGGGATGATCTAGGGCTGCACAGATGATAAACCTGCTGCCTCGTGTGCTGCCCGTGCCTGGAATGCTAATGCTGCCTCTGCCTCCCCTTCCTGCCACAGCCACGGAGCACAAGTGCTGGAGAGATTAGACAGTGATAATGGGTGGGGAAGGGGAGTTTTGTCTGTCTCTTTAACCACAACAGGAACAGTAATTCCTGACAGTCTGCGGAGAACAGCTGCATTTCTAACAACACTGGAATGCTGCTGTGGAGGGTGGGGATGGGTTTAGCTGCCCCCTCCCTTTATCACTGCCCTTCAGACATCCAAATGATGGCGAAAGAACTGGAGCTTCCCAACATCCAATTCAGCATTTATCCTGGGACTCTGTCAGCTCTGTTGGAGCTTGGAAAAGCCTGACCTCTCTAAGGTGCCTCTCCGTCATGGCCAGGGAAAGAAGAGGAGGCACCTTGTCTGTAGCTCTCCAAGTAACAGCTGACTGAAAGAACGTGTTTTTCCTGTTTAGAAGACCAATCTCTACTCATAGAGTAGGCTGAGCTGTGATTTGATTCTCTGCAAAGCAGTGAGTGAGGTGCACCATGGAAGGGCTTAGAGTAAGCTTGTACCTTTGGGACTCCCAAGAACTGGGAGAAGGATGTCACAGAAGTGACAAAGCCAAAGCCTCTCAGACTGGTTGTGTTTCGCACCATTAATAACAAACATTGTACATTAGCTTGAATAGAAACAGGTCAGCAAGGCAGCCTGGATGTTGAGGTGGTCAATAAAGCACCGTGCTGACCAGAAGCCACAATCCTGTCCTGCCAGGTGCTACATGAGTATATCATAAATGATCCTCACTTTCCCAAAGTGCTTCCAGAGCTAAAAGAGTGTGTCACAGCAGGGGGACGAGGCAATCAAGAAAGCTGCTATGGCAGAGGAAGACAGAGCACTAAATATAATAGGATGAATAGTGGTGGGTTTTTTCCTCTTTTAGGTTTTCTTTTCCCCTCACTGGTTGCTGGAAGGGAACACAATAACAAACTGTACAATCAGGCTGAATTACCTTCATATATCAACTGAGAGTAGGACTACTCTAGATTTGGTGAACCCAAGGACAAAATACATTTGAAAAGAATGGCTGACCCAAAAGGTGTGTTTCTTCAGAACAGATTACTTTTAGACATTCTCCTCTTCTTTACTTCTTGGGCAAAACTGTGGAGCTCTACTCAGCTCCCAGTTCAATCATCAAGTACATTCCAGCTCCAGGATTGCTGCTATCCTGCTGCAGCTGAGCAGTATAATGGTTCTACCCATTGTTTTACATCTGGATTAAATTGTCGTTTTGTGCATCTGGAGGTAGGTTTGTTCAGGGGGTTTTGAAAATCCACAGATGTTCCAGGCCCAGCCAATCTTTTGGCAGTGCTTGCTAGTGAGGAAGCTGCACATTGAGAATATATATCCCATGCAAGCACTCCCAGCAAGTTTTGTACCCCAGCAGTTGTCCTTGGATCTTCTGCCTGCTCTTCCAAGTCTGAAAAGAATCAATTAACAAAGTGCCTGTCAGCCTCTTTTCTGCTGTGCCTTTGCTAATCTTCTGCACATTTTCAGCTGGGAAAGATCTTTGTTTTTAATTCTTCCAGTAGGATTTACTTTTGCTCCCGCTCTTGATCTGCAGGGAGAGCTGATGCTAGCATGGATTTGTTCTTGACATCTCCATCTTGCTGATGCTGTGCTAACTTGTGTAGGAGAGCGGCAGGCCAGGAGCAGGAGGAGATAACGCTGTTATCAGTGTGGGTGTGAGGCTAGTGCAATCCTGGCAGACAGTTCTTTCTCCTTACGTTGGTCACCTTTTCAATTTCAGATCTGATCTGCTAAAGTTTTGTCATTCTCATTCTAGTTTCTGTTAATGAAATGCATTTAACTGTCAGCTCTTGTTAACAGTAACAACACAGCTGAGGATTCATAAATTCCCACGGAAGTCAAATGACTGCTACCTTAGAAGAACTGAGTCTAGAAGTGAGGGGGTTTTGTTTGGGTTTTTTTAAAATCTTTAAGCTGGAGAAGGAGACAACCACAGCTTGCTTGATCAGACAAGCAAAGTATTTTGAACAACCAATCTACCTCAGACCTTTATTTCTGATTGATGCATGAAAAAATACTCTGTTTCTTAGAATTCTGGAGGGGTTAGTCCATTCCATCGTTCAGTTTTCCTCTGCATTTCCTGGATCTATCTCAAATAATTACTTATTACCCAAAATGTTCAGAAATTCAGCTTTCCAAAGGCCAGTTAGACAAGTGCATTGATGTACACATCAACAGTTGTGCTTGGCACAGGTTTGACCTGTTCTAAAGATCAGCAAGAAGAGTTTTGGAAAAACTGTTCTATGACAAGGCAGTCCTGGAGCTTAGCTTGTTACCTTTAGCAGAGAGCAGGCAAGGGAATGAATGATCTGGGGGGACACATTGGTCTGTGATCTGAGTATATACATCAGGAACATAAGCATGGAGTAACAGGAAGGGTAATTTTTCCTATAATAGAGGAAGGCATGACTGAGCTGAATGTCATGGCACAGCTTCTCAAGAAAGTAAGATTCAAGTCTTTAAGGGGACATGGTGTGCTTTCCCTGATGGACTGTTTTTGTTTGAAATAAAAATGTTTTCTTAAAAGATCTGTTTGGGGTTTTGTTTGTTTTCTTGCTACTTTTTATTGGATTTGGGGTTTTTTTGGAGGGGTGGTTCATTTTTTTGTGAGTGAGAATGGCTTTAAAAAAAGGTCTTTGTGTGTGAATTGTAGATCAGCAAAGATGATCACAGTAACCTCTTTCTGGATTGAAAAGATGAGTTTCAAACTATTGTGTAGTGCTCATAGTTTTCTTTTTGCAATAACCCCATATACCAAATTATTTCTTGGTTTATCTTGGAGTTAAAGGATTGTTTGACTGGAAAATTTGGACATAGTGCATATAAACTAAATCATTCCATCTAATTGGAGTATTCTGTGAGTTCTGGAGAGAATATCTTCCTTTCAAATGACAAATTCCATTAGAATCAATGGAAGCTGGAGGCTTTTTCTTTCAACTGTGCAATGCAGAGGGGGTTTGTGGTTTGGTATCATGTAAGCTTAATAGGGTAAGGAAGAAACATCACAAAATAAAATGTTGTACTTACTCAGAAAATCCATTTAACTTTGCTGATGCCTCCCTGAACACTTGCCTTAAGCAGAAGCTGTTGGGCTGAAGCTGTGTAAGCCCTATAGTTGTTCAAGGTCTGCAGAAGCAGGAGAAAAGTCAGCTTTGAGCATTTGACCATTGCTGGCATGAGCAGAAATAATTTGCACCTGCCTGTTCCTTGAGGACAAGCTCATTATAAATATGGTGCTTTATTTAAGGTCAAACACAAAAATAAGATTTAAAAAAAAAAAAAAATTATTATAAAGATACAATCTCTAGCCTGTAAAATAAAAGGCTGATACATGGAATTTGGAACAATTATTTAAGTTGGATAGAGGCCATGACTGAGTGCTGTTGTGAACAGAGAAAATAATGTGGCTACATCCTTAATAATGGGTCTCTCAGATAGTCCACATCTTTTTTTTCTGGTCTTGGAAACAATAAAGTATTTTCCTATGTCTGAGGGCATAAATTGTATTAAACTCTCAGCTCTTAAATGTGACTTTGACCAGTGGTGAAGGTGAAAGTTAGTACTGAGTTCTGTCAAGAATAGAATATTTTGCTCTTGGTCGTCTTAACTAAAGCAAGCACCTAAATTTCTCCCTATGAACGTGTTTATCACACTGTATAGCTGAAGAGGTTACCTTGCAAATTAGAATTACTGCCAGTGACAAAATACAGTAAAAGTGCCAAGTGGTCATTGACATGGCTGGAATCACTTTCATACAACTGGTTGGTAGTAAGAGCTTTGTTTTACACCAGTCCATGTCTCTTAAATCTGTACTTTTGGAACACCTGAGGGAAGGTGGAGTCTGGAAATCAGTTCTGTGCTCTTCCCAAGCTCCTGTGCCTTTCTCACTCCATCCTGCTGGATGGGGCTCAGGCACCTGGCTGTACCTCCTGTTCTACTCTTGAGGAAGGCCTCAGGTCTGCCCTGGATTCAGGGGATTTTGGTTTTCATTAGCAATTCATGCTCCTCAGGTGCTGAAGTGTAGGGTGCTGAGCCTGAGACATGTCAAAGGCTTCTGGAGTCCAGATGAAGAGTATTTAGTCGATTTTAATATTACAGGATCTTTGTAGCACCTCCCAAATCAGAGAGTGAAATAGTCTTGAAATGTTTGGCTTTGGAATTTAGAGTGTGGCACCTCACTGGTGCCATGGAAAGGCTCCACAGGTGTTTGTGCTGTAAATTAAACAGAGGGGCAAGTGGATTTTTAGATGGATGACATTTCCTCTTCTGACTGCAGCCTTACAGCTTGTTTCCATTCAGGTGCATTTGTATTGATGGCCTGTTTGGCATTTCTCATCTCCCACTGCCCCTGTCACTGGATTTTGTTCCTTTGCTGAGTGAGCCCAAGAGGATGAGTGGGTGTAAACCAGCTGCACGTGAAATTTCCCAAGGGCTTGCCTGCAGGAATAAATGCACCAGTGCTGGGACCAGAGCAGCTGCCTCTGTCCTGTTAGCTGAGCATCTGGTTTGGGGCAGGATGGGGCATCTCAGGACACTCAGAATATGAGGAATGGAATTTTGAGAAGTGTGTTCAGCTGCAGGATACATTTATGCCTCGCTGTACTCTCTTTTTTTTTTTATTTTTGCTTCTCTTGAGACTGTTACAGTTCTCCCAATAACATCACGGAATCCTGTGCTTCTAGAGCTGTTTGTTAAAAAAAGAAGGCAGAAATATTTGGTTTATATAGTTTAAGATGGTTCTCTTTGTTTAAAATATTGTTTGGTAGATAGGACTATTCTGTAGATTATCAATTAAAATAATTCAAAAATTCAGCTTTCTGGTAAGGTCAGGTTTCTATAACTAGCTCTGTAATTCTCCTTCAGCACATGGATGTAGTTCTACATAAGCTTGTATTTCTGGAAGCAGTTGATGCTACAGCAAGTAAGATCCAGGCTGTCTCTGTGAGAAATTATTAGATCTGTAAGTAACAAGAATATAACAGCTGCATGTTTTAAGGCTTCACTGGAGACTCTTTCTAGTTGTCCTAAAAGATCGACAGTCTGAGTTGTTTTTAGAACTTACTTTACCCTGAATTAAAATAAGAAAGGAAAAAAAAAAATACTTCAGAGGTGGTTTAGTCAAATGGGCATTTGCCTGTATAACACACCTCTGTAACTACATTGTGTGGGAGTCAAAGTCTTCTAATCCCCTAAAAAAGCTGAAGAACAGGCCTTTAGGATATAGACCTGAACAGGAGGAAGAAAGTGCTGTCATTTGCTTTTTTTTTTATCTCTAAAATACTGAATCCTCTGCCCAGAGATTAGGAGTGAAGGTCGGGCTTTAGTGCTGTAATACCTAATTGAATCACGAGCCTTGGTGTAGTCCTGAGAGAGGACTTAGCACAAATTCTCATACTGATTTTGGCATTTCAATTACCTTTCAAGCAATGACACTTGCTTTAATTTGAGTACCTGGACTGCAGCTGCTCTGGGACATATTTTTAAAGGTAACTTGTCCCTAATTCTTCTTTATTCCAGCAGCTTTTCACGGGACAGAATCTGCTAAGAAGAAATTAAGAGTTCAGTTCCCTGTGACTGGGGGACAGGACCTGATGTCTGTCTCCTACACGCCAAGTGTGAGCTCCAGCAGGAAACGACAGAAGATTGCCATTAGTGAGAATTTCTGTGGCAATCCTTGACTTGAGAGGAGACAGAGTTCAAGAGAGTTTTGGGAATGGCTGTGAGGAGCAGAACCATAATGACATTTGATACTCTGAGCAGAGCCAGAGTGTAGGAGCTGAAATCTTCTCTGAGCATGGCTAAGGAGGAGAGGGGCCTTCTCTCTCTCCTTGCTCATTAGTCTGTGTTGGGGTGATTTGTGTGCTGGTCTCTTGTCCCTGGCTGATGTGTCACTGCCACTGCTGTGTTTGCCACTGTTTGATGTGGAAATAAAGAGTGGAGTGAATGTTAGATACCTTTTATTTATGTGACACCCTCCTGAGCACTGAGGACTGCACTCAGATACTGAAGGAGCTCATTTGGGCCACTGGGCTGACCCTGGGCTCTCACCTCGACAATAAACCTTGCTGCACTGGCTCTGCTTTGAGAGGTTTAAAACTGGGACGTGAGAAAGAGATGCAAAGACCTGCCTGAGGTCTGGAAAACATATCTTGTAGAACAAGAGAAAGGAGATAATTTTGTTTAGTGCAGGAAGCTGATGCCACCATCATGCCCATGTTCAGTCAGAGGGGCAAGGCAGGTGATGACAACTTTAGCAGAGGAGGACATGGCAAAAATAGTTGGCTTTCAGCTAGGAAAGTAAATGTTTCAAATGGGGAAACAAGCTGCCAATGCAAATAGCAGACTGTCACCTGATGAGGACTGCAGGTGGAGACCAAACTTCTTCCTCCCTCATAGGGGTGAATGGAGAAATTTGTTGGTATCAAATGGTCCATTGTTTTAAAAAGTCACCTTAGATAAAAAGAGGGTCTCCCCTGACTTTTCATAGTATGTGGATATTCTGAAGTTCATCACAATTTTCTGGGCCCCTTGAAGTCTAGTTTTCTCATCCAGCTCTGTGTAACTAGGAGTATGCTCTACTCCCCAAAAGGTAATTGTATTTTGCAGTACTTGGCACTCTGCTGACCAGGGCTTCCTTCAGTACAAACCCACATTAAGCAGAAATAGAAAACTTATGGGAAGAATGATACAAAGCTTCGGATGCAATAATTATACTCAATTTTGTCAGAGTACTGTTATAACAAGAAATAAAAATGGAACAACATTTACTTTATCCTTTTTCAGGGGCTGATAATGTGGTCATATTAAAAAATAATCTTTGGTTTAATGTTCCATGTTACCTTCATTAACTTTCTTTACATTTCTCATTTTATAAACCTTTAAATTGAAGGTGGGACAGGGGAAAAGGAAAAGGGTACATTTTGGAAGAAAAAGAGCAAAGAAAAGTTTTTTCCCAAGCATTATGCATTCCTCTACAACATTAAGAATGCTGCTGCCACTCCATATTGTGGCTCCTTGGATTGCATGTAAATCTTGGTTCAAGAGTTTTCCACACAAAGTTTTTCTTTGGAAGCCTCATTTCATCCAATTAACTTTTCTGTATCTTTGAAGTTCAGCCAAGATCAGTAAGACAGTGGCTGCTTCTTCCTAGGAAGTGACATAAGTAGCACAGAAGTCATATAGGGTAACAAAGCCTTTTTATTTTTTTAATTTTTTTTAACTGTAAAAGAGGGAGGGAGGATTTGAGAATCAAAAGGTGTCAGGTTCCAACACCTTTTGTTATTTCAGTGATTTGGGTGCTGTAGGAAGGCACTAGCCACTTGGTTTCATTTTTAGTGGTCTTTTTGCTGTTTACTTGAATTGCACCTATTAATGTGCTCTTTCAGATTTATTCACTCCACAGCGCTGCTTCGCACGCTTGCATTTTTAAAAGACATGAAAGGATCCTTGTATACAAATTTCTCAGCTATAGAGCAGTATCCAGTGGAGAACAGAACTGATACAAGAAAAGATGGGTCAGTGAGCCAAAGCTTCTGTTGTCTTCCCCAAAGGGTAGACTCCCAAAAGTTAACCTAATTATGGAGGGCACTGAGGCCATGGGGTTAACAGCTGTTCAGGAAGATGCAGAGAGCTCCTCTAGGAGCTGAGGTTAGACATTGGAAATAGTTCCTCGTGGGAGCACACAGGGAAATTGCTGTGCACATGTGCATGTGTGTGTGTGGAATTCAGAACGAAGGGTTTAGACACAGCAGCTCCAAGGATGGAAGTAGGTCAGTCGGTTTAGTGCTCTCTACGTGTTCCTCCTCTGTGACAGCTCTGAGTAGCAGCTGGAAGGCAGCCTGGGATTTCATTTAGAAGCACGAACCAGAAGAAAAGGGAAAAGAGAAAGGAGGGGGTCATTTTGCTTGTTTTGATGCCCATGTGTCCCGTTTTCAATTATCCCTCTCATCCACTCTCACTGGGATACAGTGAGATGCCTACAAATGAGCCATGAGAGAATTTCAAAGGTTTGGATGCTCCATTTGTAAAAACTCCATGGAAAAAACTATGCACCTCGTTGGGTTGCAAAACTTGACTTGAAATTGGTTGAGGACAAAATTTCCTTTGGGGTTTTAGTATTTTGAAAAGCCTGAAAGATTTTGTGTACCTGATTAGGGGATTATTATCTTGTTGTCAGATCTTGCTCTATAGATTCTGGATTTTGCTTAGTAGGTGTAACACCACCTACACTTTAAATACATTTTTGAATGATGCAAGTTGGATTAGTTTTGTTTAGTCTTGGCCATCTGAAAGTTAGTCATCTGTTCTGGACTGATAGCTTAGAGCTGGCTGTGGTCAGTGGGGCGTTCCAGAAAGCAATTTGTATCACCCACAGCAAGTGGGCTAAGCTGCCATTTGAGCAGATTTCTGTAACCCTGTTAACTTGGGGCTGGGTTAGAGTGAGATTTATCCTGCCTCTCTTAAGCTGTTTAACAAGAGTCGGGAGATCTGCTCCCAGCTGCTGTGAATCTATTGCTATCCACACATACATTTGCCAACACTGGTACCAATTTTCACTGACTGTGGATCAGGCCCTCTGGATTGTGTTGTTTGTTGGGTTTTTTTAAATGTATTCTTCTAAGAAAGTATAATCATACCAAATGCAGGTATCTAGGGTCTAGTTCTGGCTCAGTATCCTTACATGACTGGTCAGTCTGATTAGCAGTGAAGTGTTCAAGAACATGGGAATTACTACAGAGGACTAAACCAACATTCTTATATTGATTACTGATCTACTGCTCTTTTATATCTTCCCCCTTGTCCCCTGTCCCTTTGTGATGTGAATCCAGCTCTTTGCTGTCATTTGTGTCTACAAGTGTCATGAAGTGTCTGTGTTGAATTTTGGCCAGGGCTGTCTACTGCTCTATGCAGAACTCCTTTTAGCCTCTCACATTTAAACGTTTCTCAACTTTGTGTCATCCCCTCAAACACGAGATCAGGCAGCATGGCACAGTGGAGGAAGATGCAAACAGGGCTAAAGAGGTTTTTGTCATGTCAGATTTTGTCTCAGAGGTTAATGATCCTCCTTTGCTGAGCACTGTGGCCACAGCAATGACTGCAGAGAATGTTTACTGCCAAGGCAGAAAGGGCCTGGGTTGGCAAATTAAAGTCCTGACTTATAATTCAGAGGCTGGGGGAAGTCAGCTTTGAACACAAATTTGGAGAGAAAGGATTTTTTTCGTTTAAGAATTGTCCCAATTATTGTGCTGATCACCTCAGGCAAGCCACCTTTCAATTTTCAGTGATATGCTTGTGTATTTTCATTACTGGAAAGCAGTTTCAAATTTTTCTGAAGGAGGAAAAGTTGGTAATTGGCCTTTTTTCTGCTTTACATCTTCTCTGAACCTCTGTGTGATAGTCATCTTGTCAAAAGTGTCAAGGGGAAGTAAAAAGCAAATTGACTTTTTAGCCCAAATAATGTATTTTTAAGTTTTTCAGTTAAGCTTGGATGTTGCATTCTGTGGAGTGGGGAGGTGTCTGCTGTGCTTTGGGCAAGCAGGGCTCTCTGGGTTTACTTATTTACCTCCCCACACAGACCAGTTAAGCTCTTCTGCTACAATAGAGAGAGTACCTACACTAAGTTTTTTTTCCTTAGCTTGGCTCAACCTGCCTGTCCCAGCCTAGGGCAAGTTTTTTTTTCATCTGAGAAGGTAATTTTGCTAACCTGGCAATCTGTGTCTGCTTGGTGAGTGTCATTTACTGTTTAGTTCTGCCTCCATAACTACCTGTGAGAAAACAGGGGTAAATTTGGAATTGGGTTCTTCTCCGATCAATAAGGAGAAGATACCCAAATTCCTTATACCACTATCTTGGATCTTAAATATTCAAATGTATTGCTTGTGAGGAGACAAGGGTTTTGCACATACAATTTATGGCTAAAGGTCTGCCTGGGCTTGCCGTGGGAGTGACCTTGCTCAGAACAATGATGTTTCCTTTCCTGGCTGTAACCCAGCAAGGATGCACGCAGTCAAAATTAACCAAATATTTTGCTGCGTACTCCAGGGAGGGAGGTTTTATTTACTTTTTGTGGAAAGCTGATTTCTATTTATGACTCTGTCAGACAAGTGCAGAATGATCTTGGCTGATTCACTCAATCCCCCCCTGCTCCTCGGTCCTGGCTGCAAAGTGAAACTAATTCTGTGCACCTGCCTCACTGAACCATTGGAGGACATGCCATTAATGCTTGTGAAATGCTCCAGGAAACTCTCTGAAAAGCAAACTAGAGATGTCTGAATTTTAGGGGATTTGATTCAGCTCAAAATGTCTGGTTCTGGAAACAAAGAAAACTGTGTGGAATTGCAATGTCTGAATGCGAAATCTCCATCCCTAGTCACAGGTTATGTGGATTTGTTCACAGTTTGACCTCTATTAAGGCTGGATAC
Source organism: Poecile atricapillus (assembly GCF_030490865.1). NCBI lineage: Eukaryota > Metazoa > Chordata > Aves > Passeriformes > Paridae > Poecile > Poecile atricapillus. The sequence continues at coordinate 26,885,669 of NC_081255.1, read as the reverse complement.
ATAGAAATACCCCAAATATCCCTGTCACAGTGTGAAACAGTCTGTCTGTTTGATCATCCTTGGGGCCTGAGGGGAACATAGCACATCAGTACATCTGTTAACTAAAGTGTGTATCTCTACAAGGGTGGGGAAAATGGGCAGCCCGTGCTGCTGGACATGATTACAATGGCCAGGATAGTGGGGCTGGCATGTGTTTATGCTTTCTACCTGGCTGGGATTTAGTACACAGTTAATTCCTCTAAAAGTAATTTTGACTTTTTTAGATGCATTTAATCTCTTTTTTTCTTTCCCACCCCTTTCCTACAGAGAAATGTTTCTTCAGGGTTTGGGTTTTTTTGTGCTGTTTGTTAGAACATGTTCTTTTTGCCTCTGGCACTAGCATATGGATTTTCTATTTGTGTGACAAACAAGATAGCAGTTTACTTAGGAATTCTTGTTCCACCTGTTGCTCAAGATACCCAGCTTTAAATCTCACTCTTTAGTTGGAAATGTTTTCAGGCATCCACTGTGACACTTGATGATGTTACAATAAATGTAAGATTTCAACCTGTGAGCTGCATAATTTCAAGTGGCTGTCCAGATAGCAGATCTTTCTTTTCTGTGGATTTTTCTATCACCTTGCATTGTGCTAAACAATAATGCTAATCCATTCAATCACCTTGAATATTTTGCTAATCTGTACTTATCCTCTGAAACTATCTTCAGTTGTTAGATAGGAAATGCAAGCTGAGACCAGGCAAATACAAAGTGATTGTGATGTTCCTTTTCTTTTGGAGGAAGCATTTGATGCCATCTCTCTTAAATGCACACACTTTCTGATTTGATCTCACCTTATTGATAATCATGGGCTATTTTTGTGCCCTGCTTTTGTTTAGGAGCCATCACAAATCAATCTCATGAATCTTGCTTCCTGTCCTGTGGCACTGGCGTTAGCACATTTCTCTGCTCTGTGGCAATGACATTTGCATGTTATTCTTGTATTTAATCTGCTTTGTTGGATATTTTGCTCAGATTGTTTTGTGGTGTTTTAACCTGTGGGGTTTATAGGATTTCATGGTGTTATTTATCTCAGTTCATGTATCTTTCATTCCATCATTAGCATATGTTTAGGAAGAAGGTGCAATAAATGGAAGAAGGCAACTGTGTCCTTCATTTGAATAAAACATAGGTTTGTATAAGAAGTTAATAAGAAATCATGTTGGGACATGGCCTAATTTTTGAAAGGATGTTTTGGAAAAAAAACTGTGCTATCTTTCTCTGTCTGGATTTTCATCTGCCTTCTCATAATTTCTAATCCTGTTGCCAAAGCTGTTTTCTCAACTTTAAAATCTTTCTGGAATTAAATGGCTTCTGGATCTTGACAATGCAACATTTTGATGCATGTGTTTGTCACATCCTGATTAGATTGGTATAACTCCTGCTCTCCCAGGTCCCTCTCAAAACTCAATTCATAAACCAGAGTTTCATACAAGATGCTTCCACCAGGGTGATGAAACAGAGAAATTCAATCATACCACGCATAGGTTATCCATTTTCCAGAGGCTGATGGGAGAGATTGGATTTTCAGAGCTCTTCTGGGCTGTTTTGTTTTGTTTTCTTTGGTTTTCTTTGCTTCTGTTCTTGTCTTCAAGGCTTCAATAAATTCTCCTTTAAAGTGGAGAAAGCAATTTCCATCTCTTCTTTCCCTGGCCATGAAACTACTCTTTCCATGGGCTTTGACTGCAGGTGAACCATTTAAATTTTGTCATCCTCGAATTTGTTTACCTCCACATTCTTTTTCAAGCCCATGCATGGACAGAGTGACCCATTTGTGGTTTATTTTATTAGTTCTGCCTTGTAAGTTTTGGATAGAGATACCACAACTTTCTTGGCAGGCATTTAGGTCAAGCCAGTGTAGAGGAATCTTTTGATTCTGTAGGTAGGGAATTGCTCTTTTCCCTACATGCTTCCAATAATCACATTTTTTGAGCTTTACAAACACAGGGCCTTGCATTTTTTCTGTCAGAAGGCAGCAAGAACCAACTTCTGAACAACTCAAAGGTGGGAGCACTGGCTACCAGAATCAAAGCCCTAAATGTGTGCACAGTGGAAGCCACAGCACTCAGATCTTAGTCCCAGCTTGAACAAACCAGGCAACAGTTCTGCTGAACAGTTTCCTTTCTTGCCTGCCAAATACTGAAGTACTTTTCAGGGTGGAATATGACTGGAGGGATTGATTTGAGTGCTGTCAGGAGGATGACATTGTGCAAGTGCTAAAACAGCCAGGACTTGCACAGTTAATCATTGTTTTATGATGTTTCTGCGGTGTGGGATACAACAAGCTAATGGATAGATCAGCTGGGAAGAAGAGCTTTCTTCCTTTGTCCATTTACAGCTCAAATGAATGTTTACAAGCACCTGTAAGACAAGCAAACCATCTCCCTGATCACTTCATATTCACTACAAGATCACTGCACTCCGTGTTGCTAAAAGGTGTAGAAATGGGGCACCATCTCAGATGAGTGGTTTGAGTTTTAGTTCTGTATCAGCTTGGATTCAGGCAGAGGATGCATTTATGAAAATAAAAGAGGGGGAAATATAAAATTTAAATAGACTTTGCAGTATCATAAAGTGAATTAGCTCAGTGTGAGTCCTTTAGAAGCTATTTCTGCATCTTTCTCTAGAAAGTTATTAGACTGTTCCTATTTTTTCAGAATCTGTTCATCCATTCCAAAATTTGACAGATTTTAAAAGCTCATTTTTGTTAAGAAGAAAACAACATTTGACAGAGCTGGCTTATTTTTGACAGTCTGGGGGGTGGCAGTGGATGAAGAGAATTGTTTTTGCAGACCCACTGAACGAATCAGGAAAGTTACATCTTTGCTTCAAACTTTCCCAAGGCTTTAAACATTTTTTGAAATGTTCTCTTTGCTCCAGGCTCCCTCGTTCTCAGTCTCCCTGTGTGTCTTGAGGACACTGTCAATATCCCCCTCCCACCCCTATATTTTGAGGATGAATTGTTTCATGTTTGTTTATGCTGAGCCATGAAAGCTTGAAATTGAAATTTGTTTGCTCCTCCGCTTCCCATTCATATATGTTCTCATTCATTGTACATTTTTTGCTATAGGATTTTATCTCAAGGGTGCTGAACTGTGTGAGGCTGCAAATATGCAGAAAGAAAAAATAAGCAATTCTGTGAGCCTGTGAAGTCACCTGTCCCACAGTGGGGTTCTCTGGTATCTACAGAGGTATGAGCAGCAAGTGAAACTTTCCCTGTGCCTGAGACTTTCACAGAATTATAAGGAAAAAGTGTTTAATGCACTCTGGAGGTCTCCAGTCCCTTCTCAAAGCAAGGCTAACTTCAGTGTTGTGTTGGTTATTTAGGGATTTTTACAGGCAAGATCTGAAAATCTCCGTGGATAAAAAGTCATAATGTGGGAGGTGTTTCCCCTCATTTCTGTTGCCTAATTAAAATTGACTTCCTTATTTAATCTCTTGGATGGAAATGGAAAGCTGTGGGTGTCCCATCCTGAAAGTGCTCCAGGCCAGGCTGAAGGGAGCTTTGAGGAACCTGGTCTAGTGAGAGGTGGCCCTGGCCCTGGCAGGAACTAAAGGTCTTTAAGGTCTCTTCCAACCCAAATCACTCCATGATCAGCTTCCACCTGAACTCTTTCCTAGTCTTTTTGTATAACAATTACCAGAAGATTTACTTTTCCCCAGTGTTTCATCCTCACCTCTTTTCTTCAACAGCTACATGTCTTTAGTAATTGTTGCATTCTTTTGTACATCTCAGAACAGGGTATAATAATAAATTTTTCTGACAAATTTTACACCCATTTGCACCTATTTTTGAGGCGTAACAAAAAAAAAAAAAAAAAAAAAGAAAAAAAGAAAAGAAAAGAAAATGCTCTGAATCCCTGAAGGTTTACATTTTTCAGCTTTAACATTCTCATCAGGATTCTTGAACTAATCCATCATTGCACCATTATTCATTGCAATGAGATGTTTCAGTGCTCTGGAACCAAAATGTGTAGTTTCAGCTTGGCTTGGCATCAAATCACATTCTGCTGGTGCGCTGCAGTGATTGATAGGAGCCACACTTTGAGCACTTCACCTTCCCATTCCCCTGCATCCCACAAACATCCAGCTCAGACAACTGACCCTCGGCCCATGGCATGGCACCAAACCCTCCCACGTGGCTTTGAGGTGTCCTGGAGAAGGATGAGGAATGTCTCCTTGCCAGGCAGCTTCCCTAACGGGGTGCTCAGTGTGGAAAATTTACAGCCTAAGTGATTTGAGGTAGGAACTGGAAATGGACCAGAGACCACCCTGCCATCAAATAGTTCCCCATTCTCTGCGTTGCTTGGGATGAGGCAACACCACACAGAGAAGCTCAGGTGGTAAAACTCTGCCCTTCAAATTAACAACTGATTGGGAAAGATCTGAGCCTGATTTAACTCCCTTCTAAAGCATCTGGGCTTTTTATTGATTGCAATCAGAGACAGAGCAGGACTTTACAGCTTCTTTGCCATCGTCTGAAATGTTATGTGACAAACAAGACACTGGCATTATTTCTGCTATGAAATGTTTGTTTATCACAGTAATGATTCTGGAAAGAACATTTGCAACATTCTCAGTTCCTGGTGGACTTTCCAAAAATGAAATAATCTGGAGGTTTTGATGTGGTTTTTTTGTTTGGGTTAAGATTTTTTGGTTGTTGATTTGGGGTTTTGTTAACTGATTTAGCCACACTGTGCCTTTGCTAAAGCAGAGTAGTCACCCGCCAGGTGTTAAAATAATCTAATAGAATAAGGTTAATCTTGTGTCTTTAATTAGACAGCAATATGTAACATACTCAGTGGGCCAGATAACCTTGAAATTTAAAGAGAGAAAAAAGACAGATTTGAGAGGAAAATATCTTTAGTTACAGCTGGTAAGGGGTAGAAGAAGCAAGAGGAAATGTTCACTGATATAACAACACAACCCTACACAATCCCTTTTCTCCACCCAAACCCTTAGAGAATGTTTCTCAAAAACCAGTCTGGGATATCTTATATCTTATGTTTATGCTTACCTTATCTTATATGCTCTTATAGACATTGCAGGATTGTTTGTTAAGTACAAACTTGTGCAATCTTGTTGGAACTGAACCTCAACAAAGTTCAGGGTCTGTCAGAAGACCCTTCCTCAATTCCACAGATCACTTAATCTCCATCTGTAGCACCTGATATATCTCTTTTGCATATAGGTAAAACCTTACAAGGGAAGGCCTTGTAAAACCATGGCTCAGGCCTGCTACTCCTGCTAAGCAGAAAAGGACTATGGGGAAGTGACTCAGCTGAATTAGAGGCAGAAAAGCAAGTTATTTAACCCTTCACATCGTGATGTATGGAATTATGGTTAAATTATGTTTGTTATGCTTTAAAAGCATGTAGCTGACAGCCAGCTGCCAGGTTTTTGGAAAAAAGGCTCTCCTTTGAACCTGCCTCGGGACCCTGTGTCAACACAGACCCTCACCTCACACATCCCCAGCACTGTAGCACCAAAACACTTTATAATCCTTCATGCATTTCCTCTCAAAACACCTGGAGGGTTTGTGATGATTTTTACAAGTGAAGAACTGAGGCATTGCAGTTCTGAGCTGGGTTAGGAGAGAGGCAATGACAGGAGAGTCTCATGGTGTCACCCCGAAGAGAACCACTGTGTCCCTTGTTCCCTCTCCTGCATTGTGACCACTGGGATTTTGTTCAGGGCTTTGCATACAACTGTGAAACTTTCCATTGGGTGTGATGAAGGGAGTGCTTGGCAAATGGACACATCCCTGCCTCTAACTTCTGATGACATTTATACCTGCTAGCTGATGCAGCAGGAGAAGGCTGCTTGCAGACCATGTGGATGGGAGTACAGAGAAAGTAAAAAGGGCCTTCCCTCCCACAAGCCCAAAATAAATGCAAAAAGTCATTTTCAAGCTGAACAATTTGTAGATGCAGCAAGACTATGCAGAAATACAATTAATATTCTGGTTATGTATGGGAGTGAGAAATACCTAGGTGTGTCAGAGCCTGTTAGCAAACATTATAAAAGGGAGCCAGCAGCTATGCTCTGGGGCTGGGGAGTTAAATTTTGCTTCTTAGGGTTCAGCCAGCAGTTTGCCAGTCCTGTGCTGCTTCCCTGTGTGCCAGCACACACCTTCTTGGCAGTTTGGTACCAGGTCAAACCTTTCCTCCAGGATATCCAAGAGGAAAAGGCCTTTGTGATGATGGAAATGGATTCTGGCATGAGTTTCCTGGGTGGAAATAGTCTGGTACCCTGTAATGTAGCAAAGTAATCATTTAATTCTATTCAAGAGAATAAAGGAAATATCAGGTACAGTGCTAACCCCAACCACCACCTATTGCAGCAGGTTCTCAGACACAGCTGAATGCAGCAGTATCAGGAAATAAAGCCAAAAAAAATGGCTGAATTAAAGTGAATTAAACTGAAACCCACACAAAACTCATTCATGATCCAGTAATACCTTACAATTTTACATTAATCTCTGACTGCTCTAATTTCATAAAGTTGGATGTTTCTGATATTCTGTTCACTCACAGGCTATGTTTTGGTCATATTTGGAGAAGCCTTGAGTACAGTCAGCTTCAGCTCAAATCAGAGTTAGATGCTGGACATGTCACATGCTATGCAAACCCAAGTTCTCCTAAAAAAAGTCCTGTCCTTGGCCTCTCAGACAGAATGGTTCACATTAGTGGCTATCTCTTATGTAAGCCAATTTTTGTCCCAATTGCTCTTTTATGAACTGGGGACAATGTGGTCCCCTCTTGTACCAGTGCTGTTGGGAAAATTAGCCCATCAGTGCTTATAAAGCAGCTGTCTCCTGCAGTGCTGAGCACTTTAGAAAAGCCATGAAGAACTGAATAGCTCTGTCCTTGGAGCAGGCTTTGAGTCGTGTGCAGAAAGCAGGAGCCCAGGGTTGCATATTGAGCAATAGGGAAAAGCCAAAATATTGAATAGTCCACTCATTAATGAACAGTGCAGATCCTGTGCACAGAATAAGGCAGGAGCCTGTGGAAAGGCACCCCGTGCTCCTGCAGCTAAGGGCTGTGTCACAATAATAACAAGCACAGGGCTGAAGGAGGGCTCTGTGGACCTGTGCAGCTGTGCCATGTCCAAACTTTTAAGAGCTCAGCGTTGTGACATTAAGGTTGGCTCCTTTGACTGCAGCTCTCTGTGTAATGGGTCTGGTAGTAAGAGCTGAACCATCTTTTTGGGGTGTTCCTATAATGCTGGTCAACAGGGAACAGCATGTGTCTTTCCTCTTTCCTGACAGTGAGGAGAATTCCAGATTTGTGTGTCAGGCAGTATAGGAAATGTGCTGTAATATGGAGAAACACCATCCTACAGCAGCTGGAGTATTCCCTAATAATTGTGAGATGTGTTGTGTGTCTGTTGCACAGGATGAGGAAGGCCAGAAGTGGCAACAAAAGCACAATTCAAGAGCAGCCATGTCTCCAGAAATGCTTATGTATCTGCTGTTTCCTGTGAACCACTGTGATGATGAAACAATTATTTTCACCCAACCTGTCCCTCCAGGAATGTAGACAGACACAAAAAAAAAAAATAAATATACAAATTATTTAAAGAAGGGTTGCTTATCTGAAGGGAAACATTTGTTAGGAAGCAGAATTAGGAAATTGTGGGGAAGTGTCAAGTAGATATGGCAGGAGGGCCTAAAGGAGTTTGACTTGTTGACAGAGTGGGAGTCCAGTAAATTAAGCACATATTAAAATTCTCTTTCTCAGTGGTTTGCAGCTTGTGACCCATAAGCAGGTGGCTTTTGGACAACATCAGAAAAGAAAGTTTATATAATACTGCATTATGGTCTATATATATGAGAGTTCTGGAGGTCCTGTGCCTACAGTGGAAATATTTTGGGATACAAAAGTTGGAAAAAAAAAAACCCTGTCTCCTGTGTCATTAAGTCAGTGATGTGTTTGATTTTGAAAAGGCCAAACAATGAATCAGGCTTTAAAATGGAAGCACTGTAGGTGTTGCCAGCAACTTGTTTAAAGCACCTGAATGCCCAAGACTGGCGTGGCAGTGACTCAGATCCAGCTGGGAGCAGGAGTCTGAGAAAGCCTTCCCAGGGCAGGACAGATGGGACTGGCTCCTGCAGGGCTCATTTGGAGAGATCCACACATGGGGACAGGCTCTGCCTAAGGGGGAGCTTTGCTAAACTGGGCTTGGATCCCAGGGGAAGTGCTGGAAACCCTGTCCCACTGAAAACTGGGCTGGGCACAAAGCAGATGTGAAAACTGAAATTCAGAGTCCTGTGATCTCTGCAGGGGTGATCTCTGGGGAGGGGATCTCACCCTCTGGCACCCCAGGCACACTCACAGCATGGAGTTCTCCTATCTGCAGGACAGCCTTTTCTATCCAGCATCCTGCTTTGTGCCCAGGAATTCTTCTGGCACTACCGAGGACCTGGGGTGTGTAAGGAGAGAAAATACAAGAATTGAGACATATCCTGAAGATCAGAGCGTGCCCAAGTCAGGAGGGGACGTGTGTCTTCCTCGGTGTGTGTGCCTGTGACTCCTATTACCAGCCCTGAGAAATGCATGTATTCATCAGAAGGAAAAAAAAAAAAATATCCCTTTGTGTTTATTCTTATTTAACATTGTTTACACAGAAAATGGAGAAACACATCTTTAAGCGTCATGTACGATTTGAAATTATGTCTGTGCACCAGGCAGCGCTCATTCTGCAAACATCTACTCCACCGTGTGGTCTCTGGGAGCTAATGCTGCTCTCTGCACTGCCAGCCTGCTCTGCCTGGAGCACACTGCAGTGCTTCTGCTAAATAGCCTTTGTGAAGGCTTCCAGAGCTCTAAATTAAAAATGCACAATGCTGGGGAGGAGGAGAGAGTCCTCAGAGTAGGGGTTCTCTGTAGCTGGAGCGTTAGGATGTCTCGCTACCTAATTGCTTTAGAATATGTGGGCTTGAATGAATCCTTTTTAATACTAATAGGCAAATGCGTAAACAGCAAACCCCGAGCACCCAAAGGGTGAAACGTGCACTAATGAAGACCTGACTTGGCTGGCAGGTGCGGACTTGATTTGTAAAACGCCGTGAATACATCAGTTTTGAAATGGTATTTGCGAAAAGAAGAAAGTCTCCTGCCCCTTGCCCTTGTCTCTGCTCCCTGCTGCCTCACTCCTGCTGGGTGCCATCATCCCTGGGTGCAGGCCCATGGCACTGCCTGCTGCCACCCTGCCTTCCAGGAAGGGCAGCAAGAGCCACCAGCTCTCACCCTCTGTCTGCACTCCCCCTTCCCCACTGCCTTCCCAGCTTCAAATCCAGTTTTCAAACCCTGGCCCTGCTGGTAGAGCCACTTGTGGGCTGGAACTCCCCGGCTTTGTGTGGAGTTTATCTGGAGATTCACCTGGTGCTGATCCAATGAACCAACGCAGCCTTACAAAGCCGAAGGGAAGGGTGCAGGGTTCCCTTTGTAATAAATCACATGGCGTGAAAAGGGATTTCTTTACTTCCTTTCCTCCATTATTCTCCATATCTCACCTCGTGGAAATGGGTCTGTAAGGAAGAGACTCAAACTCACATGGTAGGAAAAATGAGCAGGGCGGGGAGAACTGAGGGTAAAAGAAGGCAGAGCTCCTGGAGGTTTCTGTAACTCAGAGATTCCAGGAAAAAGAGGCACAACCTGAAAGAACAGGAGGAAGCCCTGAAAAATAAACCAAGGCATGGGCCTTGGCATTAAATCCTTCCTGAGGATGTTGTCACTGAAGCAGCTACGTAAGAAACCCTTAAAAGCAGTGATGAGTTCAGTCCCAGAGGCAAAGGGGTTCTGTCCAGAGAAGTGCCCAGCAAGCTGGGAGCTGGTCTGAACATCTTTGGTTGTACTGAGTTGTGCTGGTAACCTCTTCAGATCTGGCTGCCTCCCAAGTAGGGAGGGATGAATACTGCAAAATGTTTCAGTTTCCAGTGCAATTTTGAAACTCATTTGCTTTGACTGAATTTGCGCTGTGTTTATGTAAATTTATAAACACTGTAATAAATTTATCTACTTACAGAAAACAGAAATTTTAGAAAAAGGCTGGAAAACATTGGTGAAACACAAATTCTAATTCAACAGGAATATTCACAGAACCTGATTTAAATGAACATTCAGCCATGAAGCAGAAACACAGCATGTGGTCTGTATATCTAGCAAACTATAGCAAGCATAATCCAAAATTCAAACAATGGTTATCAGCTTAAATGCTTTAAATTACATGCATGCCATTTTTTTTGTGGCTGCAGTGACTATGTGACCAAAACCCAGGTTTTTACAGGAGGAATAAAGACCAAAAACAGATAACAGCTGCAGGTTACTACTTTGGTTGGAGGTTACCTGTTCTGGCTGTGCTTTTTCCTTACTTGGGAGAGTCTGTGTCAGCACACCATTCTCATCAGGCTCTGTGGCATTGTGCCCTGCCACATTCATGAGAGCATTCTTGGGCATGGTCATTAAGCTTCATGGAATGGGATATCCTCCAATGTCCTTGTTCCATCAAGGAAGAACCATCACTAATTCTGAAGTTGTTTTTGTCTTCCCTTGTACCTCTAGGAGCCTGTTCCTGATTTCTTATCTCTGTGTCCCCTTTCTAAGATCATCCTCAAACAGTCCCTGGATATAATTTAGGGTTCCCCCCTGCCTTGTTAATTTTAGACTGTTTACAGCAGAAAATAAATCTGATCTGAGCACAAAATAAATCTAATCTGTTTAGGGAAGATTTGGAGGCTCTTTCTAAATTAGGGGGACACTTGCAGCCACGTGAGGAACTACATTGAATCAAATAACAACACTTGCACTCTGAGTAAAAGAGCTGGTCTCAAATATTGAGAGATTATGCATAATTTTAGAACACACTTGTTCCCCACCATAGAGCTGCTGTTCCCAGAGCACATCTGTATTTCTACTTTGCCTTCCCAGGGTTTGAAGCAGCAGGCAAACAGTTAAGCTGTGACACCAGCAGCAAAGCATTCCAGAAATTAGCCGGTTTAAGACTGGGAGGATGAATTAAAAAGCAGTGCAAGATGCAATTTTTAAGTTATCCTGTTCAAGCTCTTGCACTGGAGGCATTAGCCATGAGGGAGATCACATCAGCTGGGAGCAAGATAATAAAATGAATTCAGGATCCGTAAGAGGCACGTGGGAGGCTCTTGCCGTATGTTTTGGTCATGTCCTGATATACGTGAGCTTTGGGAGACAGCTCTACATGCAATAGAGTCAATAATCAAATCTGAAGTACCAAGGAACACAACTTGATGTTTCCTTAGAGAGGCCACAAGTTTGCAGCAGATGAATAAAGAGAGAATGTGGTAGATACAAATTTGTCTTTAGGCAAAAAAGGAAAGAAAAAAGACTTGAAAAATGGAAGCGGGGAGAAAATATTGCACTGTTTCCAGACTGGGAAGAAATAGTAATGCCTACATCAGAAAGTTAATTAATTGTTGTTACATTGATAAATATGTGATATACCACATCAAAGACTAGCTAAATGATATTTGGAAATTAATTTGGATTCCTATTAAACAGAGCTCAGAGGAGCTTCCCAAATGAATAACTTGTTTGCTAAGCATTGCTTCCTTCTGTTTATAAAGTCTTTTCAAGTAAAGACAACTGTTTTCAACTGTTCTTGTTGCTTTAAATGAACTATGAGATCCATCACTTACCAGACATTCCTGACACATCCAAATACTGCAAATTGCAATGCCTTATTTAGAATCTTACAAAAAATTAGGTACTGGTTACCTCTTTTCTCTATGGGGATGATTTAGATAAAGTTATAGAAAAAGTCCCAAACCCCAAATTTAATATTGACAGTATGGTAATTTTCTCTAGTGTTAAATATTATTAAAAGAAAATGTAAATGTGACACATTAACTATATAAATACAGATTCAGATTCTGAGCTCCTAAGAAAGTTTCTGTAAAGTAAGAATGTTGTTTTCTTGGGAACTGTGCCAAAATACAGTAAAACTCATGACATTTTCTGCTTTTATTAAATGAAAAACTCATTCCTCTCGTTCTGCTCTTCTGCCTGTTTTATCCCAATGTAATTCCACCTACATCTCTGGAAATACTTCTGGTTTTTATTAATGTCTATGACTTCAAAAGAAGATAGGATTTAGTAGAGCCGAGTGCAGAGAGTTTACATGCAGACAAAAAGAAGAGAGAGAGAGAAATCTGACACAATATGCTGTGGAGTTGGATGGCAGCAACTTTGAGTTGTCTGTGCAATTGTAGTTGTTTAAAATGTCCAGGAAAAAATCCTTCTGGTCTCTATTCAAGCAGAGAAGTGGCCACCAGGACAAGGAGGTGGGCTCTGCACCCCAGCAAGCCACCCACGTCAGCAGTGATGGAGCTGCAGAGCTGCAGTCAGGTGTTTGAGCTGCCAGAGAGCTGATGGTTGGCTTCTGTAAGCCCAAGGAGAAAAGCAAATCCTGCTTGCTTAGATATCCATAAGAGTCTTTTAAAAATAACGTCCATTAACTTTGGTTATCCTTTGGTTCATAGGAAAATACTTATTCAACAGGATTGGAAATTAATTTTATCTTCTGATTTCATTCCCCCACTTTTTAAAGTATTTCACCTCTCTTTTATTTTCTTTTTTCTTTGCCAATTAAACCTATCTTTTAGGTCTTCAGTTTCTTAGAATTTTTTTTGTCAAAGGATAGCACTGCTGGAGTGAATCTCTTGTTTGCAAAGGTGTGTTTAAAAGATTAAGGCTGAACAGACATTCTTGTAATAGACATGGGATCAATGAAAGCTCTTCTTTTCCCAAGAAGCTTTAAGGCTTAGCAGCGAGGTTGATTTTTTTGTTTGTTTGTTTTAACTATAGAAGAAGTTGCATCTCTACCTGGGCTTCTATTATTTGTGTGGTCTTCCACAGAATTCCTGAGCAAGAATTTACCCAACTCATCCCAAGCTTAGCTTGAGATGAGAGGCCTTTTCCTGCATGTAGCAGTAGCCAAAGATTTTGTAGGTGATCTCTTCAGTAGGCAAGGGACCTGATTTCCCCCTTCTCCTACTTGTACCACTTGCAGCTTTTTAATTTCATTTTCCAATTTTCAGTTTTAGTGCTCACTCTATCGACAGCCTCCTGAGTTTCAGTGGGGCCTCACAAAGAATTTGGATACTACTCTGTGGGGCTGTGAGCAGCAGAATCCAATTTGGGACGGTGTCCTGGGAGGGATCTGAGTCAGGGCAGGGAGGAGAAGCCAAGGTGGCATCCACGCTCCAACGCCTACAGGATCTGAAGGCCAATGAACATTTTAACTTGGTGATTTGCTTGGCTAACTTTTGTGTAGGCAATTGCAGGAGGGGGAGAGACGAGGCCCTGGGTTAGTAGAACAATGACATTCATGCTTTAAATCCCTTAAAAAGAAACTTAATGGCCATTGAGTAGAATGCTCTGAACGGCCCTGCTGAGTCAAAGGCTGGCTGAGGACAAGCTGAAGGTCCAGTTTGGTGGTGCAGAGTGTGAATCACCCTCACGGCTGCAGACCCTCAGCCAGAGCAAGCAGGGAACCTCCAAGGTCAGGCAAGGCTGTTCCAGAGCCAGCCTGCCAAGCTGGGAAAAGGCAAAGGATACAGAGAGCACAGGTTGTGGAGGGGAATGACCAAAGCTGTTTCAGTTGATTTTCTGCTGCTCACGTTATTTCTGAAAGGTGCCGTGGCTGCAGCCTTTCCTTGGGGGAGTGTTTGCTTTGTTTCCCCCAGGAGAATAACATTTAACTGCTTCAGCTGCAGAATACAACCCTAATTCTGCAGCTGATCCGAGGAGAGGCTGCAGCCCACCTAAGCCCTTTGTGTGTGTTCTGTGTCTGTGTGCAGGTGCTCCCTGATGGGGTTTGATCTGAACCGGCACTGGGCAAATCCCTCTCCGTGGGCTCATCCCACCCTGCACGGAGTGAAGGAGCTCATCATCGACATGTACAACAACCCGGTGAGTGGGCACAGAGCTGCTGAGCCACCCCTTGTGCCGAGGCACCGACCCCATCCCTGCAGGAGACCAGGGAACAGCTGCTCCTTGTGCCACAGGAAGCGTCACAAGTGGAGAAAGGCAGTGAAATGAAGTTCAGCTCAGATTAAGGAGGAAATAATTCTGAAAGCGGGGCCTAGGTTCAGTTGAGCAGCTCTCATGCTCTGAGCTGGATTTGAAACAGCAGGCCCCCAAATTGAATTAGGGAATGGCAGCGATGCTTAATCCGGGGCTCTGGCAGTGGTGGCTGTGTGGTGTGCAGTGCAGGAGGGGGAGAATATTTGCAAATGTTATATAAACACACACTCATGCTCGCTCAGAGAAGGAGAGGTGTTCTTGAAGGTGAAATCTGAGCTAATCAGAGGAGATGGATTGCAGAGAATATGGAGAAGAGGAGTGGGAGGGAGGCAGACAGCTATTGAATGTTTGACATCAAAGTGCAGAAGGATTATTGAACGTGGCACCTAAGAAAAACTGCTAAAAAAAAAAAATGGAGATGGGTAGGAAAAAATCACTACCAAAAAATAAGAGGAGATTTTATAGATTATTATTTTTTTCATTATGGGATTCCTGGAATTTGTCCTTTCTTTTTGTTCCTCACAATGGAGAGGGAATTTGAATCTTTAAGTCCCTGAAGTTTTGCTAATTTTTCCTTTTGTTTTTTTTTCTTTCCTTTTTGTTTGTGTGAAAAAGGACCTGGCTTGCCTGGATAATAAAGAAAGATGATTCTTACCCCCAGCTACATCATGTATAGGATAAGACCTCCTTTAATTTAACTCCTGGTTTTCCCAATGCATCTTAATTGCACTTTTTATCTTCCAGTAATAACTGTACAGAGGAGGTTTTAGGTACAAGGTAGATAGGTTAATAGATAAGATCCTTACATATGGACTGGAATCCAATTGCATGGAAAATATTTTCTTAGACTGCTAATTGTTTGGCACAGAATTTGTCCTTCTATTCAGTTTCTGCAGCACCTTGCACTGTGCATTGTGCCTCTGACCAAGCCTCCAAAGCTCTATTAAAATGATGATAACAATAATGGAAAGGCACAGGAAGGAGCTTTGGAGCCAGCCTGGTCTTTCCTCTGTTTTCTACCCCAAAAAGCAAGACAGTTTTTCTTCTAGATGAGGTAGAGGGCATGCAGACTGCTTTGAGAAGAGGTTTTTGGTATTTTTCTAAGAATGAAGAGGTCTTTGAACATTATAAGAAGGTTTGGTATAGGGAAATGCTTGTAGCCAATAAGGCAACAAATCCTGGCACTGTCAAAAATCACTGTCAGTAAAGTAAAGCTATTCTTGGAGGTAGGGGGAAGTTCTTTTCAGCTTCATCCCATTCTAAGGAAGCTTTGGAAATTCTGGTAGCTTCCAGCTGTCCTATGTGTGAAGAATGAATTAATTTGCTTTGGTGGCTAAAATGAAAAATCAAAATAACTGTTTGGTGAGAGCTGTTTTGAAATGGAAATATTTTTTTTCTCCATCTTTCTGTCTCCCATTCTACCCAGTGATCAACCTGAGATGAACCAGTTCCAGTTCATTTCTTTCTGAGGGAAAGAAAAGGGAGCCTTTTGAAACACAAGTGTAACATTTCATTTTCAAGGTTATTTACTTATTATTTTTTTAAAAAAAAAATAACTTTTATATTTTTAATTTTTTTTTGTTTGTTTGTTTTATTAAAGTACCAGCAAAGTTCAGGTTGCTCTTCAGAATTCCATTTCTTCATGAATTAGCTATCCACTGAAAAAAAACCTTCTTGTCTGGCTTTATCATCCCCTTGTCAACACCAGCCTTTCTGGCAGTTTCAGGGATGCTCAGCAGTGCACTGCAGTACATAGGATTACTGTTATTTTCAGGCAATACCAGATCCTTAGTCCCTCTGATCCCAGTAACGTTGGTGTGAAAAGACCATATCCAAGGTGCTGGGACAAAAGGGGGAGACTCAGCTGCCTCAGAGGGCAGGCATGGGGCTGTCCATGCACCACCCTGCTGTAGCACTGACAGCTTTTATTGAGTTATGACAGAGTGCCAGAATAAAACCTGCTTTGAATCCCTTCAGGCAGCTAAAATTTTAGGTGGTTTTCAGGGGTGGAGTGTTACTTTCAGATGACTAATACATGATAGATGGCTGGCTGCATGCACAGGTGACCTGCTGCAGGAGGGCTGGTGTCAAACTGTGACACATCAGGCATTTTGCATTTGGACATGTCTGTCCTGACACCTTCTCCTCACCTGAAGTCTTCCCACACTGGGGAATATGAAATGAAATAAAATGAAAACCCCAATTCCCTGAGAAATTATGTAATAAAAAAATAACCTTCATCCCACCCATTGCAGACAAGATCTGCTGTGAAGGGCTGTCCACTGAAGACCGGATTGTTTGAAGCAAGAGGAAGTTTGGCTTCGTGTTGCCATTGCAGAACAGCTCAGTGCAGGACTTTTAGATGTATTCATTCCCTTAAATCACTTAAGGAAAATTAGCTGCCATAAGACCATAAAACCATGTTTTAAATATTGCTGCATAGGAGGATTTTTCTTCTGCTCTGCAGTATGGGAGATAAGCTCTTTCCTTTGAAAAAAAGTTCGCTCTGGAGCAGAGAGGATGAGTGACACAGAAATAAGTGAAGTGGGTATGAGGCACACACACAATGCCACAGCTACAGTGATTCCAGCACTGAGTGTTCCAGGGCTGAGTGTTTGCTGTAGTTACTGTATAAAAATAATCCAAAGCACTTGTGGTTCACTGTTCTTCCTGCCTTTACAAAGTGTGCTTATTTTATTTTAGTTTTAAAGCATTTCAGATACAGTAAGGACCATATCATCCTTAGGAAGGAATGGATGGGTCAGAACAACAGAAAGAACAACAGGAAGTTTTTGATCTCTGTGCCACCGATTTTGACACAGTAACTCTGATGGTCAATGTCATTACATTGACCTACATGGAGTGAGGGGATATTCTCAGCTGATTCTAGTGGTGTCAGTCTTGCAGATGAGACTGAAGTGATAGTCTCCTCTAGGTCATGTGCTGTTGGCTGGGATATTTCTGCTCCCAAGTACCTTTCCCTGCCCATTTGTGAGCCAGCAATGTCTTCCCACCACTCCACCAGAGATACCTGTCGATGGTTTCCCTGTCTGTGCTGGAGCAGGTAGCAGAACTATCTCAGAACATGAATGTGTTATTTAAACCAGCCCAGCTGACTCTTGTTTGGAGCATGTTAAATCATGTTCATATGAGCCCCTCCAGCACCCTTTAAAAGCAGGTTCAGTGAGTGCACTCAGGTGGTGTGTTCAGTGTCAGCTCAGCCCCCTCAATATGAGCATTGTGATCTGGCCTTTACACATATCACAGATGTTCTTCCCCCATCTAGAGACCCCTGCCTCCTCCAAATGGAAAACTCCCACATAATGAGCAGCTACTCAGTGTTTTGTTTTACCTTCAGTGTTCACTGTGCAGCCTTGTCCTGTGTTTACTGTGCACTCTGCAGATCCTACACTGAAGACAGAACTGTTAATCTCCTCATAGGCTCTTTTGTTCTGCTCATTGCTCATCCCTGGGAGCATTGCAGAAGTGTGGATTATTTTTTGGGGGGGGAGGAGGGGCACCCTGTGAGAGACAAATGTTTCTTCCTTGTGTGGATATGAAACAGTTATGATCACACCTACTCATTTGTGATAGATGGTTTAAGATGCCTGGAATCAGATTTGTTTCATGGCATCCAGCAAAGATTGATATTTTCACTGTCTTGTTTCTGTCCCTTGCTTCTGCAAGGAAGATTGGGATAGACTGTTTCTGTCATTTGATTCTCCTAGGACTTAGGAGACAAGGAATAGGCAATGACTGGCCACTTGGAATGAATCTGTTTCAAGTAATTTGCTCCTCCCAAGTGAAAATGCAGGCATGGGATTCAGGGCTCCGAGGCACTTTTCGCTGCAATGCTGGACTTTGTGTTCTTTCTTCCGAGTTTCTTCTGCTCTGCCTCTTTTCCACCTCCTGTTGAATTGAAGCTGGACTCCTACAAGCAAATTATTCCTTTGCTAGATGGTGTTCACCTTGTGCCCTAAGTGAGCTGGAAACAACAAAAATACTCACTTCCCTGAGATGTGGTCCTTAATTATCATCTCCTTCTTCATGCACACATATACCAAACTTTAATATTTCTGCATAAGTGACCTTTCTGTATACATTCCTGACTTTGGAGTGCTTGATGTTGCAGCCCTTGAGTACTTTTAATACTACTCTGGGTGAAAGCTTTCACTGATTCAATGCAAAATGAAAGCCCCAGCATGCTAAACTCTGAGTCATTGCTGGGCTGGAAGCTTTAGATCCAGCACACAGACATCTGCCACGAGGGTTGATGAATTAGCTGATAGAGGATGGCAATCTGCTATTGCTGTGGACAGGAAAGAGGGAGGGAAGGAGCCCGTGGGCTTTGGGGTGTCTGCTGACAACAGCATTAGT
This sequence comes from Poecile atricapillus, assembly GCF_030490865.1. Lineage (NCBI taxonomy): Eukaryota > Metazoa > Chordata > Aves > Passeriformes > Paridae > Poecile > Poecile atricapillus. The sequence goes on along the minus strand of NC_081255.1, from coordinate 26,867,193 downwards.
AATAAGATAGGATGAGTAAACACAATACTGTAGGCATGGGTAGGGGTGGTATTTAAGGGTGAATGACACCTTTTATATTTTTGAGGAGGCTTTTTTTACAATCCCATGTGCAGGCTCAGATTTGAACAAAATCATTATTTTCCAATCTCCCTGTCTCTGAGGAGGCCTAGCTTTTGATCCAGGTAGGCTTGAGTGGGCAAGCAGTAAGAGTACAGGGGAATTAGCCTGGTAAGTCAATGTAACTGGATTCTTCAGAAGAATATATCCTCTTCAGAAAGAGAATATATTTGCTTTCTTTCAAAGTCACGGAATGTACAGTTCTCTGGGTCTGTGTTATCACTCCTCAGGCCCTTCTTTAGAGACAGATGGGTGTCCTCCTACGGCTGGCTCCCCTCAGAACATCCTGCACCTCACTGCTGCAGGAAGACAGCAGAAAGATGGTTTTGGGGGAAAAGGCCTGATCTCAGAGTTCCAGCTTTGTGGCTGATAAGCCTTGATAATAGAGAACAGGTGAGATTGAAGGTTGAGTGGTGTGTGAAGCAGGTGAGCTCCCAGATGAAGGGAAACATGTTGTCTCCCTGTCTGTCTGTAACTCATTAGAGCTGACTGTCCTGTCCAGACAGGTGGTTTCTCCAGGCTTCCCCATTGCCAAGGAGTACAGCCTCTTTGCCCTGCTGTGCTCACAGACTTCCTTTCCATTTTCTGTTTCTGACACTCTGGTTCTGTGTTTTCATCACTCTCATGAGTTTGCAGGTGTTCTTACCACTCCAGACTGCTTCCCAGCTCTTTCATAGATGCAGTTCGGGTGTTGATGCTTGATGAAGTCACTCCATCACTGCCCCTCTTCGTGCTGCTCTGTTTCAGATATGATTTAGTCCACCCACTGCCAATGCTGTTGTTCAGCTGACATCTTTTCTAGGCCTCCAGTAGCACCATTTAGAGTGTATTGTCAAGGAGAGGACTTGTGACTGTGCAGGAGCCATGGTCCAAGTGTGGTGTTGTGGGACTGCTCCACATGCAGCTCATCCAACCCCCCACTTTCTCCATCATCCTCAACTTTTGCAATGAAAAAGATCAGGATATTATTTTTCCTCTTATCCCTACCATATATTGAGAGAAGAATTCTGGTTTTATGGAAAACTAAGTCACAGAATATAGACTTAGAGTCCTGGAACTGATAGTTTTGGGGATACTATCCCCAATGGCAACGTTGCTTTAGTGGCCTCACATCCTCTCTGCCTTGGGCAGTGCCACATTCTTCACAGAGAGCTCCACATTCAGCAAAATGCTGCTGGTCTCCAAGATGTGTGTGCTTTGCTGGAGAGTGACATAAATTTCATTTTTGTCCTGTAAAGTGTGTCAATCTTAGAGGCTCTGCTTCCACTCATCTCATGAAATGATGTTGTTAGTATTACCATCAATGTGATACTGGATAGTTGACAAGTATAACAACAAATTTTGCAAGGTTTTCACATCAAAACTGTACATTTAGGCTTCTTATGCTATAAGCCCTCAAGTAGCATTTTCTAATCTAACATCTGAATGACTGCAAGCAATTGTTTTCTCTTCAAATATTCTTCTTTTCCCTCATCATCTCCCCTGCTCTTGTTATAAATTGGAGCAGCAAACTGGAAAATATTTCACTGGAAAATTATAAACTCATTCTCAGTCTAGCTGAAGACAGTTTGAATGTTAATAATTGTTTGGAAAGGCTGTGGATTGGGGTTTGGTGTTGCTCAGAACTCACTTGGAGCCAAACAGATCAGCTGGGGTCTGCATCATCTGGTGTGAGGAGTCATAGCAGATTAACACAGCGTAATGAGATCTGTAGCATCACACACTACCTGGCTCCACTTGCTCCTAGCAGAGCTCTTACACTTCTTTTCCCCTGCTAAGCAGCTCAATAGCAGTGAATAATCATTTTTAACTTAATATTGAATTTTGAGAAGCCACTGGGAAGTGATACTCAGAGAGCCCCTCAGACACCCTGGGCTGTCCTTTGTACCTGATGGTTTTCGCTCCAACATCAAAACAGCCATTGCTGTTTGGCATCATCTTTTGCCAACAGACCTCAGGATAATATAGTTTATGTTACTCTGAGTTCTTCTTCTCTGTTGAACAGTAGTAAGGACAACCTTTCTCTCAGTGCTGTGTTTTAGCAGTATGCTGTATCCATCATTTTCTGATTGTGTTTAGGATTTTGTCTCTATTTCACACCTCCCTGTTGGACCAGTATAATCAGAGTTACTAATGCTCTAGCTAGGATTCTGCTTCATATAGGCTGTTTAAAGGTATTCCCATTAAACTCTTCTCATTGTTAAATAAGGATAAATTTGGTATCTGCTGACAGAAGCAAAGGTAGTGTGCGTGATCAGTTTGTTAGCTATGGCATTTTCTGATAAGCAATCTTGTGAGAGTAACAGTTCAGAGGGACTCCTCAGTTCCTTTCATGCAATTTTAACAATTCTGCTTCCTGGAGTAAACATTCTGTCTTGATCTAGTAATATGTTCTATGTTTATACCTGGTGAAGCAGCTTCTGATCTTAGCAACTTTCTTCCCACAGTCCTTTAAACACACACAAAATTCAAAGAAACTTGCAAATAGCAGAGCTGGTTTTACACTAGAACAGAGTATTTGCAGGAGATGCAGAATCTTTGCTGCTGGAGGGTTTTATGACAGGTATTTATTGGAAAAAGGTTTAGATGGAGTTAATTCCCTTTTGAAGCAGTTGAATACACTCAATAAAATACAGATTTCCTTCTCATCTCCAATTAATCTATGATTTTTGTCCCTTCCCTTTGATTTGTTTTCAACATGTAAATCTTCATAAATATAAATGTAAATATAAAAGTGAATATATAATTTCTCTGGTAACTTTTAGGAATCATTGACACTGTTAGATGAAGTTCCACATGCAACAGTGAACTCCTTGTTAAAGTGATAGTCAAGGAAGGGAGTGCTATTCAGGTTAGCCAGTGCTAATACTCTTATTTTTTGCTAAGGAAAATTTGTATTTTGAAATGATAAACCACATTTCATCTAAACTAGACAGGGTTTTTGGCTGGTTTTGTTTTGTTTTGATCACACTTGCACGTTCACAATCTAGCTCTGGATGATGGTTCACTGTATTTTTATCAAATACTCCAGACTCTCCAGGAAACAAATCTGAAATGTGTCCACAGCTACCAAATTTCTCTCTGTTCGTACTCAGTCATTGTGCTCATCATGTCATAGTGGTAACCTCTGACACGGGTTATGCTTTCTTTGGTTGGCTAGGGTTTATTTTTGCTATCCCTTTTGGTAATGTTTTTATCTAGACTAGGAACAGTTTTAGAAAAACACAATAACACAAAGAGGAGCAAAACATTTTAATCCCAGAGATTAAAATTTTGGTTTTTTTCAGCACAATAAAGGCCAGTTTTCATTTGTACCTGACACTTCTAAACTGTTGCTCTCCATGGTACTGAGACACCTGCACAAAGCACTGCAGACAGGTTAGTGTGTGGTTCACTACCATATTTCTAGCTGTCCTTTACTCAAATCTGATATTCTCACAGGTTGTGCTAATTGTCGTGCACTGTGGTGTGGGGTGTCTGTGTAACCATCTGATGCTCTAAACATCTGAACCAGTTTGGTTGTTGGTTTTTTTCTTTCCAGGAGTTTGCCATTCTGAGGAATCTCTGTGCTTTTTGTTTGGGACAGACATGTTAGTTATGACCTCCACTTTGCAGTGATCTACTGTACACCTTATCTTTTCTTCCAGGTGTTTTATTGCTATTACATGGAACTTATGTTGTTGCTTTCTTAGTTTTAGCTCAGCATCTCAGTCTCCTTCCACGGCACTTTAGGGCCTTTAGTCAAACTCCTCTCTTTTACCTTGGATCAAAATATTATCCATCAAAGCTTTAGTATCCTCTCTACCATCAAAACATGGTTGTATTTTCCTGGGATGTGCCTAGGGGGCTGAACACAACTCAAATATCCCTCTAGGAAATAGTGTCTCCTAAAATAGTTTTTTGAAGATGTACAGCCATGTTCTATATTTTTCTGGGGGCATCTGCCAGCACCCTGCTGATGAATCAGAGCCTTCTCTTCAAAGAATTTACCCCTTGCCAATGGAGGAAAATATTCCCTTTATATAATACACATTTTTTTTCTTGGACTGAGTGTTCGAGAAGGGTTCAGTATGGACTTTTTTCTCCTTCTCTTGCATCTTCCTGCTTATACATTTTGTAATTCTTATAGATATGATGTTGTCGATCTCCTCTTATCATGTGCATTGAGGAGGGAGGGTTTTGGTTTTATAATTTTAAGTAGCATTAATCAGGGACTGGCTGACACATTCAGTGCTGCATTGACACTTTCCTCGAGTCTGGGAGATATCATTAAGCTCCTCAGTAATTCTGGTTTCATGTTTCTCCTCCCCTCCTCAGTTTTTCAGTGCGACACGAGAGTTTGAGATTTATTTTTTTTAGCCACTTATGAAAAACTCCCCTTTCACGTCTGCTCCTTCCCCAAGTGCTTCTAGAAAGTGGGTCAGAGTCGAGGTCACTGACAAGTCTGCTTCAGTGCTTGCATTTGAGCTGCTGAGCAGTGAGGAGAACCAGCTTCTGCACAACACAGAGCTCAGTTCCAGCTGCCTCTTGCCAGAGCTTCTTGGAGTCGGGGCTTCTCACTGGATGCAAGTGGAAGTGCCTGGAATGAGCTGATCCATTTTATTTTTCCCACTTCAGAAGGTGTTGGGACCATGCCCTTTGTTCAGTTTTCCTGGGATTGCATTTGCCTTTTAAGTCACAGGGGCAAAGTCACTGCCAGGGTTTTTTTATTTAATACAAAAGAGCTTTTAGTATTCAAAAATGATTTAGAGACAGCTGGCCAAGTGTTTGACCTAGCTATGTCTGTTCATGCTATTCTACTGGTGCAAGATAGCAGTAATAGAGCCAGTGGACAATTAGCCCAGTGTATGCAATGAAGATGGGTAAAGTGAAATGCTGATTTTAAATGAGAATATTGACATAATAGCATCTCAATCAGGGAGCACTGGAATAGAAGTGTAAAATTATACACTAATAACAGAGGAAACCAAGCCAGCAGAGGAGTGACATTATAGTTCAAAGAAAGATCTGAAGCAAAAAAAGAGAAAAGAAAAGAAGGGAAAAAACCAACAACAACAAAAAAAAAGGGAATGGAATTGTATCAACAAGTACTGAAAAATCCCACAATCTCTATGAATTAAAATTTCATGCCCAAATGGGATGGTAGCACTAAGCATCTTTGGCCTCATGCTCAGAATTACCACAGAAGCAATGAGGACTCAAAGAATGTAATGACAGAGTCTGATTAAGGGTCATGATTAAAGTTGATGTAACAGCCACATTTATACACTTTAAAATGACATCTTCTGGAAGTAAAAAACCAAAGTGCCTGAAAGAGAAGAACAATTTTATTTTTTTTTAATTTATCCCTTAGTGAGGACTGAGTCTTGTTTGAAGATGTACCTGTCATAGAAAAATTCCATAATAATAAACATAAACATGCTCAAATTCATCATTCCTGGTGGAATATGAAAACCAAAAAGACCTCAGAATGGCACATACTTCTGAAAGGGGGCCAACATAAAATGGAAAAGACATCTAAAAGCAGTAGCTAAAAGGTCAAAACAGAACAAAATAACACTTTGGGTGACATGGCAGCTATATAAAATCACCATTTTGAGATGCATTTTTGCAGTTTTACTGTTAGAGAGTGTGTTACCCCTGCTTGAAAAACTCCACAACTTTATAAAAGGTTGCATGAGAAGTTAGCAAAGGGCATTATTAGAATGAAGGAGGTCATTAGCATTAAAGGACACCCTTTGAAGTCTTGCCCAAATGAACTAAGGAAAAAAAAAACCCAGTACACTCTGGCAAGTTAAATGCAAACCCATAATAATAGCGGACAAAAACAATTTTGAAGAATAACTTGCTAAAGGCATAAAAACTAATAATAAAAACTTTTTCAAACACATCAGAGGCAAGAAGCCTGCCTGAAGGTCTATAAGGTTGATAGATGATCAAGATGTAAAAGAAGTGCTCAAGGAAAATAAGGTCTTTGCAGAAAAGCTAAATGAGTTATTTGCTTTGGTGTTCACAGTGAGGAGCCTAAAGGGAATTCCCAAATTAGAGCTGCTCTTTATGGGGGACAAGTCAGATAACATGGATAACAGTGGTTTAATGGGAGTTTTCATTTTTGAAAGCAGAATTTATACATCTGGTAGCCTTTTTTCGGGGGTTTGATGAGCACGAAGATAAAGGCAATCAACCTGTTGCCTATTTTGAATTTCTGAAAAGCATTGGCAAATTCCTGACCAAATGATTTTAAAGAAATGAAGAATCCAAGTTGGGTGATATGAGTATTTGTGCTCCTCTTTGCTTTTACTTGCATTGTTTCCTTAACCACCCTGTGCTGCCCACATCCAGGGATCCCTGTGAGGCTGTTCTTTCACGAGTTTGTGCGTGGCAAAAAACCCCACAGCTCCTGCTGCTGCTCTCTGACAGCCTCTTGTACAATTCCTCCATTAAAGTAGCAGGGGTGGCTGTCTGATGGCTGGATTGGCACTATCAGGTTTCTGGACAACCAATAGTGGGTGCTCTGCCTAAAAAAGAGCTCTGTTCTGTCCTGTTTGCCTCTGCATTCCTGTAATTCTGGTGCTTGGGGACATCTGAATCTCAGTGGAGTTACTTTGCAGTGCTATACAAAAAAACAAAAAGTGAATCTGTGTTTTGATGGGAAACGTTTACATACTATATGATTTCCCTGGATAAAAGATCATTATCCTCAGGGGAAGCCATTATATTGTCTTTGTGACAACATGCAGAGGTACAGGATAGGTCCACTGATTTCTTGGCATATGCCATTCCAAGATAGTAATCCCAGATAATCCTGTAGAGTCTCCACTGCTTATTTTCAGTTTGTGCCTGGTTTATTGTGTCAACCAGAGCCCCTGCCTGAGAACAGGAATCCTGTGAGAAAAACAGAGCAACTGCCTAACAGCTGAAAGGAAGGTAACTAATGGATCCAGTGGGGATACTTAGGCAGATAGGCTTTAGTTACAGAGTGGGTGACTAGAGCTGAACAAATAATGCTGTTTCCCTTCTGCAGACTATAATAGATATCCTTTATGATTTCAAGTTGCCAGGATCTTTTCCTTTTGCACACTCACCCTATGAGAATTATAACGAAGCAGAGCTGCTTCCAGAGTTGTTATTTTCCTTAAACCTGAAAAACTGCTCTTTTCATTTCATAGGCATCAAAAAATAGCTTAATGCTGGTAGCATTACTAGCTGGCTTTTGCAGGCAGCAACCCTGCAGTTTTGCATATGTTTTCTTGATCTAGAGCCCAGTTTAGGCTGTTGGATGGGGGTCTGTGTCTCTAATGTTCCATAAGTGCAATTATAGAAAGAAATTGCTTATTTGAATCATTAATCAGCCTCTGGATGGCTGCAAGTTCTTATATTTCATGGCTGGTTTCCATGATGTATGTGACCTATTCATAGCATTGCTCAAGCTGCACTGGAACAAGACTTAATCCCTGTTCTTGTTAAAGCTTTTCTGCTGACTTCCTTCTCTAGTTTATGCTTAGAAACTCTCCCAAACCCAGAGGACCGCTATATGCAAACCTGCTGGAAAGGCTCCTCAGACAAGAAAACTGAATTAGTAGCTTAAATCTTTCAAGTTAGTGTTACACGACAGATCGATGTTTCCTATGTGGATGCATTCAGTCATCTCTTCAGAATCTGATTACTGTATGCCTTGTGAAAAATCCAATTAAAATTAATGTATTAATTAACAGAAGTTTAATTTTCTTCTTGTCAGGAGATACATCAAGATGTTGGAATTTTATCACATCAAAGTTAGCAATAGTCCCCATCTTAAAAGTATTTTGAAAGCTTCTACTTGCTGTCTTCTGCAGTGCTGACACCGGTGGATCAATAGGTTTTTAAAAGCAGACAGGAATCACCGTGATAATCTAGTCTGACTTACAAAGTACTAAATATCATCCATCATGGTTTTCCTAAATGGGCATCAAAGTCTGAGCTTCCCCAACTTCTGGTGGCTTAGCTGTTAGAGAAAATGACTGATCTGAAAGAGCTTAGAGGATTTATCTCACAAGAGCATCTGGAATATCAAATCTTTCTCTAAATATCTTCAAAACTCCATTCCTGTGCTGGTAAGGTGGTTTTCTTTAAACAAATTCTTTTCTTTACAAAAAAAATTATATATATAAATATATATATATATATATATTCCTTTTTCTCTTCAGTACATCTACCTTCTGGGAACTGACATACAGGAAAATGCAGTGTAGGGCTGTATTACTGAGCGGGATCATTTTGATGCCCTGAGCTGCAGAACCTGATCACACTTTGTGATAAATCTGCCTGAACATGCCAAAAGCCAGGGATACTCCAACATGTGAGCTGCCTCCTTCATTTCTGTGGGGCTTGTCCGTGTTCCAGGGTGACGCCTTTAGCGACAATGTTGATAATTATGTCATTATTTCTCAAGAAATAGGAAGGATCACATTATGAAGACTGAGAATCCTTGATTCACATAAATGTACATCTGGGAGATGCAGAGAGTTGCTTGAGCATAAACAGCAAAATTTAAGTTAACACACACCATGGAGTGCGTGAGCAGGGAGGAAAAATCAACAATGTGTTTGATCCTGCTGAAAAGGGAGCTCAGCAAGATAAATGTGCAGGCCAAGTTTGTGAAAGCAGTGCAGCTTTGCTCCCTCCTTCATCCTGGTGTTTGTGTCTGGTTCACAGAATCCCAGGACACTTTGGTTTAGGAAGGACCTCCAGAGATGATCCAAGGCAGGGTCACCTGAAGCAGGTTACACAGGAGCATCTCCAGGTGGGTTTGGAATGTCTCCAGAGAGGGAAATCCATAACATCCCTGGGCAGCTGTCCCAGTGCTCTGCCCCTCTTGGTGTGCAGAATTTCCTGTTGAGGCTGACACCACTGACCCTCCCTGGCCACAAGGACACTGCCAGCTCGTGGTCAAGGTCAAAACAAACCTTTGTATGTCTTGATGTATAGAATTTAATGGGGTTTTTTGGTAGTTTTGGTGCTTTTTTCCAATTAACAACACTGTATAATATGTAATGCTACTTGTATTTTCATGTGATTTTGTTAAATAGGTTGTTGTTTTAAATCTTTTTATTTATGGACTGTTCCCTGAAAGTTCCATTTTTAACTGTAAGAATATCTTGCATTTAGGTTTTTATTTTCAATAGTACCCTCTGAAATAGGATCCTGCCCTGTCTCACTATATCTTGAAGACAAACCTCCAAAGTTTAAATGCAAGTTAGGAATCAGTTTATGCCCTACTGAAATGTGGTCACCTCTGGAAAAGACCCCATCATCAGATCACTATTTGAAGGCTGTTTACTTAGATGTACATCAAGAAAAATCTATTTCTGTTCTGAGTCCAGCTAATCTATTGTTTTGTATTTTTTGAAAATAAACTGCTTTCATCTCAGTATTGGTCTTCTGCTAGGGAATTTGTGGTGGTTTATGACTTTCCCCAAAAAGGATATTCACTGTAGAATTAAATCTCAGCAGGAGTAGATTTAATCCTCCCTGATGACTTGTAGTCTGTGGAAACATTATTGCCTGTGCTTGGTTGGTGAGTCTGCCCTTCAGGAGCTGGATGTTCTCCTCTTGCTGCAGTTAACTCATGCAATAGAGACAGCTTTTTATTCTGTTTATGTCCCTTGATAATGTCTGTATTGATCTGGCCTGATGTAAGCAAAGGTTCACAGTTCGCCCAACGTTGCTAAGGGTACCAGACTATTACTGCCACCAGCAGACACATTCCATCATCCCTCAGCCTCGGTGTGTGAAAGCTGGAGCAGCAGGATGCCACATGTTGGTGACTCAGGAAAATGGCATGTGTCAGAATCTGGCATATGTCAGACTTGGATGCTGCTAAAATTAGAGTGTATTTTTTGTCATTTTTGTTTTGACTGCCAAGCAATGCAGGAACGTTTAAAGGTTAGCCTAATTTTCACTTGTTTGGAAACATAAGTCACAATGAAAATGGTGTGCAAAACCACCTATGAATTTTGTTGTCAAATAACTCAGCATTCCTTTCTTTTAAAAAATTATCAAAGTGGCTAAAGCTGCCCTGAGCCAGGAGGAAAAAGGGTGAGGCAGGTAGGATGTTGTGTCCAGCCTGACAGCTCTGGGCAAATTACTTCATCATCTCCTTGCCTGTTCCGTTCAACAAGGAATTTTCACTAGAAAGCAAAAGCCAGGAGGAAAGGTTTTGAGCCTGAGTTTTGACTTGCAGCAACTCCAAGCAGAGCTGCAGGAGTGAGAATTGCTGAATCTCCTAAAGCTGCTGGGGGTGTTTGGCTCTTTGTTTAGAAAACAGTTTCAGTCTGTGTACTTGGTTCTCCTAGCACAAACCCCCAGTTGTCCCTGGAAATAAGAAATAATATTCCAGCTCTGCAATGATGAATATGTCTCACCATGACAGAATACTTCAACCTGTTTTAGTCCATTTTTAAAAGCAAGAGGCCTGACACCATAGCTGGGAAGGGGTGGTGGTGAGAGAACAGGATTAACTCTGAGATCAGTAGAGTGGGTTTCTTCCCCCAGAGTCCAAGGTGGGGGATAGATTAGCTGATTTAAAGTGAAGACTGTTTTCATCTTTTTTCCTTCTCCTTGAGAGCTGGAAGATGCTGGTTGCTTGATCCCATGTTACCCTGGTTGCAGTCTGTTAATTCCATTCTCCAAGTGGTGTGGTTACCTTCTAACAAGATTAGAGGAAGGGAGGGAGTAAAGTGCTCAGCTGTCCTCCAGAGACCCTTGGAAAGGGTGATTTGGACTGGGTTGCCAGGAGAAGTGGTGCAACGAGCTCTGTCCAACCCAGCCTATTTACAGTTGTCATAGTAGTGTATTGTTCTCTGCAAAGCCAAATATTTAGCAGTTGTTGTGTGTTAGTCAAACTGAGATATACCACTGTTGAAAAAGGTGGGATTCTGGACAGTGTTTGCAAATGACTTTGTTGATTTCAGCAGTGTTGTAATAGCAAAGGGCAATGAAAATTGATATCATAACAGACATTATTCTTTTATGTTATTAGTGAAAATAACTTCAAATGCAGTTTGCTAGATCTGAAACACAGAAATTCATCCAAGCACAACATTATTTTAGTTTTCAGTCTTGTTTTGGGAGTGCCAGTATCTTTGACTGAAATCAGTGGAAGCTGTAAATGATCACTGTGACTGCTTTTTGCCATGCAGATTGATTTATCACCTGACCCATTAATATCTGTGCACTGAGAACAATGGGGAAAGTGTATGTGTGTGTGTCTGTACATATATTACATCTATAGTGTGTTTTATGCATTGTTTTCCTGTTGATTATGTATTTTGCAAAGGAATTTATCTGCATCTCTTCCCTGTGGAGTTCAGAAGTATGATTGGATCTGGTGCTGCAGTTCAGGGAGAGGCTGGAGCAGTTGATATAAAGCTTGGGAGCCATTTACCAGGCTGTTACAAAAGCTGTGGTCTGCACTGGGTACCCAGGCCCAAAATGCCAGGGAGAAGCTGCCATCTGGCTTTGCAGGCTGGCCAGCATCAAAAGGGTCTGTGCTAATTGGAGCACAGCCCCTCAGTCAGCTGTGGGGAGCCATCCTGCAGGAACCTGGAGACAGGCTGGAAGAGCTGATAGGAATTTTCCTGCTCTAACTTGTGTGATGCAGGGTTGGATGGAGCACACTGCCAGCTGCCACCCTCGTTCAGGAACCTGTAGAGAGAATAAAGCTGCACTCGGGCTCACTGGCTCTGTACCCCAGCTAATTTTGTTAATAACAAAGTCAATGTCCTCTTGAACCACACTGGGACTTGATGGAGTATTTTAGGATTTTTATCCTTTGGACTGGACATTATAGAACAGACTGCAGACAGAGTATATTGGATTATCTCCTCCTAAGTGCAGGTTTCACCTCACCATAGATTTCTTCAGTTTAGTAGAGCTGTAGTAAAGCACAGGTGAAGATATTTCACTGTATGAAAGGTTGTCACTTGAATAAACAAAATAACTAGTTCTGGTAAGCAAACAAGTGAATGCTGTTTAGATGTCGCTGAGCTTTATTATTTTAGTACCAGTAAATTCCATTTATTTTAACTTTCCTCATCTGAACTAATTGTGTAGCCTAAGCTTTTCTCACTGTGATACTCAGTCCTTTTGCATTAAAATTAAAGTAGAGGAGGAGGGTGAGATACAAAAACTCAGAAGGCAAATTGACTTATGTTTAAAAACTAAGAATGTGGAAAGAGCCAATTTGGCTGTAACAGTTTGAGATCAGAAACTGTATTTGCAAAAGGAAGATATTTTTAAGATTATCTACTTTTTTCTCCCCTTTCTCAATATCTTTAAAAATGCATCTGGTAATGGCTTTCAGAAACAGCTCTTGGACAGGATATGTTTGAAAAACCTTGCTGAAATTTTGCTGAAGGTACAAAAGGACAAATACTCAGCCAGATAAATGGAGACAGAAGGGCACTGGGAGGATGTTAGCTTTCCCCTGAACTTCTTGTAGCAGTAAGCATTTTAAAGTAATTTTGCATAACCTCACGGAATATGAGTGAAAACAGCTTTACTGTACATTGGGCAATAACAGAGCAGGCTTGACTTATTTTGTGAGTTGACACCCTTGAATGTAATAAAGTGCATGGATTGAATTTAGGAGCAAAATAAATAACACACAGGTTATTAAACTCCCTGTGTTATTCATGACCATCTTGCATTTAGCAAAACTTTCCATTCTGAAGTCTGCTGCAAGCTGCCATGGAAAATCTAGTTTGTCCCAGGGGAGCAATGCAGGAGCCCAGGGAATGGCACAGCAGGCACATGGCTGGTTTTAGAGCCTTGCTGAGGCATTAAGGTGGTGTGCTAAGAGCACAAAACCTTCTAAGAAATGCCTCATTGCACTCAGGGGAGCTTCTGATTATTCTTATGGTGTTATAGGAGGGGGTGACCAGTCTTCCTCTACAATGTCCAGCTAAATGATGAGGAATCTTGAGACAAAAAAACTCCACTTGTGTGTTTTTAAAGGTGTGACAGAAAGAAAAATTAGTGACAAATTTTGCTTGAGGGGCTGCCTGGTGCCAAGTGGCCTCCAGGTTTTCAGTCACCTGGCAGCAGCACTTCACTGCTTGAAGGGATCTTAGTGCTATGTGTGAGGGATAGATAAGGGTGCTTGGGAAGAAATGGCATTTATTCTGAATAAAGATGGATCTGCAGCCTCCCTACTGGCATGTAATCCTTGCTGTTCTGGGGTTGTTTCAATCAGCCTTAGGAGATCTCCTCTTAAATCTGGCTGTCATTCAAATGGATTTGGCCACTGCAGCTGTGCCAGGGCCAGAGCCAGCTGTGGAGCACGCTGCTGTCCCCAGCACAGCACAATGAGGCAGCAGTTTCTGTGTTCAGCTGTGCCCACAGAGCCAAAGGGAACAGGAAGGTGAGCCTCACGTGATGGGAGTGGAGGGAAGCAGTCCTCAATCAAATGGAGCATGTTCCTTTGCTAGAAGTATTGGGCATATCATGGATGAATGAGCCCATGCAAGGAAAATTAATTACTGTTGTTGCCAAACCCGCCTATTTTGTAATTTGGTCAGATTCTGTCCCCTTGTTAACCATGTGTAAACCTCAAACCTTATACCTGACACATTTGGGCAGATAGAACATTTCAGCTCCCCACTCTTTCCTTTTTAATCTGTTGGTGTTTCAAAAGTTAGTCTGAGGTTTCCCGTCCATCCCACTCTGGACCAGGTGCTGCATTCAGCCACCCAAGGGCAGTTTGTAAGCCCTGACAGCAGGAAGAGGAAGGGGATCTTGTTCTCCTCCTTGTGGAGAGCATCCTTTGGCAAAGGAAGGAGCTGATCTCTTCTGCTGTGGGTGGCTCACAGGCTTGGAAATTACTTTTTCACTGGTGCAACAAATGTTTCTCTGTGTGCCAGGAACTGGCCTGTCCCTTTGGATACTGGATGAGCAGATGCCTAATTAGCCCATTATTTACCATGGTTGAGATTGCTGAATTTTGATGAAAGAGACTTTACTTTAATCATTGATTCATGACACAGATGCTCGTATCCTGCATTAGGCTGTTTAACCTTCCACAAATACAGTTGTCCCACGCACCCTTTTATAAATATCCTGGCAACTGCCCTCTCTTCCTGCATTCCCTGTGAGGAGGAAGCTTGGGAGCTCCCAAATTGGTCCTTAGTGTTGATAATGTGAATATTGAATGCAAGCAGAAGACACTGAAATGCACCAGGGCACTGGGTGGCTCAGGCATAGCCTGATAGCTTTTAGGGAAGGAAGAGATCCCTGTGCTGAGGTGAAAGGGGCATGCTCTGAATTCTGCTGTGCACTGAAAGCTGAGCTGGACCACCCCATGGAACAGGTCTATCAAGAGATCCCTATATTTTTTGGGGGCAGGAGTGCAGCTGTAAACAGAGGAAATCACTTAGATGGAGATGAGGTTGTTCCAGACTTCCTTTCTATGGCTCCCAGTGTGGTTGTGTCAGACCCCAAGACCCTGATTTGTTCATTTTCTTCTCTGGAATGAGTACTGGAGAGTCCTGGAGAGGGGGCAGTGCTACCCCTGTCACTGGCTTTGAGGAAGGTGGGCCCCACATGGAAATAGCTGCTACCCATATTCTCTTTCTTATTTTTTCTTTTTTTTTTCTTCTTTCTTTCTTTCCATAAATCTCCACTTCTGGACTGACTATGCTTTGCTATCAGAAAATCTGAGAATAAAATGAGAGATTTCTGTGTCAGAGAGAAATTCATGATGAGCAGGGCTGTGAACTTATGGGCTGGGCTTCTCCCTTCGTTGCACCCATCCAGGATGGTTTCACAGCTGGGGGGATCCTTAAAAACTGTTCAAATCTGATGCATGCAGGTGCCAAGTTTCTGTGGAAAGTGTATCATAACAATTCCCTGATGCCATCCAAAGGCCTGAAACTTTCAAAGAATCCTCTTCCCCAGATATGATAGGGAATTCAGGAGTGGATTGTCACAAATACCCTTCAACAGGTGCCAGGAGGAAAGCAGACCCTTTTGGAAAGGCCTTCTCAAATGCATTTGTAATCCACCCCTTTGCACCCATCTCCCCAAGACACATTCTCACACATGGTTCTCAAATGCTCCCTGCTTTATCAGTTTCCTGCTGTACATCCAGAGGTTGGAGAAGTCAGGAGCCCAAAGAGGCAGAGCTGTAAAAAGGAGCTGGATAAACATCAATTTTGTTTTAAAATCTGAATAATTGTTGGGTCTGTACTGCTGGGAAGAGAAAAGGAGTTAAAGATTTGCTCTCTGTTTGGTGTGATAAATGGCAAATTCTGTGTAATACCAATGATGGATGTAGCCTGAAAGGTCAGGGGAATTCCCAGCACAGGGTCTGACCTTTATTTTACTCAGTTCCCTGCACTGAGTTTAGAATAAATTCACCGGTTAGAAAGAATCTACCACTGGAGGTTTTATCTTTGTGCTTTATTTTTGAATGAGCTCTTTAAATTCTTCTCAGGGATTTTTTTGTGTGTGTGTGTGGGTTTTGTTTTTTCATTGTTGTTGTTTGGGGTTTGTGGTTTCTGTAGGTTTTTTTTTAGTAGCAGGAGGAGGTGAAGAGAAGGGAACATATTTTTTAAATTATTTGGAAGATTTGAGAGGCCAAACAAAGAAGAGACACTTTCTTTTTTGGAGCTTTGAGATTAGTCATGCTGCTGCCTGTTTTGGAAAAGTGTTGATATAATAGAGAGCCCAATCTTGTGTTAATATGTATGGACTGATATAGCTTTCTCTATGCTGCATAAATCCTTCCAACTGTAATAAATTGGAAACTCTTTATTCTGAGAAGAGCAATTATCAGAATTCAGCATATTTCTCCCCCTAACTTTGTGCTCTCTTCCAGATCTTTTTTGACTTGCATAAGCCCCAAAGAGAAAAGGATTTATTTAGGGTTGACCAAAGGTTTATCAGTGTAAGTTTACAGAAATAAGTTAAGGGGAAAACTTCCCATAGTATGAGGGTTTTCTTTAGACTACTGGAGTAGAATTAAAACAGGAAAAGGAACTAATTTTTCTAAATGCATGAAAACTGGCACAGAGATACTCTTTGATGTTTGCTGTCAGGACCTTGGCCCGCTGTTCAGTTCTGTGGAGATCAGCAGGAGGGTGTTTCTAGCAGAAGACCCCAAGTGAGGGGCTGTGCAGTGGTGAAGGACAGAGCTCAGGTTCCTGTGTGGGCACGGGTGGGCACAGCCTCCAGCAGCACCCACTGTGGGCTGGATGTCAGCATCTGTCAGCTCAGCTTGGAAACTGCACTGCCTTCTCTGGACCTGATGCACCAAGAGAGGACAGAAAGGCAGCATGAAGCTGAAAATTTTGCTTATCCAGGAAAATGATTGTGATTTGTGTGGGTTAAATTAAGAGCAGCCCTTTCTCAGGCCATCAAGTGTGCCCAGCAATGCCTGTGTGCAGCACCTGCAGGTTCTGCAGGTGAAATCACCGGGCAAAAATAGAGAAAAGACTTTCTGGAATGAGCAGTGAGGCTTCTGGGATGTGTTAAGGTCTTCTTGTGGGATGAGGTATGATGTTACTGTGGCTGCCAGAGTTTCAGAATAGAAAACCCCCAAGGTTTTTAGGAGAAGAGGTAATAATTTTCCTTAGCCCAGCTGGTATTGTTGAAGTAAGACAAGTTTGTCATTGTTTTGTGATGCAGACACTCTGCCAGGAAGTCACATCTTATGAATCACATCTGGTCCCTGGAGAGCCAGGCTGGATTTTCACCTGGGAAATACAGATTCCTAAAATTCTATTTAAATTATTTGTATGCTGGTTTAATAACCAGGTGTTCATAAGGCTTTGTTCCACAGTTTTGGGGACTACTCTTTGTAAGTGTAACTTACATCTTTCCCACATAGTTTGTTGCTCATGAAATAGGCTGAAAGGACCATTTTTATTTTCAAAAAAAAGTCCCATATATGGCAAAGGTGACGAGCCCATAATGTCTGCTGGACTTTATTGGCTTTTACCCTTGGACAGATCCTTGAATCCCTGAGAGAACTGTGGTTTCTCTGCCCCAGTCTTACCCTAAGAAGCTTCTAATAATTCAAAGCCTCTGAAAATACTGAACATACCCAGAAGTGTAACCCAACCCTAGACAACCCAACAGCCTTACCAGTTTGGAAGCAGTCATAATGAAGAACTTTCTTTATTCTAGATTTAAATGTCAGTTTTCTGTAACTGGGTGTTAACTCTTTGCATACTCAGGAGAATTTGTCTCTCAGGAGAAACCCCCATCATAATCCCAGTGCAAAGCATCATCTGAAAACCAGGGAAAACTGCAAAACAGCTCCTTCCCTTTTCTGTTGCTTAATATCTCATTTATCTTTCAAATTACTTCAAACCCACCCATCTGAGCGCTGCAGAAGATACCACTTTCATTTTGTACCATCCAACAGACATCCTTCCCAGAAAACACTAGGTTGGCCTATTTCCAAGAAAACTATGCTGAAAACATGATAGAAGAAATATGAAGAAAAAAAAAATAAAAATAAAATACCACAACAAAGCAAATGAATGAATTCCTGCCTTTTGCATATGGCAATTCCTGGAAATAATTAACTTTGACCAGTTAATCAGTACTAACATTTATTACTCAAAATGTTATCCCTTTTGATTTGACAGGCTTGTTTTGGATAATTTGTCAAAGATGACAAAAAAGGCTCATATGTCTCTCGTTCATTTTGACCTTTCTTACTATTAGGAAATTAATTTCAGAACTGAAACAAATGTATTAGTGTTGTCATTTAAAAAAAAAAAAAAAGAAAAAAGAAAAAGAAAAAAAAAAGATGAATACCTTGTCTTCAAGCTGTTTCTTTATATTAATCCATCACACTGTAACATGATCGCTTTTTGACACATAACATCTTACCAAGATACTTTCGACATTCACACCAGCTCTTATTAAATACTGCACATAAATTCCAAGTGCTGGAAGCTATTGATGGAAAAGGGTGAATAATAGAGAGTATACATACGGGAAACACAGGAACGAGAGAAAGGTTTTCTTTAGTTAAAAGGTTTGTCTGAATATGTGGTTTTATGATTGTCATGGGTAAAAACAAGCAAATACTCAGTTTCTCCCTTGATAGCATTTTATTTTGTAACTCACACAGAAGGAGTAAATAAAAACTTCCAATCAGTAGGTTGTTTTTTTTTTACTTAGAATTGTTAGGTTTTCTTTTTGTTTTGCTTAGTGGAAACAAGTTTTAATCCAGTCAGGTTTAAAAAGAAACAATAAAAACCTCTGTTTTTTTCCTTGTTGTTGCCGTGCTTGCAACATTTGTTTTCCTCTATTTCATTTTAATATTTGCTGCTGTTTACCCATAATTCCCACCACATCCTCCCCCTAAATTGCCTGTAGCTCCTGGAAACGTGCTGGTAGGTGCCTCACTGAATAACAGTCGTGAGCGATTCCTTTGATCCTTTCAGTTATATATCAAAGCAAGCATTTCAGCTATATGGACAAATTAAATAATGCACTACTCCAAGACATAAAGAACTACAGACTTGCTAAGCACTGGTGGCTGTCAAGCACAGTCACTGGGTAATGTTGGAGTCACTGTTTTAAGAGAGGGCTTAAGCCTGGCTGGGGTTGAAGCCCAGGTGAAATCTGAATAAACACTCAAACATGTGGATACATGTTCAGAAGAAATTTTATTTAGTCGTGCTCTTCGTGTTGGTAAGTCTAAATCTGGGCTTCACAGCTTTGGAAAACTTTGGTAAGGGTCATGATGCAGGAAAGAATGGGGATCACGCTAAGATATTGTTGAGATGTCTTTTTATCCAACACACTTAGCACCCGATGGGCTCTGGCTTTACATTCATCATGTAACCATATTATTGAACCTTAACAGCCTCTTTGATTTGTGAATTCCAGCTCTCCAACAAATCCACTTAATGTGTGGAGTTTAAATCTATGGTTCATGGGTAGACTGGAGAAAAAGGGTCACATCAGCCACGTTTTAAATACCATGTGGGTAAATCAATCAAGTATTATCACATCAGACCAGCCACATCTATTATTTTGCAGAGATGAGTTCAGCAAAGTGCCAGTTATGCTCTGTGAACAGTTATGTTTATACAGCCATCAGCAGCTGCTGCTTCCCATTTCCAAAGCTTAAATGGAAGGCAGGCTTCTGAAACTAAAGGACACGTTTTACTACCGTAGGTGCTGCTGTTTCCTTGTACAGCGAGGTCAGAGTAAGGAAAATGTTGAGAATGATTGTTAGTGAAGGATATAAAACCCTGATAAAGGGAAGGGGGTTGCACAGGAGTGGAGCAGCTGTTTTCACAGGGACATTGTGGCATTACAGGGCAGGGTGGGTGTGCCAGGCTGCTTCACCTCCCTGTCGTGTGTGTCTCACCAGACCCAACCTCATAATTTGGCATTTGTCTTGAATCCTGATGTTGTTTTGGTCATGCAGAGGAAGGGAAGACCATGAGCCATAAAGAACTGATCATTTTGCTGTCTGTGTGAATCAAAGGCATGTGTTGGATATACAGACCATTGGAGCCAGGAATCTTCTCCTGGCTGAGCACCTCTCCTTCCTGAGGATATATTGTTGAAAAATTTCCTGGTGGTTTCCTGTAAGACCAAATCCATTGAGCTCTGTGTATTTTCTGGAAGATAAAGTCAGTCTCAGTTGTGGGTACATGTTGCTTTCTGAAAATCAACCCCATCTCCAGTCCACATTTCCACGATCACAATGGGGAAATGCAGATAATTGCGAGTCACCTGGGCTGGCTTTTGGGTAGATTTGTCACTTCTGTAGCAATCTGGAAGACCGAGATGGGAACACTCTGTTAGATTAGCCAGTCCACCCCCACAGCCAGCCAAGTTGTTTCTTACCCTACTGTGTTTTTATTTAAAAAAAAACAAACACTTTGTTCTAACGCCTATTTTCTGTACTCTCATGAAGAAAGCCACTATCACATTAAAGTTGCACTTACTCAAATACTCAATGGTCACAAAGGTACAGTTCTGTGCAGCATGCACAATGCTTTGTACCACAAATACATACATGAAAATGGCCATGTTGAAACAATATTAGGAGAGTTCTGGTCCTAAAGTTTTTCTTCTTTGTAAAGCCTTTTTCATGCATACTTTAGTTTTTATTAAAATAAACTCTCTGTGTGATATTTAGCTTAAGCACAGTATAAGGATTTATTTTGGTAGCATATGGAAACAGAAAAACGCATTTTTGCATAAAGGATTCACTTCTAGACGAAAGATTTTTCTTTTTTTCCCTGAAAAATGATGTGCTTTGCCATAGCCCTTTATAATGTGGAAAGGCTCAGGCAGTAGCATTTCACCCAGCTCTCTTGTTTAGGAGGACATGGGCTGCTTTCACCTATCCCCACTGTCAGAGGCAGAGTTGGAGTTGATTCCAGTCAAAATGTGATGAAGATGCTTTCCTCCAGGCTTCCCGTGATGGTTGGCTGAGGCACTCAGTCTGTTGAACACACCAGGAAAGCATCAGCTGGGCCTGAGTGCCCAGTTCAGTGAGTCAGGACAATGAACCAATGGAGAAAAGCCAATGGCTTTGCAATGTGATCAGTGTGAGCCTGAGTTCCATGAAAAGCAGGTGATTATTACAGCCAGTGGCTTGGATTTATGGATCTATCTCTGCTATTTCTTGGCATCTCAGTTTTCTCTCATGGAGGCATATTCCATAGTTTCTTTTCTGCAGTGTAAGACCATTTAAGGCCAGCAATCTGTCCCTTTCTCATGCCACAGATACATGATGGTAGAGAATAGGTAGGGGTTTCCCTAGAAATTAATCCCTTTTTCATCAAATCTTCTCAGAACCTTCACAGTTCTTGGAGGATGTTTGATTAAAGGAATGGAAAAGGATGATGGCTTTCAGGTTCCAGGAAAGGGTTTGGTAAGGGAAGGTAAAGCTGGCAGAAGGCATTTGCAAATCAAAGAAACCATTAGTCCAGTTTAGCTGATGGCCTGCAGATGGAATTTGTCAGCACTTCCATTCCACCTTCTGTGCTCTCCTGGGAATAAACAACACCCCAGCAGATAAATCCCATACTTTGGATCTGTGCTTGCAACTGGGGTTTGCTGCATCCACAGAGAGAGAAGGAATGGGAATAGTATGAAAGCTTCTGCTGTTCAAGGTAAAGAAGGAGAGGTGGCTGAAGCCCAGATGTGTCTCTGGCTGGCGCTGGGGAACCTTTTCCTCCTTATCTTGGATATCAATGCTCCTTGTGCCGCTGGTAGCACTGTGGGTGTGTAATGAGGGACAAGGAGCAGCTGCCATGTTGATGAGAGGCTGAGATCTGCTCTCTGCAGCTCTTACACAAGAACCACTTGTGTTTTTCATTTTTCTTTCTTATCCATGGGCTTTTCATCCAGCAGCATTCAAGGAGTATGTGTGGGTATGTGTTACTTGTTGAAATTTCTTCAACAGGGCCTGTGACTCTCTCCCCAGTGCCTCCTCAAGCCATTTCTGACTATCCTGGAGAGGTAAAGCCTCAAAATAACATCCTTCCTGCCCTTCCCCAGCTGCATAAAGCTGACAAAAATTGAGGTTGGAGTCTAAACCCAAACTCCTTGCTCAGACCCTTGAATGCTGAACAGAAATAGAAAATATTACTCAGTTATTTCCCCAGCTGTGCACACATCCTTCATGCAGGTGGTTTCTCTACTTGCACCAAGCAGGCAGCTGCAATGTTCAGCCCCCCAAGCCACAGAAAATGCTATCTGTTCCTTTAAAACATCTGTACAGTGACTTTCCTTTTCCCTTGATCCTGCTTCTTTCTGCCATCTTCCTAACAAGGGAGTTGTTACCCAAAGACTTGTTATCCCTCTCTCTGCTGATGACTCGCTTGACAGCTCTGTCTGTATGTAAATTAACTTTTTTTTTGCTTTATTTTTTATCCAGAGGCATCTTGGTTTTGGCAGTCTCATCAAAAAAGCATATTCTGTTTTAAATTACCCCCAGTTCTCTAAAATGCCTCCCACACCACGCTTAAAAATCATTCTTTCTTCTTCTGATTGGGAATTTCAGCAACACTTAAGTCTTAAAATAAATGGCTTGTTTGTGGTTGAATGCTTCCCTCATGCAACACCTTTTGTTATTAATATCTGCACATCTGTTTGTTTAATTACTTGATCTCCTGCATGAAACCAAAAGTCATAATTTTTTTAGAAGTTGGTGCAAGCTGATCAAAGAAAATCTTCTCATTTGGGGTCACAGCAGCTTTCATTCCTTCGCCTTTTGGGCACTGTTCCAATGTCAGTCACTTATCATAAATAATCAGTTTCATCAGGTTGCTGCAGAGATTCAGCCCATTGCAGACAACACAGAGGGTAAATCTGGCCTTAACTCCAGGCTGAAAGTGGCCTTTCAAAACTAATTTGGGGATTTACAAAACGACAGACAGACTCTCCTCACTCGCTGAGTCGCTGCTCCTTGTTGTTGCTGGTTGGGTGTTTTTTTTTAATTGCCTAGTTAATATAATCTGACACACTTCTAATGGCCCGCTGGTGAGTTCAATAGGGTAGTGGTTTTCATCAGCTGCTGGTAATAGGGTAAAGGAGCTTGGTTTAAAACCCGTTAAAGGTACAGCAATCTTTTTTAAAAGCTCACTGTTAGCAGCTCTTCTGGAGCCTGTGCTAAGGGATATTAATGTCAGGAGCTGCTTTGCTACCAGAGGCTCCAGCTGAGCCCTGCCTGCTCTTGTGTCCCTTTGGTAAGTAGGAAACAGCCAGCCCTTGTGACAAGTTCTAAGCTGGGGCTTTGAGATGTAGAATTTCCAGCTGAGTCTGGGGCAGAATAAACTGGATTCCAGAGGAAAAGGCCCACAGGGCGTTGTAGGAACACTGAAGGGTTTAGTGTGTGAAGACCAGCTTGCAGCCTGAGAACAGGGATGGATGTCTTTGGGGAGAGGTTTTTCAGGAACATCTCCAGCTGTAGAGAGCATGCCTGAGATGAGAGAACCAGTAGGCTGTATTTTGGAAGGTCAAGTAGGAACTAATCAAGGGTACTCCTTCCTCTTGAGCCTGAGTCCATTATGATGACCGTGACCATTTAGAATATTGAAAAGTTTGCTGCTTCTCCTGTTGGCGAGCTATTTCAACACTAGTGCAAAGAAATTTTTTAATTCATTTCAAATTTCCCAAATACCCCCAGCAGCCACTCTCAATCTCATTTGTGATCAAGGAAGAGCCTCTAATGATGTGTGAACAGTATAAAGTCCCAGTGAAAAGGAAGGTTTTTCTTAAGCCATGGTTTCATGTAGAAATGCATTGCTTCTTCCAAAATGTTAGACTGCTAGAACTGGGGTGGTTTCCCATTTGTGCACAATTTTAATTTCCTGTTCTTCATTTTGCTTCAATTATTATGGTGGTTTTGCTTGAGAAATTTAAGCATTCATTGACGTTTCTTCTGCTTGACAGTCCTGTTTTGGAGTGAAAACCTGCAATAATTCTGCTTTTCCCTATGCCGTGAACTTGCCTTCTCACATACCTGAAGGGAGGCAAACATCATGAGCTGTCAGCCCTTCTTTGCCTTTGCAAATAAGGATTGATCAAAGCTGTGGGTTGATTTTGTTTCAAAATATATACAGTTTGGCTGCAGACTGGTTCGTGGGCTTTGAAGCACAAGCTCACTTCTAATTGCTCTCCATGCTTATTGAAGTGGTCAGCATTTTTTCAACAGAGCCTTTTGATTTTCAGGGTTTCCTGGCACAAGTATTAATAACTGAACCACCATGAGTACCCTGACCCATGCCATGCCTTTTTTTCTGTGGTCTCTATTTTTTCTGCCTGAGGGACATCATGAGATAAGGACCCCATAGCATGAGGTATGATGTGGAGCTCAGCCCTCTGTATTTTTGTTACAGATGGCCCACACATCCTGCACGTGAAGTTTTGCCCACATAACAACCTTGGGGGCAAAAGAAAAAAGGAAATAGCAAGAACTCTGGTTTCCAAATGGTAAAAGGATCAAGGACATTTGAACTGGCTGTTTCACCCATTTTTCTGCGTGGGTGTGGTGCTGTGTCTGTCAGTCCCCTCTCTGTCCCAGCAACAGGTATGCTGTGAAGGGCACCAGAGTGATTGCAGAGTGATGTTTCCATTTTGTCAGGAGAGTGGGCAATGGGGAACACCTGCAGATGCTGGTGCACACAGTGAGCTGCAGGGCTGCCCTGTCTGTTCAGGGACTGTTGAGATCCAAGAACAAAGATCCCAATTTTCCTCCATCTTGAGAATGCATCTCCTTCCTCGCCTGTTTTGTGCCGAGGCGGGGGAGCCTTGCTCGTGCCCTCCTATCACATCGCTATCCCTTTTATTTCCTTTGTGATCACCGCTGGAAATTTTGTCCGATTAGAAGAAACTTTTACCTCTATTAAGCCCCCGAATCTCCATCAAGCATCTGATAGACTGGGCCCTAACGGCAGCCGCTTTACTTCTTTTCAGGCCCCATCCATCAGGCTGACAGTGACTGCCGATGGGCCAGTCATATTGTCTATATTTCATACACAAACATCAGGCCTGCTGACAGCACTTTGCACACTCGGAAATTGCTTTTGCTGTGAGCTGAATTTCAACTAGAGCTTTTTTGCTGGCTCCATCTCTCAGTGTTTATGACCCTCAGGAGCAGAGGAACTGCTGTGAATAGATAATGCTGAAAGCACTCTTGTAGCACAGAAGGTTTCATGTCTGAAGTATTTAATGTTTACAGCAAATTTGGTGTTTGTTAATTTGCATTTTTATTCTTTCCTTAAAGAACTGTCACCTTATTCTTCCGCCTGTCCTTTGTGCAGATGTGTGGCAATTTGTGCTGGGGGAGCAGCGCTGGTGGGGTGGGGGGAAAGAGGAGAGGAGGTGTTAAGGGGTGGGAAGAAGGCTGGGTAGACTTACAAAATGCTCCATGGCTTAGGCAGCAATCCTGATTAATGCTGCTTCAGAGGATGGGGAAGGAAGGGCTTCCAAGCTGTGTGGAGCTACCCCTTTGCTCTACATTGAAATAACTTTGACACACTACTCATCATCAGCTTAAAAATCAAGCACATTAGCATACAGGAGAAAGACTTGAACCTGGAATGAATGGTATCTGCTGGTCCTTACAGAGAACAGACAAATTATATTCATTGCTGGAAAGGACGAATCCCTGCTACTAAACCACCCCTCCCAGCAGCTGAATTGTATTTCTTGTGGGAATAGAAACACTTCTTCTGGAGCCCAATCACTGTCTTTGCATATTTACGTGATTTTGCACTTGGGCTGGTACACAAGGGACTGAGTGTTTGTGGGCAGCCCTGAGTCTTTATCTATAGCACTGCAAACGTTCTCACAGGAAGAAATGTGTTTATGCTCACCTCTGTGTTTGATCCAGCTTTCTGTGAGAAAGTGTGTGCTGGGAGTCACTCAGAAACTGAGTGGATGAGGAGGAAATAAAGATGGCTCTTTAGAAAGTTGTGCAGCAGTTTCAGATGAACTATGGGGGTCACATAGATTAACCTACCCCTACCAAAAGTTCCCCAGGCAATCAGTGCTCTGGCTGGCCAGGCAGTTTTATAAGGACTGTAAAGAATGTACAGAAACATATCCCTGTAAAACCAGCTCTTACCTGGAAGCTCAATGAGCCATCAAATCCAGGAGAAGAGCAACCATTCCTTGGGAAAATGTAATGTTAAGAATCTCAAAATTAAACTCCAAGCCAGTATATTTTGGTGTGCAGTGAGAGTAACCTATGTTCAAGTAACATTAAGGATAAATTGTCAGAGTAAAAATCTCACATTAAAAGGAAAAAAAAAAAAAATATCCAGATTTTAGACTTTCCCCACTATCAGGAACAGCTTATATGTAGTTGAAGCAGAAATGTGTTTTGAAATGTTACTTCTTTCAGTTGTTCTAATGTTTTGTTGTTTCTTTTTCCTTTGGTTATTTTCTCCCAGCCTGAAGAGAGCTGGAGATTTGACTGGCTGGTTTGCATATGTGCAATAGAGTTTATTGTCATGCTCTAGCTCAGTCATCTTCTGTTTGGGTTGCAAACTACAAAGGGTAACATTTAATTTCTGTGTTCCTTTTTGCCAGGCCTGAATGACATTTGTGTTAGTGATTTTTTTGGGACCTTTTTTTTTTTCCCCTACCCTTTTACACTTTGATTTTTAAATGGAAACTGAATGTTGTGCCTCTAACTTCCTGACAGGGTTAAAGAATGACACTTCCATTTCAAAAATAATTTGACTATCTGAAAACTGATTTTCAAGAGACAGTATTTTATTGATGATATGTTGTATGACCTTTTGTATCATTATTGTTGAGATACGAGAATAGAAGGAGAATTTCCTGCATTGATTGAAACTTAGGTATGAAATATTAAATACAAAGTAGGGGTAATTTCTTAAGTAAAAAGCAACTTTTCAAATAACATTTTTCTGGATGTTCCTTTTAGCAATAATTCTTGCACTTCCACCCTGAAGAAAAGGGTGTTGTGTTTAGGTGTGTGTAATGGAGGCTATATATGGTCCAGCAGTTCCTGCTCTGACCAGCATCCCATTGAATTTGCACTACTGTGCACTATGGAAAAGTGTCTTCCACGAGGAGGTGGTGATTTATGGAGATCAGACAAACTGGTTCCTGCAATGCCCATTATAAGAGTGAGAGCTGAGGGGAACTGGATGATTTGTTGAAGGTCAAATGCCAAGCCCGTGCCAGAACTGAGAAATCAATGCATATGTCATTTCATGAGATAGAAGCTTCTGCCCCTTCTGTTTCTGCTGGCTTGGGAACAGTGGAGGCAGGGCCTGCTGAAGTATTCCCTGTAGCAGAAGTATTAGGAAACAACAGTCTTCAATGTGTGATAAACGAGCACAGTGACTTGGGACCCAACCAGAGAAATCCAAAATAATATCAGAGCACTGGGAGCTATGTTCCCAGGCAGCTGACGCTGCATCCTTATATCCAGTCGAGTGGATCCAAAATTATGCCTTCGTGTTGGAGTACTTCTTTATATCTCTGCCCCAAAAGGAAGGATGCAAGGTTGTCAAATAGTTTTCCTGAAAACCAGCTTCTTCCTGTTTCCTTTACCTACACTGGTCAGTGGCAGAAGCTGGACTTGCCTATGAAGGCTTCCTGTCTCCCCTGAACTAAATACTTATCCAGGAGAAGAAGAGTGACCTCCCATCTCCATGTCATTTTTGTAGTTACCTCCACCTTCACTCTGCTTGAAAACAGGGTCTAACATGGAAAAGGTTCAGCTCAGCACCTGGAGCTTCTCCCTACCCTCCAAAACAAGAGCAGCAGCATAATGGACAGAAATTGAAAGCACTGGTTGGCTTTTCCTTGCATCCTGCGTGACCTTGGGCAGGTTGATTTCCCCCTGGGCTTTGGTTGCCAGGCTGCAGTGTGACCCTGCCCACTGAGTAACTCTTCAAGTGTTTTGAGAGCAGCTAAAAAGTGCCCCGGGGAGCTCAGGCACGCTGAACAGCAGCCACAGGTATCTGTGGGGCTGGCTGAGCCTTGTCCCACTGGGAGCACGGTGGTGGTGGCCTGCAGCACATGGAACAGTAGATTAATAGTTGGGAACCCACAGTGGGAGCAGCTCTGTGACTTCACTAGAGGAAATCTGACAGTGTTCCTGAGCCTTCTCTAGCTGCAG
Source organism: Poecile atricapillus (assembly GCF_030490865.1). Taxonomy (NCBI): domain Eukaryota; kingdom Metazoa; phylum Chordata; class Aves; order Passeriformes; family Paridae; genus Poecile; species Poecile atricapillus. The sequence continues at coordinate 26,839,445 of NC_081255.1, read as the reverse complement.
TGTGAGGGAAGAGGAAGGATGGGCAGTGATCACACCATGTAAGTTATGATGGGCCTGACTGACAAAGACAGAGGTGCAATCACTTCTCTCCCTGATAAATCTGCACACAGCTGTTAGAATTCAAGTGTTTGTGAAGCAGAAAAACAAGGCTCAATTATGGGTTTTATCCAGAGAGAAATAGGTGACTTTTAGGGGTCATGGGGACTTTCAGATGTGGCTTTCTACCACACTAGGCAGCATGGTAGTCAAAGGCCATAGAATATCCTCCAGATCTCCTTTGATGTAGGGGATGTGTGGCAGGTTCCACCTTGGCAGGGAATCTCATTAGCTGTTGCTGGGAGGAAGCAACTCAGTCAAGAAGCTACTTAAGCTCCCTCTTTTCCCTCTCATCATGTTAGCCATTGGGAGGCAATTTTCTTTTGTTGTTTTATGATCCTTATAGATGAGCTGATGATCACAGCTTTGTTTTCTGAGTAAGAAGAAAAAAAGGGTTTGAGAGGTGTGTTCCCCCTGCTCCCTTCCTGGCATTTGAAAACTAATTTCCCAGGCCCTGTTTTGATATATGTCTATATTATCTATCTGTAATATTTTTCTGAAATACTGTGACCCTCCAAACAAGCTGTGTTTTGTTTATGAACATTGGAACTTCGTGGCTCCTCTTCCCCTTCAAACATTTGTGTGTGCACAGTTTATCTTTAGCATTAAAAATAACATTTAAATCTCCTGAGAAAATTTTGGTGATGCTTTTTATGTCATTGACTGCAATGCTTCCATTTTAATTGAATCATTCCTAAACAGTTGAGATTGCTTAGCAAATGCATGTGGGAGACTTTTTTTTTTCCCATAGATAAAATAAGACTCTATTTCCATGTCAAGGGGGTTAAATAAATTTTGCCACATCATTATTAGTCTTTATATTTTCTTGATGATTCTACAACACATGACAATAAGTTGGTTATGGAAGGGAGATCTTCAAGGTGTGCAGTTCCCCTGATTTTTCCCCTGGAGCATTCCTCATTACTGATACGTTCATTCAGTTAAGATTTACATCATTGATTAGTGTGATCTAGAGTGCCACAGCTTCACATCCTTTCAGCTTTTCTAGCAAAGCAAGCAATTGCATGTGATACAAAATTTCAAAGCAGTAATTCAGATGCAGCATTATGTTTGATCCAGTGTTTACTGCTGTAACAACTGGAAATTCAGAGATTAAAATGATGAGAGATCTAGAAACTCACATAAACCCGAAGGAAGAAGCAGTGTGTGAATACCTGTGATTGTTTTGTGCAGCTTTTTCAGTGTGCTCAGGTGTTTGGGGGTGTTCATTGGTGTGTGCCCAGCCCATAAATATAGACCAGTTATCCAGGGAGAGTTCAGAGTCAGAGGGTTTGTTCATGTCTGTCTCCCAGATAATCTTATGCAATCTGAGTATCTGCCTATCTGCAGTACATCCCTGCTCAAAGTGTGAAAGTTAACTGCAGCTTTTATTTCCTCCAAGCCTGATAGTTATTTAGATTATCACTGGGTGTCATATGGTGTAGGGCTTAACAGTGCCACAAAACATCACCATCAGAATCAAGGGACTGCAGTGGATGGGCTTTAGGTCAGACTGTGTCAAGCAATCCTTAAATCCCTAACCATGTCCATGCTATTCAGGAACTGGATTGGACCTTTTTGATACTGCCACCGGACTCAGATCTTTCATAGCCCCAAATTGCCATAGCAGAAGTTTTTGAAGTTTGTCTCAGCTGGAACTATTCCCTGGCTTATCAGATATTACATTACTGCTGTTCCCAGAGAACTAAAATTTCCCCAGGTCCTTCCATGAAGCCTATCCGTAACATACCTGTTGACACGAAAACAGAAGTTTAAAAAAATGTAATTCATAAGGAAAGTCTAATTATTTGTGACATTTCATCCATCATGTCCTAAGCTTCTCCAGAGGAAAGTAGCAACATTTCGTCTCCTTGACAGCAAACAACACACTGACGAACTGAAAAATGTTCTGCTATATTTCAAACTGTAGTAAACTGAGTAAAGAGCAAGTACAAAATAAATAGCAAGAGTAAAGAGCAGGAACCCACATAAGTAGGGGGCAGAAGCTTGGCGAGCTTTCTAAAATATTTCTCTTGGGTTAAAATACAAAACAATCCTTCAAAAATAACCAGGACATTTCAGGGTAAGCTATAGCAGTGCCACAGAGCCCAGTCTGCCCTGACTTCCCTGACCACTCCTGGGAGGAGGTGCCTTGGGCAGCTGTGGCAGCACAGTGCACTTCATGGAGACCTGCAGCACCTGAGTGAGGACAGCTTGACACAGGTTTTTTAGGATATCCCTCACCTCCCCACCTCCAGCGTTTCAAAACTGCAAAAGGAGAGCTTCTGTTATCTAAAGGGAAGAGCAAGTCTAGGAAATCTGGCCTTCTAATTGTTTTATTTTGAAGATGATGCCTAAGCTCCTGAAGCATCTGTCAGGTCATACCCAAACTGACTTTGCCTTTGAAGGCTCTGTCTGGGACATGCCAAGGTCCCCACTCTGGATTTCTTTCTCTCTATCCTCCATTAGGCTTTGATGAAGTTTTGGTGACCATCTGTTCATGGACAACCCTTCTCTTTCTTCACAGCTCCTGCAATCTTTCTTACACATCCAGATATCTCTGCTGCACAACCTGCCTCAGCAAAAAGAGAATCTCTGTCAGTAACCCAGATCCCTACACACTGGGATATTTAACCCACACTGTTTTCCTGGGAACTCAGAGATCTCGTGTCTGTGGAACACGCAGGTTCCACGCCCTGATGGTGAGGGAAGGTCATCTGTGCTGGCACCTCCAGCTCCTCAGCTGGTTCCAAACCTCTGTTGGTATCCTCTTGGCAGATCTCGTGCTCTTTGTCATTTAAACAAAGAAATGTGCAACATCCCAAAGTAGGATTTCAATCAAATCTTCCATCTGAGAGGTCTAATGATGAATAATAATGAGTTGGAGAATTTCAAAGTAGTTTGGATATTCTTTATGTTTTGATCTTTTATTTTGGAAGAAATCCTTACATGCAGATGCTCCAGCACAGTACTTCTCCTTTTAACTCTGAAAGGCTGAGATTGTTCTTTAAGGAAAAGACAAGTTTATGCAGCCATTTCTAGCCTTTCACAAGGTGGAGGCCCTTTGATTTCCATTTTCATTCTTCTTTTTCCTTTTCTGTTATGCACACACACACACACAAAAAAAAAACTCAGGAGTACATCATGAGCTGAGCTGTATTTTCTGTTTATTGCCACCAGGTTAATAACAGTAATGGTGCGAGGAGAAAATGAAGTGTTATGTAAAATCCTGCATTGCAGATTTTGGTGCTGATGCAAAGAGCTCAATAAAGTGTAACACTTTAATCATGGAGATAAAAATCACACAGCAGCTTCACAGTCTTCCACGATGCAGAGCCTTAAGACAAAACAGAAGCAGGAGAGGAAAAGAAACCGACAATATTATTGAGTCCCAGAAAACTTAGAAAAAAAAAAAGCCCTCTTTCCTTCATTTTGATGCTTTGATTCAGTCTTTGGATTCACAAGATAAAAAACTGAAAAATGTGTGCATATTAATTTCCTAGTATTAGAGAGTAAAATGCCACAGCTTTATACACAACCCAATGTCATTTACTGGAACCTGGAGAGCCCTTGAAAACAAAGTAAAGAATACCCTCACCACAAAGAACAAAACCTATTAAACAGAAGGAAAAAGACAAAAGGAAAAAAAAAATTTAGAATCCCACAACAAAAAAAAAAAAACAAAAAAAACCAAAAAAACAACAAAAAAAAAAACAACCCCAAAAATACCCCACCAACTCAAAAAAAAAAGCCAACACTCAGAACATGGTATGATGATATGTATTGGTTTTTCCAGGTAGGTCAGCACGGTTTTGGGGGATTTTGAGTATGAATCCATCATGTTGGCACAGAAGAGGAATCAGGCTTGGATGGTGCTTTGCTTCTCTTCACTGTTATGTCTCTGCTTCCCAGCTGCAGATTAAGATTTTAAAGTTGTCAAATTACTGCACATCAAGCTGTAGGTTGTTGGCTTGTGGGGGAAATTGTGTTGGCTATTTTGGGGTGGGTGGGGGAAAAGGAAGAGTTATGTGAAGAAGATCTCACCTGTGCAGGGAAGTTTGTGGATGTAAAAACACGGAGTACTCTGCTAAAAAGCTGGGACAGTGCTAAGGACTGTGTATCTTCAGGGTGAACCACTTTCCATGAGGGACCTGACTGCAGTTGTGTGCTGAGCTTATTCTTCTTTGAATAATATTTCTAAAAGTCCTTTTCCCCACAAATTGGTTATTAAAAAGAATACAAGATATTTTTTTGTTGCAAAAAACCACAAAAAATTCAGGAATACCTAGTTTAAATAAAAGTCCTTCAGGTAATTTGGAGAAGTGTCACATAGAGCCAGTGGCCACACAGCCACCCCAGAAGATGCTTCACAGCAGAGAAGTCATTCCAGAGAAGTTATGTATTCAGCTTGAAATGTAATTCTGCTTTAGTTGGTGCCTGGCCCTTTGGGATCAGCTGCCATACCTTGGAGGAGCACAGCAGCTGGCTGAGCCCTGCCCAGCCCTCAGCAGGATGAGCAGGAGGAAGGGGTCAGTATTTCATCTTTATTGGCCCTGTTCTGTCCCAGAGCTCACACGTCTGCAGCCAGTTAGCACAGCCTGTTTCAATATTTTGCACAGCTCTTCCTTTGGGTAAGAGCCAAGGTTAATTCAAGGCCATGTTAATTCTTGCTAGGACTTGAAGGTAACCCAGAAGGTTTAATGTTTCCACCAGCTGTGATTACCATGTGCCAAGTTTGGGAACACTGATTGAAAAACTCCTACAGAGGCAAAGTCAGGAGAATGTTTTAGTGGCCTTTGGTATCTGATAAACTCTTGTCATCACTGCTCACCTATGATATGCCCATCATAAGGAGTGCCTGATTACATGGCTGGCTTTAGCCAGAGAACAAGAAAGCTGACATTCTATATTACTTTATATCCCCTTGTCCAGCTGAGTTCACTTGTGTGGATTTAACAGGTGTCAGATTTGGATGTTGTGGGCATGGATGCCACAAGAAATGTGTAAATAAACCAACCCTTGTGTAGTATTGCTAGAACATGGTCATGGTAGGAAATGGCAAAGGAAGGGAATGTTTCACTGCATCCTATGATATTTTCAGGAGAACTCAAGGCTGAATCAAGCTGATATCACTTGGAGGCTGAAACCTTATCCTAAGGATTGCCTGAAGTAAAAGCCTCCTGGTTTTTTGCTGTGATAAGTGCATGTCCAGAAACAGCATTACAGCAGCTGCACGGGGCATAGTGATCTCAGCACTAACTTAATGCTCTGCCTCATATTTGGGGTAAAGGACTCTGGCCCGCAGGGATGACACAGCTGTGGAGAGCTGTGCTTGGGAAAGGAGGAATTGCTCATTGATTTCTTGTGCAGACTCCTCAGACTGCTTGGATCAGTACCACATGGACACCAGTCAAGTCAGTGCTCCAGATACAACCAGGTACTCCCAGATGCTCCTGGTTGTTTGAGGAGAAAACCGAGACATATGTTGTGATGTCTGTCCTGCTGGCTCAGTTAAAATCCTTTTAATCTCAGGATAAGGCTTAAATTCAGAATCAATTGCTTTAACATATTCCATTCTCTTGTATTTTTTTTCTTAATGCTTTTAAGTTAGGAACTGCTAGAAAATCTGGCAGCATTTGTTGCTTGAACAATGGATTCTTGTGCAGTCTGTGAGAGCAACAGAAAGGGAAACTCTCCAAAGACAGAGGGACCAATGAGATGATGGGTGAACATCAGAATACATGTCTCAGTAGGAATGTGATTGGGATAGCTTCTGGTCCTGGGAGTCTAGAAACACTGTTTGCAACTTTAAAAAGAGTGAGTCAGTAATTTCCTAGTGCTGGGTACAGATAGATAGCGCCTTTGCCTCCCAGGAATTTAGATTTTGTGTCTGTGTCTGCCTTTTCTAAACAGTTATTATTATTCCTTTTTCTTTTTTGTGACTTTTGTCTTTTTTTTTGGGGGGGGAAGGGGAAGGGGGATTTGGTTTAGGGATATTTTTGGCAGGGGGAGGCAGAGGTGGTTGGGGGATTTTTTTGGTTTGTTGATGGTGTTTTATAGATGCATTTCACTCAGTATGAGACATGAGAAACTGTTAACAGCATTTAAAATGAGACCCTGATTTTAACAAAGGGCTGGTTGGCTCTGTGGTTAAGCCTTGTTTTAAAAAACGTGAAGTTAGCATTTTGCCTGTGTGTCCTTTTAACACTGTGGATCAGCTCTGTGTTAGCAAAAGCCAGAGAGGAGAAATCCAGCCCAGAACTGAATGAGCTGCCACTGCACCTTTCCATGGACTAAGATGGCATTATCTGAGCATATTGCTTGCACTTGTACTTTGTTGATAGACTCCCTGCTTAAAATCAGCAATTATTTTCCTGGCCAGGAAGTAAATAAGAAGAAAGAGAAAAAAAAAATAGAATAAAAAATAAAGGAAGGTAATTGGTAGCAAGATTTAATGGTCATCACAGTATTTGCGTCCACTTTGATATTTTACAATGGCTTTAATGCCATGCAATTATGGACTTGTTTTAAGTCTTCTCATTTTCTCTCACAATCAGACCACCTCACATTTTAAACATCTGCAGTAGTTCTGGCAACAAAACCAGGGCTATTGTAGCACTGCAGTCTCTAAATTGCAGTGATTTTCGGTTGGATAGTGATCCACTGTACATCTGGAAATGTAGGTGTTGCCCTCAGGGAGCTGTATTTGGCATAATTTCCTCCTCAGGAAATACACAATGGGATCACAGCCTCTCCTGGTCTCAGCTGTTGAGCAAATCTGTGTCAGGCCTAGTAGCCAGTGCTCTTTTCCCCTTGATCAGCTGGGCTTTGGTCCTTGCTGAGTTGAACATTGTTCACTAAATGAATAGCTCTCAGAATGCAAAGTTCACCTGTTATCCGTCCATTTAGGAAAATTGAGAGTTTTTAATCTTTTGTACTCTGCATTCAAGAGATGAGAGAGTGGAAAAAAAAAAAACAACAGCTAAATGTCTCCATTTAAATGTAAATTTTGACTTTTCAAGTCTGACAAAGTAGGGTGTTTGTTTTTATAAACAATAAATATATATATCAATAAAAGCCATAGAATTGATAGAACAAAATCCCAATCCTGTTGATATTTTTCCCACATGGTAATCTTTGCTCTCATCATGCTACATACTTTTTTGTTGTTGTTGTTTCTCTTTGCTTTAAAACTAATTTTGCTGTGAGAACAAGAACAGAAGATCATTAGGAGGAAATACTCTGGCACTGGCTTGTGCAGAGAAAACATGCCATCTGCCTAATGTGCTTCATCTTGTGTCAGTCTAAGATGTGTTGTTTGGGTTTAACATGCCAGTCACTAGCCTAGAAAGAGAGCAGGCAGCAGCTCTGCCACGTATCCCAGCAAGGCCTCCAAATCCTTCCTGCTTTTCAGGGATACAGGGATATGACATAGCCCACAAAATTTTGGACAGAAGATGCATCACCTACCATGTCCCCACATCAGGGTCCAAGGGGCATTTGTGCAAGGCACAGAAGTAGTCTGGGCTGTATTTTTCAGCCTTCATTGTATCAGTCTAAGGGGCAAAAGCAAAGATCCAGCTCAAAGTGGGTTTTTTTGGGGGTCTGGCTGGAGCACCATCAGTGGCCAGGTTCAGGTATAGGATAAGACCAGCTTCTCTAGCAGATGTTTCCTCTTCCAGTGACAGCAATCTTTTCTGATAGATGGATGGTGCATGTCTCAGCTGGGTGAGTGTAGCTGGTTGTATTTTGTTGCACAGTGTGTAATAAAGACTTTAGCTTATTTTTTTTTATTAAGGAAAGACGTTGGCAGACAGCTTTAAATGTCTGCCTAAGGACAAAACGAACTGAGTTTTGTAGATAGCTGGGTTTTTTTTTCCTTAATAAATAAATAATTGGAAAGATTTTTATGTTGATAATAAAAATAACTAATGCAGAGCTTCTTCCACTAGTGCCTGGAGACATGGACAGATGTGGGATTTTGAAGGGATAAAGAATTGAAATCTGTTGGCAGGTAGTTGCTATGAAAATGCCTATCCTTCCTGCTTCTTATTACAGACCAATATTCAGCAAATGAAGAATCTCTGAGAAAGTTAATGATGACAGGATCAGGTTCCAACCATCAGAGATAGCAGCAACCTCCTTCCTTCAGAGAAATCCAAAGTTAAAGTATAGCTCTGGACTTTCTCCGACTCACAGTGCGGTGTGTGGGAGTGTGGAGGGAAGGAAATTGTCAGGGAAACTATGGAAAAACACAGCAAGTTCACCAAAAGTTTGCTTTGCCAAAGTTGTCTGCCAAAGTTTTGTGCAAGCCTTGGCTGTGCTGCTGTGGCATGGAGCTGGTTTCTGACTTGCTGTGTGGTCTGTGGCTGGCATGAGAGGGTAAGTCCTAACAAGAGCCTTGTTTCCTCAATTTTATCCTCCTGATTCTCTTCCTCAGTCCACTGAAGAAGGGAATGAGTGGCTCTGTGGGGCTTATCTGCCTGGGAGGACACAGTAAAATCATGATAAATCACAATATTGTTCACAATGCTCAACCTGAAAACCATCACTGATGATGTAGCATTTAGGAGAGCAAAGATTAATTGTTGATCTGATTTATTTACGGTTCAAAGCAAATTGCCTTGTTGTCCATTACAGACAGCTGTAACAGATACAGAGGAGAAGGATGAAAACAAGTTCAAAATATTTGTACTTAAAGATGCCTTTTTACAGACAGACATCCTTATAAAGGTGAATTTATACACATATAAGGGAAAAAAACACACAGAAACTGCCTAAATCTCAAAGTCAACCATTGATCATGTGGGTCAGCTGCTGCTGTCTAGGGTGGGAAATATCCTTCTTCTGAATCCTACCATTTCTTTGTTAGGTATGCCCTGGTGGGTCCTCTTGAGATTGTCACTTATTTTCCACAGTGCTGCGCTGAATCTTGAGTTCCCAATCTTCTGCGAGAACTGAATATTCTTTCTGTTTGAAATAGTAAGAAATAGTGGTCCCCAGGATGTGCTTGCAGGGGAGACATTGTCTCTGAGATGTTGTGACTCTACTTATGGGCACAGTTACCTGTCCTGCTGTTTGCTCTGACAAGAGGAGCACAAGGTGACATCGCCTGCAGTAATACCACAGAGCCACAGAATGGTTTGGGTTGAAAGGGACCTTAAAAACCATCTCATTCCCAAACCCTGCCATAGGCAAGGATGCCTTCCACTGGACCAGGCTGCACAGGGCTCCATCCAGCCTTGAACACTCCTAGGGATGGGGCATCCACAGCTTCTCTGGGCAGCCTGTGCCAGGGCCTCACCACCCTCGCAGCAAAGAATGTTTTCCTAGTATTTAATCAAAATCTGCCCTCTTTAAGTTTGAGCCACTTGTCCTTGCACTACACATCCTTGTCAAAAGTCCCTCTCCAGCTTTCTTGTCACCCTAGGGAGGTACTGGAAGGTGCTGCCTCCCTGGAGCCTTTCCTTCCCCAGGCTGAGCAATCCCAGCTCTCTCAGCCTGCCTTCATAGGAGAGGTGCCCCATCCCTCTGAGCATCTTCTCTGTCTCCTCTGGACTTCCTTCAGCACTTCTGTGTCCTTCTTATGTTGGGGGCCCCAGTGCTTTTGGTGCAGCCCAGGACACCTACTGGCCAAGTAGGAGTAGGGGGAATATTGGAGTAAAAAGTTTCAGATACAACTGATGCTGATAAAATGCCCTGGAAAAGGCATGATATGTTGTGCTTTCAGTTGTAATGGCAGACCCTTCCAAAATGTCCATTACATTTTAGCTTTTATAGCACTGTGCAGACCATAAATACTGATAGATGTAAAGCTCAGAGAAAACATCCCACAGTTTGGTACAAAATGTTATGTCTGAGTAGGACAAAGGCAAGAAAACCTGTTCTTCCCATTGTGTGGATGAATCATGGGTCAGCAAGAGAATACCGGGTCAATTCTATTTTGTATTTGCATGCCATCCCTTCCCTCAGCATTTATGTCTGCTGTGTAGTCCCTAATCTCTTTTGGTGTCATTGTGTTCCTGTTTATCAGCTTTCACTCTTATCTCCTCCTCGATGTGCTTGCTGCTCACCCTGAGTACAAGGAAGGAGAAGGAAGCTCAACCTGCAAGGGAACAGAATAAGAATAATGACCATGGACAGCTTCTGCCTGTGGCCAGGCTGTGCCAGGAGGGTGAGCAGGAAGAGTTTTGCCTTTCAGCTGTCAGTCCCCTGGTAAAGCATGTGCACAATGTCCATCCACTGCCTTCCTGTCTTCTCAAGCAAGTGGGCACCCACCTAACCTTTGAATGGCACATGTCGTGTTGTTTCCTTCCACCTGACTGAGCAGGTTGGCAGTTTCCATCCAGGCATGTTTTTTTGCTTCTTACTCCATGAAGATCTAGGTAAAATAAAAGCAACCCTTACAGGTCCTCTAATAGGTTCAACTAATCCAGTTTTCTGGGTATGTTCTGAGTAGGTGGGAAAAGACACTGGGGTGGGTTTAAAATATTTTACATCTGTAAAATGGACCTTTACCTTTGATCTCCAGCTTATAGTTCTCATTGTTTTAGGGCTTGTTGAGCTGAAAGCTTTATATACATCAGGATCTACCTTAATTTGTTCAATCTCTTTTTAGAGATTTAAACTGTAGAAATACACATACCTTTCACCACCAATCAACACCTTACCTTTTTAAGAGCTACAGAAGTCTCATTCTGCAGCATAAATTAAAGGTGTAATTGGAAAATAAGAACAGTGAAGCTGCATCAAAACCCAAGGTCTATTTGGCTCAGAATCTAATTGCAGATGGTAAGGGATAGACTAAGAAGAGAGCAAGGCTCTGATAATGTGTAATTTGGGTATTTTCTGTTCAAGGAGTTGTGTTCACTGCTTTGAGTGTAATAACATAATTTTTCTTTGAATTTATCTAATTGTTCACCTGTGTTCACCTGTGTTTTGGCCAAAATCTGGCAGCAGTAAGGGCTGCAGTATAAGCTAATTTAAAAAACACTTAATTTTGTTTGCCTTTGGTCTTCTGCCTGATGACTTTATATTCTGCCAGCTGCTGCTTATTTAGTAAGAAATAGTGAATAATGATATATATTATTTGAGAGAGTACAGAAACTGGTAGTTAAAAGAGTTTGATTTGCCTACACACAATTTGTCCAACTGCAAGAGTTCCTAGGAAATCAGGGGACAGGGAGCCATAACTCCTAGCTATTGTTTTTAGTCTACCACTCTTTGCCTTTGTAATTAGAGGAGAAGCAGGCAATGTCTTTGGGCCATATTTATGTACTTGTAAAGTCTCTGCTGCTTGGTCCAAGGGTTCTGCAGAGGTATAATTAAAAGTTAGTGGTAAAACACAAAGCTATTAATACTGCTATGAAGTGAATAGTTGAACAGGAATTCTTGACCTTAATATAGTTGCAGGCATATAAGCAGCAATTAATGATGCCTGAAGACATTAAATGAGGAGTATTGTCACGCAGCAAGCAAGTGGCTATCTAAGGAACAGCACCAAAGCGTGCTAAAACCTCCAATACAGCAACTGGGTGCATTTCAGCTGAGAGAACCTTCACAGCCAGACCAGAGATAAATTTAATTATCCAGTGAAAACATGGTCATTTATATATTTCTGTTTCATAAGCTAATTTTCTTTCTTTAATTATAAGAGAATAAGAAGCAGTTACTGCCTCAGCTTCTCTCTGCCTTTCCTTTACTCTTTCTTTCCCTCTTGCTTGCTTTCTTTTATTCATTCATTGTCTTTTATGGTAGGATTTCTTCCCTCTTCTAAAAAGCTGTTTGATTCTTTTGCCACTTCTCTTCTGAAGAGCCCTCTTTCTACAGAGCCAGAGCTGTTCAGCAGCAGAGGAGTGAGCAAGGTAGGATTTCTAAAGCTTGTTCTGTGGGTCACCTGGCAGTGACACACAAGTGGTGTTTGAGATGGGCAGAGCCAAGTGAAACCAGAAAAGCTTGTGGTGAGATAATGCCCCAAGACCCTGTTCAGTCCCACTGCTTTTTTCTAATAATTCAGGCAAGGAAAGATTTCAGAACTTGTGAAGGTCAAAAAACAGTGGTGCTAAGCGTGTGTGCACGTTTGCTTCATGTGAGGGACAGAGGAAGGAGACAGAGCAAGGACTGTCCTTCTTCAGATTCACACTGCTAGTTTTGGCTTGAGGTCAGACCCTAAATCCATAAGAATGTATTTTCTGGTTCATAATAATTTAGGGTAAAAATTATACAAGAATTGTCCGTGCAGCTGAGCCAAAAGTCTTGTCTAAACTTGATCTGGGTCTTAACATTGTCTCTTTGGCACCTCTCTAATTTAATATGCATTTGAACAGAAGTGGCTTCTTGATAGAGCCTTTCACCTCCAGGTCAGCCTTTCAAATCCAATTCAGGCCTGTCATGACCAAATGTTGCTGCCATCTGACGGCTCTTCTGTGTCCTGTGTGAATTGCTGGCTTCAGTCCAGGGGCTGGTGGACAGGTGCCTGAATTGCAAAAACTGCCAGAGCTGACACTAACTGGACGTCTCTGCAGAGGGGTCAGAGTGAATCAGCCCGGCAGATGAATTAACACTTAACTTGTACACACTGTGATGCTTTATCTTCAAAGTGCTTTACAAACGTCAGCTAATCCTCAGGAGGTGTTGTTATCTGCACTGGCAGGTGAGAGAAGCAAGCAGATAACGAGCCAGGATCAGAATATGCATGTTGCTGACCTCCCACTCTGAGGTCAGGACTCTGAGTTTCGCTCCTTTTGGGGCGACTGATGGGCACACCAGAGTAGGGTTGAAGTTCCTGTTCTTTGGTGGATAAAAGCATCCCCTAAATTTTAAGGCAGGCAGGAAAGCAGTACTGGTGGTCTTCCATCCTTTTGCTGAACCATAGACCAACAGAGGTGTCTTCTCCATCCACTTTGAGGCTCTAGGGAGTCATGTCAGGTTACTCCTGCCATCAAGAGGTATCATTATTTGCCATGAAACAGGGTTGGGAAGTAGTTATTTTGAATATCAGTTGGGTTGGAGTGGTTCATTCTGAGAGACAACAGCTCCTGGAATATCTTTGAAATGTTCTGAAGGAAAAGTTTGAAGTGTTATGAAGAATTGCTGGAAGGTCACGTAGAGTTAGTGGCACATCAGAGTTTGCAATCTGCTTCTGCAGGGACATTTAAAAGACATTGTCAGACTGTAAAGGTGTCTACAGAAAAAGCAAAATTGTGTTTTGTGCTTCATATCAGTGAGAAAAATAGTGGCTCTAAACTGACATTTTCCTTTCTCTGGAAACAGGACGAGAAAACCTTTATTTCTTAACGTTTTTAAAAATAGTAACTCCCTTTCCTACTATTAATTTCTTGTGTAAATAATTGCTGTTGTTGCCATGGTGTTTACAGTGGTGAATGAGCAGGTGGCCCGTGAGATGATGAATGGAAGGAAAAAGATGTTGTCCCTATGGTTACAAAAGGGGAGTGGTATAAATCTGAAATAGTGCCTCTAATAAGGTGTGGCTTGCATTGTCTGAAAAACCTGAGGATGATTCTGTAGGACTAAGCTGTCCAAGGTTATATAAAGGGCAGCAGAGGAAAATGTAGAAGTGTTTAATGCTTTTTTGGGGTGGTGGGGGGAAATATGGGGAGAATGTAGAGGTAAGAAAAGTAATTTGGGTAAAATTCATCTTACCAGGTATCCAAATCCAGGTGTTTCAAGCTTGAAAATGTGTACCATATCCAGGCAGTTTGAATTCCACTTCATGATCCTTTGGAAAGTCAGAAGGAGACAAGAAGGAGCAAGTCAAAGCACTGGGCAGAATTCAACTGGGCTGAAAGGGGAAGGAGGGGTGCTTTGTAGCTGAATGTGGACTGTTGGCCATGTGATGCTGAATGGTCAATTTTTCTTCATTTTCCTTAGGAGCACACTCCTGTGTTTTCTGGTGTCACCAGAGAAAGCGTTGCCAAAATAACTAATCCTGAGGTAACGATGTGTTTGTCAAAAGGGATCTCTTGGAGACACATGCAAAATTTTGACAGATTCTTTTGGGGAATTTTTCTTCTGAGAGATACCTGAGGAAGCATCAATGAGCCATTCTTCTGGGAATTTCTGAATGTCCTCTGAATGAAGAGGGACAAACTCCTTCTGCTGAGCCAGCTGCTCAATGTCCGTTTACTCCAAACAGTGATTTAGCAGCAAGAGCACAAAGTCTGCCTGGAGGTTGTTCCCTTCCTTGCAACAAATGACAGTCCATGGTTTTAGCAGCTTGTAGAAAACATTGCAAGGAGTTTATCCCATCCCCTATACAAAATACTGGAGTGGAGAAGGTTTTTGGATGCTTCTCTCTCTAAACCAATTGCTGTGCCCAAGAATTAATAAAATCCATATTGAAGTGACAGCTGGTGGACAGAGCTGGCTTCTTCCTGCATCACTTGTCTCTCTAGTGGCTCATGTTCTGGGCTCAATGCACATTTATCCTTTTATTACTGCATTTATTGACTTTATTTATTTATTTATTAAACCTCTGTTTTCTTAAGAATCATAACTGCACTGCTCAAAATCTAAGTTTGGTCATATCAGCACTAGCTGTTAACACAGTTCTTTCCTCTTACTCTTTAATTACTGCCCTTCCAAAGGCATTCAATGAAGGAAATAAAAAGGCAGACACACGAGAATTTGTTTTCTCAAAACTTTCCGTGCCAGTACAGTAGTACAGCTTCTGTACTACTTTAACTATTTCCTCTCTTGACAACACGAGTTCTTTTTCTTAATTCATGATTTCTTTCATTTTCACCAGCCCCTAATTTATATGTACATTTCTCAAGCTGACAGAAACTTCAGACTGACTCAGTAGAGCAGTGGAAAGAGCGTGTCACAACAGTAGGGATTCAAATGAACTTTAGAGCAGAAATTCGTTCGCTTGTTTATTTATGCTGGGTTTATATGGTAAGTGGCAAGAAGAGATAAAAACCATTCTTTTCAAGGGAGAGAAACTTGTTTTTCAAGTGGGTTTCAATCATTGTCTTTGTCAGTCTAATAAATGATTTCTGTTTTGAGACTCACGGAAAAGAAAGACCAAGTCTGCCTTTGTTTTCTGGAACTCTCTAACCTGGGTCATCCAGGTAATTACAGCTTTACTTAAGAAACAGTGTGAGAGAGGAAAGCTCTGCCACTGCTTGTAAGCACAAAGAAAAGACACTTGAGAGAATTAAATTGCATGATGACTTTTATAAGGCATCTGAATCATTTTGCATTCCACCTTTAAAGCAGAAAATGATGAGTTTAATATCATATTGTAGGATGTAACTGGTAAGTCTCTCAGAAGGCAGCTGTGGCATCCAGAGCTATTTGAGCCTCATTTTTCATTATTTTCTGCATAAAGGCTAAAGAAAATGTGACTATGAGACTTTGAACCACATCTAAATGTATTCACTCCCTTGCTTGCAGGTGCTGCAGCAAGAGAAGCCCTACTGGGGGTGGGTTGTGGTGTGTAGATCCTGGCAGATACCCCTGGGGTATGAGAGCAGATAGCAATGGGTTAAGTGTGTTTGCATGTGCTCATGTAAATGCAAACGTGTTTATTTACTTCATTCCCCCACTAACGTTCTCCCATCTCCAAGAGCAACAATTTCGGAAGGTCACCTCTCTGCTGACTTTGCTGAAATTGCCATCAGTAAGGTGACATATATTTCATAAAATGTTAATTCTGTGATCCTACCTGAATTGCTGGAGATCAGTAATTATGTCAAAATCTTCCAGAGAACCTCAACTGAAATATAAAACTTTATTCCCTTGCTTAAATTGGTTGTGTGGCAGTGGGGGAAAACGTTCCTACATGTAAAGCACCTATGAATATGTATGACTCTAAAGAAGAAGAAGAAATACCATTATTGTTCAGGAGCAAAGCATAGTTCTTGTGAAGCTTGGGGGCAAACAAATTGTCTGCTGCTTGGTCTGCTTGAGGCATTGGGTGGCAAACTTTTAATGTCCCAGTGACTGGGCTGTTATTGTCCATTTTAAGGCCACAATAACTTTGTGTCAGGGAATAAAGAGGACTTTTTCCATTAGGAACTTATGTGTTATATCAACAATGAACTGAATTATTTTGCTCTGTAATGGAGAATGCTCAACATGTTTGCCTTTGATAAAGTAATGAATGTGAGGAGGAGAAATGTGAAACGCTGAAATGGTGTTCTGCTCACACACAGCAGTGTCTGGAATAGTACATCTAACTGGCAATTACTCTAGCAGTGTTTAAAAACATGCTGAATAGGATGGACAGTTGCAAGTTTGGACTAAATTTAGTGCAAAGGAATATGTGAAATAGAGATTTTTATATGTTCAGTTGGAGGCTAAGGAACAAAGACCAGAAAACAAAAAAACAATAGAATAGTCTTTGTGGGCTAACATAAGAAATTCCTTTTTAATTATGTTGAAATGGATGACTTGAAAAACATTTTTTAACACTTGTTTGGGTGATGAGCTACCTGTTTAATGTCACAGCTTCCAAATAAGGGATCTAGAAGCTTAATCTTTAGGTAAAGATGACATCTGTGAAGGACACTGCTCCTTCACAAATAACCATTGCAACCAGATTATTTGAAAATAGTTTTGATGAAAAAAAAGATTTTCAAGGAAATTTCAGCACACCAGGAAACTTTCTTATATACTCTGTGACACTTCAAAACCAACAGTTTTTTTGAGTGAGGGTCCTAGGAGAGTTTAGAAAATACTCCAATGACACTGTGTTAGACTGGATAACTTGATAATTGAATACTAAGCTGAGGCTCAGGTCACTTATGTCCTCCAGGTGAATTTCTTGCTGGATATGGAAATTTATCTTACTAATCTTACTAATCTCTGCCTCTGCATCTATGTTTGTGGCCACCTTCTTTTGGAAACAATTTGAAAACTATGAATGAATAAATACACTACATACCACAAACCCTGCAGTTTACACCAGCAATTTTATTTGTCTTAAGTCACAAATTATTCTAGTTTATTGTTACATACCTCACTGTGCTTCTCAATTACTTTGTGTTAGTAACTATGTTCCTATAAAGAATTCTGTCTTGTTGTTCTAAAATAAGTATGACTTAGGTCACTGACTTCTATGTGAAGGACATTCATACTTTACAAATACCCAGTTTAACTAGATTATCTGCTCACTTCATCAAATCACTGTTTTGAGACTCTACAACATGTTCTGTTTTATGGTGATATGCCAGTGTGCATCTGATCTCATCAAATTCTGTTTGTGATGGGGAAATTATCTCATGAAAATAGTATTACTTAATCTCGGTTTTTAATTTCTCTATGCTTGGAGAGGAAGAAAATCCTGTGTGGTGTTTCATCCTGTCAATGTTAATCTTTCTCCTCAGTGCTGTATCTCCAAATAGCAGATGTGTGCTTTATTGCAGGGCTGGTCCTCTATAGCACAGCAAAATGTTTTGGCAGGAGCAAACAATTTATTGTATTAGAGTCAAACATAATCAAATGTTCCCTTTCCTATGAAGCATGGTCAGATATTGATATTGCATTAGCTAACATTTTAACATAGCAGAGGCTTAATAAGATACATTATTACTCTCTCTAGGCTGTTTAATTAAACTAAACAGTCTCTGTGTATTATACATTGGTTTTCTGACAGGGGAATGTAAATCTGTATTATATTAGTGTCACATACCAACTGATGCTCTTCCCCCAGCAGAGGCTCTAGAAGAGCTGACACTGCTTCCACATGAACTGCACAATCCAACCTTCCCTCCTGTTACACTGGAATGTCCCATAGCTCAGGGTGCTCCAGCAGCCCTGGAAAGCTTTTTGTGCAGAGAGACTTGTGGCTGCACAGCTCCCTGATGTATTTCAGCACAGGGAGAAGCATCATCAGCATCCTGCTGCCAACAGAGCTCTTCTCCATCCCTCTGCTGAGGCAGGGACATCTGAGCTCTGGGACCAGGACTGCTCCATTGGCCCCGTGCTGGCCAGGGGACAGGGATGGGTTTGTCACATCATTTGTTCAGGTCCAGAAGTTGTAAGAATTTGGGGAAACTGAGTAATTCAGTGGCATCTGCTCTGGTATCACTCTTTCATGCTGGACAGTGCCATCCACTGCTGCTGATGGCACAGTATGTAGTGCCCCAGGTGAACATTCCCTCTTTGCCACTGATGCTGTGGGAAGGGGATGGGCAGAGCAGGCACTTCTATGCTAGGGGCTCCTGCTGTCTTCCTTTAAAGCAAGAGCTGGTTCAGAATCCTGTAGGGAGCCACAAGCAGAGAGGCATTACAGGCTCTTGCTTTGAAGAGTTGTTCTGTTGAGCTACTACTAGAAAGCAGAGGAAGACAAAACATTTGGAGTATTTCTCCTCATACGCAGAAATAAGCTGCACAGGAACTACTGGAGTCTTTTTTACACATTTTTGAGCCTGTTTCACCTGGCAGAAGGGAACATCTGCATAATTCAATGCAGAACTGTGCAGAGATGGCCAAGCTATGCCCAAATAATCGTGCTCTAGAACTGGAAGATGCATATTTTTTATCACTGGCAGTAAGTGCTGCATCACAATGAAGGATGTTTTGGCTCTGTTTCGCACAGTGTCCTGGGCAAAATTCAAAAACTCAAAAAACTCAAAAAAAGGTAAAGAAATATCTGTCATGGTTCTTTGTTGTATTTCACATGCCCCCACAGAGAGGCAGGAATGGTTGGGTGCATCACAGTGAGATCTTTAGCGTGGCTCTGATGCTGGCACCATGGATGGGCTCAAGAATGGCAGGACTGGATTTATGCGAGGCTTCACCTGCATAACTCAGTTATGATTTATCTCGTGCTGAATGTTTTGTTGTTGTTGTTGTTGTTTTCCTGCAACAGAAGATTAACCTGGAGTTCTATATCGACATCCATGCCCACTCCACCATGATGAATGGCTTCATGTATGGGAACATCTTTGAAGATGAGGAAAGATTTCAGCGACAGGCTGTTTTTCCCAAGTTACTCTGTCAGAATGCTGAAGACTTCTCTTATGTAAGTCATGCTTTTCTTAATTATTTTTTCTTAGTTTTTCTTTTTTTTTTTTTTTTTCCCTTATGAAAGATCTCTGGCTTCATTTGATTGAGCAGATTTTATTTCAGTATGAATAAAAGGCTACATAAAAAATTTACTATAAGCTACCATATTCCCCCTTATACTTACCTTATCTAGAAGTGGTAACTTGTGATCTTATGTGTCATTGGACCCTTTAACAAAAGCAGGTTTTTCATCTTCTGTTTAATAACCTTAGTTCTGAATTACTGGCACATCCTGTTTTTCTCAGATCTTTTGTCTTTTGATCAACTGGATCAACTTTTTTGTTCCATTCTTTATGTTAATTTGTCAAAGATTTTACTTGTACACTCTAAATAATAATATGCTAGCAAATAGAAATAAAATTAATTAGCTTGAGAGAAAAGGTAAGATAACATTTGTTGAAAGTTGTGTCAATGTATGCTTTTGAAATTCTTTGGTATTACCATAGCAAAGTGTTCTGCAAGAGGACTTACAGTTGCCCAGTACTTACAACTTGGAGAGTGGAAAAGGGGAAGCTTGGTTCAAGGAACAGCTTGTTCTTACCCAAGGAGACCTCAGTGATTGAGTTTCTGGTCTGCACCTGGTTGTTTCAAAAACACATTAGGGGTAAGGGGCATTCACAGATCACAGCAATGAAAACCTGCAATTAATAGGAGCTGAGAGATTCTGTGCTCAAGTGTGGGATTTCTCTCTGCTACTGAGGGATTTTAAGTGTTCCTCTTATCACCAGCCTTGGTTGACAAAGAGAAAATCTTTGAGAAGATGATGTAGGAAATAGAAGCCAATAGCTAAATAAACAGCACAGTCTCTCCCTTTTGGCCCTTGAGCCCAGAGTTCCACCTGGGTGCTACTGGCACTGGGTGCATCCAGCTTCCCCCTGACATCCTACTGGTCTCTTGAGGCTGGAAGCTTTTCCCCTGCTGTCCATCCAGGCCATTCCTCCCAGGGCAGCTGAGCAGATAGAAGTGTTGGAAAAAGGGACAGCCACCAAGTGTCTGACAGGTGTGAAGTGACAACTGATGTGTCCCCAAGTGGGAAGGTCTGTTTTCTTGTTTCCAGCTCCAGCCATGTGGGTTATGTGACTTGTTGGAAATATCAGGTGAAGAGAGGAAAGGAACCCAAAGTGGGGTTGGAAAATGTGCCAAAGACTTAAAATAGTGTATGTAAATATGCCCTACTGCCTGCTCAAAGGGAAGGGGGGAAGTGCATCGTTAACATTACCAGGCTGGTGTTTGAAAGTGTGGGAATGGACCACTGTTGTTACTAATGAATTTTCCAAAGCTTCAGGAGGTCTCATTTACATTGTATGCTGCTGCGGCCATTTGTTGGGATTATAATACTTCAACAGCAGCACTTCAAGTGAAAACTGGCGGCTGCATGAAGTGTTGTCCATAATTGACTAGCTCCATGTCTTCACACAGCACAGAGACAATGTTCCATTATGTTATCCATTGACAGTATCATTGAAAAGATTACTCTCCTTAAAGCATCTGTCAACCTTGATTGATTTACAAGGGACAAAGCACTGAAAAGGTTTGAAGTGCGGGTACAATTTTTGCCACCGTTTAGCATACATAATGGTTCTCCTTTGATGTCAAAAGCTCATCTTCTATTAATAATGCAGAGAGCTTTTGAATGCAGGCTACTTGTATGGAGTTCCACACTAATAACCTACTTGCTGTGAAATGGGATTCACTTTGGAGAAGCAGTCATTTGGGTTTTACATGTTCGGAATGAATCCCAACTCAAAGGGATTTCTTTCAGGGCTCTGCATGATTGCAGCTGAGCCCAGCACGGGTAAGGGAAGGCAGGCAAATCCTAGTCTGCTCCTCCAGCCGAGAATCTGGCAGGGATCACGCAGCCAGATGCAAAGGAGCATGAACAACAAGCCTAAGACGATGCGATCAAATGCCTTGTGCCGTTTTGTCTGGCAACCTTCTATTAATATACTTTAGAGTGCATTTCATGCCTGGGCTGCTTTCTTCACCTGTCATTTCCAATAGGCCTTTTTATTTAAATGACAGTATCCAAGGGAGATTGGTGATTAGAGCAGGGGATGGATAGGGGATTTGTACCCACATGCCTGTTATAGGACCAAAGGGGACTCACCCAGTGTCTCTGTGCCCTGTCTGCTGGGCAAAGCACGTGACCCCACAGCTCTCTGGAAGGCTGACTTGGTTCACAGGCATGAGTCGCGAAAGAGACCACAAATTCCTCATTTGTACATGACTTCAGAAAACAGAGGCCTGCCTTTGGTTTAGCTGTCAGCATGTGAAAAGGAAAGTGAAAGAAGGGCTAGGATGTTTTTCTCCCAAATAAATACATGAGACATTCCTGGGCAGCTGCCTGGGCAAAAGGGACAAAATCTGTAAGGAAAACATTTTATATTTTCAATGTTTAAGAAGGATATTTTTAAACACTGGGATGTAAATATAATCCATGTGAAAGCTCACATGAAAGCTGACATGCTCTTTTGAAAGACTGACTCATTGCATTTTGGGAGCAGCTGTTGGCACCATGTCTGAGAGCATTACACATCAGCCATGGCTTGGAGTAGTTGCAGTTTTTGTAGGGATGTTCTTCATTTGACCTTTCTTGTTTGGGAGAGTGGATTAGTCACAAGGACCAGACACAAGCATTTGAGCATTTCAAGAACCTGCTAGTCTTAGGGGTGGCTAATTTTGACCTTTGTGACAGTATGAGAGGCGACCATCTGTTCTCTCTGGTTCATTTCAAAGAAACAACTGCAGCCATTCTTGGGTGGCTTTATCACTTTGCAAAGATTGCTTTTCTTTTCAGTTAAAGACCAGCCAGAGGTACTTGGCCTGATCTGATCAGTTTGGGTTTTTTTTCCCTTTGGACTCTGAACTGGTGGCATAGGGTGATACATTTGAGTTCTCATTTTGTATTCAATCTTGTATTCAACCTCCCAGCAGAGAACCTTCCTTGGAAGGTTCTTCCTTGTTTGACCTTTGTGTGCCAGTGTTACCCAAAGACCCTGATAAAAACTTAGAGTCCAATTATGCTGAGGAAGTCCACAACCCTAAAAGCCTCCAGTCATGCTGAGAAAGAGATAGAAACCGGGTAAGAAGGTGGAGAATAAAACTTGGATGTCCCAAGTTCCAGTCTTGTTTCTCTGTCAGTAGTTCTCTGTTTTACATCATGCTCACACTCTAGAGTGAAGTCTCTAGGCAGCAACCCAGGCAGTTTCCTTTGGGGAAGCATGTTGTTAACTCCAGTGCCATAACACTGTGACCTGAAACATGTTTTAGAGACTATCATTGTCTCAGCAATATGAGAAGATGCAGATATGGAATGATTTGCACTAGTACTTTTTGTGGTGGTGTTATGTTTGGTTGGTTGTTTTTAGTTTGGACATCAAACACAGAGCAATGAAGAAAAATACTTTAATCCCTGTATCTTCTGCTACCTTTCCTTGATCCACAAACTCCAGGTCTGCTGTTCTCATTTTCACAGCATCCCCCCATCCAAGCTTTAATAGAAAAGATGTGTTTGTTCCAGCAAACCTTCTCCATTCTACCTACAGCAGCCCCTCTGGGCTGTTATTTACCCTGGCTGGATACCTCCCCCTGAAATCAGCGGTGATGCAAGTGCCTGAGGCAGAAATATCAACATTGAATGATCAAAACCCAATAATCTGTTCTGAAATAACAAAAATATAGCTTGTGTTGCATATGGCTGGACAAGGAAGAGGAAGCAGTAGAAAAGGTGGAATTTATCCTGATGTAAAATCCATATTCACTTGCATCACCACTTCCTAAGTGCCTCTGTGCTGTTTTGGTAAAAAAAGACTCTTGTCCCAGAAAGGCAAAAGCTGCTGTGTTCAGGTAGGTTTTGTTGACATCATGCAAGCTTAACAGATCTACTCAGAAATCTCTTAAAACCTGAGCACAACAAATGATCCTGCCTCCTTTTTTTTGTAGTCTTGTACCAAGGCATATCCAGGAAGACAAATACAGCTATTATATACTTTAGCACCCCTCTGGGATGCATTTCTGCTTGCTGCTTCTTGGACGTGTTGCTCCATAAATTTATTTATTTATTTATTTATTCTGGAGGTTGGGTGAGCCAAGACAAGAAAATGTGTTTCTGGTGGCAAAGGGAACAGAGTGTAGAGTCAATCCTTCTCAGAGTTACAGGCTTTGGTCTCACAAGGACTCTGCCTTTTGGAGAGTCTCAGTGGAATGAAACTGTTCCATTATGTCGTGCTGCAGCAGTTCACCCCCCTCAAATACGGAGGATTGAATTTGTATTGAAAAGAAAAGTGTGGGGGGGAAGTGTTGGAACAAATGAATTTTCTTTCAGTACCTTCTTGCCTTGTTGTTTGTGCATATAAGAGTTGATAGCCCCTTCTACATCCACATGCAGGTAGAAACTCAGAATGTACACAGAAGGATCAAGTTTTCATAGCAATTTTATGGTGTGTTTTCAAAGACCATCATTACTCTCACCTAATGTCAACCCACTGGGAGAGGATGACAGCCTCCCAGAGCAGCAGCAAGCAAAGGAGCTGCTGTAGAATCTCCTGCAGGGCACCACAAATTCCCTCAGATGGGACAAACTGTGCTGTGAAGGAAGGACAGGAAGGTAGTTAAGAACTGGACACTTGGCTCCCTGGCAGGATAACTTTTTGGGTATTACCTTTTTAATCACATGATATTTAAATGTATGTAGGATACAACTCTGGCTCAGAGAACTGTCCTGGAGCAGTGAGAGAGCCAAGAAGGAGTGTGAACAATGGGCTGCATGGGTAGCTCTGGGAGCAGCATCCTGACCCACCTTAGGAAGGTTGTGACCCCCTGTTCTAGGCCTGCAAGTGAGGAGAACTTCTCTTTGCCATGGAGAAAACCACTTTTTCTGCAAACTATTCAATGCAACTGGGTGCATGATGGCTGTATTTTCCTTTTTGCTTCTCATTGTCCTAGTTTTCTGGCATTTGTATAAATGATTATGAAAGCACTCCCAGGAGACCATGCTCATGCTCATAAAAGTATTGTAAAGAGAAGCATTGCAGGCTATTGCTAGAGGCTATTTTATTGTATATTTTGAGGAAATGTCTCGTTTTCTACTGACAAATGGAGAAAGTGAGAACTCCAGAGACTTGAGTTATTTTCTAAACAGTGTGATTATTCTGTAGAGCTTAGACTAGGAAATGCCACCATTGGCATCTTTGGGGGAAGATGTGCTCTGAGAAGCAGAGGCTGCTATTAGTGGAAAAAAAAAAAACAGGGGTGAAAAGCACACCTTCATTATTAACCTGAAGCATTTTCAGATTCCCTGTTTGTGTATATTACTGGTCACAGCTTGGTTTGGCTCTTAAAAGGGAGATAAGTTCCAGAGTAACTCTGGTTAAAGGGGAACAGGATAATGTTTGAGTAGCTGACATTGTCACTTGGGGTTAAGTGAATTTCTGGTGATGGGGAGATGCAGACTCGCTGAAGAAGGAGCTGAGAGGACCTGAGGAAGGATGTTTTGGGATACAAGAACATGGGGATGTGTGGGGGCGTGTGTTTAGGATGGCAGACCCAGTAGTAAAGGACTCTAACTGAGGTTTGCTTTAGGATGGTGGAATCTCCCTCCTCTAGTTTTTTCCCTGTAGGCTGTGGTGGCTCTGCAGGGAAACCTTTGTCTGGCCCTGTGAAGGTCTCAGGCCATTGCCACCCTGCTTTGTTTGGCTGCAGATGTTGTTTGGGGAGCTCTCTCTCAGAAGAGCTGCAGGTTTGATTTTCATTCCAGTCGTGTTAGCTGCCGTGCTAAAGCCAGCAAACTCAGTGAACAACTTCAGAGCTGCAGCACCCCGGGAAGGGGGAGTACAACCAGTTTAGGTGCAGGTGAGGAAGGACTCTGGGGAGTGTGAAATGCAGGCCAAATCCCTGCACTGGTGCTGCCAGTGTAACTGGCACAACAACTCCGCCAGTCCTGGAGCTGTACAGCAGAGCACAGATATTAATGAGAAGTAAAAAGTGCAGCTATTGTACTTCTCACAGGTGAACAGCTGAAACCCTGAAGCATGAAAGCCAGTTACTTTTCTAGCTGCAGAATTTCTTAAAAAAAAAAAAAAAAAGAAAAAAAAAAGAACTAATTTGGTACTTTTGGTCTTGAGGCATAAACTGAGAGCTTATAAAGCTCCTTCCTTCCAACCTCTCTGCTAATGACCATGCAAATATGTGTTTTTATCAGGAAACTTAAGCAGGCATGACTGAAAGACACGGGAGGGGGAAAGATCTGGTATTCCTTCACTGCACATTAGAGGGATAATGAAGCCCCTCAGGGAGCAGATGTGTGTGTGGTGACAATGTACCTTTAAAACTGTTATTTCTCTGAGGAGAATTGCGCTTTAAAGCCTGAGAATGTGGTGCTAGGCAGGTTGTGTTCATGGTACTCCTACAACAGTGATGCCACCTCTAAGAAAGGGTGATTGCTCTCCTCTTTCCACTGAGCAGGAGGAAGAAGGCAAAAAGAAATAGGGAGGAGAATGATTAAAAATCTCTTATGACTTGAGGCTATTTGTTCTTCAAGTTTTAGTTTAAGGTATTCTCACATTCTTGGTGCAGGTCAAACTGTTCCAGGTCTCCTCTGCATGCCTTTCCTCAGATTTCTGCAAATCAGACTCTAGATGGGAGAATATTCCCCAGCTAAACCCAAACTTTGCTGCCCACCTCAGTGTTTCCTACCGGGCACAGAAGTTATGAAACAAAACGCTGTTAACTCCAGAGGCTTCTGTGAGAGTGAGCCCTGTTCACAGGAATATCAGTCCAATCTGCCTGTTCCTAAGGGACCTGGAAAAGCTTCAAACAATGGAATTCATCTTTGAAATGATCCTGAACTTTTCTAAACCTCCTCTTCCCAGATTTCAGTAGTCACAGTTGATTTTCAGATGAAATAAGTTTTCTTCCTGTGCATCAGAAACACAGCTAAGCTGCAAGGTGAGATGAAACGTGGAGTAATTTTGAGCTCTTTTCCCTTTTCATCACACCTCTGCTCCCAGAAACCTTCCTCTTTGCTTGCTCCCTCCTTCAGATCAGCTGTCTGCTTTGGGGATTGATGCTGACTGTAGCTTGTCAAATAAATTGGAAGAAGCCTGCCTGTTGCAGCCTCCCAAAAGCCATGATTTCCAAGTCTCCAGACCCTGTTGGCATGGAGCTGATGATAGCCTATCACAAAAAAAAACCCCAAACCCCAAACCACGCCAACACATCTACTTCCCAGTCTATTAATAGAGTCAATGGAGCTGGTGAGAGGTGAGTGTGATGAGAGAGTTGGCTTTTGGAGTGAGAAGTTTGGTCAGTGCTTCCAGAGAAGTGAGGAGGTTAAGTTTTGCTTGTAAGAGTTTGGCAGGGTCAGAGCAGTGGCAGCTGGACACATCATGGCAGGAGTCAGCTCTAGCCACACAAGGAAAGCAAAATGCCAGCTGCACCCATTTAAAGCTCCCTGCACAGGGGCAAACAGAACCACGGCCTGTAATATTGCTATTTGCAACCTTCTATGGCAAAGATTCCAAAAGCCAGTGTGTTCCTGTGCCCTTTCTCAAACTTTTGCAGACTTCAATAAAGCATTCTAGAAAATGAGAGTGAGTGAGTTATAGCTGATACTGTAAAACTGCTCTCTGAGATGGATTTGACACTGTCTGGGCTCCAGTCCATTTCCCAATGGCACGTCTATTCCTCCTTGATGACAAGTCTGCCATTCCTTTTTTCTAGAGCACTAACTTTTTTATTATCACTTTTCTTTGCCACACCAGGGCACTGAGTTGAGGGCTCACAGAGGTCAGACCTGCTGTGGAAAAAAACCCTTTCTCTTTATCCATGAGAGCAGCATCAGCAGACAGTTCTGGTGATGTTGTAAATGAGTCCTGATTACTCTTTGCCATTGCTGGTGTTGGTCACTGAAGAAAATGAAACAACTTGTATGCATAATCCCAGTTTACCCCAGCAGGTAAAGTGTTATTTCTTAACTACAGAATGAGCAAAATGTGAGCAGTTTTACTAGGTTTGGAGCAGGGTTTTTTTAGTAGTTAGGCTCAGTTGTGAAACACAGTTATGGAGGTGGCATAGGCTGACCCTGCATATTTTTAATTATATGTTGCAATATGAAACCATTCTCTAATTATGAATCCTTGTGGTTTTTAATTATTTAATTAATTATTTACATTAATTATGAATCCTGGTGATTTTGCCTCTGCTTTTCTCCAGGAAAGATTTCTAACATAATTTTCTGATTTTTGAGCATGCTACATCCTTTTGTAGAACACTTCCTGGACCTACATCATCTAAATATATCAGGGACTTTAGGGAAGATCTCTTTATTCTGAGTTTCACACAGAAAACTCTGTTTGTGAGGAGAAGTGATCATCTGGGAATCATTCATGTGCACACTAATGCTCAGATTTTTGAAGATATATGCAGTTTGTTACTTCCTTCCACAGGCACATCCATAATCAGTTGTGTTGCAGGAGATCTGAACAGCTGGTAAAAATCTCTCTCTTGGATTTCGGGAACCTCCCTGGACCTTGCTATGCCAGAAATTCATCTTCTGCCTTCTGTAAAAGCCTCTAACCAGATTTGGTCTGATTTTGCCTGGTTGGCATTTTTCTGAATGTTCTGTGCTTTTCTTTTTTTCTTTTCTTCCTGGGTTGGAGAAACACCTTAGGATTGGTCAGAAATGATGTGCAGTCCCTGAATCCCATGTCAGGAGCCTGGCAAGGTCTGACTTGCCCTGTGGTCATACCTTGCTCCTTTTTTTTTCCTATGCTTTGAGCAGTTTCAGAAGATGTGAAATATTCATTCCCCAGAAAGTTCTGGATGAGAAGGGCCCTTTGCCCTGCCATCAGTGAAAGGTAGAAGGAAGCTCCCATCCACCACTGTCTGGACACAGCCTGCTTGACGTTTCATCTCTTTTTGTTATCCCTTCTTCCACCCAAAAGTGGATCCAGTTTTACTGCTGCTTGCCTCCAATCTCTCCTTTTGTGCAGCCTGAGGTTTTCTGATGCTGAACAAGTCCCCTCTGAGGTCACACATACACTGAGGAGGAGACCCCACCAGCTGGAGCTCCCACCATTCAGGGCCACTCAGATTCCAAGCCCACCAGGGCTACAAAGGGTAGTCTGGGGTAAATTGAGTCTCAGGTGTGTGAGAAATCTCCCTCTTTGTCTTTTGGAGCCACTCTTGTGACTGACAGAGGCCTGCAGAGGTGATCAGCACACTGTTTAATTTGTGAACTGCCCAGGATGCTCACTGCAGTGGTTGTCAGCGGGAAGATGGAGCAGTGCTGAGGATCCAAGAGAATCCCTCAGTCCTGTGGGAGCTGCCCAAGCTGTGGAGCTCACAAAGTGCCTACCACACTGGGGCAGAGTGTCCTTACAACCAGGGACAGGCATTCTGGCACTTCAACAGGTCTGACCAAGGGCCAAGACATTTTTCTGCTTTGAAATCACTCCAGAAAAAATTTACATGCAATTTTTTTATTTTTTTTTTCTTTCTTATTTCTTTCCACACATCTTTGTCTGCTGCAATGTTGGAATAAGGTCCAGCTGATTCATGAATGTGCTGCCTGGCTGTTCACTGCCATTCCCAGTGTGGAATCTGGTCACACAATTTCACACTCAGCACAGCATGGGGAGCAGGAATGAGGCCTGGGGAAGCTGCCACTAATGCCTGATGTGTAGAGAGAGGGTCAGCACACCTTGAGGATCCCAAATGTTTCTGAAATCTGTTTTTCTGGTGAGTTTCTTCCCACCAGAAATTAAGGGAATCCTTCGCCCTTCCTTCTCTGCTCTTTTAACTCTGGATTTCTTGGCAGCTTCTGATTCTGTGGATAGCTATTTGTTCACTGAATTTTCTCACACCAGCTGGGAAGCAAAGTCCTTCTGTGAGCTTTAATGTATCTGTGTGTTTTAATAATGCATTACTGTTGATTTTATACAAATATCACTATTTAAGAACTTCAAAGTCTTTGGTGTTCCCCCACCCTCCAGACTGCACTTCTTGCTGCTGCTGTTGTTAACACTCCCATGCGTTTCAGCCTTGGAGAAATAAATATTTGTTTAGCTGTTCTCCTGCTGTGCCTGCTCAGTGCATTTGTTTAATGATGACTTCAGTTTAGCTTTGCAAAGGGGTTTAGGGAAACAGATTCTCCCAGAAAAGCAATTTGTGGACAATTTTCCCTGTGTTCGTGCCCTCCTCTTGCCACCCCACCCCTTTTTCCCCTGGATTAGTGTTTGATTAAATAAATGTACATGGGCAAAACTTCAAGATCAGCTGTGGTGAGCAGTCAAAGTTTTGACTGTTGTTTTGGTTTTTTTTCCCACTCCACTTATCTTCACCTAAAACAGTGAGTTGAAGGTTAGACTCAGCAAGTACCTGCTGCTCTTTCTTGTCATTACCTAAATTTTCTTTAATCTGTAATTTTCTTTTTCTCCTATAAAATATCAAATCATGTATTGGCTGATATAAACACTTTCTCTAGAGCCAGGTCCAAGCTGGCTCTACCCCAGCCTTTCTGAGTCAAATGAGAGATTTTGCCTTTTGCTCATGACACCAAGTTAGTCTATGCTATCACATTTTTTTGTCAAAATGAAGACAATGATAACCTTCAAAATCTACATTTGTGCATCTAAATGAAGGGTCAGCTTTTTATTCCTGGAAATTCAGTACCACTTGGCAAAGAAATGAACAGAGGATTTTATTAATCCCTTTGCCATTTCAAGTAATTTTTTACAGCTGAACCTGAAACTCTTATATTAAACAAACACCCACAAACACAAAAAAAGAGAAAAGGAACACCACCCCCAGTCCCCCAAAACAAAACCCAAAGCTCCAAGCCCCATGAAATAGCATTATAAAAACTCAGAGTCTGAAAAGCTCTAAATTTTGGTAGGTTTGTTTGGTTTTTTACCATTTTTATAACTGTCTTGATAATATTTAAACTACTCATGCTTCATTTTTGAAATACAACAAATATAATTTTGCCAATAACTAGATTCAACTTCTTCTAGAAAGCAAAAATCACTTCAGTGAAGTAACACATCAGACTCTCTCTTCATATATTTCCAGCTGACAAGGCTTTAGCCTATTGCAGATTTTTTTTTTTCATTATGCTTCAGTGCATGACCTGGCACTTGTGTGGCTGAGTTTCATCTGACTACAATCATTCTGGCCCTCAAAGTCATCCCACTGCTTTTTTTACTTGTATGATATTCAGAACCTCCTCCATAATGATGATTCATTCCACAGTGTGTCATCAGCAAATTTTGTTGGCATGGTCCTCCTTTACTGTGCCAAGAACTGTGATGAAAATATTATGTAAGATTTATCTCAAGAATAATCTATTAGGAATTCTAGTCATAACTTTCCTTTAGCCTGATTAAGATAATGGGAAATAGGAAAAGGAGTTCATGTGCAAACTGTATCCCAAAACCACGAACTGTACTCAGCAGATACTTGTACAATTTGTTTTTAAACATAGTTGATGAGATTCCATAATCTTCACAAATGTTCCGTATCAGTAACTGAGTCTCCTACTCACTGAAGTACTTCTATCCCTAATGTCTTCCCTGAGTCACCTCCACCCACATTTTCCTTGTTTTTCCTGTGCCAAATACAGTCTCAGAATTAGCTTAGTCCCTTTGTGAGTGATGCTTCTGCACACAAAGCCCAATTTCCTGTCCTGACACATTTGTTGTCCTGTTCCTTTGAGCTGTTTCCATCAGAAGTTGATGCTCTCATGCATTAAAAGTTCCACTACAGGCATTTGTTGGAACATGAAGCACCACCCACTGAATTTGATGTTCACTTGGCTCAGGAAGCAATCCCCTGAGCATGGTCATCTTCCTCTGTTTCTGAAATTTAACTGAGGACAAAGCTCCCCTCAGTTTCAGGATCTCAGTAGTCTTTTGAAGGTTTCTTTTGCAGGAAGCCAGAGAACATTCCCTCTCATAGACCTCCTTAAGTATTTTATCCCCTATATCAAATTAACCGTTAATTTTCCCAGCATTCCTTATGAGTGTTTTACTCCCTCTCCCAAAGGTATTCAGGATGTCCTGCAGGCTTCTGCCATGTAATTTGGCAGAAATTATATGATATCTACTTAGGAGAATGCATTCTGTGTACAAATTACCACAAAGTTAAATATTATGTTACCAAAAAGACAAGTTACATTTGAAAACACCTATATATAATGCTAATAAGAAACCCAATTCCATTTTATTCTAATTAAGCTGGAAAAAAACTTGCTTTTTATAACATGAGAGAGACTTCAAGATATTCAAAATGTTAATAAACTCACAGGTATTTCTACTTTTTTCTATCTCTTGGCATACAGTATTTATCAAGAATTTTTGCTCATTTCAGTATTAGTCTGATTTTCTTAGTCTAGAGAAGTTCAGCAGTTTGAACCATTTCCTCTCATTTGCTAAATACAAAGGAAATGTCATTTTCCCCAGTTTTGGTAAGAGATGGATTTCATAAATATTCCCATTGTATTAGCTAGAGAAGGTAGCAGCCCTAAGGCTCCATAGGAGGACCCTGGACAGCTCAAAAATTCACCATGGCCACAATGACTGAACAATGAGCTGTGGCAAGGGCCCTTTGTGTTTCATTGGCAACATAATATTCTTACAGCAGGAGATATTATGACCTTTCATACAACAGATCCAAGCTGGATCATTTTTTTTGTGGTTGTCACTAGCTTGTGCTGAGCCCAGATTGGCTCAGCCTAATGGTTATGAGGTTTCTGAATAGGGTCTGAAAATCAAAATGAAATCAGAATCCATTTTTTCTATCTAGTTGGTAGGAACAAGCTCTGAGACTTCAATCAACCTGTGGATGAGCAGCCCTTTCGTCTCCAGATGTCATGCCTTCAAAGGAGAGCTAAAACTCATTTATGGAAATACTTGGAGTCCTCCCCTCCACCCCTCAAATGAATAGTCATAAAGCTGTAGGATTCTTAAAGCCAGATCTTCAGTAATAGCACAAAATACTGCCTTTTATACTGTGCTGCTAGTGCTGTAGAATAGTGAGGCAGATTTTTCCACCCAGAGAGCAGCACCCCGTTAACATTTAAGTTAGTGAAGTGGAAATTTCTGTGACCTAATTTAAGAACCAGTCAAATGTCTTAGGTGAGAAAGTTCCACCAAAACGTAAATGCCACTGTTATTTCTGCTTTGATTAAGAGTCCAGGTGAAGGGGTGGGGGGAATGGTTATGGTACAGGGGAATGCAGAGGAGATGAAGGAATCCAATATCCAGGTAATGGAACAGCTTAACTCCTGAGCATGGGGGATCTGGAAAGCTCGCTTTCAACTCCTGCATATGACAGCCTTGCTTTGTGTTATCTGAGAGGGAAGAGGAAAAGCTGATATTAATAGTGAACCCAGATGAATTTTCTGAAAGTCTGTGAGGCATCATTTATAGCCTGTGTGCCAGAAACGTGCTTCCCCTCCAGGCCATGATCAAAAAACAGCGTAAATGAGATTTGGCAATGTGAGTGAAGCTGCTCTCTCTGCTGAGAGACTCCTTCCCTTGCTCCACTGAACTCTCCTCATGTCCCTGTGTTCTTGCTCCTGCAGTCCAGCACGTCATTCAACAGGGATGCTGTGAAAGCTGGGACAGGCCGGCGCTTTCTTGGCGGGCTCTTAAATGACACATCCTACTGCTACACCCTGGAGGTCTCCTTCTACAGCTACATTTTGGGTGGAACCGCTTCTGCCGTGCCCTACACCGAAGAAGCCTGTATCCTTTTGAAATCCATCCTCTTGAAGCACACGTGAGCCAGGCACTTAAGGTAAATACTTCTGTCTCCATAAGAGTTTGCTGAGATAGAAACACACACAAGTGGAAATGTGAGTCTGCTCCTGGTGCTTTAATTTCCCTCCTATTGATTCTCCATACTGTTAAAATTCAAGAAGAGAAAGACATTAGATCAAATAAGCCATTTCCCTCTTGTAGGAGATTGTCTCACACACTTGTTATAGAAGCTAGTCCTGGAGAGTCTGTGATCCATTCCCTTCCACGGTCTTCCATTTCTTTCTTCATTTCTCTCCTTATTCCCTCATTAGCCCTGTGTTTGTGTTATTGTTTTAATAGCAAGTTGAGAGTGCATCTTTGGTACTGAGTAAAATATCTTCTCTGCCTTTGAACTGGGTCCATTAGGTTCTGCAGCTGCTTCGAGGACAAATCTTCAAGGCCAGTTGACAAAGAAATGGAAGTCAAATTGTGAAAACAAAACCATCAAAGTTGTTGGCATTTTTGAGTGCTCAAATAGAAGCAGTGTCTCATTCCTCAAAAAACACATATCCATCTGGCTATCTCAATGTATCAGCAATTTGTAGAATTGTTCTGACTGGGCTTATGATCTGCTTTTATGTTTTTCTTTTTCTTTTTGTCACCATGCTCAATCAAACACCCAGTGCCCATACTTCAACGCTGGGTATTTCATTTTGTCATTCTATCTTGGCAGCTTTAGAAATTTCCACAGGTTTAGAAACACTGCAGAAGGAGAGGGATTAGCTGTGACTGCCTATTTACCTCCCCGCTGCATTTTGGAAGTTGGGGGTAACAAGGGAGAAATTTTCATATGAGACATAATTTTTCACCATCCATGTGCTCTCGGTGTGGGAATAAGAGCAAGAAACAGGGAGTAGGGAAAGGAATTGTTTGTCATTTGGGCTTTTGTGCTTTGACTTCTCCACTGAAAGTGAAATTTGGGGGAAGGAGAGAGATGAATATATTAAAGTGACTTACCTGGCTTGAGCGTTTGGAATTGAAGCTCTTTTTTATAGCTCTTTAATAATAGCTCTTTTTTTGCCCAGCAAAGTCAACTGAAGGAAAAGCTCCTTGCAACATACACAAATGTAGTATATCTTGCCACTGTGGAAATAAAATGTTGTCACTGTTAGGTTTAGGTATTTATTTTCTTAAGTTGGTATTTTGGTGTTTCAAGAACCTGTGCCTTAGTTTCACCTTTAATTTTCTTCCTCGCTTCCTGCTCATTGTGCTGAAAACTGCTTATATCTCTTCTTTATTTATCAAGAGCAGCTTTTACAGTGAGGAATGGAAAGAGCCCCTATACACATGAGATCATGATTCCCTTGGATATGTTTTCCTTCATGACTGGTAGATGAGACTGGTTTAGTTTCCTTTTCCATAAAGATTTCTGGTTTGTGCTTCACATTGCAGATGTTTCACCTGTGGGGTCCAACATCTCCATTTGCTTGGTTTGCCTTGCCTGCTGCAGGCAGAGATGCTCCATTCTCTGTTCATTCCATCAGCATCTGGGGCACAGCAAACAGGCTCCAGATCAGAGAATCTTGGAGCTGGCATGGGGAAAGCTCAAGCAGCAGCTTGGTTTCTGCAGTTAGGGTTTCACCCAGCTGAGTGGAAAAGGAGGAGAAGCAGCTTTTGGTTGGCCTGGCAGAGAGCAAGCAGGGGAGGCTCTTTTGCCTGTGGAGTATGCTCCACTGGCATTTTGCCCTGGAAGGTTTTATTATTTCTTTTTCAATGTAGGAATTCTATCCAGAGTACTGCCTATGAAATCTTTTCCTCACGTGTGCAGTTTTCTAGTTAGTGAAAGAAATGGAACTGCTTGAAATAATCTCTAGACTGGTCTGATCCAACACAGGAGTAGCCACTGGATTTATGCATATCCTGTCCTGGCAGGGGAGAAAATTTCACATCACTGAAGTGCCTATGACTGAAAGTAAAACAATTGCAGAACATTCCAGTTTAGCCTGAGCAGCTCTTCCAAGCTATTTGCAAGTCAGTGATTAATTAATGCTCAGATTTTTTAATGGAGCTGAACCAAAGACACAGGCAGTCAGTTCATATTGGCCTCCAAGGACAGGGCTGTTTCTATTAACTATCTACTTACATGCAGGCAGCAACTCAAGCAAATAAATGAAGAAAATACAGTGAACCCAAGAACTGTGACTTGATAGTGCAAGTATTCTGGAAATCTGCCTTTAAAGATGTATTTATTAGAACTTTGTTCATCCCACTGTGATGTTATTTGGTTGTATGAGTCTTTTGTCCCTTCCATTTTCTTTTCCTTTCCTTTTTTTCTTTTCTTTTTCTCCTTTTTCCCTTTCCTTTCGATGGAAACAGGATCAGGGAGTCTGTGATTGTTCAAAGCTTCTCCTGTTGGATAAAGAAGCACAGACTGAGATTCAGCCTCAAACTCAGGTCACCCATGACCATGGAAAAAGACTACAAAGTGGATCACACATCCAGAACTATCCATACTGGCTCTTTTTAGAGAACAAAACCAATTAGGATCTCCAGATTCTGAAAAATATTAATTTAGCCTAATGTTGTTCCTGTTGACAGGTAGGAAAACCGAATACTCTGAACAGACTTTTGTTTGCACTGGTGATAGGTAATGATACCTGTCAGCTTCTTTTCTTTACAACATTTGTGGCAAATAAGATCACAGTACTACTCCCTTTCATGCCATTATATAGGTGGATTAGGTTTGTTGGTGGGTTTTTTATCTCTTCATGTTCTCCAGGTTTTACATACTAACTCTGTAATCCATACCAACCTCTGTGTGACAGTAATAGATATATTTTTACATTGGGTGAGATTATCCATTTTTTTCAGATTTGTGTGACTGACTGAAACATACTTTGTAATTTTGAGATAAGTGGATACCTTACATGCATGGAAATGGAAGACAGACTTTCAGAATAAGTGTTTGAATTCTCACCATTAGTGTGGACAGTAACTTTTTTCAGTAAGAAAAAAAGAATGGGAAGGTATCTTTAGAAGTGGAAATCAGTTTCAAATTACTCCAGTTAGTATGAATGTTCAAAATGAATTGGTTCAGAATTTAGAGGATGGTACCTGGAATGTTCTGAAAACAGATTGGCTACTGAGGCTGCACTATTTAAATGAAATCCAGGCAGGAAGGATCTTCCTTCAGCCTGTGTAGGGGGTGTATGTTTGGGGCATGTATGGTGGGATAACATCATGCAGAGTGTTGACTTTCTGGCCCTTTCTAAAACAGAGAATTAACATGATTGCATCAATGTCTCAGGCCTTGACTGGCATGATATTACTGCTGGAGTTCCTCTTGTATTTTCATCCAGCAAACAAAGCACTTAGACATTCCTGCAGAGCTGTGTGTGTGCCTGCTAGGTCTGTGTCTAACAGATACATACCTGGAGTGTGAGAAACATTAGGGATGTGTTCTGTAAGCTCTGCAGAAAACCCTACGATAACACGTGCTGCAGATAACAGTGAATGGACTCTGTTTCAAAGGCATAATAAGAGGATTGCAGGCTTGTCTGTTACTCGCCTGGAAGTGGACAGAGAAATGTTTAAAACCCTTCTCACACATGCACGCGTTTGGTGGTAACTGATTAAAAAAGGCAGCACAACAGCAGTTAGCTCAGCACCAGGTGAAGGAGCTTTAAAATGAGCTGATATGCTTCCATTATATTCCATGTTTTACTAGGCATTTACAGGGCTTATGACATGAGGCTTGTAAACTGCTCTGTAACACTCACCACCAGCAGCTCAGCTGCTGAGCTGTCTCGATTCACAGCAGCCTCTGAGCTGGGCAGGGAGCAAGGGATAAAAGAGGGGGAAGCAGGATGAATCCCCAGCTGCAGGGCTGAGCCCTGCTCCGACAGCACACCCAGAGTTGGTGTTTTCCAGTATCCCACTACAGCTGTGAGCAGCAGCCATCACAGCCTGACCTGAGAGCAGCCAGCAAAGAACCCTCGCATCAACAGCTTTAAAATCTATCTGGTTCATTTCTTAGAGTTTTTGAACTGGATCCTTGCTGCAAAGGAGGCAGACCATGAAAGAGAATAAAAGGTTTCGCTCTTCCACAGCCCAGCCATGAGGCAGGAAGGCAGAAATGATGGAGACCTGGCAGGAGCTGGTACAACAGTAGCTGTAGGGGAGGAAAATCATCGAGATGGGTGGGCATCACAATTGTCAGCATGTCCATAGCTTTTTCTGTGTATTTTTATCTTAATTGCAAGCTTCCTCCAGGTGGTGAAGGACCCCATCCAAAGGTGCACTGCTGAACTCTCTCTTGTTTGTGGGAATAAAGATGTATTTATGTGGCTACAGCCACAAAATGAAGGCTTGGATTGACTAGAATCTCTTCAGACACCTAACAGGAGCTCACATCATGGACTCTCAACACAGAGACCACTGGGTTCATTCTTATTCTCAACTTCAAGCAAAGTATCTGCCTGCTGCTTGACTGGGAACTTGAGAAGTTAAATCCCCAGAGGAAACAGTCATTTGTAACATCCAGATTCCTTTTAAAGAGTACTTGGATCTCACTAAATGCCTGTCCTGGGGAAAGGAATCTGTATGCAAACTACAATTCCAGTAAAAGCATCTATAACTTTTAGAGCTTCATGTACCTGCCAGTCCCCTAGGGCAAATGTACTTGGTTATTTTGGGCTTTTTTACATTTCTTTTTTTGGCAACTGCCTGTCCTGATCCTCCTATCTCTGTTAGTGATATTCTTAAGAGAAGATCCTCATGAGACAGATTATGGCCCTTGCAGGTTCGTTCCCCGCCAGTAAAGGCAACATTACTAGCAAAAGCCAATGAGGTATAAAAAGCTGTGCTGATAAAGCTGAGGGAGCTCTGCAGAGGTTATCCAGTGTGGCTTAGGTTTGAACTTCAGTTAGAGGTTCTTGCCAAGATGATTTCAAAGTAAATCAGGCACATATTCTGGGAAAGGCATCCAGAGGTCTACTTCTGCTAAGCTTCTAGAAACAGGCTCCTTTCTGTGTGTTGCAAAAGGTGGCATTAATCCTAACCCTGCAGATTTTTCGAAAAGTGACCTCTTTGCACATCTTCTCTCCAGTACTTGGCTGTTTCTTGGTACCATGTTTAGGGCTGGTTTGGAGGAAAGGAAACAAAATCCTCTTTTCAGCTCCCCAGTCTGCGTGAAAGTGTCAAGGT
The DNA here is from genome assembly GCF_030490865.1 of Poecile atricapillus. Taxonomy (NCBI): domain Eukaryota; kingdom Metazoa; phylum Chordata; class Aves; order Passeriformes; family Paridae; genus Poecile; species Poecile atricapillus. The sequence goes on along the minus strand of NC_081255.1, from coordinate 26,801,370 downwards.
TTACAGCCACAATTTCAAATGCTCTTAATATTACTGGAAGCATAGAGTTAAATTATAGAGTTGTAAAGTTACTTTATAGTGATAATGCTGTCAAGCATCAATATCTCTGCCCCAGGGCACCATGGAAACTCAGTTAATGATATAAGAAGCTGATATTTTTCAGGGTTGCAGCTGTTGGCTCATACCCAGAAGGAATCTGTGTGTTTGTTCATATCGGGGATATACAGTGGGACCTGCTCAAAGAAAATTAAGAAACAGTGCAAGTGTGTTTAATGAAGTGCAGTGGAATGAAAGTACAAAGCAGTACATGGTGTTGCACTATGCACACCTCGTTCTCTCGAAGGGCTCAGTGGAGTGGACAATGCTGCACAAAATTACTTCTCTTCTGTAAGAGAGGCTGTCCGTGGGGAACAGTTTATATTTCTATGTAGATTTATTTATCTAGTTGCCTGTAGTACTGACTGCATCAATCTATGCAAACACTGTCTCAGAGTATCAGTAGAGAAATGGAAATTTAGGGAAGTTACTATAGTCAATTTAGGAATATGTATATTTTTTTAATGGGTTTCTTATGATCTGTACCTCAAAGTGCTTTGATAGCCTCAGATGAAAGATGCTATAAAAGCAGAAAGTGTATTATAAAGGTGCTTTTTTAAAAAAAGAATTTTTTATTTTTTTGCTTAAATTTAGAATATCGGGCTTGGCAGACATCTTCAAAATTATTCCATTTGACCATATGATTCCCATTTCCTTTTCCTTCCTCTTGTGTGTACACATATTTCTTTCCCAGGGATACCAAGGTACAGGGGAGAGAACAGCTGGTGGCTGTGGGATGAGAATGTGAGCAGGATGCATATTCAGATTTACAGAAATGCCCTCTATTTTAGACATGAATAGAGGAGTTTGCCTTCTTTGAAGAGCAGGAAGACTTGAGTAGCTGTGAGCCTGGACTAGGGAATTTGGACAGGTTGACTTGAGAACCATCAATATTTACAACTCTATTCAGCAACTGGGACCTTGTGGACAGCTGGAGCATGAGCCAGCTAGTAATAAGCATCTTAATAGTAATAATATAATAAATAATAAGCATAATAGTAATAATAAGCATAACATTTTTCTATTTGTATTTCTTTTGTACACAGGAAAAAAATAACATAGACCAAGCACAAGTTAAGCTTTTGCTGAAAGGTTGGAAGGTGAAGTTGATCACATGAGTGATTGCAGGGTTGTGGATAATATAAAGAAAGGAAAGCTCTCTCCAGGCACTGCTGCTATCCTTCTTGGAACTGGCTTTCCTGGATTTGAATGCCTCTTTTATAAACTTTATTTTCCTTAAACTTGTATTTTTCCTTTTTCTTAGAAGCAACTTAGACAAAACTAAGCATATAGAACTGATATGAGGCTCTTGGGTGCTCAGAACACCATACAAATGCTATTAGATCTGTAGTTAAAATAATTCTTTGGTAAATGTTAAATTCCTATTAGTAACACTTGCTAAACTTAAGTGCAAAGGAAAGGGCAAGGCTAATCTGAAAGGCAATGGAGAGCAGGGCTTAAAAGATATTAACAATTTGTTGGAAATGTCTGAGGGGAGTGGTTATTATAACTAAAGAGTAATGTCTGTGGGTTGGAGACTTAGGTTAGGAAAGGGCTTTAGACAGTCCTGTGCTTTGGAGCTTTCCCAAATGTCATTGGGATTGAAGAGGAAAAAAGCCATTCAGAGCAAGGTGTTTTTCAAAAAGCAATAAGCAGCCAAATTGCTTAAAAGGAGAAGTCTCTCCTTTTCTGCCAGCCTGTGGCGGTGTTTGTGTGTCTCCATGTTTTATCTGCTTTTTCCTTTTCTCTGTGTCTCTTCAAATCTGGCAGAATCTCCTCCCCTGTGCCTGTCTTGTCTGTGTTCTCACCATCTTGTTGGCATTTAGGTCATTAGCCCTACCCCAGGCCTTTCTGTCATCTCTTGGGGCTTTTTTCAGGAGGTGTTTCACTGATCAGACACACACAGTGTTGTGGTTTTGTTCACTTTTTACTGTCTTTCACCCAAACTACTGCTTCTTTCTTTCAGATTTTACTACTATTGGCTTGATTACTGTTAATTAAAGGGAATTCTAGGGTGGGAGGAGAAGGTTTTCTTTAACTACTACTTCTTTAGTCTCAAATACCAATGATCTGAAAGGGGATCAGAGATGAATTTTAGGAAACTGCAAAAAACAAGTGTCTTTCTGTCTGTGTGTCTTTCTCAACTACTTGACCAATTGCAACTGAATTTGACAGTGATAAAGGTCTCAGAGATACTACATTCCTATGAGTTTCATGAAAAATAGCTGGCTGAATGAGCAGAGAGACCCCAATTAATCTCTCCAGTAGGGACAGCTGCATGTCTATTGTTAGAAACCAGAGGAGGACAGTAGGCATGAAAGTCACAGCAAACAGATCCAACATCTCCTTTTCTTTCTGAGCATGCCCCTGGTGAGTTGTGACTTCACTTTCCTTTTCTCCCTACACTTTAACCCCTAATGTCTGTGAAAACCCTAACAAAGGATATCTCATGGCATTCTGGAAAGCAGATTGCACCTTCCCCATCCAACCCCTGCTGAAAGAGGCAAAAAACCTGTCAGGTTTCAGTTCAGAGGTGATGAGAATGCCCATCCAAGCCAAGGCCAGTACAGGTCCACCCCAAGCCAGCTGTGTTTCTTGTCACCTAGAGGTGAAACTTTGTCCACAGTTCAGAAAAATAAAGCCTAAACATGTCTCAGGCAGAAACCAAAGGTAACCTGCAGCTTTGATCTGGTGTTCAGAAACCTTTGTGTTTTGATAAGAGCAAGGGTGGGTCTAATTCTCTCATGTCTCATCTCTTAAGAAGAGGACAGCCAAATCAGCTCAGATCAAAACCAGTCCTCTGCAGTGTCTTGTCTCTGACAGAGGTCAAAATACAGTGCCTGAGAAGAATGTAATAACAGAGTAATCATGTAACTGTTTTCCCTGAATATTCTTTGGCTTGCAGCAATTAGCGGATTGGGGATCTCAGAGCCAGAGTTCTTAGAATCATGAAATCATTTAGGTTGGAACAGACCTCTAGGATCATCAAGTCCAAGCAGTAACCCAGCAGTTCCAAGCCCACCATTAAAACATGTCTCCAGGTGCCAGATCCACTTGTCCTTTAAATCCTTCCTGGAACAGTGACTTCATCACTGCCCTGGGCAGCCTGTTCCAGTGTGTTACAACCCCTTCTGTAAAGAAATGTTTCCTAATGTCCAACCTAAACCTCCCTGGCACAACTTGAGGCCATTTTCTCTAGTCCTATCACTTGTTACTTGGGAGAAGAGACCAAACCCCACATGTTGATTATACCTGAGATAACATCAATGGATGTGCCTCCCATGAACCTGTATACATTTTTGGCATCCACAACATTCCTTGTTATGGATTTCCATAGCTTACTAATAATTTGTTTGTTTTGAGCCTACCACCAGGAAATTTTATTTTGTTAAATAGAACAAATTATTTGTTTGGGAGAACAATATTGGTTGGGAGCAGCATTGACCATCAGCCACCTGTATTTCACATTTGAAATTTCACAGCTTAGTTATTTTCTGCATACTTACCCTGTCCATCATAAGCAGAAAATTATTATCAGATCAGGTAACCATGTCTAGAGCTGGTTTGTCATCATACATTTTTTCTCTGGTTATACATAACTCTTCGAGTTGCCAACTAATAGATAACCAACTCCAGTGACTCCAGTGGTATTTGTTGTGTGATTTTTATTTGCATGCAGGATAAATTGCGCTCTGGACACAGAGCAGCAGCAGGTATAAGATGAATTTCTTATAACCAAATGAAAAATAAAGCTTTCAGTTTCAGAGTGCAGACTGTAAACATCATGTGTTCAGTTCCTGATGCACTTAATACTGTGCTTGCTCTCCTGTCCTCTTGGTTTTTTCCCAGTACTTAGGAGGGATTCAAAACTTCTTAAACTAACTGAATTCTGTTCAGTATAGACTGGAGTTTTTGGTCATGTTAAAAAAATCTGGCAACCAATGCCTATTGGAGGGATTACATTTTTGAAAACAGCAATATCCCAAATACCTTGATTTGTGTCATTATGATTGCTGTGCAGCAAACCAGCATCTGGATAAAATGCTCCCACAGTCAGGTTGCATTCATGATTCTGTCAGGCTGCTTATTTCTTTTTCTGAAACTAAGCAATCCTTATTAAACCAGCAATTGTCATCTGATGCCATGAAAGACCAAATGATAGGTGACAATCCATTCATCTTTTCTCCATCATCCAGTCCCTCAAGAAATCCAGTATGAATGCTACCTGCCCAAGACCTCTCATGTAGCAAAGAGGATCTGCAGGGCAGTGCAGTGGCATGTGTAGCAAAAGCTTACACTGGACTGGCTCCTCTTGACATTTAGCTGGAGCAATGTTGGGGGGACATGTGAAAAGTGAGATCTCTTCCCACCACAGCAATACATGACAGATCTCAATATCACTTTCAATAAACCCTCAAATATGCTGTTCAAGTGGAATGCAGTTGGTTGAATCAAGATAGGGAATGGAGGCTCAGGTGCTCCAATTGTCTTCTCTCGGAAGAGAGGCAGCTGCACTGCCAACACTACATGGACTCAGGCATGATGTTGCCAGCCCAAGGGGAGAGAGTTTCCAGTACTTCGGTCCCATTATTCCTGTTTTCAAGCCTTTTGATCATTGTGTTTCTGTTAATTTCTTCAGGGTCTGCTGAGTGTCTGGTTCTGTTGGCAGAACACAGCTTCAGGCTCTTTGTCTCTTCCTGTGCAGCAGTGATATCTCCACTTGAGAAGATGCCCATGACTGTGCCTGTTAGCACTCTCACAATCTCATATTCTTGCTGTAATACTGTGAAGATTTGAGACTGGGCTATTTCTGGGCCAACAGGGTTATCATCCTGGTGTTCCTTCTTCCTTAGTTAATGATTCCTCTTTGCACCACATCCCTCACGTTTCTGCCAAGCATATTTTGTTGCATTGACTTTCTTTCCAAAGCCTGCCCAGAAGGATAGCTTTCCTTCAGCCAGGACACAGAAAGGGCCTGTGTCTCTAGAACCATCAATATTTTTCTTGAGATGATAAATGAGCTGCCAATAAACCGAGGCAGCTGCCAGATCCATCTGAGAAACTGATCTTCAGACCTAATTTATCCGTGCTTGGTTTATTCATGTGTCTGGAAACTTTTGGGATGCAAACAGAGGGCTAACCACTCTGAGGCAGCCACTTAGAATTAGATGGTATAGATTGATGCAGTGGGAGTTTATGGGCTGGTTCAGATACATCAGCTATTACTTTGTGCTTGCCTACCTCAAAAAGAAAATGGCTTCGTATCTGTCATAGGGAACACCACAGAAAAGGAGCAAAGCTTTCAAAACAAGACCTAAATCGTCATATTTGCTATATCATTCAGGTTGTTTCTCTTCATCTCCTCTGGCCTAACTTGCCTTTAAATGAAGGTTTTGCATAATCTGTGAAATTTTGTTGTCAGGAATTTTCTAAGGAGATGAGGCATGGCTGATTACATTGTGCCTGGAGGGATGGGAACAGTTTTTGTGCTTCAGTGAGTAAGGTTTGTAGGGAGACCAGTCTGATTTTGAACCAGATGACACAGCTGGGAAAAGCAAGCAGCCTCTTTGTTTAGGATGCTTAGCTGGGCAGCAGGCATTTGTGTGTTTCACATACATTCACCCCAAAACTTCTGACCTTATTTGGTTTTGGTTTCTATCACCAAGAGTTCTCAGCAGTATTAATTTTGGGCAAGATTGGTGAGAACAGGTAGCTGAGCAAAGAAAAGGGTCTCAAGAAATGCTTCTGCTGGGCGCAAGGCTGGAGAGGAGTGTAAATGTTACTGCACTCCAGAGGGTCTGTCTGGGGAAGCCACCACAGAAAGCTCCAGCAAGGAGAGAATTTCAGCTGGCACACGATCCATATTGCTGGAGGAAAGCAGGTTAGAGACCTGTGCGGTGCAGGAGCTCCATCTCTTTGCTCTCGAGAGGACTCGAGGGAGCCCCGAGGCAGGAAATGTAGCGAGGAGAGGTGTGGATGCCCTCCCGGGAGCAGCAGCCGGTGCCTGCCGGCGCATCCCGGGCGCGGTGCCGCAGGCGGGGCCGCTCCTGCCGGAGCGCTGCCGCGCATCTCCCGCTTGCTGGAGCGCAAGTGCCCTCTTCTGGCTCCGACAGAACCGGCCCAGCCGCCTGGCAGCAGGGAATGTTTCCCTCATGGTTGCTAAAATCAGGAACAAAGCAGTGCTTTTCCTCTCTCTGCTTCGCCTCTGTGTCCGGACTGGCCTGGAAGCAGTAGCGACTGGAGGATATGGAGCATCCCTGTTGTAGCAGCCTGGCCACCTCCAAGCTTTCCTGTGGCACGGGGCTGTGAGCCGATTGTGTTTGCATCCGAGCTGATTAAATACAGATACTTTTATTCTCTTTTGGTTTTCCTCCCCCTGCCTTATCTGTTGGAAATCTGTAACTAGCTTGATTTACACCAGCTGAGTTTGGGGTGGCCTTTTCCTGCTCATGTTCTCTGCTTTCTGTTGCATAAATCCTCTCTTTGCTATTCCTGACCTGTTGATGTCAATAGTTTTCACTGTGAATCCCCATGGGGATCTGGATTTGACCTCTATCAATTACCTAGAGATGGTCATGCAATGAGGGGAGAGGGGAATGCGCAGCAGCTGTCAGAGGAGTCCCCATCCTGGCTGGAAAAGGAAAGTTTGGATACACTTGTTAATGTCAGCTCAAGGTTAGCAGTACACAGCACAGCAGCTACATCTGTCTGCAGAGGCACTTAAAACCAGCCTTAAGAAAAAGGAGTTTCCTGCACTGCTTTATCACATCAGTTACCATCAGAGGCCTTCGCATGTGCTTTGGATTTTTCTCTATGTTTAAGGAACATTTCAAGCCATAATTGATTATAGCTGAATTTGTGTTACAAAGTAGGGAACAGCAGGTCAGGACATTTATGCTATGAGACAAGACTGAGCCTGATTCCCATTTAGATGCTTTACAGCAGAAGGGTAGTGGTTTTTTCCCCTGGTTACAAGCAGTGTCTCAGCTATCGAGTGCAACGCTGTATTAATAATTCTGTACCTACTGTAAGCCCTCTGAATGCAAATCTCTCGCACGCGAGCTGGATTGGCATAAAGCACTTTGGGAAGCACACACACAATTTATACTGCCCTCAACTGCCTTTATGAGGAGTAAAAGGAGCTGGAGTCAAGACTGCCAGGTTTTGCAAAGTGCCGAGCTGAAAGTGAAAATCCAGCTTCTCCCTTCAAGGTGAAAAGGACATAGGAGATCCTGGTGGTTTTGGTCTGCCTGAGGATCTTCCTGCAGTGATCCCTGCTCTGTTATATGCACTTTTAATCTGTCACATGCTGACATTGTTTTTTTTCCTGGTCATTTCACTATTAGTTTAGTAAGGTCTCAGAGCTGAGGCTCGGGAAATGTGACTGCTAATAATGTGATTTTATTTAAACTTTGTGCCTGTGTTTCATCTCGCTTTATTTCTCAGTGCTGGGTGCTTAGATGGAATTTAGGCAGAGATGGTCTGTGGCTGCAGATAAGTGCAGCACCCTTGCAGTGCTGTCAACCAAACCCAGGTGTGCAGGGTGTGTGCCAAGAAATGAGACAAGCTGAGAGTTTCCAGCCAACACAATCTGAGATATTAAAGCAGTTAATGTGAACTGACCTAACTGAAAAACATAGACAATACTTAAAATTTACCCGATGACTTTGAAAGTGATTACCTGAAATATGACATAAGGATAAAGTGAATACATTCAAGTTTTTTTCCTAATTCTCAAGATTCATGAAGGAAGTGAATGATGACACTTGCAGGCCTCTCTTTGTGTGGGGAAGCTCCAAGGCACCATTGCAGTGAACAAAGATGCCCCTCTATCAGTCCTCTGCAGACAGAGCTGGAACTGGAGCAGCCTGGAGTAGTGGTGCTGAGAAGTTGGTACAATAACAAGGCAAAGCAAAGCCTAACAGGATGACAGCACGAGGCACCAAAAATAGGTGGCTTTTGTATGACTATAATAGCACCACCTGCTTTCAGAACGTTAGTAATCCTGTAAATGTGTCCATTCCAGTGAATATCCTTGAGGGAGTTGACACAGAAATCCATAGAAACGAGGCACTGAATCTGAGGAGAGAAAAGGGAGAAGAGCAGGGATGCGTGAGGCTGGAAAGAGCTGCTGGCAGGGGAAAGGAGCAGCCTGGGATTGTGTGTGTGGGTGTGCATGGGCTAGAAGAGAAGTTTCCATACTCTTGAAGGGAAGAATTTGTTTCCTCCTCATCAAACCCCAGGCCCTGCTGCTTTCTTTGATTTTCCTCTAGCGGGGCCAATCTAGGCACTAAGTGATGATAAATAACCCAGTATCACAAGGTGACATGCACAGTGACACGATAATATGGAGAGAAAGAGAAGAACCCAGAGGGACATTGTTTGTGTCATTTATTTCCCCAGTGTGCTCTGCAGCTCAGGCGGTTTGGGAACCCCATCCCACGGCTCCAGCCACAGCCTGAGGGGCCTGAGGGGAGCCAGGCAAACCTCACTGGCAGTCCCTGAAAACGCTGTGATTTTCCTGTGAGCTTTGCTCTGCGCTGTGACCTTGGTAGGATGCTTCAGCCCTGTTTTGATTGAGGGCCTTTTGGGAGCTGGTGTTTCATCTGAGGTGAAGGGGTGGCCCTGCATGTCACCGTGTCACGATACCTGCGCTCGGCTGTGACCCCGCTGTGCCCCGGCCTGGCCTGGGGGCGGTCACACCACCTCCCTCCCTCCTTCCCTCCCTGCCTTTCCCGGTTAGCAGCTTTCAGCCCTGCCATCCTAACAGGGCTGCTTTGGTTGGTTGGTTGTTTTCTGACATTGCATTTCTGCGCCGTTTCCCGGGTTTTGTCAAAGCAAACTGAGAGCAGAGGTGGTGTTGTGCTGACACCCACAGAACAGCGGCGGGGCCGAGCCCTCGGCTCCCCCGAGCAGGGTGCTGTGCTCGGCCTCACGGAATATCAACTTGTCCTCCTCTGCTGGACCAACATAAGGAAAGGAAAAAAAGGGAACATTTTGCCAGAGGGTTTTCTGGCCGTTTCCTGGTGACTAGGGATGTTGAGATGTGGGGATGTGAATCTGTCTGTGGCTCTGTAAAGAGCTTTGCAGCCTCGGTGCCTGTCCTTTCCTCTCCCAGTATTTTTTTGGATGAAAATGCAGGACAGGAGAAATGGCGTTGTCTAGACAATGACACAGTGCTAGGACACAGTCTAGTGAGATAAAAGGAAAATGGAACAGGCATACAGAGCAAAGTGATTTGCCTAAATCTGCACAACCAGATCTCCTGACTCCTTCACTCTCCCTCCTGTGGCTTCTCCTTAGGAGATGAAGTTGATTGATTGAAATTGCCCTTTTTACTGATTACCATTTTAATAATCTAACCAGTTATGTCAGAAATCCAGCATGAGCGGTGGTTTTTTTTGATGCAGTCTGTTTGTTACTTGCGTTTCTCACAGGTGGGCACCGATATCAGACTAGTTGGGTACTCTTTTTATTTACATTTAGGTTTGTGTCCTTGTCATTCAGGTATAATGTGGTGTTACTGCTGCAGCTGCATTCTCACATGACAGGGGAATAGTCTTGTTACAAGGAAATGAAAATCAAAAACAAAAATGTCACACTGCCCACCTATCCCAGGGGCAAAAAAACCACAACATCAACAAAAAACCCAACAAACCAATCTTCAAAAATAAATCTTGATCTCATAGGTCTTGGGTAAAATCTCTTTGCATATGCGTGCATGCTTCATCTCCTTGGCAATTGTCATCCTGTGTACAATTCCTGGTTTTTGAGTGTAGGATGGGAACTATTGCTGTCTTCTGCTTTGACATTTCTGTCTCCTCACCGCCCTCTTTGCCTTTTGTTAGTTGCTTCTCATGCCACATCTGACTGGTTTTCAGTGTTGATAGGGAGTCTTTGCCTTGGAGTTTTACATGACTTACACTTAACTGACCACCCCATTCCTTCGAGGTTTTAAATAGGTGAATAACAACCCAGTTTCATGCCCCAGGGTACTGATTCTTGATGGGTTTTCCCACAGGCTGTCGGCCTGAAAATAAATAATACCTTCAAGATAAAGGGACTAAAATGATGCGAAATCTGCTCCTTTTTGCTGAGAGCCAAATGGACTAGTAGCTGGAATGCAAGAAGAAAGGATATTCCTATTCCCTGCTCATTTGGCTGACAGTGTAATCACTCAGAGTAATAAATCTTCATTGGAAACTTACATGAAAATGGAAAAGGAATGAGAGTGCTTTCAGAGAAGAATCTGGGAGGGGGCTTTTGTCTCTGCTGAAGCACAGCCTCGGAGGGAGAGAAAAAGTGCTACAGAAGCCCCTGCTGGGTGCAGAATGGCCCTCAGTGCCCAGGGCTGTGCCTGCTGGCTTGTTCCCCTCAGCCCCACACATCCCCCCAGCCCTGGCCTGTGCCCCCTGCTCCCCATAGCCCCAAGTCTGAGGAGCAGGGATGTCTGTCTGCCAAATGCACCTGAGCAGCACGAAGGGGCACAAATATGGGCCAGGAATAAATGGCAGAGATCTAGAGCAGCTGGCTACCTGCTGTGCTTGCTCTGTAACCCTTCAGGAGCCAGCACTTTCCCTCAGCCTCATCAGCAAACAAGGACAAAAAAAAGCAGCCACAGAGCTGAAACATTTTATTTCCCCTGCTGGGCCTGCCAATTAACCCTGTCAGGAGCTGGAAACCCACAGTGGGAGCATCAACAGACAAGGAGCTGCAGAGGGGAAGTGCTGGAGGAAGGCAGTGCAGGGATCCAATCACCTCCCTATAGCCCTGGAAGAGCTGAGCTGTGGTGCAGGGACAGTGGGAGCTGGTTTTCAGGCACCTTCATGCTTCAGAAACCGCTGCAGGGAAAGCAGAGATGCTGAGCACCAGCTCCTGGTGGGATTCTGTCTCCTCACTCTCTGGCTGCTGTATGTCTGTCTCTGCAAACTCCACTGTTCTTGCTCATCCTCATCCTCCAGCTGTGTAATGTGTGTTGGTTTTGCAATATGTTTGGGAATGTTGAAGGGGCTGGAAGGAAGAAGGAGGCAGCAAACACCTTCCCCTCTCCCAGGGCTCCCCGTCTGCGACTCATACTGCTCCTGATCTGCCTTGGTGCTGGGGTCTTTGGGCAAGCTGATTGCCTCTTCCTCTGCTCCAGGGAGTGGAAAGTTTGAGCTGGACTTAAAGTGGTGCTAACTGTGTGAGATGGATGAAGCACAGGACACACAGGATGTATTTTGTATCTTCCCTTTGTCAGCTGCACCAGGGGATGTGTGAAGAGCTGGGTCAAGATGAGAGACAGTGAGCAGAGCAGGGCATCCTTCATTGTGAGGATGATGAAGAAGTGACTGAACATGGGGGCTGTTTGGCACCTTGGGTGCAAGTTTGTTCTGGTTACTTGGCTAATTTCCTCCTGCATCACCTGTTGTGTTTGTACCGAAATCATCAAAGTGACACCAAAGATGAAATCTGTTCCACAGTCACCTCTGTAGCTTTTGGATTAACGCTGGCAACAAAGCAGAGAGACAGGCACAGTGCTTAATTAGCATTGCTTTTATTCCTTTCTGCAGAAAGCAATCTTTCTTGCCACTTGTTACTTTCTTTGGGAATAAAAATCAGGTGTTGCTCCCATCTGCCGTGGGACTGGCACAATGGTTTTGCGTGTGGTTCCAGGTGAGACCAGCCCTGTGAGCCCTCTTGTCTCCCTGGCCTCACACCTCATCCCACACACTTGCCAGCTCCCTAATCCTCTCACTGCTAATTGCCTTTCTAGTGCCTTTGGACAGTGGTGGCTGTGAGGGGGTGGCACGCAGCGCTCTCCCAGCCCGGCAGAGAAAGGTGGCGTGGCTGTGAGGAGTAGCACAAATGGAAAAAGAGGGGCTGTTTTGGAGCTGAGAGATGCACAGTTAATATTCTGACTCTCGGGCCATGAAATCGATCTTCCAGGTGAATTTGTGGTCTCTTGAATTCATTTTGGGCACGACACGCACCTCAAATGGAACGGGCTGCAGCTCTTGACGTCAGTAAATGCTTTCTGCCCTGCAAAAGAACACTGCTTGCATTTCATCTTGTTTTTACACCTTCACTTCTCCTTGTAAGGCTCATTGTCACCAACGGGTCTGGTGTCATCCAACTGCGGCAGTGAGACCAACACTTTGTGCTGCAGAAATTCCCAGAGCACAACACTCAGCAGCTGCCAAAGCTTTCTGCTGGCACCTGCTCAAGGCAGGAGAGAGAGAAATATCACTTTGTGTGCCTCCTTTCATTGCTGCCCACCAGGAGCCAGCAGGGACAGCACTTTGCTCCTCTGCTTGAGAGACACACAGGTTAGATGAGTGAGGCAGACACTTTGAGCCTTTGAGGCCTTTTCAACAACCCACATCCCCTTTTTTCCCATCCCGCTTTCTCCTCTCCATTGTGGCTGCCCCATATCTCTGTTCCCTGGAGGGCTGGCATAGAATGGCATTTTGCTGTGCTTTTCTTCTGCTGTTCTCACCTGCCAAAGTTCTTCATTTAAATGTCACAAGTCTAATTATTTTGGGTATGAGACTTGGCAATGGCTGCGTTTGGGAAACAGCAAAAGGATTCTTCCAGCAAGGCTGGAAGGAAGATCAGATGTTTCTGGTGGTTATGGGCACAACTCTCCTCTCACCAGCTTTCTTCATTCAGCTTCATTCCCTTAGAATTCATGTGTGTTTGCTGTCTTCTTGTCTTTCCATCTAAACTGAGATAACAAATATACTAAATCCCTTCTTTATGGAAGAAATTCTGGAAGTTGAGAATATCAGCTCTTGTGCCTCTCACTTTTCCAGCCAGCTCAGCTCTGAGCAGTGTAGCAGACAGATTGAACGACAAGAGGAGGCATCCTTAATCCAGATATTACACAAAGTGCATGTGGGGGAAAGAGTGAATGCAGTGCTTGTCACAGCCCTTCAGTGAAGAGTACAAACTGCCTGGAAGGCACAGAAACAGTGCAAGGAGCACATTGTGCTGGTCTTTGCCTTCCTGGAGCTAAACAGGGCCTTTTTCTGAAACTGCCAACAAGGGCTGTGTGTGTTTGTACCTGCCTGGTGCTGGTTTGGTGCTGCTCTGCTGGCTTGGGGACCTGACAGGGGCACACATTGTGTGTGTAAAGCTCCCTGACAAACAAGGTCATCCTTCCCCTGGTTCTCCAACAAGCAGCAGGAGCAGGACTGTACCCTGCAAAGCTGGCTGTGATGGCTTCCCCTTCCTCCTGCAGCAGCAAATTATCAGGGTGATCTGAGAAAGGCCCATGTGCAGTGAGTGGCTGCGCAGCTTCTTGTCCATCTTCCCTTAAACCTGCTGAGTCTCTCTTCTTCTCATTCCCTGCTGCTCATGCCACATTCTCCCCTGGTCCACAGGCTAAACAAGGTTTCTGTGCTCTGACTCTTCCACATCCTCTCTTCTGAATGCTGTCAAGTTCTTCATTTCCTTGATTTTTGGCAGCAAGGAGCTCCCCAGGTCACCAGTGTATGGGGGGCTGCAATCCCTGAGCAAGCCCTCCATGGAAGGTGTAGTCCTGCCTGGTCTGGGTTCTCTGTAGCACTATATACTCTGCCAAAGCTTCAGCTTAACTGAACAGATATAAAACTGAATTAAACTGGGAGGTTTATAACTTCATCACCACAAAATGGCTTTACAATGCCTAGATATGGTATGAAGAAATATTTTGTTATATTTATTTTAATTGTGTTAGGGAAAAGATCTTTCCCTCCTAGGAAAGTGGTAGAGACTGTATAGAAATGGGAAATAAATGTTCTTTTCCAGTGCAGAGAATGTAGCCCCACCAGACAGCTGGTGTGCAGCAGAAAATTCAGGCAATGAAACTACCCAAACTTGTTTCTGTGTCCCACTAGGATGAAATGCACAAAAACGTAATAAAAGGAATCATGATTTAGCAGTTAAGAGTGAATCAGATAAAAAAACCCTCTCTCTTCCTAGTGCTATTTGCTGCACAAGGCAGAATATGTGGAGGTTAATTATATTTCAAAGTCGGTGCTCTTTAGGGATGGGCCAGTTTATTAGGAGAGGCTGGAATTGTTAAAGACAGATTTTCTATGCATCAAAACAGTTCATATGAGGCTCAAGGCTTGGCTGGTCTGACCTCAGGCAACACTATGCACTTTGATAAAGCTTTTAGTGGCAGTAAAGTTTTACTGGATAGTACTAAAGATGAATCAAACTGGGAGACATAAGGCAGAGGAAATTCTGAAGTATTCACCCAGTTTTTGCAGTCAGGACATCAAGAACTTTCTGATCCAGAGGATGCATCAGGCTGTGTTTAATAGCCACTGATCTGTTTGTGAGTCCCAATTTAGTGTCTAAATATTAGTTACAGTGTTGACTCAAAGGCTAAGAATCTCTAACGAACATAAAAATGTAAGAAGATGATACAATAGCTTAAAAGGAAATAAAAGACAACATTTTTTTCATTAGCTCATTCCGTAAGAGAGGGCAAGAAATAAATGTATAAGCAATAAAAGGAACAATATTTTTTGACCATTATTTTCTTGACCTCATATGGAAGGCTTGCTTGCTAAGATGAACACCCAGGATTTGGAGGGCAGATCTAATGTATTTCTCCCAGTCCTGCACTGGTACAACAGGACTGCTACTCCTCCTCTGGTTCAGGATGCCACTGGATGGCCAGTGCCCCCCAGCCTCAGACTGCGTCTCTGTGGGGGCATTTTCCAGGTTCTGCATGTCCTGCTGTAGAGGAATGTGCATTCTTCTTGACTAAATGTGCAACACCAGCTCAAGAAAAGGTTGAGTAATTTGCAAAATGAGAAGAATCTTTTTTTGAATTTATATTTGGGAATGACTGGGATCTACTTTAATGGGGATAGTGTGGAGAGGAGGGGGCTCTCTGATAGACTTGTTAATGTTGCCCTAGGAATGGGAATGGTAGGATACATTGGTTAACTAATGGCAAAATGAAGTGCCAGACATCCATTATTTTCCCTTTTTTTCTGTCTGGTTTTGCTTTCTGCTTTATGATTGAATTGTTTTAGAGAGAAAAGGTTTCCACTCTCTCTGGATATCTCCCTGGCTGTGAGACATGTTTCTGTGCAAATCATCTTACCTGCTTCCTAAACTTTGGGGAGTAGAAAGCTCTGACAGTGGAAGGGGGACACTGGTACTGTTCTGCAGGTCCTGTGGGCCAGAATTACTTAGTTTGGGGTAAGAAACATAATGGCTTGTTGGCTGTTGGGCTCAAGGAGATGACATCCATAAAAAGATTCAAAATGGAGTTCAGCTGCACAATCGTAACACGTTGACAATGCTGCTAGCATTTAACTTAGAGTAGCTAATAAAATGCTGTAACACATAGTTGGTGATTGATAGACTACCCCAAAAAGGGGCTGATAAGGAGTTCTCACTGTGTACATAGTGTTCTGTTGTTCCTGGGCTGATGCAGTGTGCATTGAAGTGAGGAACAAAATTACTATGAGCTGAACATTGAAAGATCAAACCTTTGTGAAGATTAGATTCTAAGTCTACATTGACTAAACCTTGCTTTTTATTGTCTCTGAAAGTTGTATAATCTCAGGGAAGAAGATAGGAATGGTTCTGAATTCCTATTTTTGTCCATTTTATGATTGCTTGCTCTGAACTGAGGGAAAGAATGAAACATGTTTCCTTGACTACCGCACTTGTGATGTCATCTGTGTTGTATTTTTTATTCCCTCCTTTTTAGGTTCCTTTCTGAACTCATCCCCTTTATAGCCTACAGTAGTCATATAGGTTTTCCTGCTGCTCATTTCACTATTACAGCATGGATCACTTCTCTGTATCTAGGTCAGCCATGGCTGTGTAGTGCATTTGCCAAAGCAATGTGCAGTCTGCTCTTAATGTCCGAACTATAGTATTCCAAAAGGTTACTTTCTGTTGCTTTTATGAAGATGGAGGACAGTCTGGGAAGTTTTGTTTTTAAAATAAGTTGATTCTGCCTCTCTTTCAGTTTTAGGCTTGATCTCTAGCTTGCCCTGTGCTGCAGTGTGATCGCTTGGCTCTGCTGGCATGGGTAGGGTTAGAACTTGTGTGATAGCTCTCCTTCAAAACTGGCCTCTCCCTGCCTTATCTCCTGACACCTCTCAAGTCCTGATCCTTTGGAAAAGCCTTCCTTGAAACACATTTGGGTACAACTGGAATCAGTCTTGAGGCAATGACAAAAAACCCTTCTCTCTAAGACTTGGCTTTTGTTTTGGACATTGTCATTTCTGTACTCTAGGGCTGCTCAGGTAAGACAGGAGTGAAATTTCTAAGCAGGTCTTGCCAGAAGTAACTCAAAAGTCACCCAGAATTAGCTGTAGCTCCTTTCCATCTGGCTCATACAAAGGATACTGTGTTCACTTATAGCAAGGTCTTGCCTGTGCTCAGGCTTTGCAGAGTATCAGCTATGCAGCTGTTTTTGCCAGTTAAAGACTTTGCTGTAGAGATGTAATAATAGATGCAGGTCCATTTTGCTGATTTTGGGAGGTTATCTTTAAACAACCTGAATGTGTGTGGGTTTGTTTTTTTTTTTCCTTTCTGTTCACCTTGATTTCTTTCCTAGCTTAAAAATGCATTATGTGGCTGTGCCACCTGGCTTCTGGGAGAAAAAGGCTGCTGACTTCCTGCTGTAGCCATTTTAGTCTCCCCTTGCTAACGTTCAAGGCAATTCCCATTTTGTCCTGAGATCTTGCAAATAAATTGTATTGCTTTTGCATTTGTCAACATTAGGAGCTATTTGCTGCAGCTTGTCCAAATTACCCAGCAAAGCTAAGGACTCTGTAGAATTTCTTTGCTTGCTCTTTTCCTTCCCTCTCCATGTCCACTTCCCCAATTCTGTGTTGTCAGCAGGCTTAACCAGTTTGTAGTCAGCTTCTCGGAGCCATTTATATAAATTAGGCTTAGCAGGGGTTCTGAGGATCGTGTGGCGATGAACATTACTTTGCATTTGTTGACTTTACTTTTCTTTTGCCGTATGTTGACCCAGTTCTAGAGCAGATCTAAATTGCTGGATATTTCTTGGCGGTGTTTCTCGCGTCCATTACATGGCCCCACTGGCAGCCGCAGGAACTCTGGAAATGACCTGGCTTGGAGTCATTTACACAGCCTAAAAGTGGAGCAGGAAGGGGCATATTCACTGACCTAATTCAGCAGGCCTCATCATTTAGGTCTCTTAATTAGCAGTGACTCTTCTTTGCTGTTCTGTAGCCTGATCACTATCTGTTCTCATTTGCTACGCTAACTCCTTGCAAAATTTCTGCTGAATTTGCACCTTTCTGTGGAGTATTTAGCCAGGCTGCCTAAATAAGCCACAATAAATTGTAGGATACATACCCTGCTCTTTGATTTACTTCCCTCTCCTTCCCAGCCAAGGAATCTTTTAAAAGTTTTTTGTCATCACTTCTCAACCTTAAAAAATTAAAGCACTTGGATGGAGATCAAAAGCCTGTACTTTGTCTTCAAGATACTTGGTAGTGACTCTGTAGTAGCCAGAAATACTTTACCCCTTGCTCTCTAGGATCCCATTTGCAGATCCATCTCTCAGGACAAGCTCTCTGTGGTGGCAGCAGCCCATGTCACCCATGGGCACCCCTGTGAACCCTCTCTGGACTGGGAAGAATCCACAACCCCTCATTTCACCTCATCTGGTTTCTGAATGGGTTCAAGAAGGCTACAGGGAGCCTGGCACAAATTGACCTCTGCCTCCCCCTTCCCTGCCCAAAAGGAGAAAGATGATCATTAAAACAATTTCTTTTAGGGCTCATTTAGCCCATTGTTTGTAACACGTGCTGTGGTGCTTCTGACTGCTCCAAGCTGTATCTAGCAGAGCTCCCAGGAGAGAGAGAAAATCATGGATGTGCCCCCAGGTCCGCTAAATTTGACTGAGTAGATCATGTCTCTGTTTTTTACAGCTTGTCCAGGACTTTTAATGTTTTAACTTAATAGGAATGGACTGGTCCTATTCTCTGAGCTTCAGGGCCTCAACTCACTATCAGTTTGGAGCAGCTGCATTTATATACTTCTGGGTTTAAGGGAGAGAAAACTCCTCTTGGAGCTCTCCATGGGATTGAATATTTCCATGTAAATTGTATCTGAGGGCATTTTTTGGCCCAGTAATTTTAAGGACAGTATGCTGAAATTAGACTGGCATGATGTTTTTAGAAAGGCTTTTAGAAACTGCAGCATCCTTCCACCCTGCCTCCCTGTTCCAGCTGTTGAGCAGGCAGGAGACTGAAGCAAGTGAGATCCCTGCTTTTTGACAGAGACAGCATTTTCCAGCCTATGGATGCCACAGCATCCAGCTACTGTTTTCCAGCCTGCCATGTCACCCGTACAGGTTTGTAATCTGTGCACAACTCAAGCAAAGCAAGAGAGCTGGGGAATTTGTTTTGCTGCAGCGTTGGAACAAACACTGTAGAATTGTGCTTTTGTCCATCCAGCATCTGAAAGCAAGAATCTTTCCCTTATTCTTCCAAGCAAAATGGTTCAAGTAGGTTCATTGCCTTCGCCAAGGCACCCCTGGAGTGGCATGGCAGACTGCCTGCCCTCCTTCTGTTCCCCCAAACTGGGTTTCCCATGAGACAATCAGCATGTTTCATTCCTCCAGGGAAAAGACAGCCAGGGCTATATTTCAGTACACCAGGAGCCTCTTGAAAAGGTGAGGCCCCTTCGTAATGGAAGCGAAACCTAAAGAGAAGAAATGTGACCATTTCAGGGGCACAAAGTCATTGCATTTCTGCTGTTACATTCTGGGAACAAAAATAGCAGGGACAGGTCCCAGCTGCCGGCCACAGCATGTTTGAAAAGGTTATCAAGACATTATAGCATGTAAACAGCAGAGCTATTAGCTCTGGGCTGTGAAAAGTTTCTAACCTTCACCGCGAAAACCTTAAATTATTTTTGAAGTGTTAATGAAAGTCAGCTTGCCAAAGATGGATGTGGAGCATGGAATTGCATTAGACAAATGGCAGGAACATTTTAATAGTTATTGCTTTGAGAGCCCCCCTCTGAGAGGATCCAAGAGGGTTGGAGACCAGACACTTTCATGAGCCTTTTTTTCACAGGGGTAAATAATGTGTGGTTTATATTGAGCGATTTACAGGAGCACACAGACATTGTTGGTTTGTTTAGCACATGTTTGGGATTTTTTTCTTACTGCCTTCAAAATCTTAGAAGTGCCTAGCAGCTCATGGGTGTTGAGTATGGCTTTAAATCTCCTGCTACCTTGTTCAGCAAGGGAGTGTCTCAGTCTGACCCTGCAGGTGATGGTACAGAGGTGTAGGCTGCTCTGTCACAGAACTGCCTCTGGAATGGGTGGGAAGCAGCCACAGACAGAGCCTGGGTCCCATCCAAGCCAATTAGCAAACCCCCACCCAGTTCAGCAAGGGCAAAGTTCCTCCTGTGTCTTTATTTTATGTGTATGTGCTACTGAACAATAATATAGAGAGATATTGATATATAGATAGATATAGATATATCTATATATAGCTACATAGGCACCCTAGTGCATAGTACTTATCTGTGTATATGCATATGTGTTTTGTGCAATTGTATATAATTCAATTACTTAATTGCTCATTAACTCTAATAGGCACTTGGAGAGAAAAGCAGCACAGAGTGTGCCCTTCATCCAGAAGTGCCTGTGTGAGCTGCCCCCTTTCTACTGCACATGCAGCCAGAGTTGAACACAGCAGCATTGCCCCCAGTCTGCCTCAAGCAGCACAAAATGCAGCCTGAACCACAGGGATTCCATGGGTAATGTTTAGGCTGGGAGAGATAAACCTGCAAAGATTAAGGTGTCTTGACCTGTTACAAAGGTTCTCCCCTACCCTCAGTCATATCGTGACTGTGTGCATATGTTTTCCCAATTTGGTTTCTATTAGGAAAGCTGAGTCTTGCTGAGGCCTTTTGATTCCATGAGGAGTTTTTACAAATGCTCACTTGGGCCACAGGGGTATAGTAAGTGCATAATTCTCTGCAGGACTGGAGCCAGGGGAGCCCTGTGTTGTGTTGGCACAACTGTGATGTGCCCTGGAGTATCTGCTAATGTTTCATATTAGAAGATCAAGAGAAGAGGTGAATGTGAAGACTGCATCTGTATTTAAACACTGGGTTAACTGTGAGCAGAGACAGATTTCTGCTGAGTCTCCTGCACTGAGCAGCACCAGGCTGGGTGAGGTTCTGATCTCATCATTTGGGCTCCTTCTTTGAGACCCATTTACTGCTTTTTGCTTCTCTTACACAATTTTGCAGAGCCAATTTTACATGAAATACTTATCTTTCTTCCAGTCACTTTTTATTGTCAGGTCAGATATTTCCCCTCTCCTCCCCTTTTTGCAACAAGGGGGAGAAACAACCCTTTCACCAGCTCCATAACCATTTCATGCATAATAACGTTTTAGGCTTTTATTACTCTGTTGAGACAAAGCAGGCTCTGATGAATTTCAATTCAGCACAGAATCGACCATGCCACAGTATCCAGTCACACAGAGAAGAAAACCTCTCTCCAATTCTGAAACAGGTTGAAAGACCAGCAACTGTGATTGTAATACCAGAGTCAATAAAGCTTAAAGCTCTGTCTGGCTTCCCCACTAAGGAAGGTGAAACAAAATCTTCCTACCCCCTACAAATCAATTTTGAAGCCATTGCACGGTGATGACGTTCATCAGCATTTTCATTGCATAAATGTGGACTCATTTCTGTGCTGAGTGCATTCAGTTAAAGGGACCCCAGCAGCCCAGGCAGGCTTTGTAAATGAGTTCATTTCTGGAGCTGTGTCTTCTCCTAATTCTTGCTTCAATGTTTTTGAACTTTTACAGTGTTCTTCTTCATTATTTTGGGTTTTTCAATTCTCTCCCCGATTTCCCTGTGCTTGCAAGAAAAGCTTGAAGTGAAGGGAATGCACCAGTGAAGCTGGAATCTAGCATTGCCAGATGTATTTGGGAGTATTTTAAATCTTTTTTAGTCTATTTTTAGGTCTGCATACAGTTGCATTATTAAGCTTTTCCCTCCAACTGTGAAGCCTACAATTGCATTTTTAAATGAATGCTGGGGAAATCTCAAGTAATCATCCAGCTCCCAGAGCCCAGACTTACAGGAGATACCATAGACCTGAAAAAACCTGCAGTTCTTTGTAAGCCTGGCTTCGTAGCCTGGGAGGAGGAGGAGCTGGATGAGGTGGCAGATCTCTTTCAGATCGTGTGCTCTGCATGAGTGGCCAAATTTCTGAGCCAAGCTGGTGAGGTCCCAGCTGCACAAGTCCTCCCATGGTCTCTGTCACCAGGCAGCTCCCACATCTCTGGTTGTCAGGACACACGGAGGGCGGTGGCTGGGTTACAGGATCTCTTGCCAGGTCTGAGTACATCAGGACTCAGGAGATGTGGCAGAGGGGTGGGAAGGGACAGTGATGACTTTAGGTACTTTGCACGTATTTTTCATTTACCATTTAAGCAAAAGAAAAAGAATGACATTGTTTCTCAAGGTAACTCCTCTAAATGTGTGCCTGCAGAAGAGACATTTTACTGACTTGCTGAATGGTGCAGTTTCTTATGGAGTGTGAGGGTATGGCAATCAGATGGGAGAAGCTACCTTGGACTTCAGGCTTTTTCTGCAGGGGACTTTTTTCCAGCCTGTACTCTGGCTTGTCTCACCTTTGCAGTGTCTGATGGTTTTGCATCCTTGCTGATCCCTTGTGTACTCTCCTTGTTCCACCACATTCTCCTTCCCTATGGAAAGAGAGCACTGCACCCACAGAGCCAGTGTAGCTCTGTGAAGTCAGATATGTGCAGAGCCTGCTTTGATCAGCCAGGCATTAAATTTACATCCAGGCTAAGCAAAACCCTCCCTGTAATTATACTTGGAATTTGAAGTTAAGGTAACATCCTTCTAAATAAAGTGGCATGGAAAACCTTTGTACAAGTGACTCAGGCAGCCAGCAGCCACAGCTTTGAGTTTGATTTGCCTGGAAAGATTCCTACAGCTACTTGGAGTATCACACAAGCTTCCAAAGAGAAAAATTTTGGGGAAATTCAGTGGAGGCTTCATATTTTTCTTTAGAGAGCAGCTGATTAGAAACTGTTTCATTAAAACATTTCCTTACTTTGAGCCTTTTTCCTGTGAAATGCTACCATGGTTAGCATGGGATGAATTCTCCTCCTCACCAGTAGTTATGTAAAGAGTTTTCTGCCCCTTGGACCTCTCCTGAGAGTTGACTAATACATTTCAGGAAATGTCACAGCACACTTCTGAGGCAAGGGATGATGCTTATTACTGTACTTAAAATAGATGAACTGATGCAAAAGACGGGTGAAGGTTTTTAGAGGCATTTAAAATACAGATAAGTCTCTCCCAAGACTTTATAAAACACCTAGGGTTTGAACCTATTTTAATTCCAGCAGTGTCCTAGGAATTCTGACTGCTTTTTAACTGCTTGTGGAGGTTTTAGCTGTTTTTGCATCTGGCCCAAAGAAATCCATAGGACATTTAAGGTTCAAAAAACCCATGTGGGCGACCCAGACATCTGGGTCACATATCCATTGCCTTCATGTACTGTTGGACGCTAGGAAACTTTCCCTTATTTTGTGCCATGCAAAGGGCGTGGGCACTAGGACGATGGTCCTGAGACAGGAATGCTCTCTGTTCAAGGAAAAGTTGCTTTTCACAAGGTGTTTGATTCAGCATCCCGTGCAGGCACCTTGTCAGCTCAAATTGAGCTTAGAGCATCTCAGCTAAGGAGAATTTGGCACCACCATGTCTCCTTCCAGTGCATCATTTCATGGTTACTGTTCGGAGTGGGGAGAGAAAGAGATTTTAAGAAATTAAATTAAAGGAATAATAAAATTACATAAAAGTTTCCTGAAGGGTTTAAATGTGCTGCTTTTGGTAATATAGCTTCATTTTCTGTATAATCCTTTCTTTACAGCTTTTGCAAGGGGTAAAATCTGTCCTGCAGGGTAAATTTTCCACCCCACTTGTATCCAAACCTCTTGACTCTATTGACATTCATGTCTTCAATTCAAGCCCAAATTACAGTGGCATAAGCCTCCATTTAGTGATGGTGAAGCTAAAAAGGCTTTGGGATTTGGTTTAGCTTAGCTGAAACCTATCAAACCTACTCCCAAATGATTAGTTCTGGAGCTACTCAGGAGAACATGGTTTCTTGAGGAGTGTTTATGTCACTGTGTTTTTATTAATATCAGAAATGCCTTAAGTCCTACCCCGTCTCTTTTTATGGTTTCTTTTTATATTTGTTTTCTGACATCAACATGGATGTGCAAAGTCACTTTGGTAAATATGAAACACAAATGAATGTTTTCAGGATTGGTAATTCTTGTGAGGAAAAATAAAAAAATAAAAAAGGAAAGAATGAGAATGAAGGAGCTGTTCTGATTATGAAGCCAAACCAACCCTAGCAGAGGATGCTCCACTCCTGAACTTGTTTTTTGGCAGAGCCTGTTCCTCACACCTGAGCAACCCAGCACCACAACATTCAGAGAGGAGGGAAAATGCTTTGTGGATTTGAAGTGGTTTAGTGAACTCTCAGAACAGCTGATTCTCCCCTCCCAGCTGCTTGGCTGGAGCCAGACATGTCTGTGCTGACTTGGGTCAGCCTGAGGAATCGATGCTGCTCAAAGACAGAGTTTCACTTTCAGCATGAAATGTTGCCACAAATCTCTTTACCAGTGTAATTTCTTCTGAAACACTAGAGAACCCAATGGAAACTGTGCTGCTGAGGACTGGGAAGGGGCCTGAGGACAAATGTGGCTTAGCAGAGCCACACTGTGTCATAATGTCATCACCAATATCATTTAGTCTCAGCCTCGACCCAGCAGCTTGTGATTTTGCAAAGTGCCTGTCCTATTACCCACCTACTTTCCTTCCCTATTTCTGCTACCACACTGCAGACTCCAGCACTTTGGAGGAACAGGCTGTGCTTGGCAGCATTCCACCATATTCCCTGACCCCCACCTCCTTCCTTGGGATCACCAGGTAATACCAGCATGCCTTAGAATCATTAAGGTATTAATATTTAACAGTATTAGAGCTGGAATCAAAAACACCACTGGGCTGCGGTGGGCAATAAATCATCATCAACCTTTTTATTATTTTTGTGTTTCCATAGAGAGATGGGAGCATCACGAAGACAAATTCAAAAACTTTCATTAGTTTTTATTTCATATGCTAGGGACTTGCCTGCACTGATGCAGTGGGAGATCCCCAATGCAATCAGAAAGCCTCACTGAGTCCAGGAGGGGGTGTGCTTAAAAGCCACCATAATCCAGAGGAAGCCTGGAGTGTTCCAGATATTACAGCAGCACTTGATGTGTCTGTGTCTGCTGCTCTCCGTGGATAGAAGGTATGGCAGAGCAAAAATTGCTCTGGAAAGTAATTATTAAACAGTTTCTGCTGATCCATCTGAACAGCACCGTTTACTCTGAGGGAGTCACAGTGGTGGGACTAATCCAGGGACCTCCTCTGCCAGTGGTTAACTTTCCTGTCAGCAGAGCAGAGATTCCCTGGAAGCGTGGTGTCCTTCCTGTGGTGGGCACTTCTCCCTGCTCAGAGCTGCCTGTTTCCACACTGCCCATCCAGCATGGCTCCATGCCTCAGTCCAGGATGCCTCACCCCATCTTCCCAGGAGAAGATGTGTGTCTCACACACAGGGCATGTGGGAATTTGGGAGTTGTCCTGGAAATGAAAAAAACACCGTGTGCCTTTCCCTGTGCTGTGACAATGGCAGCTGTGACTTTGCTCTAATCAGAGCAGATTTTTTTCTGGCTGGCAGTGTGCAAGCACAGAGCTGTCTGTCTAGCCATCACTCCGAGCCGGTTAAATTAATATTAGCTCTGAGAAATAGGTAATTATTTTTCTTGTTTATTTGGTTGCACCTATAATTATTGCTTTACCTGGTGGGAGCCATGAGCTGTTGTAATTATGCTTCGTTAAAATGCTGATTAATAACGGCTTGCTTCTGAAAGGTGTGCTGTGGGACCTACTTTTCCCTGGCTACACTTATTAATTGTAATGTAGATCTATGTACCTATCTATTAACTCTGAGCTAATATACATAGAAATGACGCTAAGATCATATTTCAGCACCTGACTTAGACTCACTGGCACTAAGAAGTTCAGACCTCAAGATATTTCTCCTGGTCAAACAAAGACTCTTTCTGGCTGTGAATCTACTGCACATTTCCAAACACTTCTAGAAACAACAAGATGAAAGAAATGGTGTAAATGTACCCTACATAAAGAGTAGTATTTCAGAGCTCCTAAACAATAACCTTTATGCTCATGAATTTCAGACTGCTCTAGAGAGGAAGGCAAATATTCTTTCCATTTTATAGATCAGGAATGTGAGTTTTGGAAAACGATCCACTGGAGTACATGATACGTAGATTATATGTGTTTATTTATGAGTACAGGCTTTATTGTGCTTTAATTAGCCAAACCTGCTCGAGCTTCAGGCTGAGAAGCAGGATTTCAACTAAAACCTGACTTCACCAGCTACCTGGTAACTTTTGCAGTGTTATTTTAAGATACTTGCTCCTACCTTTGCATTCTCTTTTGTCCATGAGCTCTGTTATCAAGCTGGAGGACATGAGAAATCTTGAACCATCTTGATCAAAATACCACTTTCTCCTTTGAGGCAGAACCAGAATGTGCCTTTAATCATTTGATAGCAATTGTTCTTTATACAACAGCAGAACAACAGTTAAAGTGCCACATAATTTGAATAATTGAATTTTGTTACCTGTATGCATATGTGCTGCAGAGAATATCCTGCCTTAGTGTCAGCTAAACTAAATGGTACAGAGATTTAGGATATGTTTGGGGGGGAGAGTTAAGGATAGGTATTCCTTGTGTTATTGAGTGATTTGGTGACTCTGGGATTCAGTATTTTAAAAAAAAAATAATATAAATGTTTCTCTGATATCACCCTCCATTCTAAGGAAGCCTGCCCTTGAGGTTTGAATCCTGGAAGCCTGGAAAGCATCCTGACTGTTGCCAACCAGAAATGAATATAGATTCTTTCTTTCTCTTTTTTAACACCTGTTTCATTGTGAAAATAATGCAGGCAGACTTTGATTTGAGAATTCCTTGGTCCCAAAACAGTGAGGGAATTCATAGATAAGGTTCCCATTTGGGCCATTTCTAATAACAGGCATTAATCAACTCTACTGTTCTGAGAAATTTTTTGCTTTGTCTGGGTTTCCTAAAGGTCTTCTTTCTTCTAATTTTTCTTGAGTGAATGGTGATAGCTCAACCCATCCAGTACAGTGTCCAGTCACAACAAAGCACCCTTTAATAATTACCCATTCTTTAGACTTCATATCAAAACCTGCAGCATATGAGGAGCTCTGTCTGTACAGAAAAAAAAAAGGAGCTGTTGATGCCAATGAGTGTGTTAAGGATGATTGAGTGGGCGAGACCAGCCAGAGCTTAATATAAGTGAGGCAAAGATTCAGTCTATAAGTCCATGAGATTGAGTCTATACATCTTCATTAGTGCTTTATGCCTTAAAACATGGTAATGGTTTCAAGAGTGAGCACTGTATTTGTGCATTAACTTTTTTTCACCTCTGAACACCTTTTTCATACCTACTTTGCCTTGACCAGAACTGATACTGGGATCATTTAGTGGGCTCATGTAGACAGTGGTCCCAGATTTTGTATGTTCCCTGTTCTTGACTTAGTTAGATTTGGCCATGCACTTACCTCGTTACAGAGCCTGTTCTGCTCATGGCTTGTCTCATTCAATGCAATCTTATTAACTGCAGTTGTGTGGCAGGTTTGATACAGGAGCTAGAAATTGGGACTGGGGAGGGCAAAGGTTCCCTCCTGTCATAAATAATCTGTTTTCCATCAGCTTGATCGTGCTTTGATCCAAGTCCATTTTCTTTCAAGATTTCTCTTTTTCCTCAGACATGAAGAAAGGATACTATGGGTAGAACCAACTGCTTTGTAGTGGGTGTTTTACCCTCACCCTCTTCCAAGCACAGACTTCATTTTGTGATGTGCAGAACAGTGAAGGCCTCAGGTACCTCTGAGGTAGAAATGTTGATGGTTTGGAAGTCAGCTATGCACCCACAAGGAAATGAAGCTGAAAGGCCCTGCAGTGGGGAGGTGTGGGGCACTCTGTGCACATACTGGGAAGAAAAAGCTTTGTTTTTAGACCTGAAACACTCTGTTCTTCCAGGTGTGAGCTGTACTGAACAGCTCAGCTCTGTGTAGAGGTTGCTTAAAGTAAATCAGTGATTTACGACCATTCATTATTATGAAATGTCATCTTTGTCATCATCCTCTCATCTTGTCACGCTTCTGGAAGATGATGGTTTGATTCCAGAGCTCAGGCACTACTTTGTGTTGTTTTGATCAGAAACTAAGTTAGAGCTGGTCTAGAACTTAGAGAGAAACATGGCAAATGAAGAGGAATTCTGTGCTGAACTTGGACCTTGATCATTTCACAGTGGGTTTAACCTGTAAAACAGAGCTGATGCATGATCTCAACAAGCAGAGGGTGTTGCAGATATACCTTCAAAGCTTAATTTGGTAACTTGAATTCTGTAGTCAAGACAAGAATCCTGATGCCAGTCGGGCATTCCCACCCACTGGAAGAAGGAGGTTTTCAGAAGTGGGAATGGTGATACAAGACACATGGTAAACTTTGGGATTGCCAGGAGGTTCTGGGGTAAACTTCCTGGATAATGTGCAAGCAACTGTGATGCAAGAGTGTCTGTCTGTTGTGAGTCTTGCCATTTTTGTGTTTCCTGCATAAAGGGAAGGGTGGTGAGAAAGGGATCTTTTCACTTCCCTTTCTAAGAGAGTGTTTGTGTCAGGCAACACATCTAATTGCAGGCCAGCTGATGTCACTTGTGGGGCTGGTTTTACTTTTCCTATTAATCTCTTAAGAACTAGAAAAAGTCCTTCCACCTGCCAGCTCAGTTTGGGAAAGTTGTGGTGCTACTCACAATCATTTCCAGCTATGTTATATTCAGTAAAATTAATACTGCACATTTTCAGGGGCTAGCTTATTCTGTTCCTTCGTGTCCCTCCTTCCCCCACCACCCCAAGTATTTTTTTTAGGTTCTGATTATACAAATGAATCATGCAAGTGAGTGTTCCCTGCAATGCCACTAATTGATGGGATGCTATACAATTGCATTGCAATAACAAAACACTTTCAGCCTGTGAGAGATTAGTTGCATTGGCCTGGGATTAAGAAACCTTTGAAATCCTGAATCTAAATTACCATTCTTTTGACTGCTGTTTGTGACGCTAATTAGCTGTGTTAATTGGATGTTTTGATACTTGAAGAGCAGAGCAATCCAAATTTTTTCTTTTTTTTTTTTTTGAAAGCCAAAATTATTAATGACTTTGGCAAGGGAGACAGAGTTTATTTTAATGCTGTACACTTCGATATTCTGCTTTTTGTTTTAGGTTGGTATTTTTGTTGGTTTTTAATGTTGCTATTATTATTTTTTTAAGCACTCTGAGTGAGTAATCAACGTAGGAGTGAATAGTAAATGTTTGAATGTGCTTTCCAACTGAGAGCTCTGATGCATCGCTGTCTCCAAATTATTGAACTGCTGGAGAGAAAATACATCCAAGCCAACATCATTTGTATTGCTGGAGAAGTGGGGCAATAAAGGGGGAAAAGTGTGAAACAGATGAAGAAAATTAA
Source organism: Poecile atricapillus (assembly GCF_030490865.1). Taxonomy (NCBI): domain Eukaryota; kingdom Metazoa; phylum Chordata; class Aves; order Passeriformes; family Paridae; genus Poecile; species Poecile atricapillus. Next base: position 26,772,597 of record NC_081255.1, on the reverse strand, counting down.
TGTGAAGCCATTTAGATAGAGGAGCTTACTTCATAACGGCATGGTAGGTGATCTGAAAGGAGCTGAAATTTACTTTCTCCTGCCTTGCTGTGTACTCCCTTGCTGTTCTTGCACCAGGAACCATTCTGGCTCCCCGAGCTCTGGACCCAGAAAAGAATTTGTGGAAATAATCACATGGGTGTCCAGGAAGGGTTAGAAATCCTTCACCTCATAGGACCAAAACTCAGTATTTGCTTTCAACCACTGTTCCTATTTCCATGACTTTATGGTCTTGATTCAATTCCCACAGAGAGAACTTGGCAATGGCCTTCTATTGTTTCTAAGTTTAAAAGAAATAAAAAAGTCAGACCCAACCAATAACAATGTATATGAACTAGAGGAACTGTGTCATGCTTTCCTTTGAACCCAGGCCACGCTGGCTTGGTATTTTGGAAGCACAAACATTTGTGGGCTGAGCGTTACAGTTCAGGTGTGGACTGGTGGGGTCACATCCTGACCCTTGGGTGCCACCAGGGCTCCAGACACCTAGGGTCAGATCTGGGTGTCTCTTATAGAGGCATTTAAGGCATTTGGCTCTTTTCTCCTGCCCTCTCACAGCCATATTTCTTTCGCAGAATTCACTCAGTTACATTTTTCGTTGTTGTTGTTGGGTTTTTAGTTCTAAAAGTGTTGTCTGAAGATTTGCATCCAGTTGGAGCACCATCTGGATGGGACAGGACGGAGAGACTCAGCTGCCTCTAAAAAAAAACCCTGGAAAACATTCCAAACCTTAATGTGTAATTATAGTGTGAAACAACAAAACCTAGGCTCTGCCAGCTTCTTGGCAGCTCCATGCTTTGGCCCTAAGGAAATTCATCTTCCAGGGGAACTCAGGGAGTCAGTTCCTGGGTGAGCGAGAGGAGCGAGACGTGGTAGGAAGCTGATGAATTTATCTCTAGGGCAGGACTGGTTTTTTCATGGCTTTCAGTCTCCATCTGTCAGTGGATTCATGTGCTGACACTGACAACTGCTTTAGAGGAACCAGCACCTCCTGGCTTGGTGGCAGCCTGCTGGTGGGAGGGCAGAGGACAGGGCTGCAAGCGTGTGAAATGTCTCCAGGGGAGGCTGGGAGCCATGCAGAAGTGAAATGGAGCCAGGTTCAGATGTCTGCAGCCGAAACACTTCCAAAACAGGATAAACAATACAACATTTCAGTTTTTCACCATGAAGAATCATCAGCATTTTGTTTCCAAACAGTTTCCTAAAAACAACACAAATGCAGGAAGGGCATCAAAACTGTTCTACAAATGTTGAGCTTACATTTGAAATCCTTTTGCAAAATCCTTTTTAAGGGAAACTTCTTCCATCCCTCTCACAACAGCTCTGGCAGCAGAGGCAGGTCCTTGACAGACTAACAATCCTGAGGGACAGCTGAGGCTGTGTCAACAGTGAAGACCATATCTGCTTGAGGAACTCTTGATCTGTCTGGCCTTCCTAACCCCTTTTGATACCAAATAAAGGCCCCTTAATAACATCAATGTGATTTAAGGGGCTGTAATTGTCAACACCTTACAAAGAAGTCCAACTTGCTCTTTCCCCAGCATCAGTGCAGACCAGGTTTGGCCACATGTGCTAAGGCTGTGCAGGAATCCAGCTCTGGATGATTTTACAGCTCAGCTTGGGTTCCCCAAATGGCAGCTTGAGGTTTCAGAGGGCTCAGGCCCTGCAGATATTGTGGCCCTTGCTTCTGACATTTGGTGTTGGGTGAATGCATCACCTAAAATTCACAAAGGAAGAATTGACAGCATCTGAAATCCTTTTCTTATCTGGAGAAATGTCCTGTGCAGGACTTCTAAAATTATGCCCTACAGCGCACTCATTTTCATTCAGACCTTGCTTTGCAAATGGTGCTATGTCTGAAATCCATGGAATGTGCTCGATGCAAACATTTGCAAGCCCAGCTTTCTCCTGAGAAGAATATGCCTTCCTCCTAATTAAGGCTAGTCTACCCAGCTATTCCCACTGCTGGCTGCCAGCAATAATGCCCATTGTAGTGTGGGTGGAAAATATGCAGTTTTCAAATCTCATTTATTCCATATAGTATTAGATTCTCTCATGAACAGGCTGCTCATTCTCTGTGAAAAAAACAAGCCAAAATGCTCTGGGAACAGTGTGGTCTCTGCCCACACTTATGGATGAGATGAGGGGACATTTACCTCAGCATCCCTTCTCCTCGTCAAGCTCTACTGCTTCTGCCTCCCACAGTCTGCACCTTTTTTCCTAATAGTTTCCCTATCCCTGGTCATCCCACCACATCTGATTTGGTGGATTATTTGACTGTGTGGGTTATCTGAGGATTTATTTTCCCAGGCTGGTACTCTTAAATGGGTGTGAATTATCTGATATGGGGATTATAGACATGAACATAAAGCAGAGGCTGACATGGGGCATCCCAGCCCACCCTGAAATGCTGTCTGTACACATGATGATTATTAGCAACTCATTTCACAATAGCCCCTTCAAGCCATCACCATATATTCAAACTAATGAGCTAAGAAGGAGTGTCACTGGCACTTCCTGAGGCCACCCAGGCCCAGCAGTGGCTGAGGTTTTCATATAAAACCTCTGAACATCAGTTAGCACATCCATGTCTTTTACTGTTCTTTGGAGAGACTGGGATCATTTGGTGAGAAAGAAGGATCAGAACACCCAGCTTTAAAATTTGAAGTGATTGATCATTACCCTGAGTGCCTGGCTAAGTCTTACACCTAACTGGTGTTTTGAAATGCTGCTTAATTTTTCCTTTATGCCTTAATGTGCTAGAAGGAGTTGGCAGAGATTCCTGCTCAAACAGATCCAGAGGCTGGACTGCAGATGCAGTTGATTTGACTGATAGAGGAATATCAAGACTGCTGAAATATGGGATTCTAATAGGAAAAGATCCTTCACTAAGAAGCTATTCCTTCAGGTGTTTTATACCACTGCACTGGTTGTGGATATCATAGGGATATTGCTGTTTTCTGGGAAAGCAGATGACAAAAGCTGTGTCATAACCTTAGCTCTGATTAGAAAAGAACACACACTTAAGGAACAGCCACAGAAGCTGTAGGCTGGGAATAATCAATAATTGCTCTTTTGGCAAATAGATGACCCTGTGGACTCACAGCAAAGATTTATGGAAGGCAATGTGTTTTTCTTATGAAAAAGAACAATAAGGGATTAAATGGCTGTTCCAGAACTGTCCTCAGTATATAACAGTGGCTGATTTACACTGAAATTCTATCCTTTCCTTGTGGTCTGCTCACACTGAGTATGATGAAAGGCAGGCTGAAAGTGCTGTGGGAAGAGTTTGTGTGCACCCTCTCACACAACAGGTCTGGGCCAGTGGATCCCATTTTGCCACAGGTGCAGGCACATCAACAGGTTAATGAGGGAAAATTAACTCAGGGGCTGTAAAAGGAGGAATGGACATTAGGCATAAAGCAGCAGAGAGCCCTCATGATGGGAGGCTGGAGTTTTACACCTTTCTTCAGACCACAAAGGTCACAGAAGGCTAAAAATAAGCAACTCTGCTCTGAAAACACTAAGAAGGTCCCTCTGCTAAAACTGGTGTGGTATGAGAAGAAAGGAAGTTTCCAGTTTTCATTTGGTATTGAATTCCAAAGTTGGCTGTCCTAACAGATACAGCTGAGCAGGGGGAATCATCTGGTGCTATTCCCCAACTGAAAATGTTAGACAGCCTATTTGCAGTGAACACTGAAATGCTGTGACTTTTGAACCATGAAATGTGGATCACTTGAACACACACTAAAGTACTGAAGGTGGCTGAAAGTGGCCAAAGCAAAAGCTTGTAAAATGTGAACAAATATTCATGGGCATTTGTTTGCATTACCCTATGATCTCTTGGAAGAAGCCCTTTAAATTCCATTTTGAAATCCTCTGGCAGTGTGAATATCTGTGCTTTAATTTAGTTTGCTCTAGCTCCCAGGAAGCTCTATTTCCAATAGTGATTTGAACTCCAAATCCTAGCCCGATTGATCTTGTCTCACCTGACAAGTCACAGTTGCTATTGTTTTAGTACCTGGCCTGGTGCCCAAAAATGTACATATTTGTACAGGGGTATGACTTGCTGTTCTACTAAATGAAGCACTACAAATAATAACAATAATACTTTTCACTCTGAAAGAGCTTTATAGCCATCTCTGATTGCAGCCTCACGCTGGCTCTGTGCAGTGTGAGGCCAGGAATTATTAATCTTTGGTTCCTGTTGAAAGGCACAGATTTTCCTGTGTGAATTGGAGCCTCACTTGTGCTAAGGACGGTGCTCAGGGATGGACACTGACAAAATGGGGACAAAAAAGGGTTTAATGCTTTGATTTACAAGGATGGGGAATACAACACAGACAAAAAAGGTATTTGTCTGTGGGATGGTGTGCCCTTTCCCAAGAGCAGTGCCATGCATCCAGCTGCAGTGGGAGCTCCTTTCAGACATGGCAAAGCCTGATGTGGCAGAGGGCAGGATGAGCTCTCCTGTTCCATGACCCCACACGCTTCCTGGTGAGCAAGACCACAGTGAGACTTGGCAAATAAACCACCTGTGAGCTGAGCTGACCCTCATTTAGACCCCTTCTACAGAAAAGTGGTGGATTGTGAATTATCTCTGTTTCTTTCTGCACTGCCACACGTGCAAATACAGAAAAATTTAATATACTGTAGGGATGACTCTGGTTAGCTGAGGTGGGGTGACACCAAGCACCTTGGCTTTTCTGCATCTCCACCCTGTGCACAGCCCCCTTTGTGGCAATGGCAGGAACCAAACCTCATTTACCCAAGTGTCCCATGTTACTGACCTGCCCCAGCACTGCTTTCTGTCCTAAGGGTGATCTCCTGACCAGAGAGGGAAAAGAAATGTGTTCTCATCTATTTATTTAATACCAGCGTGATCCAAAACATATTTAGTATGTGTATAACTTGAAATAGAAATGCTATTCCACACAGGATTGTATTGATTTGCAGGGAAGGAAAGGTACTGTCAGAATATGGAGCTTTTATCCCATGGACTTATTTTCTGCAAGATGTCAGGCTGTGTAATCCTGCAAAGCTATGAGCCTGGCTGCCATTGGAGAAGGCTGACAGTTTTTCAGTGGTTTTTTTTTTAAGATCTACCATCCCCCATGAGCATTTGTTCTCTCTGTGTGTAGGTGGATTGATTGCTAGGTAGCTCAGTAAATAGGTTGGGAAAATGATACTTAATTGACTTGATATTACAGGTGACTTGAAAGAGTTGGGAAAACAATGTCAATTAAACAGTGCAAACACATATATATGTATGTCTGTGGATAATGTTTTTAAGTGCTTTTGAAGGCAGAAACTCCTATAATTTGAAATGCTATTCAGCTCAGTAATGTATTTAATTGTTTGTGTATGTGTGTGTAAGTGGTAAACGGAACTAAAGCTGTGGTTTAATCAATAGCTTTTCCATAAATCTCATCTGAAACAGAACCCACCTCAGCAGATGTTGATGGCTGAATTTCTAAGACAGACAGAGACCTCTCTCAGACGTTACCTGTGATTCTGGATCTCTTGTGTGCTCAGATTTCTGTAGGGAACAGCTCACAAATGAATACAGCAAAGTGTGCTCTCTAATACCAGCAGTGCTTCGGATCACTTCAGCTGATTGAATATTGCATGAGGCAGCTCCTGGGCATCTTTAAAGTATTTTCTTAGAACTGCCTGGGCTGTACTAGAACTCTGCAATCCAAATAATACGGCAGCCTGGCTGTCCACAAAACATCTATCATTTGCTCCTTCCTAAATATGTATTTGTGTTAATTTAGCATTCATGACATCTCATAACAGACCAGGATCCCACTGTGCTAAGTGTTGTATGAACGCCGAGCAAAATCTGTGCCCTGCAGAGCCCGCAGCCCAAGCCTCCATTAGCACCAGTGAAGATGCCTCTGCTGGTGACAGCAAAATAAGTATGCCCATTTCTTTTTAGTAGAGTTTGTGCTACAGCGATGGCTCCCAGGTTTTGTTAGTAAATCACTCGTAAATGCACACTCACTTGTTATTTATCAGCATTTGCTGAGTGCTCTGGACAAAAAATTACCAACATCCAGCTTGTTAGAGAGCTGTGCACAGTTGACTCTTTGTTGTGTAATGGAGCAAAATAGTCATATGAGGTATCTGTTCTCCCATCTGCACAGTGTTAGTTCCATTACAGACTTATTTTAGGCAGAATAATCAGGCTTTTTGCTCATCTTAATTGCCTGAGTTACAATACTGCTCAGGACTCAAGAGGAAACAGGAGCCCTATTGAGCGATGCCAGATACAAACAGTAAGAGAAAGACCATCCTTGCTGGGAAGGCTGTTCAATTTAGATGGACAAATGTATTATGGGAGAAGAAAAAGGCAGGTGCAAAGTGAGATAGGAAATAAATTGCCCAGCTAAAACAGAACTATGTTTCATGCCTGCCAAGTCAGTGCTATTTCCTCCCAGCCACTGTCTGGAGTTCGAAATCTCAGCTGCATCACTGAAGAATGCACTGGTCCTATGCATTAAAGTAATGACAAATAAATAAACAAAGACAAAGCCCTAGTAAATCAGCAAAAATAACCTGAAACTTTCATTTGAGAACATAATGACCACTGAGATTTGTTTGTATCCATTTCAGTTAACTCCGCCTGGTAACTCAGTTAGTGATGGAAGAACTAAAAAATAAGAACTCCTTTGGTAGTTCTAGGACCAATTCCATAACTCATGGGGGACCTGAACTCTTCTGTGATTTTGAAAGATTTCTTGACCTCTGGCCCTGATGTTGCCATTACTTTTTTGAGGTTTCCGAAGGAGGTAAAAGGCCTGAGATGAGAACAAATACATCTCTAGATGCCTCAGACAGTATCCACGTATAATTATGCATATTTAGATTAAACACATATTTTTGGGGGATGCCTACCTGATGAATCAATCAATGTTTTTCCAATCACCTGAGTTTCTGTCACCTTCAGGAACACAACACATTCTTTACAAAGGCATCAGCTCTTTTGTGGAAACCAAAATAGCAAGTAGTATTTTCACAGCAGACCACACAGTGATGAGTTGCATTTGCCCATTGCTTATTAAATGGTAAAGCTTCAAGCTGGCCTCAAGTTATCCCACCTGCTCCTTGGTATAAATCAACACTGCAATAAGCTACTCTCACACTGATAAAAAAAAAATATGCCTGCTTCTGAGGCATCTCTGAATGAAAGTATTGGCTCTGAAAATGGCTGGTTACAATCAGATTCAGTGAAAATTGGAGTATAATAAAATACTGAAATTACATCTTCCTTGCTTGCTTTTATGCATGTCGGGAGCGAGTCAACACATTGTATTTGCTGGGTGCTTTTCCTGTCTCTGTCAGTACAGTGATATGTTAGAGAGATGAGGACACAGAGATTTTTAGCTTCTATGCAGTATAAAGCTACTGAAATAGCACAAGAAATGTTTCCCTGAGTGCCTACACCAAGCAGGAAAAATAAATACCAGTCAAAATTGCTCCAAGGGCCATTGACTTCTTATACCCCCAGGGGAAACCAAATGTTTTCTTGGGTTCAAAATATCTGCAAAACATCTTCGTTTTTCTTTCTTCATTTCATGTTCTGGTAGAAACCAGGAGTAAGAATGACCATAAATAACAAAGAAAATCCCACCTGTGCCCCATGAGAAGTAGGACATTGCAGCAGTTGCTTTTTTAGGAGTTTCCATGAATCCAAAATGTTGAGAGACCATCCTTTCTGTTCCCCAGACCCCTCCTCTAAGGTGTTCTGACTAGACAGAATTAAGTTCATGCTTGCTGGAGTCACCATCTCTCTTTCATGATCTCAGAGGATATTGAAATAATTCACTGCTGCTTAAATTTAATTTTAAATTAATTTAATTAAAAAAAAGGTTTTTTGGGTTTTTTTTTTTGTTTTTTTAATTCCTTTGCCCTTGGATTATATCACATGTATACCAAAAGCTGACATTAGTGTTTGGTGTTTTAGCAGACACCTCTCTTAGCCAAATTGTGATGCAGATGTGATCATCTTTTATCTCTCTGAACTTTTCATGCAGACTTATTGCTCGGCATTCTTGTCTTGAAGAGGTTTTATTTTGTGTTAATGTGTGCTGCTAAGTAATTACTCATATTTTAATGCTGAGGTAACCCCTTATTAGTCATGAGTAAAAGTCTAGAACATTTTGGATCACTCGAGAAAAGAAATATTAGTGCTTTTTGTAAATTATTTCAGTTCATATGTTTTTCTTGGTGGAGAAAGGGTATAAAAGGTAAGGTGTGGAATTCCAGAGAATGCTGTGAAATCAAGAGGCATCACCTGACTCAAAGGAAAACATGTCTAAATCTCTGTACCAAATCCCATAACACTCTATTGTCAGGCTATTGAGAGACTTGTTTAAGCCAAAAAATAGAGACATCTAAAGGAAGAAACTTAAAAATTAGAGAAACCTATCAGTTTAATTATATCAGACAGAATTTTGGTGCTTTTTTTCCTTGCTTGTTTTTGGTTTTATACAGATGTTTTTCTAAAATCACTATTTAGGTAATGTTCTACCTTTGGCATTTCTTAAAAGAATTTATTGTCTCTTTCCCTCCCTGCTTTTCTTGTTTAGTGGCACATCTGTCTCTCTTCTACAAAGGAGATAATGTTTTGACCTTCTGCCTAAGGGGTTAAACACCAAGACCTGTGCACCAAGAGGAGCAGCTCAGGTCTGTCCACTGGTGGCCTCCCACTTCTTAAATCGTTTTTATTTAGCCAGTAAAATTCTGGACGGAGTATTAGAAAGTAGGAATTGTCTCTTAGGGTTCTACCAGTCTGTCCCAGTCTGGCAGAGATGTGTCCTGTGGGTTCTGCTGAGCATCTAATACATGCATTCACTCGGAGACATTTATTTATGCATTGCACAGAAATTTAAACAGAGCTTTACTTTGTCTCTCATTCATTCCTGATCGACTACAAGTGCAAAATACTGAGCAAGAGATGCATTTCCTCTCCCTCTTGGATTCACAGTTCTTTGTTCATTATAGTTGCAGACAGGCAGGAGCATGAGTAGGGAGTTTCTGACCATATTTTTCCAGTGGACATTCTCTGCAGTTGTGCTTTTCTTCTCTGTGATTAGAATTAATTATTGCTGCTTCCCCTCTGCAGTGTGAAGGAGAGGAAAGCTGAAGGTATCTGTCAGTGGTGATTGAAAACAAAATGAGAAAGCATGGAAAAGAGGACAGAATTGGTTTCAGAGGCCAATGGATGTTGAGTGAATAGTTGTGCTACTTGCTAAAGAAGTTTCTGTCAGTTCTGTACGTCCCCCTCCCCCTGAAATCAATAACACATCAAGCAGTCAGTCCCCTGAGCTGCACAGTGTGCACACAGCATGGAGATAAAAGCAGATAAGAAACTACTTTTGCATGGAAAGTAAATGTCTCCACATAGGACGTTTTTGATATATTTGTAAATTCAATCCCATTTGCTTACTTTATTTATTTATTTATTTATGTATTTACTTTGTATTTTTTACTTTTGGTATGTATTAGTTTTCCTTTTTTCCCAGATTGATTCAGCATGCCAAACAGCACAGTGCCACTTGTGTCCCAGTGAGCTGCTATTTCCATATAAAAAGTGGAGTGTTTTACAGTCAAGCAGATATTTTTAACACTGGGGAATTTAAACTGCACCATGTATTTGTAGAGGCTGCTCAGTGCAAGCGCTTCCACTTGAGAAGATCAAACAAATTGGAGAAATGTTCTGAAAAAAAATGAAAGAGAGGGAGGATGCAATTCAGTGAAAGCAAAGCAGGAATTTATACACAAGCAGGAGGAACTGGCTGTATGGATTGAGACAGGAGGCAAACTAGTGCTGAAAAGGGTTTGGGAACTATCACCAGCATGAAATAAATTCTGCTGTGGGGGAAACCAGCATTTTCTCACAGAAATAGGTGCTGGAATGAGCCCTGTGCTTCCCTCAGCATTTGTGAGGTCACAGCCAGGGTACAGAGGTTAGTTCTGAGTGTGGATTGCTTTTTTTTATCCTCGCCCCCAAAAATGTGGGTCAGGAGGAGAATAACTGCATTGGAGATCTGGAAAACAGGATTTGAGGAGAAGGGTCAGTAGAATTCAGGGTCATTTAGCATGGGAACAAATCAGACAGAGGGAGAGCATGATTAAGTGCCAAGTGTCCCAAGTATCCTGTCATGGGATCACCTCAGGACCAGCAGAGAGGGGAGAAAGCTGCTTGTTGAAATCCCAGCACCATCTTGCACAGGAGCTGACTGGTTCTGAGGTTTCCCATGCAGCTCCAAACTAGGAAAGGCTCTGCTTCATGCCTCAGAGCTGATGGATCCACAGCCCCAACTACTGGCTCTGTTTATCTCTCTGAGTGTGGTGCAAATCCTAGTTATTAAAAATCAAGAACAGAAAATCCAATTCTAGATGTAATATCAGTCCAGGCCCAATTTTGAGTAGGTGAAATAAACTAACTTCAGACACCAACAGATAGTTGACTGCTGCACAGTAAAACAACACAATTTAGTACAATTTTCCACAGTTGACATATGTTGATCGATATAGGACTCAGAATTTAACAGGCATAGAATTTCAATTAAACTGAATTACTGAAGAGTATAGTCATCACCGTGCTGGGGAAGAGGTGCTTTAGCAAATGAGACAGACAACCACACTTTTTGCATAGAATCAGAATTATTTGGGTTGGAATGGACCCTAAAGACCACCTCATGCCAACCCCCTGCCATGGGCAGGGACACCTTTAACCTAGACCAGGTTGCTCAGAGCCACATCCAGCCTGACTTTGCCATGCTACTCTGAATTAAAAAGTGGGTGTTAGCTTTCAAAATTAACTGTTAACAAAACCGTATCATTAATTTCTTTTCAATTTCTTTTTTGTTTTGCCTTTTCCCGTCTCTCTTGGGGCTTTGTAAAGGTTAAGCACTGATTGTTTCTAAACTGCCAGGTGCTTTGTTCCACGAGTGGGCATGAAGCAGGATAAGCAACCACAAGCCCAGGTGGGCAAATCCCATTTTGCTCACCTTGGTGAGCAGCTCAGCCAAGCCAGTGGAGGGCAAAGCCACGTGGAGCACGTGGATGAAAGGGCTTGTGGAGATGCAGAACAGCCCTGTCGCTCACTGAAATGCACTTCTGTGAACGTCCACTCCTCAGATTCCCTCCTGTTGTTGCTCTTCATGCCAGATGTCTTGAGTTCACCTCACCTCACGGTTTTGTTTGCCCCAGTGTCCACTGACTGGGCCACGAAATTGTTGTGAACACTGGCAGAGAGAATTCCCCTGTTGTCACTTAGAGGTGCTTATATTCCTTAGAGAGAACAACAGCTTGCTTCAGTGAGGTCCATGAGTGCATCTTGACTGAGGTTAAGAGGCAGGAGTAGATCAACACAGCTACAAGTGACTAAATCCTGAGCTTAGGAAAAGCTTGCATCATCAACAGCATCCTCCAGCCGTGCTTGCCCAAGCTGAATGGGAATGTGGCACAGCAAGAGAGACACAGACTGCTATCTATCCTGCTGCAGCTGGGTGTTTCAGGAGGATTCCTCCTGCATACCAGGAGGCAGGTTTAAGTTTCCCTGAAGGAGCAGGTGCTTTCAGCTGCCTCCAGCTTGTTTTGCTCTGGAGAGCTGCTGAGTGCAGGCTGTGTTTTTTGAGAGCACAATACTCTCAAATGTGGTCGGTGTGAGACGGTTTCTGTGTTTCTGGGCTGTTCACTGAAACATCCATTACCAGCCAGGTCACCAGGGTGTAGGGAAAGGCTGTAACTGTGCATTCAGAGGTGACCCAGTGTCTCTTAAGTCTCAGCAGTTCTGACTGTGCTGTATTTGAAAGCTCCAGAGAGTGGCTGTGAGATACTGTGAATGGTGTGACATATACAAGAAATTGCTTTTATATCTTCTGATGAGAATGTTTCCCATGTGTGTGAATTAAGTGCTGAATTAACAGCCCCAAAAACAAGTATCCACGGGAGAGCTTACCCATGCCACTGTGCCTCAGCCCTCATCTGGTGGAACCAGATTTAGAGGTTAAAAATAAAGAACCTCTCAATAGCCTACTGAGTGCCTTTTTATTCTGTGAAAATATGCAACAAGGCTGCCAACCCCTTCAGCAGGTTTTGTCTTGTGGACACATTTGCACTGGCAAATGGACCTAAGACCACCACATTCCCTTCAGCTGCATGCTCCACATGGTGGATTTGTTTTTTCCAATGATATCAGCTCCAATATGACCTTTTCCAGCATTTTGTAGTGCCCACCTGACCTTCTTGTCCCCTCTAAAACCCAGGCCAGTCCAGACATGTTTATCAGCTTCTTGTTCATCTCCATTTGGAGAGGGACCATCTTCACCTGCAGCCCTGGGTGTTCTATGGAAAGAAAGGTTTGAATTTGTCTCTGTATGCCTTCTGCAGCTCTAGGGCCTCCTCTGCATTTCTTGATGTTGGTCATCTGGCAGGGAATATTGTACAGATCTGTAAGAGGGCCTTTGGCATCTCTCTGATTCCTCTGCATACAAAGCCTGTGATGCACACACCCAGGTGATGCTGACAGTATCTTTACTTTAAATAACTGTGCTGCCTTTTCTCTCTCACATGCTTTCTCAGTGGGATCCTCCTCTTTGAAAATTTAGGGTCTCATTCTTCTCATTTAGAGGTTGCTTGACATTTCCATCACGCTGTTCCTGTAGCTCTTCCTACTAAATATCATTAAATTCACTTCTCTGTGGCTGAGGACACCTCTTATTTACCCAAGAGTCCTCAAATCCCTGCATCTGCAAACACAGTAATTACATATTGTTTCCTGTTACCTCTGTCAGGTTCAGAGCCTGACAACTGGCACAGGGGCTGTGCTCCATGCAGAGCAGCTCCCTCCTATCTCACCTGCTCCACAAAACAAAGCCTGCAGAAGCAGCACAAAGTTTAACCTACACCAGGCACTCTCTTGTTCACTCTCAGTTCCTGTCTTCTGTGGCTTTGTCAGGTATCAGCACCTTATTGCATCCTTTTCTGTGTAGAAAAATCACATTTTGTAAAAGCATCCATGACTATTGTGAGAGTGGTAAATGTTCCTGAGCACGGACCCAGTGAAATCATCCTGTGGCATCAAACCACATTCAGCTCACACACAACTCAGGCAAGCCTGGAGCACCACTGGGTGGGCTGCAGGTTTAAGTCTGGTGGTTCTCAGGTGCCACCTGCTAGGTGTGTGTGGCAGTGGAGTTATGGCAGTGACTCCATCACAGCTCTAACCCAGGTCAGATCACTTGAGGGAACTAAAGCTTTGGAAAATGTGTAGAGATTTTCAAAATCAGTGTACATAAGGTATAAACCCATTCTTAAAAATTCTGGTTGTTCCTGCTGGTGTAAGGGGACATTTATTAATGAGACTGGGCAGGATCAGTGAATCTCCCACACTTCAGTGGGATATCAATTGCATTTATAGGACATCCCAAAGAGGACAGTTCTAGCACAGATCAGATTCTGTCAGGACCAAGTAGGGCCTTGCTCATTTTACAGCCCATAAACAGTACTGTTAAGTTCTTGTTGGCTTTGGGGTTTTTTTGGTTTGTTTTGGGGTTTTTTTAATTATTCTTTCAGGAATTAGTATTACTTCTTTTGCTGTCACTAACTCTTCTGTCTGTGTGAAATAAATTGAGAGGAAACACAATCACTCTGTACAGCATTGCTCTTTTCCTGCTTTCTGTAGTACCTGCTAATTAAATGGTTGGTTTGTTACATTTCCCCTGTTGTTTGAAATATATTTGTGAAAAAAATTAAAAAAAAAAAAAAAAAAAGCCCAGCCTGGTCACAAAGACACAAAACCTTGCTTAGAGAGTCAGAACCATGTGTCTGTTGGAGATTTCATCTTCTGAGTCTCAAATTTAAGATTTTTCTTTCCCACAGAAGTGCATACCAAGTCACACCCAGATCAGAGCAGGGTTAACACTTGTGGATGATCCTCTGCCCTGCACTGGCTCCAAAGATTACAACAGCTTTCTTTTCATGTAATTACTGCCTGGGTAGAAACCTGATCCAGGGCCTGCTGGACACAGAGGAAAGCTTCCCACTGGGCTGGGACTTGGATTCCCTCATCCTTTTCCTTGTGAGTTTCTATTAATGGAGTGCTCAGGAAATAAAGGAGGTTGATTTCCAGTTGGCAAATAGAGAAACTGCCAATTGTTGGCCTTCAGGCACCTGAGAGGATAGAGCTATGTAGGGGCAGCAGAAGTTAACTCTTGCTGACAGCCAGCAGCCCTGGAAATGGGTTTTGGTAATGCTGAGGATAGCCAGGAAGGCTGGGCAGGTCGTGACAGGTCAGCACACCAGGAATGGGTATTGTTGCTTTGGTCTGAAGACTGACAATAAATAACAAAAAGGTTTGACTTCTAAAGGGAATGTTAAAACAGAATTGGATGGCAGCCCTGTACAAATTTTGTGTTTGCACACATTTGGCAAAGCCAAAGGTTGAGCCCTGAGGTCACTGCACACTGATGAGAGGGGGGCCTGCCTTGGAGAGCACTTCTCCATCCTTGCATTTACAGAAATCCATGGATGAGGTGAAAGGAAGGGATAAAACATGTTTATGCTTAATTCTGTGGTCCTTGAGCGAAGGTTATGTAAACATCTCAGAGTGTAAATGTAGAGAGGAACTATGTGCTCACTGAAATAGACAACAGGGGAAACAGTTTTGTGTGGAGAGGATGAATATTTCAAACAAACCTGTATTCTCCCTAACAATATCATCCACTCTCTTCTAAATGCTATTGTTGGATAAGCTTTGCCTCGAAATCCTTCAGAAATGTACCCCCAGGAATCTCTCCCTGGAAACCTGCCCTGCATTCCTGGAAGCACCAGGCTTCTGTTCTTTCTGTCTTTTGCAATGGACTAAGAGAAGAGAAGAGTCCAGTATCTGCCTGACACCTTCATCCAACCTGAGGATACCCTTGGACATAACCACGTTTTGAAACATTTTGATCATAAAAATTAAATGAAAGTGGGGGCTAAATCTTATTTCCCACTGCTGCTGCTCTGGCTCATCTCTGACACTCGTATTTGATGTATCTAATCAGCTGATCTTGCTGGAAAGGTTAGAAGTGAAGAATGTTCCTGTCTCTTACAGATTAGCAAAATGTTAGAGTAGCTTTGGCTTTATGAGACTTGAGGTAAATTGGCTTAGCCCAGCTAAGTGCAAACTCACAGTCTGTTGGAGGGATTACAGCCATGGATGGAGAAGTTTCTTCTGGATCAAGTTTTCCTGTATACACTTGAACTAAAGCAAGGGGTATATTTTAAACTGCATAGTGCCAAAATATCTTTAGGTTTTGGCAAGTAATCTGGAAAAATCAAAATACCTTACAGGATTTCTGTCATCTTACACTGCAGAAATCTTATCTGACTGCAAATTCTGTTTTTTTCTCAATCCCAAGCACCCAGGTATAGACTTAAAGCTGAAGGCTGATTTTAGTGCTAGGATCTTGTTGGCCACATATACAATCAGAGGCTTGTGCATACTGCAGATTGAATCCAGACCTTTTCCTTCCTTCTCCTCAGGAGCCCCATCTCTTTTCCTTGCACAGCTAAATCAGACTGTCAAAAAGAAATGCTCAGAATCTTCCTCAGACTGTGGACTGTGGCCTTTTCTTTTCCCATTTATAACTTGTTTTGTAAGATATAAATGTGATTTTGCCCAGGGGTATGTTCTGTTTCTCCAGGCAACTTGGACACACAGAATCTGTTTGTCAGGATTTGAGGGTCAAATGCTGTGTGTCATTTCAGAGGTGGCTTCTTCTGAGTTGCCATCTGTCTCCAGATTGATCTTGCTGGGTCTCCAGCTGCAGATGGATTGACCCAACACACCTCAGAAACTTGTGCTCTTCCCTCTGCACATTCCTGTGGTGAGAGCCACCACTCGGCACAAAGAACAGTTTTTACTCACCAAGAAACGAGACCTTAAGGAGGTCTCAAGCAGGAAGAATTCACCTGAGCAGCCTTCTAGGTTCAGCTGACTGACTTGGTTTCACCAGTTCCATTTCACTCCAGCTATGAAATCCATCCCTTATCCCTCCATCCTAATTTCAGTCTCCATAATCTCCACTACACCCTCTGGAGTAAGCTGAGTTAAGAGGATGGGAGGAGAAGCAGGTTTTTCCTGGGAGCAAATATTCTGGTAATATCATTTCAGTCTGAGAGACGTAACAGAGCTGCCACCAATTCCTGATGATGAGAGGCAGATTCACAATCAAACTGGCCTATCACTATTACCAAGGGAAACTGAGTCAGAGACATCACAGCCAATATTCTACCTGAAAAACACATCAGACACTTCAAGAGCCTTCCTTTGGCTTTAGGAGCCAAGGTCAATACCCATATCTAAATAATTTGGTTCCTCTGTCCTCACTTGGTACCAAGCTGGACAGTCTAGGCATAAAAGCAGGGTGTTCCCTCTCCCAGTTCTGTGCTCTGGCAGTTGTAATGCCTTCCACATCATGAGATTTCATGGAAACCACCCTTCCCCACCATGCCTCAGTTTCCCTGTTTGTAAAAGAGGGAGCCTGCTCGGTTTGGAAAGAAGGTGCAGGAGCAGTGAGTAACTTAAACCTTAAAAGTGAAACAGAAGAACATGGAGGTACCCCTAGTTACTGGCTGGGCAGGCTGTGTGACCTTTGCTTTTAGCAGTGCTACAGGACATGTCCCTTTGCAAAGCCCCAGAGCTTCTCCTGCAAAGCTTTCTATCACCTGGACCCTGTGAGAGCTGATCTGCCTCCACGCAAGATCCTCATCACTCATTGAGCTTTTAATTCCTTGGAGAGGCAGGAGAGACAATATTCAGCAGCTGGTTATTTCTTCCTTTCCCTCAGTCCCTCACACTGAGTGTCAGTTTAAAAAAAAAATTGCAGAGAACTGGCCATTAGCAAGGAAAACAGTTTAGGGAAGAGACTAAATGAAAATGCAATCAATTATCTCTCACTGTGCCCAGGTGTGTGGGTGCAGTCAATTTTCAAAGTCATCGAGAATTTTAGATGAGAAAAGAGAAGCTGTTCATGGCAAATTGCAAGTGTTGGGGGAAGGGGGGAGGGAGAAGGAGAGAGAAAGCAGAGAGGGGAGCGAAGGAGAGATTAATTTCCCTCTTGAGTGAGAAGTGTGTTTGAGACAGACAGATGGGCTGTAAATACTCCGAACCAAGGACAGGAGCTGAGACAAGGGAAAGGCTGGTGATTGAAGTGTGACTGTGATGGAAGTAGTATATTTCCTAGCCAAGGTGACTGGTTTTGTTCTGAAAGGGGGAGATTTCTGAGACGTGGCTGCCGCACTTCACATCAACCTGGACCAGGACAGCATATTTAGACTTGATAAGTGATATCCAGGTCCCGGTGGGGTTTTCCTTAAGGGTCAGCTTCAACTGCCTGCCTTGTAAGGGAGGTCTATAGGGGGAGAAGGGAGGGGAAGGAAGAAAGAAAAGAGGGAAGGGGGAGGGGAAGGGAGGAAGGAAGAAAGGAAGGAAGGAAGAAAGGGAAAGACGGTCTTCTTTCCTCGTTAAAATTATTGAGCTGTCTACAAGTGGTGAGCGAGGGGAGCATGTGACCGGCAGTTAATCACATTGCTGTGAAATGTGACTGCTGCTGATAATAGGATCTTTCCTTCACTAGAATTTCTGTTTCAGAAGTAGTGATTTTCACAAAGAAAAGAGGTTGAGCGAGATATCGTTTCAGATCTAGCAGAGCCTGTGTACATTTCCTTTAGGGAGAAAAACCTCCTTTTTCCTTTTCCGCTCAATCCCTGTTTGTATTACTGCTATCATCATCAAATTTTCATTTTCACAGCCCAAACTCATGGAGGACAAATGTAGCCCAGCTTCAGCTTGCCTGCTAGCAGATTAGTTCCCATTTAGT
The DNA here is from genome assembly GCF_030490865.1 of Poecile atricapillus. Lineage (NCBI taxonomy): Eukaryota > Metazoa > Chordata > Aves > Passeriformes > Paridae > Poecile > Poecile atricapillus. The sequence continues at coordinate 26,754,676 of NC_081255.1, read as the reverse complement.
CATAAAGTTAACCAGCCTTGTTCCAATCAATTAATCCCTAGAACCCTTAATTTATTGATGCCCCGGTCTACGCTAGCTGTCGAAAAGATGAACATCTTGTTTCAAAATGAACTGGTCTCCCTTTCTTCCAAGATGCAGGAATTATAAAAGGACGGTAGTAAATAAGCATTTAGAAATCCCTTCTGTACAATCAAAGGCAACAGCAGCTCAGAGGAGAATAAAGGGGATTTTAGAATCCATGAAAAACACTGCAATAAAGGAATCTGGCTCTTGGGACAGGCAGGGCTCTGGAGCCACTGTAGGCTTGGCTGGGTTGGTTTCTTCCATCATAAATTTGTCTAATGTTCATCAGGTTACTGCAAGAGACAAAGGGAAATGAAAGGGTGGTGGGCCTAGACACCTTTGCACTTTCAGAATTTTCTTGCCAAAATCTCTTCATTCATTTTTGGGGAGCCTGAATTAATTTCACCCTTATTCTCTGGGTTTTTGACTGAATTTACTGGTTAATCCAACATGAAACTTCTGCAAAGCACACTGAATAAGTAGAAGTCTCTCTGTTGGATTCCCTGGCTTGTAGATCAGGTGTTGCTAAAGCAGATGCTTTAGTCAGAACTAATTAGAGTTTATCTGGTTGCATAAAAGAGACAATATTGTAGCATTGAAATCATTGAAATGCTGAGGTTGTTTCCCCTGGAAAAGTCCTACTTTTTATTTTCTCTCCATGTTTTAAACAGTAGTTGATACTAACGTATGCTCTTTTTTGGGAACATATGGTTTGGAAAACAAAAATCATTTATAGTCATTTTGATATTAAAAATAAAATAAATTTTAAAAAACCCAAAAAACAGAATTCCAGTCAGCTCAAGTGTTTCTTCTGAGCAGTCTGGCATACTCTGACAAATGATCTGCAAACAGACCCACATTTTCTCAGCTACATCAGCTCAAAATTTCTTTGCCAAGCAGCTCTTGGGTGGCTGCTCAATTGCTGGCTGTTCTTCATGGGAGCCATGCTTTGACAGGAGATCTGCTTCCAGTGGGCTCTCCTCTCCCTTGGTTTGTTTCCTTGTGCCTGCATTTGCTGACCCTGAGTCAGGCATCACCCCATGGTTGTGAGAGCTGAGCCAGCACTGCACTTATTTCCTGAGAGCTGGGAGTAAGGCAGTGTACAGCAAATACAAGTGTAGCTGAGGGATTTTTCTCCTAGAAGATCTCTGTGGAAATATATTTGATGCTAGTCCCTGGTCTTCTCACCAGATTGTCTCCTCTCATGCAAGCATCAGCTTGATCAAGGACAGGCATGTTCTTATGGACCAAGTGAGGACATGGCTCCTTTTCCTGCTTGTGCTGTTGCATTTCCCCCATGGGGTTGCAATATCACATCCCCTTTTGCACTTTGGTTTTGATCTATGTCAGATGCAGGAGCCCAGCAGCCTCTGAAAGGTTTCTGCTATTGGCAGGTATTACTTTATCTGTTGTGGTGCCCAGCTTTTTACACCTTGTAAGTTCTAGATTAATTTTTGCTTTGGGAACACCACTTTAAAGGATGTGCTGCAGCAAGCATTGATTCCTGGCTCAGGACTTGAAGTTGTGCCTGTGTGATGCTCCCCAAGGTCTTGGTAAGCTTTCCAGGCAACAGGGAAGAGAAATTGCTTCTGAAAAGGGCTGAGCCATGTTTGTCCTGTGCCCAAGGAATTTGGGAAAGTTTAAATTATCTGTTCAGCTCAGGGACAGCTCCTTGCTGCAGGAGCAACACTGCTCTTCATACAGGGGGAAGGGGCTCATCCCTTGGTGTAAATCTTATAATTCTTCCTCTGGACACTCTCTGGTGACAAAGACAGGAATAGGTCAGGTTTGGTCTGAACTGGCTTGGTATTTCTTGTGAAAGAATCTTTTATTCTGGCACTCTGTGGATTTTTTTCTAGACAGGCCAGAAATTCCCTGTCCTTTTTGTGCTTTCTCTGCTCTTTGTCTGCTAGAATAACTGAGATGTGTTTCTCTTTTAGCTGCTTCTGTCCCTTCAAAGCCATGTACAGAGCAAGGACGGATTTCCTGCACCATCTTACTAAATGAATGGTTGATTATTCAACCAGAACACAGTCCCAAAAATACCAACTCCTCCAGCCACTGCCAGGCCCTTGCAGCGTGATCCAGCTGCCTTTCCTTCAGGTTTCCAGCATGCTCAAGGTAGACCTGGGGATCCTATTTCAATGCAATTCAAGACACATAGTTCTGCCTCATTGCCAGCCTCGCCAGCTCCTTCCCATCCTGTCATCCCTTGTCTCCTATTCCTGGTCCCTACAGCCCTGCATCCCACTTGCAGATGCTCCTTGCTCCTCTTGTTTGCTTTAAGAAGTTCCTCCCTGTGCCCTACCAGCTTGTTTTCACAGCCAGTGTATTTATTGCTGGCTGGCACACGCCAGCACTTGGACATACATTCAATTATCTTTGAACAATTTCCATTTACTCTGGTTTTGCTCTTTTCCCTTTCAGTTTCACTGAACACTGCCTGCATTTTCTCTGAGCTTTTTCAACTGCAACACAGCCTGTTTGTGTTCTCCCTGATTTTTCTCTTTCTTTTTTTTTTTTCTTTCCACATTTTCCATGTTTTCATTAAGCTCCCTCACTAAACTCTGGTGACCATTCCTCCACTGCTGTCCTTTCTGTACATTTGTACTGAAAAGGGTCCAAATTTAACCTCAGTGTGTTAAATGCTCCCTTCACCTGGAAGGAAATAAATGGTACAGGCAGATTGAGGTTTTACCTACTCTCCCACACCAAAATGTATTTCTTTTTGATGTACAGCAATCTCTCCCTTTCTCATGGTTTTACTCTTACCTGGCTTTCCATTAAAACTTTAATGCCGATGGAGTGCACTATGAGGATGATAAGGGTCATTTCTGCTTACTGTCAGCTGAAGGTGTTCTCAGGTATGGAATCTTCCCTGGGAGCATGCCTACAACTCAGACTGGCTGCTTTGGTTTTTTTTGGTTGTTCTCCCCTTCCCTCTTGTTGGTAAAACATGACTGCATTTGGGCCAACTCTTTAATAAAATCCCTTATGTTTCTGTAACAGAGACATTTGGATTTGTTGTCCACAAAGAGATGGGATATTGCTAGAAAGGAAAGGTTTCGATTGTCCATCTCTGGAATCATCCAGACTGGATGACTGTTGAAACAATGACTCTTCGTCAAAAGAGTCTTAGTCAAAATGACTCTTAGGCAAAATCTTCAGGAGCAGGGAAGTATTTGCAGCACAGAGGGACTCAAGCTATTTGGAAAGAAGCTGATTTAGGCACAGGAGAAACAGCATGAGGTGAGCTGTGCAGGGACACGTGGGGCTGGAGTTGGAGTGCTTCTCATGATAGTTCAAGTGGCCCTGTAATACACCATGGGTACTTCTGTGACTGCAGCACAGATACAACAGCCTGCCACACAGCAAAGGGCTCCTCACCTCCACTGTGGGCTCTCTGCACTGGTGTCCCTCGATTTAATCAACTTGTGGTCATCTGGATGAGAACCTGTGGAGATACCGTGAAATTTAGGATAGATGGCAGAGGGTGATTTACCGCCATGAGAACAGGAGCCACTTGTCTGAGCTGTCTCCTTCACAGCTCCATCAGAAACAGGTAGTGGGGTGAGTTATCACAAAGGTACCTTCTTTAAATGCTTTTCTTCCACCCAGCCACCAACATTTTGTGAGCAGAGCCACATGACAGAGACCTTTAGCCTTTCTCCTGTGAGTACCTGGGTATCGCTTACTTAGTGGGCAAGGAGCTAATTGAAGGGTAGTTAATGCCGTCAAGCATTGGGATGTATTTATATTTTTAACTACATGTAAGTGATTATCAACATTATAAATAATTACAGTCTGCCTCCCAGCCCCTCTGCTCCATTCCACCCTGCTAATTGCAGCGCTTAGATCTCAATGAGCTCATTATGTTTTGTCGATATTCAACTCTTTGGCTCGCTCACTTCGGAGGGACCGGGGGGACACAAATGGGAGCTAAAGATTGGAAATGCCAGGCTCCCAGGGATTTGAGTTAGCGATCATCGCTGCTTCATCTCTATGCACAATTTATTCAGCACTCCACCTTCCCTAATAAATTATAGATCCCTCCAAGGGAAGCTTTGCCAAGAGATGGGCAATTGCCTTGCTCGCGGGGGAGCCCATTCTGTGAGGTATTGAGCATCTCTGACATCTGGTCTTCGCAGGATTGGATCCCTCCTGCCCTTCCCCTCCGCCCGTCTCTTCCACCCCTTTTGGGAAGCATTAACCTTTTCACTGTGATGTATGCGAAAGGGCCACAGTCAGCAGTGGCAGCTCCTAATGGATTCTGTTTGTCTGGTTGTTTGTTTGTCTGAACTGCCTGCAATGCTGTCCAGACCTCTTGGAAAAGCAAGCCCAGAGTGCAACCAATGTTTTAATTAGCAGCAAAAGGCAGAGAGGCTTTTAAAGGAGAACAGTGTTTGAATTCAGAAGTTAAGAGCAGATGAATGTGGGACAGGGGAACTTGGGATTCAGTCCAGCTGAAGACAGCGGTGCCCTTAAAGAGAAGCCAAATTTTCAGTCTCAGGGCAGAGTGGTGAATGGTGAGCTGGTTAAAGTGGTTCTTTTGGGGCTTGTGGGCCACAGAGTGGTGATTTTGTGCCCCTTACTCTTCTTCCTGGGAATAGAAAAGGAGCAGAAGCTTTTCATAATTGCCTCACTAAGGACTGAGAAAAAACATGGTGGAGAGTGCTCCTACACAGCAAGATCTGAGCCTAAGGAACTGAGTTATAGTGCAACCCTTTGCTGATCCCTCCATCCTCAAAAAGGTTCAACTCTCTTTTCCCCTGGTCTCATAGCTGTTTTCCCTAATTCTGTCTTAAGATGGAGATGGCACTGCCTCTCCAGGAGATATTTTTCCAGTGCTTCACTAGTCTTATCACTGGAAAGCTTTCCCCTAAGTCTAATCTTAATCTGTTTTATTGTAAATTGAGGCCATTGCTTGTTCTCCCATCACCAGCAGATGCTGAAAAGTTTATCCTGTTCTACAGCAGCTTTTTCTTATTTGCACAATCTCTATCACCATTCCTTGGCCCAAAGTCCAGAAATCTTTTCACCTTTTCTTCCCTGGACTTTCTGTACTCCTGATCAGCCTTTATTTAAGCCCTTGAAGCATCCAGACAATGAAGCTGAAATTAAACCTTCAGGAGCTTCAGGAGCTTTGTGGTCCTACAGCAGGCAACCTCTGCTTCCCAAAAAGCCTGGCATGCAGCTGGCAGCTCATCCACGCAGCTCTGCAGGGACCAGAGGTGCTGCTCGCTGAAGAGACAGTCCCAGCCCTCTGCAGCAGGGCCACAGCTGCAGCAAACATCCTTTGGCATCCGTGGGTGAATATTCCCCAGTGATCCATGTGAACACCAGAGGCAGAGGAGCGGCTCTGAGAGGGAGGAGCTCTCTCCAGGTCTCAGCAGAGGCTGGTGCTGCTGTGTCACCTGAGCTGGGGACCAGTGAGTCTCCTCCAGGATGATACTGGAACTTGTGAATAGAGGCAAACAGTGCTCCTGGAATTATTTAATGTTGGTAATAAGGAAATAGAGATAGGCAACACAAGCAGAGAGTGAGACTGTGCCAATAGCAAAATAGGATAGGTTTAATAGAAGAGTCACATGAAGTAATTTAACCAGAGGCTGCTGATTAAATTATAGTCACAAGCATGCTGCTATGAAGCCTCTTTTCACCAAGGATGGCAGTGGCTATAAAGCTGGCCCACCACTCAGTGCTCACTTCCCTCACAAGAACTTCCTCTGAGATGCCCCTTTCAAAATTCAAGGGCCACTCCTACGCTGACTGTACAGCAAGACATTGCCAGCTGCTCCAGGAAAGCTGGTTGCTGTGACAATGACAGGAGATGGTGCATCTCAAGTTTGGCAATGGCTTATTCCCATCAGAGGAACATGGGGAAGAGGCAGGCAGTGGAGAAGGGGAGAGCTGCAGACCTTTCCAGCATCTTTCTGTGGACACAGTCCTGCTGCTGCCAGCAGCCCTTCCCCAGGGGACATGATGTAGGAAAACAACACAGCTTGAGTGAGAAGCTTTTTAGAAAGGGCTTTGTGACAGCAGTCAGAGGAGTGTTATTTGTGGCAGGGACTATATATAACTATATTTGTGTGTGTGTAGATTATATATATATATATATATATATATATATATGCATAGCGCCTTATCACTGCATTCCAGCTTGAATATTAAACACAAAGAAAAAATCAAAGGGTTTAGAAAAAGCTAAATTTATCTGGGAATGGGAATTATATTAGCAAAGAGGCAATTAATTTAGGAGTGGTGGAGATTATAGTAATATTTTACTTCTTCCCTACAAAGACAAAAATATCATTAGTTTCTATACCTACCAGTAATAGCTCTAATCCTCTTCTTACCTTCCAGCACCCCCTCTCTGGAGTGACCACCTATGGTGAGGTGTGTCCAGCTGATGTGGGGGGAGCTCTGGCCCAGCTTTGTGTCCCTGCTTTGGGGAGGAAGCCCCGCAGTGCAGATAACCTGAGTGTGGGATGGACCCTTCACTCTGAGGGAGCAGCGAAGGCAGAAATGAGGTCTTGGCATTCATGGCCTGATGCCTCTTCCTTCCAGCATTACTTCATTTAGCTCTGGTTGTCCCCTCACCCTTTAGTGCCACTCACTCCAAAGCAGAACACCCCAAAAGCCCTTCAGCACGGACCCCTCCCTTGCTCTGGAGCCTCTGGGCCACCCCAGCCCAGCCTGGTCCTTGCACAGGGGGCAGCAGCCCTGTCTCTGGTTTGGCCAGGCGCAGTTCCCATTGCAAAGCCAATCCCTGGCTCTTCTTTGTGCTCTGGCAGCCCTGGAAATACTCCACTCCCAGCAGAGCTCTGGGCTGCCTGCAGCCTGCCCAGCAGTGCCTTATTCTGAATCAATACTTGCAGATACTGGAGATAACTCAGGCAGAGAAATACATTAACGTAGACAAAGAAACAAAGATAATGATATTTTTTCTTCCCTCCCCTCCCTTTTTTTTCTTCTTCCTTCCCCTCTCCCACAGAATAAAATTTTAGTTTCCTCTCCCCCCATCCTCATTTCTATGACCTGCACTTAGCAGAGCTCCAGACTCTTGAATTATTTCACGGTTTTCAATAAAGCATTAAATCTTTTTTAAAAACTGCTTGTTTTAATTGAAAAAATTTCAATCAATCAATTCACCCCTTCTCTACCCTCTTGCCTTCCTCCCCTCCCCCAAACAGACCCATTTGCAGTAAATAATCTGTAGCCAGACTTTCTGCTCTAAAGAAATAAATAATTCTGAATTTGCTGAATCCCGCCTGATCTCCCAGCTTTAAATCACTGCACTTTGTACTGAGCTCAGCTGAAATGCTGAACACACTGAAGCATGACTATTACTTGGAGATTGCAAGTGTTTTTAAAGGCACAGCCTCTGAGGCCATGGTCCTTCTGCCTCGCAGGACAGATTGAGAGAGGAGCTAAGCCAATTCCTGAGGATAAGTGGTCCCTTCCCTGCATTTGGCCCAATATAAATGCAGGTGGTGCCTTTTCTTGACTTAACAAAGCCTGGCTGAAAGCAGGATAAATCCAGTGTGTCTCTCAGCAAGTTCTTAAGAGGCATCTTGACTTAGACCATCTCATAGCCATTGGACTGAGTCTTTTATCAGCTGGGAGACCTCAGGTAGGTTTCAGGAGATCATCTACATCTGCTCACACTGGAGAGCAGACTCCCATGTTCCCAATGCAAAAAGTTCCACTTGGACACAGCAGAACCTGTGGTATCCCAGCCAGGGAAGGAAGGTGCCCTAAAATCCCAGTGAATCCTGCAGTCACTGCCACCATTCTTCAATTTTCTTTATCTTTACTCAACAACTTTAAACCCAGCTACACGCAGGCTTCTGGCACAAGGGAACACTCGTGTTTCTTAGTTCCTCATACTTCTTAGTCAATCTCATTTCTTAATTTCTTCTTTTTAGGATTGCTCTTGTCAAAGCCATTGACTGTGCCCCATCTGACAATGGAAGCTGCATCTGAAGAGGGAAAATGCAGCACACAACAGATTACTGATGCCTGGTTGTGATTTATACAACTCAGGAGCTTCCAGCAATTTAGGGATGAGAAATGGTTTATCCACACTTCGGTGTATCGAAACAGTCTTTCTACCATTTATCTCAAAACTGATTTTGTTTGGGTGGTAGTAAATGTTACGCCCAAAGCCGTGGGTGGAATGTCTAGTGGGAACTTCCAGACCTGGAACAACAGGGATCATCGTGTTTCTGAGCTGAGATGTGAGGAGTAAGAGGATCCCCAAAGAGTTCAGCTTATGATTTTCCAGTGTATTTTGGGGCGTTTAATTACAGTTGGAAAGTATTGTACTGTTCTTGCATTTCCAACTAAGCTGAAAACAACTGTTAAGGCTTTGTTTTTCATGCTGTTTTTCCCCCGTGCATTTGAGAACATTCATCAGCGATAGAAGAAGGTTGTGAATGCTGGATTTTCACTTGGAAATCTCTTCCACTGTCTTCATCCCTTCTCAGCACATCAGAGAGAATCAGCTCTGTAATTTTCATTGACTGTGTAAAGAGCTGAGGTCAGCTAATCCACAAGGGCTCCTTCCCAGAGCTGGCAAGTAACCAGAATTAAACAATAGCAAAGATCAGAAACGTTAAAATCACAAAAGAGACTCATCCTATGTTTTCCTGCTAGTCTTGTTAAAAATCCATCAGACATTAATGTGAGACCAGTAAATTCAGGCCCAAATTAATTTTGGGACAGTTTGATAGAAGTTTCTACAATCAGTTTTTAAGTGCATAATTTTAACAGTATACCAATTTACAAAGTGAAGCTGATGCAGTATTTTAATGAATTAAAATGTACCGATGCTGAAATCCATTCTTTCAGGGTCTTTTTCTTTTTCAGCTGTGAGCTTGGTCCTGACTTCTGTCCCTCAGAAAACCTCATCAGGAGTCAGCAACTCTAAGATATTTAATAAACCATTTTCTTTGGTCATTTTATAGTTTAGGCCAAATTACCATTTACAGGAGGGCCCATTTCCATCTCCCACTTGTGTAGTGGGACCATAAGATGGACAAAATGTCACTTGTGTGGAGCAATGTGAAGATGGCATGAGGATAGTGGAGCAGCAGTCGGAGGTGTCCCTGTAAAATCATGCTCTCAGCTCTGGGAAGGGCACGTGGATTCAGAGTGAAAAGGACTGTGGCCCTGTGGCATTCCTAGTGTTACTTTGCTGGAGTCTGAGAGCCCTCGCTGTCCCTGTGCTTGCTCAGGGCACCCTGAATTCCCTGTACCTGTCTGTGTGTCTCGAATCTCATGCTGAGCCAGGTGCTCCCTGCTCATGGCCACAGGTGTGGCAGCCACTCTGCAGCTCAGTGTCACGGGCAGGTTTCCAGCAGCAGCAGAATGTGCTCACTTGGGCACTTCCCTCACAATTTGCAGAGCTGGGGCACACTGGTGTTCCCCCACACTCTGCTGCCCCTGGATGCTCTGTCCAGCCACTGGCTCCTGTGCAGCACCTCCACCCTCTTGTCTGCTCCCCGTGCCCAGGTGTTAGCTGGGACCTGCCTGTTTCAGTTCAGCTCACGAGGACAAAAGCGATGGCTGATATTGAAATGAGTTCATGGGAAACACAGCGTGGTCCCTGAGCACAGTCCCTCTGGCAGAGATAAAACAGTGCTCTCCCAGATCCCTGTTCTCCAGCCTCCTCTTTCAGAGCAGGAGCGAAAATTACAGGCCTCTGATTACTCAGGGAGAAGAGCGCACAACTCCCATCTTCGTAATTTCTTCCACCACAATCAAGCATTTCAGGAAAAGGGCCTGAAAGCCTGAAATAGTCGGTCAGGGATCTTTCCGCCTGGTTCCTTCCCTGATAACACACAAGAGGAATAAAAATGAAGGCTCGTCATTGCTGTTACCTTTTGCTTCCAAAAGCATCTGTCCCATGTGGGATCAGGAGCTGGGGCTGTTGGGAATGAAAATGCTCTCCTTGGGGAAAGTCCCTCTGGTTTTCCAGGTTGGCAGTTCAGGGCATTTATAGATTTTTAGGCTGGATGGTCTGGCTGCATTTCTCAAGTCTGACCTGCTGACTACCATGAGAGGGAGTCCCCAGTAATTCTCATACTGAGCCTGGCTCTTACACTGGAACCATGGAAAGCCCAATCTCCTCCCCATACTCCCATTTTAGAAGCTTCCACCATTGATAAAGATTTTGAAATACATGAAAATACATTCAAACTAAATTTTGAAATACATTTTGAAATACATTTTTTGCAATGGCAGCTGTGCTAGGCATTGGGAACATTTTTTCCCTAGAGTGAGTCCCAGGGAAGGATGCATCATCAGCACCCAGACTTGCAGGATGTTAAATGCTGGTGAAAAGCCTTGGAAGCACACCCTCCTTCACCACCAAGTCTCTATTTTTTTAACACTTTGCTTGGAGTGGGCCCCCCCAGGAGATGAGATTGGGGCAGCATCTGTTTATTAGAGAGCAGTGTCAGCACAGTGAAACAAAATAAGTAAGTAACTGGTGAAAACAACTCTGCTGCAATAGAGGACTAGCTCTGATCAGGCTTGGCATGATATAACATGGTGGTTTAAAGCCCTGTAATGCCATTTTCCATTAGAGCTCTTGTTCAAGTCAGGAAGGGGTTTGATCCATTGATGGAAGCTGTTATAAACGGATGAGAAAACCTCATCCATATTTCTCTTGAGACTGTATGAAGCTGACAGTATGCTCTCTGACCACAGTCATCTGGGACTCTCCCAAACAAAATAACCCTTTTCATAAATAACAGGATCGTTGTGGTGGACTGAGATTTGCTGTAAAATTCAGTTGCGTCAAACAAAGAGCTTCTTCTGGTTTTTAATTTGAGCTATTAAAAAGATTCATTTTTCTCTTTGTTCTCATTTTCCTTACCCTCTTTCTTCCTTTCCATTTTTTTTTTTTTTTCTTCCTCTGTGTCTGTCTTTAGGATAACTTAAAGCTGTTTGTCTGAAACAAAAGACTTGCGTGGGTCTGGTCAGTGGTGCCTCTGGACTGAATGGTCACATTTCAAATCCTACTTAGGACTAAACTTGGATGAATTCCATAAGCTAATAACCCAGTGCAGTCTTTCAAATTGATGGAGGTGCCGTCCTCTAGATGAGACATAAAACCAGAGATCCAATCTGCTTGGCAGAGACCCCACAGGACTTATCAAAGATGAGTGGGGGCTGCTAACTGTTTTGCCCTTGTCAAATCCTTACCACCATCACGGTTTCTCTTCCCGTTCCAAAGCAATGACACTGGACCTTATGAAAATGAGATTGTGAATTTGAAGGAGCCATCCTTTTTTCTAATTATTTAAAGCAGTTTGCAGTGTCTGGCAGAAGGAGAAAAGAGAGATAATCCACTCACTTGAAAGTGGAATGACCCTGAATTTCAAAAAGCAAAACAAAAGCGAGCGAATGGTGCCACCATGCTCTGCAGCAGTGACATTATTAAAGGATCAGTGAGCTATTAAAGCAGCAACATTTAGTACCTCCCCTAATGACTTGTACTGCTAACTGGTTTCCAAATTGAGATTTTTATTGCCTCCATGCACAGACAGAACAAGGCTCTGTCTGCACTTCCAGAGGCTCGAGCTTAAGCAGACTGCTCACAATAGGCTCAATGAATTGTGTCAGCTGAAAACTAGTAATGGCTTGTGAGAGTCCCCACTCCTCTGTCCTCCTTTCTTACCAGGGCGGGAAGCTTTGGGCTGTGGGGCATGGTAGGGATCATAAACATGCGGGATTTTGCAGAGAGCCCAGCACGATTCTTGAACCTCCTAGCATCTGTGAAATTTGGCAGAGTTGTGCATAAACAGACTGTCCTGAAATCTCCCCAAATCTGCTGATGCCATTCACAGAGTGAATGCTGTGAGAAGGGCGTTTGCAGGAGGGACACTTCCAGGTAGAAATATGGAGCATGGAGCAATGAGACTATGGAGGAGGAAGAGAGATGAGAGGGAGCTGCAGATGCTAGTGAAGGTGAAGATACACCCAGCTGTTTCCATCATCACCCTCCCAAATACATTTTGACTGTCTTGTATGAGCTGAGCTCCCATGATGGGACTAGCTGGGAAATGGCCTTCTGTCAAGTGCAGTTCAGGCTAGGAAGGGAGCTCCTGTGGGCACACAGCACATGTGATTCCAGATAGGAAGCTGGTTAAAAACCAACCAACCGACCAAACCACGCAGCAGAAGTGGGTTTGGGTTGCAGTAGCTGTTATTTACGTGCCCAGGATATACTGTAAGCCAAAGTGGAGTTCGAGCCTTCCATGCACAGAGATAAATGCAAATGTTATTGCTTTAATTTGTTTTCCTCTACTGGTTCTGCACACACGTGCTGCTGGCACTTGCTGAGGGAGCCACGCCAGCTCTTACCCAGGCTGGACAGTCACAGGGAGAGACTGATGCTGCTGCTCCTGTTTTTATGTATCAGGTGCCTGATTTCCATGACAGAAACCACTCATCCCTTGCAGAAGTGACAGGCAGAGAAGAGGGGGCAGGATGGCTGGAGAGACTCATATTAGAACATGCACATTTTTTATCCCATGCTGGTTTGAGTCTCTTTTCATCATTGCTGACTGCAAGTTATTCCCATTTTGTGACTTTTTGGTGGACGTATTTTGGTGGCACTGCATTTCCAGTTTCTTCACGCTCTCTATCTATCTGTGTGTCCATGCTCTGCAAAATGCCCTTACCTTTCTCAACAATCTTAAAAAACAGGTCTCTGTGGGTTGAAAAATATGTTCAGAACTGTAGGAAGATGGGGTGAAGCAGTCAGAGAGGGCCTTTTATGTTCCCTTACCCAAGCTTCATGCAGCACCAGTTACACCTAAACCATTCATGTCTGCTGTGGGCTTAACCTGTTCTTTAATACCTCTGGTCTGGACATTTCCCGACGTGCTAAGGCAGGTTATTCCAGTGGTTAGCTGTCCTTAGCTTCAGAAAGCTGTTCCTGAGACCTGAGCTCAGCAGTGGAACTGGATTCCTGCAGGTTGGGGTTAAGGCAGAGTTGCAAGGCAGGAGCTCATGGAGCCACTTCCTCGGCTGCACCCACTGCCATCCAAGGGCTTCCTCCCCCAGGACAGCAGGTTCCCTCCGTGCAAACAAAAGCAATGCAGAGAGACAAAGAAAAGGGCAGCAGGGCCACTTCTGGCAGAGGAGCTTTCTGAGATTGCCACAGACAAAATGTCCTAGAGACTTTACTGAGTCCAATTACCACTTTATGTCTTTAAAGTGACGAGTAAATGAAAGAAACTACAAGATCAAGCCATGTTAGTCTTCTCAATCCCTTAAGTGTCTGACAGCCCTCTCCCCTTCCTGGCTTCCTCAGACTACTCTGAACTCTTAACCTTCGCCACTGCTTTGAGCCCACATCTGCAGCAACCAAACTACCCCCAGCCATCCCCAAATTCCAGAAACAATCACAAAACACTTTCAGAGCAACACTGCCCTCCCTTGAATCGCTAAACTTTAGGCTGTCTCCGACTTTCCAAACCTCCCTGCACGCAGGGCTGGTCTCACCAAGCAGTGCTGGTAGGATGTGAGGGGAGCTCGCTGGGCAGTGCCACAGCTGGGGAACAGCCAGTGCTGATCCACAGAGCTGGTGCTGATCCACAGAGCTGCCTCTCCCTGTCCATGCAGACAACAGCTGGGAGCACCAGCTGCTGAAGCTCTGCCCTGCTGCTGGCCAGGAGAACAGAGGTGCCCGCAGCACACGCGGTATCAGGATCGAAACGAGCGTGTCACAATAGACCCTCAGCAGGGACAGGTCCATGGAACCATCCCCAGGCACAGAGGTGGGAGCTGGAAAATCAGGACAAGATCATTGGAGAGAAAAGCAGTGTCAGGAGTCACTGTCAGCCAGGAGACCTGACTGCAGCACTGGCAGAGCTGGTGGCTGGATTTTTGCAGAAGGCTGTCACATCGGTTCGACCTTCCTTAGAAATACATAAATAAACAAGAAAGAGACCTCACAGTGATGCGTGAACCTGATGTCTCATGCTCACTTGTTTTGATGTGTCTAATGTAAGTGGGCGGGTAATAAAAGCTTCATTTAGAAGCCAGTGTCTTCAACAGCACTGCTGGAAGCCCCTGGGATGCTGCACTTCTGGAATTTTCCTCTAATGGAAACATCAGCAGATAACTAATGATAAAGCAGAACATGCATACATGCACACAGAACAACCCAGCAATGGTTTATCTCCCTGGACTGCTGGGTGTTGGATGCAAAGGTCTCTTCAGAGTCCCCAGGTTCTGCAGCAGCAGCCCTGCTGAAATGACCATTTGGGGCAGTGCCCTGGAGTGCTATGTGGTTATTGCAGCCTGGGTAGGCATCAGCTCAAAACAAGCAAATAAAGGAGCCTTCAGCCTCCTTCAGCTGTGGATAATGGAGTCCACGGGATATCTCCCAGCTGGACATCACCCTGTAGATGATAAGGAGATGCTGCTCTGTAACAGGCAGACTTAATGATGGCTTTTCTCATGAGCAGCAGATTCACCCCATGAACATGTTGTCTGGGATATTGTTTTTTAATGCAATCCACAGGTTATTCAACTTCTTTGTAAGCAGCTGAGTCTTCAGGAACGTCTGGTTCCTGTGCCCCTGAGGTCTTCATAGCAGCTTTGATGTGCAGCACCTGCCTAATGCTGGGATTAGCTGAAGGAGAAATAGTGGCTAGTGAGGAGAGAAGACACATCAGAGTTACTGCTGAACTCGTTAAGGTAACCTACTGTCCTTCCAGGTCAGTGCTAAAATCACCATTTCAGGTCCTGAATACAACACAGGGAAAGAACAGTGAATTCTCCCATGACACTCTGGGGGTCAGAGCTAAAGGTGTGAGGGCTACAGCATTAATCCCAACCTTCAGTACACTGGTCCATGGCAGGTTCACACCATGGTGTAGCTGACCTTGTATCCTGGATACAGAAATACTGCCTGTATCCAAGCATTTTAAGGTAATTATTTTCCCTGAATGTGGAGATTGGAGGGCCCCTTTTGTCTAGTGTATTACTTCATGAGAACCACAGGGATCCGCAGCCAGGCGTGGGGGGAAAGGGAGATTGTTTCCTCCTGTCTGTGTTTTTATGAAGCATCTGCCTCTGAAAACAAGAAGCAAACAAGATGACCCCAACCTTATTTGCCTGCCTAAGTCATGTTTGCCTGAAGCCTGAGCTCTGTGGGATGGTTGATGTAAAACTTGCTCTTGCATTAAATAGCAGTAACTTACCTTTAGACTCTGCTTTTATTACTATTATTATTTTTATTTTTTTTTCTAAATGCTCCTTAATTAAAAAATCACAGATATGAAGCTTGGAAGAAATGTGGCCAGGACATTCTTGGATTACTACAGGCTGAACTCCTTGGTGGAGGGACCACTAGCACCTACTCCTAAAACTCGGTAGGTCAGAAAGCAATTTCTCTTGCTTTATCCAGGCTGCTTTTTTAATACATTTCATAACTAAACTTCAGTGCTGCTGCGTTATGGCTTTATAATAAGTGCTAGTCTAACTGTGCTTATTTTATTGAAATTCCATTTGGAAATAAAGCATTTATGATCAGGAAAGATACCTGGTTTATGTCTGAAAAAATATTCAGAGGATTTTGGAGATATCAATATCTTTCCTGAATTCTGTCTGCTGTACACCAATCTCACACCAGTATCTTTAATGGACTTACCCTTCATTTATCTCCTGAGAGCGAATCAGACCCGCTTTTATTTCGCAAAGTTTTAGTTCTGGAAGTGAAAACTTTTTCAGCGCTTCAGGAAGCTACTGGCAAGCCTGTGCTGAGGCAGAGTCCTCCAGCTCCCCTTGGAGCTGCTGCAGTGCTGGCAGGTTCCTTCTGCCAGCCCAGCTGGACACTTTACCCAGGACCCCCTCTCGTTCTGAGCCCTTACTCCAGTTTCACAACCAGCTCAGTGGCTGTTAGTCCAAAAATAAGTGTGACACGAGGTCAGGCACTGGTGAGCAAGGCACAAAGGCATGAAATGCCCATGCCTGGCTCCCTGCAGCACTGCTGGTCCTTCCCTGGTGTTGGCCAACCGTGCCCTTTCAGTGTTCCTTAGCTTGGGGTGAGGAGCAGGGGAGATACCACTGAGCTGTTCATGGAGAACTAGCACTCCTTGGGCTGGGAAAGCTGTGTGACAACATGAAGAGGGCAGCAGAGCAGGACCCAGAGCACCTGTTTCATGGGAAACATCATATTCAGTATTTGCCTCTGTTCTGAGAAAACGGCAATAATGCCTCCAAACTGAAAAATTTCAATTGAATGCATTTGGACCAATTGGAATGTTTCATTTGGGTTCCAACCCTTAACAGCACAACCAAATATTGTTTCTATTTTGCAATGGAAAAGGCAATTTCAAATTGGCAAGGGAGGCAGCTGAGCCTCGAGATTCCTTCTACCTGCTTTTTTCCTCCCTTAAAAGAGTAGCTGTGGGAATGTTCCTTGTTTACAAAGAGACACTTTCCTGCTGAAGATTTTCTAGTGATGTGTAAGATGGATGTTACAAATATCAGCCCAGACCAGAGAGCAATTGCTGGAGTTCCTTCTGCAGCCTTTAAAAATCCTCTCATTGCAGCCATTCTGGCAGTTCCTTATACATGTGGTCAGAGCCAGGCTGCCTGTGTTAGGCCTGCTTTGAGCCCGTCTCCCTTTTCTGTTTGTGATCTTGACACCACAGTTCAGGCTGGCTCAAGGAGGACTGTCAGCACTGCAGTTCTGAATGCTCTTATCTGCAGAGACCTGCAGGGTTAGCAGAGAAAAGCATGCAGCATCTTCCTCTCCTCTGGAAATTGAATGTATCATTTCTCTCAGACTCCCAGGGGCCACAGCCTCCAAGGCTAAAAACCCACAACTATTACTGAACCTAATTACCACCTGACAGCAAAGTGCTTTTCCATAGCATCATTCAGTTACCTCATCAAAAGGAATGTTTGTTTGCTTCCTTCATTTTAAATTAAAGAACCACTGACAGTGGTAACTGAAGCATTTTAATCTCATCAAATATCCATGTCCATCTCTATAGAGACAGCCACGCCAGCAGGGAAAGATACACATCTCTAATCAGGTTGCACAGAGTAAATTTTTCTTGTTCCTCCACCAGAGCCTAATGCCACGAGGGATCTTTTGTTTGGGGGCTGCTACTTCACAGTAAAATCCTAAATACGGTCAATGTTCAGCCCTAAGCCAACAGATGTTTAAGGAATAGATTTTTAAAGATTCATGTTGTTAATTTCCTGATGGATTTCAAATACCGGCTTTTCCCTGTAAGTAGATAAATGCCTTCTATTTGTATCCTGGGCTTTGTCACCTGACATTTGATCAGAGCCATATATATATACATACACCTAAAATGTACACCAGTGAAATGAAATTGTTCTTTGAATCTGCAATTTGTGTTAACTGCAATCCTCTCCATAAAGAATTCTTGCAAACTGTTGGGAAACAGAAGGGAGATGGCTGTGGCTTTAAATATGCCTTGGCTAGGCAGTGGCACTAGGAAAGGACTGGAATATGTAAAATGATACTAAATATCTGTGTAATCAGGACTAATTATATGGCACGGTTATTAGTGGAAACAGGACATGTTGTGCCCACAGTTTATGAAAATGTATTAAAACATTACTGGATTTCACGTAGTCATTGAAAGAAAGCTGCAGAGTTAATAAACGTGTAAGAGACAACTAATTGCCTGCTTTGTCCCAGACTAGGACAGGCAGAACAATTTCTGTTTGAGGGAATTAGTGCAGCCAAAATGTATTAGAATGACAGGCCTGGAAATAGCAACAACCTGCAACACTTCCAGAGTACATCTGACTGTAAGGAAGGAAGTGTTTATGTTGGAATCACCATGTTTTGGAGAAAGAAATTGAGGCACAAAAAGAGAGAGGTGGACCTGAGGGTCAGAAATAGGGCTGGCACCCAAATTCAGGCACCTTCACAAGAGCTTTGTCCATGCAGTCAGGCTGTCAGAGAACAGCCATCCTACAGCATAGGCAATGCAGGCAGTTCAGTGGGAATGGAATCAGGACCATCTGGAGTAAGAGGCAATACCTGATGCAACAGCTCTGGTTACAGAACAAGATTGAGGCTGGAGGTGGGGCACCCTCTGCTACCGAAAATGCAGCTCATTTCAAGGGTCAAGAGAAATAACTGTATCTGTATTCTGTGTATAATGTGATTATGTGCCTGTAAGTGAATCCAACTGGCTGGCTGGACCTGTGGGTAAATTCCCTTGTCCTTGCATACAGGAGCCCAAATGCCACCTGTAGATCAACATATCACAGAATCACAGATTGGTCTGGGTTGGAAGGGACTTTAAAGATCATCCAGTTCCATCCCCTAGATGGTGGACCTTCCACTAAACCAGGTTGCTCCAAGCCCCATCCAACCTGGCCTTGAGCACTTCCAGGGATGGGGAATCCACAGCTTTTCTGGGAAACCTCTTCCAGTGATGGAGCCCAGCACAACTCCTCCAGCTCCTCCCAGAACCCTTCAGCCCCTTCCCTCTGACTGAGCATCCTCCAGCATCCCCCCAGCTCCCCTTGGAGTGAGCCCAGTGACCACAGAGTTTCCCACAGCCTGCAAAGGCAGGTCAGGTTTCAAGCAGTAACCCCAGTTTTCCCTGCAGTCCTCATGGCAGGGAGACCCTGTGAATCCCAAACAAACACCCAGTTCACAAAGATAATGTCTGCTGTTATCAGCATGCTAAGTAATTATTTTTCTGAAGGTGATTGTCTGAGGCAAGGTAGGAAAGCATCATTGACTCAGCTGAGGAGGGCAAGGTTAGAATATTTTCCTCTGTGAGCTAATGAATTAAAAGCCTTGCTGAAAATGCTGGATGCTCTTTGGAGTGACAGGCCAGCAGGCCCATGAATTTCTAGCAGGGCAAGAGAGAGCTCTGTGCTGCCTGCAGAAGCTGCTGGAGAAGAGAGCACTGTCATCTAGCTGTGCTTGAGAGAGGCTCAGAGAGCCCATCCTGGACACTAAGGCAGCTCTCTAAGAGGGGGGTTAAGTGGGCACAGAGCAGGAGAGAGAAGTGCAGAAAGGGGCTGTTGGACAGCAATGAAGGTTCATGCCCTTCCTCTCCTCTTGTTCTTTTCCTAAGCTGTTCAGTGACCAGGGTTCCACTCCCAGTGCACTCACTGGAATCCATTCGAGTGGGGCTCCCTTTGATGCTGCCAGTGGCACAGGGAGCTCTTCCTCTTACTGAATCTCTGTCCTGTTCTCACCTCTTTCTACTTGTGCCAGAGGAAAGGTTAAGATTTCTTGGGCTGAAAGTGTGAACTGTCCTCCTCTGAAAGGAGGATGGTAAAAGGTGAAAAATTTGTTAGAGATTAAGACACAGCAGAGTACAGCTGTTACAGGGAATGACTAAGGGAGAAAAACAGAACTTTTGGTTAAAAATTCACAAATGCCAGTCAGCTTGCCCTGCCTGAGGCTCATCCCTTTGCCCTTATCGTCATTTCTCTGTTCTTTCCCTCTGGATCCCTGGCTGCAACAAAGCCCTGCTCCAGCACAGCATCAGCAGAGATCTTCCCTCTTTAGACCACTGACATTTTTTCTCTGAGAGCCACCAGGTCCATGTTAATCATATTCTGGACACACTGAATTTCAAATTCTAGATGCCCTGAGTGTTTAAACAGCTCTGGCAGAGGTTAGGGAAGATGGGTTTTGGACAGAGACAGCATGGGTATCCTGAAAAATGCCACCTGGGCCTTGCTGGTGGAGCATTCTGCAGCTCACGTCTGCCCCATATTTTTCTGTTGGTAAAACCCAGGTTCTCTGCTCACAGAAGTGCTGGAAAAGAAATTCCTTCCTTTGTGGGAATCTCAGTTGCTGCACTGATACATATGAAGGAAAAGCCCAGGAGAAGATGAATAATTCCAAGAGCTAGGATTTGATGGCATGTGGCAAATAATGCCTGGGGCCACACATTGAATGAAAAAAGGACAGAACAAAATATTGACTGGCCCTTCATTAATTGCCGTCTGTCCATCGTGCCCTGAATAAAGCAGCAGCCTTGTTGAAGAAAAAGTAGGCTGTGATGAGGTAATTAAAGACCCCATCAGGAGGCATATCTGCCAGGAGGTTGAATTAAAATTGCTCTGACAGCCTTTATTCTGGCAATTCCTCCTTTTGCTGCTTGACTTTGCAGCTCTAATGATGATGTATGAGAGCACAGCTGCGTCTCCAACAGGCTGGGTCTGCCCACGGGACCATCCCACCATCCTCACAGGCCATGGGCACTGTCTTGGCACCACACTGGCTGGGGATGGGGAAAGCCTTTGTGTGTGGGCACAGTCTGACCAAAGGTAGGTCCTTCTACCTGGACAACTCATTTTGAGCCCCATATGGACACTAAACAGCTGTGCCCAGAGCTTGTGTGGCTCTGATACCATCCCAGGGCTGTGCTGCTCTCTGGCATGTGCTGAGTGCAGGTCCTTCTGCCCCACTGGGAATGCTCTCCCCATGTTCCAGAAGAACTCCCCTCTACACTTTCAAGCTCAGGATTTTTGAGGTTTCACCTACATCTGGTTGTGTATTCTCTGACCTGGCCATGACTGAGGTGAGAGTAGGGAGTGAAGCCACCTCCCTGCTTTATTCCCGAGAAGCTGTTTCCATCCCCAGCTCACTTCTCCTAAACTTAAATTATTGTTTTGTTGTCTTTTCTCCCACCATTTTCAGTGGTTAAGAGGAGAGCAGAATGTCATAAACAGAAAAAATGCTCCAGACCAAATGTGAAAGGTCAGCAAAACCTCTTACAGTTTGTAGAATAGGGAGGAAATGGAGTGAGGGCAGCAAAACAGAAGAGTCAAACAGCTTCAATTTGATTTCCAGGTCTGTAAATTGTATTACTAATGGGAGCCCGACTAAGGTTTAAAGGCAAATTATATGTTTTGCCAAAAAAAAAAATAATTTTGGGGGATTTTCCCCCTTTTTCTATTGGTAATTATAATCTGTCAGCTCGCTCCCACGTCTGCACATTTTATGCAACTCTTGATGCTTGTAGCTGTCACTAAAGAACACCTTCCAGGATTTGAACATTGACTTTGCATGGGTTCAGTGAAAAGGATTCATTTACAGAGTTTAGAGATGTGCTGTGCTTGACCAGCTCCCAGCAGAGGCTTCACCAAAATTCCTCATTACAACAATTAGCTTCTCAAACACTTAGGAATGAGGCTGCCAGCTGCAGGGATTTTACCCTGGATTTAAGCACGTGCACACTAAGCACATGCAAACACCCAAATACATGTCCAGCTTGATCCTGCTCTTGGAGACTCCCTGAACAGAGGGTGTGTAAAAATACTTCAGGATGGGGAACTGGTGTGCCTGATGGGGGCCTATCAGGCAAAAAAAATCTGCATTACTGTATGAAGTAGACTGGGTCCGCGTTAACAACCCCTTTCAAAATGAAGGTGCTGTCAGCTGTTTTAATTTAATTTACTCCACCTTAATTTACTTTTTGGAAATGAGCTAAATGAGTAAATTGAATTATGGCTACTTTAACTCTGAAGGAGCATATCACACAAGAGCTTGCTGTGGTTTCACTAATCAGCTTTGCATTTAAACCCTAAATGTATTTAGATTAGCTCTCACAGGCATCCTCACATAGGTATGCCTGCAGGTACCCACCTGCTTTCCTTCTCCTTCCCTGGTCTTCTTGCTCTGAGGAAGCCAGGGCTCAATAAGCAGATTTACAGCATTTGTGTTACTTCATGCATCACCCTGGCCTGGGATTTTCCTGCTCTGAAAGCAGAGACAGGGACCTACGTGAAGGGTGGGTTGACATGGATAATGTCTGATGTACATAGCACGTTAATCCCAATATCATAACTTGAACCAGCTCAAGAGACTGCCATTTTCTGCTACATCTCATCAGGTGAGTGCATATAAATCCATTATTGCCCTCCTGCTCCTTAGGAAATGGGAGGACAGGAACCAAGACAAAACCCACCCCTATGTTCTCTGCAGCTTCCAACTCTGGGGTGAGAGGTACACAAGGGTGGCTGTGTGTGAGCCACGTGAGTTGCTTGTAATTGTGGCTCCTCCTCTTATGTGATAGTGTGACTCCAGCTATAAACTAATCATTCCTGCCTCAGGGCACTGTTTCCTGGATAAAGCAGGTGTGTCCTGGTGCACTGAGCTGGGAAGGGAGGTCAGGAACTGAGGGATGGATGGCCAGCAGCAGGAACCCTTCTGTGGTGGAGGGAGAGACATGCACACCCTCTTTTATCTGCCTCCTGTATAAGCACTGTGGGCCAGCCCCTGCACTCAGAACAGCAGAGCCATAGGATATGGACCTGATGAGATACCCAGGTAGCGCTGGGATTCTCCACACACCACTTTAGTGGGGTTTGTGAGTCCCAGAAGTCACAATGTGCTATAATGGATGGGTGGGCACCTGGGAAACATGACTATGTGCTCACTTACTGGAAATAGGAGCTGGTGACCGCTTGAAAAAAAGCAAAATCAAGCCTGTGGTAATGGCTGAGGATTTCTGACCTTTGCTCTAACATTTCAAATTTGTTTTTATTGCTTCTAATTGGCCTTGCTTTGGAGCATGCACATTATCTAACTGTCAGGGCACTGGCTGTCATTATCTGTTGGGTCATTTGGTTTGTGTTCTTTACGATTGAAACTTGTCAGGCATTCCCAGAAAATACTGCGCTCCCCTTGCAGTGTCAAACATGGTGCTGGTTAATTGTGCATCCCTGAGAGTGAAGCATTGGGACTGATCAGACACTGATTGTTTAGCTGTGATGGATGCAATGGAAACAGGTCTCCTCTGTATGGAGGGGAAAGTGTAAAAATTAGATCAGCAGCAACATGACGGCAGCCAGATTTCTTCGTTTCAGGGATCAGAGGTTACCCATTTTCCAGCCTTGATGACTCATTTTTCATCTCACTCACATAGCTTAGATAACTTTATTTTTACCTCCCTTTGCAGTTTAAATTCTCTTCTATTTTGACTTTCTTTAATACACCAGCTGCAAAGTCACTAGTTCAAATCTCCCCACCTCGCCTTGCTTCATGAGATAGAAACAGAAGTCAAGAAATGTGTGTGTGAAAGAGCTCCAAATGCCACAGCAGCACAAATGTGCCTCCACTGGTGGCTCTGTATACCTCAACTCATCCAAAACATCAGCCAGATTTTAAGTCTGGTAATTCATTTTAAGGCCCATAAGATTTGCTAACAATTAGAAATCCGGGTATAGTTATTTTGGATGAGGACTTGTACACTACATTCAGAGCAGGTGCATACAGGGCTTGTCCTCCTGTAGATGGGCTGGGAGAGCTACAGGCAGCAACAGCAGCGTCCCTAATTCTGCAGAGTAAAACCGAGCTTTGCTGGGAACATCAGGCTGTTAGACCTCAGTGTGAATTATGCATCTGCTGTATTTAGATAGAAGCAATTTTCCTGTTGAAATCAGAGGCTGGCATTTTTTTTCCCATGGGGTTCTGTAACTCAAAATTGTGTTGAGATCAAGCATGTAGCAGAGGCTTTTTTAGCTCTAAAGGTGAATGTATTCAGATTATTCAAGTGGTGATTTTTTGGATGTACAATTAGTTGAGTGAGAGATGTGGTATAAATTTGGTATTGTAATTGCTATGCCTCTGAGATTTCAATTTGAGAAACAGTTTGCATGGCTGCAAGATTAACTGTTGTCTGTGCAATGAACATGTAGCAGAGCTGTGGTTTGATTGTGACTGTCAATTGGCTGTATGTCCAAGAAAAACACTTTGTCAAAAGTACCTGATGTGAACCGAGTGTTTGATTCTCATGGTGCTTCAGTTCAGTGGACGGCTGAAAAAGGCCAGTGTCTAAAAATCTCACCTGCAAGTGCTGTTGGCATGACAGGGTTTCCTTTTCCCATGTTAACCAAATCAGGAGAAAGGAAGTTTAAGACCCATTTTTATCCTCTTTGCATATTTTGCATTATATTGCTTCCCTCACTTGCACAGAGGAGCGTGGCAGTGACACTCAGCAGTGCTGCTCCAGTGACTGGAGTGGGTGCAGAGAAATGGGGGTCTGCATGGAAGCCTGGCCAGGAGATGAGCCCAGCCTGCCCATCCAGTGCTGGCTGTGCCCTGGGAGCGGGCAGGAAGGCTGTCAGCAGTGACATGGGCAGTGCTGATGCAGCCCCAGGGCAAGGGATGGGCTGCCTGGCTGGTTTTCTGATGTTTTTCATGAGTCTCCATTTGGTTCACAGCTGCTGCTGCATTTGGGT
Organism: Poecile atricapillus; assembly: GCF_030490865.1. Classification (NCBI taxonomy): domain Eukaryota; kingdom Metazoa; phylum Chordata; class Aves; order Passeriformes; family Paridae; genus Poecile; species Poecile atricapillus. The sequence goes on along the minus strand of NC_081255.1, from coordinate 26,730,379 downwards.
CTCCAGTGATGTCTAGGAACACGTCAATGTAATTATACACAGAACCAGAGAAACTGCTTGTTCTCACTTCACTGTGCCTTTCAGGTCTCCCTCCCAGGGTCCTCATTTATTTATTTTTGTCTCAACGTTTATCTCTTCAAAATACCACTCTGCCTTAGGTTGGTGATTGAAGTGTAGAGATGCAGTAAATGTTGAACTGGTGGCAGCTGTGACAGCAGGGAGGAGGGGAGGGCTGGTGGAGGTAAAGCCCTCTAAGCCCTGGGTATTAGCAACTACATTATTACAATTTTTTAAAAAAAGTTTATTAAAACATCCTTTTGCAAATAAAAGCAGAGGCACTGAAAAACACAGGCTTGTGTGGTGAGGAAGGCAGGTTCCTCTGTGTCACTACGGAGAAGCCCAATTCCTTGGGGTGACTCAGGGTGCAGGGATCAATAAAACTGGGGTTTCAGCAGCTCTTTTCAGTTCTCCCCAGGTCTGCTGCGTGGCCTTTGGCAGGTCAGTTCACATCTGATGTGTGACATGGATGTGTGACAGACAGCTCCTCTCAGTGCTTGAGTCTCAGTAGGGTTTGGTACAGCACCAGCCTGCCCAGGGTCAGCAGCTGCCCTGGGGAATACAAATAACTGACCTAAGGGGGAGCAGACTGAGAGCTCAAAGAGCGTATCAGGCACAAGTGGAGGACTTTCTTATTTGTGTCCTGTCACAGCAGGGAAAATGAACAGAGTTGGCAAGGCATGGCTGAGGGGGCCAAGAGCTGCCTGAAGGGTCACTGGAGCCCCTTGGTTGGTGTGAGCAACACTGACAGCACAGTTTGATTACCTTCCTTGGGATGGGAATAGATAGTTGGGGTTTGCTGCTTGTACAAAGGAGAAGCTGTCTGAAGATGTATCTGCAGGGGATGGTGATGGCTGCTCAGAGATGGTGCTGCTCTGGGGTGAGGGTGGAGGGACCCCCCAGTCTCCACTGGAATTCCAGAGGCATGCTTTTAGGACAGCCAAAGATGGTTCCTCTGGCTCCTGGTCCTGGTGTTTCTCTCAGAGACAGCTTTTCAGTCCCAGTGAGAGCCACCAGTGCTGGCAGGGGCTGTGAAGTGAAGGTCCCTGCTCTGGGACAGCCTGGTGCTGGCTGAGCCTCCCTGAACAAGGGATGGTGCTGTAGGACCCACACTCTCTGCAGTTCAGCCTCTCATCAAGGAAGCCTCTGGACACAATAAATTGTGACCCAGTTTCCCCAGGCCTGGCTCTGCTCAGACAGACCAGGGCTGAGGCTGTCTGGGCACTTGTGCCCATCTTTCTGTGACCAGTGTGTCAGGACCCAGAGGGAGGAGGGACAGTGAGAGTGGTGGGCTGTGAGATGGAGGATTTTAATTACAACCTCGAAGCAAAAAGGCTCTATACGTAAATAGAACAGAAATGTTAAAGAATTAACTGAAAATAGAGATTTACTTTTCCTTAAAGTAATGAAAATCACACACACTGTAAATATACACACAGAGTGTTTTGTCTGGGAAACAAGTAGTGAGACTTAGTTCCTTATCAGGAACTGAAGTGTTACAAAGCGAGTCTTTCCACCAGATAAGCTGTGGGAAGCTGGTTCTATGGTGCTGAGTTGTGAAAAGCTCAGTTCTTACCCTGTGAGCTCCTGGGGCATCACTGCAAAAAGTACTTTGTATTTATCACAACCCTACTCCTTTGGAGGCCAGTTAAAAAACTCACACAGCTCTGCTGGGGCTGCAGCCTGAAAGGGGCACTGGAAACTCCAAACTTTACTGACAACTGGAATTTGGCATGAGTGCTAGGTAATTGGAGTCAGATAATTGGAGTTAAGGGCAGTGAAACAGCAGTATCACATCTTTGTGGGTTCTTTGCAGGAACTGGTCTGGATGCTGGAAGCTCTGGTATCACCTGCTGGGTGTTCCCTGGCCACATAATCAGAGTGTGTCCCCAAAGACTGAGCCAGCTGTGAACACACCTGGCAGTGGGGGCAATCCAGCTGTGAGCAGATGTGTGAACCCAGCCATCCTTTGAATGGTGCATGCCCAGAAGGAAATACTCACAGTGAGAGGAGAGCTGTTCATGAGCAGAAATGAAGGGAAATATTTCAGGTGCACAGGAATCTTGGTAGGAGAAAACAGTGGGGAGTGCTTCACCCAAAGAGAACTAATGGGACCCTTCTCTTGGAGAGCTCAGAGCTACCACAAAGCCCTTGTAGCCTCCTGGAAGGACTAACCCTGCTCTGGCCAGAAAGGGATGGGACCAGCTGGTCTTTAACCACCTCTAATTTGTCTCGAGCTGCCAAAGCCTTCCAAAGCTGTGAGACCTCACACGAGGCTCCTCCTCAGAGTGCACCCCGCACACGCTTACCCGCTGCTGGAGCCCCGCAGTGTCTGATACCACCTGTCTTCTCTCTCTTCCTTTGGCAGGAAGGACAACGTGCCACACTATAAATGCCCTGCCCAGCGGGGCCCAGGGAACAGCCAGGCTGGAGGGAAACCCGGGAAGAGGAGCCAGGCGCACCTGAAGGACCCGTCTCTCTCCACACGCTGAGGAGAGGGGACAGGAGAGGAGAGGAGAGCTGTAGGACAATGCGGAGCAACACGTCGCAGTCAGGAATCAATGATGTTTCTCTTTTTTTTTTTCCCCAGACAAACATTTCTAAGATAACAAATAGTCCAAGGAGCAAAGAGGGAGAGGGAAATTAGCTAGAAATTTTACTATTGATTCTTTTTTATTTATAGATGGTGAATCAATTTCAGGGATTTTTTTTTTTTTTTTTCTATCTGTAGGTGAGGGGGAAAAAAATAGAGTGAACTGATAGATTTGCAGAAATCATTTGTGGTGGCTGAAAAGCTATTTGCTAAAATGAGAAAGCCTCTCCTTCCTCCCCCAGTCCCCTTCTCTCTCTTTAAAGGGGTAATCCATACAATGAGCTAACGAGGGAGTTCTGGGCCCTCTACTGCACCATGTGATGTCTCCCCTTTTAGTGTCAGGCTCAGAAGCCCTTATGCCTACTGCATGTGCTAGTCCTGTTAGCTTGCATTAAGAGAGTCTGATAAATAGCTTCTGGGAGCCAGGCAGGTGCTCCTCAGTGTGCAGTTTATCATCCACTGCATGGCTGGGCTTTCCATTCTTCTATCAGATCATTCGAGGAGAGGAGTCATATGAGGAATGGGGCTGTTGGGCTGCAAGCATGACCCTTGCTGCAAGGCCTGTCCAACAGGCAGGGACAGTGGTCCTCCATCAAAAGCTGCTTGGGGCCTAGAAAGACCAGACTTGCCAACAGATGCATGACTGAGGCAGTGAGGAGTGGTGCTGAAAGGGGTGAACAAATAGTGTTGTGTAAGAAACCCCAAGTGAAACCTCAGCACCACCCCAGGACACGGACAGCATGCTGCAGTCTTGTCTCCTGAAATGTGGAGCTCTCTGAAACATCTGAGCTTCATTCTCAAACTGGAGACAAAAAAAGGGTGGTCCAGAGTGGAGTCTGAACGTCTCCCAGGAGATGGAAAGGGAGAATGCACTCAGAAGTGCTTCTCAACCCATCAAAAGCTTTGGGAAGCAGCTTCTCTTCAGTCTTCTGCCAGGAGCTGGGCTGGAATGGTAGCTTGAGGGAGAGAAGGTGCCAAGACACAGTAGGAAAGAGAGGGAAAAGATGAATGAGACTGAGGGTGAAAAAGATGAATGAAACATGACTGAATGAGCTCCTCTTGGTGTGGGGTGGCCCTGAAGAAGTACTAACCCCAGACACTGTCCTCTAGTAAAAGAAATGTGTTGGTTGTCCCTCTCTTCTTTCCCAGGACAGAAATGCCATGATCTAGGAACAGAGTAAGGCTGAGCTGGGTCCCACATCCCAGTGGGATGAGCAGCTACTGACACATGGTTTCCATCCAGTTTGTATTACTGCAGCCAGAAAGAATAAGCAGGTACGAATAAGGACAAAAGCTTGGCTCTGGCATGCCTCTGAAGAAGGACAAGCTACTCAGATCTACCAAAACTTGAGCTGAGTGCATCTGTGCATTAGCCACCCATTACTTGAGCTTTCTTCAGTTGTTCTCTGACAAAGGGAACTTGCTTGAAAGCAAGGAGGTATCCTACTGGAAGGAAAAAATGATTTAAAACACCAAGCAAACCTGTTACTGTCCATATTTCAAGGTGAGAGGGTTAAACTGTGTACATTTTTGGGCAGAATAAAATGCCTTCATATGATGAATTCCAAGGCATCCAAAAGGCACAGTGCTGGCTCTGTCTCCAAAAGCAGAGTAATGAATAGCAGTGACAGTGTGATAATTAAAATGACCTCTTGGAGATATGGATTAGAAGGTACACAGAGAGGGGATAAGTTCTCCTTTGAATTAATCTAGTGCTAATTTATGACTATCATTGGTTTTTATAGGATTTTAGTGGAAGACTTTCAAAGTTGGTTTACTGGAGTTAAAATGTTCTCTCCCATGTTCATTGCAAAAACTCTTGCAAAATTCCTTGTTATTTATTTTTGGATGTTTCTATATATGCATACATATATATATATATAATGAGAGAGTTTCAATATTTGCTTAGCTGCTAAAAAGCCTACTCTAGAAATATGAATAAAGTGATAAAAGCAGCTGTGGAACGAGTGTGTTGTTTCATTTCCATTTCTTCCTCCTCACAGGCTCCCAGATCACTTCAGCCATGATTCTGGGAAGCCCTTGTGCTGCCCAGCTATCGGCTGTCAGAGGCTCCCTCTGTCAGACTTCTAAAAGTCAGTCTTTTAAGTTTAGATTTAATAACTGGATTTTCCTGAAAATCACTGTCTCCACCTCTTACTTGTCTTGTGCACAGGTATCTGCCCCACAGCCTGGAATCTGTGGGTCTTAGGACAGACCTAAAGTAGATTGCTCATCTCAGCCAGAGATGCTGCATTTCTGCTGAGATATCCCAACCTTTCAGTGGCACAGAGAGCACAGATTGGAGACAGTTACCCATATGGGGAATGATGACATCCCATTTGTCAAGTCCCATGGTGCTAACCTTCTTCCCATCCTCTCCACCTGCCTAGCAAAGCTGTAACATCCAAACACAAGGTTATCTGCCAAGAGCATCTGCCTTGCTCTTCAGCTGGGCAGCACGCCTGTCCTGGAACACATCCTCCCCATCTTTGTTCCAGAATGTCATGTTCAAACTCTTTGCTCTTGCCTCCCTTTTCATTCCTCTTTCAGTTTGTTTCTGGCACCTTCTGGCTGAGCCACAGTTGCCCCTACCCAGTTTTTCCATGCTGAGATGCCAATCACATCTCCTCTGAACCCCATAGGCAGAGCTGACTTTATGGTGCTTTCCTCTGAGACCCACAGCTGCTTTCAGGGTTCTCCAATAAACTGTGTTTCTTGAAAGCTCTCCCTGACCAGCTGGGGATGGGAGCCTGAGCACTTCCTTCACTGAGGGGGTCTCTGCTAGTTTGCTTGAGGGTTTATATATACCGTTTTTGGGGGAGACTAGCAAGGGAGCTGAAAATAGGAGACCTTTTGTTCCCAGCCTCTAGTTCCCTTTCCTTCCATGTGAGTGCTGAAGTTCTCCTCCACCTAAGCAGGCAGATCCTGCTTCAGAACCTGCTCCTGGCCTTCCATGAACCTCTTCTTCCTGGAGATGATCCCTGTCTCAGGTGTAAGTAATACATGTTGAACTCCCAACAGTAATTCCTTATTTAGTCACTTGTGTCAGGACCAAAGTAAGGTGACACCAGGGATTCTGACAGGTTCAGAAGCCAATATGGATCCAAAATTAGGCTTTTATTTGGACAGAATGGTATTTACTCTTAAGAAAAAAGGCACATGTTTATCTGAACACAAGTGGAGGGCTTTTCTTGTGAGGAGACCAGTGGCCCATTGCAAAGCCCTCCCTGCCTCTTCACATTCTCTGCCTGGGGAGCTGCTCCCTTGGAACAGTAGCAATGTATTTGCCTCCCTTCATACAGGGCTGGGTGATGAATATTAAAGTGCTGAAATTAACTTGTTTTCTATGCATTCTACTCTCCTGACAAGAAAATCCCACTACAAACCCCTGCACAGGCAGTGTAACTGCACCGAATTAGACCCTCGCTGTGAGGGGATTATATATTCTGATTGGGGCTGAGTTTGCAATTATTCCCTCTGCCACACCAAAGACCTTTACTGCAGAGCTGCAAACCAGTTATAGGAACATGAAATGCTTTGACTTCTTCACTAGGGAAACATTAATCCAATCACAGGTTATGTCCATTACAGACTATGGCAATATTGTATACAGGAATTCCCAGGAGAAGATTCTACAAAAATTGGAATCTCTCTATAACCATGTTATGAGATTTACTGGTGTGGATAAAATGGGCAGAGTTAAAATTACCAGGCTGGCTATCTCTAAAAGACAGGTGAAGTCTGCTGGCTATCATTGCTTCGCAATATTACAAATGGAAAAGCCCTGAAGTAATTGAATAACACATCTGCTGAAAAAACCTTGTGAACTGCTATAACCTAAAGATAGACTGCAAGGAAACAATGTAGGTACAGCACACAGTTAAAAGGAAAAAGATGCTTTCCTTACCTGGTGCAGGAAGATACCGCAAATGCAGGTACAGATTCTCTCTTTGCCTCCTAGATTATGTGTGTTTATGTGTGTGTGCTCTGTATATTTGTGTGTGTGTGTTCGTGTCTACCTCCCTCTTTCTTTGCACATAAAAATAAGTTAAACCGGGTTCCTCAGCAGCCAGAGGAATGGTGCTGGATGGGAACAGAGCTCACTGTTTCTTTTTCCACTGGAGGCTGCTGAAAACAATTGGCATGGCTGGTAAAGGAGCTAGTTTCCATCCCCTTAAAGTCTCTCTGTCCTTGTGCAGAGAAAAGATTTCAAAGCACTTTGCCATAGTTAATGGAGGTTTTTCCTATGCTTTAGCATCAGTATCCAGTGATCATTAACAACAGTTCAACAGCAAAGAGCAAGTACCCTGGCTCCCTGCAAACCCAGGGCTCCATGGAGCTGTGTATGGATGGAGCTGCTGTGGCCGGGGCAGCGCACACCCTCTCCAGGAGAGGATGGGCACAGCCTGGCCACTGCCCCACACTGCCCTACCAGTGCAGCCACAGCACCTCCAGGCATGGACACCACAGCCAGAGCAGCAGAGAGACCCACCAGCACCCTGCCCCTTCTCTGGAGGTGAGTGCACTATGGACTGGGCGCTCCAGGCACGACAGGGGATTTCAGGACAGGTCAGAGCATCTCCTGCTGCTCTGCCTGGGCACGGGGGAGCTCCTCTCATTACTCACGGTCCTCCCCATTTGGTGGCTCTGAGCAGGGATCCAAGAGCAGCTGACATGGATGCACTGCAGCAGCATGGCTGTCAGGGGCTGTCACAGCTGCTCAGTATGGGGAGGTGTGATTTATTTCGCATCTCATGCACCTCTCCGTGGCAGACCAGCACACATGGAAGGATGAAATGCTTGAGAGTGTGTCTGGAGGAGCTTGAATCCTCCTGTGGAAAGAACACAGGTGAGACTTGGAGCATCAGTCTGATGGGCATGGATGTAAAAGACATTTTTCTTTTTCATTAAGTCTTTCACCAAAAAAGTTCATCATCAAAAATCTTTTAAAGAATCCAAATTTGTGAAGTACGAAAATGCTGCTTTTCCAGTAAGGCTTGAAATTTACTGTCTGGAAGCAGTGGGAACAGAAACCAGCCAATTCAAACTGCACTACACTTCAAACACTACAATTCAAACTACACTACAAACTTCCTTGTGTATCTGAAGGAAGGTTTTATTACCAGCTAGTGTTTGGAAGGAAAGAGTACTTGAGCAGGTTATGCCATTGGGGATGAAGTCTTTCTCACAGCCATAAGGGAGTCGATATCCTACTGTGATTCCCTGTTACATACACAAAATTATCCTGGGTATAAAGAGTCTCCTGTTCATTTTGCATTTTTAGGGTTGTTACCCCTGATACTTCCAACCAAAGCAGCCTGAATAAATGCTGAGGATTTGTACTCTTTTCCCTTTGGTGCCAGGTAAAGGCAGGGAGTTTTTGGGATGCTCCGTGCATGTACTGCTAATATTGATGAGGACTCTTCTATAGCATTTAGGGCCCATTTTAAGGCTGAATTAATACATTTCTAGAGGTGTGATTATTTTAGGCCCTGAGCATTATCCTTGTTGTGTGATGCCCCTTCCAGAGCTGCCATGAGCACTAAATCAGCTCGCTGGTGTTCGCAAGTCTGAAGGCTGAGCACAGCCCTGCAGGGAGACAGCGGGCTCTTGGTGGGGATGTTGTTTTCTGGCAAATTCATGTTGTACTTAACACTTAATCATTTCTGTGTCCCCTAAGGCAGATTTCTTTTCCCCCTCAGTCGGTCACAGCCCTGTCACGCTCCCGAAGAGTTTGAGCAGCTGATGCTGAGTCACCAAGTGGAAAACACGCATGATGTCTGAGGAGGCTTGACTAAGAAGTAGGAAGAAGAGGGTGGAAAAAAGGTGGAGAAGCACAGTTTAAGTTTAGCTGAGGAAACTGGTTAGAGCATAGAAGTGCTCTTCAGCATGGGAGTATTGAGTCCCCACTCTTCCTCCTTTTTTGGCATGGGAACATGGGTCTCACAGAGCTGTGATTCAGCCTCGAGGTGCTGAACCCTTGGTCTTTTTAGGTGAAGAAGCATTTTGGTTTTTTTAATAAAGCCAGGACTTTACCCTGGAAATCTTGACTGCAACTTTTAGCTCTTCTATGGATCAGATATTGCAAGATTTTGGATAAGGTGAAGAATATTTATCTCTGTGATTCATGTCTGCCATCCAAACCCCCATGATTTTTACCTCATACTAATGTTGCTTTATATATCATTTTTCCCATGTAAGGAAACACCCATTTCTCACATGATGGCCCAAGACTCAGGCACATGAAGTGAGCTGAAGCAGGACAGAAGTGGGTCACAGAATCTATGAGGGAAGTGAATTGAGGCTCCATGGCTGAGTCAGAGCAGCCAGTTGAGTGATGGCCATGGGTGCTTGGCTAAATCACCACAGATGCTCCCAAGGCAGTGTTGGCAGAGAATAAACAGTAATTAATAATGACTGTTAAATGCAGACATTTCATACCTCTCACTCTTGAAACGGGAGAAGGATTTTTGCAAAATACTTCCTTTTAACTCACACTCCATGTTCAGGACACCCCGTTCTTCAACCAAGCTGTCATTCACCATCCTCAAACTTCCCAAGCCTTTCATCTTAGGGTTTCTGCCTGAAATGGCTCTAAACATCAGGGTCCCCAGGTTATCATTTAGTTCTAAGTCCACAAATAATCAGGAAATCTCTGAGATGAGAGTTTGTGTGGAAAGCCACAAAGAAATACCCTAGAAATCCCCATGCCACTTGCTACAATCAGTTCAGGTGTCACCTTTTGGGGTTTATTTTGCTTTTCCAGGATATATTTAATAAAAAATCAAGATTTCCTAAGCATCCTCACTCAACTTCATCATAATTTCACTCCTATTACATGCCTGTAGCCCAAAATAAGCCCCAAAAACTAAAAACCTAAAAAAAAAAAAAATAAAAAAAAAAACAACTAAAAAAAACCCCACACAAAAAATACCTAAAAAAAAAAAAAGCTACTTTATTTAGATATTGCTGATAGGTCCCAAGATGGTACCCTGGTAGTTTTGCCATGAATGGCCAGTTTTGCTATGTCCTGCCTCGTGATGCAGGGGAGGCACAAGGCATAATAGGGACAGAATGATGGTGCAAAAATAATGGTCATAACCAAGTTCTCCCTCTCCAAGTTCAATCTAGACCACCTGGTATTTGAATGAACTTATTTGCTAGTGCAATTCCATTTTTAAAAAACTTACACTATGCTTTTCAAATTAGTATTTGGATTTAAAACAGCCCATGTGTGGGTTGGATTTAAAAAAAAAAAAAAAAAAAAAAAGGTTTTTCTTGATTTAGGAAAATGGTGACAGTCTGCACAGTATGAGGGTGGAAACCCAGCCCTGTTCTGAGAGAGGCTGTGTGCACCATGGGACATGCCAGGTCAAAAGGAGGGCATGTTCTGGGAAGGGGAACACGTATTTAGAAATCACCAAGGGCCATCAGAACAACTAGTGCTGTCCAGGGTAAATCTGCCTGAATTTTGTTCCAACCTCCTCACCATTTCAGTATCCAGATGCCTGCCCTTGGCTGTCCCAAAGCATCCTCTCCTGCCCTTGGGAAGATGGGAGTACTGTGTGTTCCTGGGTGGCATTAACCAGAGGAGCTAAACACCACTAACCCCTTGTTACTGCCCGACACAAACTTACCCAAACCCAACAGGAAGAAGAGGGATGGTGGTGTGGCGAAACCCACGCATGAACAGAGCCAGAGTTGTTCACCATGAATTGGGAATTTCTCTACCCCACCTGGACCAGTTCTGGCATCAGAAAAGCTGTTCAGTCACAGACCAAGCCACGAGGCCATCACTCATCAGCACACGGCACTGATGCTACTGCAGAATAGCAGGAAAGGCTCTGTCCCCATCTACTTCTAAATCATCAAGCTAATAAGTACCCTGGATGATAAGATGTAATCTTTTAAATGCAGTATGGATTTCTTCCCTGAATTATGCATGATAACATCTTAAGGCAAGAGAGTTTTTTCCCTCCTGGAGGAGAAACCTTGTGGCAGTGGTAATCACTGTTTTACAACAGGCTCACCTGGGAAAGGCTCCCTGCTGCTGGGCGATCTCTGCTGACTTCCTGGAGGTGTGGAGCCCTTGGATGGTGCCAGGGCATCTCCAGGTGATGTGAGGCTGTTAAACCCAATGGTTCAACAAGCTGGTAGCAGTCTCCAAGAAAAAGTAGCCTGCTGAGGAAAATCAAGAGGGGAAAAGAAGAATGAACACTGGGATTTCAAAGGTGACTGGACAAAATCACATCTGGTCACATGCAGGCCTTGTCTGGGCCTCACTGGTTCCTCAGGGGGGATGTGGGGACCACACGCTGCACAAGAAGCAAAGGGCAGAAATAAAAACAAATTCAAATTCTATCTGAACACAAGAAAATTATTTTTAACTATTAAGTGTGGTCAAACACTGGAGCAGGCTATTCAAAACCTAGCCAGATACAGCCATCGGCAACCCCATGTGAGTAACTCAGACTGAGCAGAGGGGATGGATAAGGTGATCTCAAGACCTTTTCCAACATCATCTATTCTGTGATTCTGTTCCCTGTTCCTTATACATGGTTTTGACAATTTTACTGGCCATTTTGCAGCCATTTTGCAGGGTAACAACATCAATATTTAGGTCTCATGCAGCATTTTTCCCTCCTTGGTCTGCAGTGCCTTTAATGAGGGCTGTAGTTCACAATCCCCATTGATCAGCTGGGGAACTGGGGAACTCAGAAGCCAAGGGATTTGCTTAAAGACATTCAGGAAACTGGGGGCAGAGGGACCAAATCTCCCAAGTGTCACCTCCCCTTTCCCAGACCAGCACTGCCACTGCAATGCCTGTGCAAATGGTATTTCCAGTGAAACGCCTGGTGTACCAAGCAGCCAGTGACAGCAGGGGATGAAGGCACTGGGGGCAGCACTCTGTTCACAGATGCAGCCCTTGGACCGCAAATCCCAGCAAAGGAAAGCTATTTCTGTGTTTTGCCAGGGAGCAGTGGTGCAGGCAGCCCTGCTCTGCTGAGCTCAGCTGAACCACAAGCAGGCAAGCTGGTGCTCTAATGGAACTGTATCCATGACTGGTAAAAACAGGCTTTACCCACCAGTGCTTCAAGCTACAGGTCAGGTTTCTGTGCATTACATGATTTTTTTTTTATTTTTCCAGTGTCCTGGTATCAGATTTGGTCAAGCTGCAACGCATATAAACCAAAACATTTTTTTTAATAGTACAATTATTGCCAATCCTTAGAGACTGATGTTTGTAATATCATAAAAATTACTTTACTGAAACTGATATTGCTGTGATTTTGCATCTCAATGTATTTTGATCTATAAGCAAGTACACCTGTTAAAAAAAAATAATTCTGATTTATATCATGGATAGTGAAAACGAGACAGAAGAGCAGATGTGTGTGCATATCTACAGACACACAAGAACTGAGCTCCCCTTTAAGTACTTGCTTAAATCCCAGGTCCTAACAAATAGGAATGCTCTTGTTACTCCTTTGGTGAGCTGAATAAATACTTGGACTGTGTTTGTATGGAGTAGAGGAAGCAGGCAATGGCCATTTATGGACGATTAATCACAGCCATGTATTCATTTCCTATTTACGGGTGATACAGTGGGCTGAATTCTAATCAGCTCTCTCTATTGCAGGGTTTCATGCTTCTTCTTTCAGCAGTTAACACTTTAGAGATAGCTGAAATTAAATGAGCAGAATGGCTATGGATCAGGATTACACTCTGGTCCTAGCAATGACTTTGCCTATTACTTTCAGAGAAGAACAAAATACTGTCTTGTGTGTGGGCTCCTGGTAACAGGAAACACTGGAAACAGGTGCAGGTAACACCTAACAGTGAGCTGAGCCCAACTCAAACCAGTTCTGAACCCAGATATTCACTCTCTCTACCTAATACTGTTATGAAAACTAAAGCAAAACAGAACAAAATGCTATGACTGGCATGCAGGGAACATTCTTATTTGGAGGTGCTTTACAGATGTTCAAGTGGGATGGTGGTAAGTGAAAAAAGGAAGTTCAGCCTTGTTCCCCACTCATCAGCAATTCCTCCAACAGCAGGAATGCCTACAAATGAACACAGGGTTTTAATGTTTTCTGAACAGGTTGTTTGGTAGGAAAAGCATTATTTTCTTAATGGTCAGAACTAGAAACTACCCCTGCCTGGAGGGGCAATGCTGCCCTCCCTGGCCTCTGACTCTGGTGTAGCTGTAGTTCAAAGGATTGGCAGACCAAGTGCTCCAAGGTTTCAGGCAAAGCTCAGGAAGGCTCAGCTACGGATTGTTGTGGGAATGATTCCTCTATTTTTCCTTGTATTTTATTTCAAATACGCAGTACCTCAGAATGCTCTTCAGCAAAGACACAATCTTCACCCCTTTGTTCAAGGAGTGAAGAATAATTAACAGAGCCAGTACCTCTTCTGCTTGCACGATGCTCAGTTTGACCTTTCCAATACTACAGTGGTATTAAGATAAGAATCATGTACTGTACCCTGACCTCAGCTACACCACAGCCCATCTGAATTTGGAGTCAGTCCACTCAAGTAATTAGAATTGACTGGGACTAAGACTGGTGCACACAGTGTTTGATATTTCTGGCATTTATAGTGCAGGCAGTTGGTGGGATCCATTACCTCACCCACACCTGCCCTCGTGCCGCTCACAATGTGTTTATTACGCGTGGCACTAATCGCACAGCAGGAGATTAAATTGGAGAGCTTTTAAAAGGCAAATTGGCCTTTTACATCACCTAATTTGGGATGGGGGCCAGATTGCTCTGGATGATTTAGATACCTAACTCAATCAATGAGTATGAGACATTGAAATGCCTTTGTAAAAACAAAACAAAACAAACAAAAAAACCCTGCAGTCCCTAATCTTTAATTTCATCTTTAATTTTGGAGTGAAATTGGTGCTTAGAAAATGTATCTCAGGGATGGGCAGGGAAAGAAGAGTTCATTGAGCAAAAGTGAAATCTCACTGAGCCAGGGACTGTCATCAACCAAATAGGAGATGGGAAATTAGCACACAGCTCAGGCTGGCTCTCTCGCAGAAATAAACTGACAAAATCCATGCAAGCAGATGACGCCATCCAGCCCCTAAAAAATCTAAAGTCCTTTAAAATTAGGGTCCTAGGTGAGAGATACTTTTCCAGGCATTAAGACTCTGGCAGCCCAACCAAAGTACAAGATCAAGAAAATGAATTTGAAGGAGTTACTGTATTACAGATAACACTCCTTTTTCCAGATAGCCATGGTTCAGTTAAACTCACTGAACCAAAGGCCACATTGCAATTCACTTGGGAAAAACAGCTTGGCCTAAGATATGATACAGGACAAGAAAAATTAAAAATTTTGAGACATGCCATCGTAGGAAGAATGTGAGGGAAGTTTTTGATCTTCTTTTTATTGGGACTCTTGAGATCTCCTCCTGGGCTACTATTTAAGGCCAAACTTTCTTTGTGCTGCTTGGATACAGTTTCCATAGCCTAGCACAGAAACAGGCCTCAGAAAGGAAAGCAGCACTATATTCTGCCATATGCAGTGGACCAAATGGAGAAGAGCCACTCACTTGGGTGTTACTCAACAGTGGGAAGAATTTAAGTGATTTTCAAGAAATGATTATTTAGTCCAAAAAAGGGCTTGGGGACATGGAGTCTTGAAAGATTTGAAGGCAAAATAATAGAGCTTTGCTTTAAAGTCAGCTTGAGATTGCAGAAAACCACTCTCAAATTACCTGCTGGCTTCAGGTTATCTTTGTGTTGGGAAGGAGATACTTCAGCTGTCTGTTCTGGGGCTAGTGAAAGATATCAGCCTTCAGAGCTGCCTGTATTCAGCACTGCAGGTAAGTTGTGACAAATAAAATGGGATTTACAGAGGAAGAAGTGCCATTGAAGTGCAGTAATGGAGGTAATAAAGACTTTCCTCCTGCACACAGAAACAGGAATTCCTACTCACTTGACCAGCTTGAGAAGAGAAATGTTGCTCATTTGGACACATTTGTCTGAGTCTAAATAAGAACACACCTGTTTGTGCATGGGCAGTCTGGGGTTAACAAAAGATTTCTGTCAACTTCCAAGCACGGCCAGCTTGTCCTCTGCTACATCAAGGAAATGTGAACAGCATAGAAATTGAGATCTACTCCTCATGAGCTTAGCTCTTATAGCTCTACTCTCATAACTTAGCTCCTTTATGTAACATGCTGTAGTGAAGATTATTAAAGCTGTCTTCACAATTTCCAAGTCCAATTCTTTTTCATTTTGCCAGGAATTAAACTTTCAGATCCCAAATGCACCTTTAAAATCTCAGTTTGTAGGTCAAAAACATCAGAGAGGTTTGTAACAACTTCCTCCTTGCCACAGGCTTTGTCCACAGACAGACACAGCTCAATGAAATGGGATTCCAATGATGGATGCAGAATGGTGATCAACACTTTGACCCTTCCAGGGCCTGGGACCACAATCCAATGGATGTGAGAACCCACAGCAGGGGGATGCAGCTGGCAGAACATGCACAGGCCAGTCTTAATGCAGGAAAGCTTCGTCCAGTTGCTCTTGTTACTCCATTTTACCGTATTAGAGCAGTTATTTGATCTCCAAGAGCTGGACCATGCAAGATTCAAAGCAAGTAAGCAAAATTCCTGTCCAACACTCAGGCAAATGAGTATTAAATTCAGGTGAACTTTTGATTGCACAGTGTGGCAGGCAGAGGACTTAAACAACAGGGAAGGTTGGAGTCAGCCACTACAGCATCAGCCTGGGTTGTCAGGATCCTTATACTAATTCCCTTCTCTGACCTCTAAAGTATTTATTTTTTTTTAATATTGTTTCTATCTACATCAGTGTTCACAGACATCAAAACTAGATAAGAATAGACCAAAATCTGAGCTAGTTCAAGCCACCAGGTCAGTGAAGACACAGTTCAAGACAGCAGCATCATGGCCTATGCCCAGGTGTTGACTGGAAAGAAGTCAGAGAAGGAACTTTACTTTCTGTAAAGTCCCACTATGCTGGGGTTTGTGATCCATCAGGCCTTTGCAAGTCATAGCAGTGTAAATGTGGTCCCCAAACCCCAACTTTTTGGAAGAGAAAGCTACTACAGGGTGACTTTTTGGAAGCAGCAAAGTTGCAGATTTAGATTGATGTTCTTTTTTTATTTTGTTATCATAGCTAATTTAAAAACAAACAACAGAAACATATACAGATTCAAAAGTTTACTAGAAAAGAAACATTTTAGTTTAATTATGCTACTATGTTGTGTATGACACAGAGCCCACTGAAATCTGAATATTTGATGATCTCTGGAATTTGACTAAGAGCTCTTCAGCCTTAGGGAGAAACTTGACAATTACTAATCTACATATGCTGACAATATCAGAGGCCCCATGAGGGTCTTTAATTGCTCTGTAAACTTCAAACTGGAGTGTTCTTCAGTAGGACAAAACAAGATGATGCATTTGAGCTAAAGAAGAGTGGTAGTTGACATGTTTATTAAATACCCCCAGGCCCCAAAGGATTGCAGGGTGGAAGGTTCTCAGGGTAGAAGAAGTTATAAACACAGCATCTGATTTATTCCAGACAGAATAATTAAGCATTAATGCTCAGGTGCAGCTACAGCACGACGGATATCCAGGAAAACTTTCTGGATTTCCACAACTCCTAACTGGTTTTCCATTCTCTTGCTTCCACAGCCCTTTTTGCTGCATTTGCTTAAGCTTTGTGACTGAGCACACAAAATGTCTGCATGATGTGAACAGAAGTGGACAGTGGGTTCTATAAGGTGCAGATCTGACCTTTTTTGAAAGCAAAATGTGTGACATTTGCCTAGTACTGCTGCTTAATTGGAGGCAGTGAGTTTTGTCCATGTATCTGGCAGGGGAAGGAGTTCTGTCCTCCAATGTACCTTCAATACAGGGCCTGAATTTTTGCCAGATATTTTAGTAGGTCTGTCTCAAATCACAGCTGCAGGTAAATGGATCATTTCATAGGAGAACTGATAGTTTCTTATTCTTTCCCTTTAATTTACAGCTTAACACAAGCCCACACTTTGATGCTGAAGGTTAGGTGTGTGTTATGGCCAGCATAGAAGGTTATTCTAGCTCATTCTCCTGTTGCTGTATTAACATTGATGTTTACCTTGTAGGTTGTCAACATACTCACCAAGCAAATTCTGATTGCTTCATTTCTCATTTTATTTCTATTTCAGGAATGTGTAGAGTTATCCTCCCACTGCCGTGAGGGTTCATTACCTCTGCTGAACTGGCCATAACTCGTGGAGAAAGAAATAACATTAACCCCTCCAGAAGCCACCTGAAACAGCAGCATCGATCTTGGAGAGTGCTTTTACAAAGTCTTTTGACATTTCTGGGGAGCAGAAGGAACAGACAGAGTTTGGATCACAACCCAATGGGATGTGCAGCACTTCCCATTAGCGAAGCACCTTGCCTTGCAATGAAGTTGATCAGGAAATAAAAGGATGGAATAAATCCAGAAGGTCCCTGTGCCAGCTTCATTCTGGGCTCTAACAACACAATCCAAACCTTTCAATTTGGGATGGGAGAGTGTTATTGACACAACATGTTAAACAGCCTTAACTCCACTGAGCAATGGCACCAGTAAAACACTTGTTTATTAGCAGAATGCATCTGATCTCAAAGGCCTGCATGACAAGTTCATTACATATCAATTTAATTAGCTGATTTACATTTAATTTACATTTCAATTAATGTCTTTAGCAAAAAAACGTTGCCTTAATAGGGTAATTGCCTATTAGGCAATATGTAAAAGAATAAATAGTTGCATTCTGAGGAAGAATTCCTATTTTCAATTTTTTATTACCATAAATAACCTAAATAATTATTGCTCTTAAGGGACCACGTCCTAGCTCCCTTCTGGGCCTAATTATAAAGACTTAGTACCTCATTAGGCAAAATGGTTTCAGAGTCACAGAAAAGCATTACTCTAATCGTGACTCATTAGTTTCAACAAAAGAGGGGAAAACTGAAAAGTCGGCAAATTTTGCCATATTAGTCTTGTGGTTCACAAGCAGCGGAACATTTGAGAAGTGGCTCTTACAGCTGTGTAGGCGTTTCTGCCACAAAATCCTGTTTTCAGAGGGGTTTTTTTGTGTAATTTTGGTCATTAAGAGACAGTCACATCCAACAGGAAAACCTGGCACAGGCACTCCTGGCGTGGAGAAAGAACTTGAGCAAACTTTTGTGTTTCTGTTTCCTGGGAGCTCATCTTTTCCCTTCATGCCCATGAGCATGGGTGCCTTGGTTTGAGGCCATAATGTAGGGTTCATCTTCCACCACACCAGAAGACTTGCTTTCATCACCATAATATATTCCAGTGCATTGAAAATGGACAAATGATTTATAGATTTCATTTGAATTCAATAGTGTTTTATCACAGTGTAAAATTTACTGCAGGCTTGGGAGTGACCAAACTGCGACTTCAAGGCTCTCAGTGTTGCATCTACTGATGTAAAGCACTGATCTCATATATGCCCACTCAGATGGTTTAAATTTGTTTAAAAAAAAACACGGAAGGTTTGGCATAGTGCTGGTGGGGTTTATGCTACATTAGGCATCACCTCTCTGTGCTAAGCTAACATTAAACTGGATCCAGAATCCTCTGCTCCTCTGGCAGCCAGTGTAAAGCCAACACTAGAGCACCAAGCTGGCACAAAGTGTGTGTCAGAAGCTCTGGCTGATTTATTTGATGGACATGTCTGAGCTTTGTTTGGATGAAGTTTGTTCTGCTGGAGATTCAGTGGTGCAGAGATTCAGAACTGATGAGTGGAACTAAGGGCACTGATTGCAGTTGCTTAAAATTATGCCATGTGAGGAAATAAAAAGGGACTAGTTAAGATATTGTTTAGCAAATAATGAATTAATAATATTCTAGAAATATATAAAGCTTTTAAAATGAAAATGTTTAAATAATGAGAATACAACCTTTTCATACAGTGTTAGTTTTCTCATTAACCTTTAATAATGATTCATTTGTAAAACACAAATAGAGTTAGAAATAAGATTGTTAATTATAGCACTGTACAACCTCTAAGAATAGATGATCGGTGGGGTTCTCCTTTTTCCTCTTTTCCTCTTTTTTATTTTTCCCTTTTCTTTTTTCCTCTTTTCCTCTTTTTTATTTTTCCCTTTTCTTTTCTTTTTTTTTTCTTCTTTTTTAGTGATTAGGTGTTAGTGTCCTCATTTTACAGAGTGTTAAACTGGCAGCTCAGAAAATGTTAAGGGATGTTTCATATCTCAGAGCTGTAAGAAGACTCCCTACCCTTACACTCCAGCCATCCTGCTCTAATGTTTACTCAAGTCAACAATGTCTCCAGTGGATTTTGGAACTCATCTTGAACCCCAAGATGTTCAGACCACTCATGACTGTGCCACAGTGTGCCAGCTTCTTACCTGGTGTAACTCACCCAGCTCCAGAGGTAATTCATCTGCACTCCGTGTTCAGGCAAATTCATTGCCAGAGACTGGGCAAGTTCTGGTTCCTTAGTACTTAACTTTCCTATAACAAGGTTCTGTGTGTATGTACCATTAAGACAGTGAAAAAGAAAACAGGTAGGAGTCACTTCCTTATAATTTTAAGTGCACTCTTTCACTGGGGTAACAGTGCTAGAGAGAGAAAGAGAGAGAGAGAGAGAAAGGCTTCCACTTCCAAAAAATGTCTTATTACATTCAAAAGTTAATTACTCAGGATTCAGATGTATCTTCTGCTATTCTGCATTTTATTTTTGCCCCTACACCTGATGGATCTGGAATTCTCTTTTGAGCTGCTAACCCAAAAGCTCATTTAAAACCTTCCCTACTTTCCCATGTCTCTGATTAACACTAATCCACTCTACCCTTTCTTTTCCTACAGCTTCTTATGCTCACTCCTTGCTGCAGCCTGCAAGAATTCTAATTGGCATCTGCTCTTCTTTGTGGGTTACCATTTTTTATTTTTTTTTCATTCTTCCTGCTCCATTTTCTCTCTGTTGCTATCTGGGCTGCTTTATACCATCCTGTTATACTTTTTAGCCCAGATCTGCCTAGTGCTGTAAAGGATTTGATGATTTTCTTTAGGAAGAACTCTAATAATAGCCACAATCCTGCCCCTTTACAAATCTTCTTACAATGAAAAAGAAAATGTTCTGCCCTCCAAAGTGAATTCCATTGAAAACCAAAAGTTCTTGTCATAAAAAAATAATAAATATATATATAATATTCCTCTCCATTCCTGATGGATTGGAGACATTTTAAAGGAGCAATGTTATAATTTAGGGGGAATTTGAGCATAGATCTCAGAGCTTCCTATTAGAAACTAGAACTTCAGTTATTATTTCAAAACATCATTTCAGCTTTTTTTTTTCCCTTATATAAAAAGCTAAGATTTATAACAGAAAAACAAGCCAGCAAGAAAGTCCTTGAGGTTCTGTAGTAACTTTGCTGTTGTCAACCAAAATAACAGGAAAGATGCTCAAACATTGCTACTTTAATGGGCAGAGGGACAAAACTCTTGACACATTGCAGAGGCTTTTGGAAAACAAGTGCCTGATGCCATCTGAGCTGGGAGAGGCTGGCAGGAGCCAGAGCCTTTATCTGGATGAGATGGATTTTGAGCTTTCACTGCCGTTCCAGGTGTCCTGTGCCAAATCTGGGACTTCTCAGCCCCTCTTCAGCTGCTGCCTCAGCCTGGCTGCCCAGAGGTGAAGCTTTTCCCCCTGCAGATTCAGAAGCCTCAGAAGCTGGCATTCCCTGCCACCTCCCAGCAGCTCCCTGGGCACTGCCAGGTGCTGCAGGGCATGAGCTCCAAGCAAATCGTTCAGAGCCCTCTCTCCTGATCTCTGCTCAGTAAAAAGTGCTTCACCATTACTTGTTAAAATGCTGTACGAAGTCACAACATTCGCACACACAACACACTGTTAGACCATCAGGGCAGCTTCTTGTACATCACAGGCCATTTAATACTGTTTTCAATTCTCTTTTTGTTTGGCTAAAATATGTTTTGTTTCACCAAACGCATTTATTCTGTCACCTTCTCATTTTCCTTTGGCATTGTCACGAAATGAAGAATTCACTTTGATAGCCTGTTCCAGTGGTTACCCCCTTTCTCTGTTGCAATATAATGCCAAATATCTAATTCAATTTTTTTCTAGCTTCAGCCTACAGCAACTGCTTCTTGCTAAGCCTTTCCCAGTTAAATTAATTTCCATGCAGTATTCTGTTTTCCAACACAAAGGTACTATCTCCTATAATCAAGCCACAGATTTTGGTTTTCTGCTCAGGCCACTGGGCTCTTGCTGCTGCAGCCAGAGTCGCTGTAGCTGACTCTGTCAGCAGAGAATTTTCTCTACAGAGCACTTTTAGCACTACCAAGCTGCTCAGAACTATTGCAGGACAAGAGCCATTGTCTTTGGGATGGCAGAAGAACAGACAAGAATAGTGAGCCATTTTTGCATCCTCCATGACCGTTGTCTTGAGTTGCTTTGCCAAGCCAACAATGTTCTCTTCTTTGCTTTTTAAATACAAAGCTGTACATACATAAGGAATAAAAAGCTCTAATTTATTCTGTGAAAGTGTTCATCAAGTGAGAGACAGGACTCTGGGAAAAGATTAAGAGCTTACATTTTTCATTTGACTTATTTCACATAAAATTTCATAGAGGATAAAATGATGGGAGGCAAAGAAGCAATGATATTTCTGTTTTATCTCTTTCTAAGGACCATAAATCTTTCTGAAGTGTCATTAATTACAGCAGCGCCATTCACAACGCTATTGTTAAGGGTCTATCAGCAGTCCCATTATAAAGCCCTATTTTCAGGGGTTTATAACTTGGTTAGAATTTTGTTTCTGGCAAAAAACTTTGCTGGGGCAATATCTCCATCTAAGACAATTTATTTTAAATATAAAGCACAAAGAAAAATGTTACCTCCTTTGAACCGCGTAAGGGAGAGACTAGGAACTTTCTGGGGTACAAAGCTAATGCTGTCTTGGCTGATTGAATTTGTGCCATCTGTGAATTCTTAAGACTGTATTCAAAGAAGTTATCTCTTAGATGAATTTAGATGACTCCTTTACAGCACAAGTTTCCAATTACTACAACTGAATTCAAGATCTGGAATATTCCTCTAGTGAGTGTAATCAAATCAGATTTGATTTCTTTAGCTGCAGCCAGTCAAGAAAGAATTTAGCAGACCTGGAAAACATTTTACATGTTACGAAAACTTCAGTGTCCTTAGATAGCTCGCCTATCTTTTTGTTACAGGCAGGAGACACATCACAAATGAGTGAAGCTAACACTCACATGCACCAAAGTGAGTATTGACTTAACAGCAATATGGAGGGATTGCTCTGTCATGGCTGAGCCATGGTGACATGTTAAAGAGCCACTGAGTTTCTCCAGATGTGCAGTGAAAATGCTCTGCAAAAGGCACAGGTGAGACTGGGAGGGCATGGCAAAGAAAGGTCACTGCTTCACCTACATAAAAACATAAACAGGTGGCCTTTTGCCTGTAGCAACTCATAGATTCATCAAGAAAGATTCACCAAGAACTCTGCCCCGTTGTGTCTTTGCATGTGGGGAAAGAGCAAGACACTCAATAAGACAGGATCAACAAAATCATTGTGGCCTTTTTTGAAAGTAATAGATATTAATGAATAGGAACTTCTGGGCAACTTTTTTTCCTAAAGTAGAAAAATTAGATGAAAATGTATTTTGTGAGGAGTGTGCTGACACCCTCAGGTAATCTCCATCCTCTGTCCTCATCAATAATCTAGCACTCTACCTTTCCCTGTTACATTACTGTCTGCAGTAATACAATTCATTTTGGTCCCCTTAGATCCTATTAGAATCTCACACAAAATTTTTCCTTCTCTACTCTATAGTGTTCTGGGATTATTTAGTCTTAACTTCTGCTGCCTGCTTTCCTTGACTACAATTCTTTGCACTGGGACTGACTTTTGTGGATTGCACATTTAACCTCACAGTGAATCAGAAGATCAAAATTAATGCATTGGGGTATTGTCCTGTGGGGTCCCCAGAGCACCCTAATTGTGTTTAGAACACTGTTGAATGTATCTTGTGATAATAAGTTCCACTATCTAAAGTACTTTCTTCTATCAATTTTGATTTTCTTGTCTTTTAATTTCACTGCACGTGTCCTTTGAAAGGATAAATAGGCATGGGCAAACAGAAGAACTTATTTCTACATATCATTCAATCCCTTATGTACCTCCTTTGAATTACATCTTATTTTTCTCCTCTCTAAAGTAAAACAGTCTTAATGTTTTGTTTGTTTGCCTTTCTAATGTGGAAATCTTACCATCTCCTGTAATTTATTGCTGTTATTTGAGCAGATGCCTTCCTGGAATTCTCCTCAGTTATTAATGGTAAGTCAGTCATGCTTGGTGATGATATCTAAATAACAGGCTCGACGTGCAGGAACAGAGATGTCTCCTCTGCTGCCGGGCAACATCAGGGGCTCCAAGTAGGCAGAAATGGACCTCTGACAACATTCCTAAGAACTGTAGCAGAGGGTGGCAAAATGGGGAAAGTTCCTTTATTCCCCTCTGATTGCCAGGATGACTGTGAAATACCACTTTGCACCCAGTGTTCTGCTTCCTAATGGAGAAAACCACTGCTGGCTTCTTAGCTGAAAGCGAGCCTCTGACAAACTCAGTCATGTTAGGCTTGCTCTCTGATCTCCAGCCTGATCTGATCTAATTCTGTCTCATCCCCAGTATTTTTTAGATGCTGAATTGTACAATACCCACTGTTTGCAAACCTGAATATTCCTATTTTTCCCACTTTACCTATTTGGTAGCGTATTTCAATGCACTGAAACTCCTGATGCTTGACCATCACAAGAACTGCAACAACATTAGATAAATCTTGTGATAATTATCTTAAACCTGTGCAACTTCAACCTTCTGACAATTACTTATAGTTTGCAGTGGTAGAAATAAGAGCAAAATTGAGTACTTTGATGACCTCACAGCTCTTCTGTAGCAGCCATGTAGGAGGGCCCAGAGGACAGGAAAAGCTGAAGCCCATAACTGGAGTAGATTGTAAAAAAAAAAATAAAAAATAACACAATGCATAGCAGTCATTCAGAGTCTTTTAATACATGGAACTAAGTATAAGTAGTGTTACAAGAAGATTTACTACTGTAAAAGCAAAGGAATTCATGTGCTTTCACAGCAGGGAACTTTACAGCAGTTAAAGTCTCAGGTCTATTACAGGAGCAAGCACTTTTTTTTGTTGTTTTGGTTAACAGTTTTTTCTTATTAGAAATGGATTTTTGCTGAAAGTCAGGGTTTTCCCTCATTGTCCCCCAGATTCCTGCATTACTGTTCCTGCAGTGCAAATGCAAGTGTAAATCATGCATTTAACAAAAATGAGCAGGTTCAGCTGGGTCTCGCACTGCTGCAGAAAGGGCTGGAGCACTGCAGCAGCAGCAGCCTCTCTTCCCAAGGCCCAGCAGGGTGAAGGGGCAGAAACTCTGCAAACCAGAAGGTTGCCAGGGAAAAGCACTGAAATTCATCACTGCCTTATCACTTTGGAGAAGCTTTCTGTCCTGCCTTGGCTTTTTTTCCCAAGGGCTATAAAGTACTTCTGTTCCAGGGCACTGCATATGGATATTAAATTCTCATCACAAACATGATACCATTTTTGATTTCAGTATTTATCTATCTTCTGTTCTTATATGGCCACACTTACCATAATATCTCATACTTCACAATCTTTAACACATTATTTATGCCTCCAAAAAGCATGTATATGAAAGGTAGCTGAAAATAAGCAATAAACCATTTTAATACTGTTACCATCTGAAGCAATGGATCTGTGAGAATTTTCTTCTCATTAACTCTGGAATGCTATTCATAACCTTGAGACTGATAATGCTTAGAAAATTATTTTATCCAAGAGTAAGCCCCTCCTTAATAGATGTACTAGAAGTCTACAGAGAATTTTCCAGGCCCTAAACAGAGAATCCCTTGCTAAACCAAAAAAAACTCTAAAACAAAAAAATCCAAACCACCCCCTAAAAAAGACCCAAAACCACCTAAACAAACAAACAAAAAAATCCTCCTCCACACCTAAGAGCTGTTACAGAAGTCACATTAATGAAAACAAGGCCTGTCTTTCCAATCCATTATTTATTTTAAAGGATTGGTATCAAGTACTAATAGTGATATTTAAACCATCTATAGATTTCTCTTTTGTCTGCACTAGCACATCATGTTCTTTGCCATTTCCCTTAAAAAAACAAAACAAAACAAAGAAAAAGAAAAAAAGAAACCACCAAAAAATAAAGAGGGAAATCAATGCATTTTGAGAATGCTCTTTCTTTCCAGATCACTTAGCATGATTTTTTCTTTGAAATTGTAAAATTTAAATAAAGAAAGACAAGGGATGAATTTGAGCCACTGCTTTCTTTTAGAAGCAATTAAAATTTTCTGTCCTCTCTACAGCTGTACTTGTGAACTTGGAAAGAACATTTAAAACCTGAAATCCCCTCATGGTCTGAGGCTGAAACAACTTGCACTTGCCAAGACAGAAAATCAGACTATTCTGGTGTTGGATGGGATTGTAAATCCTCTGAAAACAACTGAGCAGAAGACACACTGGGGAATATTCTTCATATGACCAAAATGGTGAAGATCAAGAACATAAATTTGAGTTTGTGGGAGGGTAAGAATAAACAGTTTCAGATATGAGCTTGCAGACAAGTCTTCAAAGATGGCACCACTCAGAATATACCCTGTGCACTGTGTTTCACACACAGAGCACATTAAAATGGGATACCTGAGTCACAAGGGCCCAGATGCCTACAACACTATGCAGGTGAATTAAGATAAAAAGGAAAGAAAAAAAGGAAAGCAAGCATGGAAGTCCAGCGCTTTTTAGCTATTTAAGCCTGGAGCTGTGTAAAACTTGGTTCAGTTTCATACTGGTTGGTATACTGAAGGCCGTGCCACGGTCTCGCTGAGACAGTGGTGTTGGGCCATGGGGTGGGTACGGCGACCACAGAGATCTTTTCCAACCTGATTCTGTGAGTGCAAGAGGCCCTGTGAAGAGCAGTGAGGAGCTGAGTGGAAGGGGACATGGGCACTCGGGGGACACGTGTGGGCAGGGCCAGCACGGCCTCTCACCAGTGCAGCGCGATGGCGGCGAGTGCGGGGCGGGCGCGGAGACGGGGAGGGAAGGGAGGGGAAGCCGCCCCCGAGCAGGGCGGAGCGGCCGCCGCGGGCCGGACGCGCCCAGGTTACCGTGACAACGGCGTCGGCCGAGCGAGCTGCCCGGCCTCGGCGGACCCCGCTGCCCGCCCGTCCGCCCATGCCGCGGAAAGCGCTGCGCTGCGTCCTGCAGCTGGAGCTCCGCTCGGTGAGTGCCCGGGCCGCGCTCCCCGCCCGCCTCAGCCGGGCCACGGCCGGCAGGAGAAGCCGCGCTCGGCTCTTCCGGCATCGCTTCCCGCCCCGCTCTCCTCTGCCGGCCGCCGCCCCGGCGGATCTTCTGGGGGGCTGCTCTGGGCCCTGCTGCCGAGCGGGGGCCACGCTCCGGCTGCCATTCCAGCCGCTCTGTGTGGGCATCCTCCAGCAGCCCCCGCAGAGGTGTTGGCAGCAGCCGTGGCCCTCCGCAGCTCCTATTTTCCTGTGGAAAAGTTGTGGGGGTGTTTGTCCCTGTGCCCCCGCGCTTCCGCTGGTGTTAGCCACAATCGTGCCGCTTTAGAATTCTCACTTTCCTGTGGAAAATGTGCGCTTTATTTTCAAAGCACACTTGGGGAGCTGTAGGCTGTAGGGAAAAGCACTCTCGGGAAAAAAAAAAAAAAAAAAAACAAAACCAAAACAAAACAAAACTCAAAACAAAACCCAAACAAGTCCCAAGAAAGAGCGGCTTGCTCATGGCATATGCTGCCCCGTGAGGGGCGGGATGTGGCTCTGGGCAGCTCTGCCTGTTCCATGGCAGGGAGTGAGGTCAGAAAAGTGTGAAAATGCAAAATTTTGACATTAATCATGTTAGGATTGTAGTCTTCGCACTTTGCAAAGTTTTCTACTTATATCCAAGTTGGGAACACAGCAAGGAGCTGTAACATTCTCCTGAAAACTTTGCAGAAGTAGCTGTGTTAGGCTGCGCCCTGTTACCCTGGAGTTGGTGGCTTCATATGTCCCGGTCCTGTAATCCAGAACAAGCGCTGCCATACATTTAAGAGTATCTGCTGCTGAGAGGAGAACACGAGATGCCACCCACAAAACTCGAGTGCAGATCCAGGAAGTATATATGGGGAAATTGCCCAGGTATTCCTGGTTTCTTAGCTACCCTTGTTCCCAAACTTGAGTGGCTGCTCTGAAGCAGAGCTGTGGATTTCCACACATGGATGGCAAGGGTGTCACCCTGGCAGTGTTGCTGTGCTGCTGTCTCAACAGCTGGTGTTTGTGTCCACAATGCCAAGGCCTGCTTGGTTCCTGGAGCGGAGCAATGTGCTTTCCTTTTCTGTTCCCGCTGGCTGTGCCTGTTCCTGTGCCAGGAGTGAGTACAGGGAAGACATTTCCCCAGGGTCAGGTTTTCCGCTCTGGGGTATTTGTTATTTACTCTGCTCTCAAGGCTACAAATTAGAATGGAAAGAGACTACTCTTACACAAATGTCAGTGCTGGCTTTTCACTTAAGGAATTATTTCTTTCCTTGGCTTTTGCTCACTTGATGTGTTTTTTGGGCAGCAGTTCTTTCATTTCCCAGTTGATCTTTTTCAGCTAAAGCAACGTGGTATTTTTGGTACTGTTTTGTGTGATGGACTCACCAGCCTTCTAATAATCTTCGGGATGCGAGCTACTCTTCCACTTTGAATTTACATTGATCAGAGCCAGAATTGAAACCTATAGTCCAAATGGAGACTTGCTTTTGTCTTAGGTGATGTAGGGGAAAAAAAGCCCATCTTTCATCCATATACCTTAATAAGAGTCAGAGTCATAAAAAATATTAAAAGACATGAATCTCAGTATGCAGAGAGGAATGTTCTTAATGATAACCTCAGCTTGTTTTTTACACATTATTGATGCTATCTTTTGGCCAGTTCTGTACCACCTTTGATACTAACTCCTCCACTAATTATTCTTACCTTCTTCATCATAAATAATAATTTCTTATGGTACTATATGATATTCTTTATCCAGAAAATGGATTTTCAAGAAAATGTAGAATTTTGCTTGGTTGATCCGTTTTTATGGAACATGCCATGCTGTGATTTTTTCTAGTGATGTTTTCATCCATATCTTATTCTTTATTTTTGAATATTTAAATATTTTTATCAATGGAGTCATTAGTTTTCAGATCTCTCTTTCTGTCTCGCATGGTCCTTACGTTGGTTATTTTTCAGGAGATTCTACCTTCCCTGTTTTCATTACATTTCATTTAAGAAAAATTACATTCTTTCACAGCATGTCCTGAAGATGATTTAGCCTCCCTGTGGCTTCTTGGTCCAGGCCTAGTGCATATTGGGTGACTTTTGTTTCTATCATTTAACATCATTGAGTTGTC
Organism: Poecile atricapillus; assembly: GCF_030490865.1. NCBI lineage: Eukaryota > Metazoa > Chordata > Aves > Passeriformes > Paridae > Poecile > Poecile atricapillus. The sequence goes on along the minus strand of NC_081255.1, from coordinate 26,702,190 downwards.
TTTTTCTCCTGTGTTAAATTTTATTAAAACGAAGACAAAACATTCAGCTGTGTTTGGGACATCGATTTGTTAGCTTTCACATCTTGGCTGATTTATGCTTTGTCCATTAATTCTCCCTTTGTTTGCTTTATTTGTGACCAAAGTCTTGTCCAAATTTCTGATCTATTTTCTTGCCCTTTTTACAGTGCTCTGCGTATTTCTCCATCCTCTTTGAAGTCTGTCCAGTTGTGTCAGAAGTTCTGTCCTCTTTGTTTTTCCCTTGCTTTAGGATACAGATGAGTTTTGCTCCCTTTGACTTGATGAAATTCCAGGATCTTCTCTGATCTCAGTCCACTGGCTCTTTGGTTTGTCTTGCTGATAGTTTTCTTCATTTCTCTTTTCAAATGGAAGGCCTTACTTAAAGACTTAAGTAGTTTTTTAGTTTGGTTTATCCTGCCATGGGCTGTTTGTAGTAGGTGCTCCAGAGGGTTAAGATCAGTAGAATTCTGTCCTTTTCCATGAGCTTTAATTCAGTGATTTCTTTATGGCTATTTGTGATGTCCTGGCAGTGGGGTTGGTGCACATTTTCCAGACCCCTGGCAACTTTTATCAGAGATGTCCAGGATAACACTCTCCTAGAAATTCCTCATGCTCCTTGGGGTTGCTTGTGAGGTCAGTTAATTGCATCACTGATACCCTCTTCCTTAGCTGATCCATAGATAACACTATTAGCGTCTTTAAAATAGTCCTTTATCCTGCTGGAGCAGTCTGCAGTCAGATGAGTGCTTCAGTTTCTCTCCCAAGGGTTATGCAGCTCTGCATGTTACAGAATAGGTGTCATGAACTGCAGGTATGCATGTGTCATTCATTTTTGGAACTGCTTTAAAGTTACACGGTCACGTAGATTTGGGGTTCCAGCCCAGGTAATGAATTGTGCAGTATGTCTCCAGGGTAGTAGAATCACAAGTTTCCACATGTGCTATCTTGGTCCACATGCTCATTTGTAAGAATTTGTTCTCTTTTTACAGGATAGCCAGAAAAAAAAGGCACCTGTTGTTGGCAGGTTTGCCCCATTCCAGCATCTTCACATCTCTTATTTTTATCTCAATAGACAGGCAAACATTGGTTCCCTTCTCTAGGGTGAAAGGCACAAAACTCCAGCTAAAAATGGTTGTAAATTCTACAAAAATGTCGAAGACAAAAGTGAGAAGTAAAGCTGCTATGACATGTACTATGTAGTTTGGGGGATCTTTCCTTGTATGAATGAAATCTGTCTCTCTCACTCCTGTTCACACTTGCAACTGCATGAGTGTCATACAAGCTGTTTAATGCTTGACAGACTGTTTCAATTGGGTTATCCATTATTCTGGCACTTGTCTTGTAGATTTGAAGCCCTCATTTACATGGAGAGGAAATCCTTTTTTTTTTCTTCTCAGGTATTTATGAGTAGAACTATTTTTTACCTTACACTTTATCTGTAGTGATCTATCACACACTGTTTCCATTTAGTTCTTGCACCTGTTTTCCTGCTGTTTATGTAGTTTTCTTTTAAATCCAGTTAGGATTTCTCAAGTAAAATGTTCACTTGGGAGTAGGAGACTGTAACCAAACCACTTATTTTAATTGCCATCACTTTCCTCCTTTGTCTTCCTACCTGGCATTTGAAAGTCTGAACACTTTCTCCAGAAACCTTATGTTGGAAGAGACAACCTTGTATTTCTAATGCTGACATAAAAGAGCATGAGACCTTAAGAGAAAGGTGTCAATTTTCTGTCAGGGAAATAAAATAAAATAAATCCACGTGGCTTGGAGAAAATAGCAAATTGTTTTGTAATGAGTTGTGTACATTCTTGCAATCAGAGCTTTAAAAACAGACTGACTTCTTACTTAAAGAATTTAAGAACTGTGCAGAGAAAGTTGAGAGATATGTGGCAGCCTGGCAAGAAGCCTTCCCTGCTCTGAGTTTAAAGATGGCCAAACTTCCCAGAGAAAGGAAGAAATGTGTCTGGTAGTAATGAGACAACAGTTGCTTTTTCTCATTTGCAGAAAATTTGCCAATAAACTTGTTCTTTCTGGTGGCTGGACTGAATATGGATATCTAAGCATGTAAATTTATCACGTGCATTCAGTTAGGCTGAAGTTTGGGTGGGGTTTTGTGTGTTGGGATCATGTAGACTTCATTCTACATGAATCTTCATATAGAAGATGATTATGCCTTACACAGTCAGCACAAGCCTTTAACTGTACTAAACTGGCCTTGGGTTTCAGTTTTGGTTGAAGACAATGGAGTTTGTTTACTTAAGCAAGAAGAATTTGGTCCCAATTGTTTTAAAATGGTGATTTTTATTGCTGGCCAGTCAGTACAAATAGAATTGCTTTAGAGAATATTTTTTTTTGCTCTAGTCTGTTATATCCTGACTTTCACAAATCAACCATTTCAGCCCTGACTGTTTCTTTTTATCTTGAGAACAGCCATTACTTGTCTAGCTAAAGTTCAGTTTGTTTAATGAGTGTGTTACTTCTACAGATAACTTGTCCTGGAGTGCTGCTGAAAGACAAACAGGAACTTTATCTTGGAGTCTTTGTACTTGGGCAGTACAACAAAACTGAATGTGTCCCTGCAGTGTTCCCACTCTTCTTTCAAGAAAGACTAGTATTTGAAAAGGTAAGATATGTCAAGGGCCGATTCAACCCAAATAAACCCCATCACAAATTCCACAAAAATTGTCTGCAAAACCCATGAGCACAAATAATCACACTGAGAGCAGAGCAGTATTTTACCTCCTGCTTCTCCTTAGCACAGAGGAGGGGTGTGCCTGTATTATCAATATGGGGGCTCAAGAATTATGTGTACTGAAGATTCTAATGTATGATGAGACTTTTTAGGTGTTAGTTGATTCTTTTGTGAACTGTCCTTCCTCAGTGTCTGTTTTCCTGGCTTGAAAGGGACTGAATGTTTTTGTTCTAAAAATTATGGCAAGGTGAAGAACAGAGACTGTACAATATAGGAGAGGCAACTCAATTTAGTAGAAAGATAAAATAGCAACTCAAGCCTTTTTGGTGACTTCTTACTCCCTTTGAGATACTTCTTTCATGGTTTGTCACCAGAATTCCCTGATTGGTACTCTGGCCCTGTAATTTATAGTTGTTTATCACATATTCTGAGTCCCTACTAGCTTCATTATTAGCACCTCAGGGATAATGAAACCCAGTATCTTACAGATATGATCTGGCTTCTTCACTACCTATGAATAATAATACTTTGCCCTTTCTAGTTCTTTTCCTTCAAGCATTCCCCAGCACTTTGAAAACCAGGCTGAGTATACTTGTTCAGGGTGATGCTCTGGTGAAATGGATAAGAAACAAACAGTGATAATTTCACTACCTAAGAAGAGTAGAGAAGACCATCATTCTTTAAAGGCAAACATAACACCAACTTCTTAAGGGGAATGTACTGAATGCTGTTTTCAGTGTAATGTAGAGGACCTCCATCCAGTGCAACATCCTCTCCTATTCCCTTCTATCTCTTCACACAAGATTCCATTAAAAAAAACTGAACAGGAGACTGAAAAGTCACCTCTGTGAAAACGAAGCTTAAGGTGTTACTAATAAATTAGAGAACATTGATCTATCAGAACTGCAGTACATTCAGCAATTTATGTTTCTCCCTTGAATTTTTTTTAGACAGTGCTTACCTTTACATCTTCAACTCTTCACAATAAATTATTTCTGTTATTTACATACAGAGAGGGAACTCTATGGAGAGAAACAAGAACTGCTGGCTTTCAATGAATTTGATCATGTTCCAAATGATAATTTTATTATCATTTATTTTTCCAGTGGGGATAGGACTCTTGGAAACCATCTTGGCAAGGAAGAGCATTGATTTTGAGGTGGTTTTTTTTTTCCTTCTCTTTCCCCAGTGGTCCATTTGAATACTTTGACTGTGCCAGTATTATTCCTATTATTATTATTATTATTATTATTATTATTACTATTGTTATTGTTACTTTTGTTTCTTTTTCAGGCATTTGCTAACATAGTTGATCCTGGAGACCTTATGAAGTTACTGGAGTGTATGTTTTTTTTTTTTGTGTATTATATTGTATCCATTAATGCCACGCATATAGGGGCTCTAAAGATGTTTTGGAGGTTTAAAGTATGTGATAGTTTTTCTATCAGGAGCCTGTTCTCTGAAAAACTAGTGGGTAATCACTATTATCTAACAAAATGCCTCTAGAAATGTATATTACATTCTTTGGAACAGGAAAAGGATTAAAAGCCGTAAGTGATTGAAAGTTCAGCTGGTTATTGGGTAGTGGATTTATTTATGTGGTTGTTTATTCGATTAATTTTCAAATTATAGAAGAATAAACCTCCAACTTTTGTAAAATTATTATTTTCTTTTTTAAGAAAGTTGTCTTGCTACATGCGTATAATGAATTGTGGTAAGAAAACACTGACCCAACCTCAAACTGCAGGAGTATGCACCCTCACATGGGAGTTATCTGTAAAGGGGGAAAAGCATGCATAATCTTCTTTAAAAGAGGACAAACTTGGCAGCAGATAGAACTTACTAAGTCAGATTTAGTGTTGTCATTTGTACCCTGCTAATGCCATTGTGTTCATCTATGGTATTTATGCAAGCTGTACTTAATTTTATCTTATTATTGGTGTGGTGGAAATAGTGCAGTGAAGCTTAAATCATTGATCCATTTTTCTGGGGTTTTGACTATGGGAATTTTCATTTTAGTGTTTTTTTTAACTCATGAAAAACTTTTTTCCCTTCTAGTTGACACAGCAGTACTTGAACTAATACAGCTCGTTCCTCCAGGTATTGTATCAGTCTTTTCATAAATTATGCAGTTTAATAGGTGAATTTCCAGGAGGACATTGCCCATTACAACACAATCACTTTTTCTAACACACAAACAACATAGAAAGCACTTCAACAAATAGTCCTCTGAATAGAAAATATTAATAGATCAAGAGGATCTCATTCTTGAAAGTGAATAATAACTGAATATTTAAATGTACCATACTCGGGCTTAGGAAAGTGATAGTATTTTAAAAATGGAAAATAAACTGAAATCATCCAGTGCATAATTATTAACTGCATCACAATTCACTTGCAGAGAGGCTGTCTGTGAAATTTCAGAGTGCATAATCTTGTTCTCAGAGTGGCACTTTTTTCCTTCCATTTTAATGGTGACCATTGGGAAAACTCTTATCCTCACTATAAGTATTACAGGTCTCTTGGGATGTGTGAAGATAATAAATACCGATTTGTCATACTTCTGTTATTGGTTTGTGTGATTATAAAAATCTATTTTAATGAAATTCAAGTGTTCCCATGAATAATGTAAATCTGCATTTTATTGGAAGTAAAGTCAAGTTTTAAAGAGGACTCATTTGGAAACTGTGGTATTAAAAGCATTCTCTGTCACTTGTCCTTAGTACTTTCAAGGAAACTACTGCTTCTCTCAGGTGACTTATCAGACTGTTTACTTGAAGAAATATAGTGAATTGGGATTTTTTTTGTGGGAAGGTAAAGGATCTTGCATAAGGAATTTATATTCAGGGCTGGGACATAGGTGTGATACAGCCCAACATAAGCTAGCAAGATGGCTGCAACAGCACAAGTTACCTTTTTTTTCAATAAGCCCTGAAAGGTTTACCTCTAAAGAAAAGCTTTTTTTTTTTTTTTTTTAGAAATAGGAAGCTAGAGTATTGAGAAAATCTTGAAGTAATTATTTTGCTTTCTTACTGCTATTACTGTTCTGTAGTATGCAATGGTAGTTTTTCATAAGGAATTGGATACCATTAAAAAAATACTGTTTTTTTTCTGTGGCATGGAAGGGAAAGAAAGAAGAAAAGTCCTCAAAAGTTCCCTGAAGAAAACCTTTCATGTGCCTGTTATAGAACAGTTAACACAATCGTCTTTAATTTTTTTTCCAGTAACATTGAAGCATAGTTTCATAGTAGATTCTGCCCATTTTTGCTGCTGATTTAACTTGATGAGATTATTTCCTAGTGCTGTAGGAGTTTTAGAGCCATGCTGTTAATTTCTAAAGAGCAAAATTTATCCTGGTTTCAACATGGCTCTGTGTGTGGTGTCTGTGCTGTGCAGCTTTGTCTATTTTCCAATTAAAGTATGTATTTTCTTTTTAGTGGGAAAAGTTCTGGCTACGTACGAAGAAAATACAAGAGATTTCCTGTTCCCTGACCCTAAGCTTACCCATGGGCACCGTGGTTTGGTGCGTGAGATTTTAATGAAGAGGTCCCCGTCTTTCACAGTGAGTGAATGTCTGTGGATTGTATTTATGACACAGTCTGCTTCACTGAAGAAACCCCTTGAACTGCTTCAAATGAAAAGCGATTACTTCTGACAGATTTTGCCATTTTAAGGTGTTGAATGTACAAATCCACAGTTGAACTTCAGGGAAAGTATAATCTTTTTTTCAAAATGCTTCAAGAAATTATTTAATGTGAAAAAGTTAGTTTCCACTTGGTTTGCAGTGTGGCACCATGACATGTCTCCATTCAGTCTAATCTGTGATGCAGCTGGTGGCTGAAGGGATGCAGGAAATGGCATATTGACTTCATGGTTCTCAATAGAAGCCATGCAACCCTCCTCCTTGGTCCCTCTCCCTAGCATTTTGGAACAAAAGCTAATTGACAGAATGAGTGCAATGAATTAATGCTAATTTTCTGGAGATAAGGGCTCAAGTACATATTAAATGAAAATGAATTAATTTCACATTGCCCTTTCATGAAGTTTGACAGTTGACTCTTAATTGTCAGCAGAATAACCCGGGAATGCACTTTAAGGAGGATGGTGATGATGTGTTTTAAGGTTTTTGTGGAGTTTTACGGGTGGATTGGCAGGACATTTGGAAAATAACTCAATTACCCTGTCCATTGTGGTTGGACTAAAGGTACATGGGAGGAAGGAAATGCTGATTAAAGTTCACTCGTGTCTTTTAGCTGGTGTAGTCTTTCCCCTAAAAGGGCAACCTGGAAACTGCCCAGACACTTGTAATTAGAAGTGCTAATTTGGTATCTAATGCTGTGTTACATTTGAGTGAATTAAAGTTGTGATTTTGTGCTGCAAAATGTCTGATTCTGCAGTAGTTTAAACTGTCCCTGCAAAAACAACCATTATTTTTTGGCTGTAGTATCTCTTTGCTGTGGCTCATCCCATGCATCGTGGTGCGGCTCAAGAGATGGGGTGGGACTGTTTTGCTTCCATACTGCTCATAGAATAGGTACTTTATTCCTTTGTTGAGGAAGAATAGGGAGGTAGTAACAAATGAGGTGTAACAAATAGTAACAAATTAGCTAAATGCTTTTAGATTTTTTGTGAACAGAGTATATAGTGAGTCTTCATAGAAGCAGAGCTGCTAGAGGAGTTTGATGGGTTTTGTCAAACTGAGTTCTTTAAAACAAAAATTACATATTTTCTAATAAAGAGAAGGTGCCATAATTTGTAAGCTGTGAGGAGATCTGGTCAGAGTAATTTGGATGTGTAGCTGATGAATGATGACACTGTAGTAGCTTTAAAAAGTTGACTGCTGTAAGACACAAACATCCATATCCTTGGGAGCAGCATAAACAAAATCCATCTCTGCCCTGGAGCAGGGTCTGCAGAAGCCTTTGTTGCTCCATTCCATTTCCATAGCTTGAAAGTACAGTTTAAGTGAGAATTTTGGCATAGTGACCCCCTTTTCAGGAATAATGCAGAAGGGGTGATTGATGGCATTGGAGGGAGGCTCCCAAAAGGAACTTCTTGTTCCTCTCTTCACTTGCCAAATGGAATAACTATGGAGGGATTTTTACCTCCAGTAGAGATGCAGTCTCAAGTGCCTCCATCTCCCAGTGTTCCCTGAGCTTTACTGGCAAGTGCCTCTTGCTGAGTCTGTCAGCACAAAGTGCTGGATGTGAATGCTAAGCAAAAGGAAGTGTTAAACAAGGTCGTGAGAACCCTCCCATTATTCCTATGCTACTGAAGCTATGTTCTTCCCACATGAAAAGTTATTTATAGCCAGCTGAGATGCTGAATATTTTTGAATGGCAGCTGTGCTTCAGTGGCACTTTGATTCCAAATAAATTTGTCTTTTATTAAAAAAAAATAAAGGTAGCAACAGTAAGGTTACGGTTGTGGAGTTCAGATAGGCAGTGACAAGTAGTGTCTGATTAACACTGCTAATCTGCCAGTTGGAAGGAATCCCAAGTTGAGAGGATCAGAACTCCTCCAGAAATCTGGCACTTGGCTGATAATGTCCCTGGCTAAATGTCTTATGAGGTTTACAAACTCAGTGTGCATACAAGACATGTCTCGAGTTATCTCTCCTGGTCCAGTGTTGCCCAGCTGAGGCTCTTGCTGGCTCTTCTGTATTTCTCTGCAACCTTTGCCTTTTAGAATATGTTTATGCCTGGACTGTGGTAGTGATTTCTTACAGATGTTCTTATCTCTGTTCCCCACCTTCGTGCAGTATTTGCCACATTACTTAAAACAGTTTCTTTTTAGTTATGTTATCTTCCATTAACAGGCCAGTATAAGGCCTTCTGTTATATTCATATATACTTTTTTAAGCTAGAGTTGTACTTGTGTTCCTTACAGTCAAAAGCACGTATTAGACTTGCATTCTTCTAAATATGAACCACCTTTATACTTTTTTTGTGATCAAATTGATATTATGTCTCTTCTGTTGAATGATTGGTGCAGAACTGTTTAGGACTGCAGGCACCACCAAGCCAGAAGCAGAAGGGATCCCAAAAACTTTCCAGCTGGGTTTTCATTTACAGATGTGTTTGGGGCTATATGATGGTCTTTACATAATTCTATGTTGAATATCCTACAGCAATCCCTGATCTGGGAACTGCAGAAAACAGAGCAAATCCTCTGATGGCTTTGGCCTGTGAGTTGCTTTTGACATATCCATGCTTGTGCATTCAAATACCATCTCATATTCCCTCTCCACAGACTATTTCTCTGAAGAAACCATAGTTTGTGTAATTGTTTAGGTATGAACACTTAACAGTTTTGTCATTATTTCCAGTCTCTGTAAAAGCAGTAGGTGCTCTATTGTTGTGTTTTATAGTAGACTTACTAATTCTGATGTGTCCTTTTTTAAATTGTTGATAGCACTTGACAATTCATTAGTAATAAAAACAAGTTGATTAAAGATGATCAGGCTTAAAACCCCTTTTATGAGCCATAACTTGACTTGATTGAATCCTGGACTTTGTTAATTGCTGTGACTGAGCTTTCTTAGCATTTTAGTCATTTGATTTCCATAATCTATCCTGGGGCCAGATCATGTCCCATAATGGGAAATCAGTGTTTAGGCAAGTGGTAGAGAATGGTTTGGTTCATCAATAGACTTCACTCATGAAGTTCCTGCGAATTCTTATGGATGTAGGACAGAGTCACAAACAGACCCAGCTCCCTTTCATGTCTCAGTGATTTTGTGTGTTCATGTGCACAAATGCCTGTGCATTGAGATGCCTCAGGCAGCAAATTCTGTCCATGTTCAAAGAAGAAAGAGTAGAAATTTCTGGGGGCACTTGATTCTCTCCTGGATTCTGAAGAGCTGTATAGGACACACATAGATGATTGCCACTTCTTTATAGCATATGTGGCATTTAGTTCTTTTATGCCTTTTTTAATGCTGCTATTTGGGAAATAATGCTTGTGTGTTGTAAGCCCTGTCCTTTACACCCAGTAAATTTGGAATGCATTAGCTGATGCTCAGTGAATAGAAAGAAAGTAGTTGTCTGAGGTGCTATGTTCCTAGCCATGGCTGCAGTAAAAGGTGAGTGGAACAGAAGCTGCTAATCATGTAAAAATGCTGGCCATTGCTGTGTGTGTGCTGTGCTTCACCAGGAGGCCCAGCTGGACCCTACCGATTCTAAGCGGGACAATCTAGGGCTGCCCCATGGACAGGAGGGGATTGTGAGCAGGTGGAACATGGTTATGGAACAAGGGAGGCATCCACAGAAATCAGACTACTCTCAAGATTACAGAATGAAGGGTGTTCTTAGTCATACTGTTACAAAGAAATAGTTATTTGCAGTGTGATTGACTGATTAAACAAAATGTTTTTACAAAAGAGTTGGCACAACTGAGATTGTTCTCAAACAAGTTTGCAGAGTTAGCATTAATGAAACTTCTAGAGCATGACTGAAATTTTTATTGATGCCATATAGCATGGCATGAAAAATCTTTAAAAGTGCTTTTGACAAAAAAAATGTATTAAAATAAAAGTCAGACCTTAATTGTTGCACAAAAGCAGAGTAATCATCTGTAATTGAATTGTCAGAAATGCAAATGTTAGCATCTTGACATTTACCATTGCTGTTCTGTCTTTTCTAATTATCTTTATTAAAGGCTGAAATTAACAAAGGAAATGGCTGAAAATTAGGAATGGTTTGTTACATTAGGTGACATTTACCTCTTTGATACCCTTTATCTTGAGTTGGAGCTTGATGTTCAATTATTGTCTCTCTTCTAGGGAATTGCACCAAAATTGAGATTTTCTACAAACTCCCTTATTTCAGACAGTCTGTTAAGCTTAGGAAGGAGTCACATACAGGTTAGCACAATTTAATTGTTTACAATGTAATTTCTAGATTTAATATTGATAGCCTTGCTTCCAATTTTTGCATGTGCTGCTCACTTCAAACTTTCCTCATTCTTTTGTTGTGGATAAAGCAGGTATCATGGGTGCTTGACAACTTGATTAAATTTTTAATCAAGTATGAGTAAAGAGTGGGTTTGGTGCATGACAGTAGATGCTGAGAGTTCCTTGAATCTGAAACAATTATCAGCTGCTGTGTTCTGTGATCAGCTGAAGTGTCAGTCTCTGGTGTATTTGTACATGAGAAGATGCCTTCTCACCATTTGTTACTGACATTTAAAATTAAAGACAGTGAAAACTAGGTGAAGTTAGAGAAGGTACATTATTAAACCGAACCAATTAATTTAATTGTTTTCCATAACTGTATCATTGACAGTAATGGAAATGCAGATTTTTGTCAAAAAGGCTATCACCTATATTAATCTGGAAATGCTGCTTTTGCAGCAAGTAAAGTTAAAGGTGAAGTATCACTCTTCTCTGGTCTCACAGATTGGAATTTTGGTTTGGATTTCTGGCACAAGCTGTCATGTAAAGTTACTCTTACATCCTCCCTTTTTTGCTGTACTATTGAAAAATGGTGCAGCATCACTGAAGGAGAATGGTTGTCAGGAAGGATTGTGTGCAAAGACACTTAGGTGACTTTAACTTGGTGGCACTGCTAATGATTTCAATGAGAAGTTTCTTCCAAATTTAGGAAATGAAATGTATTGAGACAGAAAAAGAACTATAAATCAGTGAAAATTGTCATTGTCAGAAAAGTGGCTTCAGTGAAGGTGCCTTGAATAAGGGCAATTTGATTGAAAATTTAAACTGTTCCTAAAAGTATCCATGAATGGCATCTCAGATTTGCTTGTGTTGCAGTGAAGGTCCAGTTTCACAAGTGGTGTAAGCCAGGAGCAGCACTGCCTGCTTCTGATGAAGCTGAGATTAGTCTTAGAGAATTAGGTCTGGCTTTGTGTGGGCCAGGTCCATGCTGGACCTGTGGGAATTCAGAGGAGTGGTGGGAGCGGTCTCTGTGCTGCCAAATTCACATTCTGTCAATACAAAACAAGCACACGGCCTCAGCCTCGCTGGTGGCTGGGTGTGGAGGGAAAGGCTTGAAGGCAAGCTGGACTTTTTATTTCTGGGTTCCTCTGAACCAAAGCAGTGTGTGTAATATTCAGATTTAGGGCTAATGTCAACTAGCTCCAGCTTGAAAAAAAATTCTGACAGGAAGAGTATTATTTTTTTCAACTAAACTTTACACTGTAAAGAACTAGTAAATTCACCATCATTCAAGACAATATGAATTTTAGAGAATGTAGTTGCACTTCTTTTGGAGCTTTAGGCAACTCTAAATGCATATAATTTAAACTATTAAATGGGCTCCTATTTTAATTTATGCCTTTTATTCAAAGGGTAAGAGTTTTATAATAAAAGCTTAAATAGATGAAAATATGCCTCAAATCTGTGTATGGCTAATTCAGATAAACTTTGTGTTAAAGGAACTTGTGACGCAATTCAATTTAATTTTTACAATCTCCTCTAACTGTGAGAAAGCTAATGAAGTATCAGACACTTAACATCTAACATGTAGTACTAGGTGTTTAACCTTTTGGTTCCAGAGAAAATGGTAAACACATTGTTTTTTAAATTGCTGTTTGCTTATAGTTCTGTGAGGGGAACTTCAGCTGCCATGACATCTCTTTCTGGTAAAATTATTAGTTCCTTGTTTGCATTATGTTCAGCGATCTTTGTCCTACACACTGTCAAATCTGATAATTTCTCTTCTTCACTTCAGGCTGATATGAACTGGGTGCATCATTCAGCCCTAAATGGAAAAATGCAGACAAAGCTACCAAAGAAAAGCCCTCCTTTGGCTGAGAAGGGCAGGCAGAGCTCGGCAGTGAGGAGCTACGAGCAGCCCACCATCGCCTCCAAGTCGCACTCCCCCTCCCCGTACACCAAGCGCCGCATGTGCGAGCTCTCGGAGGAGGCCAGGCAGAGACTGGCCCACCTGAACCTGGGGCCTCACGAGTTCAGGAGAGACACTGACAAACCTCCCTTTGTCATCAGACGGGTTTGTATTCGCTCCAAGGTGCTTCCAGCTTAAGCTCAGTTCAAATATTGTTCTTTCACTAAATTGCACTCCAAAAATTCATTCAGCTCTTAGTTTAGATGAATAATTTTTCCTCTCCTTAAGAGTCTGTCACAGAATGATTTAAATGTAAAATTAACTAAAATAAAATTTCTTTTATCCGCTTTAGTAACAGACAAAGATCAAATTCTTTCATGAATATCTTGGTTAAATTCTCTGAGGCCCCATTTCTTTTCTTCCAGCACACTAGACAGGATAATAGGTGTATAAATTCAGCTTGGAAGTAATTGATATTAGTATTAAAAAATCCTGAATAAGACTTTAAAGAAAGAGTGTCTAGTCACATTATGAACACTTACACTTCCTCTCTTTCAACTTTTTTTTATGTTGGCATCCTGTGATCTTTGGAACACTTCCTTTGCTCAGAGCTACATCTCAAACACTTTGACTTAGAGTTCATAACATAAGAACATTTTGCCATACATGAAAAATTGTCCTGAAATTAGGTACTTATTTAAAAAAATTGTGTGTAACTTTTAAAATCAGAGAGCTACGTCTCCCAGCCACCTGGAGGATAATATACTCATTTTTTTCCCCCCTCTTAATTTTTCTTCGTATTGGAACAATTCTCTGTTTTTAGAAAATCACTTCAAATTTGTAGGGGCAGAAATGAGATTGTTCATCTTCTGTGCTGTGACATTATGATTTCTCTATAGTTCTGGGCACATACCACAACCAGTTAGATGATCTAGTGGTTGAATAGTTTACTTCTACCTTTTTACCTAGTATCAGTACTAATTAATTAATAATATATAGTCTCAAAGTTTAGAATTCTTTCCAAAGTTTATTCTACATATAGCTACCTTTTAAAAATTCAAAACAGCCTGAATAAGTCATTAATTATTCATCAATCTACTGTTTCTCTCAAATATTTTTCTTTTAACTCCTTTTACTCAATTCTTCTGGTTTTTGATCTATAGGTGAAGTTCATAGTTTAATTATAGTATCATTAACACTGATTATTGATTTTCAATGCTTGGTTATGTTTGCACAAAAAAAGGAGAAAGCTTGTCTCTTAATTCAGCATGTCCTAGCTGTCATGGCCTTTCTAGATTGAGAATTCTTCTTTTAGGGAATCTTTACTGCTGAGAACTCTTTTGGCCTGGAGATTTTGTGTTACACGAAGATCAAAATTGGATTATATTAAATGTAACTTTTTAATTAGGAAGCGATTCAGATCTCTCTTGGTGAGCTCTGAGCTGTTTAGAATAAATATGAGATACCAGGAATTGTTTAAAAAGACTGCAGACATTACAGATGAAGGAGAAACTATCTGTATTTTTCCTTTCTTTGAACAATAGGACATTCAGAGTTTTCTAGACCTTTCTAGCACCATTTCTGTTTATGCACAGTAATGCTAATAATGCACACAAGCCAAGTGCTATGAAAATAGTCTAAAATCATATTTAAATAAAGTAAAATATTTTAGAAAGTACTAGTTGTGGTCTTATGAACAAAACCAGAAAAAAAAAGGAATTGATACATCTGATACTGAGCATTTTAACAGTATTTTTGCTTCAGGTTGGACAACCAAGTCCTGGCATTAAACTTCATCCCTGGTGTTCCCTGCGAGAAAGCACAGCAGAAGTCTGGCCCAAGGCACCCCATGGTCAGTATTTTCTACTACATATCTCATTAATGCTTTTGATTTCTGCAGGTAGTAGTTTTATTTGGGGCTTTTTATTATTACTTTGGTTTTTTATTCATTATGAAAATGTCAGTGTGTGATGGAGAAAAAGCTGTTAGTTCTTCCTAGGAAAAGGAAGAATGCTGAATAAATTACTGCTTCAGAGGGTGCCCTTGAACAGTTCTTTACCTCATGAAGCTTGAAACATAGTTCTGCATGATAGGAAAATAGGAGGAGAGAATTCCAAAGCTCAGACGAGTGCTCTGTTTCACTCTACTTTTTTGTTGACTTGAATGGTGGGGAAAATCTGCACCATGGTTTGTGGGTGTGTTGATCAGACTTGGAGTATGGATTATGTTGAAGTTCAGGGGCTCTATTCCTTCAAAAATTAATAATGCTTATTTCAGCAGTATCTGTGAGCAGTGAATCAGTGATTTACCATTATTAATGAGCATCCAGGATGTGTTGCAATATCTGCTTTAGCATCCTTTGGTATCAGTAAGTGAGAGTTTAATAAAAAGTGTGGGACCAGAAATTTAAGAAAGCACCCTAAAACTTGATTTTATTGCACGTCTTATAATATGAGGGTTTTAATGAATCTCATCAGTATTTGTTTATGTGTGCTTTGCCTCATTTTTATTTCATTTCCTCACTAATTATAATTTGTTATACAGCAAATCATTATGAACGTGTTATTTTACATTTGTTCTTTGTCGTTGCATTGGGTGCTGGATTTTAAAGGTTTCACATCCCCTTTGGGAACAGATTTGCCAGTCTATGATAGCTGGATAATGGAACAGACCAGATCATCTGATACCATTGCACACTTACAAAATGAGCTGGTGGTTTCTGGCCAGTATTTAGGAGACCAAGATCTACCTCACTATTAATATCCAGAGGATTCTTTGGTCACCTGCCTGTGCCATGGGGCTTAACTGAACTTCTGAAAAGAACAGATCCCTAGGATTAGAAATCTTAATGCAGACAATACAGTTTAGTCCCTTTTTGCTTTTCCTGGGTCACAGGGCTGTTCAGTACAAACTGGTATACCAGATGAAGAAAGCAGATTTAATGTCAGCTCCTCAGGGATGAGGTGCATATTGACACTGGTGAAAAATCCTAACCCAGTATGGGCCTGAGTGTTTCTCCATGGGTTTCCCTGGGCTTTGTATTCATGTTTGTGAGTCAGTGGTGAAGGAAGGAATGTAGAGGTGATAGGAGGAGGGAGAGATGCTCACATGAAAATTTTTTCAGAGAGGATTAGTAAGGTAGAGGAATGTACATGAGAATTTTTGGGAATGGTAGAGCCTATTTTGATACTGATTTAAGCAAAAATAGTGTAACAAAATGTGTTACTTCTGTCTGTGCAGAAGATGGTACCTACACTGATTCATTATTGCAAACACTATTCCATTCAATGGGAAGGTACGGTTTTCAGCTAAAGAAGGTGATTTCCTGAAATACAATGAGGCAAAATAATAAATCATTTTAGTTTTGTTTGTGAGGACAGACAGGATGCTTTGTAAAAGATTTCATAGAATTTAGGAAATGCAAATATCTTTTTGATTTCTTCTGTCATGGACCATTTTTCTTTCTCCAGATCCTTCCCCTCTCAACAGCTACAGACCCAAGAAAACTGAAGTGAGTACTCTGAAGTGTTTTTGCTTGCACACTGTTTTTTGGGAAGCTCCAAGCTTCCCAATCTTTCTTGGATTGTCTAGCGTAGGTATTTTTAAAACTTTATCTACTGTAGTATCAAAAGCAAGAAAAAGGATATTTTACATCTGATCTAGGCTGGTTAAGGTCTGCTGACAGATTATTTACAAACACTAGAAGGAAACGTAGCACTCTTTAAAGATGCTTATGCCTGCACATACAGAATTTGCTTTTCCTTGGCATTAAGGCTTGCAGCAAAGCCAGAGAGGAGCCTTTAAAGGTCATTAGCATTTGCCTTACCAGTTATTCTATGAGCATTCTTCATTCTGGAACTGTGTGCAAAGGTGGCACTGGCACTACTAGGAAGTCACTGTTGTGTTATTTCACATCCTTTCTTTTTCAGATTTTAGCTTCTTTCTGTATTGAAAGAATCGAAAGATCAATGTCAGGGTTGGTTTGGGTCTGGGAGGTTTTATTATTTATGTCCTCACTTAGTTGTTTTTGCCTGTGTTCCTGAAGTACTGCAAAAATAGTGGGTTTAGGCATTTAGTTACGTGTGCCATCCTAGATTTCCTAATGGCTGGGAAAACTGATGATAATAGGGAGAAGGAAAGAAAGAGAATTATGAGGGTAAAGTTTGATATATATGTTAAGCACACGTTTCTCAGAGTCTAAACTTTTATTACTGAGGACTGTAGTTCTGTTTACCATGTGAGTCTAATATATTGTGCTGCCACTGGATTGTTCCATGGGTTGTTTAGACTCTCAGGCATTATTCTGAATCTGTAAGATTCCTGGGAAGGGTAAGCCTTTAAGTTTTGCAGAAAAGTTGATAAAAGGGCTCTTGCAGTAGTTTCACATAAGATGGTGTGTTAGTTACCAACAGATTCCTCTGAGACTTGTTGGTTTACTTTAGGCCATGGATTTTTGTATGAAATGAGGGTTCTTGTTCTTTCCCCAGCAGATAGATATTCCTGAATGACTATTTCAGGTTGAGAAATAAAAGCATGAAAATTGTACATCTTGATATTTGTAATAAATTTTAGTTTGGTGGGGTATTTTTCAGGCGAAATCTACCAGTGGAAAAGGCTTGGACAGTTCTGCTCTTTGCAAGGAGGATGTGAGCCCAGATCCATCCAACAGGGAGTCCCATTCTGCTGCTTCTTTGGAGCATTCAGCACCTCCAGCAGGTCAGGAGCCTTCTCCAAGTTCTGTGCTGAATCGATCTTCTCTGAGGGAAAGGTAATGCCCTGGTTTTGTTTGTGACACTCTGGACTTAGGAACATGAGACAATGATAACAGTGTCTGCATGACTGTAGTTTGCATGTTTGGAAGTGTGAGGGCTGAAAAAAAGACTGAAAAATCTTCCTGCAACAGCTGTGTTGTTGTTTGACTTTTGCTGTGTTTGCCATCACCTCTCTGCTTGATGATTACAGTCCTAGTAACATGGCAGTGAAAATCTCTGGAATGGTGACACCCCAGATTTTAGGCTGCCAATGTCCATCTGGAACAGAGAATGAATAAATCATCACTTAAATGAATCATCACTGTTTCAGATGTGATTGGAGTCTCAGGAATGTAAATACAGATATGTAAAAATGGCAAGTAAACTTTATAGTAGGTACTTGGAAATGTTTTTTCCATCTGACTTCTCACAGGTGTTTTTGAGCACATACTTGGGGCTGTGCTGTACTCACGTGTGACTGGAGTGCATAACATGCTTGGGCTAGCCTTAATCTACTCAGTGTGTTATTTTCAAATCTTTTCACTTTGTTGACATCCTAAGATTTTGATTTTGATTTTTTGAGTTGAAGTGTGGACCTCTGGCACTATTCTGTGTAAATTAATTGCTATATTTCAATTATTTTTCTTAGCTATGTCCACTGACCCCAGTGGGACTGTGTAGGGGACAGTTTAAAATATCCTTTAATTCAGTTGATTTCAGTCCCCAAGTTAATATTTTGGGCCAGTTTCCCAGCTTCAGTGTCTTATGAGGGTGGAATGGAAGAAATGTCAAAAAAGCAGAAAATTATTTCATGCTTAAGCCCTCCAGTTCTTCAAGGAGAGTATTTCCTGCTTGCAGCTGAGTAGAACATGTTCTTGGTGCTTCTCTTGTACATTCAAATAACAATTTATTGGTTAGCTTTCTGGGAACAGAAAAACTGTATGCAAAGCTAGTCCTGAGTAAGCAAATAGATAAAATAATTGGGAGAAACTAAGGATTAAACTGATGACCTGTCCTAAATGCTGAAGATGTGCTTTGGTGACCAGTTCACACTCTGTTACCATTAGTACCAAGTAAGTCAATGCTTGCAGGTTGCATTTTGCAGCCTACACACAGCCTAATGCTTGTTTCCAAAACAGAAAAACTGTCTCAGTTTTTTCTTTAAAAAGAAAAATGACAGATGGCAGGTGGGGACTGAATTTTTAATACTCACAAAGATCAAGTTGGTGTTTTAACATCTTCCTCTGCTTGAAAACTTGTTTGTTAGTTGTTCTGTGTAATAGTGTATCTTGAGAAGTGTTACACAGAGATTAGGATGTATCTGGGGTTTGAAGGAGGTTTCTTTGTTGTCTTGTCTCCCTCCCCACTCTCCTCTGACAATGTTTGTGTATTAGTTACCCATATCTGGGGAGGAGATATTGTCATGGTAACTTTTTTATCCTTTTTTCAGCTGGACTCCTTTTGGAGGGATTTGGGCTAAATTATATAGACATTTTATTTAGAGCTGATGGGGTGCCTTCTATTGATAGCAGGAAAGTCTTGTATGTTGTGAGCTGATGTTACATGCATAGTAATTCAGTCGTCTGCCAGTTAATCTTGAACTTGTCTGAATGTTCTTGCTTTTTTCTTTATGAGCCTCTCTCCAGAAGAGATTTCTGATCTTGTGAAATTATGTTTTTTCTTCTTATTAAAGCAAATGTTCTCAGCTCTTCAGAGCTGTAACGTCTCTTTATGTAAAATATGTAACCATTTACTTCTGTCATCAGAAAAAAAAAATCAAAATGAGAAATAAAGGGCATAGTCTAAAAAAAATTGATCTCTGTTTCATGCTGCTGAGATAACAATGGTTTTAGCTGATTGTGTACTGAGAGTTATACTTGGAATGACAAACATGGTTTAGAGGTCAATGTTTGGAAATGCATGCAAACACTGCTGTTCAGATCATAGAAATACAGAGGAAATCAGTGCACTGAAAGAAAAGCAGTGTTAGTGTAATTGGAAGAATATGGAGTCTTATCTCACAGTATTTGTTGTTTATTTCCTCAATTTTATTTTGAATTACAAAGACAAATTGCTTAGCATATCCAGGCTACTGTTTTTAATGCTAGTCAACCCACAGTCAATATGAAACTTGACTCCCCACCTCGACCTTTAGTTCCCTCTTTTCCCTTTCTTATTTAAAAAGTAGTATGAAGTGACTGTCTGCCTTCTTGGGAGTACCTCCCAGAGCCCTGCTGTGTGGTTGTTAAACCACTGCAATACTTTTCAGTGAGACAGAAATTGGGGTCTTGTGCAAGGTCCTCTGAGCCCTTTTGTATCCTCCCTGGCAGTTTTCAGTCCCTTTCTTTGAGCATGCTAGAGACACCACAAATCAATCCTCTTCCCCTTTCCTCTGGGATTTCAGTCAGAAGCAGAACTGTAAATAGATTTACTATTGAACAAGACAGCCAAGTTTTGAATATTGATTTTTCATACTTTCTTTTTACATTTTTCTTTATGGAGGCATTTGCTGATGTTGGAAGCTGACACTCAGCAGAGTGATGTGGCCAAACAACCCTCCAGAGGTCCCTTCCTGCCCTCACCATTCCATGATTCTGTAGGTTTGGCTGCAGCTCCTGTGCAGACCAGTGGCACCCCCAGACCCCCGAGTTTGCCACACCCTGTGCCCCACAGTGTGCCAAGGCAGTTGTTTGCTTGGTTGTGCAGAGATCAGTGGCCTGATGTGGAAAGAGTATTCATGCTCTGCCCTTTCAGTGCTGCTTCAGGAAAGCAAAATTGGAGTCCAGTCCTTGCTTTCATGGTGCACAGACATCCTCATGCACTCCTAGAAGATGGGGTTTTTCTTGGGGACTTACAAGCTAAGCCTTCCTTGCAGCACTGAAACCTGCAGCAAACTACCTGTCAGAAAGAAAAGGAGAAATAGTGAGATGGATTCCATAAGGTCAAGAAGTCCTTTGAACAGAGCTGTGTGCTGGCACAAGAAAAATCCTTTCCTCAAGAGACTACAACAATCATGGGAGTATTTGACTGCTTCTGTTATGTGAGAGGCAAAGCTACTTCTCGTGCATTTGGGATCAAAGGAGCCTTTTTCCTACTCTGGAAATAGCTTGCTTCTGCTTTTGTTTCCAGATTGAAGTGCAGTTCGATAGCTTTTTTCATGTTCTCCTGGTTATGCTGCTGGTATGTGATCTTACCTGCTATAAAATTTAACAAAAACCTGAGTTCTCTTTGAAGTGAGACAGAGGTTAAGTGTCTGGATTGGATGCCCTTCTGTAATACTCCTCTATTGTTTTACTACCATCTTTTCATATTCTCATTTTCCTAGTCCTAGGGAAATAACAGCGTGGAGTTAGATATTGGCAGTGATAGATATAATGAAAGATACTAATAGATATTAATGAAATACTAGATCCTATGTGAAGTCCTTGAAAACACCAGTTACCAGAATTTTTGGCTTCAGTGATCTTGAAAACGATCATGCCAGGATCTTGGGGGTTATTTTTATTGCACAGCAAAAAGCAGAAACAGGTGGTTCACCTGGTATTTTAGAGACTGGCATGCATCCTGAGACAGGGCTTGCTTCTGTGAGAGGGTATGCTTTAGGAGAGCTTTTGAGAACTTCTGCTACAAAGTAGAACACTGAAAAATATTGCAGGTTTCTTAGGAAAAAGAAATCAGATCAAGAAATCTCAGGAGAGCCTGCACCTTGGTTTTCTGTCTGTTTCTAGCCATTTAAAAGTCATTACTTCTGATTTTTGGAATTTACTTTTGTAAGAATGTTTTGGGTTTACCAATCTCACCTCTTGGGAAAGTTTATTTCTTTTGTATCCTTTAAATACTAACTTCTGGAATTAGCACTTGAAAGTCAGTTATTTCATACTGCATTCTGCAAAAGTGAGCAATACCTAACCCTTCTTTCATATTTTTGACCAACATCTGTACTATTTGTCATCTGCATTGGTTGATTTTGCTGCAGCAGTAAGTAAATTTGAAATTGATTGCTGTCAGAGCCATTTTGTGTATAAATTAATAAATTCAGAGAAGATAGAAGGTAATGGAAAATCTTGCAAAGAGCATAAGGAGGTGCAGCCAATTTGTGACATACTAATGATTTAGTACCAGAATGACTTCAACCTTTTGGGAGCAACTGCTTAGCTGGAGTATTGACTTTCATTGAAATTTCGGAAGCTGTCTGCCATTAAGTTTCTTTCTACATGATGTATATTGCCACAGTTTTAAGGGCTGGATATGAAAAGGAAGAGGAAAAAAGCATTTACCGATTTAAGAACTCAGCACTGAACGTGTCACAAGTGCTTCAAGGCCCAGCTATAAACAGGGCTTTTGAAAGTAAGAGGAGCTACATAGAAAGCATGAGAAATTTTACCTTTTTTTTCCTGTCTTGGTTTAGAGGGAGAGAAAATTGGTACACAGCTGAGCTGTCAGCTTCTGCTTCCAAATATTTAGGCTTCTGTGCTCTGATTTAAGGCCCTGTGTGTGTGTGGTTGTTCCTGCTTCATAGTAATATCCTGCTACTGTGAAAGCAACCACCCTCCTCCACTTCCAACATTGTGAGAATGTGGGGGGTTTGTGTTGGTATAACTTCATTACAATTCAGGCTTCTATGTATAAACAGAGGCTCTAAAACACTTCTGGGCTGCATCATAGCCATCGGTGGCTTTAAGAAAAAGCAAACCAAAACTGTGTCCTTGACTAAACAGACCCGGAAAACCCTGAAGTGTAGCCCAGCTTTTCTATTGTGCCTCCTCACAGACCAGTATGCACTGAAAACCAGGTTCATCCTGCTGAATTACCACCTCAAGTCCTCTAAAATGAGAGTAAAGCCATGTCCTTCCCTACTATGAATGCTGAATAAATACCTGCAGAGATATAAAATATGTGAGGTGGGTTTTTTTGTGCAAGTTCTTGCAAATTGTGTTTTTTTCAGGTTATACTCAGCTATAAGTGTTCTTACTCTCTCTTCCCCCCAATTACAGTGGTGTTCTCTGCTGCTGTGAATCTGGTACTACAGGACTCCATTGATTTCTGCCCTCTGATAGTTTGTCCTTGTATGTGGTTTTGCTCAGCGTGAGGACTGTGTCTTTGAAGCTGATGAATTCCGTGGAGGCCGCATGCACGGAATTGTTCCCAAGGCAGGGAGGTGCTCTGCTGGGGGAAGGGGTCACGAGAGCCACTGCAAGTACTCTGCACAAGGCTCTGGCATTAATTCTGCTGATGTGAAATGTATTAATATTTCCTGCTGAAATGTGATATTAATGTTTTTGCTACGTGCAAGTGGATGATTGGATTGTCTGACATTTAAAAATTCCTATTTATTACAGCTCTCAAGTTTGCAGGCTGCTGTTTGAGTAGAGTACATGGGTGGATGTATCCTGTTTGCATTTCTAATGGAGTATTTCATCCTAATGGATAAAATTATACATGAAAATCATCTTTAGCACAAAATCTACACTATCTGTTTGGCTTCTTTTTTTTTTTTTTTTTCCATCAAGGTAGATGTTGTCAGTATGACCTTAAAAAATCCTTATCTCATAAAAGAAAATAAATGCCTTTTAGTCACATTACAAGGGAAAATGGTTCTGTTTCCTTGATCGGACTCAACACAACATCTTAGAAATTAATCTTGAAAAGTTCTCTGATTGATCTGGCTTTTTCTAGGTCACTGAGCTATATTTCCAAAGTGTTTATACAATCTATTGGAATCAATAAACAATTTAAACTGATGTAACTGCAGAATGTTTGCAAGTCCCAGGGAAAATTGAAAGTATGACAAAGAATACAGCTGTAGAAGTTTATTTCGTTTATCAGGACAAACAGTCATTGAAATGAAATGACTTTCCTTTGAACACTGCAATATGATAGTGACACTTTAATCACATAAATAAGTAGCTGTTCATTTTAAAGAGTTGTTATTGGTGATTTTGGGCAAATAGAATCCCTTTATTTATACTCCAAGAAGCTGTGCAGTAAAGCCTGTTTGATAAAGTATTTCCAATAAGAGAGTTGGAATATAAAAGGGTTTCACTTCAGATTATGGTTGTTGTGTTTCAGGCATGATTTTATTTTAGTTTGTACTTCGTTTGGTAAATATTAACATTATTCTTTAAACGTGGATTAGACCCTATAGTTGTTGCTAAAATTAGACAATAAAAATACTAGAAAAGCTAATTAAAAAGAAGCTGATACCATTTTTAATCACACTTAAGGTTTTTTTGGGGTTTTTTTTAATTGGTTTTTTTTTGGTAAATGAAGTTCGGGGTCTGTGTGAGGGGCCAACATTTGTTATACCACAGCGCACACTAGTGGATTGATCCATAAAATCACCTGGAGAAAGAATTTAATAGTTCTCAAATTAAGTACTTAAATCTTCTTCATGCAGACATAGCCATGTATTTTCTAACTGAATACAATAGCAGGCTGGGTTTTCTTTTTTTTTTTTTTTCCCCCAAAAGTAAATACATTTATCTCAAAGGGTATTTGTAAATTTACGATTAATAACAATGACCTGAAATCTTACATACGAATTTCATAAAATTTATTTCCCAAAGGCAATCTATTCCAACTTCTCAGAGCAAGCAACCTGAGTGTTGGAAGAACAGCAGCTGCTGTATAAATAAGGGAAAATGCTATGACTTCATGGCTCTATCTTTTATTTGTCAACTGGGAAATGACTCACTCAGTGCATCTAGGATGCAGATTTTTAAACATGTATTTCAGAGGTCCTTTAATATCAGTAAATGTTGTAAATTCTAATGGGAAGCTGTAAGATGATAGTATCACTGCAGACCCTTTCCCTTACCTGTCTCCTTTTAAAAAAAAAGTGTGTTTTTTTTCCAAAACAGGTGGTAGAGCACAAGCATTGTAATGCAGTTCATCAAATGGGGTTTGACTGCATTAGGAAAGTGAACCTTCCTTTCTGCTTAAGGGACTCAGACTTCTGTATCTTTAAAGGCAGTGCTTTTCTACCCTAACAAAATTCTCAAACCATTTTACATTCTTTTAGAAGAAGGTATGTGAAATCTTTTAGTGCAACAGATTGCTGGATTCTAGTATGCAAAAGAATTGTACAGTATGGATTTGCCATACATGCTCTTGGGTTTGGAATTCATTGCAAAATTCTCAGGATGGTAATATGAATGCTGTAGACAACTTGGTGAAAATTCCTGCTTGTAGTGATGCGAGGATAGACAACAACGAAATCTTTAGAAATCATATTGGATTATTTGTTATATACCTCCAATATTTTGTCATTTCTTGGAACCCTTTCCTGAAGAAAAATAGAAGCATTCTCAAGTAGATGAATTGATTTAAAGAAGCTCATATATAAGCTGAAAATACTGGTGCTGTTTAGAACAACGAGAGATATTTTGGACGTAAAAGCAACAATAAGTGAGTCCAAATAAGTTGTTTAGATAGAAGAAAATAGAAGAAGATTACTCAAAAGCAAAGAACTGGTCACTTTCTAGTTATATTTCAATCTTTGTCCCTGGTAATAAAAGGAATGATCCAAAAGATTGCAAAGAACTCTATGCCCTGCCTGCAACCTTCAAGATAATCTGGCACGTCCCATTTTCAGCATCCTGCTCCCATTAATTTTTACATTTCTAGGCTGCCTGTTTTGTACTGAAGCTGTCTCTGTGTACTTGGTTTGTTCTTTTTGAAAGGAGCTGAGCAGTTCTTGAGCTGTATTGAAATTTCTGGAGGTTTAGTGAAGGTGAACTGAGCCAGGCACGATCAGACTGGGGATTTGAGAGTGATAGACTGGATAATGCAGGGAATGTGATAACTCGGAGAGAGGGGGACAGGAGAGCTGGCACTCCCAGTCCCTGTACAGAGCAAACTGGAATCTCAGGGCTCAGAGACACGCTGTTTCTCCACTGCATCAATTCTGGGAAGCCACCAAAGCATGTCGGTGTTGCTGGTGCTCCTGATCCGGGCAGGGAATGGCAGCTCCGTGCTGCTGTTGGCTGCTGTTCAGCAGCTCAGATTGCAGTGCCTGCTTCGCCAGCTCACAGCTCGCCCACTGACCCGTGCTCTCATTAGCATGATACCCCATCATGAGTTGTGATTTTCTTGGTGCAAAGTCAAGCTCTCAGAGCTTAGGCAACATTGAAATGAAGATCCACAATCTTCATTTGATGCTCTTTCCAGTGTGATGAGCCTACGTAAGTTAGCATTTCATAACTTTCCTCCAATTATTCTTTCCTTCTACTGATGTTTCTTTGTGAAAAAAAATACATTTTTTAATGTTGGCATGTAAAGGATTCTGTTCTTAAAGTCTTAGTTGCCCCCCTTAAGAGACTGGGAATAACTATAGATATGAAATTTATGCCAGCTTCTGAACTTGCTGAGAAGGATGAGGGCATTTTAGTAAAGTGGAAAAAAATAATCCAAAACATAATAAGGTAAAACCCAAAAGTAGAGGTTTGTTTTAAATTACTCATACCAAGCAAGCTACTTAGTTTTTAATATTTAAAAAAAAAAAAAAATCAAAACCAAACAAACTTAAAATGCATTTCTCCTTGTGAAATAAAGACTGCAATTGCAAGTTTTTGACTCCATGTGTTTTCCAATTCGTATGCATTGGGGTTACCTTCCTTTTGATTTATTCCAGTGAAAAGAACTTCATGTGTGCAATACTTCCTTTAAAGAGAGGCAAATGAAACCTGATCACTGGGAGTAGTATAGCTTTTTTATTCTGTAGGGACCACACAAACGTTACAGAAATATTACTCAAGTTACAAAATCATCAGCATTTTCTGGTTTTCATCTTCTGTTGGTGTTGTGGCTACATACTGTTTATGCACTGCTTTGAAATGTTTCTTTACTTGTACCCCAGAGAAGAATAAGAATCAAATCAAAGCATTGTGTGTGTTCCAAATAGAAGGAAGTAATGCATGCTTCATAATTAAAAGGAAAAAGAAATCTCAATCAAAGAGTTCTTCAACAAGAAAATATTTCTTCACTTTGTTTTTCCTCTTCCTCTTGCAGATTTAGCACTGGTTGGCCTTCACCAGCAAATGGAGATGAGATCCATAAAAGAGTGAAAAATATTTTAAGGACACACAGTGCTAGACAGCGCCTAGTATTTGTAAGTTTGCAAACTAAATCATTTCTCTTCTCTAAAATGGCTGAAAAAGTGAACTGTGCCTACAGTCTTGGATTTATTATAATGTTGTCCTTTCAGACAGCCTTGATTGTAGAAATATGGATTTGGTGTGTGAGCTCAACAGTTTCACACTGATTTCAGAAGCCTCCTTATCTTTCGCCTTTATGGGAAAATGGTACAGGCAACCCCTCTCATGGCTTATTGAGAACAATTATATTGGGGTTTGGGTTTTTTATATTCTGATTTTCCACTCCCAATTTAAGCAAATGTGTAGATAATTCATCTGTAGATTCTACAAATCTACAGATGTGTAGAACATCAAGGCTTAACATGTTGTGCAGCTGCACATCAGCAGCTGCATGTATCCAGCTGTTTCCAGAGCTAATATTATTATTCAGATGTGAGCTTTTTTTCCCTTAATTACCTGGCTTTCAATGAACAGAGCTCTTTGTCTAATGAGATTATACCTGGGAACAGAATATTTTTACCCATGATGAAATTTTGAGGTGTGGTTTTAGACAGACAAAAATTTTTCCTATTGTGATTTTGAGAAACACAGTTTCTCAAAAAAAAATGCCTGAGCATTGTACCAGCTGAATAAGAAGATTGTTCATCTGCAGAGAATTTAGAATCTTGAGTGTGAGGTGAGGCAAAAGAATGGTAGAATAAAAAGCTTGTAAGGATGAGATTTGATTATGATACAATGATCATAATGATGATTATGATATAAGATGATGAGGAGCTCTGGCAATCTAACTCCAAAATGTTATTGATGGGTTAGAAGAGACATAAGTCTCCCAAAGTGGAGAAAGGCATTTTTTTTGCTTCAGTTTCTCTCTTAGAAAATGAAATGTTGACAGAAATCTGCTTTTGAAAGTTGGTGCAATTTTAAGTTGTCACTGTCCCCAGCTGTCCACCTTCCCCCTCGGCTGTAGTTCCCTGTATCAGTGGGAAGTGGGATAAAAAGTGTGGGAGCCCTAATGTCCCCATGTCACATTGCCCACAGCCAGGGCAGGTGCAGCACTGCTGTGCTAGCAGGGATGGGGCTCTCCACTGGCTACAGGAAATCCATGGCAGAAATTATCTTTATTGTCATGATCCACTTCTGCAAGATGGATTGGAGAACATCTGTCTTCACTCTGAAGTCCTTATTAATTAGTTTGTTTATTCATGTCCCCAGATTTAGCCATGGTGGGCAGCTCATTGTCTTGCCTCATTCTCACTTAATCTGATTATTTTCTCATTTATGTTAAATGTTCATTTTTGGCTTAGTTGTTGTGGGTTTTGTTTCTAACTCAGAAAAACCTTGTCTCATGCATACTAGGACTGCTAGCTCATGCTGTACCTCCCTGAGTTTTTATATGAATGTTATGATTTTGTGAGCTGCTGCCTCTCAAATAGAAGATGCCCATGACAGTTTTCTGTGTTTCAGCCACTCAGAATAGGTCCAAATCATGTCAAATGCTCCCCTGATGATTCAATGAACTTAAGATAACAAACTGGATTTCCTGAGAGTCCAGCACCTACATTTAATGAATGCTTGCACAGCCTGAACTATCTCCGGTGGTTCTTGCCTGCTTTCCTCAAACAGTAGACCATGACTTTCTGATCAGGAGAGTTGGATGATTGGTTACATGGTGTCTCCATGCAGTCAAAAAGACTGTGCAAACATTGTGGTGGAATTCTTGAATTGTGGTACTTTCTGTTGGCTTTCTCTAGATGCACCTTGTCACTTCCAGAATCAAACGCTTGCTGGATCCTCACAGGGATGAATAAGCAGAGATGATACTTGGTCCTCTTCTGTTGGAAAATTTTGTGTTTCTGCCCTAAAAAATCCAGCTATTAGGGTACTGGGTCTTTAATTACCAACCTGATCAAACCAGTGCTGGCAAAGGACCACTTTTCTCACTCCATTTTCTTCCACGGAAGGATGCATGAAGGCAAAAGGAGGGGAAGGATGCTACAGAGAAGTCTTGTGGTGTCAGATGTGTAGAGCTGGCTCGTGAAAGCTGTGCTAACAGCAGCTGACATGATTAAAAAAAAGAAAAAAAAAATCAGTTCTTCTTGCAGTGAGTGCTGTAAAATACACCAGAATTGATTGTGCTCCCCCACATGGCCCAAAATCAAGGCTGTGGCGTTGCACAGTGGATGGCCAAGGTAAATGGGTCATCTTGAAAGTGAGGGAGTAAAGCAAGTGTATTGGCAATGTGGTGAGCAGATTCTGACTCCAATCTAGATCCTCTTCAAACTTTGAAAGGTTAGAAAGTACCTCTTACTCTGTTTCATTCCAAAGAGCCTAATACTAAATAACCATTCCCAGAAGCATACAGCTGTGTCTTCCAAAATTTCATTTTCATAGTGCTCTGCAAAAATAGTGGGACTGGAGCTCTGCTGGAGATTCCTTGGGGTGTCCACTGTACCCTTCTGCTGTGACATTCTGACAGTATCGTAATGCTTCCATCTTTTTTTGCTTTCCAGAACATAATTTGCCTCTGGCAAATGCTGCAGAATTTTATTTACGACTGTACCCCATTTCCTCTTCAGTGCTTTGTTGTCTGTGACTGCTGAAGGAAGAGAGCTCTCCTGTTTACAAACACACTTATTACCTTGTATTTCACCACAGTAAATTCTCTCAGGTTTTTCCTCATCCATATGCTGCTGTTCAGCTTGCTCTGCATCTTATTGCCATCTACCACTATATTTATTGTCTTTTCTCCCAGTACTGTGTTACCAGCAAATGTGATTATTTTTACTGCAGTCTTTTTTCCAATTATTTCTCCTATAGAATGAAAGATGACTTTGTTTACTAATCCTTACAGCAATTGACTTGTGCTGAAAGCATCACTTAATATCACCCCTTAAGTAGGGTCTTTGCTCTTCAGAGTAGAGTGAATGTGATTGTGTGTGCTGGAATTTCTACCATCCCATCTCAGGTGAGCAGCAGGCTCCCTCCACATGGGTGTTTTGTTTCTTTCTTACTTGAAAGGGCAAATTTGGGTTAATTAATGTCTAGATAACATTTGGAAGGTAAAACTGCATTCTAGCAACTGAGAATACTTGACTGAAGGGTCGTTAAGTGTATCAGATTTTTTGAAGTTCAATAAGCATGTGCTCAACCTTGGATATGAAATTGAAGAATTGAGATGTGTGGAATGCTTCTGCCTTGTAAAACACATGAATGGATAACATAATAAGTCTTAGGTTCTTTTTCCCCTTTTCTGCAAGAAACACAAAAGCAGTAAGCAGTAGGTTTTGTAGCATTTTGCCAACGTGTTTACTGGGGTTTCTTGAAGCTTCTGCTGTCTGCACAGTTCTCTAGATTTACACTGTCTAGAAATTCTTTCCAGTTTATTACCTGAAAATTATTGGTTGAATTGTACTGAATTTAATTTAAAGTGTTCATAAATGGCATTTGGCTCATTACATTTTGTCCCTTTCTCCCCCAAGAAATGTAAGCACTTTAATAGTCCTCTAAATGGAAAGTATTTTTGCAATGAGATCATTGTAATCAGAAACCAAAGTAATGTAAATTTGATTTCTGGGGTGTTTTTTTTAGGATGATTTGCCTCAGACAAGAGAAGCTCCTTCAGTTTATGTGCCCTTAACCATGAGTGAGCTGCAGAGCAGGTATGGAGTTTTTCTCTGGCCAAGACAAAACAGTCATACTCAATACTGGCCTTTACTTTTAGCTAAAAATTTCTCTTCCCATTTTGAGCTTTGTCCTGTATTACACAGGGAAAATGTTTTGGGAGGCATTACTCGTACAAAGCTTTCTCACCTAAAAGCAAAATAGAGTTAAATATAGTTATGCCTTTGATGTTGTTTGGCACTGTGTCAGTATAGCCTTCATAAAACACCGGGTTTGGAACTGGACTTGGCTATAAAAATCATCCTTGAGCAGAAGTTTTTGGAATTTGTCAAGCAGAGAGCAAATGTCACTTTTAAAATAATCACTTGGTTATTTTTTTCTTAAAACTATGGGAGTGCAAAAATAAATTTAAGTTTATTTAGTAATACGGTTTGAGGCTGGGTTTTTTGATTTGTTTTTGTTGTTTGTTTTTTGGGTTTTGGGATTTATTTTTTTTTTCAAAACAGATATTTGGAAAAGAGAAGCATTTTCCAAAAAATACAGCAAATTTATATGGTATAATTCAGGGATTCAGCATGCCATATTTCAAAGCTGTCTTGGAGACCTGAAATCTTAAAAACTTGGTTTATGTACATTAATTACTCTGTGTACTCCTCACATACATGACCAGGGTTTCATTTCAACAATTTACTTATTAGATACCAATTAGATTGATTTTGATGACTGCTGTAGTAGAGATTACCAGTGTTGATGTTCTATGTGTATGCACACAGTATTTTGTACAATGTTTTGGGTACCTCTTGGAGGGAAAAGAGTAAGTATTGGAAATCTTTTTCGGGCTCCTGTGGCTTTTCTGGTTTTCTTTATATTAAGGGAGAAGCCCTAGAACTGTGGTGCTGTATTTGAGAGGTATTGCCATTAGAAAAGGCTTTATTTTGATAATTAAATGTCACACACTGTTTCCTAACAAAGGTACTCCAAATCACCACTG
This sequence comes from Poecile atricapillus, assembly GCF_030490865.1. Classification (NCBI taxonomy): domain Eukaryota; kingdom Metazoa; phylum Chordata; class Aves; order Passeriformes; family Paridae; genus Poecile; species Poecile atricapillus. The sequence continues at coordinate 26,671,216 of NC_081255.1, read as the reverse complement.
TACCCCCCTGAAAGAATGGTATTTCAATATGGGTGCCATAACAAACTTCTACTTGAAATTTATAAGCTAAAAAAAAGTTCATTTATGATTTGCTGGCTTCTTTAATAATCCCTGTGGTTTGTTTTCCCCTCTGTGCAAGGGATTACTCGGATTCCATATGGTTGTGACGTTGGTGCTGCAGTTGTGTCTCCTGTACCTGTGCTCACTCCTGTATTCTGTACAGCCTTTCTGCTCCCTTATCCTTTGTCCTGACTGCTGGGGCAATTAAATGGTGTAGGATGTGTTTGTGAGAGAGAAAGTTTAAGTTTGTGTTTTGAGGCAGCTTTGGGACTTTGAGATTTATGCTGAAACTGCAGACCTTGAAAAAAATGGAAAACAACTCTTAATACTCGAGAATCCTGAAGTGATGGGATATGAAATGTGGCACTCGGGTTGGCTCCTTGGGTTTAGGGGCCGGCAGCACTGGGGGTGAGACATAAAGGCCTCGAGGACAGTCAGATTGCTGAGTGTTTGCCACAGTGCTCATAAACAGGATGCAAGGACAGAGTTCATGGAAGGACAGGGTACTGTCGACCAAATGCTGGCAGTAAAGTAGATGGATGATTGAAAACCGCTGGGAGTAAGGAAAAGGTCTGTGTTTTGTGAAATATTTAGTATATGATTCACTCAGAAAAGAACTTCTGGGACTCTTAAAGGAGATGTATGAGGGAACAAAAGCATATGACAGGTATTTCAGAGCAGGGAGTTGCGTGCAGAAATCCTGCTGTTAATATGATTTGTGAGTGTAATTCCCAGATTGCTTAGCTCAGGTTGTCAGCTGGTTTCCAGTTGAGACAGGAGGGGGAATCTTCCCTAACTTGACTGTAGCCTTATCCAGGTATCTCATGGACAAGGGCTGGCTAATGGAAATACATGACAACACACACCCCTCCAAAAAGAGAAGGGAAAATGAAGCTTTTTTATAAGTCTTTGTCAGTACCGCCATAAAGAACTTGTCAAAGTTACTGTTGGGTTTTGAGTCTTTACTGCAATTAAAATGTTGGATTTTGAGTGTCTCTAGGTAAATTCAGATTTTAGGAGAAGAAAAGGCAAGCATAAGGCTGGTGCTGGAAATTATTTCAAGGAAAAGAGTGTCAGAGCTGTTCATTGTCTAGTTACAAGTGCTGTGCCTGCTTGTTGGCCTGAGAATGCTCCATCAGAAGTGAGGTACCACAAACTGCAGGAAGGAGGAGGTGAAACTGCAGTTATTGATGAGTCCCAGGGTATTGACTTGTCTGCATTTGACCCAGGCCTGTGTAACTTCTTTATTGATTTTGGTTAGTAGGTTGGTTTCTTCGCATCCAAACTGTGAAGCACAGTTAACTCGGGGTGATAAACAGGTTTAAATTCACTCCATGCCATTGACTGACTTGAAAGGTTGGAGCCTTTTTGAATAAGGGTGGAAGTGGCCTTCCTCTCTTTTTAATATTGGAGGTCTTGCTTTATTTGGTGTAGGTTGGCATTACCCTAATATTTGAATGTAAGAGGTTTAAAAGCAAAAGCTGTTCCTTCTTTTTTTTTTTTTTTTTTCCCCATGGGATAGTAGAAGCTTAGAGATGTCAATTTAGAAAACTGATCCTACATCTTACTCTTCTTCCCCTTTTCTGTTTTTTCAAATGAAAACCTTGTGTTTTGATGTAGCTGGGTACGTGTATTCATGGATTTGGCATAAAGTTTCTTTCAATTTTGTCACATGTTAGCTGATACTAACTTGAGGATGAAATTTTAAGTACTGGTTTGATTGCAGAAGACACTATCATTAATAAATGACACATATATGAGAAGCTGTGAAGCTTTCCTGTGAAATATAATCCATTTCCTAAGTGAAGATGGTCACTTTAAACTTCACATTTCCAGTTTTATTTCCCAGATGGAGAACATTTGCAAAAGCTGAAGATAACTCAGTCCTACAGTCCTAATTTTTAAGTGTTTTAAGTGCCTAAATCTCTGAGCAGATGTGAAAAATGTCATCTCAGTTGTAATTTTTTTCTGATGATTTTTGAGCTTCTTGTTTCATGCTTTATTACAGGGAAATTGCTCATTTAATTATATGACACAAACCTTTGTTTTGAAAGTATCAAGAGGAAGCAGATAGTAATGATGTTTAGATATAAACTATTCAGACTTGTCAGTGTTTTGTAATGATTTGCAGAGTATAAATTTCACTTCATAGATCAAGGGAATAATTTCTCAAAGCAACTGAAAGATGAGCCTGTATTTGTGTTTAGTATTAAAACAGTGACACAGAAGATGGGGTGGGGAAGGAACCCTGGATTGCCACTATATCAAAATGTATTTGGTAGAAAACTTAATCCAAGATGCTTCTGATAGAGCACTTTACAGCTGCAACCACAGTAATTTAATATCCCCCTGATAGATTGTCTTCATATTGAAATAGCTGCTTGTGGTTACTATTTCACCTTCAAAGGACACAAAAATCCTACTGTGTTGCTCTTGCCTAGTCACACAGCCTGCAAAAATACAGCAAAATTACTGCAGGTTCCCTGAACATTAATTTTATTTAGGGGGGCATTGCAAAGTGTACTCAGTTAAGCATGGGGGGGTTTCCCATTTCTTAAAAGTAGCTGCAGTTTTTTAATAAAACTAAAAAATATTTTTTTAATAAAACAAAAAAAAAAAATTATTTTGTTTTGTGGAGGTAATTTGTATTAAGCAGCTCTACCTTGATATTTCTGCTGGTTTTGTGCCACTAATTCCTCTTCCATATCTTGATTTGATCATTGTTTCTTATCTTCTTTCCTCTGACAGTTCTCCAGTGCAGCAGAACGCTCCTGTTCACTTGGATAATGGTGATTGTTGGTCTGGTCCTGCAGCTGTGTACAAAGAGAAGCCTCACAGAGCAATCTTGGAGGAGACTCTCGCAAAAATATATGGAAACATGTACCAAAAAGCTGCTGGTGCTGTTTCAGACCACAAAACACATTCCTGAGAGCAACTCACCTGAAAACGCACACTATACAGTATTTGTAACTAAACTTATTTTTATACAACAATATTTGTACTCTGTTTTTTAAGGTGTCTTATGGTTAGGCAGGGTTTTGGAGAAATGGGGATTTGGCCTGGGCTGAAAAAAGGAAATTATTAACATTCACCCTCCCAGAAAAGAAACAAATAATCCCTAACAAAAAATCCTCTCCACAGTTAAGCAGGATGGTGTTGCTCCTTTGAGAGTCTGAGCATTGGGTCATCTGAAGACTAATAGGTCTACTGGACATTTCTGTATGACATCAACTCAGGTTTCAGCTGAAGACAGTTCTTACTAAAAATCTAAATCTATTTAGCAATTTAAACAGAATTGGTTGAAGAGGCAGTATGCCCTGGTGGTCCAAGTGGGGACCTAAAGGGGAAAGTGAATGTGAATGTTGGTTTAAAAGTGACCCACCTAGGACAAAGATAATTGTTTTCTAGACAATTGCCTTTGAATTCTTGATTTTGGACAAACTCTGGTACTATAGGACCCATAGGCATGTATTTGAAGTGCTTTTGAGCCCCTTTGGTCAGAATTAGTTCTAATACTGTGAGATTTTAAAAGAAAACCACCCAGCCCAGCAGCCTTTGTGTGAGATGAAAGGTTATCTTCACACAGCTTTGCATTTGAAAGCTTCCATGTTCTCCTAAATGCAGCCATGACATTTGCCAATACACTTGTCATTTTAAAAATATGAATGAGAAAGGACTGTGCAGGGGGAAAGACCAGAGCTAGTCAGCAAGCTCCTTGTGTTCTGTACAGGCCTTCTGAAATTTCTGCATCACAATCCCACCTAATTTGGAGCCTGTCCTTCCCAGTCTGCTGGGATCCTGTTGGCAGCAATCACTTCGTTTTTGCTAAAGGCCACCAAATGTTCATCAGCAGTTTGATGCTTTCCCCAGGGATGGAACCTTTTCAGCCTTGCACTGAGCAGATCCCACATTAGCAGACCAGGGCAAATTGCCCTTCCATTGAAAAGCTGAATGTTTTAAAAGGGCAAGAGTGTCCATCTCCTGCTTCCCCCCAGAATGCGGAAAAAACAAATGCCTGTTCTGGCTGCCTCCCTCTCGGAGCAAACAGAGGCAGCTCCACCGATGCCATTTTACCTGTTGTGATTAGATAGAGGATAAAGCTAGCAGTACAGATGGCACAGCATATGACTGGAACCTGCCAGCATGCCTACATAAACAAAAAGTTGGTCTATTCTGCCTTCCCTCCTTTAATGCTGAGACAACATAATTGATTTGAGAAAGCAGTTGGTGAGCAATTCCGCTGGTGGGAGAGCACGTGGAGAGGCTGTGTGCTGCTGTTTCAGGCAAGGGCACTCTCAGAGGAAGTGTCTCACATACAGACATTTCTATTTCTTGTAACTGTTGGACCAGTTGAAGTGGATTAACACTGATAACTTCCTGTCCCTGCTGCCATTTAGCACATTAGTGCTTTCAGAGGGCATTAGTGGCACCGTCTCATGCTATGGAAAAGTGCCGAGTCACTCTGTGAGGTAGCAGGACGCTTCTTTTTTTGCAGAAGGGAAAAGTAAAACTTGCCTAAGCTGTGTCCCTGAAGGCATGGAGGCCATGGAGGGTTGTGCTACCAGGACCTGGTGTTCTCTGGCCTCTCCGGTGACCCCATATTAGTTCACAAAGGAATAGTTTTCTTTCTGATCAGAGTAGCTGTGTTGAAGTAGATCTTAAATAGGCAGGGCAGATTCTGAGAAAAATTTTCCAAGCTTTTGGTGAAAATTAATCTGTTGATACCTGAAGGTTTGTGCAGTTTCCTGTATGTGTTTGAGCCATATGATTCAGATATCCTGCAGTTTTCATTCAGTATTCTCTGTGCATTCCCTCCCCAGTGTCACAGCTGAGTAAAAAGTTAGTCTTCTGAAGATTGGCTTCTCCCCTTTGGCCTGATCTGGCTCTGTGACATAGAAAACCTCTTTGATTTTTCCCTCCACAGCAATCCAGCAGATTTCAGTCCCTGTTTGTTCAGTGTGTGAAAAGTCCTGAATGCTGAGGGATTGTTGTGGGGTTTTTCTGTATGTTTGATGAAGGACACAAGTTGCCATAAACTGAAGACACAAGGGGATGAGGAAGGTTGGGGACCACTACAAAAAAGGAAGGTGGTGTTTTCAAAGTGTTCAGGGAATGGCTGGAGGATATCTGTATGATTCCCCTAGCTAAAAAAAGGAAGCATATGGTAATGTTGCAATCTTCAGTTTTCAACAAAAATGAAAAATTTTTCAGCAAAGGTGAAAAGTCAATGGGAGAAAAAAATGTCATTATTGAATTTTGACCAGTATGAATCTTCTCAGTGTAGCCTTCTACTGCAGGATAACATCAAATGGAGCAGACAGACTCTGAGTATCTTTGGCCCTGCTCCAGCTGGGAGGGAGATGTGTGTTCAGTGTCTCTCTGAATCAGTTGCTGTTGGAGATGTTCCTCTCCTGGGTCAGAGTCATTCCACAGCTCATGCCCTGATACAGCAAGAGTGCTCTCTTCCAGGCACTGTGCTGGAAATCCAGATTGGTAAATGGAAAACTTTCCTGTGGAATGTGATTTCAGACCCAAATTACTCTGATCTGTCCCTAAAATCTTCAAGGCACATTGTTTTCAGAAGCATTTTCCACTTCCATTTGCTCAGGTGGCCCTGGCAGCACACACAGCTCTGAGCACGGCTGCTGCTCGGCCCCTGCAGCCTGGGAGAAGTGGAGCTTCAAGCACTGAGCCAACACAGCAATAAACTGTAATTGTTTAGTGCACCTTGCCTTCTGATACAATTTAAATCCCTTCTATCAAATGCAAATTTCTAGGTTCCTGAGTGGAACTTTAAATAGCATTTTCTGTGCTCCTTCCTTATCTTTTGCCATCCACAAAGTTCTAGTGACAGTGGGATGGCATAATTCCACCCCCATCATTTTAGTTCCTAAAGGAAAGCTGCCTACTCAAATCTGGCAGTAATGGGCCAGATGAGGAGTGAATTGGTGCTTTTCTGTAGAGTCTGCCTCTCTCTCTTGCCCTCCCTAAGTTATTACAGCCCACGAGTGTTCTCACCAAAAGCTGTTCAGCATCCAGTGATGCTTGCAGGATGCAATCAGTGTAATATTTTAATCACTTTCATTTTAGTGAGTCAGACTCTGCTTCCTACTTGCTCCCTTCCGTGTCTCCTATGAATAACTTGGTAGAGTTTAGGATCTTGGGCTGGCTTTAGACAAACTGCCTGCCTATGTTCAGAAGAAATGCAAATCTGTGGCTGAGGAGTAGCTGCTTTGGAAATCACTCAGTCATTGACCTGACGTGAATTAAAGGCAAAAATGTCAAACCCTTTAATGATTTGCCTTATCTAAGTTTTTGACTTGGAGGAAGAGAAGCTTAAATTGCTCCACTGAGGATAAGAAGCATAGGGATCGCTGGAGTAATGAGAACAGGTAGGAGCAGCTTTGTAAGATAGATGGGGAACAGTGTCTGTGCTCCAAAACTGAGCAGCTTGGAAGTGATGAGGGCTGTTCTTTAGGTTGTGCATCACATGTTTGAATTTTACTATTACTTCACAGGCTGCCAAAATTATCAGGGGAGAAAGAAATCTACCTGGAGATGCTGGGAATCTATTTTTGGGGTAAAATAACAGGACATTTAGCTCGGCTCAATATTAAATAGTCTTTTCCAAACTCCTTCTCATTGTTACCTCAGCTGTAAAATAGGGAGTTTGTGCTCTGTTGAAGCTTAATTAAATGACTGTGAAGTGCTTTGGGATCCTGAGGTGAATGTTAAAGAAATTATTTTATGGAAACCTAGCTGAAAAATCCCGTCTCATCTCCAGGTTACTAAAAAGGCTTTATTTTAATTTTCCCAGGTTTATTATGTTTTAATCAGACAATTATTAAACAAATCTTAATCAGATTTAATAGATTTCTATCTTGATCAGAGAGGGCTAGAAAAGATAATGAGCTGCTTTACTACATGTGCTCTTAGGAGCTAATCTTTGCAGTTGGTGTCTTGCTCAGCTTCTGTCTCCTGCATGATCCAGGTTCATATCCTCACACTGATTGCTCTTATGATATCTTTTTTATCTTATTTTTAATATAATCTTTTTTGCCACCCTGATGTCTTAGTGCTGTTTGCTCTGTGTACTAACCAGCACAGTTAACATCTCTTGCATCATTTATCCTCAAGCTTTCCCCAGGAACAAAGGGTGCAACGTGACAGTGGGAAATTTTGTGTGGTGTGCCATGGATTTGTCAGAGAAAGCTGGAAGGAATCTCTGTCTTCCTACTCCATGTGTAAGGAATAACTTGGTACATGATTCTGCCATTTCCAATTTTTAAGCTTGAAATGTTTTCTGAAGCACTGAACCATGCTACAAAATTCTCAGCCTTTTAGCAGTGGTCTCCTGCTGTATAAATCTGGTAATGTGGAATCTCAGGTCATAGGAAAGGCCATGGTGTTAATTACTTCAGTGGTCATGGAGTGATCATTTTCAGGATGGTGAGAATTTCTCATGAGATTTGTTTGGTAATCAAGGAATTTGAGGAAACTTTCAAATCAATTGAAATTGAGGCTCTTGGTTCTGGTGAGAATACTTGAAGCTGAGAGAGGACAGCACTTCTAGGTCTGCCTCCCTGACAGAAGAGGTGTCTGCCTTGGGTGATGTCTCTGGGAGCAGCAGAGAATTGGTCTTTGCCCAGTTCCTTTCAGTTCCAACAAATGCAGCAGTGTTGTGGGAAGTGATTGAAACCCCCAATGTTCCTGTTTCCATTGCACAGGAGCTATTAAGCACAACCCCCTTGATTACTGTTGGCTTCTGCTGCTTTCCCCATGGAATTCAAAACATCATCAACCAAAGCCCTTCAAAGATGTGGCTGTAGCTCCTTTTATCAGTGTTGGCTTGCCAAAGGCATGGGGTTTGTTCCCATTTTATCTTTGTGAGAAATTCTCTGAAGTGTGGTGATAATTTGTCTGGATGTCAGCATAAAGGAACTGTAATCTTTCTCTTTGCTTGATCTATGTTGAGATTGTGCTTTTTCTTCATGTGCATTTCCCTTCACTTCTGGGTGATTGCCTCTGGCCCAGCAGAGAACTCCCCACAGCCTGAGCAGTGGGATCTGAGCCACCTTCTCACCTCCTCAGGGAAAGGAGTTTGCTGCTGCAAAACAATATCCCTCCTGGTTCATAAGGATTTACTGATGCTGAGGAGACAGCACAAAAATTCTGTTCTGTGGCCAGGCCTTTGCATAACCCTGTGGAGCTGATGGCATGGAATGAAGAGAGCTTCACACAGAGCAGGGCTGGAGGCTGGGAGCAGGGCAGAGGAAGAGAGTGTTTGATGCCTGGCATGCCATGAATTATGCACTTCTATACCATGAATTATCAGTGTAGGAAATAGCCTGGGCAACTCCTGAGTAACAAAAGCACCATTTACATCACTGAGTGGTGGTGAATTCTAATGCTTGCATTTGTATTGTTACCCTGACTGTAGCTGTAGGAACTGTTTCATTCAGGATTCCAGTAGTAAACACTTGCTAAGAGGTTACTTTCCCTCCCTGCCTTGTTTTCACCACAGTCATCTAGTGTTTACATACATTTTAGCCTCTGTGCCATTTCTGAAGGCTTTATTTGTCTCATTTATGTTTCTGGTTTGGATAATACTTAAATATGAAATCCATCTGGGAAACATATTGTATATTCACGTCGAGGGGTAAAACCAGTTTTTAATTAAAATTTTATACAGCACTTGTATTTCACTTTGTCCTGTTTTATTATGAAACACTTCAATCTTCTTCCTAAAACACATATGTCTTGTGCGTTTCAAGATGTTCCTTGTTGCTCACGCAGAACCAGTTTGGGAGCTCTGTCAGCACAGTGCCATATGTTCTGGGCTTCATTTAGCTTCTCTGCCGTTTGTGGAGGCAGCAGATTGGATGGAATGCAGCTCAGCTCGGCTCCATTCTTCTCTTTGTAAACTTGTCAAGAGATAAAAAAAGCAGGGAGAAGGAAAACACTGAATAATACTCAAGTGAGTTGAATTATCAATAAGTTATGGGAACGTGGCCAATCAAAATTGAGGTTTCTCATGTATTTGAGGATTTTCCTTAATTGCAGCTTTTGCAGAGCCTATAAATTGATGCATCCCTTGCTGCTACCCAGTCTTACACCCAAAACCAGTGCTGAAGATTGAGATATAACCCGAATCATTTGGAAATGGCAAGCATGAAGTGCTCGATTTTGCATTGATCTTCTGGTTTAAATTAAAAAAAAAAAAGTGAGTAGATTTCACAGAATATTCTGAGCTGGAAGGGACCCATGAGAATCATTCAGTCCAACTCTGAAGTCTGTGGCTCGTACAAGGATCCAACCCTGCCCTCAGTGTTGTTTGCACCAAGCTCTGACCCCTGGAGCGGGTGGACTTGTGGAGGGGTCCTGCTCCTCTTCGGTGTCTTCTGGCTCTGTGAGGATAACGTTCTACTCTTTAAGTGCCTGGCACTGAAAAGGGAAAGCTCAAGAGTGATGATGCCCTCCTGCTGAGAAAAACACACATAAACCCAAGAAAGGTCAGTTTTCTTACCAAGCCATTCCTGTTTCTTCCCTGCCCCCATCATCTTGACCAGTGGGTGCCCTCAGCCTTTAATCCACGGCTGGGGTGGAGGCAGTGCCCAGCTGGTCTCTGGTGGTATCCAGGGATTCCAGGCACTGCTCTGCTCTGCCCACAGGATTCAGGACCACCGCAGTGCCTTTGACAGAGGACCAGAGTATTTCTGTGATTCTGTAACTACAGCTTAAAAACAAAACCAAACTCAAAAGAATAAGACAGTGGCAAAAAGGGGATTCACATTAGTCTGCTTCCCCTTTGCTGAAGTGTGAGGCCAGAGGGGAAGGGCACAAGCAGCTGCTTGATGTGGCTCTGGAGGAGTGGGGAGGGAGACTTCTGCAGTCCTGACCTGAGGTCGGTCAGAAATCACCAGCTGGAGTGACATGAGTGTGAACCTGGTTGAAGTGACAGGCAGCTCAGCCCCTGGGACTCTATTTACATATGTTTAAAACAAACAAAAGAAAGCTGCCTTTGTTCCCCAGGAAAATCTATTTACTTGGCATTCAAGTCGTGTGTAAGCTGGAACTTCTTTCACAGAAGTAGAAACAAAGCGACTGACATTTCTGCTTTGATGTGAGGCTGCAGCTAAGATTTGATTTTGAAATATGAGAGTAAACTGAAACCACCTCCAATTTAAAGGTGGATTTTTAATGACCTTAAAAGTTTTGAGAAGTTTTTTTTTTTCCCATTCCCTTAGGGACCAGAAAAAATTATAACAGTAATCTTACTCATAGCTTCAAGTCTACAGAGACAGTGGCCGTAGGTTAATGAAAAATTGACACTGCTACTTGCTGTGCTTCTAGCAGAATATTTTTTTTTCTTCAAACTGAAGTGAACTATTGCACTGTGTGAGCTGGTTATGAGTCTCACATACTAAACTGGATGCTGCCTTTTGTGGAAGCCACAGGAGTAAGTCACAGAACAGCATTTCTGTTTGGAACACATGCTGCAGTAATTATTGGGTTCTTAAAATGGTTACCTTGGTCCTTCCCACAGAAATAAAGAATTAAAGAAATGAAGAATTAGAGGTTGCTGGGTTAGTCTACACTAGAGAGTGGCAGAGGAGCCATTCCCAATGATCTCCATCCCAGTGCCTGGTCCCCAGTGCTGTCAAGCAGCCCCATCACAGTCTGCAGAGCAAGAGCCGGGTGTTCTGTGTGAAGATGCTCCTGTTTTGCACACACATGTGCTCTGCTCCACCCTGCTCCTGTGGCACAGGGACTCCTCAGGGGACACTCTGTGGCTCACAGTTGTTCAAGTGTCCTCTCCAGGAGCCTCTCTGCGGTTGTTTTGGGGACAGCTTGTTCCTGGGAATCAGAAATGGCAGCGACTCGGCAGCTCAGGCTGACTTTGCTTCGGGCTCTGACAACTTAATGACTGTTTGTTGTCCTTGGCATGGTGGTGCCATCTGGCCCTGCTTGGATGGCAGGGCTGTGATCCTGCACTGCCTGGAATTCCAGCTCCTGCTGCTGAGATCTTGGGCTGTGCTGGAATGGCAGCAGTGGCAGCTCAGTGCCAGCCTGTGGCAGATGGAACACGCTTCATTCACCCCCCGTGAGCTGTGCTGGAGATGGACACGCACAGGGGCTGGAATTGCCTGTGAGACAAAGGGAGGGAAGGCACGAAGGTGGCTTCAGGTGTGATACGGGATTCCAAGGCAGGAATTAAAGGGCCACTGGATGTCTACAGGCCTCCCAGCTCCCCTGGAAGGATTTTAGACCTGTACCAGTAAAAGTAGGAAGGGAATTCTGACAGGTTCTTTGGTTTATACTTTTATTATTGTTGTTGTTGTTGTTGTTGTTGCTGTCGTTGTTTTGTTGTTGGTTCTGTTGTTTTGTTGTTGTTGGTTTTGTTACTCAAAAGAGGGGAAGGGAGAGTAAGAAGAGAGTGCAAAAGAAAGGAAACCAAACCATGTAAATTTTGCGAGTTTGTTTATTTTCCTCCTGGGGAGCAGGCATACAGAAGGGTGCTGGTGTTCAGCCCACATGTGCCCTCCTCTCCCTGAGAGCCCCACGAGCTCTACCCTGGTGGAGTTCCCTTCTGTAGGATGGCACGGAAGGCAGTGCTCCCTGCAGGAATGGGAGCTGTGCGTTAGGACCCACTTTAGCTGAGGAGCAGGGAGCTCCAGCTGCCATTCCCCTGGGCAGGTGCCCATCTGTGCATGCCAAAGATGCTGTGGCCGCCTCTCCCTCCTTGTCCCAGAACTCCAGTGCCAGGAACCAGAGAATTCACAGTGCCCTGTTTGTTTACTCTCCACCCTGCTAAAATGCCTGTGGTTTGATTCTTTGCCTTTGTAATAAACTGTGCCCACCACAGCGTATATTCTTTTAAATAACATTTTTAAATATTTTCCGGTAAATTAAAGTGATGACATGTTTGTAGGGCTCATTGTTAATTTCATTTCCTTTGGCTCATCCAGCCAGATAAAATGCAATGTTATTAATCTTTGTTTAAAAGAAGATCCTTTGCCGAACAGTAATAAATGATCTTGATAGATTTGTCAGGAAAATGAATGATAATCATTTGCAGATAGACACAAGCCTAGTATGGAAGATTAATATGAAAATATGTATTGGCATCATTAATAACATCTGCTGCCAATGCACTTGGATATTGGTTACAGCCTGAGAGCGATGTGTTCTTGTTAGGACACCACAACTCATCCCCTGCTGCCACAACCAGCCTGCACACTGCTCCTGTTCAGCTGGAGTTTCATTTTTTGATTGATTTCATTTTAATTTATTTTTTTCAGCTAATTACATTGTTTTCCTAGAAAACACAAGGAAAGGTCAAGATGTTTTGAGACAAGTTTGCTTTATTTCAATAAAATCTCTCAGACTTCCCCTCCCCAATCATTCTTTTCTCTTTTGTTTCACTTCAGTGCTTCAGAGCAGAGTAGTGAAGTCAAGTAAGTTTACCAATGAAATGTGCTCCTCCTGGGGGTGCACAGCTGGCTGCATCTGGCAGTGTGGGTGTCTCCACTCCTTCTCAGGGCCAAGCTCAGAGATGCAGTCACAGCACTCAAAGTGCATTATTTTGTTTAACCAACATCAACATCATCATTTTAAAGGAAAAGTTACCTTCAAGGATCCGTGGAGTGAGATGGGAAGAACTCATCAGATAACCAAAGGTCAAAAATATTTTGTCATTTAAAAAAAAAAAAAAAAGGTTTAGTGAAATTCAGTTCTACTCTCTGCAAAACCAAATGCTTCTTGGGGAAAAAAAATAATCTCAAAAGTTTAAAAAACTGCCCGTTTTCCTATCCTACTTGGTGTTGCTTTCCCATACTTTAAGGGCATGTGTGGTCCAAAAAAGCCAATGAAGCCATGGAGCTGAGAGCTGCTGAAGGTGGCCCAGGATGAGGAGGTCATAGGCCTGGTACTTCGAAATGCACTAAAAGTGTACCTGTTAATATTAGACATTTGACAGCTGTTAATCACTGCTGGTAATTTGATTTTGTCTTAATGTTTTGAGGCACCCTCTGATCTGGGCACTGCCTGCTTGAAACTGAGTATTGGAAAGGCAGGACCAGCTCTGTGTGATGTGCCTCTTCCCGTGGGGATGGATGGGCAGCTCATGGCACTGGGAGCTCCCTTGTTCAAAGGAAATCTACTTTTTCCTCTTAGATGAGCAAATGAGGCCATGAGGCCAGCACAGACCCCATCCAGCTCCATCCAAACTGAGAATAAGCAGGGAAATCATGGCCCAAACTTTCCTGTGCTTGGTGGAAACAGAGCCTTGTTTCTTCCTTGCTCACTCATGACTCGTTTTCTTTGTCTTTATGCTGCTGTGCTTCTGTGTGCCCTCACCTGCCCACACCCATGGTAACTTGGACCTGCCCTTTGGATGCAGGGTCACATCCTGTGGGCATTTTCAGCCTTCTCAGGCACAGATGTTATCAGTGGGTGCTGCTGTCTCTTCGTGGTTTCCAAGATTTTGGCTGTGCTGCATTACATGGTGGCACCAAGACAGGTCAGAAAAGCCCAAACTTGCTCAAGAAAGTGAGATGCCGATCCAGGCCCCAAGGAAGGATATTTCTTTTCCCTGCCACAGCCAGGGAGCCCTTTGCGTGTCAGAGCAGGACAGATCACCACAATAACTCACAGTCAGGACTGGCTTGGTTACTCAGGCACCTTTATTGCTGGAAATGCTGTTAAGGGGCAGCATCAGCCCCGTGAGCAGACAGGCACAGGCTGGTGTAAGCCCAGAGGAGGCAGGATGGGGGGCTCAGGGAGCAGAAAGAAGCCCCTGTACCCACTGCTGATGCCAGCCAGGGGTGGGGTGGGAGGGGTCCCCCACAGGTTGTGGGGAGGCTGTGGGAGCCGGGGCTGTCATGCTGAGTTAATCCAGTGCTCCCCAACTGATCCTATCTGAAATTTGGCCATATAAAAAAACACAGCTAGTGTTTAAGTCTCCTTCCCCACAGCACTGTAAACCAGAACTCCTTCCCCTAAGCACAGCAGAGCAAAGTCAGCCCTCAGATAGGCTCCAGCCACGCCACGGCTGGGCTTTCCAAAGCCTTTGCTCCTTGCTGGGCTCAGCTCTGCACCCTTAAACTTGACCCCAAAGCTGCTGACTTGCCCCACATGCTATCTCACACATCCCCTGCATCCCAGATGTGACCAGTGCCGAGTTCTGGTACCCCCCAGGGAGAAACTGAGCCCCACAGTCATTCCCAGCAAGCGCTGCCTGCAGGGAAGGGCTGTGCTGCCTGATGCTCCCAGCTGAGACAGGACGGCGAGAGCAACCAAAGCCATGCCTGAGCCAGCTCAGCCAAAATATGACCACAGGAAGACAGTGACGGCCAGCAGGAGAATGGCATTAATATCACACACAGTCCTCCACAGGGGCTTTTCCTCGATGCTGGTGAGTCTCTGCTCCAGGACAGCTTTCTCCTCCGGGGTCAGGGCGGGCGTGGGGCCGGAGGACACACCACACAGCCACATACACGCCACCTTCCAGCAGGGACGTTTGGCTGCTGCCAGACAGGGACCAAAACATGGCTGTTAGAATCTGCTGGGACTCCTCCCTCCCTTCTCCCAGTCCTTTGGAGGTGCATTGGCCAGTCTGGAGAGGAATGCTGTGTGGGAGGTGCAAGATGATGGAAAGAAGGGAAAAGGAAAATGGAAAAGGGGAAAAGGAAATGAGGAAAAGGGAAAAAAAAGAAGGAAAAGGGAAAAGAAAAGGGTAAGGAAAAGGGTAAGGAAAAGGAAAAGGAAAAGGAAAAAAAGGAAACTTCTCCCTAGACCATGTACAGCACAGCCTGATTGCAGTAGGTTGATTGCACCACTCACTCATTAGTTAATTAACAAACCTCTTCCCCCTCCTCCCCAACCCAGATTCCATCCACTTTTAAAAATTCCTGACAGCATGATGGTCCATTTAGAGATATCCCAGCTTGTTCATTACACATGGCATGCCAGGTGAAGTGTGTGTTTTAATTGTCATTCCTGTGTTGTGTGTATTTCACTCACTGTTCTTTCCAAATAGAACCTTTTTTTTTAAATGCATGATGTTATAGGGCCTTGAAAAAAGGTGTTACCCAGGAAAAAACCCTCATTAAACTGTCAACTGCTGTGTTTCACATTTCCTTCCTCATCTCTGCTAATTACCAAAATACCAAGATATTTGTTTATAAAAATCTGAGCTAGTGAACTAGGAGTTGATAAGAAATAATGCTGAATAACTGCATTCAACTTAAACCCAAATTTACTCTATTGGGGAAGAAAAAAACAAGGGATTTGTTTAGATGTTCACTTCTGTTAAACTTGGCCGTGATTGGTTCCAGTGCCCTTTGGACTGACCAGCAAATGGAAGGAGTGAAGAAGTCCCATGTGTGCCTTTATTCTGAGATTCCTTCTCTGTAACCTTTGAAGGTTAAGCTCAAAACCAGAAAGTTGCATTTTTTCTGCTTTATTTGCAGAATAAAGCTCTGTCCACTCAGAAAAGAACTAGCCTATGTAGCATCTCCTGCTACTGTTCTGTCTCCTGACAACTCTTTCAGTTCACTTTGCTCTGCCTTCCTATCAAATACCTCTGGGAGGACACAGAGCTGTTTAAGGTCTGAGTTTTAACCATGGCTTACATCCTAAGGGAAGATGAAAAGATCCCATTGGCATCATGGAAATGAGAAAAGGGAGGCCTGTGTGTTCATTCTAGGGCATCCACAAAGTGCACATGTCTGCTCCCAGGGTCTCTTGGTCCCCTCAGACTGTGCTGCTATTTTTATTGGTGCTCTATTTTTTCAGGAATGGCAGCTCTTCTGAGCCATTCAGAGGGAGCTGACATCAAGGTATGTTGGGAGGGCCAAGAACCACAACAATTTCATTTGTCACATCCTTAAAACTGTAAATACAAGCCCCAGCTCCAGTGAATGCACCCTCATGTACTTTAGGGATTAGCATGGGATCCTGGCTGTGCACTCCCAGGCACATGAGTGTGTTTGTTCACCCCTACCTGGCTCCTCCTCATCGCCTGGAGCTGCAGTTTCCACCAGCTCCTTCTCTCTGTGTTCTGAGGTCTCTGCTGCTTCACTCCCATCATTTTTCAGGTTTATGGCAGGTGGTTTTCTGTGCCTGGTCCACCACGTGAGGCTGTCCAGCTGCAAAGTGGAACAGAGAAACTGGTCACTGCCTGTCTCAATGTGACCACCCAGACATTTCCCTCCTTGGGAGGCACAGGCCCAAGGTGATGCTGAGTCCTATCTGGGGACTCCCATGTTCCCTCCCTCCCTTCCTGCACAGGTGCCCACATGCTGGCTAAGAAGGTTGGCACCATCCAGCTGGAGTTGAAATGCTGGAAAAAAAAAAAAAAGTGAAATAGTCTGGTTTCTCTCCTTCCATTTTTTAAAATAACTTGTTCTGTCCCTGTCTCTGAGGAGTAACCCTTTAGTAGAAGTTGGAGAAGCAGCTTCCTATTTGCAAGGCTCATGTGATTGATCTGAAATCATGATGGTCTGCATCCAGACTGGCAGTGCTCCAACAGGGAAGGGTCATAAAGTCAAATAAATAAAAAAAAAAAATCAAAAAAAGAAGCCAAGATACCCCCTCTGGATACAGTCAGTCACAGACAGCTGTTGTGCCTTAGAATATTTTTTTTTTTAAATTCCAGATTTCTCTGATGGGCCAATACAAGACATTGCCTGTCTCTGCAGAAAGACACAAAGGACAATCAGTCTGCTTTACAAATGCCCAAGTTCTGAAACTCTTACCCTAGAGCAAGCCTGAAAGTCTTCTCTCTGGAACACAAGGAGTGCACAGGAGACATTGATCTTGCAAACCTCAGTGGCCCTTTGGCAGCTGTGGGGGGGTCAGACACCCCAGGGGCTCAGGGATTTGGGGTTAAGCCAAGCTTGCTGCTGCTGTGGCTGACCTTGGCATGCCCAGGATCTGGATGGCTCTTCCTGACCCCTGCCCTGGCCAGGCCAAGCAGCAGGGACAGGCTCATCCATCCCTCCCAACCCCAGCTCCCGAGTCCAGCGGCTGCCCTCCCCCTCCAGCCCACACTGCCTGGCAGAGGGGGACAGGGGGGGACAGTGCAGAGGTGCAGTGGTGACAACAGGGCAGGCAAAGTCACACAGGAGCAGCTGCCTCCCTGCTCTGCCCGTATGGAAATATGGAACTTCCCCAGTGGGTCACTTACAAAGTAACGCGAGTTTAATTTTTGAATTTTGCACACAAAAATCCGGGCAGAAGCTTCCAGCTGACACAAAATGTTGCATAATTTCCAGAAGATTTATAGCTTTATTTAAATCATTTTCAACCAAGATGAGCATTGGGCAGGGCTAATCTTTCTTGTCATGAAGTGCTAAATTGCTTTGATTTGATGATCCTCATCTTTCTCCGGGATTCTTTTTTTTTTTTTTTTAATCACTTAGGAAATGTCACTGGAACACAGTAAAGTTTCAGGGTACTAAAGAATTTCCAAAACTTTTTTTCCTTTTTACTCTCTTCTACTCATGTGTCACTGAACCACTGTCTCTGCATATTGCAGCAGAATCAAGGGTTGGGGTGTACCTGGGGCTTGGACTCCGCCAGAGGGAAGCAATTCCCAGTTGTCTATTGGTGATACTGGACAGCAGAATAGACACAGGGAACCTCATGGCATCATCCCACTGACCCACCCAGGAGCTGGTGTCTCCTCCATGGCCAGAAAAGCAAACCAGCACCCCAGAGAGCTCCTGGTGAAGCATCACAGCAGCGCTCCAGCCTGGAGCTCCGGTGAGTTTGGGCTGGCTGCATTCCTTGAGATGCCCCTTTCTCCCCCTTGCCACTGGTGTGGGGCAGAGCAGCAGCTCTGTGTGGCCATGGAGGCCTCCATGGGGCTGGCTGTGCCTGCCTGTGCATCCCCAAAGGGATGGGGAGGGGAGGCAGATGGTGGCAGTGTCTTGGGTGCCTGAAAAGCAGGAAAATGCCTAATTAAGAATTTCCTGCAGGGGAGCTGTGTCAGCTTTACTGACTGGGACCTTGGAAGTGCTGCCTGAGGCCACCATGTCCAAGGGCAGGGGAGCAGGAGGGAGCCTTGTGCTGGGTCCTGGGGAGCCCTGAGGCTCTGCTCCCGCCTGCAGAGTCACCCTGAGCACTGCTAGGGGAGCCCTGAGGCCCCCTTAGTTTGCTCCTGTCAGCACCCACAGGGCTGAGCGTGTCTGGCTGTCAGAGCCACCAAGGGATGCTGTGGGAGCTGCAGCACCTCAGAGCTCGCAGGGTGGGCTTGCTGCTCCTCCTAAGCTCTGCACCAAGAGGAGCCACTGAAGCCAGACCTCGAGACACAGGGAGAACATCCCAAGCCCAGAGTATAGCCGGTGGAATTGCCAATCCATCAGCCTGGCGGGGTGAGCCCTGACCCCTGGGGTGCAGCACTCAGTGCTTTGTGGGCTGCTCCCCTCCCTTTCCTCCCTCACAGTCTCCTTGGGAAAGGGAGTTTGCAAGAACTCAGCAAAGTTTTTCTTTTGTTGTTTGTAAACTAGAATAAATCCTTCTGTTCCAAAATGCCATCTGGCACCTGACAGTTGTGTTTCAGCTTCACAGTCTCAAATTTAATTGTAAGCTCTTTTGCAGGGTTTTCAAGGACGGCGTGACACAATATGGACTACCTACAATGAAGACATATGAACTCTGGAGCATACCAAACAAATTCCTTGCATACTTGTTTTCCAGCACAGCATCAATCACCACAGGGATGGGAGAGTGTCCAAAACAGCAGGAGAAAATGCTACAGCTTGCAGTTCTCAGATTGTAATTCATTTAAAGCCAGGAACATTAGCTGTACCACTCTAACATCAGATACAAATCTCTTTTCTCCTTTCGCCCATTTACTATCTCAAAAGCATTGAGATTCAATATTTAAAGTTGTCCAGTGTAGATCCTCAGCTGGTGCAAAGTGACATAACTGTGCTCAACAGCTGTTCCTGGTCTTTGAAGGCAATGGAGCTGTGGTGATTTACATCTGCTGAGGTATGATCTATCACTGTATTTCCTCGGCTTTGTCTTTGCCGGCTTGTTTTTCTGCTCTTTTTGCTTGACAAAACAAATGACACAATTCCTAGCTCTTGTACCGTGTCTTTCATCATTCCATCCCCAAGCACTGCAGTTAAGGACGAGCAGAACCAGCCCCATGCAAGTCTTAGGGGAGAAATACCTGAGGCTCAGGAAGGGAACTGATTCACCAGGATGCACCAGAGCTTCAGAGCTCCTCATGCAGGACACCCAGCACAGCGTCCCCCTCCCAGCCACAGCCACAGCAACACTCAGGCTCTTCACCACCGGTTTGCCCACTTGCATGCCAAGTAAATAATGGCCAAACACAAAGGCCAGGTGCCAGTTTCTACCCAGACAGAGCCTGGCACACCCACCCTGATCTCCAGCCCCTGCCCTTCCTTTCCAAACACTTCTGTCCCTGAGCCAGCACAGCACAGCCACAGACTCGCTGGAGATGAGGGGGCAAACCATGAGAAACCATGTCACCAGAAGTGATGGTCCAAACCCACACCTCTGCTCATGTCTAGGGAAAACCTGGGGTGAATCTGACCCAGGAAAACAAAAAGTTTTGGTCTCAGTGCTGCCCACTCAGATTCATACCAGACAGGCAGAAACCCAGCAGTGTTGTCTCCTACTTCAGTTAAACCCCACAGCTTCCCTTTGGCTGTTCTCTGAGGAACAAGGGCATATTTTTCCTGTTGAAATCAGGGATAAACAGTAGAAACTGAATGGAATCAGACAAAAAAGAAATGGGGACAGACTCTCCCATTCCTACTGAGCTATGGAAAGGGGGAATGAGCTACTGCTTAGTGGCATGAATTTCCTGGCAGTCCATTCCATTTTCCTTGTGGTGGGAAGACACTGAGGGGCAGAGAGCATGTGGGATGCTCTCTGCCCCACAAATATCAGATGATTGATCTGGATCTCTGTGTCCAGCCTTTCACTGCCACATGCAGTATCATTAATTCTCACTCATTTTCTACATCAGAATCTCTTACAGAGAGGTCAGGTACTGAGCTCAGCACTGTGTGGGGTCCATAGCATACCAAAAGGCTATCCTGAACAACCCTATTGAGAAAACTTCCCCCAAAAAGCCCAGCTGATGTTAGTTCCTGGCTCTTCAGCAAGCTCTCCTTCCCTGGCTCTCCAGAGGCACCTGAGGCAGGGCAGCCACCACCTCTCATCCTTTGTTCCTCTGGGATAACTGCACACAGCTGCTTCAGCCAAAATCCTGCCCTCCCTGACCATACCCCTGGCTCTTTGAAGAATGTGTCAAATAAGGTCATTTACATCCAGCACCTATAAACTCACACATTTCAGTAGAAATACCACTGAAAATCTCCCCTGGGGAATCTCTTAAGATCATAATCTCTGAAGATCATAACCTCACTTTCTCTAATTCTTTTATAGTGGGGTCCATGCTGAAATGCCCCTCCTGGAAGATGCTTGAAATGTTTTCATACCTCTGAGGTCAGACTAAAAAGTCTGGAGATGCTGGAGCCAGTTTCTCCATCTCCTGAACCGCTGGTTTGATGCTCACTGTTCACCAGTGCTGTGTTAATGCATCTTATCTTGCTATTGCTGTGGGCAGGGAGCACTGCACATGTTTAGCTATCACAGGTCAGATGATAAGTGGGAACTCATTAAACCACAGTAATTAATTGCTGGCAACCATCTGGCCACCCCTGAGCAGTCATGAACAACGTAAGCAGCAGAACTAATGGTGCCTCCTTGCCAGTATTTCTCTCTCCCATGTGGATCCTCTGATAGCTAATAAAAGCTGAGAGTTTATCTCCAAGCAGACACAAAGACAGCCTCTCTCCCCCCTCCTCTCCCCTATCTGAGCACCTGCTTTCATGTAATCTTTAGGAGTGGGGTATCCTTGACACCTATAACATTTCATCAAAAATTGATGGAGCTGGTTAATGCTTTACAAGTTATGAGGAAGCAACAGATTGATACCATCACAGCATTTTCTCTCTCATGCAGTTAGACAGGAAAAAAATAGGTCTTTTTAATCTATCCAGTAACCTTTGCTGAGAGGTAGGTGGCAGTTTTGTTATATTGGCAGCTGTTTTAAAACTTGGGACTGGGAAGAGTTGCTTTAAGGCTTTATAATATAAAACCTCCCAACTCTGCACCATTTTAATGTGCTAAGTAAAAGAAAGTTGTGCTTCCCTCAAAGTTATTAAATTTAATTGAGATCACATTGGGACAAAATGTTATTTTCCTAAATGCCCATGTTGCAAAAGATATTAATCTTGTTTGCCTGCAAGATTGATGCTGGCTCTGCTGAAACAGGCTAGATGCTACAATTAGATATATTTAATTCCTCCTCAGCAGTGCTCTGTAATGTGATTTCATCTCCTTCCCCTTCTTCTGTTCTTTCTACTCCAGTTAGGATGGGCTGTGTTGTCTGCCCAGCTCTGGGCACAGCATGGGAACTCACACTCAGTTTGAAGCACTCAGTGCTGAGCATTAAAGCTCAGCAACCTGGGCACGAGGGAGAGCTGAGGAGCAAGGGCTTCCTGGCAGCACATGTATTGCACACCATTTCTTAGCCACTGCAGGAGCAGGAAAAGGCAGATCTCAGGGATTTTTGGTAGCCAGATGGGGGCTCTGGGCAAAGGGTGTCACTGCAAGTCGCTTACCTTTTCTTCAGGGATCGGTGGGGTGCAGAGGCTGATGACGACACTGACAATGGTGGTGAGGGCAGAGAGGATGAGGGCAAAGTAGAGGTAGTGCACGTTCTTTAGCACAGCTGGTCTCTTGTCCTCCTCCCCACAAGACGGGGCGGTGTAAATAAACTCCATGATCATCCGAACCAGACCAACGGCAAGGCCAACAATGAGGCCCCAGAAAGCACCCTGAGAAAAGGCAAGCACAAAGAATAGGTCACTGCAAATGACCTCTGGTTGTAGTTTTCCCTCTCTTCTCCCTCTTTCCCAATACTTTTTTTTGCTTGATGGAAATCCACACTGAGTTGCATCAATGGAGACTTTTTTCAGGTAAAAATCCTCATTTTCTCTCACTACTCATCAACATGGAGCACATAGAGCACAAACAATGCAAGAATCTCCGCCTAACAATGCTCCTCCAATGAGACTTTGACACATCATCCCTAAATGGCAGAACAACTTCCCTTTCATTCCTTCAAATGGGACTGCCACAATGTACCACTTGCAGTGACTTCCTAGAAGCAAGCCCACACCCATTAGAGACTGGGATAAAATTCATTAATTTGTGTCAGGAAAGGCTGTCTAATTGTCACACTTGAGCTGGACTGGCTCCAAGTTTAAAGAGTCTCAGAGGCTAGGTACTGAGGGAAGCGATATTTATTTGTTTTATCAAAATAAATACATGTATCAATTGGTTGTTGACACTTCACTTACAGGCTCATTAATCCTCTTCCAGAAGATTGCCAAGAGGAAGAGGGCTGCGATTGGTGGGGACAGATAGCTGACTATGGACTGAATGTAGTCAAAGAGCTTTCCATTGTTGGCTGACTGAATGATTGGGATCCAGAGAATGCTGATGACCACAAGGATGAGGGTGAAGACTCTGAGAGAGAAGGATAAATTTGTATTAACTCTATAGGTAGATTTGCAGCAAAACATACTCCCAGATTCTCCTGGAATTTCCTAAGAAAAAATCCACAGATCACTCTCAAGAACCTTTCCTTGTGTACACAGGAAAAGAGAAAATTGTTCTCCCAAAGTGAGCCTGGTGTGTCCAAAAGTGTGACATGGTCTTCAGTGACCTTGCTCTTGGATGTGACAGAAAGAGGGAGCTGGTGGGTTGTGGAAGCAATCTTTCTGCCACGTTTCCAAACAGGAAATGTGCTCAGTCTATTGCTTTTGCCAAATTCCAACTCATTTGCTACTTATTAAAATTGTGTTTGGGGTCTCAGGTGAATATTGTAACCTTCCTGTGCCTTTGCACCGTGTGCCACAGAGGTTTGTCCATACTGCTGAACAAGAGGTACTTGTCCTCTACCCACTGTGCCATGGTGAAATGTGAGTTTGCCTGCAGCCTTCAGCCACGCCTCAGCAAAGTTCAGAACTTAATGCTCATGACTGGAGGGCAAAATCTCCACACTGAATGCGGCCTAAATCCCCCTGTCTGGAGGAGAACTTTATATGCCCTGATATAAAGCAGCACCAAAATTTCTCAGCAAAGGACACTACAAGCTATCACAGAGACAGAAAGCTGGGAGGCTCAGCTCTTCACTTTTCCCTGAAAAAAAACCAAAAAACAAAACTAATTGCAATGTATCACTCCTGTCTGATGCAAAAATAACATTTTTTGTAGACCTCTGGTGACAGTGACTCAAGAGCACTTTTGGCTTTTCTAAAAATTTCATTTAAAGCAGTATTTATAATAAGTTTAGAGAGAAGAGAGGCAATTATCTGCTTAGCTCAGTGGAACACTCAGTTTCTCCTTGACCAGGCCTATCCAAGATGAAGCTGGAAAACACAGTGCTCTTCCCAAGCTCTGCTCCCTCTCTATATTGCAGGCACCAGATTTTTCTCAGTGAGTCCAGCCTGGAGGATGTAAAAGCTGCACTCAGAACAGATGATGAGAGGAACAAGACATAAATAAATGTAAGGACCTGCCCACAATCATCAGCTCCTGCTCGGAGGCCTTCCTGCGGATGCGCTGCCAGATGTCAATAACGAAGAGGGTGCTGCTGCTGTTGAAAACGGAGGTGAGGGAACTCATCAGGGCTGCCATCATCACTGCAATCATCAAACCCCGGAGCCCTGAGGGAGCAAAACACAGAAGAGGAATCAGGACTGGGCCTTGAGCCTCTGAGCACTGCTTTTTCCATCCTGCAGTCTGGTGTCTGCTGTAAGATTTACACATCCTTAGGATGGGTAAGGCCAGCCTGATCCCCCCCTGCAGAGCCTGGCTCAAGCCCAGCTCCACAAGGGTGTTTCTCACCATCAGGCATGAGTTCCATCACCAGCTTCGGGTAGGCAATGTTGGAACAACCCACAGCAGTTCCACAGACCTTTTTGCAGACTTCTGGGTCCACGCAGGCCACTTCATCTGTGGGGCACAGGGAAACAACAAGGAGTCAGTGCAAACCCCACTGAGCCACAGCTTGTTTAGATCAAGGGAACAAATCCTGTTCAATTCAGCCTTGTGCAGTTTCATATAAATTCAGAGGTAGAACACAGCTACAGTGAGTGGAGCTGGAAAATGCTTTATATCATATAATAGAGGTGAAACTTTGAGGTGACATTTTGAAATTCTGTTCAGGATACAGCTAAAAGTCTCCTGGGTGTTGCATAACTGTAATCCTTGATGATTTGTCACTTGTGGGAACTGGACTGTTTCCATGAACCTGTCAGCTGGGTTCCCAGGGATGCTGGAGTCCCATTTACTCCTATATAGAAAATCTGGGAAATGGGTTCTTTCTTCTTTCTAACCAAGTTATTCTTCCTGGAAAGGGGAAGGCTCTGGAGAAACCAGCAATGAGAGCTCCTTAGGATATAAGGGAGAGTCATTTAACCTAATCCACCAGGACCTAAATGAATCTGTGTGGTAGGTTGCTAAAACTCTCCAAAATATCTAATGGATGTAATCCATAGGATCCAAAGGACAACCTCAGTGCTCCATGAATTTAATTTCACTGACTCCAGACAGACAAACAGATGAATGCAATGTCCACTGCATGGAGCTACATGTCCCCAGTGGCAAAGTAAGCCCCTTATGGCTACTTCTGGTGATTTCTGCCACTGTGGGAGAACTGGAGGTGGAGGTAGGGCTCGGAAGCACCATGATGCAACAGGAATCTCTATGAACATGCCTGCAGGACAGCAGTTTCCCAGATGTAAAAATGCTGGCAGACCTGTGTGGGATTAGTGGTCACAGCAGGTATGGACCCTCATGCCAAGGAAGATGGGAAGGCTTACCTGGGTAAAGAATTCTGCTGATCATTCCTGGCATGACAATGAAAAACACAGGAAGGATTTTCAGATATCCTGCCAGCAGTGATCCACCTTTGGCATGGGAGAGGTTCTTGGCAGAGAGAGACCTCTGGACCGTCACCTGGAACCAGAGCAGAGAGGGAACAGAGAATGAAACAGAAGCACAGCAGAGAGAGGATCTATTCTCTCTGTCTCTCCTTCTCAGGGATGACTTTCATCCCGCAGGATCCCAGGGTGTTTTGCATGCCAAGGACAGCTTTCCCACCTCACTGACTGCAGCCTGCTGCCACCACTCAGAGCTCAGTCCACAGGCTATAGGAGAGGGCAGCATGGAAATTTCCTTTACAGGAATAATTTCACCCTTGACTGAAATGAAGCCACCTTGAGGGCTGGAGACAGCAGCTGTATGGCAGCAAGAGACACAGAATTAAGCAGACTGTGGGAGTTCTGGTAAGAGCTCAGTGGTGGGGTTTCATAATTATCCCATCTAAAAGTACAGAAGCACCGCATCTTGAGAAACACACACAGCTTTCCTTGTTTGTAGCTTGAAAAGGAATAAGGGACATGAGACATCTGGGAATATGAATGGAGGAATATTGTCTGGAGGTCTACTCAAGGGCACAGCACAGCCAGCTCCAGATTCACATTTTTATACCCTTGTCATGAAGACTCCCAGTACTCACCAGCCCACAGTGGGATAAAGATGGATGAAAACAACCTGTTCTCACTGCACTAAGAAGTGCATAAGATTAGCAGCTTGCTGAGAAGGTGGAAGGAGTGAGACATTCTGGTCTAGACCAGAAAAAAAAGGTAGCAACTGCTGCACACTGAGGCACAGTGATTTTTTAGCTCACAGAACCACAGACTGAGGAGTTGACTGAAAATAACACTGTAGTGGTTTGTCTGCTGAGGGAAAGATTTCATTTACCTGGTCAGTGCACCAGAACCAAAGAGCCACCACAGTGAGACCAAACATAAGGGCAGGCCAGGGAAGGTCTCCTGTGATGGGATCCCTGAACAAATGAAAGGCATCTTCACGTGGGAGGTGACAGTTTGTGTTTGGAACCGTTATCTGTGGTATTGCTGTGAAGTATTTCTCCTGCAGTCCTTCATACCAGCCAACTTTTTTAAACCCTGTAAAGAAAATGCCAGTGATTTAAGGGCTGTTGTATCATGCAAAGGTATTATCTTATCTGAGTCTCGTGATTACTTTTCTTTTATCTTCCTCTTATCACCTTTACTTTTCATTCCATTCTTGCTTTTTGAAGTCAAAGTTTCTACAGAAGTCAGCTGGATTTTGCCCAGAGTCCTTGTGGTTTAAGCAACACATTCTGGGAGAGGATGCAGGAAAAACTCCAGGATCCTAATCCTTGCAATGTCATCTGCATCTAGTTTTCACTTATACACCCTCTGAGAGCTAGAGCAGGAAAGTATAACATGAAAAAAGATATACCTGGTTTAGCTATTTCTGTTTGCCAAGAAGGCTTAAAACAAAGACTGATGAAGGTTGTGGAGCCCAAGGGTCTGCCACCAGGGTGGTCATACCTCAGCCCTGGAGGGGCAGAGGCAAAAGGGAAGAGACACCTCTATAGGATACAGTAAGAAAAGGCCTCCCTCCCATGGGCCTTTTGCAGCCACGTGTTGGTGCCTTTTGGGTTCTGGTGTTCTGATAGTGTGTGGGGATTGATGCCACCCTTGTTCAGCCCCTGTTTACCATTCATGTACCCTTCCTAGAACGTTCTTCCTTCCCTTAACCCCCCACTGTGTCTGTTTTGCTGCGTTGTTCCACCCCTGTTATCCCCTTGGTTCTCTCAGTCTTTATTCACTGCCTTGCACCACTTTCTCTTATCCCTGTTGGACCTCGACCCTCAGATCTGCCCCTTCTGTCCCTCATTTAACCCTGTGCCCTTAGCCCAATATTTTGTTCTTGTCCCTGCACCTAATCAAGGCTGTGTTCAATAAACCAGTTATCAGAGTACCAAACGAGAACACATCCCTTCATCTTAAATCATCAGCATTTTCTGTGCTGTGCTCCGGGCTCAGAGACACAGGTCACTCTCTGGGATCTCACTGTGGCACGTGCCATAACAGATTGTCATTTCCTTGTTGCTCTTTACTTTTTTAGACCACTCAGTTACACCCACATGTATCTCCACAGTAACTCCAAAAGTCAACAGTGGAAGTCAGCAGGATTACTCTGAATTGACATGGGCTTAATGAGAGCTGAATTTGGCTTTGAGAATGTGATGTTCCAAAGTTCTTTGGCAACTCCAGTGAGGTGAAGTTATCCAGATCCTCACCCCCATATAGTTAGTGCAAAGGATGAAGAAAGTATGATGGCTTGGAGAATGAGACTTGTGCTGGCATCACTTCTGTGAGGCGTTAAAACTCATTTCTGCACCACACATGAAAGGGTGAGGCACCCTGCTAAGGTCTAGTGGCCTTGGGACCACTAAAATGCTGTGTGGTGGCACTGCAGGTCCCACTTACCTATGAACATGAGGAAGAAAGCTCCCAGCACCATGATCACAGTCTGCAGCAGGTCTGTGTAAATCACAGCAGTCAACCCCCCTGCCAGGAGAACCAGAGACAGTGGTCAGTGCATCACCTTGCACAAGGAAACAGGTACCTCACCTGAAAAAACTTTCTTTAGCCCCAGCCCTGTGATTTCAGGACAGGCACTGAGCTGGTCCCCTGGAGCCCACAGCTGTAATAAGCCTCCTGTGAGGAACAGCGTGGAAGGTTTTCCATGTTCATGAGAGAACTTGGAGGCAGCTCAGCATCTTAACAGCTGAAGTTACAGAAAGGGAACAAATTAGCAAATATGGGCAGTGATAACTTCCTGCGCAGAGGAAGCCAAGAGCCTTGTGCAGTGTTAGAAAATCCTCTAAAAACAGTGATGTTCCCCCCGTACCACTTTCCATTGGGCCAAGAGGGGAGAGGGGAAGAGTCAAAGGTTTTCAACAACTGGGATTGACAAGGCAGGTACTACCAGCAACTGAGGCAATCTCTCCCTCAGACCAGGACCTGAATACTCTTTCCCTTCTGTAGGAAATGGGAAACTTCTATCCTAGGCTCCAGTTTATAATGTGTCCTTTAAAACCAGCTATTTACCAATTATGGTGTAGACAGCAGTCACTGCTAGCAAGAGCACGGTGGACAAGTAGATGTTCCATCCCAAAGAGGTTTGGATGAACAATGCTCCAGCAAAAATATCTACCTGGAATAAAAAAAAAAAACAAGGGCAGTCTGGCATTAACAGTGCTTCGTGCAAATGAAATCTAATAAAGCAGCCTGCAGCCCTCTGCAGCTGAAAGCATTGACAGGGGAGGACACCACAAAGGTGAACTGGAAGGGGAGGAGAAGAGCTGTTGGCACTCTTGGCTCTGAACCTTGTTTTGCTGTAAAGAAAAACTTTCCTCCAGGTCAGAGCTTTCAGGATCTGGAAGAGCAGGAGTGCGAAAATGAAGGTGCTATTCCAAGAGACCAAAAAGTCATTGAAATAAAAACCATCTTGAGTCATAGAATCCTGGCTGGCACAGAGAAGGATTGGTGTAAACTGTCACTTTTGCTGACTGTGAACACATCCCTGGATAGCAGAGCCCATGTATCCACAGGCAGACACAGGAGGGAAAGAGATAGCAGAGGCCTTATTCTTCCCAGGGCTGCCTCATGGTCCAGAGACACTCCCTCTTGAATGACTCCTAAAGAGTCACTGATGTCTTGTACCATGATTTGTTTATTTGAGAAGTCAACAGGTGGTTTCTCTGTGCAGTTCAGCATATTAGAGTGACTCCAGAAAAACAGGTTATACCTGCTGAGAACCTCACTAGAAATACAGGAACTCCCATCAGCTGTGTTTTGTTTTTGTTCTCTTTTGGTAGAGAGTGACACCAGAAACTGGGTGAAACCTGGAATTACACAGATAACATCACTCAAAATTGCAGAAGGTGATATGAGAGATGTGTATGTTGGGAAAGCAGGTGGAAGGACACCTGCAGGTCTGGTGTGGGGTGAGATACACGTGAAGACCTTTGCCAAGGGAGACAAGGGATGGGGCAGGAATTCCATTTGCTGTATCTGAAATAAGCACCTTAAAAGCAAGGAGCCAGTGCAACCCCTGAGCTCTGCAGGCCTGAGACACGACAGGCACAGCCAGTACACCCAGGAATCCCTGTCCCTTCTGGGCTTGGCTTCCCAGCAGCAAACACAACCACCCCTGCAGCCATGCAGGATCAGTCCTCTGACAACACTGATTATTGAGATCTCTGCTTTCTTTGCAAGCTGAGAAGACTCTGCAGTGCCGTGGTTGTTGACCTGTGTTTGGGCAGAAAGCACAGGGAGAAAAATCCTTCTTGTAACCAAGTGCCTGCTGTCCAGCCAGCCGCTAAATGAGCTCTCCACAAACAATAGCTCTGCTTAATAGAAAGCACCTGTCATGGCCATAAACTCCCCCAGCCACATCCGTCAGCCATGCATGAATTGGCTGCACAGAGGAGAAACCACTGAGATGAAACAGCCGTGATGGGGGCCAGGGTCCTGCTCTGAAAAGCACTGGCAAACACTGCTCTGCTGAAGGTCACTCTGAAAGACAGCTCTGTTTCATACCCTGGCTGTGTGGCTGTGCTCACTCTGGGCTGCTGCAGGAGAAAGTTGCCATTAATCCCTCACAGGTAAAGAGGCTTTAAGCACCTCTTTGCAGGACCTCACTCTGTCACCCAGGGCTATGCTCCGGTCCCACAGAGCAAAGCTGGAGGCAGGGGTGACAGCAGTGGGTGGCATGACCAAGAGCTGCCCATTAGAGGAGGAAATCTACCCCACACTCCCAGCCTGGAACTCCTCTTAATGCCTCTTCCAGGAGCTGAGACACAATAAGCCTGGGAGAAGGACCTTGAAGCCACATGAGTGTTTTATCTCCAGTCAGTGTCTCCCAAGGCAATTTGAGATCTGAATATTTCAGAAAGGTCTAGTGAAAATTGGCTCGTACTGACCTTGGGATAATCAGCTGGAGACAAAGGACTGACATCTTCAGTCCCTGTAATGGACTCTCAAATACATTCCTCTCCCTCCAAGGGCACGGGTAGTTCTTAGTAAATATCTGAGCATAACTTCTGCTTCTTTCTGAATGGCATTTAAGAGGGGGAGATGCTCAGTAGGCTACACTGGGTTTTGGTTACCAGCTGGGTACAATGCTACAAGCAATTCAGAAAAGATGCTGAGTTTTGTCTCAAGCCAGAACCTACCTCCCTTTCACTGTACCCTTTCTGTGCAACACAAGTGAGAAAAAGAGAGAGGAACAACCATAAAATACCTAATGCTGAAAATTCAACTACAAGAACAACAGCAGGTTTATGATAATTTAAGAGAATTTAATCTCTACAAGATGCAGCCAGACAGATTTTCAGATGGGGCAATGCAGCCCTTCCTCTATCTCTGATGCCTAAGGTTTGATGTGATAGAAGAGGAAAAGCAGGAAGACAGCCCATGGTACTTACACTGTTTAGTAATTAGTTGCACATCCCTGTAAAGTTCTCACTGTGCATTGCTGTTTAATGAGGGCTCTGTCTCTCTCTTAGGAAAGGTCTCCATGATCAATACAGAGGCAAGAGCAGCACACTAACACAGTGCTGCTGTTCCTGGGAGCAGGGTTGGTACTTTCAAGTTCTCTCTGAGCAGCTCTGCCTTGTACCAGGATGCCCTATCCCTGCCCTGGACACAGGGGCTGTGTTCAGCTGGATACATACAGATATCTTGGAGAATATGTAGATAATCAGGGACAGCACGGACATGTAGATTTGGATCCTCTCCCCGCCAAACCTCTTCTGCAGGTACTCAGGCATGGTGACAACTCCTGCTGTGATGTAAACAGGCACGAAGATCCAGCCCAGAGCCAGCAGTGGCCAGATGGCCTGTTAAAGAGAAAGAAAATAAAGGTGCAGGATTTGACACATGGGAACAGCTTTTCCCCCTCTTCTGTCAGTGGCCATCCTAAGAAAGCAGAAAGGCACAGTGCCATGAGAAGCAGACTGACTTTTCTCCCTGCTCATAAGATGAGCCAGCTTCTGGAGGAATTATTACAATTCAGTTAGAAGCTTTCAAAGCTCTCCTCCTAAGACCTGTATTTCTCTGTCATGGGTGTCACTTCCTCTTCCATCCCCTGGTCTTTTGAGAAGGATGGTGTATTCTGTTGCTCTGGCTCTCTGAAAGGTGGAGGTGTATTTGATGGCCTTTAAAACCACTGATGCTGTGGCAGTGAAGAGTTAAGTGATTCAGAGCAGGAGGGGAGCATCTGTTTGTTGCTTGATTAGCAAGTGATGAGGCTGAGGCAGCAGACTGTCCCTGCAGAGCATAAAAATAAGCAACAGCAAGACTCTGCTGGGATGTTCTCCTTGCAGGCTGGTGCAGATGTGCTTCTGTCACTGGTAGATAAAGAGGCAGTTTAGTTGCTTTGCCACAGGTGAAGAGTCTTTTGGAAAGTGTAAAAGCATTCCTCATGTATTTCTTCTCCGATTCCCAGCAAAAGCCCAAACACCAGAACTTAAAAGGTAAATGAAAGTCATTGGATCATCAAACCTCACCTCCTGGTTGTCTCCAGCCATTATCTTTCATGCTTACATTTATTTTGATCGGTTATTTAAGTTTTCAGAAAAAAACCTGATCCCTGTGAGCAGGGATTGTGACTGATTGAGGGCAGCCATGGCTCCTGCAGTGGCAGAGACTGGCTGTGGTGAAAGATGCTCATATGGTCCCTCCAGCTGAATGATGTCCCATGGCACAGAGTGAGAGAAATGGCATATGTAAGTTCTCTTTCCAGTCTGAACTCATGAAGTTAGATTTGCCCTGAAAGACAATCTTGTCTTCATGAGCTTCTAAAGCAACTTGAATAGATTTCCTTGGAGTACAGCAGTATTATGTCCTACATGCACCAGACTGAACTCAACCTCTGTTTTCTTCACAAAGGATTTAAAGGTGACCTTAATGGTCTAGAAAAAAACATTGCAGTGAACACATACCCCAGGAGAGAGCTTTTGGTGGGCCCTGCCTGTGCTTGGCACTGTTAACACTCTCTGCTGAGGTAGGCAAGAGATTCAGCGTTAGGTGAGTGATGCTTCTTGTGAGGCTGGCACCGATCTCGCTCCTCATCAGCTGAGAAATTTCATTAGCACTGCACACCAAGGGCCTGGTTTTCATGCTCTTGTGTGGTGTCAGTGGCAATTTTCCAGGCCACTTCAACAGGGCAGAATGAGACCTGCTTTCACACCCAGATGTGCACCCCAGAGATGTGACATTTTGGCAGCTGCCAGGTGAAGAGAGTGTTGCTGATTCTCATGGATTTACAGTGAATATGGGAGTACATGCTGCTTCTTTTTGCTTTTTTTTCATCTCCCTGTACTCAGAATCCTGTGATTATCCAAGTACCTTTCCAGCATTCATTATCCTTTATTTTAATCTTCATAAGTGCAGACTAAAGCTTAAAAATAAGGCCACATACCACTTGGAAGGCCAAAGAGCTAATAATTCTAGTGAATTCCACTGAAACAAAAATAAAGATCTCACGTTTCCATGGCTGTCGGAATGTCTGGAGGCTTCTCTCCTGAGAGTTGAGCACTTGTTGCTGCTGATACTGTTAAACACCTGATTTTGGAGAGAAACCCCAATCCCTTTGTAAGCAGTGACATCTTAGTTGACAACAGAACTGACTTACATTCCACTCAAAGCCCCCGACAGCAAGGCCCCCAGCTGCTGCATTGCCTGCCAGGCCTATGAAGGAACCACTGCCCACATCAGTCGACATCAGGGATGCTCCAATCTGAAACACAGGGCACAGGGATGAAACTCAGAAAGTCACTTTGAGGAACTTCTGTATCAACCCAAGCGTTTCCCCAGAAGAGAAGTCTGTTTCCCCAGGATCTCATCTCCCTGTAGTTTAGGCAGCTGGATGCTAATGGAGAGTTGAGTTTTTGTTTACCTCTCGATAAACCCTATATTTTTTTTTATCTTAGAATGTTCCTGCTCCCTTCTTCTGCCCCCATTCCAGTGCAAAGCTTAGTCTCAGAATCAGGGCTCGCTTTGCCAGTGGCTCTCCTGAGAAGCACACCTGTTACAGGGGCACAGCTGAGGGAGGGGAGACTTGTGACACCACAGACTCCTCAGTGTCCATGAAACACGCTGGATTCCTCCATTCCCTTGTTAGGCAGCCAGCAAAGTGCTGTCTCTGACCCTGCTCTGCCTCCCCATGCCCTGCAGACAGCCTCTTTGGAGTCCTGCTCTGACGTGTGTGCTGCTGGCTCACACAGCCATGGTGACAGGAATGCTCTCTTGGAGCTCCTCCTGAGCTGTAGCATGGACGTGGTGGAGCATGCAGGTCTCTGTGTTTAGTGTCCAAGGAGGCAGCAGCTCTGCAGCAGCTGGAAAATGCTCACACCTCAGGTCAGCTTTAACTGCAGGCTGTGGGCAGGGTAGGCTGTCCCTGCCATGGCTCATTGACACCCTAATTGTAAGAATGCCAGCCTCAAGGCTTTTTAAACAGGGAAAAGGCTACTTAATTACTTAATTACTACTTCTACTGGTGCAAAGGCTCACCTCTCTGCATGCCAACATCACACCTCTCTCAGGGTCAAATTAACAGTTACCCAAAGGACAAGTCAAGCCTTTTCATCCTCCAGTTTGCTTTTAGGCACATCACCTACAATGAACTTTTCTCTCCTTAGTACTGTCACCTGTGAAACAAGGAATGATGGAAGCTGATCTGCTTCTCACCTTTGGACAAGGTAAAGCATTAATATGGCATCAACACCCATGGTGAATTTGCCTTCTTGTCTGTCTGACAAAACTCTTGGTTAAAGAAGCTGCTGCAACAGGACTTTGCAACCAGTGCTTGCAAGAGATGTGTGCAGTCTTCCTGATATGTAGATCAGATACAGAAATAAAAAAGATACATTGCAGAGGAGCAGCAATTTTTTACCAGGGCTTAGTTGCATGTGTAATGCACGTGTGAACCTGTCACTCTCATAAAAACAATAATAAAACTCAGATAAGCCTGTCATATACTCAAGGTGAAGGTCACAAGGACCTGAGCCTGGGACCTGAGCCTGCAGGAGAGCTGCAGAGGTGGAATCAGTTCTGACAAACAAATCTGGGAAGTGAACAGCATTAGAGGTTGCTCTGAATCTAAAAGAGTTCAGAAGAGGCAGGAGCTGACCTGTACCAAACAGCCTCTGTAGCCACCTGTGATTGGAGCCAAAAGCAGTGAGGAAGTTTTGGGATTTGTTTGGTTTTGGTTTTGTTTTTTGTTTTTTTAATAGAAAAAAACCCCAGAAATCTTCTTTAAAAGAACAAGGTTGAGGGAAAAAATATTCAATTTTAGTATCTTTTAATTTTCCCCCTCCTAATTAGAGAAAACCATCAAGCTAAGCTTTTGCATTAAATGTCATTTGGCTGAGACAGAAGTTTAAAGAACATTTAAGAAATGACATTTTAGAGAGGTGCATGTGTCTCTGGTGGAAGAGGCAGAAAACCTAGCCTAGTGAATTTATGAGCAATGCACAGCCAAAGGAAAAAAAAGAAAAAAACCTGTTTTGGTTGAGAAGTGCATTCCGTTACCCACGACTCACTGGAGAGATATATGGTTCTAGAGTCTGGCATTGGCTGAGAAGAATCTTTATTCCTGTGGTGTTTTTATTCCTTTCCAGCTCTAAATTATCTTTTTATGTACATTTCACTCCCAAGAAAAGGCGCCTCCAATAGATTATTTTTTCCTTCACAGTGAAGATTTATACTTCAGTGGTTTGAAGTTTATATCTTTTCCATCGTTAGGCAATAAACTCAACTCTGCTTTAAATAGCAAGGGCTCAGAAAATCCTGGGATTAGGGATTATTTCTAATTCAATCTCTAAATACTTTTTACTGGATAACACATTCCTGGATTACCTAATTCTCTCTTGACTTGGGAACATCAGTGGTGAGTTGAGGCCAGTAAGTTTCAAACCCAGCTAGGCAGCCAGCATTCCCTAACTTTCATCAAAGGGAACATTTTTACTGCTGACTTTAGCAGAGAAACTGAAAGCTGGAAAACCCTGAAGATGCTGAGTTACCCTTTTGGCCTGGCAGCTCCATGCTGCAGCCCACTGGCAAAGATGTGTGGGGTGATTCCCTGTGGATCCTTCATCTGTCCCCTTCATCTCAGGACTACAAAAGGCTGGGTCCCCTCACCAGACCTGCTCTCACACCTGGAATTGCTTTCAAACCATAAAAAACAGAGGGAAGCATTTCACTCACAGGCACCCAGGTCATGGATCGTCCAGCCAGAAAATAGCCTCCAACAGTCCCCCGGCTCGCTCGTACTGATGACTGGAAGCACAGGAAAAAGAACAGGAAAAAGAACTGTGAAAAGTGTTTTCCTCCATTTGCCCTCCCCTGAGTCAGACCAAGCCAGAATCCTTAGTGCCTGGCCTCAGCACCAGCTCCAAAATAATTTTATGGATCTGTTAATTATTCCAGGCTCCACACACTACTTCTGCCCCTTTTTGTGCAGGGTTCTGATAGTTGTGCTTTGGAAAGAAGCTGCTTGTACCTGTTTAATGACTTCTCTGTGAATGTACCAACTGGGAAAGAAAGAAGGGTTCAGCCAAGCAGTAGGTGTCTGTGACAGTGGCCTTCACCAAACAACATGAAGGAATCATTAGCAACAATCTTTCCAAAGCTTTTAAGGTCCTATTTCAGTCTTCTCCAGCACAGCCCTGGCTTTGCTTTTGCCTCCTGCCTGTCCACACCCAGATATGAGACTGCTCTGTAGCACAGGAGTTGAGCATCATTCCCAGAGCAATCTCCAGGGAGTGATCCCACAGCATGGGATTCCATGTGGGGTGGAAGTGCAGGCTCACAGAAGGATTCCTGTCACCCCCAAATTCACTCCACAGGCTCTGGGATAAGTGATGCAGAGGATGCCATTTGCAGGCAAACCCCTTGGTACCCAGAAGGAGTCCAGGGAGAATCAAAGCCTCTCTGGCTCAGGCAGTCCCAATCCCAGCCCCCTCAGGGACTCACCCATATCCCGACAGCGAGGATAAAGACAAAGTACAGAACCACCACGACGATGTCTGCCACTCCAAGGGCTGCTGCCGTGTCCCCTGGCAGCCCAGGCAGCTCCGTGGTAGCTGTGGTTTGCTGGCTCATGGCTGTGAGCAAACTGCTGATTTTCTCACTCACACTGGACTTTGGTGCATGTTGGCCTTGTTTCCCTTGCAACAATTAATTGTAATAATTAACAGGGTGCAGAAGGTATGAGTGGGGAGCAGAAGCCAGGCAGGCCTGTGGCTAACACTTGCCAGCAGGAGCTTGGTCTCCATGGCTCATCAGCGAGGGCCACTCACACAGTGGTGTGAGGATTCCTCCCATTTCCCCTTGTGTCCATTTGCCAGTGGTCCTCTCTCCTGCCCATCTACCCATTGGTGACACCCACTGGGATGTAGGAGATGGTTCTGCTTTGAGGTCTAGGGACTGCCTGGAGAAGGCTTGTGCCCCACAGACTCCTCTGGAATGGCTCTGCCAGCCCCAGGACATGGTCAGGAAGGAGGAGAGAGCTGGACCCCATGACATATCAGACTGTGAACCCAGCTCCTCAGCAGGGACATTTCTTATCCTGGTTTGCAGACAAGGTGGGCACCCTCCAGCACGAGCCCCCTGAACCAGGGCACAGGGAGTGGGTCACACCAAACTTCTGCTCCTTTGTAGGGACAGCTCTGGGAGGATCACAAAAGGTTCCTACTGGGGCTGGCAGAGCCCTTCCAGAGTTTTCTTCAGGCAGACCCCAGACCTCAAAGCGGAAAGATCTACATCCCCCAACCTCTACCCTCTGTGATCCCTCACCCCATGATGTATCACATGGGACATTTTAAACTTAGGTGAGCTGTGTTTGATCTTGGTTTCAAGGGGGGCAGCAAAACCTCTCTCTCACTTTGTTTTATTCCCCTCCCAGAGTTTTCTTGCAAATGCTGGCTACCTCCTTGCTCACTAATTGCACTGCTAGCATGAGGCCCACAACCCCCCTGATCCTCAGTCTGAGGCTCCCTGGGAGCGGTTCCCCCCTGTAGGCTCATTATCCACAAGAGGCTTTTCAAGACTGAAATGTTTCAACAAGCTGAAGTACAGTTACCAGAAATTAAATATCTGGAAGCCTAAATCCCCTGGTATAAACAGGCAGCTCTCCCTGCACAGAGCTGATTTACACTCACCCACATACTTCTCCCTCTCTACACCTCAGCACCTGAAAGCAAAAGACAGTTGCCTAATTCTAAAATGCATCAAATATCTGCTCAAGAAGTAAACACAGCATCTTCAGTCTTCCCAAACCAGGAATGCTCCACTACATGAGAAGTAAACCCCAAGTACCTGCCTGACCTACCCCTTCACCCCACCTTCCCACAGTGCTGTATCTGCAGCAATTCACACTTGGAAACACTCGAAAGGTTTCACCCCAGGCCAACAAATACATCCAGTAAGCCATTCCCAAGAACCATGGGCTACCATGGGTCCATTGGACACTCTGGAATGACAAGGGTCTATGGATGTAGGATGTTGTAAGGTGTTATTACGCGGCCTGGATCATCCCAAACTGCAGTGGCCAGCCCAGCTGCTGGGCAGCATTGCTGCAGCTGCACCTCAAACACGAACAACACCTTGAGTGCATTCGTGGCAGTCCTTTCCTCGCTGCCCCATCCTGTTCAGGCAGGAGTTGCTCCACTCCCCACTCCCGGGACAAGCTGCTGAGGCGTGCTCCTCCCTGGGGACATGAGCACTGTCCCTGGCCACAGCCAAGGCAGTGACACACCCTGCTGTTACACGGCTCTGCTGGCTCCCAGCTGGCTGCAGCAGCAGGAGGCAGGGGCACAGTGCATGGCCCCACTGGGTCCCAGCAGCAGGGCAGCGTTTATCTCCCTCTCCACGCGCTGCTAAGTCAGCACTGGTGGCCACCCATGCTCAGGAGATGCTCCTTGCCCTGGGTACAGATATGGGAATAAATTCATTGCTTTTGACAAACAAACAAGTGGCCCTTGGAGTGAAAGATATGACAGCAGCATAAGCCAAGCAGGTGTGATTTGGCAGATCTCTGTTGATTCAGAGGGTGGCAAACTCTGTCTCCCACTTTTCTCCAGGGACCTGGCAAGGGACCCAGAGTATGCAGGTGACCTGCAGCAGCAAGCCCACCCTCGCCAGCTGGCAGAGGGCTCAGAGCCTCTTGGCCATGCAGTGCTGAATTTTGCTTGCCCAAAATGAAGGAACAAGTCTGTTTATGTTGCCTGCATTGGTGGGAGTGGTGGTGGCAGCAGAGGAAGTGCTGGGCATGATGGAGAGGGCTGAGCCAGTGAGCACAGCAGACAAAGCCATCCCCACATTGTGTTACCCATGGCAGGATCAGGTGCTGGCAGAGCTGTTGGCTGCGCTCATGGGGGCAATTGGCATGAAGGGCTGAGGAATACAGATCTTCATCCTCTCCCATTTCCTCCCCTCCTGAGACATCACTCCAAAAACCATTATTCATCCCTCTAGGACTCACTTTCTGGTGCAAGCCTGGCTGTATGCAGTCTTTTTGTTGTCGTGGTGAAGGCTGTGAGCAGGGCTATCAAACAGGGGGCAGAAGACAGCCCCCAAAGCTCACATGCTGTCGCTGGGGCCACCTTCTCTCCTGGGCCAGACACAGAGCCATTGTCACTGAGCCCTGCATCCGTGGCTTCTCCCAGCCCTGCTGGGATGATGCTGGGCAGAGGAGTGGGGCAGGCTGCAGAGTTGCAGCAGCCCTGTAAAACCCACAGTTTCAGCAGTACCTGGGAGCTGCAACCAGGCAGCCAGAGCCTGCAGCACAGTTAATACACTCTCCTCTCCTTGCAGCAGAAGTGACAGGACGTTTAGTGTCCCCTTGTGGGGTGTTCACCCTCACTCCTGTCACAGAGGCTGAGAACGAGCCCTTCAGGGACTGGAAATTGTAAGTGGCGTTTCAAAGTGTGCAGCTCAGAAAAAAATAAAAAGGTGCTGAAGAGTAAATGTTTCTGGGGCAAAGGATGTTCGGTGGAGTGACAGGCAATTATTTTCGCAAATGTTAACGAATAAATGGACTTCCTCTTCATTACCAAGCTACTTCACAGTCATCAGCAAATAGTTCCAATGACAATTAGTGAATTTCTAAATGGATTGAGAAATTGGCTTATACACAGATACCGCTGCAGTGAGGTGAGGCGATAGCCCAGCCTCACTCCTTACCTTTCCTCCTGGGAGGTTTTCCCGTGTGCTGAATGGGTGGGGCATTCAGCTAACCATTATTTTCTTCTCAGCCCTTTCTCAGGGGAATGACTCTTGAATGAAATCCAGCAGTTTAATTTCGGTGTGATATGAATGGGCTTTGAATGTATTTAATGTTTAAAGGCAGCTATTCAACTCGGAGCCTGCTCCAGAGGAGCAGCAGGAAGCAGAGCAGACCCCCGGGAAGCGCAGTGATGCTACCACAGCTCTTTTCTTCCCTCTGCAGGCCACACTCTGATTTTCACTCCTGGACCGTCCCATAAACCTGGAGACAGTCCATCACTTCAAGACTCCTTGCACTCATTTTTTTGTTTGTTTAACCCGTGTGAATCAGGGACACCCGTGCTGAGGCAGGGATAAAATGCCATGCAGAGGAGCCAGGGAAGGTGCTGGATTCAGTGGGAGCCTCAGTGCCTTGTCAGGCTGCTCTGAGCTCTGCCACATCAGGGGAAGCTCACAGCTCTGTGTGCTGGAAACTGCTCCTCTCTGACCCTGGGGATGGGCAGAGCTCCCTGTGCAGGCTGTGTGGGCTCAGTTCCAGCTGTGAATGCAGGTGGGCTGACACGGGATGTGCTTCCCATGTTGGGGCTCCCTTGCAGGGAGCTGGGAGTGTGGATCTCTCCCAGCAAGCGGCACTGACCATCTCTTACTCCCTCCTCACTCTCTCCCAGAGATCACCTGTAGCTCCTGCCTGAGCACTGTGGGCCCTGGCATCTGCCTGTGGACCAAGGACACACAGGACACAAGGACAGTTCCAAGTTACCACATAGCTTTTGCTGCACCTCACTGGGACCTAAGTGAAGTGAGTTTAGTGGGAGGAGACACCTTGGGTTAAGCTTGGTGTTACCAACCAGTCAGTCCAGAATGAGGTGGACTACAAAGAGTGGGGTCTCATCCTGGCTGCCTTTATGCAGGTAACTCATTTTCTGCCCCAAACAAGGGTTTGCACCTCCCTGTTCAGCTGAACAACCTCCTCTGATTGCCCTTTCCACCCCCACACATCCCACTGGGAAACTTCTATGACTGCTGGGAAATTATGGTGAGAAGACACAGAAAGTTTCAGGTCACACTTCTAGCCATAGCTGCCTGGAAGAATCATTCTAGGATCGAGCAGACTTAGGCTGGAAAAAATATGCCACATTTACTGAGTGACTTTTTTGACTAACAGCCAGACTTTGAAAAATATTAGCAAGGGTAAAACATTAAGTGACAGAACAAGGACACTTCAGATGAAGGATGTTGTTCTCCCTTTAATTTACTCCCCTCTACAGCCTTGCAAAGATCTCAGCAGAGTAAGTGTCCTTATTGATGGATACACTATCCTTGTTAAGATGGGACAATATACTTATTTACAGCTTTCATCTTTGTCATGAAGGCACAAAGCAAACAGATATAACTAATGAAGATTTAGCTGTTACATAATGTCTTTGCCAACTCCATGCAGAAGTCTGGGTAAAAACCCTGGAAATAAATCTTTTTATGAAAACATTTTTTTAAATGAATTTAAGACACAGAGAGATGTAGTTTGTATTAGGACTCTGAGTATTGCTTTTCTGGAAAGATGTCTCAGCTTTGGAGTAGAAATGAAATGATGGTCTGAGAAACACCAAAGAAGTAAAAGTCACATCAGCCCTATGATCCAAGCAGTAAATTAGCACATTCATGGTGATGCCCCACAATAAAGGTGGTGTGAGCTGACACAAGCAAGACGCAGACTCAGTAATAATGGACCAACAGGCAGAAGAGATAGCGGGGTTGCAGTAAAAGCTTGTTTGCTCCATTTGATCCTCTCTAGGTCCCTCTGAAGATGACAACAGCCATGGTGGAGCAGCTCGTGGTAGTTGGGACAGTAATGCTGCACAGCAAAGCAGGTGAGGTAATGCTTCACTGCTCCTGCAGGAGGCACGTTTGGTACTACAGGAACAACCAGATTCTTTTGATGTTCTCCTGAAATCCATTGTCTAAGAATCACAAGGAACTTGGTCCAAGAGTGGTAAAACTGGAGGTGGTGCATGATCATGACTAGGTAAGCTCCTGTGGAGCAGGGAATAGGATGTCTTTCTCTGTTTCCCAATATGACCTCACACAATCTTTTTACAGATCACACAGTTGGGAAGAAAACTGTCCTTGCTGAATGATTCTGATCTGTTCTCTCCCAAAAAGCACTCCCTAAACACAACTAGAAAGCAATCTGAGGCATTTAAATTTTCACTTTGTGGCCCCTTTCAAAAGCAAATGCCCCATGGCAAAACCACAGATGTGAACAGCTGTTTTGGAACTGTGGATTCAGACAGGTATCAGCAGCTTGATCCGTCTCTGCTTGGTGACTATTTAAAACGTCCTTCTTCTCCATGTCAGAAGCAAAATGGCAAAGCAGAATCAGATCCTTCTTTTTAAAGTTAGGAGGCAGGATAAATGTCCCTTTTGACAGGTTAGTCAGTGTTTGGGACGTTGGTGGTTGGTCTCACCAGGAGGTGAAATGTGGTACAAACCTGCTTGTCTAGAAATACTGAAGTCCAACAGAAGCAATGGAGGAATGGTTTCTTCACAGCTGGGGCCTAGTCCCAGAGCTCTTCAGAGCTTTTATTAAAGTCACAGGTTTTCCTCCCTAATGTTCTGTGCTCCTTCTTTCCCTCCATACACAGCTCTCTCACTCAGTGTCTGTTCCCCACGTCTGCATCATCTCCCCGGGAGAGCCCCTCTGCCAGCACCATCCAGCTGCTGAAGCTCCCTTTGGAGGCAGCCTTGAGCATCAGGGGCAGCAGCTCCTCTTGCTCCAGAGAGGGGTCCATCAACACATCTAATTTCTTTTCACATCCAGGCTCAACGAAAGACAACTATATTTCACTGTCATTTCCCTGCAGCCACTGTGTTACGGACTCACAGAGCTGGAAAGGAAATCCATGCCTTTGAGCCAAACCCCATAGATGCAAGACCCTCTTTTAAGCTTCAGCAAGAGCTTTCTACAAAGTCTGTCGATCCATTTCGACCTGAATCACATTTCAAAGAAAACTGGCCAGATAAGATACCTTTTTTTTTTTTTTGTAGAAAGGAGCATTTTTGAATTGATGCTGAATTTCCTTTGACTAGTTGATAAAATAGAAGTCAAAAAGCTCTGAGGGTCAAGGATATATAGGAAGTGTGTACAGCCTTCAGAGTTACTATCCCTAAGGAAAAGAACCAGAAAGGAAGGCTGAGACAAAATGGTTGCTGAGAAAATGAAGGAGGAAAGGAGAGGCATGGGGCTGGGAGGGGGAGAAGGAAAAAGTAGTAAAATCAAACTTAATGGCTTGCTGCAGTTTGTGGGCACTGAGGAAACAAATTCTGGAACTG
Organism: Poecile atricapillus; assembly: GCF_030490865.1. Classification (NCBI taxonomy): domain Eukaryota; kingdom Metazoa; phylum Chordata; class Aves; order Passeriformes; family Paridae; genus Poecile; species Poecile atricapillus. The sequence continues at coordinate 26,628,566 of NC_081255.1, read as the reverse complement.
AAGGAGTTGTCAGGCAGTGAGATAGGGTTACACATCCTCCACACAGAGCCTGCAGTGTTGGCTTGATTAGGCGAAAGGACTCGGGATCACTACAGACAGAGCTGCCTTGCTCCCTGTCAGCTTGCACAAGTAATCAGCATCCCAAAATGACAGCTCCCTCCAGGGCTGAGATTTCTTAAAACAAAACTAAAATAAAAATAAAAGGCCTCTTTGGTCCTGCTTCAAACCTAGCTGCACTACCGAAAAGAAAAATAATTGTTAAGATACAGAAAGGCTCTGACATTCTCCAGCAACATCCCCAATGCTAATCTTCACCATGATAATAATAATAATAACAACAACGACTTATATTATTCCTATACCACAGTTGAGCAGCTCATATCCTGAGGAATACATCAGACTTGATAAACTACTGCCATCAACTTGCACAGTGTGATGAGACTTAGCGTGGGAGGATGCTGATGTTTTGTGATGCCCTAGAGAAGCTGAGGACAAAACGTGATAAAGATTCCCCCCTGCAGACCTCAATTTCCAGGGAGGATTTTGAGTACATGGAAGAAGAATCATACAGTTTGGGACACTGGCCAGGACATAGGAAATAATGCCCTTGTTCTTGGCCAAAGCATCAGTGAAACTTCGTTACTGCCAACTCCAAGCCTTAAAAATTCTTGAGATGGGGGCCAAAATTGAATGATACTGGCTTAGATATGATGAGGAATTTTTTTTGTCAGCAGTAGAAGCTTTTTTTTCTTTTTGGTTTTTGTTCCCAGAGGGTGCATTTTTATACTTTTCTCCATCATAATGAGCTCTAGCAGCAAGTCTCATATATGCGTGAAATTTGGGAAGTTTACTGCACTCCCATGACTGCAGAAACTAGGACTTGAGGGAAAACAATAAATCTCACCAGTTTCACAGGAGAATTGCCAATGCTGGTGCTCAGCTGAGGCCCCTCTCCACTCTCACTGCCCCACTCTCCTGGCAAAGCCTCTGCTCTGAAATGTGCAGCCTTCCAAGATGTAGCTCCAAGGGTGGCTTTCCAAGAGGGCCCCAGGAAACAAGGTCCTCAGTGAGCAATTAAACCAATGAAAACAGCTTTGTTTTGGATGTCCCCTGTAGTGCAGGAGGCTCTGGTGTCAGAGGAAGGTGTGGGGTGTCACAGATCCCACTCTGATGGTCTGAGTGCACTGCTGCTGTGCAGTCTCTCCTGGCTATGGAGGATTAAGCTCACACTTTGATTTTTCCTTTGTGGTGGGATGGGACTGGTAGAATCTTTCTCTTTTGATCTATAATTTATTTTCCTAAACCTTGTGAGAACTTCATATATTTAAAACTATCAGTTCTCTTCACATGTAGTCAGTGTTAACCAAGGCACCCACTGGACTGTGAGGCTCACAAGGACCCAACAAACCCTTGCAACCTCCTCCCTGTGATCACCCCAGGAAGTCTCCCTTCCAAATCCAGGGAAATAAATTCCTCAGATCATTCCTGGCAGTATCTGTGGCTTTTCTCCTCTCACCTACAAGATTCCTACATGCAGGGAAGGCAGGAATGGTGTCACAGGGGCTGGTGCTGCCTGGAACATGAGCTCAGCCAGTATTCTTGTGATAGACTTAAGACCTGACTCATATTTTATTTGTAAATATGCAGCAGAACAGTCCTGAAGTTGCACAATTCAATTAGAACCAAACAAACCAAAACAACTCCCAAACCCCACTAGTCAGACGAGCTCTCAATAACCTCTTTCACTTTTTGCTAACTTGCTTTTCTGTGCCTAAGCGAGCAGAAAGCAGCAGAAACAGATTCTAACAGATTGTTTCCCACCCCTTCCCTGCCTCCCCGAGGCAGGTTTAATATCTCTCCAGAGAAAAAAATAGTCCCCAATAAATCATCAAGTTTCCTGCAGCACTTAAATCCTGCTTGTCCTTCAGCGTTGTGCTGGGAGGGGATTGATTGTTCCCCCGCACCCCTTGGAGCGGGGTCCCTGCAGCTCTTTGCCATCTCCCGGGCCCTGTTTTTCCCTGGCTGATTTGGAAGCGGGTCCCGGTGCCCAGGGATGCCCGGCAGGGATGCGGTGGCTCCGGGCTCGGCGGGCGCAGTTACCAGCAGATGGCAGCTGGAGATCGCGGAGGGAAATTTGGGAGTTCTCTGCTATGGAAAGCACAGCCCACGAATCCTGGGTGACCTTGGCACAGACGCGGTCTCAGCACCGAGCAGGGATGGGACCTCCCCGCTTTTCACCCCGAGCTGGGAGGGATGCACAAGGAGCCCCTGCAAGGACAGAGGGGACAGGGTGGGAAAAGACACGCTGCACATCCTTCCAGACATTCGAAAAAGAATTTAAAAATAAATAAATAAATCTACAAATTCACAGGCCACATCTCTCCTCCCTTCACCACAGGCTCAACCTCTCAAGCCACAGAATCATTTAGATGTCATTTTCTAACCCAATCCCACCACAGACTTGCTTGTGCAGGTCCCAGCCAGCCCTCAAACACATTCTAGGCAGAGTAACTCAGAGGACACGAGCAATCCCTGTTCTCCCTCCACACCAAATCCTCACCCACAACCCATCACTGCAGCAGCTCCCCAGAAACAAGCATTACCCTGTCATCAGTTCTTGCTTCTTTCCTTTTCTGGTCCCACTATCCATAAACGCCCTCCAGCCACCACAGCCACTCCTGTGACAGGACTCACTGTGCCATGGCACATCAGCTCCAAGATGTCCTTCTCTGCTCCATTCTCTTCCTCCCCCTCCCAGCTGATAGCCCAGGTGAGCTGTGTCACAGAAGGCTGCTGTGAGAAGGAATCATCCCCACCTTCTCACCCAGAGGAGCTGCAAACGTGAGAGGACCCACCCAGTCCCTCATGCACTGAATAATTGCTTCTTCCTCAAGGGCCAAGATGGACTCTGCTATTGCAGCTGCTTGGGTTACCCCTCCAAGCCAGACAACAAGAATGCTTTGTTTTCAAACATATTAAAAAGATAAAGATAACCCCCCAGCTTAAAAAAGTTCCTTGTTGTCTAAGGGACAGATCCAAATGTGATTCCAAGGTATAAAAATCACTGCATCCTCTGGATCCGTGGTCAAACATGTAGGACAAAGTTGTGTCCCAGCAGGGTGACTTTGAGCAGCCTATGCTCAATTTGGGGTCCACTGACCCCCTGAGCAGTTTTACCCCCAGGAGGATCCTTGCTGTCCCAGCTCCTTGCACAGGCTCCTTTCACAGGCAGCACAGAGATTATTCACACACAGAAGCTTTTCCTGGCAAGGACAGAAAATGAAAATAGCTTTTTTTTTTTTTCCCCATTCTCCCCACCCCCAAGGCTTCAGTTCTGCAGCAGCAAGTGGAGCCAAAAAAGGGACTAGACAACACATCAAGCACTACCCATTTAATCCAGCTCCAGTTCCTCATTTACCAATGTCAGCCTCCTGTCCAAGCTTTCTTTGGCTTTCATCTCTTCTTTTATCTGTGTGCTGTCTCTGGTTTGCCCCTTCTGGTTGCTACTGCTTTGATCTCTTGAACTTCTGCAATCCAGACCCAAATCCATGAGAGCTTATGTTGAAGAGTTTCCAGTTTTTTCTTGTTGTTACACTCTTTAAATTCTTCCTTTGTTTCTCCCCTGAAACTACTGGCAGATTCTTTCTGCGTAGCAAATGAGGATTTCAGATGTCCAGCCTGAGCAAGTGACCCTTTGACAATTGCCCAGACCCTTGGACATTTGCATCCTTGTGGTTTTTTTGTTTCTTCCATCCCAACCCAGTAGCAGATCTCCTGTGCAGGCTGGGGCTGTACCTGGCTGGGAGAGGTCTACAAGAACCCCAGAATTAATTGTAATTTTGCCTATATCGTGTTATCTTGTTTGTTATGTTTGTTATGACACACAGAGAGTGTCTACAGTTAAATTTATAAGAAAAACATGGGAGACACAGTGGGAACTCAGTGTGCTAACTCATTTGATTTCAGCTATTTCTTATCCAAAGGTGGATGGTGATTCTTTATTTCATCATGAATACAGTGAGAAGAGGATAAAAGGCCGCAGCAGCAGGACAGACAGGTTTTTCAGCAAGTTTTGCTATTCCCAGGTAGGGATGTAGGCATCATGCAGTTATGGGAGGGCTGGTCTTTCCCATCCTGGAGAATGCAGGAGCAGTGCAGCAGAGCAGAGCATGGCAGGGACTGTGTGGATTCCCTGTGAGTGACACTCAGCCTGCTTGCTCAGAAGCCCCTCATGCTGTTTTCCAGTCGTGTTAGAAGAGCTGTGTGCAAGGGAAGTGGCCTCATTTTTACTTAGAAGTGTGGGAGAGGAAAAACATGAGAACACATGGTTGTGCTTTGAACTTCCTAATTCCTTACCCTAAGGGACAGTGTCAGGGCAGACTGTCCAGTCTGTCTCTCGTGGCCTCTGGCTGATATGGACTAAGTTGAAAAGGAGCCGGGGTCACTGCACTGAAGTGTCTGCCCCAGACCTACCTGGGACAGCCTCCTCCCCTCCCCCCCAGAACCACTGCAGGGTGGGGGCTCCTCTGCCCCAGAGCCCTGAGCACTGGACCTGCCTCCTCCTCACAACCAGCCCTCCCCAGCTCAGGGCCCTGCTGCCTCTCCTCAGGCTGATTCCTTTTGAAAGCAAAGCACATAGCATAAGGCCTGTGTTTATTTTCCCCTTAAATTAGGGTGGCTTGATTTTAATTGAGAGATCTGCCAGAATAAGGCACATTTGTGCAGCTGTCATCAGAAATGCATGTTTCTTTTCTTTCTTTCTTTCTTTCTTTCTTTCTTTCTTTCTTTCTTTCTTTCTTTCTTTCTTTCTTTCTTTCTTTCTTTCTTTCTTTCTTTCTTTCTTTCTTTCTTTCTTTCTTTCTTTCTTTCTTTCTTTCTTTCTTTCTTTCTTTCTTTCTTTCTTTCTTTCTTTCTTTCTTTCTTTCTTTCTTTCTTTCTTTCTTTCTTTCTTTCTTTCTTTCTTTCTTTCTTTCTTTCTTTCTTTCTTTCTTTCTTTCTTTCTTTCTTTCTTTCTTTCTTTCTTTCTTTCTTTCTTTCTTTCTCTCTCTCTCTCTCTCTTTCTCTCTCTCTCTCTCTCTTTCTCTCTCTCTCTCTCTCTCTCTCTCTTTCTCTCTTTCTCTCTCTCTTTCTCTCTCTCTCTCTCTCTCTCTCTCTCTCTTTCTCTCTTTCTCTCTTTCTCTCTTTCTCTCTTTCTTTCTCTCTTTCTCTCTTTCTCTCTCTCTCTCTCTCTCTTTCTCTCTCTTTTCTCTCTCTTTTCCTCCCATTTATTCTTGTGTGCCTGGCGACACACACTGGTGGCCCTGGGCAAATCCTGCATGGCACCTCCAGAGAGAGGGCTGCAGGGGACAGACTGACACAACCTCTGCCTCACAAGGAGTTTTACATTGCTGTGGCCCAGACTTCCCTATAATATGTGGAGTTTGTGAAGTTGGATGCTGAAGGAAGGCTCCAGGTTCATATCATTCCCAGACCCAGAGCTGAACAGCTGATGGACAGTGGTCCTGGGTATAGGATGCTGGAAATGGCTCTGAAAAGAGCAGTTACCCAACAAGGAGAGGAATCCTGTGTGGCATCACCACCCCAGCATCCTCTAACCTCCCCAGCCCTTTGCTTTATATCAAAGAAGTCTACTTTACATTGCGGAAAGCAACCAGGCAGATCCAGCCTCGCCTGATTCTTTTTCTCATATGGAACAGCTGGAAAAAGACAGTAGCCTGAGAAATTGGCTGACCTTTTTGATGCATTCAGCTGTCTAGCCTTATATTTGTCCTTTAAATAATTTGTCAAAAACCAAACAAGCCCAAAACAACCAATCAGCAGGAAAATAAGAGCCCAAACAAAACAAGCCTTTTCCAGCCTTGCCCTTCTGCAGTTGCTGGTCTGAAGCAGTTTAATCTAAAGCAGGCTTTGGCAATTGCTGGATAAAGCAATGTCCATGATGGGTATTTAGAGGCCAGGGCTTGCCTGCCATACACTGTCCAGGGGTTTATTACCTGCTGAAAAAGCTTAATGTGCTTCAGGTGCTATGTGATGTCCAGATGTCATGGCAGAAGCCGCTTGGAGAGTGCTGGTGATAGAAATGCTGCTGGGTGAATGCAGAAACATTAATGCCAAATGTGATATTTAGTCCCAGTTCATCTATTTGTACAGAGAAACACAGGCTGAGCTGCTCAGGGCCAGGGGCCCATCCATCCCAGTACCCTGTGCATGGCAGTCAGCTGTAGGTTCTTAATGCACAATATCAGGGCGTGCAGATTGTGGCTCAGGGCCAGTGATTTGTGGTGCTGGGATTTCCGGAGCCAGACATAGTGCCTTTGTATTTAATAGCTCCTGCTGAATTTTGCTTCCAGGAATTTACCTAGCTAATTCTAAATCCCTTTGTACCCACAGTTTCCTGTGGCAAGCAGTTTCACAGCTTAACAACTCATATTGTTTAGTGTTGCCCCTTTCTTCATACCCTGAAGCTGGGTGAGTGTTCTCTGCTGGATGCCACACAAGACCTGCCCTGGATCCAGCTCACACAGGATAAATGGATGGATGGGTGGGTGGAATCTGAAATAATGCTGCTGTTGTGATCAGATGTGCAATTATCAGTAGCCCACAAGCAGGGTGTGTTTTAGGAGGCAAGACACAGCTCCTCACCTGCCTGGTTGCTAACAGGTCGTGTGGTGCTGTCTGCATTGTGGACAAAGGGAGATTTTGAGAATGAACAGAAGATGGGCACAATCAGGGTAGGGAATGAAGGGCAGCATGGAACCAGATGTGTTTGTCAGATCAGTAGATGATGGTGAGATTGACGGCAGCATTCCCTGTCAGGAATGTGGATATTGTGTCGTAACAGCTTTATGCCAGTTCAGGTAAGGAAAGGAGAGTTGCAGGCTGTGATCTGTATACAGAGATTTGGAAGCAACACCTTAAAGTGGGACATCCTACAGGGAGAAGGGACACAGACAGACAATGACAGTTGCAATGACTGATTTCTCTACAAGGTCAGTGGGACCAGCCTGGCAGACACAGACAGTTGTCCCTTCCATCTGGGCAGTGACAGCTTTTGGGCTAAAGCCCGCCAAGTGGCTGGGCCCTGGCAAGGTACAATAGCTCTGTTTAAATTGTATCATTCAAAAGTTCAACTTATCAAAGCCACCTGCATCATTTCTACCCTTATCAGGAATAGCAGTTGTTGGGAATTGTTCGGCAAGCTATGTCTCAGGCATGGGGGATTTAGAAATTGTTCTCAAATCCACATAAGGTAAAAGCATCATGGTGCTTTATTTCCCTATGAACACGAGTGATGAAGCAGAAGTGGGAATGTTTTCTACTTAGAGTCCAATTTCCAGAATTGCTCAGCTCCCATTTAGGCAACAAAGTCATTGGCCAGATGTGGGAAAGAGACAGTCAAAGGGATGCTGCTGAGCAATCCTATGTGGCTCCTTCCTCGAATGAGAAATTCAAAGCCTCCTCAGCTGACTGCGAGCCTAAGGTCTATTTCTGGATCCAGAGACTGTTCAAAAGCTTCATGGTTGACCTCAGGCACACACTGGATGGTCAGCACATTTTTCTGGGAAAGCAGAGTGCAATTCAAGATTTCTTGTAACTTTTTTCGTTCACCTGACACATGTGCTCCAAAGACAGTGAAAGATGAGAAAATAATACGGGCTTGATAAATGACCGAAAGAAAGTTTCCGATCTGCAGCGGTTCCCATTATTCTTATTCTTGGCATCAGCAGAGTTATGGCAATCTCCCCCTTCCCCCCTTCCCCAGCTCTGCTCCGTTAACATATTTTTTTCCTGTCAAATTCGCAGGAGTGGCACCTGGGAGCATTTTGACCAAGGGGAAATTGACTGAGCAAAGTTGCCTCTTTTCAAATGCATTTTCTTGAGGGACTGGAATGAATGAGAATCATAGTCATAACATGGCTAAACAGTCTTTGTTTAACTTAATGCAATATAATAACCTAAGTGTTGCAACACAGCTCCTTGCTGTGACATCCTTTTTCCATTTGCTTAATTTTCACCCCAAACACACGCTGTTAATAAGCTGCTGAGAAAATACAGCTCTTGTGACAAAATCCAGAAACTGAGCCCCTGTATGGTGTGTTAGATACACAACTCTTATTTGGACTGGCAAGTGGCACTGAAATTGGTATTGCAAAATAGATCCATTTTTCTTGCTGCCAAATGTGATGGACAGATGAAAAGGGAGGGTTGGAGAAGAGGATGGCAATAAGCAGAGAACAAGTAAAATAAAATCTCTGACAGAACGGTAACGTGAGTTAGGATAGACATGTGATTGCCAGAAGGGAAATGCAGGATGCAGGGTGCTTTGTCAACAGCCAAAGTTAAAATAAATGTCACACTGGCACTGAAAACTACAAGATTAAACTCCTCCTGGTGATTTATAATTTACGAGAGAAAAAGGCAGACAGACACCCAGTGACTGAGCTCAAAAGAAAAACTCCTATTGACTTTAGTGGGTTTTGGAGAGGATCCAGTGCAGTAAAGGTTCAGATCTGATCTCTGGAGTCAGAATGTGTTTGACCAGTGATTTTAATCAGCAGAATCAGGCTCTTAATCACAGTTTGGTTTACATTTACTGCCTTTTTACTTGCTTTGTAGCAAATCTGGAAGTCATACTTGTTCTTTAGGAGCTAAGTGAAAGTAAATAAAGACTGCTATAAAATTTGGACATCTTTAAATTAAAAGACAATTACATTAAGGGATATGAATAACTCTTTCCCCTTTATTTTACCAAACCAGCCCAGTGCTTTAGAAAAGCCTGAAATAAACTCTGGTTTTGTACAAGCAACAATATCAAGAAAGTTTCACAAATTGTCCTGCAGGTTGCTGGGGAAAGGAGGTTCTCTCTGAGAGAAAATGCAAAATATTTCCTTAGTGAAAGCTGAAAAATGCATTTTATATAATTTATAAAAAGTAATTAATGCAAAAATGATAGGGCATCATGTGGAAACTAGGAAATAAGATACAAAGACACCGGTTCCCAGATCTTTATCCTTGCCACAGCTACAACATTCTGTGACTTTTTCAACAGGGATTTCTAGACTTCAGTTGGACAGTGTATTTCCCAGGCACTGAATACTGAGATCCAAGATGCAAAATCAAGGACAGAATGAAAAACAAGAAAATAATTCCAACTTTGGCCACTCAAACCTTTTCTGAGAGTCCTGAATGTGTTTTAGGCAACAAGACCGGTGTTTGTGGAAGGAGCGCTCATCACAACATTTCCTCTGTAGAAAAGGAAATGTCTTACAGAGGTATCCACTTCTGTGGGTGGTTTATAAGCATATAGAAAACAGATAAATGCTGCTGAGGCTCTCCACACATTGGAAGTGGCTGTGCAGGGGATCTATTAGCCCTGGACAACTTGGCACTGGCATTCAAACCAAAGAAAAGGCAGCCTGTTTGACACAATTCCTTCAGGAACACTGAGCTACTGAGAGGACTGGGGGGAGCCAAATGGACTGCAAGTGATATACCAGGGATGGTGAATTCAAACATACTGTACTTGGTTATTTATCATTTTATGCAGTTATTTGTTGGATGAGTAAGTTTTCCTTTCAGTTAGACCCTCAGAAAGCTGGAGACATGCAAGTTATTTTTAAATAGCAGGTAGATTTCAAACCTCAGAAGCCTAGGGCTTCCCAAAAGAAGAAACATTTCAGATGATAACTAAGAAAATTACTTTTCTGTAGTGTGACTGCAGTTTTTTGCAGAATCTCTTACTTCTATCTGCTAAAACCAAATAAAATGGGTGATTAACAGTTTGCAGTGTTCCAGAAGTTACGTCAGGCCCTGTCAAAGAGCTCCTGGGCTGTTCAAAGGGCTGTCTGAATGGATTACAGCTCCCTCTTGTTGATGAGATTCTCTGCACAGAGACCTGGCTCAACAAGGCTGAGTCAGAGGCATGGATTTGTGAGCAGAGTCCTTTTGAAGAGTTAGGAGAAAATCCTTCCCCATGCCACCCCCCTTCGTGGCTCTGCTTCTTGCACAGAACTGGAGACAATTCTGAGCAGAAGTTCCTGGCAGACAAGAACCAACATATGGCACAGGCATTGCTCTGGTGCAGAGCTCGTGGCTGTGATCATCCAGGAGAGGAATGACTGACTCTGTGGGATAGCTGGAAATCACATAACTGAGATGGGAAGATGTCCTAACACCAACACTAGGAAAAGAAAGCAAACCTAAAGACAAAAAGAAGGCAAAAGGTGCTGCCTGCATTTAGGAAGAAAAAAAAAAAAAGTCTTATAGCAGTTGCTCTAATGCATAAACTTTGGGAAAAATCTGAAAATATCTCTGCTTTGAAGAATGGAGACGTCTTCATTGTTTGAAGGGGGTTTTTACTGCTGGGGATGAGAATTCAACACAGCTGCAAGGCCTTTGATTTGAAGGACAAAAATTACTCGGAGAGTATGGGCAAGAATTGCCCACATAAGCTACAAGTGGAGACAAACATGAATCACATGGACAAATGAAAACTCCAAGGAGCAATACCCAAAAACTTAGTGCTGTCTCTCTGAGACTGGGATTAGATCACACATTAATTGTGTTTTTTGTTTGACATTAAAAATTCCTTTGGAGCAGGCTTTGTGTAACAGCAGCATTGCTGGAAAGAAAAGGTCCTGAAAAATGTCTTCATAGTTTTCCGTGTATGTGTATAAATATTAAACTGCCTTCCTTTCAGACATGCCACTGAACTCTGCTCTTGTTTGCATGTTGAACCTGGAAACTTCTCAAAAGTTTTGCCTACGGATAATTCATGAGTTAAAGCCCAAATTGAAATGCCATGTTACAACTTGTAGAAATGTTAGACAAATATAATGACCATATTTTCCAGTTACCTAATACCCACTCAAAATATAAACCCCAAAAGAACAGAATTGTTTTCATTGCTGTTAACCAGACAATATCACTCCATCTAAATATAGTATGTGATGAAACCAATTTAAATATTGTCCAAGTATTTAACACTGTAAATATTAGACTTAACACTCCATAAAAACAGGCTTTGATGATGTAGGCTGACAAAGGGAGACTAGTTAATTGCAGATTACATCATGGCTAGGACAGCATCACTGCTAGGACAGCCACGATAAATGTGAGGTGCAAAGTAAATCTAATAAAATAAAATTAGTCTCTGTTCAATGTTCACCTTTATCAGTTTTGCTAACCTTTCTTAGTAAAGACTGGGGGGAAAATGTAGTCCTGAAGGAGTATCTGGATTTCAGTGTGTTGGTGAAGTTTGCATTCAGAGCCTGATTCAGAAAAACATCGAAATCTAAACTTCTAGGATGGGTTTTTGTCCTTTTTACTACAACAGGGCTCATATGCCCTTCAGACATTGTCCTGCATTGGGAAGATTTCCAGAGTCAGGGTCTGAATCTACCTCATGTTGCTGTAAAATATGGCACAGTTTCGACAGAGTTGGGAAAACAAAATTTTAAAGCTTTTGGTTACTGATAACTTCAAAGGATTTCCTAAATTTCTGAGTTCAGATATCTTGAAAATGGGGACAATTTCCTGGCAATACAGACATGATTTTCTTCTTGTAGCAACCTGCACCCTTGTGTATCAATCTGAGTTAATCTTCCTTGACATCTGCCCAGATATTAACATAGAGATGTATTCTGCCCTGTGCTTTAAAAAGGACATTTTTGTGGTACCAGGATATCCTCACAGCCTGGCAGTGGGATGTATCTACATGGGTTTAGCTTCAGGCTCATATTAATAGGAATTTCAGCTTGCAGGTGAAGCCTGGCCACTCACTGGAGCACAGGAATGGGATGGAGGCACCCATTCCATCATCCTCTCCCCTCCACCGAGTGCTCCCAAATGTGCCATATGGAGCCCTTCACTCTCACTTGCCCAAGACAGCAAAAGTGCAGTTCAATGGACTGCAAAAAATGCACTGATTTTCCTGAAAGGACAGTGAATATGTCTGTGTATGTTCCCAGTTGTTATTGTGCTGGGCTGAAAAAGTATCTTAGGGGGAACCTCATTTATTGTTGAAATCACTGGAGGTGCTTCTGGTGGCTGATGCGACCAGCAAGGGCTTGCCACTGTATTTTGGGCATACAGGTTATGTAATTCCCAAAATGCTGTTTGCCTCTCTTATTTCATGGGTCTCTTTTTCTCTCCTTCTGCTCTATGTAAGCTGAATTCCTGCACTTTCTTCACATCCTTCAGTGCCCAGAACACCTAAAATCAGTGATGCTAGAAAGAGCCTCCTGCTAACAAAAGATCTGGTCCCAAAGTGGCTTGTGAGGCCTGTTAACACATCAGAGTAAAATCGAAATAATGAAGTTATATAGAATAAGCAAGTCCAGCTGTGGATGTTGACACTCTTGAGCCATGAAAGGAGAAATGTGATATAACCTTGGGTAACTGTGGTTTGTGCAGGCCCAGCTCCACTGCCTGACTTTGTGTTTGCCTGCACACAGGCACGGTTACCTGCAGAGATGCAGTGGTTCAGGTGACTTCATCTGGAGCTGGTGGTCAGCAGCAAAGCCAAGAACTGAAATCTGCACTGGTTATAAAAACTGTCTTGTGTGTGTCTGTGTGTGTGTGTGTGTGTCTTTGCTTCTCCTCCCTCTTAGGTGGTTGCTTTCCTCACCCACAGGATCACCCTCAGCCATGGTCCAGGTTGGTATCTCTGCTGAAGAGGGGTGTGTAGCACAGACTGCAGCAGCAGAGCACAGCTTCCACAGGCCAGGAGCACCCTGGTCACAAGAGCAGACAGGAATGGGATGCAGGCCCCCCTCCAGCTTCCCTTGTTTCTACTGTATTTGTCTTTCTTAATCAACCCTGCACCATGTTATTGACCCAAAGACATGGCAACAGCAGTGTTGAGAACTGCAGGGATTAAAACATTTGCGTTATAATACCTCAGCTATGAGATCATAAATGCCCTTATGCTGTATTTTGTTATCCTGGGTTGATAATGGAGGCTGATAAAACTCCCACTTTCTCTCTGTATTCAAGTGAGTTAATGTGTCTGGGCTCGTGAGATCCAGGCAGGCGGAGAAAGCAACAGCACTGAGTCCCCAGTCTCGGATGTAATCAAGTAATGAGGCTGTTTGAGGACATTACTTGTTAACATATTAGCAGGTACCAGGGGTAAGTGAGTGTTTATTTAGTCCTGGTGTAAAAGCATGTCTAAAATGATTTATGCTGGAAGCTGTTTCACAGCAAACAGGCTGCTTTCATGAAAGCAGGTCAATCACCATCTCCCATCTGCCCTCATAAATCATATTCAGGTGCTAATGTAACCAAAAGGTTTATATAATCTGCACAATCAGCGTGGAGGTCTGGGTAGATACAGTAATAGCCTGCCTACATTAATGCCTTCTGCCTCTAAAGGTTGATATTTGAGCGGAGTCAAATGATTGATTTAAAGAAGAAAGAAAAGAAATAAACTTCCATGACAAGTAACAAAGTGTAGGTACAGTTTTCCAGCCACATTTTACACACACAGGAGTAACTTGCCACTGTTGAGATCTGCTGCTGGGACTGGTTTTGCATCAGGAGAACTTCCATGCATATTCTCTAACAGAAAGTGGACTGTAATTTTAAGGTAACAACATAAGAAACACAACACTGTAAACTGAGATTGGCTTTCTATGTTCCCCAAATTTCTCTGGTTAAAGGTTAGTTTCATATTGAACTCTTTTCTCTTATTGAACGCTTTTTCATACTGGTGGAGGACTCCTTTGAGAGATGACACAAGTCTGGAAGGACCTTCTGGACCTACATCCAAAACATAACTTCATTAAGTTCCGTCTTGAAAGTTGCCACAGATTATTTTTTTCTGCCATTTACGTCTTCATCCTCTCTCCTCTTCCTGAGGAGTGTTACACGTTTCCCTTCTTCCCAATTTTCAGCTCAAACTTATTCATTGCCAGTTTATATTGGTAACCAGATCTTATCCTATTCTTCCTTTTCTCTTTCCTATGCCAACAGTGTCCTTTAATTTAAATAGCTTTTCTCTCGCATGTGTATTTATCACTGGATAGGTTTCTACCTTGGGTCTTCACGAGGTCTTAGACCACAGAACACATAACCCCCATAAAATCTTCCACTTTCTTCAGACAAAAAACCTGATTTTAGTTCACATTAGTAAATAGTATCTTCTCTCAGCCATCAGTGGTTCACACCAAACAAGAGAAACAATTTGTCTCACAAACCAATTTGGATCAGTCTTACAATGGCACATATCCTTGGGCAGCACAGAGCTCCTGCTTACAAAGCTGCAGCTCCTTCTTTTGCTAAAAAATATCCTTCAGCCAGCCTTCACTAGCACTGTTAGTGCTGAAAAGGAGGTTTTAAAATATTGTACCATAATACTTTGATTTGGGAAGAATGTTTTATGAATACAAGAGGTGAACATATTTTTTCTGAGGAGTAGCATCATGTTACTTGTTTGCTGAAAGTGTTGGGAGACTTACTGATGGACCATAAAGTCCAGACTGTAGGTAATGACTGTGCTTGAACTTCAATTGTTAATTGCTCTTCATTATTTGCTTCTTATGAGTCATATTATACCATTATAAAGTCATAAAGCATTAGGAATTGAATAAAGATACAGGAGGTATACTGAGCAAAATAAACAACCAGCCATGGGCAAAGATCAGTGAATATTTGGTATAAGCAGATTGAAGTTAACAAATCATGTTAAAACTTAGTGTTTGGTGACTAAATGTAAGTAAGAAAAGAATTTGTGGGAGCACTCAATAATAAAGAAGTTTTTTTGTGAGTGGCAAAGCTAATGAAGTTGCCCTCTGTGGTGTTGTTTGGTTTTTTTTTAATTTCTTTCCCCATCACAATAATCCACTTTTTGTTTTTGGTAATACTCCATGCCAAGTTTTTTTGTATGAGCTGCACCTCTTACAAAAGCAAATAAAAAGGATTAAGTCAATCCAGACTGCAGAACAGCTCACAGAGAGTCAAGAAGGTAGAGTTTGTTTGATGTGCATTACAAACAGAGCTGCATCTGCGAGGTGTGTGGTAGTTCTAGTTGCAGAACATTACATGCTTGTGGCAATTCCTGTATTCTGTCCCTTTTAGTTAATTTGTGGCAGAGCAAAGGAACCCTTTACAGCATGCAGAGGTGCTGCTCAGCTGCTAAGAAAGCTGGTTTGTGAAGAGCAGGGGCACAGTGAGTCTAGAAAATCCAGATCTATATGTTGAGTACATAAATTAAATGTTCTTTCTTTCTTGGGAAAACTGATTTCAGGATGTTCCAACAAACAGGGACTTCCAAACGTTCTAGTAGTTGACTAGAAAATGTTTAAACAGTGACTTCTTTCTTCTACAAGAAAGTATTGGCATCAGTTCTCCTTGGTTTTGTTTATTTGTTTTGGGCTCTCTAGAGAAGATGGTGGAAATCGCAGTCCGTACTTGTGTCACCTCGTACTCTTCATGCTTTATTTCACTCCTGTTAAAGTAATTGAGGTAATGTGACAAGGGTCATTGAAAATTGTCATAAATATTCTTCTCAAGTCTCTTTGAGCTGTGTATTAATTATTAGGGTGTGAACTTGGCTGGGTGTTGGTTTGGGTGTTCAGCCATCACTGATGCCAAATGCGCTGCTCTCCAGAGATTTGCTGCGTGATGTTGGGCAAGTGTTCCTGCCCAGCCAGCCCACTCTGTTTCACTTGAAGTTCCTTGGCACTGATGTTTCAGTCTGGCTTTAGGCATGGCTTCCACTCAACATGAGGATGGGGGGCCTCAAATGACACAATTCTAGTACAAAAAAACCAAATTTACAGTAAGGCTGTTTATTGCACATAATGGATCAGCTTAACTGTGTCATTCTCATTCTGAGAATCACATTTAGGCATCAAAGCCATCACCACAGGATGTAAATAGTCTTTCAAAAATTAAGTAAAGATGACACACATGAGCTTATTTTTGATTCTTTTACTCCAAGTCATGCACATATTGTGGCTTTTTTCTGTGACAATTTATTTCAATTTTATTCCTTTCTCCAAGGATCATTTATTGACTTAATCCATTTGTCACTTAGACAATCACTGTGATCTTTAATTCTGACTTAGGAATCAATATAATATGAGACATAATAAATATACCTATTGCCAGTGATTAGACAGGTATAGCCTGATGGTCCAGCCAACACACAGACAAAGAATGTTAAAAATTGATTTTTGCCATTACCAATAAAATACACAATTAGCCATCAGGCCAATGGGAATTCCTTGTCATTTATCTGTCCTAGGAAGGAAAATAATACAGAATGGAACAGGAAATGGAACTCCCTGGATTGGTATCCTCAATTGTGATTCATCTATCCAAGATAGCTGAGGTGAATGGAAGAGATGTTGTTCAATGACCTTAAACGAGATAGCTTTTGTTTAAAAGACCAAAGTTAAGGAAACAAATTTGACCCTTCCACTGCAGAATTAAAGGTCAAACTCCCTGACTCCTAAAGCAGACCCACTGAATTACCCTGCTGCCCAAGCCCTGTGACAGCCTTTCCTCAAGGTTGTAAAATGAATGTAGGGTAATGTTTAACATAGCTGGGAAGAGAAAACAGAAGGAAGTGGGATGTGGTGCTGGAAAAGGCATACACATTATCTCTGGTACCTGAACTGGACTGAAGGGACCGTGGGGACACATCCATGCCCTGGGAGAAGACCCTCGTAAAGGTCAGGAACAATAGGAGCCAATGCTCCTTCATTTCCTTACCACAGTTTTGGTACTGCCCACGTGTGAAAAAACCATCCCTGAGTGGCCAACCAGGCAGCAGTCTGTTTTTCAGTGTATAATAGCACTCGCCCATTAACCATAAATAATCTGTATTTGTCCAAGGGGTCCCTAACAAAGCCATGTGTACATTGCACAGAGCATTAGGCTATCAAGGTATAAACTATTTAAAGCAGCCAGTGTTTGAATTGTCATTTCTCAAGTTTAACATTATGTTGTTTCAATATCTAAAGCCTCCTTCCCAATGCAGCAAAAATGCAAAACACATTGAGAGAAAATGTAAAACATACTAACTTGATTATTATGAGTGCTCTGGATTGTGTCACAATTCACTATTAATTTAGGCCACATTCCAGTGGCTTCTCCCTTCCCTCTGCATTCTGGACCAATCTGTCAGGGAGCTACACCACCAATTAAATAAAAAATGTATATTTGCATCTATGTATTTTAAAGCCTGCTGCTTGGAGGAAATATTTGGGATATGCAGTTTAGGGAGCATTATTTTCCATTAGCAACTAGAAGTGATGGACTGATTTTGAGGGTCACTTGCATAATAAATTTCTTCTGTGCAACAGAGATATCCACATGGTCAGTTCTGTGAACACCTTCATGGGCTTAATGGTAAAGTTTGTCTCACTTCCTCCCATCCATTAACCATCATTAACCAAATAAAGGTTAAATTCTCTCTCTGAGAAACTGTTGTAGCCAGAACCAATTTCTGCTTTGGGAGAGGTGGAATGGCCTTGTGGTTACAGCTCCAGTATATGGTTCAGCAATATTGGTTCATGTTTCTGCCTCTTTTATAGACTACCAGTGTGACTTTGGGTAAATAATTTATTCTCTTCCACCTGCAAAGTGAACAAAATGAATTTTTCTATTTTCTTACCTTAAGAACATAAATACTTTGGGGTAAATTAATGTTAGCAAGTGCTACAACAGTACTAGGCACAATGGGTTCCTCCTCTTAACAGTACTATTGTGAATGTAGTATTTCTTTAGTGTATTTTGACATCACTGTGTCCAAAGCAGCTGTTGGAAGGAAATGAACATAATGCATATAATCAGACTTTTCAAAGAGGTGTTTTTTAGGGCAGTTTTTCTGATTTTCTTGCCAGATTATGTAATCAGTATGGAAGGCATGTATTAAACAGGCAACAACTATTCCTGGTCATCTCTGTTGCTCAAGACAAGTTGAAAAGCCAGTCTTCAGAGCACCTTTTAAAAGTCTCACAGAAATATTTCAACTCCTGGCAGAAAATTGCTCAGAATTCACCCTACATAGCAACAAAAGGATAGTGTCATGGTTTATCTCCACCAGAACACTGGACAGATCCCTCTCAATCTGTGAGGTTTTGATGTATTTGTTTTTTGTGCTTGGTGGTGGTAGTAAATTTTGGACAAAGAATTTGGGATCCAAACTGTTTGTAGCTGGACAGCCCAGCTGCAATGTCTCTCTCCAGTTTGTACCCAGAGGGGGCCATAAACACCCAGCTGAGCACTCCCATCTGACTTTCTTGCTTATGGGAGAAGAGCACGTCTCTCAGGGAAGACATCAGCTCCTAGAGTCATTGTCAGTGTGCGTGGGACAATAGTGTGAAGGATTAAGTGAGAGACCAAAAAAAAAACCCAAACCTCTGTGATCTGTGCTGGGCAAATCCCATAGGTACATCTCCTGAATAGCAGAGGTTTTCAAAGGCTGCCTAGGGTGGTCTAACCCCAGGGAGAGCAAAGTTTAGCAAATATGTGGCAGAGGTTGGGGAAGTTCCTTCCCTCGCTGAGTGGTTCTGCTTTAAAAATGACCTCTTCTGTCTCCAGAGACACAGGCCTTTTGTGTGCTGATGCTCAGCTGCTCCTCTGAGGGATAAAACCAGATTATGCAGGGTTTGCTCTGGAAAGACTGGAGCTGGGTTCCAGCCTAATACCTCAAACAAAGTTATTAGCTACGGCTCCAGTGTATCCTTGTTGCTTTCTGCCCTTTGTTGTAGTGCCCAAGCAAGGACACTCATCACTCCACACTCCTGCTGTATCCTACAGCCCAGTGATACCTCCAGCAGTATTCTGTCAGCCCTGCTGATCTTTTCCACTGACTGGAGAGGGAGCCTGATGCAGGTGTTTCAGTGAAACTTATACAATCCAGATGTAAATCCAGTGGCAACTCCCTCAGGATTAGACATGTCTGGAAATGAACATTATTGGGCTGATAAGATTTCTGAGCATTTTTTTCCACAGGAAACCCACTGATTTTCATCTCCGGGTTTGGCATGCAAGCTCCCTAAGGCTCCTGGAGAGGCATACCTTGGATTGCCTGTGACAAGATATGAACAGGAGAGCTCCAGCTGACCCAAAGGGCCAGGCTGGGATGGCAGCTAGGAAGGAAAAAACACTCTATTCTTTACTGTCGACTTTGAAAATGTGTTCAGGAAAGGATTATAATGTCAAGATTGTAATACTCGTTGCATAAGAATCGCTGTTTGGAGGAGTCATTTTTTGGAGAAAAAGCTGAGAGAAGAGACCATTCACTTCATTCCTGCAGATACACCAAATAAAAAGGGATCAGCTAAACCACAGACAAGCCCCTTTTTGCTTTTGCAACTGTTCATTTTTTCCATCAGAGCTCAGACCATGGAGCTAAAATCCAGTAATGAAAACCTTCCTTGCAGCCCATGGCTTTGCAGTGCCCTAGACCAGGCTGATATTGAAGGCAAACGGATTTGATCCCCAATTCTCCAAGCTGCAGCAGGGCAGACGATGGTCTGAGCTTCAATCTTCACACAGATGAAACTGCTGCAGTGGGACTGGTTTCCAGGCTGATGTTTTTCATCTCTCAGTTACTGAGAGCCTGAGAGGAAGCAGAGAAACCTTATCAATTCCCTCTGCTCCAGACCATCCGTCTTTCTCTGCTGGCATACCTGACAGCTCGAAAATGATCAGGTAGCAGCTGCTTTTTGATTTCTTCTCTTATCTCTAATCCATTGTCTCATGAAATGGCACGTTAATACTTTAAGGACATTCTAGCCAGGGGAGTGTGTTTTCCCCTCTAGCCAGCAGGTAGAGCCAGCAAGCCTTGCATCGTGTCACAGGTTAATGGCAATTTCACAGAAACCTGGATAAACAGATCGCTTCCTCTCTCCCTTCCTCCCCCAGAGAAAGTCCTGACTCTAACAGTAATCCTAAAAACCTGTGCAGGGAATGAAGCATCTCATAGTTGGAAAATACTTGCACAGGTGACTTTCTGTAATGAAGATTTCAGCATTTGCTCAAGTGACTGCACAAGTTAGACCAGGAAATGGGAATCCCATTGGATGTAAATCAGCATCCAAACTGAGCCAGCTCTGTGTTTTGATTTGTTGGTTTTTTGGTTTTTTTTTTTTAAGTAGGAAAGCAGAAAAGAAAAAATAATACCTTGCTGTTTTCCACAGGCATGTCCCTTACACTGCAAGGGGTGGAGGGCCCAGGACAGGCTGCTCTGGGCACGTTTTAAGCCATGGTTCACTTGCTTTTTCTTCTCTACTGCAATCTTGACTTTGAGTCATTATCTTCTTTCGTAAGCATTTAAAAGTGGTGTGTCCCAGAATCTCTTTTGGCTCAGGAGCCTCATGCTGGCTACTACCTGTGTGCTTCAGTCCCCATCAGAACTCACCTGCCTGTCCCATAGTCAGAGGAATAGCCTTAAACCACGTTTCACAAAAAACTACACTTCAGCTTGTATAAAACATAGTGTTATATCTAAGACAAAACTTAAATAATCCTACAGGCAGCAGTTATATATAAAGAATCTATAAAGAATTTTTCATGATAGCATATGTACACAAATGTCTTTGATCATATTTCTGAATCCTTAGACTGTTGCTTTGCAGACTGTGATTAGCTTGAATAATTTCATTTCAATATAATTAATGACGATAGATTTAATTTCTTGTTTCAAAAACATTACTGATATTATCACCAACATTTTGTTTTTATATAAAATATGTAGTTACTCTTTTTCCCCCAGTGCTTTTAAAATCCTTTTGAAACTGCTCTCCAGTTCAATTTCTAAGCTTTCCCAGCACAGCCATTTACCTCTGATAGGCACAGTTTTTCAGAAAGAGGTCAAGGATGGTGAAAGTTGCTATCACATCACAAGAGTTGATAGTGCTACTTTCCCCTCAATGCTTTCTTTTGCTCGCCTTGCAAGGCCTCTTTCAGTTCCCTTGACCCTGCTGCCCTGCTCCTTTCTACTGATACAAGAGAATTAATAATAGAGCTCCGGTTTTCACGGGGCTGCACAACCACTGGGATATGGCAGTAAAACACACAAGCAAACGCTCAAAACAGCAAAGCCCCCCCACCTCCTGAAATCCATTTTCCTTGATGCCTTTGATCTGGGGCAGGTGGGAAAGAAAGCAAAAGGCCTTTGGGAGAATTATGACCACACTGTCTTCCTAGGTGGCACAGCCGCTTCCTCGAGAGTTGCAGTGCCATTAATGGCTCCTTTGTGCCAGTGTGGATCAGACCACCAAGGCATTTACCCAAAGGCTAGAATGTGTGTAGAATAAAAAGTAACATTTTGCTGCTTCTTTCTGAAGGTCAGATTCATTTCAGTCACACGGCAGCTCATGCTCAGGCAGATGGGTAACGGGACAGCAGATTGGGGGAAGAAGAGGTTTTCTCATCTCTGTTCTGTGGGAAAAGCCATGACTTTTCAACTAAATGTACTCTCCCTCCCCCACCCCAATTTCCTTAAACCTCTGGATAAATCCCCTTTTGATCCACCTTCCAAAATCCACTAGCAAAGAGAAACAGCTCATCTCCTTCCACAATGTCATTATGGCCTAAAAGGCCAGCACTGAATAGACACCCAGCTCTGTTCATGTCAGTTTTTTTCTGCTGCAGTTGTGTATTGCCAGGACTACCAAAGTTCTGGGTAAAACTTCCCATAATTTGCAGAGAATACATGCTGGACAGGTGATATGGCTAGCCC
Source organism: Poecile atricapillus (assembly GCF_030490865.1). NCBI lineage: Eukaryota > Metazoa > Chordata > Aves > Passeriformes > Paridae > Poecile > Poecile atricapillus. The sequence continues at coordinate 26,606,866 of NC_081255.1, read as the reverse complement.
TGTGTCTGTTGTATACAGAAGAGGTCAAAGAACCATGGAAGTTCCCTCCCAGACTTGTGAAGAACCTTTAAAAAGCAGAAGTCTCTGAAAGTGGTGTTTTGCATCTAATGGACTGAATGGAGAAATGAGCAGGTTGTACAAATTCCTTGTGTGTGCTTTGCTCTATCAGTGGTGTCAGGCATGAGGAAACTCTAATTGTAGCTCAGCAAGGGGTAGCCAGATTCTTCTACAGAAATCTCTGTCCCCCTCGCCCTCTCATCGTGCTCCTGCCACCTCGTCTCTTCCCCTTGGGCCTGGTACTCATCCACAGACCACAGCCATGCAGCTGTGCCCATTCCATGTGTGTGCAACCTCTTGTTGTGGAGGACACGTTCAGGAATGCTTTCAAACGAGATGGAGGGTGTCCCCAGGCAGAAATGCTGCTGAGTTTGCCTTAAGCAGTGCAGAAGCTGTCCTAAACCAAAGGCAGAAATGTGACTATCAGGTTAATCTTCCCTATATCCAGCTGTCTTGCTTTGAAAAGAAACACAAGTGCATTATTTCTCCATTTTTCCTGAGTCTCCAGAAAACCCTTTACAGTGAAGGCTGAAGACACAAGCATTGAAGTGCTGGGTGTCCAAGGCAGTGTTTGAGTGGAATTTCGATTTACAGCCACAGTGGCTTTGGAAAAGTCATAGTACTTTTGAAGCAAAAGAAACAGAAAAGAAAAATATCAAGGGGATGGTAATGTATCTTTATAAGATCTTTTGTGATAAATTCTCAGTAAATGTCAGAGAAACCCATTCAGACTGAATAGAAAAAAACATGCTTGAACCCATGATCGTTAGGCTGGCTTGACTTCTCCAGTCTTCTGCATCTGTGAGCGAATTATTGAAACCAGAAATTGAGAGTGATTCCTTTCCCCAGCTACCATTCTCAGACAGCACTGCTCAGTCATGTAACTCCCTGAAGACATTAAAATGTCTTTCCCTTCCTGTAAGAAAAGATTTTATTTTCCTTTTCTTAAGACATTAATTATAGGGTCACTGACTTTGGCAGATTACTTGCTAAATTGAGTTGCATCCCGATATCCTGTATTTTATTGGGATGACCACCCATCTTGACACCCAGCTTGGGTTTGACCTAAGATTATCCAATAATGAAGTCATGATCTTTAAAGGGAGAGGATGAATGGCTGCTCTAAAGTGATCCAAGATCATTGAACAAACCCACAAGCACTCACCTTTCTCCAGCTCCTGGCCATACGGACCAGCTTTTCCCCTTGTCTCAACACCAACAATCACAGAGTTGCATGGGGAGTTTAATGTGCTATTTGATCTGTCTAAAAAAATTTAAATGTTGCAAATGTCTTCTTGTCAGGGTAGGTTAAAGCTGGATCAAAGAGGGGGACTGAATCTTCCATAACTGTAATTGTCACCACAAGAAGGCCACAGGAGTAAATGCCTGCTCTGACATCAGCAAGGTCCTGGTGAACTTGGAGAGAACTCCTGGAAATGGAAATTCCCCCAGGAACAGACCACAGGAAAGCACAGGAGAGCTGTGAGCCTCAGATCAGGTCAATATCAACACTGTGCAGAACTCTCAAACCAAGGAATGGTGCCCATCATCTGACCCAGGTAGGGGCTCAGAAGGAGCAGCAGAAGGAGCTCAGGTTTGTCTCCTCACACCACCAGTAGATTAATGTGGAAGAGGGCACACAAGTTGGTTCCTGGATTCAAAAGTCTTTCTCATCCCCTGCTTTTACATCTTGGTCTCTGGTTTTATGTAACACAGATGCAGAGCCATTCACCTTATTGCCATAAACCTCACTATTCCACTGCCCATTATCAAACTGAAACAAGCTCTCTGGCATTTTAAATTGAGACATTTTTGTAAAAGAAACCAAAAAAACAACTTTTCAGCTTGTGTTTTGAAGTTGATGATAGACAATCTCATAATTTAGTGGTTATGACAACAATGTGATTTAATACAGAAATTCAGCCTTCCCAATGCTTAGTGGAAAAAGAAGTGGCAGAGATTTTTATTGCCCCACCTGCAGGGAGGGGCTGAAACCCCAGAACTGGTGGAGACAACCCCTGGCTGCAGTTTGGGATCAGCAGAATGTCCTCACAGAGTCGTGGGTCTGGCTGGGGCACTCCTCCATCAATAGGCACCATTTATCACCAAGATGCGGCTGGGTTCCAACAGCGACAGAAGGAAAACACTGGCAATGTTTTCATTAAAAGGTACAAAAGATTTGCAGTGCAGCTGACAGAGGCCATATGTGACCTGCTCAGTGTTCAGCAGGGCTGATAAAGAGCAAAAGGAGTGTCCTGTGAAGGTAAAGCTATACCTCACCTTAATGAACAGCTACTCAGGGGTAGGAGGTGGGAGAGGACGATCAGATTTCCTCTGACCTGGAGTTCAACTTCTTTGGATGCAACCAAGAGCGGCTGAGATAGCAAGGTAGCTCAGAATAAAGAGAGTGAGAAAAGAGGGAAACCCTTTTTTTTCTCTTCCTTAATGGAAAAGCTTGGCCTGGGGCTGTTCACAAGCTGCCAGCAGCAGCAGTGATCTGCATGCAGACCACTGTGTTCTTCATGTCACAGCAAAAGCTTAGCGGGAAAAGAACCACGGTGAGTGCAAAAACATCTCCTGTTTTCACAGGTGGAAGCATTTTAGAGGTGTGGAGGAGCAAGAACGACCCATTTCCCCCCCCTGGAAACTTTGCAGGTCAATTTTACACACCTGTGATCAGCGTGGCAATGGCCATGAGCAGCACCACCAAGGCCTTGGCAGACAAATGAAGTGCTCTGTCCCCCTGGGCTCTGTCAGGAGTTCAGAGAGCTGCATCCTCATCTTATTGCAAGGACACACAGAAGTTCTACAGGACTGTGGGGAGAAATTGAGACAGTTTCTTACAACAGTCTGCTTTTCTCTAATCTCAGTTAACACAAGATGCCCATCAGTCCTGCTCACCTTCCTGCTACTCTTCCCATCTGCCTGACCTGCTGCATTTTGCTTTACATTCCTTAGGTAGATGTTTACAGAATGTTTCATATTTGGTACCTTTTATTTCATTCTAGTGTTTTCAATAAAAAAAAAATCTTACTGATGCAGCATGGGGGATATGGTCTGTAGAATCACACCAGACGTTAAGAGAAGAAGGAAACAAATCTCAACCTTATTTCATGCTGTTGAAAAGCACTTGAATAAATCCAAACATTTCCTCAAAGTTAAACCAAAGGTCAGGGATAGAGGAAGAGACTTGAAGTTGCTTCATTCCCCGTAGGCTTGAGATCAGAGCAAACTACATCTTGCTTGTAACACCAGGCACTGACACGGAGCCAGCTCTGGGGTGGCACTTGGCAATGTTCAATCCAGCCAGACCAGAGGCTGCAATCCCTCTGGCTGAAGGCATTTGAGTGCTAATTCACCTGCCAGGGGCTGGGGCCCTGGTTACAGCAGTGCTGCACCAAAAACACTGCAAATGTTTTATCAATTAGGCATGTGAACCACAGAGAGCTGAATGTCCCCACAGCTGAAAGGTTAATATAAATAACTATATTTAAAAACATTATTTATTGTTTCTTCAAGTAGCAGGCCTTCACAGCCCCATGGCTCTGTGGCTGGGATATGGTTTCACAGAATTTACGTGGGCACTTGCTGAGGTGTGTGGGGGTAAGGTTTGTGTTCCAGCATCCTGACACCCTCTGCTTGTATATCACTTGTTACTCACCTCGCTCCTGCCCTCTGCTCGCCTCCTTCACTGCCCCATCTGTGCAAAGGAGCCTTTGTAGAGCTGGCAGGATCAGTGATTAATTACACAAAGACAAACAGAGTTAATATTCTTCCTGGATAGAACTAATTACTCAAGTGTTTGCTTTTATAAACCTCAGATTGATTGTTTCAGAGACAAATCAGTCTAATTGAAAAGACCGTTTGTTTCCAAGAGAGGAAAAATAACGTTTGTGCATCATGGATTTTTTTTTCCTCTCCTTTTCAAAAGGGAGGCAGTGAAGGAGTTGGTGCATATTGTTACACCCTCACTGGACATCAGAGTGTCTGTGCCTCAGCCATTCCCAGACCATTTCCCCTTTCACACAAGCTGTTATTTCTCTCACCAGCGCTTTGTGGAGGACCATGGGGTGTGAGGTGGAGGGTATGCACATACTGAAAAGCAGTCCCAGCCCAACATGCTCAGGATTTAGCTGAACAAAGGCAGGAAAAGAGAAGGGGCACAAGATACACTCATGTCTTTTTCTTGTATATTCTCGGAATCAATTCATGAAGCCTCTCCCATCTCGGGAACTGAAAACAACTGGCATATCATTTCTGCTCCAGTGCACTCAAAACACTTTACTGCCTTTCTGCTGCCTCACTCTGGTGTGTCACCTCCTACTCTTTCCTCTCCTTGGCACCTCACCATCTCAGAGCACTTTGAACTCCTTAGTCTTTCCTTGCAGCCCACCCTCTCTGATGTCTTCTTTCACTGGTGTCTCCTCTGACCTTTATCATTTGTATTTGTTCCTTTCCAGTAGATTTAAGCAGACAGGATTGGATTCGTGGAGCAGCCATGGGACAGGAAAGCTGCCTGGGTGCCATAACAGAAAACACTGACACATGAGACAAGGTATGACAGAGAGCTGGCATGAAATGCATGCCTGAGCCCTTCACCCCTGAGAAACCTGGCCCAATGGACTGAAGAAAGGAACTGGAAAAGGGGTTGAGTATTGCTATTCCAAGATGTCCAGGAATGCAGACTGAGGCATCGATCTCCAGCTCCTGATCCCAATTCCAACACTGACCTGCTCAGCTAATGTCTGCATCACTGTCCACATGGCCTCTTGGGAGTGAAGGGAAGTTCTTGCTGTGGAATTGAGCTTGTGAGTGAGCAGGATACTTGCAGGCTGTTCAGTTCAGGTTACTCTTAGCTAGGGAATTACACTGGTCATGATAATGCAGGAGGCAGATGAAATTCTGTGCCCTTTATCATGTGGACCAGCAGACCACTTCCCACTTTTGGCTCCTAAAATCTCTCAACAGAGATGCACTCCATCAGTTTGCTCCCTGCTGTCTGTCATCTGAGTGAGGCTGCAGGACATGAAGGCCACGTTCCATTCTGGCTAGAAGTAATCAGTCTTAGATTATCCGTGCTTAGTGATGACTGAGACAAGGGAAAACCACCTCCAAGCAAGTCAGATGCATAGAGGCTGGGACACCGAGGGACAGGAGGCATTTCCAAAGGAAGGTAATGTAGTACAGGAGGAGGAGGCTGATCTGAGAATGAAGTGGCAAAACAGCCGCAGGAGCTCTCAGAGGAGGCATGAGAGAAACGCCAGAGACCGAGCAAGAGTTAGTGGCATCATCCTGGGAGAGAAAACATGGGGGCTTTGGAGGCAGAAAGAGAACCATGTGCAAAGAAACCATCTCCCACTGCTAGTTTTCAGCTGCTTGTATTCAGCTGTGCTTGGGAAAACACAGTAATAGGGTCATTCTTCATAGATAAACACTCATGGCATCTGCTGCTTTGCCAGGGAAAATAACACTGCAAGCATTAGCCATGTCTGAGAGGAACAGAAATCTCACTGCTGGATTAAGCTGAGAAAGAAGTGGAAGGAAACCCCAATAAAACAAGTCTGGCCCAGTTGCCATCCAGCTTTTTTTTCTGTAAAATAAAAAAAAAAAGATTTAATGCAAATTTCTCCATTCTCCATCACCACCAAAGACAGGTGAGCATTTTGCACCTTGAAAAAATACAAACCATAAAGCATTTTTCAGAAATGTTCTCATCAGGCAATTAGCCAGCCCTCTTCTTAGGCCATGACAACAATTATGGCATGCTGCTGCCTCCCACACTTTGACTAAGGACAAGAAAGCCCAGCAGTACCCTGTAAATCCCAACACTGCTGACAGCCAAAATCAGGAGCAGCTCATTCCCCTGGGAAAAAGATTTGTGAGGAAGGTGCTGAGCTTTCCTTACCCATATGCTTTCTGTTCTCACTACATCTATGCCTTCCCTTGCTTTTTGTTTATCTCTGTCACAAAATTCATGTGTGAGAGCCCAAAACTGAGAAAGATTTTCCATTTCCCTTCTCCACTTCCCCTCCTCAAGAGAAGACACTTCTAAGTATTTGAGCATTTTCTTACAAAGGGCTTTTCTCCAACTCCTGGCCTTCCCTTGCTGTCCCTCCCTTTTGTTCTGGATGAATTATATGGTGTCAAGTGTCCACAGCAGCCATCCCTGCTCCAGTCCAGTGCTGCAACGTGCAGGAGATGCATGGTGGAAAGGGAAGAGCGCAGAGAGAAAGGGAACTACCGGATATTAAAAACTGCTGACCCTTTACAATCATTTATGCTGAGAGAGGATATATTTTTCATGTGGGAGGGCTGGGCAATTTTCACAAAATTGCTGGGCTGTTTGGTGATCAGGCAGAAATTCAACTGCAATAACATGTTCTCCAGTTTCCTAGCTGAATACCAGGAGGTTTGGAGGTGAAGCCACAAAGGTTGACACCTTTGATCAAACCTTTCCTGCTCTTGGCAGGGGTTGGTGCTCTGAGTGTGATATGCGTCATTATGGAGGTAACAACAATAATTTTCTCCTTCAGTTTCAGGACTGGTTCCACAGATAGCACCTGCTGGTACTGCTGTAACAGAGAAATGCTGCAGAGCAACAGCCTTTCCCCAGGCTTAGTGGGAGCAGTCAGTGGAAATTATTTGAGATATCTACTCTTTCTCTGTTTCACTTCCAGCTATCATTTCTTATTTCTAGTTGCTGATAACAACCGCCAGCCTGATCAGCTGTAATTCCTCTCTGCATATTGCAAAAAAATCAGTCTTTTATTACAGAGTGGGAAAAGCAAAGGCCAGGGAAAAGCAAGGCTTGCCCAGAATCACCCAGTAACCCAGTGGCATACAGACAGATCTCTTGAACCCTGATCCAGCAAGAGAGCCCAGAAGAATTGGGCTACCTGACATTAAATACCTGACAGGAAATGTTTCTCAAGCATGCATGCACATATACACAGATGAAAAGGTAAAAATGGCACATAATATTTGGTAACAGTGCTGCAGAATGATACATGCCAAAATGTTTTCTAGAAGCAGCCCCAACTTTCACTGTCAAACAGACAACATGATTGAGCCAGTTACCTTTCTAATCACCTCCCTCTTGCTCTTCTTCTTCCTGCCACCCCAGTGACCTTATCTCATCATTGAATGCCAAAAGTCAAACCCCAAATATGAACAGTTTTCCCAAGTGTTTCATGACAAGCGGTTTGTGGAGATTAACATACCTGAAACCAAACTGACTTTAAAAAAAGCAGGCTGCAATGCTCTGGAATTTCCTACACAAATACACAGCCTTTCTGCAGGTACTTCTGCCTTTTTATTTTAAAATCAGTGTAGTCTGACAGAGGAGAGGAGAGGAGAGGAGAGGAGAGGAGAGGAGAGGAGAGGAGAGGAGAGGAGAGGAGAGGAGAGGAGAGGAGAGGAGAGGAGAGGAGAGGAGAGGAGAGGAGAGGAGAGGAGAGGAGAGGAGAGGAGAGGAGAGGAGAGGAGAGGAGAGGAGAGGAGAGGAGAGGAGAGGAGAGGAGAGGAGAGGAGAGGAGAGGAGAGGAGAGGAGAGGAGAGGAGAGGAGAGGAGAGGAGAGGAGAGGAGAGGAGAGGAGAGGAGAGGAGAGGAGAGGAGAGGAGAGGAGAGGAGAGGAGAGGAGAGGAGAGGAGAGGAGAGGAGAGGAGAGGAGAGGAGAGGAGAGGAGAGGAGAGGAGAGGAGAGGAGAGGAGAGGAGAGGAGAGGAGAGGAGAGGAGAGGAGAGGAGAGGAGAGGAGAGGAGAGGAGAGGAGAGGAGAGGAGAGGAGAGGAGAGGAGAGGAGAGGAGAGGAGAGGAGAGGAGAGGAGAGGAGAGGAGAGGAGAGGAGAGGAGAGGAGAGGAGAGGAGAGGAGAGGAGAGGAGAGGAGAGGAGAGGAGAGGAGAGGAGAGGAGAGGAGAGGAGAGGAGAGGAGACCACTTGGTTGATTGGAGGAGTTCCCTGCTTCTGTTTAATCCATTGAACAGGCAGACACCTTGCAGGATTCATATTTCAGTTTTTCAAGCAGAGTGTAGTGTTGCACCAAGCAAACTCCCTCCAGAATATCTACAGAACTGCTGTAAAGAAGCCCTCTTTCCAATCCTTACCTCACAGCAGAATGAAAGGAATTGGTAACAAAAGACACGCCATGATTTTTCTCTTTCTGTTGCATTTGTTTTCTGTCATCTTATAATACCATTCTGCAACATTGTGTCATGTGCTGAATGCTTTTCTGTGAAAATAAAAACACAGAAATATGGGTTTTGCTTCAGGAGTGAACAGCAGTTTATAGGAGCACTTTGTGGTCAGATATGGCTACTGTAAATTTTATTGAATTTGAAACAGACACTGAGAGGCAAATCACTTTGCAGATGTCAGGGCAATTCAATCTTCAAGGAACCTGATCCTACAGGCTTCTGCACTGCACTGACTTTCAAACATTAGGAAATTTTAAACATCTGAAACAATCACTAGAAGTTAAATGCTCTTGCTTATTTGTAAGCACAACCTTGTAGCCCACAGAAAGGATTTGAGGATTTGACCAAACAGGCAAAGATCAGTCCCTCTGCCTAGGTTTAGCTGCACTGTCCAATTTAGAGACAGAAATAGAAGGCCACCAGGTAGGACAGACAGATCCATACTGGGCACTCTGGTCTGTGGCTGCATCCTCAATATGCTGTGTGACTGGAGATATGTTTGGGAATGCTGCTAATACAACAAGTTTCACCCCAGCAAGATTATTTCCACTTCTGAGATGTTGAGAGGTTTAGCCATTACTCTTTCAACGTCCTTCTAAGACAAGAAAAATCAAAATTTGAGTTTATCTGAGACAACAGAAAAAAAAAAAAAATTATTTAGGGTAACTGTATTTTCATAATTAAAACTTGGGAATTTTTAGGGTCAATATTTCTCACGACTGCAAAACAGTCTGAATGCCCTTTCTATGGTCTTCTGAAAATGTCAACTCTTGATTATGCCTCAACATGTACATATTTCTCAGAGCAAGGACACGGGGGTTTATTTTGCCAAGTAACACCACATTCTGATGAAGTTCATTAATACAGCTGATGGGAAAAGGTCATCTCTGTCCCTGCGCTAAATACCATTATTTTGACATTTGGATTTCAGCCTCTGCTAGGGTCAAAGAGAGAGAGGGAAAAAAGAAAACCACCAAAGTCTTAGAGGATGCAAATACTTAAAAAAAAAAAAAAAGTTATTTTTGTTCATAAATCAGAACAAACACTATAGTCCACACCTACACAGCTGCTTCTCCAGGAAAAGGGAAACTGACTGGGCCAAGGGCATGAGGTTTAGATTTCCTGGAAAGTACCAAAGGAGCACTTTAAAAAGCAGCCATTTATCTTCACCTGAAAAAAACCCTCACAAATTTCAGGACACCGAACTAGAGGTTCACTTTGACCCAGTGAATATTCTCAGAATCTCCTTCACACACACTGAACAAATCCCACTTCAAGCAGAAGATAGGATCAGACTGGAGCTGTAGTGAAACAGCTGAGCAAACAGGAATTTTGGGGATGCCTTCTCACATCTGTTTTTGCCTGTCTCTAATGGGGATGCTGGGTGCACCTTTCTCAGACACCTAATGTTCTGCTCTGCTCAGGGTGGTACCTCAAACAAACACTGTTTTGTTACAAGAATTGAACCCTGATTATGTTGAAATCAATTGACAGGAAAACACTTGCATGAGACTGGTTTTCTAAAGGAAGCTACTGAACAATAAGAAAAACAAAGTTTTGTCTCACAAGAACTGGGCCAGAGCTAGACAACCACAGCATATCAACTGCAGTTTGAAACACTTTGCTCTTCACATTTTAATTTCTCGCTACTTTCTCACAGCCTAAAACTTGTAAACCAAATTGAAATAGTGAAACTAAAAGCCTGGGAGTTTATTACCTCAATGTAGAACTAGCCTCCTGCTCAGGAGATCAAAATCAGGAGGTAATAATTTTAAGCCAGAAAATCTCTTTGGAGGGTAAGATTGTAATAATTCTGGAGGATTTTTTTCATATCTTCATAGCATGAAAACTTCCTTCCATTACATAGAAAGCAAGGCTCTATATCAGGAGTTTATTCCAAGTTATTCTCTTTTGACCTGCCTCTATGCCAAGCCCCAAATTTAACGTTCAATGCTTGAATCATGCATTACAAGATAAAACCAAGTCCCCAGAGTCCTCCACCCCTCTACAGCTATATAAAAATAAAATTATTTCAGGCAGAGAAGTCACGAACAAGCCAAACACAACAGGGCCATAACATGCAGCCTGACATTGTTGGCTCTAAACAAACAAACAATTGCACATTCATTTTGACAAACATCTGAAGAGCTGCACTACACAGAGAGAAGAGTCCAGGGGCCAATATTCATTCCCAGGCAAGTACATTGGCTTTGGTGGAGTTACTCAATAGGCTTGCAGAGCCATTGTGTGTCTCACTTCCAGCAGTCTCCAAGCACATCTGAATCACATTCTTCTGCTAACCGTTTCCTCTCCCCCTGCACAAAAGCAGCCCTAACATAGGGAGCAGCAGAAAGATCAGGCTTTGTTATCTTTTCTGCCTGCTCCAATATTTCAAGTGTTTTGGGGGCTTCCTAGTTCCCTTGAACAGCAGCCATTCCTTGGTTTATTTGGCATAAATTATACAATTATGTTTCATATCATCACAAGGCATCCGCAAATGAATAGCAGACGCCCCCTTGCACTCAGCCTGTTTAAACAGGATGCCGGCAGAGGAAAGAATGTGTAATACAATGACTCCACACTATTTCCAATGGCAAGAGCCCTTTTACACCTGCATAAATAGAGCTGGGCCAGGCTGGTTGTGCAGGCATTGTCTCTTCCAGCTACATGCCATTGTTTTCTTTATGGCTTGGTGTGCTGGCCTGCCTGCTACAGGGAATTCGTCCTCAGTACCTGAGTGGTTACCGTTGTGAAAAGGCAAATAACAATAGAGTGTAACAATATGTTGTAAAGACCTTGCTGGAGCTATGCAGTACAGCAAAGTTTCATTGAATGAACACGCTGCTGAACCTGACCCTCTGGTTGCCATAGAAGCAAAAAGCACCATTTCAGTTCCTCCACTGTGAAATTTGCTCTAAGTTAGGGTCCATCTAGTGTCAATAGACTTCAGATTTTACTGGCCACTCTGTGTCTGAGGGCTGGTTGAACATTTCTGTTTATAGTTCAGGTGCAAGCCATAATCTTCAGCTTTCATCCAGGATCACTTTTGAGGCATTCTCCTTCCTCACATCAGCTCTCCAGAGAGCTTCAGCAACTCTTCTTTTTCTCTCTGATGAGCTCTGGCCCACCTGTTACAAATGGTGATGTGGTGAAGTCTGGGAATGAGACCATCTTGGACATGCAGATGGATCACCTTGGACCCAGAGCATCCTTTCAAACCTTGCCTGGTTCCTACCAGACTTTCTGATCTAGTCCTTAAACAGGCCATGGATGCATGCTCTTGTTCAAAGGAATGACTCACCAAATCCTGGAGGGAAGATCTCAAAAAAATAACGAGGAACTTTAACCTATTTTGCATAGCAAAAGTGCTTCCCCAAAAGTAGCCATGTCAAGAAAAGGTTTTGTGTACAACTTGTCATGAATACACTGAAGGAGGGAAAAAAATAGAAGAGACATGAATTCTCCAGGCACTTCCAGATGGGAGGATGAAATGCCCCATCATCAGCTGTCAGCTGTCATTGGATGATCAGACTACTTTGATATTTAAAACTTTAAACCAGATGCAGCGTTAGATTAAAAAGTATAAACCTGTTTAATTGTTTGGCATTATGCAAGGAACGGTTTGTTTAATTAGAAGGTATTTGGCAACTTGTTAGATTGTAAAATGTTTGACAATATGCCAGTCAGACCCTCCAAGCGATAACAGCAACATCAGACACGTACTTGTTGTACATTTTGTGCCACATGTGTGGTACATTCTTCAGTGGAGCCATTCCAAAGCAGAATTTAACGGCTGATGAAGGTGTCAGATGAGCAATGCAATTATTTTGCAAAATAGCTACTGCACAAGCAAAGTCAGTGAAGGATTTTTTGAGGCTAAATCCAAGCAAGACGCTTCCAATCCAAGTAGTTTTGGTCCTCAGGGTCTCCCACTCTTACCCTCTCCACTGGCCCCACACACACTGGGAAACTTTTTTACTAACCTTGGTACATGACTCAAAGCACCTCACTTAAATCAGGCTTTTAATGGCCAGCTGTCACATCCAGCTGGAAGAGATGGACAGACAAAGGACATTGGGATAAAATGCTGCTCCTACAGTGGATTGGCTTTGCTGTGACTGCCAGTGAAGGATGAGCACAGCAGGATGGGCAGCACGACACCCAGCCAGGCAGAACAAGAGAGCCATCCTCACACAGGCATTGCTGCTCAGGTTCTCGTGCTCCCTGCATGTGTTTTAAAAAGGCAATGTTGAGTGGGTGCCAGCACAGTTCTTTGCCTTTCCAGTGGAGGCAGCTGATTTCATTGCATTGAGCACGGTAATACAAAAATAAACAGATTGACAACCCAGTAATTTCGCTGATTGGAAATGTGAAAGGAGCAGGCCTTTTGAGGTTATATCAGGTAATGAAGCTTCCAGCTAGAGAAGCCTTGTGGGGCTTTTTTCCTGATCATTTGGAATTTGTTCTAGCTGAGAGAGAAATTGTAATAATGAAAAATATATTGACAGACCTGCCCAAAAAACATGTTTGAAATAGGCAAATTTTGAACCAGCTTGGTTCAGCAAAACCTTCTGATTGCAACAACTACATTTCTGACATGAGAGGAATGACAATTAATCATTTTTATTTCTTTCCTTTTGCTCTTTAAATGATAAAATGTGTGTCAGTGATAGTGTTCTGATTTGCTATGATGAATATACATGAACATACATCAGTCACTACAGTGCATTAATGTGTGCATCCTTCCATACTTAACATTATGTTTCAGCATTGAATGGAACATATTATCTTGAAGCCAATTCTAAATAAAGACATTTCAAAATATTGTAATTCTTTGCAGACTGGAAATTTTGGTGTTTTGGTCAGTTTTCATTAAAAACACATATGAGCAAACTACCTAAATCTTAAAAATGTAATCATCTAGCTCAATTTCAGTTTCTCTTTTATTTGGTATCACATAGTTGAGTAATTTTTTATTTTTAATATTATTTTCTAACACTTTTTTTCTTTGCTCAGTAAGCTAATAAACCTGATTCCTACTCCTGGTCTAGGTTACCCACTGTGCTGTCAGAAAGTCACTTCAGTGTCCTATGCTTACACTCTCCACAAGGAAAATCCTACAACTGGTTGAGTTAGAGACTTTGAGTGATTATACCAGCCAAATATTCCTCCATTCTGCTTTTAAAGACTTACAGAGGCAGAGGCTCCAAATCCAGGCAATCTATCCCTGTGGTGTTTTTTCCATTCCCTTAAAAAGGTTTTCCTCCTGTCTAACCCAAAACCACGACTACTGCAATTTAAGCCCATCACTTCTTGCCTTGTCCCCAGTGGATATGGAGAAGAGTTCATTACCTCCCTCTTTGCAGCAGTCTTTAACATATTTGAAGACTGTTATCATGACTGTCTCACAGTTGTCTTTTTCCTAGACTAAACAATCCAACTTCTGTCAATCTTTTTCACAGAACTTCTACTTTCAGTCCTTCTCATCATCTTTATCATTTTTCACTATTTTCTCTTGTTTTGTAGTCACCATCACACTGTCCTTTCTCTGCCTCTTTCTTGCTTTTTATCTTTGTGATGGGAATAATTTTTCTCGAGGTGCACAAGCACCAGCTGGCACAATTCAGGCTTTGGTGATGGGACACTGCTGTTACAACATTAAATAAGAGAGAAATGCCACGGATCAGAATACCAGAATGTGGAAACAACATCACCTCAGCCACAGACCTCAAGGCTCTACATTAAAATATAGAGAGATTAAATGCCAGTTAGCTCAAGCTGATCATTGGCATGAAAGGCTTCTTGCTTTAGTTTGGTTTTTTCAGTTTCTTTTTTTTCTTTTTTTATTTTATTTTCAAAGAAGAATTCTAATGAAAAAATATTCGAATGAGGTCTATAAGCAAAACTTCTCAGGAAGTTGGTTGCCTTTGAAAATATTGGGAGGCATAGTTTTCTTTTCAAGTCACAATAGTGATTTTTATTTTATTAAAATCAACTGCTTGAAATTCTGAAATTGCTGGGGAAAAAGAATGCCTGACAAATATGCCTAAGTATATGAAAACCACTGAGCAGGTCTTTAACTTGTGGTATGCATGCTATTTCCATCTGTGTCACTAGCAACCATTCCAGCAAACCACTCTGATCTAGGATCGTAAGCAACAAATTTTACTACATCAATTCTATTCCTAAAAATACTCCCCAGAATCACCATGAAGTGACAGATCTAACACACCAGGGGTGACTAACATTTATGGTGTTCCTTTGCACACAAGAACACAAGGTGTCTATTATATAAATCTGGGCTGTTTTCTTCATGCCCCGGAGATCCCTGAATAAATGCAACTTAAAAGCCAAGATAATTATTCTGGCACAAGTCTAAGTATGGAGATTTGGAGCAAGGAGGTAAATATTTATTCCTACATTTATTTCTTGGAAAGCTGGCTCTGTAAACTGTTCCAGGCTGTAAATTCCTCTCTGAAAGCTAATTTCAGGCATATCTCAGATAGTTTCAGAGTGTGCTTTTGTTTCAGATAAGGTATAAATGCTTCAGAGACTTATCTGTGTCTCTTCTAAAGGGCTTCAGTTTGCAAAATTAAGCTATAAGAATCTTGACAGAGAGCTTCTACACCTTTTTTCTACTTTTCCTTCCAATGAAATTAGAATAACAGTATTTAATATTATTCCTCCAGCTCTGTCTTTTGCTGGCTAGAACATAGGAAATACAAGAGAAAGCAAAATTCAGCCGCTGGATATTGAAGGATAACACATGAAGTTATGGGCAAATTTTCCCAACAGACCTGGTTTAATGACACCCAAGTGACTGGGGTCCAGGAGAAATTTGCTTTAAGCCAAGATGTGCAGGAGGTCCTGCACAACAAGTTCACTGTGACAATCACTGCATTTCCTTGCCCCTCTGCAGGGCCACGCTGACAGCAGAGATTCTGCCCTTTGTTTATTTTTGAATAATGCTAAAATATTGACTAGTTCACCTTTTCCAACAGCTGCTGTCCTTCCAAAAACTCCAGAGCACTGGTGTGCTCAGAGCAGTCTCCAGTGAGGTTATGGGCAGCTGTGACCCATTGTTGTGTCTTCACCCAGACATTGGGCACCCCAGTAGAAACCAGGCAGGCACAGGGTAACCAGTCCTTTGGCCAAGCATCTTGCTTTGAAGGGTATGGCTCTCTTAAATAGAAGTCTTCCATGTTCATGCTAAAAATGAATTATCTTGGAAAAAAAAGAGTATCACAGGCCTTGGGAAAAAAAGTAAAAAAGCCAACCAAGACCTTTAAAACTGTTTTATGAAGAATCCTGTCTTGCCTCATGGATTTAGTGTTCCCTCTCATTGCAACATTAGCAATGCTACCTGGAATTTTCTCTTTTCTGCTGGCAGCCTTGTGCTGCATCAAAACCTCCTCTCCTGAGGTGATCTGAGCTGCAGGTTGACAGAAAAAAACCCAGCTCCATTCATTTCTGGATGTAACTGGCAACAGCAATAGTAAAAAGCAGGATGGATCCTCAAGCTGGCATCTAAATTGCTCCTGCTTTCAGGGATCCACTCTCAGATATCATCCCTGAGGAACCTTCTCAATACAGCCAGCTGGTTAGAGAAGAAACTGTGGGAATTTCACTGGCATTCATATGGTTATCATCACTGTTTAACATTCACAAGGGTTTGGGACATTTTGAAGATCCCACTCTCTTTGTGAGCACAGAATACATTAAAAATCACGGTCTCAAAGAGCTTGTTATCTAGCTGGCAGAAAAAAAAAAAGGCTCAGCTTCTAAGCTATATATATTTAAACATATATAGCAAATAAATATATAAGCATATATATTTAAACTATACAGAGGGTTGTAGTTGTAAAACAGAGACAGTTATTTTCTTTGCAATAAAAGTAGTACTGGGAAATACTGTATCTGTTAATATATGTAGTTACCTCGCTGTATTAACTATGTAACGAGGTTACATACATTGTTTTTGGTTTGTGTCTTCAGTTCCTACAGATCCCTGGGTTTTACTGGTGGCCTGTACCCAGTGCTTCTTATTGAAGAAGATCAAATCAGCCAAATGCCAGATGGAGAGAAAACTTCCCATTACTCATGATTTCTGCCCTTCTCCTTTGGAGCATCCTTCCCCTCCAGCCAGTGCAGCATCTTACATGGGGAGTGGGACAATTTGATGGGAAGTCAGGGGGAGAAGGCTGGTCATTATCTGTTCAGCCATCCCCGTGTCAGAGGAGACCTCCTCTTCCTCACAGCTCCTGAAGGATTTCTGGTAATCAGCAGGACCTTGTGCTTTTCCTCCTGGCATCAGCAACTTTCCCCTTTTATCACATTTGTTGCTGACTCCTTCCAGTCTGCTGCTCTTTGCAGCTGTCTGCCAAAACCAATATTCTCACAGCTGCCAGAGGCAGCTTAGACTGGCACATCATAAAAGGCAGCAAGGGCCACATTTCCAGATTAAAATAAACCCAGCCACTTCAGCGCCTTCTGACAATGTGTTTGACATGCCTGTGCTGTGGTCTCACTCCTTGGCTCTGACAGGACACAGACATGGCCATGGCAGCTCACGTGGGCACCTCGCTCCCCTCTCCACATGCCCAGCAGGAGCAGCCCATAGGATGACACTGTGCCACAGACCTAATCCTGCTCCTCCCTCATACCTGCCTTCCTTCTTTGGGATTACAGAGGGCTGTTGGTGAGTACCAGACTGTTGCCTCTGGTAGAGCTTCCCTCCGAACATTTCCAGGATGATATGCATGTATTGTTAATGTATTTATAGCTGCCTTTAATTCTGGTAGGAATAGGCAGGCACCTTGGTCACTACAGTACAATACATTTTAATTTGGAAGAAGGTTATTCTCTGTGTTGATCCACAGCTGGTAGCAAAAGGGAAGGGCATGTCTACACATTCCCAGCCAGTGCTACATCCTTGTTTTCTGACAAAAAAGTTTATGAAACTGGCACAGAAGATTGCAATTCCAGAAGACAGGAATTCCCAGTCCAGGTTGTCTTTTCTCCTTTAGTGTTCCAAAGAAAACTTTAGCTTGTAGACAATGTCTAGCAGGAAAGAACTTCAGTGCAAAATAAAAAAGAGCAAGCCCTGGGCAGAACAGGATAAACAGTGTCTGAACTTTCTGCTTTGGGTGAAAAATATATTCACGGGCTTTGAAGGTATAAGGCCTCTTTGCTTTTTAACTTAAGTCAGTCAGTAAAGTAATTTGAAATACTCTGGGGGAAGATCCCAGGGCATGTGATTATGGGTCACTGAGGGTGAAAACACAACCTTAAGTCACAGGGTAGCAATCAGTGTTTGCTGAAAACCCACCTTGCAAGGATACCAGCTCTTAGCCTGCTAAAAGAAGGAGGCCACAGGTGTGGCACACACCCCTTCCAAGGACCAGCAGAAATGCAAGGGGTTTATATGTTTCTAGTTCTGACACCATGAAGCAGGCAGAGTGTTTTGGGGCAAATGCCAGGCTGCCCTAGTGCTTGTTTTCCAGATTCCTTCCTCACTGCTGGTTTCCCCATTGTCATACTCCAAATGAGTAACAAGGTTTGCAAAATCCCTCCCTTCACCCCATGCTTGGATGCTTTAGACACAGAGGATGGTTTGTAGGATCAGTGAAACTTGACAGCCACCAAGAAGCATTGTTCCAACCTCTAGACTGCTGCCTACCATCAGGAGACTGACATCAGTGCCGCTATGAAAATCAAAATCAATCAAAATCCACCAAAATTTGATCCAAGGAAATTAAAGATGGCACCATGTCTGGAGATAGAAGCTGGTTTTTAATATAATATAATGCTGGTTAATTATATTTCAGGACGTTTCTCTCAGGTGCAGTTAATGGATCTAATCAAGAATTCTTTTAGGTCTCCCTCATTCTGCCTTTCTAGACCTCTTAATTTTGAGGGAAATCTTTGGGGATTTGTGTTCCCTGTCTCTTCTGAGGCTGGTAGACATATCTTGTGCTAGGTAACTTATCTGTTCATAGCATCTTTCTAAACTGATGGTGGGAATGACTTGAGTATTTTAGTGGAGTAAAAATGGTGCCAACTTCCTTATCAGATGCATCTCCCTTACTCAGATCTGTGCAAATTCCTCAGATTTTAACACAGTTATAAAACCAGTGAGATGAGTCTCTCTCCAGACGTGCCTGTGTCTCTATATTGAGCATGGAAGGACATCAAACATTGCTTAGATTGGATGTCTAAATTTTGCATGGGTAAAGTCAGTGCCAGTGTGAAAGAAAAGGCCCTCATAAATTTCAGCTGTGGAAGCCAAGAATATTATGGCTTTTAATCTATCAGCTGCCACTTGTATGCTTCATTACCAAACAATTTTCTACTCTGTTTTTTTAACTTCTTGGATCTGTTTCTTAAATTCTGAGTGAAAAATTTTCCCATGAGAAGTCAGGGTGTCATCTCGTTCAAAAGTCTTCCCTATGAAATGGTTGATTTTCAGATGATCTTTTTCTTTGCCAGAAAATATGAAGATAAAATATTTCTCAGCAACGTTGCACTCTGTATCAGCCAACATGCTCCTCACTGAAGATGCAGCTCTGAGTTTGTCAGGACCTTGTCTTCTCAGCTGAACACTATCTCCTCCAAAAAATTTGGAGGGCAGGCATTTAGTCAGATGGGATGTCTGGATTCCTTATCTAGTCAGGACAGCAAGCAAAGTTATCTCTAAACAGGCAGGGATCTGTTGTATCTGAGCTGTGGTGTTCAGAATGGAAGGACTCCCACTCTAGACTGGGTCATCCCTCTCTTTCTCTTATGTTAGAAGACACTTTAGGCAACAACAGCTATCAGAAATTAATCTGAGCCTCCTATGACTGAAATGTTCCAGCATCAGGATTCTCCTTACATTTGGATGAGAAATTATTTAAGTTTGATAATACCTTTTATCCCACTGGGGGAAACATTGGTACTCTCCTCTTCCGCTCTGACATGGGATAAAACAAGTATGTGAATTTCCCATGAGTCAGATATTTTTTTCCTATCCATTGCTATTTTTTATGCTATATGTGATGCTATATGTGGAGTTGTACAAGAAGGAAAGATTGCCAAAAATATCAGCTCTTCCCAAACAGCGTGACAGATACAATATATGCAATACAGATGGAAAACGGCACAGCGTGGACACTTTTATAGCATGAAGATTCTCAGCACTGTCAAAAGCAGAGTGAAAAAAACAATAGGCCTGTCTTTCCTCCCATCTGTCCTGGTGTAAATCAGATATAAATCCAGGAGAGCTGCACCTCTATAAAACCAAGAAGTGAGATGAACTAAGAACTGGACCCATCTCACCTTCTAATCTCTGCAATCATTCAAGTTAGCACCAAGTCACAACCAGCTTTTATGAAAGTCAAGAGGAGAAATGGGCTGAACTTTTATGTGGAAATTGGAGGTTTGTACAAATTCCTGTCCTCCTCTTTTTATATGCGTACAGCTTCCGAAACTTAGCAAATATAAGTTAGAAAACTAGATATTATTTGAGGAAAGAGCTGTAGCACCTTCACAACAAAAAATCAAATCACTGCTGTCCAGGTTCCTCCCCTTTTCTTGTTTCTCCCTCTCCTCTGTACTACTGAAAACTCTTCCTGATTCTCAGCCTGTTACATTTTTAACCTACCAGAAAGACGTGAAATTTGTACAGAAGCAACACAAAAAGATACGACTGAGAAGGAGGGAAATAGTTGTCCGCAATATCATGACTAGTCTGCAAAAGATGAAAATAGAATAATTATTCACAGTCTTTCAACTCAAAGACAGGAAAGAATAAAACAAGCTGGAAAGCTGAAGAAAGATTTAAAAAAAATAAAGGTGAGTCTTCATTCAGCTGTGGAATTGCTTGTCACAGAAGCTTGTGGGGAGTAAAGTCTTACAACAGCTTAAAAAAGTGGTTTTGGAGGAAAAAAAGCTCAACTCTATCAAGAAATGCTAAATGCTCAATACAAGAAGTCACCTGAATTGTATCATACCAGGGGGTATGCCAAGGGGTATGCATATATTCTGTATAAATATGCTGCCTGTATCATCATCATTGGATGTGGGCTGACTTTGAGCAGAGGGATGGACCATTGGCCTGTTTCAATGATTGTCCTTGTGTCAATCCATGGGATGCAGCCTGCTGGGGCAATGCTCTGGGAACAGGAGATGACTGCAGAATCCACATGTTCTTCCAAAAACAACCCTTGCTTTGTGTTCATCCCCAGACGTCTGGCACTGCCTGCTGCCTACCAGGCAAGCCAGTGGTAGGAGACCTGGCTGAGTCTCAGGTTCACATGGGAGCTTCCTTCCTTCCTTCCTTCTTCATCCTGTCAGTCCCACATCCTGCTCTCAGCTGCAGAGTGCCTCAAAATCCTTTTGACAACCATTGAAGGCTGTGGTCTAGAATCCTAGCATTTAACTGTCATGCTAACCGAGCCATTTAAATCATGGATAAAGAAAGAACAAAGTGAAATCTGCTCTCTGAGCCCAGCTGCACATATCCTAGAGGGGTTTTACAGCCTAAGCCCAACGGGGCACTGCAAACCCTGGTTGAGTCAAGAAGTCAGAAGATATTCTCCACAGGAGAGAGTGCAGTTCTAGTATACAACCCATCTGGATATATGCAGAAGGAAACAAGACAGATGAGAAGAAATATGTGGGACACAGATAGAGGATGAAGGCATAAAAACTGGCCCAAGCAGGATTGCAGCAAAACTGCCAGTAATATAGCATCATCAAAATGAAATCCCTCTTAAAAGAGAGTAGAGCATAGAATTGGAGAGCTAAGGGTCTGTACATGCTGGGGGAAGGGCCAGATGACTGACTTTGCCATGCCTGAAATCAGACATCTGTTAAGGATTGTACGTGACAAACTCTTTGCTGAGAGTTAATGAGGTCACTTGAAATGGTTCAACATAATAAATTTAATGAGGCAATAAAAATAATTAGAAATGGCTTGGCTTGTAAGAGTTTGGATCTGAACTTCCTCACAATTCAGGGCTATTTGGATTGAAGGCTTTTGGCTTGGCCCATTACAGAAGGAGAAGTGAAGAAATAAACTGGAATTCATGTCTATCTTTATCTCTGTCTTTTAGGTGACTGAGTATGCATTCAGGGCAGAGTTTAGACTGCTCTCATTTATTTTGATGAAGCACTGAAATCATACTACATGTACAAAACCTTCATTGATTGAATCTGTCTAAAGTAACAGATATTTATATCCTGTGACACTGAAAACAGCAAAATGCTGAATGGGTAGCAGGGAAGAAAGATGTAAGTCTAACAACCATTTAGCATCAAATCCTCTAAAATTTGGATTCAGCTATGTAAAATGTACAAAGTAAAATTCACCATGTAATTCACTTGCTCTTCAGAACTTATACATCCATTAGTGTCTAGCCCTTAATTACTATCTTCACTCACTTAAAAGTTTTTCAGGCTCTGGAATTAGATAACAACACAACCTAGATTTGTCTTGTGTGTGGAGATAAACCTATCTCACATCTAGAACTCTGGTGTGATCTGTCAGAAGGTACCTAAACATGGCTACCTAAAGCCTTGGAGACTCATGAGCCATTAATACTAGTCTTAAGCAGAGCAAACTCATTTCAATATGATAATGTGCATTGGTTAAAAAACTCTCTTGGAGTGGTAGCTCAGCTTTCCTGAAGGTAATGCTATAACCTGTACCCATCCCCCTGGGACGAATGTTCTGGCCACAAAATTGTTACCATTGCTTTGTTTTTTAACAAGAGCCAGGCCCCTTTGATTATCTTTGTGGAAAGAAGACTTAAATAATTGTATCCTGAATAGAGATATGTCTTTATAGCAGGTTGGTCATCTTCTGTAAGAAAACCTGCACAGAGGAATTGCATTTCTGAAGGTACACAGAGGGATATACACTGGCAGAAGACACTTTTGTGTTTTTACTCTCAAGGTTTGAATTACACTGTAAACAGAAGATGAGATTCTCAAAATGCTAAATTCTAGGTGTCTAAATTAAATACACTATCATCCTGAATTAATTTGCATTTAATGTTCTACAGGGAATTATATATGCATTAAGTCAGTGCAGTAGCTACTTAGAGAACAAGGTGTTCTCTCATACAAGGAACAGTGCAAACTGAAGATAAATGTGTAAACCATGTGCCATTCCCTCACCTGTACTCTGAAAAAGTCAGTACAATCATGGCAGCCCTTTCTAGTGTTGCTGACTAGGTATTGTTACCATACATGGGTAGAAGAATCTTATCTGAGAAACAGATAAGTTAAGAAAGAGCAAAAATAATCAACAGTTTGAAGATGAGCAGGCTGAATTACACACTGCACACTTCAGCCTACTGAAAGTGCTTGTGCTATTTATGTGGCACTGCCTTCAGTCTCAAAACTATTGATCCATTCAGATCATGTGCATCTCATTTCAGGTATTAACACAACCTATCTCATGTTGCATCTGGAATGTGGACTTCCTTCTGTGCCTAATCAAGGCTGGGAGGCCTGGGTTCCCAAGAAAAGAAAGCTGCTTCCAGGTTTTATTGTGTTTGCTGAACCAATTGGATTAAGAGAAATCATTAACACCTCAGCACAATGACTTTTGGAGTCTGCTGTTGTTAAGAAAAAGCACAACTAAGGCCAGTGCTGCAAGTCCAAAATCAACAGAAGCCAGTGAGAGCCCTTTCATACTCTGATTCAAAACTGCTGTGTGTCAAAATCTGCAATGTGCAATGGGGACATCCCCGCTCTTGTATAGAAATGAGACTTTGCTGAAGCAATAACTCTCTCTTCACACAGCCTTGTTACCTTTTATTTATTTAACTTCCATTGCTGTCTCATGCTGGCCATTTAATCCCACAGTATCAGCCCCAGCACTAGCTGCTCTCATATTCAGGAATACTGACACTGGCAGGACAGTGGAATCTATGGGATGACCTTGAATTCAAACACAGAGCAGGTAAATGATGCCACAAGACCTGGGGCAGCAAGGGAAGGACTCAATTGTCTCTGTGCCAGTTCCTCATCCCTACTGAAAGCCCATGTTTGATTGTGTCAGGCCAAAAGGGCAGCAACTCAAGCCAATGCTCCACAGACTTAAAACTAAGAACCACCTATCTTGAGCCCAGGAGCCATTATGTCATTGAAAGGAGCACTTCTCCTCATGAGTGCAACACACGTTATTTTGTCACATCATTTGTAAATCTCGAGTAATGCTGCAAGATTTTTATCTCCAACCTTTTTTTTCATGTTGGGTTTTCGACAAGGTAAATGAAAATCCATCTTGCTTGGCTGAGTTACAGAGTGTAACTTCAAGGGCATTCTTTCATTTCCAACCTTCTGTTGCTTTTGACATAAATCTTGGGAGCTTGGACTACTTAGAAAGCAGCAGGACACCCCAGTCAACATTTCCTATTCTTTCCTTTCAAAATATTCTTGTTTTCATTATAAGGTACTCTCAGAAAAGGGAAGGTTTTATTAATTATTTTTTTTTGTGAAATGCTACAAATATGAGGAGATCAAGAGCAAAACCCATGTCAGACAAAATTGTAGCTGCTAAAAGTGATCCATTGAGTTGTGCTATGTTTTGCACGTGTGTATTTAACCTCCTTGTTGCTACAGGAGTTTTTGTTACTCTTTCTTCCCTCTCTTCCAAGAGCTGATGGAGTTTTAAGATTCCAAGGCTAAGATATTTTAAACTTCAGTATTAACTGTATGTTTCCTTTGGGATATCCTAGGTAAACTGAATGATGATTTTCTTGGCATGCTTTGCTAAAATTTTATTGGTATCAACATTTTCTCTGTCTCAGGTCACATGGCAGCAAAGTTCTTCCTGAAAGTTCAACAAAACTCACACTAAGAAAAAGGCACTGTCCCCTCATTTTAAACCATTACAAATTAGGCTCTAGGCAGTAGGAAATTATGGGAATTATTCCAGTGTGTTAATCTATATACAAGAATCAAACTTGGGAATATATGGATCAGGATCCTGGCAATCATAGTGTTAGAAACAAACAAAATATAGAAGAAACTATAAAAAAAGAAAATAAATACTATTTCGAGAAATAAATATTTCTAAATAAATATTTGTATCACACAGAGATAAGCTTCAGTGTGTGAATTTATACAGACATAAGACAAAACTGAAAAGTATCAAAGTGAAAACCCTTCAGAGAGGATATGACAGAGAGATCTGACATGTCCCTCATTCATGATGTTCCCAGGCTGCTAATGCAGCTGTAATACCAGACTACAAAAGGCAATTTTGAACACAGTGTTTATTTTGGGCAGATGCATTTACACAGAAATGTTGGAAAACGTGTCCATGAATTTCTGTCTTGTTCTGAGAAGACCCACCTACCTTCCAGTGAGATGTTCTACAGGTTCTCACAGTTGCTGTCACTGATCTCTGCAGGCCCTCTGTGATTTCTGTAGCCAATCCCTGGGTTGCTGTGTTTGGTGGGTTTTGTGGTACCACATGTTCTCATGTCAGGCCTCAAATTAAAGGCATAACTACAAGAACCTATGTGCATGTGGCATGTGGAGCTCAGAAACGGAAAGATGGAAACCCAACCACTTCTTCTGTTGGGAGATGTGTGTGGGAGGCAAGATGGGGAGATGAATTTAGACATAAATCTGTTCTCAGTTAGGTGGGAATTCTCATATCTTTTATCTTTCAGTAAGAACATTTCACAGCGTGATATTATTTAAGAGTAATTAGAAAATTTTAAAAAACAACAAAAACAAAAAACAAAAACCACTAACCCACTCAAACCTAATCAAACCATCTTAGAACTAAAATGCAGGTAATTAATGGCAATTCATTTGACTATGTAAACTATGCCGCTTGGAAAAGATTTTGAGTTTTGAGGCTGGACTAAAAATACTTTACACACAACTCTCCGTATAATCAGTTTTCAGCTGGGATCTGAGTGAATAACTGATCTGTTCCAGCTTAACTTGCCATCTGCTCAGCTGTGCCAGTGCTGTCTGCCTTAACATCCTGCTCTGCTGTTTCTCTAAAAACATCACCATTCACTACACACTGTTAGGTCCTTTCAGAAGGCTCAGTCTTCCAAAGATGCCTTCAGTTAGCCTAGTAAAGACTCTGCTTAGAGATTATGTAGTCTTTCACTGGGAAGGAGAATTTTTGGAGACCAGACAAGTATGCCTGTTGGAAATTAATTTACAGCCACTGATGGAGGAAGTGCAAAGGTGTAAATTTGTGACAGGGAAAGGGAAATTCAATATATTTAATTTTATTTAGTATAAAGATATGTGTCATATGTGTTTCTCACTCCTGTGGTCAATGTCTTGGTGGGGAAAGACTTATTGAGTGTTCTTTGGGAAAGGAACTTCTTAGGACCTTTCTTATGTATTGGAAAAATATCTAACAAGTTTCTGTTAGAACAGCAATGACATCACAATAGAGAAAAATTCTTCATGGGAATTTTCTGGAAAGATGCTTGAAGGACTTTATAGAAAGAGCTAATAAAGAAATCTTCATAGTCTATGTGCACAATTTATCGTGTTGAGAATGTAATCTCATGTGTAAGACAGCCTTGGATGAGAAAAAACACCTCAACAACACTAGTCATCAAGAACTCTCACTGCCCAGCACTAGACTCTTCCATAATGCAAATTGTTCTAGGTTTATTTCCAAGTGTCAAAGCCCTGTGCAGAACTGGATGCTTATGTCTAGATAGCCTCTCACATCAGGACATCTCTCATCCATGCCCACGAGCACTCCAAAAGTTTAGGTGTCCTTCTGTGCTCATGAATGCTCCCTGGTGCATCAACCCTTTGGAAGTTTCTGTTGGAATGGTAGTTGAGGAAATCACAAGCCTGCACTATTTATGGAGATCATCTGGTCTCGCAGTTCACTATGCAATATGGAAACAACATGTAGCTGGATATCAAAGGCCATGACAGCTGTAGAGGGCCACATCTTTTTCCAATATCACTGCTTTGAGGGGAGAAAAATGTCTCCTTTCTGAGCTCTTCTCGATCATTGATTTGACTCAGAGCCTGCAAGGAAGGTCTGCAAATCAAAAGATATCAGTGAATGGTTTGTGAGTTATTTTGTGAACAGAGTACAGATCATTAAAGCTAAGTTCCCTTCTGTTTCTAATCACTTCACCTATAATTTAATCCCTTAACAGCAAGAGAAAATACAGAACGAGTGAATGGCAGAGTCTACAGAGTGATGTTCCTGAAGAAGAAACAAAGAGCATTTGGTTGCAGTCAGGCCTGGACTAGGCTCAAGGCCTTGACTGTGTGGTTGACAAAATACAGGTAGGTCTGAGAGCAGTTAACACATTCCTTAGAGTGTAGGGAACATGGTTTAAAATGGCAGGAGCAACACGGATCTGAAGAAATCCAGTGATGTGATTTGACTCACATCAGTCCCTAATTTGCTGTTTCTACATAAGATCACTGGAAAATCCAGTAAAGTTGGCAATGAGCTTTTGTTGCCCATGGCAAAGAAGCCGCACCCTTGATGTTCATCATTCAGAGCTCCGCTGTCTTCATACTCTGAGTCCATGTGCTACAAAGGCAAGGCCAGGCAAGTTGAGGAGAAAATTAATTCAGGCCCCCAGAAGGGCCACATCCCTGCCCATGTTTCTGAGCATAGCCATTTCATGGAAAGAATAGCAGAGTGTTACTTATATATCTGGGTGTCATCATAGCTGCAAAGCATTCCCAAATTCCATGGCACTGACAAAGCAGGCCAAAATTTGTTTCAGTTTTTTACTTTTCTTCCACCCTGGCAGTTTTTTTCTCTTTAAGAAGAAAATCTGTGTAGGTTGCTGCAGAGTAGACAGACCACATGCTCCTCCTTTTGTTTGTTTATTCCTTCATGACTACGTCAAAAAGAGATGTGGAACATGTTACTTTGCAAATTCTTCCCTGAGAAAGCACTTGACTGATGCTGAAGCACAACCACTTCCTAGGCTGTTAATTCTGATTTACCAGTCCTGTGCTCTCAGTCCAGCTCTATAAGCAACAGGAGCAGCTATAAAGATAGTAGCACAAATACAGTGAAGCTGAGTGTGGCTTTAGGATGGGATCACATTCCACACACATTAGTCAGTTGACTTCTTGATAGAGGAACCCCTAGAAAAACAAAAAAATGCTATTGGTCCCCCTTTCTTGCCATAAGAAGGCTTTTGGGGAAAAGAGCTTTTTTCACATGCACCTCTGTTTTCATCACAGATGTTTGTGCCCTGGTGAATTTTCTTCAGTGCTTTCATGACCTCAATTTCAAATACAGCAGAGCAAAGTCTTCCACTTCTCTGAGACTTTCCCACTAACAGATCTCCCTGTTAAATTATTCTATGTCCCCATAGTTTCCTTTCCCTCAACTGCTCTGATTCTATGTCCTCAAACTTTGTGAAATCCTTTTAAATACCATTTTTTTATTTTATTTTTTTTTACGTCATATGTAGGGAGGAGAAGGAGCTGCATCCATACCTTGTCCCATCTTCATTCTGTGGAGAGGTTTTTTTGACATACACAAAGATCATTAATGTTGATAACATTATATTTCTGTGTGGCACTTCTTAGCCACATTTATGTGCTCCTGGCCACACACCACACGACTGCGGTGCTGAATGCATTATAAGGCACAGACAGAGATGGAAGCAGGAGGATTAAGAAAACAAATGTTAAATGGAGCTGTAGATAGATTTGACATCCCAACTATTTCTTATCCCTCAGCACACACATTTATTATTTGTACATTTCCAGCAGTGTAGAAAATGCCTTTTCCAAATTTCGTGCACTGAAGGGAGGATAGTCCCCCTGATGAGGGGGATCCCAACATAATTTGTTCTGCTCAGACCTTCAGTTCTGAAACCTCTAAGACATTATTATTTTATGTATTTATGCTTAAGTAACAAAATGTGGCACTATCTACAAGCTTCAGATTGGATATAAAGGCCATGTTACTGCCATCTAACCTAAAAATGATGAAGTCTCCAACCACTGAAGGGCCACAGTGCTAAAGGAGTCAGAAATCAGCCTCAAGATGCTGAATGAGAAACATGGATATTTCTGTTTAGAAGGGAACATTTTTGTGTTCAGACTTCCTCGGTTTCTTCAGCTTCTAGAAGTCTTGAATTTGAGAGTTCTGCAGTTTGCCTCTGCAGGTCCTTCTGCTAACCACAGAGTGTTCTGGATAGGCAATGCTAGCTTTGAAGCTGGCAAAAGTCTGGAAACTTTGTATAAAACAGAGCAGCTTCAAGAGGGATTTATATACAGTCAACTGCGGCCCTTTTCCTGACAGCAGAATAGAACTAATTACCATTAGTCACACTTGCAGAACAATTAATACATTTTTCCTTTGCTAAACAAATGCAATTTGCAAGACCAAACCATACAAAAGGGTGGAGGGGTTTTAACACATGCCAGTTGGATTTGGTTTCTGTGTCTCCAGATGGCAGCGAGTACAGAACAAGGCCACATTTCTCGGTGTGAACAAGAATCTCCATCTGCAGCCTCTGTGTTCCACAAAGCCTGTGACTCATCCGACTGCTTTGTACTGGCTGTGCTACTGCTGGGTTTGTGTAACCATGTCCTCCCAGGACTGGGCTCCCAAGTGTCTCTGTAGGCCCAGATCTGCACATGGTTAAGTCAGAAGAAGGCAGATCTAAGCCCATCAAGGATGTTTACCAGCCACAGAATTCAGGATTCAATTTCTGTCCCTGAAAGCCCATCTGTCCCAGAAGTTCTGGGAATGATGCCCAGGACAACTGACTGACCTGCCTGCCCATGTGTTTTATACTCAGATTGCAGAACACTTCCCAAAGTTTTGAAACTGTTCACATTCCCAGAAATGTGAATGAAGACAGGTCATGCCATCTTTACAGACTGAGCACAGATGCCTTTCTCCTCTCTTCTCCTCAGCAAACTCTACCAGCCCCTCCATTTCTGTGGAGCTCATTACACAAAGATGTCCCCACACTTTGTGTGACCTGTCCCCTCTGAAGGAGAGGTTTGCCTGCAAGAGAGAGTAGTTTCATACCAATAGAACCACCAGACATGGCAGTGATGTAACTAACAGTCCTTCTAATGCACTTCCCAACACCTCTCTAACAAAAAGTTCTGAAATGCATCATAACCATGGACTTAGGTGAGTGCAAGTCTCTATCCAGCTGTCCCCTTTGTATGCTGGTGAACTCTCCTAAAGCCATACAGACAAATGAATCAAACATCATCTGGTCTTCCAATCTTCAGTCATCCCTTCTCTTAATATACAGATTTTCATTCCTCAGTGAAAAATAATAATATTTTTATTATTCTGTGCTGCTATAGCTTGAAGGATCTATAGATGTGTCTGAAATCCACAGGAATACCTCAGGATGAAATAACATTTTTATTATCTAACATCTATAATGGGCAAAGGTAGAACAAGTGAATGAGACAGAAGAGTCTGAACCTCTGTCTTTTAGCACTAGACTGTGGACCTTGTTACCTCCACAGTAAATTGGAATTTCCCCATGTCAGAGACATATCAATGAAGAAGGTTTAGGTTTCTCTGTTCATGGGACATAGAAATGGGATAAACCTGATAGATGCACATTTTTATGTTTGTAATATAGAAATATGATCAGCTATCATGGAGAAGAGCGGGCCTAGAAACTATGTGAGGGCTGTTTAATTCCCAGCTGACCAAGTGCCAGCCAAATACCATGACCAAAGGCGTGGACATTTAGGTGTGGCTGTTGTCCCCACTGCCTGCTCACTAGCTGGTTCAGAATAGAAATTCCTACTAATTCCCAAACAAAGAAAGGCCAAAGCTACTTCTGGGTGCTATGGGGAGCCTGCCAGCACACATCATGTGGCTTCAGGGTTCAGATGGTGGGGGCTTTGCTCTTCTCACCACTACAGAGGAGCACAGTTCCTGTGGGAATTCATGCCTTGGTCGGTTTTACAAGCTCTGAATGCATAAGACTGAATTTATAGAGTTTTCTTTCAGCTGTTTTTTCAGTATAGTGGCTCCCTCTGTGCCTCTTGCAGGCAGGCAAGCAGCTAGAACATTAGGAAGTACTGTATTTATTGGGTCCTGCAGTCATCAAGAAGGTGGGAGGCAGAAAAAAGTATCCTCTCAGGAGAGATACAGATTAGACTTTGAGTCAGTTCTACAGCCAACTGTTTTAAAAACCCCAGAAGAGGTTTAACTATTTAAAAATGATTTAGCTGATGAAACTGCTCCATATGAATTATTTGGTGGAATTAAGGAGATGAGAATGATGAGGAAGGAGTGAGGAGCTTTATCAACTCAGCACTAAATGTTAATTTAAAAAAGGGAGGGCAGGCAAGACAGCTCATAGATGCCTGTGATTTCCAAGCGATCCGTGAATGTTTATTGGGACGTCATGTCTCTGACCCCAGAATGGGATGGGAGCCAATCTGTATAAAAGATACTCTTATATTCCTGGCATAGTTTTGTGGTGAGCAGAATCTGCTGTATGTATATTTTATGTTTCAGGTTGCAGGGCCCTGTGTGGGAGTTTTATATAATGTCTTTCAATATTTGTTTGGTTAAACTTTACAATTATGATCCTTAGAGAAAATGATTCTCAGATGCTGGATTGTGCCTGTGTAATTTGACTGAGATTATGCACACAGACAGAGACAATCTCTTACTCGTACACAGCAGCATCTCTATCATGTGTGCTCCTCTAGCCCTTCACTTCTATATATCTCTGATAATATATTTATCCTCTCAGCCACCATATGGGGAAACCAGGCTCAGACTTCCTTGCCTCTTTGTCTTCTCTGGAAGGGTCCCCATCTACAAGTCTGATTTGTACTTGGTATTGCTTCATTCCAAACAACTCTAGAGCATTTGAAAGGACACATGAAAGGTGTCTACAGTTTAAGAAAAAAATGTTCAGACTGGAAAGATTAATGTAGGAGAGGGACTGTGTTGGCTGACAGGGCAAGGACTAAGAAAACACAGTCACAGGTGGAAGAATAATTTAGCTAAATACCAGCTCTGCTGTACCTTACTGCAGTAGGAAGAGGGATGTTCTCCAACATGAAGAAGATCCTTTGCTTCTTAATGATTCCAGACCACAGAAACTGGAACAATTTTCTAGTAGAGGGACAGTCAAACAGATCCAAGAGTTCTCCACCTGAAATGCAGAGACACCTAGGAGATTCCAAACATTATCCCAGAATTTTTGTCTGCATCTTGTTTTCTGCAGTTCTAAGCCGGTATCATCACTACTGTGTTCATTGAGAAAAGCCTATAGTGTTGTGTCTAACCCCAGTTGTGTCTGTCCTCCATATGGAGCTCCTCAATTTCTGAGCTCTTCAATGATTATTAAAAAGAGGTTAAATTAGAAAAAGTCTACTCTTCTACTTCTTTATCCCACATCTAAATATCACTAGAAGAAGATTGCTGTATCATTTTGGGTGCATGAACAATAAAACTGGTCAGGGTTGAGAGATTAAGCTGTCTGTGGGTTGGGTTTGTTTGGTGGTGGTTGAACCAGTTCAGACACACAATGAGATAAATGTGTGCCATACAGGCCACAAAATCTCGAGTGGCTTGGGACAGGCCAGGGCAGGCAAGCATGTGGGTCTAGTCACACAGCGAGAACAATCATGTCTTTACCGTTCCCGTGTAATGGAAGCAGCCAAAGATCTGTCAGCACAGTAATTCTCATTAAACCCCAGCATTTGCCAGTGGTGAGTGGAACCTGGCACTTCCCAGGCAGAAGTATGTGCTGCACACACACTCTCTCTCTGAGGTTTCTGGGAAGCATCAAGCTGTACAGCCACTCCATGCAGGCTCTTAACACCAACATCTTTGATTTGCACATGGCTTACTGCTCACTGAAGAACCCTCTGTTCAGTGTGGGCACAGTTAGTCCAGAGCTTCCAGGAAGCATGGAGATGTGGGCTCCAGAAAGAGTTGGGATTTTCAGGTGCAGTGGAGGTATGATCAGTTTATTTCCTCTGAAAAATACTCAGTAGCTCTCTTCTCTTCCTATTGGGTAAGGAAATCCTAGAAAAATATCAAAAATCCTCAGATTCTACCAAAAATTATATCCAAATAAAAAACAAGCATATTTCTGTGTAAAGACAGATGTGAAGTACCTCAAGCCATTGCACATATGTTAGATACAGTCACAAGAAAAGTTAGACTCTCATCATTACAATTTGTGTTGTGTTTCATCTTGCATTCCTGTGTGGGCAGGAGGGAGAAGGAGAAATTAAATGTCCTGAAGTTGAATTTAGGTCATCAGGAGTCTTCAGGGTTAACGGGAACTGTTATTGCCGAGATGCCAGGGAAAACTATTTCAGAACTATCAGCTCTGCCAAAAAGAGCAAAATGAATCAAACATTTGAGTTCCTGTGTAGGAAGTTAAAATAATTATTCTGTTATTTATAAAAAGGTCTAATTTCAGCCAAACTGTCTGAAAAAAAAGCATTCAAATTTTATGCGTTTGTGGCTGTAGGAGGATTTGACTTGGATGGTTTAAATGAGTCCCTGTGTGTGTGTGTGTAAATGTCACAACATGCCAAATAAGCAAGGGTCTGATGAGTCTGAATACAGCTGCATTTGAACTTTGGGGAAATTCAGATTCATGGCCTGCTTGTATTTTGACATAAACTGAGCCAAAGCCTTAACCCAAACACACCCAGGACTGTGAAAAGTTCATTCCTGTATCCAGTCTCTGGTTCCATGTCTGTTGCTGCCCTAAGCAAGCATGAAGTGGGCTGCATAGGCCTTTTGTATGTCACAGATGAACCAATATATTTCCTGCTTCGGTTTGGAAATGCATCTTGTTGCAGCTTCATAATGAGCTGTCTCTACAACAAATGACAAAAGCCAAATTTTAAAAGTTTATTTTCCATCCTAAACTTGGTATTTCCTGAGAAAACAAACTCTTTGTGAATATTTAAATCTGCGTGGTGACCTACGTTTCTCCAGTGCCAATGCTTTGTGTGCTATGAGAGAAAACAAGAGCTGATTCCCAATGTCCTCTTTTCCTTCCCACGCCACTGGAAGCCGAGCGTTGTGCTGAGGCAGCACACTTGGACCTCTGAGGCGCTGAGGGAGATCCTCCTCTGGAGAGGACCATCAGGAAGCTGAAGCTTCAGCTGTCTGCTGAGCTGTTGTGACATCCCAATGCTTCGCTGTGTCTCTGCTGGCTCAAGTCCCCTGCTCAGTTTTTCTTGGAGGAGTCCCCCTGTGGAAGCAGTGTTTTTGCAGGCAGAACACCACCAGCAGTTGCCAGCAGTGGGCTCTCACCTTTTACCAGAGTGTGCTATAAAATAATGATTTCCCCGCTAGCTGCAGAACAGTCATACAGAGTAATAGAAAAATCACATTACAGCTATCAAATTCTGCAGAATGGTTCAATAAACATAGGTGACAACCCAATTCTTTGCTACTTCTGTGGAGAGATCTAAAATAACATATGTAGGTCCTCTGGGCATCATCCTCATTCTTTTAGATGAAACTTTGCCACAAAGGCATTAAAAAATAACTGTGTGAGTTGCTGTTTTCTCAGTTTTGGAAGATCACTGGGAACTGGTCCAAGACTGGATCTTACTTAAGGGAAGATTTCTCCAAAGGGAAGTTCCACATGAGATGAGTTCCCTAGGGATGGAAGAACTCTGGCTGTTGGCTGCTTCTTTTAGGAGATGTATCTGGACTGGCCAGAGTGAGCTGTAAATGAGACATGATCAGAGCTGGCTTTACAAGGCCTATTTTCCCAGCTGGATCAACCTCCAAGGCTTCACAGTTCAGTGTGAATTCACCTCCTGGAAAACCAGGACTGCCTTGACAATCTGCTCCAGTCCTGCTTGTACTGATCTTTTGGTTGTTATGGGTGAACCTTTACAGTGTGTTTAATGACTTTATGGGAATCTGGGAAAACATCCAATCATTCATAGTTGAAATATTGCACTTTGGACTTGGTACCAATACAAGCAACCTTGTACTTTATAAAACTGACTGGGAGCTGGTTTCCCACCCCTTTTGCTCTTCCAAGAGCTACAGCCACCACAATAAAGTAGCAGTAGAATTTATGATCATTTACAGTAAGTGGAAACAAGGCGCTTCTGGTATTCCATCCCTGGTGCTATTCTCCTTAAAGCATCAAGACTCCTAAGAAATGCTTCATACACAGTCACAATCAAGTATCTATAAGGCCTTTCAAGCTGCTTTGACTTGTCCCAAAATGAACAAAAATGTCTTTGCAGTTACAAAATAACACACACATTAACTCGGATCAAGTCACCCACAAAAGCAGCACCCCTGACTCAAGGCTTATAAAAGATTCTCAATTATTTTTTTTACTTCTTTGCCATCAGCATGTTTTATAAAAATCCCTTCCCATGGTAATACTCTTTTGTACATACGATGTAGATTCTGAAAAATGCAGAAGCAACTTTAAATCAGCCTGGACAGACATGAAGGCAAGGGGTCTTTCATTTCAGAAAAAGCTAAGAAAGGAAGACTTTCCCAGCTTGAGTGATGGCTCTGCAATTCGAGTTAAGACAAACACAGATCCCTGCTCATCACTCCAATGAGTGGACTGTTTTTAAAAAGAGGAGATTCTATGTCTGTCAACCTGCCCAGAAATCCTTTAGCTGGCAAAAGGAATCTGAAACCAAGATTGTCAAAAGCAAAAAATGAGTATTTTGCAAAGGTTTTTGGGGTGTTAGGGCTGGGGAGAGGAAGCAAATTTCTAGAAGACGTATCTGTGGAAAAAGATTGGCCATTGACTTGTAACAAGATCTAAATCTGCTGCTGTCAAGCATAAACACATGTAATCCCAGGGCTGTGGATTGCTGGATGGAGAGTGGCCAGATGAAGGAGGTGTTGCCCACAGTCTCACTGTGCATAAAAATGGATTGGGAATGTAATATGGATGAATGGGAACTATGTGGGGGACACAAACTCCCCTGCTGTAGCTCCTGTCCTTTCTGGTATTGCAGTTCAGGAGCTTCTATCATAAGGACTCAGCATTCCAGAAAATGTTTGAATTGGTGTGTGAGTAGAAGACCAGTGAAAGGGCCATGACCCCAGAAAGTATCCTTTGGAAAGCACCCTAGCATGAGCCTGACTGGTCCCACAGTTCCAGAAGCAATGGTCATTATTAATTATCCATAAATGTGGAAACTCATGCACTAAGCAAAGCAAATCTCCAGGTCACAAGGGATCAAGGGCAGTGTTGGAGCTGAAATGCAGGCTCCCAACATAAAGAATATAATTCAATGTTTCCCAAATTTCTCTGTAATTCTAGGTGTAGGGAGATAAGAGAAATGGGTGAAAACAGAAAGGCCTCTTGAAAGTTCCTTTAGAAAATCATAGTCTCAGATCCTCAGAAACAAGTGTCTGCTTGAATACACCTAAAGGCCATAACTAGTAACTTATGAAAATATTCTTTGAAAAGGAAGGCATAATATCTGATGCAACAGACATTGCATGTTTGCTTACATCTGCCCTATAGTTTAAACAGTGCTTGATATAGCACATACACGGTAGGAAATACCTATAATAGATAAAGCAGCAATGGAACAGTGAGTTTGAAAAGACTCTGAGCAACTCTAAATTGCTCCTTGGCCTCAGGATTTTTATTGGTTTCACCACTCAAAGGATAAAAAGGAACCCATCATGAAGTTCTACAAAAGCTGCTGTCCAAACTCTTGTTGAATGCACATACTCAGGGAAGGGGGGAAGGTAGAAGACCTTTGCCTTCTTTTGAAGGAGGCTCAATTTTCAAAACTCGAGTAAAACTTAAATTATGCTGTCTCTCCATAACTACGAATTGAACCAACCACGCAAGCTGATTTCCTCCCTCTGTATTGATGCATTTTGAAGTCTGCTCTGCCAGTTCTGATATCATTCTTTGAAAATTGTTGTTATTATCTTCAGAGTTAAATAACCTGAAAGTGAAACAGAGTGGCCCAAATTGACTGATCTTATTTTTCTTTTTTTTTCACCAAATGGCCCAAACCACTAGGATTTGGTCTGACAAAATCCAATTCTCTCCTTCCCAGTCCTAATTTCTCCTTGCAACCACAAGGGAGAAAAAAAGTCATTTTTTTTTTGTGCAGGTCTGGCTCACCTGCAAGTGACTTCATCTTTCTGTGGCTGATTTGAAAGCAACAAATTTAGTCCAGAAATGCTGTTGTTTCATGGCCCTCCACAGTACACAGAGATAGTTTTTGCTAACAAGTCCCTCTGCAAAAGCAAACAAAATGACAAAAACCTGTTCTGACTACTGTATAGATACAAAGGAACATGTAAAGTTTTCTTGGCAAAACTAACCCATGGCTTCCACATAGTGAAAACAAGAGTCATGACAACACATAAGAGGGCAGGAAACCTGAAATAAAAATCTTAGACTTCTTGACATGATTTTTTGCTTTAAGAAGCATTTACTAAGAAAGCATGGTAATAATTATACATTTGCACTTTATTCTTCATTTAAACACACTAAAAAAAAACCTAACATCAGAAAAAAAAAAAAATTACCATCACATTAAATTACCACCAGCGGAATTTTACAATGGCCTGGAGAGAGCAATCCCTTGACTTTAAGGGCTATAGGGTAAATGAAGGGTTGTTACACTTCCTGCCTCTGGAATGGAGCCTTCAGATTGGTCAAGCTTCTTTTTGGAAATTGAGGGCCCTTGTAAAATTTCTCTCAAAACACTTCATCAACCTCTGTCAGAGCTGTTTGCAGCGAATCCTGCAGGTAGAAACACTCACAATCTTTAACCCTGAAGCAGAAGTTGCTACTTTTTGAGGTAAAGCAACAAAAGTTACTTGTAGCTTCTCCCCAGAAGGAGACTTCTGACTTTTCATCCTTTTCCTTTTCCTGAACAAAAAATCTGCTTAGTGAAATATTAATAAATGGTGTGAAAGAAAGAGCTATGTGAACTGTTCTATAAATTGCATATCCCACCACATTGCTTTCAAAAATCACATTTTCGAGTATTTGAAGACATGCTGAAGGCATAACTCTCTTTCTCTGGAATGAAAATGTCAGGACACAGCAGAAGAGGCTCAGAAGAGCCTGGATATGACAGCTTGGATTTCTTTCTCCCTCTCAATTCTGAACAAACATAGCCAGTATTTTCAGCAGGGTTAAGTTTGCAGAGGCCAGGCTAGGCTGTGAGCAGACCTAAATTTTCATTCATCTATAGATAAAAAAAAAAAAAAAGGCATTGTATCCTGAAGCTTTCAAAGTGAAAAAGCACTTCAGGGTTGGACTTTGCACAGCCACATGCTTCTAACTCATTTTAAGGGAAAAAAAAGCAGGATTCACATAGTGGTTTTCACTGCAAATACCATCCTATAAGTACAGCAAGTCTTCACTCTCTGAGCTCTCTGTACACACCTCAGTGAGTTACTGGAGCTGAAAACCTCTCTAAAGGACTCTTCTCTCACTTAAGCAATTCATTTTGTAAAGGTGTGGAACCATCTGCTTTTATTCCTTGGGGAGCTATTGAATTCATTGTCATGGTGAAGATTCCTACAAGACTCCTTTGAGTACAAAAGAAGAGAAAAGACAAGAGAGAAGAGGCTAAAATTAAAGTGGACACATTTCCTGAATTACTACAACTTTTAATCTCCCCTGGTAGCTCCTGTCTCCCCAAATCCAAAACAATCCGGTGTCACCCAGCATATTCCTCATGACAAGATCTAATGATCTCTGGAATATTGTCTTCCCCCATCAGTTTCAGGAGAAGAGAGTCTCAAGGGACAATCAAGGAGAAGACAATCCTCCTGTGAAGAGGAGTGTAGAGAGGAGTACAAATGAGTGGCCAGTCCCCGAGTTCCTAGCTTGGATCTTCAGTACAGCTGGCATAAGAACTGCTTCAATACCTTGGATCACTACAGCTCCCTAAGAACTGTCTCTAAGACACATTATACAACAGGAATCTCCTGAAAAATCACCACACATTCTTAACTAAAAGATTAAAGTTCAAAGGGTATTTTTGTGTCTTTCATCCTCATGCATTCAATTCTAGACACCTCTAAAGAAGGCCAAAGACTGAGATTAGCCCTAAATTCCCCTTCCTTGAGGACTCTAAGCTCTTGGTCATAGATATCCAGGTGCAAGAATCCAAAGCCTCTGCACAGCCATAAAGATGATGCCCCCAAGATCCCATGAGCCATACCAGGGTGTGCAATATCCTCAGCTCCCTTCTACCCTTAGCTCTGTTCATCAGATATGTTTCAGTGAATAAGATACACCAGGGAAGCATCCAAGATAGAAAATAATCTGTCTCCATACTGCTGTAGGTCTGTGTATGTTACTGTCCAGCTCCATCTGTGTCTTTTACCTGTCAGAGCAGCAACCTGGTTGTGATCAAATCCTGCTTCAGACTTACTGTGAGGCTCTCTGTCTCACCACCCTACAAAGCCCACAGTGACTCTTGAGGGGGTTAAATGGATCCCTCCTTCCTTTTCCCATACAGTCAACATCTCACTGTGCTCACAGGGAATTTTTCTCCATCCAGTCTGAAAGTGTGATCTCCCTTTCTCTTCACCCCATGGATCATTTCCAACGAAGGCTTTGGACAAGTAGCAAGTGAAAGTATTTGCACAACTGCTGCCCATGTTTAGGATCCCAGTTAGTTTCTTGGATTCTGACTTCTTAGCCCTTCAAAATGCCAGGGACTTACCCCACTCTCTCAGGCACTGGTTGGGATGGAAAGAGTATTAGGTCTGATAGAAAACTCTGGCTAAAACTGCCCTGAAATAAATGGGATAAAAACATTTCCAGCTCCCTCACCTGGCTGAAGGACACTCCAAATGACTAGTTTACTAACATGCACTTTATTCAGTTTTTGCTATTCATTTTACTGGGAGTCCAGATTCCTTTCTGCCTTCCAGTTTTGCCTTTGTTGTTGCTTTTTTAAGGAATCTGTTAGACATGAGAAACAGTATCTCTCAGCACACAAGTGTGCAGGGGTGCCAGGCCAGGGAATGACTTGTTTAGAGAAAAGGGTGAATTAGCCACAAAATGCTCTGCTGATAATTTGTTTAACTGCTCCCGTGGTCTGATGTGTGGTCAGGCTCCCAGCATCCAGGAGCTGTTAATCACCTCTCAGCGGGCTCTTGCAGAGTCCTCTGCAAGTGCAGCCCTTGTCGTGTGAGGCTCTGTCAGCAAGGAAAATGAAAAGAGCAATATTCAAAAAGCTTTCAAGAGAGAGAGAGCAGACCTGTGGCTGAATCTCATCTGTGGTGTATCTCATCTGGGAGTGGATTTAATTTGCTAATAGAAACCCCAATTCTTATGGTGGTACAGGACATACAATTAACATTATTTTGCAGCTGGAGTCTTAATGATTCCATACAGCTTGTCTTTCCTAATCTGTTACTCCATCCCAGTCCTTACAACATCTGACTACATGGGCCAGTATCAACACTGGACACAGAGAAGTCCTGTCCATACAGGACATACTATTCTTATATCTCACTAAATCAGAGCAGAAGAGACAGCACTATCCTGGGAGAATCCTTTCAGTGCAATCTGAGCTCCTATGTACCTGAGAAAACATCTGTCTCCTGAGAGGAGTGCAAGTTCCCCAGCTGCAAAAAAACCTCGAGGTCACATTTAATTAGAGATATCAGAGAGCACAGTGTCAGTACAGAGTCCCAGGTTAGAGGAGTCCCACATGGTCCCTCAGACCATGAATGCCCTGAAGAACAGGGCACACTTTCCTGAGGCTCAAACAGTCCTTATAAATGAGCCACAGCTGAGTCCTTTTCTCTGCCCTTAACACTGGAAAACTCAGGGCCAAGCCTGCAAATCAGAGAGAGAAAAAAGCAGTGCTGGCCATAAGAAGTAAGAGCACAAAGGGGATTTTAGCATCAGATCTTTGCAAGAGGTGTTTTATCCTTTTACCCTTTTCCTGAAGAAAACATGAAAGCTCAAATTAAATGCATATTTCCAAGAAAAATGCTATATGATTAAGTGGTATGTTTTGATCACTAGTGGTGGATATTTCATCATCCAGGAAATTACTGTTGAGGGTCACTGTACACTAATTAAGCTTTATTTGCTCCAAATCACCTCATCACATCCCCCAGCATGTGCTCTGCCTTTTCTCTGGCTCTGTATGTCAGTTCTGGGCACACACACAGACACAGAACTGCAGGAATGACATCCCATGTGCTGGACAGAGCTCTGCTCCTGCACACACTGGCTGGAATATGCTGTTCCTCACTGGCACCAGAGCACCACCTCACCTCTGTCCCAGCAAGAAATGCCTGGCTCTGCTGATTTCCAAGGCGGCCTTTTAGGGCTGTGAGTTACCAGATGATGTCTGCACATTTTTGAGAGCCCCTGGGAATCCACAGGTTGATTTTGATGGGCTTTAGGCTGGGCTGTTACGCTCCACAGCCAGCTAATGCAGACCAGCGATTCCAGCAGGGAATGCTCCAGCACAGGGGCTGTGTTAGTGGGGAGATTGAATCAAAGTGACAAGGAATAGATAGATGGGGAGTGACTTTGGGGGTAATTAGATACAGCAGTGATGTGGGATTCAGACTGGTGCTCATTGTGCCCCTCTGCATGAGGAAATCCTGTTTGCTTTCCACCTGGATTCAGGGGTATCCAGGTTCTGGAGCTGGCAGGGCTGAGTGAATATTTATCCAGGCTAGACACCAGCTCAGATACGCTGATTGCTTACTCTGCTCTGGATACTCTGGACTTAATTTTCAGAACAGCCAATAAGCAGAGTCATGGGAACCAGATCCAGTCCTGCTCTGCTGGATTTCAAACCCATGAGAGACTTACGAGCCTTTTGGTTGACCTGCAGCAAAACTGAGTCCATAAACCTCGCCCGGAGTTTCCTGCAAGTGGGCCAGGAAGATGTGGGGAATGAGGCTGGGCCTTCAGAGGGGGTTGGCTGGCTTTCTGCTGCACTTCCTGCCAGGTACAACTACAGCACCTCTCAGGCTTCAGATGTTTTGCACCACGGTGCACATATAATATCATCTGGCCTTGCCTTCCCGTGCTGTATCTCAGTTAAACCCAAATATTTATGCCTATTCAGCACTCAGTTTATCCTAAATGGAAAGGACTGCTGCCAGCATGTAAAAGATATATGTAACATAACATGGATCTGCCAAACCTGGACACTGGCAAAGCTTTCTGACACTGCAGGGCAGGGCATATGCCTACAAGCAGGATTTCTGTTTCCTTGCTGCCTAGGGACTCATCTCTATCTTAGAGAGTTTACTTGTGGGAAGGAAAAAAGTGGCCCATAAACATAAAATGTAACAAAAGAAAATGCCAAACTAAATCTGACAGGCTTTTCTCATACCACTTCATTTTGTGGAAAACCAGCATCTGTCCACTTAAATTAGACTAAAATAGTGAGATGTTTCCTAATGAACTGGCAAATACAGATGCCAAAGGGGTGAGAGCTGAAATCTGGAGAGGATATTAGCTTTTTCCCCCGATCCGAATATGATCTTTATATTATTATTTTTGCTTCTTCTTTCCATTTAATTTGGCAATAGACTTACAGAAGAAGTACGTTTTTTTGTGTTCTCCTTTCTGTGAACTCAGACTGAACACAGCCAAAATTAACTTCTCCCTGGGAGGTGAAGATAGAAGAAAAGGAAACTAATCTTCATTTCCTACCTCCATCTCCCTGACATTGTATCCTTTATTTACAAGACCCGTGCATCATCTGCATATAAGAAAGAAAGAAAATAATGTCTCAAATT
The DNA here is from genome assembly GCF_030490865.1 of Poecile atricapillus. Lineage (NCBI taxonomy): Eukaryota > Metazoa > Chordata > Aves > Passeriformes > Paridae > Poecile > Poecile atricapillus. The sequence goes on along the minus strand of NC_081255.1, from coordinate 26,564,902 downwards.
GGAATCTGGAAATATTTATTCACTTTATAATGGCATTGCCATAAGAAGTTTGATTTTTTTTCATCTACTCCAGATTGCACTACATAGGAATAGTAACCTCCTTAGCCCACCACTGAATTCTGTGATTCATCAATGAAACAAAAGCTTTTAGGAGGGTTCAAAGTATTTCCTTTCTTTTCTGACAATACATGCTGGAAAAATACACAAAATAAACAAGGAAAAAAAGGAGTTGTTTCTGAGGAGAGGCCAAAGAGGGGAGGAAGAAGTTTGCTGGTCAAAGTAAAGAGCCTGATTAAAAAAAAAAAAGTATAATAAATAGGTTTTGATGAGTTTTAGACACACACTTTAGAAAGTGTATGTCTTTAGAAAGCAAAACAAACACTTAACTAGCATTTAGTTAAAATACTAACAGATATCTCTCTTGCACTTAGGACCCCAGTAGGGAGAGATAGGAAATTTTGTAGATTCTGCTGGGAAATACTTTGGCTTCCAAAGTGTAGCACTTGTGATTTTATAATGCAACTTGTCCTCTAGGTTATCTTTCAGATGTAGACAATAGAAGTCCATCATATTTTTGTTTATGCTGCAGTCAGATATAAAAGTTGTAAACATGAGTTGATCACAAACCTTGTCTAAAGCGCGTGTGCACTTCCATGGCACTGTTTATCCTCAGTGTTTGGGGAGCTGAGATAACAGGCTGGTGTGTCAAACACGTGACATGTGTTATCTGGACACCATGAACACTTTTGTGGCAGGGACATGTTGACACAGCACTTCTGAGGAGATGTAGACAACATGATGGCTCCACTTATGCTAAGGAACAAGATGAGTGGTCTTATGTTAATGTGTGTGTCCCCTGCCATGCCTAACTCTGTCATCTTGGGCTCGCAGTGAGGAATGACTCAGATTAATTCAATAGCAGAAATGGTAAAAAAAATCCAGCACTTTCTTTTGGGTATGAGAAGGATTTCATTTTGTTATTGTGGGATCAGAAAGCAAAAGGTAGCCAGTTCTTTTCTACAGAAAACGTGTACCCACATGGGAAACTTGCCTTAGGGTTGTTTTTTTTTTAAGTGTTATTTTCCTTTGTTAAGAATAAAAACACAGTATTTGAGACTGATAGGCCTGAACACATTTGGAGAGAGAAAAATTAAGAAGTGTTGTTCTTAAGGTGCTTCTCAACCACTAGGACAAATCACAGCCTCACTAACCATCACATGTAAAATTATGTGATGCCTGTATCAGTTTTTCAGGGCTGCATCTTTGCTTGGGAGACTCTAAATCCATTCTGTTCAATCCACCAACACCCTTCAATGTACAAGGACATCAGAAAGGATAGAATTTAGCTGTGGAGCTGCATTTTTGGGGTTGCAGGGAGAAATTTAATCTCATAGTGAATAGTTCTTTATGAGCATGTCTATTCCATGACATGGAAGATGGCAGAGAAGGGCAGGGGTTGGTAGGGATCTGAACTGGAAGTTCACTGAGCCCTGTGTGAAGGCATTAGATTAGATCTGAAAGTATGACTGCCACATCTGTGGGATGGCAGGCAATGCCAGATCGCCCAGCTCCAAAGGCAGGACTGAAACAGGCTGATTTCTGCAGGTAACACTACAGAAACCAACCTGGGTCCAGCTGCCTCCCAGGTTCCCTCCCATACAAACAATTTCAGGGGAGGTGAGATTGCATGACAAATTCAATTAGAGATAAGCCTGAGGGGGGAAGAAGCTGTCAAAACAGATGATTAAAATGAATGCAGTTTACAGCCAAGGGAAGCAACCAGCATTAAGTCATGCCCACAAGCAAGGGAAAATAACATGCTAGAAACTAAGAGGTAAAATGGACTCTTTTTTTTTTCATTGTGTTCCTCCTGTTTCTCCTTTTCCTCCCCTCCCACTCTCTATAATGCTACTGCTTGGCTACACATTAAACACTTTGACAGTCACACAAAATCATCTAACATTTACATGGCAGTGAAGCACTAAAGCATAAACAGTTTATTTCTTGTGAAATTTGTAAGGAAAACAAACATTTTACAAGGCTCTGGTTTCCTCTGCCTTTTCCTCCCCTGAAGCCCCCAAAATTATTACCAGTGTAAAAGACAAGAGAGAAAACAGACCTTAAGTAAACAGAGTCATGAGAGTTATTTACTATCCCCTGGTTATATGCCAAGGAGATATCAACCAAGCAGACATTAGGAAAATATTTATCCAAGCATTAATATATTCTTTGCACATGACACATTGCACATCATTATTTAGCTGGGCTGATAACACGGAAGCTTTACTAACAGCATATTTCTTCCTGTGCTTAGAAGTCTTTAAAGCATTTTTAAGCCTTGCAGTAAATCACAGCCCAGTCTGCAGATATATTCTCTATACACATGCAGATTCTGCTTCGGCCTTTCTAATCACATGGCTGAGTGTCCATATCTGCTCGTCCCTGGAATCTGAATGTCATTTCAGTGATTGAAAAAGGAAGGGCAAAACAATCAATGTCTGCCTCATCCTAAGCTCCTTCTAAAATTCCCAGCAGCATCTGCCTCCACTGCTTAATGAGGGCACTGATAGAGTGAAGCAGATCAGAAAATACAAGAACTGAGACAAATCTGGAAAGACTCCTGAACAAATCAAGAAAGCCTTTAAAATGTCTAAAGAACTCTATTGTTTCAGGGCTGGGAGGTCGTGCGCTTTTACTGGTCATCTGTCAATATGTCTCCTCAGGAAAAGTTCTAAGAAATCTTATTTTTGGATTTATTCTCATTTTTTTGACTAAGTTTGGCAGATAAAAATGTTTAGATAGTTCCCATCTGTTCTAGGCAAGAAAATTAATCTCTCACTGTTCTGGGTGTTTCTGTGTAATAATAAGAATCCCAAAATGTGTGAATTACAGCAAACCTGATTATATTGAATGAAAATGGAACTAATGGACACAGAATTAGAAGCACAGATTTCTTAACTGCATTTAGTCAGCATTAAAGGTGTAGGATCTACTGACCAGAGGACACCATGGACTGAGCTCTGAAGGGGAGGTAGAAGAGGGTCAAGGCACGGATGTGGGTGGATTAGGTGGTGGGAATCCCTGAATTTCCTTTCATCAGACCTCACAACAATCCCACCAGGACTCTGAGCCCTTCATTGTGTCATTTTCAGTAACAAGCCTAGGGAGACAAAGTTGTAGACACCAATGTTCCATAACTCAGCACTGATCTGAAACACTTCCTGGTGATGCCATTTAGCCAAGCTTTTCTCCAACTATTAACAAAACATTAAAATATTCCAGATCTTTCTATACCTGCTTTACATGGAAAGCCGGAGCCTGGAGAACTTTAGTGACATGATGAGAGTTGGTGACACTCTCAGGAACAGAAACTGAGTCATGATTCTTGTTGTCCCATCTGAACTCCCAGGCCCTCATCAAAAAGCCTGGACAGCTTTTTTGCAGCTACAGATTTATTCAGAGATCTAGAGGGACTCATAAAGGCTAAAGCTGCATTTAAAAATGACTTCTTAGGCATGCAAAGGCATAAAGTTAAAACTTTCTGAGATAAGTTGTAACTTACAGTTCCAGCACATGCCTGCCTACTAATCCATCTTTTCAATGAAAAATGTCACAAGGAATTGCAATCATTCTCTTTAGAGCAGGAAGACCTACAGGCCACTCAGTCCACCATGCTTCCACTTAGCTGGGGATTTGCCATGCTTTCTAACAAAGGATTCACTTAATAATGTTCAAATAATGTACCCTGTTAAGAGGAGAAATAAAGAAAGGAATTGTTAACACAGTGAGATTTCCCACACATACTTAAGGGCTTGAAGCCTGGGTCCTGCGACCTCTCTGCGCTATTGGCTGATGGCACGTGCAGTCACTTGCCTCTGGGACCTGGCTTTCCAGCTCTTGATTCATAAGGGAAACTCCAAAAATCTCCAAAATCTCTAGGAGTGCTGCAGTGAGTAAATTGTTCCAATTAGGCTTATGACTGTTGGTTTGCAGTATAGCAATTGTGGAGCATTCCAGCCACAGGTTTGACAGAAAAGGAAGAGGGGGGAAAGTCTGCACATTATTTCCCAGTGAGAAACTCTAGAAGAGATAAGAACATTTCAGGAATAACTGATAAGCTACATCCTGCTGGTGTTTGTTTTTATTTATATTAATGGATTAGCTGAGCTAAATCAAGGATTCTGGGTGAGGAATGTCTCCAGATGAATGGGAAGAAGACACTCATGGGAGTGATGTTCAGAGCAGACTGAATGTAGCCTGCTGTGGCAAGAGTGAGGTTTGCTTAAGGAATTGAGGCTTCATCTCAAAATTTCATAGTTTTTTTTTTTTATTTTTTTAAGCATGGATAGGATTATTATCTTCAAGCTTTTATTTTTTGGTAAAGTTTCCTCAGCACCTCCCACAAGCCCATAACTTCTGTTTAACACCTTTGTAAACAGTCTGAATTGACATATTACAAATGACAAGGACTACACCTTCTCCCAGAAAATGCATTCCACTTCAATCCAACATCAATAGACCAGCAAGATTTGTAACTTAAACTTGAATTACAGGCGGCAATAAATATATTCCAGCATGGCTTCTCTGGTTTGTTTAGAAAGCCCACTCCCATATGCCTTGCTAGTATCTTTCCCATGCTTAAGCTGGCACTAGTTTATTCTGACTCCTACTTACCTCTGGGATATCCATCTCTAGCCTAACTGGTGGAAAATTGGTTGTTGATGCTCAGGAAATAACCGATTTTCCATCCATTATATTGTAGCTTTGCTGAGAGTATTATGCTGCTGATACACAAACCACTGATTACAGTTTTTAGTTAACAAATAGGTTTTGTCAATTGCCCCAGGCACTGCCTAACAAAATTGTGCTTAACGGCTAAGGAGGCCGATTTCTTTGGGGATATTGCTTAAATGGAGCACAGATCTAGAGTACACAACAGTTGCTATTCATCAGGCACTGGGAAAAAAAAGCCTGGCAGCATGCCAGAAATGTAAAGCAGCTCTGTAAGTTGGCAGAGTAGTTTATAATTACTGCTATTAAAATATACACACACACACATATACATACATATTTTTATATATATATATATATGCATACACACATGTCAGATTTGCTGAGATACAAAATGCTGATACTAACTTCAGGGCAATATTTCTGTGATGATTTCATTCCACGATTAAGTATTTCGGAAGGAAGATACAAGATATTAATTAAACCAGAGGATAAATACCAACTTAATTAGCTGATGAAATACAATTTGCATGGAAGTGAATTCTTTTTAATAACTGCTGAATGTGCCTGGGGCAATGTTTCAGCACATCCCCACTTTTTCTCTTCTGTCATCATCAAGGAGTTCTAAATAAATATTTAGAGATTAATTCTGATCTTGCTCACTGTGGTGGAATTACTGTGGTCTGCAAAATCAGAAATTGAAATCAGGCCAGCTGATTTTTCTCCTTCTTTCCCGTCCTCCTGCATAGCAGAGTGGAAAGAAGCACTCAGATCCATATGAAATATTCTGTGTTTGCACAAAGAAGACAGCAAGAGACATGCTACTACAGGGTTTTCCTACACTGACAATATTATGTTAATCCTCACGTGGGGTTTTTTGTTCACCCTCTAAGTTTTCTGCCACCATTAAATACTCCCTGCTTAGACATTTGCCAACCCAGAAAACATCTAGAAGGACACTCTGGCAGCTATGGAATTGCTGGTATCTGAAAGATATCCTTATTCATTTGGATTTTGCTTGGTTTTGGTTTTGGTAACATCTCTGCCTCATGTAACAGCCTGAAAAGAGTTTAATATGGAGATGCTGAATATTTTACTTTAACATCTACAACTAACATGTGGTCCCAAGGTCATCTCTTTTCAGCACACTACTCAAGCTCTCTTCTGAAGCTGGCATTATTCATTTCCTTGTGGCCTCTTCTATGTCATTTATCACAAAGGAATCCAAGCATTTCATAAATGATGATGAAAATGGATTTATTTTCCCAACTTGCTGATGAGGAGTTTGGCTGGTGTCACTGCTGCCTTATGGATGGTAAAGGATAGAAAGATGCATTAAATCCCACAATTCTCCCAAGCCTGAGAAACTCAAGGGGCCTGTGACTCGATGTTTGCAGCTGACACTGCATCTTGCTTTCTTCAGAGCTTCCAGAGGAGCTTCTGTCTGCACCTTCCTCAGCCTCTTCTCACATTTGCACCTTGCCAGACCTCTGCATCAGCACAGCCACAACAGACATCTCCAGAAGTGCGGAGAAGACAATTGATGCCTGCTTGACAGGAGGCATCTACTGATTCCCCAGGGCCTCCTAGGGAGTACTGGATGTGGACCACTTTCCTGCGCTGAGAATTCCCACACCAGACCTCTGACCTCATGAACATTTAGAGCTTTTTTGCTCTTTCACCACTTCATCCTTCTAATGCAAGTAGTGCCTGGCACCCAGGAGGGAACAAGCCTGTGGTTTAGGAGGACTTTTTGACCTTCCCACTTAGGGCTTTGCTGGCAGCAGAGGCAGATGTGTCCTGATGATAACTTATTTCAATCTGCAGAGTGAAACTTTCCTGTGCATTTAGAAAAGGACAAGAGTTTTGGGTAGAAAAGGACAAGAGTTTTGGGTTGAAAAGGCCAATGTATATAATTAACTGAAACTGTAAAAACTGCCATAGAAAGTGGCCGAATTAATGTTTTCAGGGGCATTTGGCTTCACTATTAAACTGCTAACAAAAGAATTAGAGAAACTGGATGGCCTGGATGGGATGGACTTCAGCCACCTGAACAAAGACCACATCAGCCAGTTCCATAAATTGTCACATAAATAAAGGCAGTTTGTCCCTGGGCTTAGGTCTCTGCTGATGGCTGAGGATTCAAAAGAGACAGGTATTACAGGCTCTGTTTTAAGGTTGCATATGAGTACGGTAGTGTAAATTGTGTCTTCTTCACGGTCTTTCCAAGGTTCTCCATTTCCTTTTGTCTGTTCCCACAACAGAAGTTCAGAACAAAGGAGGAATTGGAAATGTCAAATTAGCTGTTTCTTTCACTATGCTGTAGCTAGACAGGGGAAGCTTTAGAGGGAGGCAGGGAGGAGATGGCAAATGCATTCACAGGCCATAATGTATCACCTCCAAACAATGAGGCCAAGTTTATGCCTTTCAGATTTTTTGAGATGAATATTTGTGGATTTTACTAAGCAAAATAATATACTTTGCCCCTGTACATACATTCTGTTTGGGTTTTTTTTCTTGTTGTTTTTTTTTTTTAGTGCAATAAGACCATTGTTGGCACCTGACTTGTTAGATTTCAACACAAGGTTCAACTACAGTACAGAATTTTATAATGACAAGGTCTGGCCCAGGCTAATAACACAGCTGGGCTCCCCCCTCAACCTGTACTAAGCACAGGGTAGGTGAAAGTCTGCTGTTCTCAAGCAATATTGAAGTCTCAAACACAATTTCAGCCTTGCCATGCAAACTGACAGGGAATTCACAGCTGCATGCTCATTTAAAAAATCTCCCCACTGCAGGCATCAAAACCTCAAGGCCAAATTTCCTCTGCATGCTCCCACCCTGGCACTGACATGGTCCCAGTGCTGCAGAAAACACAATCTCTCTCTCTCTCCAGGCAAAACCTCTTCCATAGCCCAAGTTACACAGGTCAGCCTCTTTACTAGGTTACTAAAGATATTCTGGTTGTCTGTTCTGCTTTATTGCATCAGCAATTTCCTTTCCAAAATCCAGTCTTTTCACTTGGCTTCTTATTCAATTTTCCAAAGAATTTCCACTGTGCTATCAGGAGAAATTTCATACTGTACCCACCCACGTTCTCTCACCAGTGCTGCATTCCTCCCTGTTGAGGATGGACAGGTGCTTTCAGATGCACCACAGAGCCACAGAAAGCAGGACAGCTCCTGTCCAGATGAGGATGAAAACAGGTACCTGTCCTGGCATATGACCCAACTCCAGAGTGTGATTTTGGAAGGGAGAGTGGGATAATCATACTGGGTTTCTAATGAATGTCATCTAAGGCAGGACCTTAGACTGACGTCACATGGGGACAACACCACAGGGTTTGTCAGCAAACATCTAATATAGCATATAAGGGAGGAATATGATATTTTTGTGTGATTTGTTTTTGAATTCTGGGGGGGGGAAAGGGGGGAGAAGGCAAGAAATCCTGTTCAGAACTAGAGAGTTCAACAAATGATTTCTGCAAAGAAAAATGCTATTCTTTTAATGCCAGCACCTTTTAGTTGTAGGACTTAAAAGAGTTTGGGGTTCTTTGTTAACCACTTGGACTGATGCCCAACAGTTGTTTTCATTTATCCTTGACATTCTCAACTGCCCCCATTGAAGTGAGATAAAGTAGCAGAAAGAAAAATAAACGGGGCTCCTTTCTCCCCTCTTTCCCCAGCCGCTGGGGTCACTGTTGTGTCTTGCTCTCCGGAGCTCTGCGCGGGTGCCACACAAGTGGCAGGGGGAGGCAGGAAGGACAGGCTGTGGCTGTGGTGAGGGGCTCCCAGAGCTCGGCTGCACCTCCCAGCTCTGCTCCAGCCTTCCTGCACTGCCTTTGCCAAGTCACTTCACCTCCCCGTGCCTCGGTTCCTCATCAGAGAAAGGCAATATCGCTTCTTTTTTCTCATCTTGATCTCTTCTCATCTCTAGCTTTGTGTCTGTAGACAGGAAGATTTTTTAGGTCAGGGTAATTTCTTACTACCTGTTTCTTGCCCTGCCTAAAACAATGGGGCTTTGGTCTGTAAGAACATTTAAGTAATAGAAAAATTTAGCTAATAGCAAGAGTACTTGTCCAGATCTGCATGTCCTCTGGGTTTGTCTTACCTTCCTCATGGCCAGAACTGTTGGAACAGTTTTAATCACTCTGTGAATATGCTTGACAGCTTTGAATCAAACCCAAACCCAAATTGAAAACTGATTTGAACTGTTATTTCTTTTCAAACCCAGAACTGAAGCTACACTCTGACTTTGAAGACTATGTGGGACTCAAAAAAATCCCAACCAGCAGAGCAAAACTTTCTTTCTTTGTAGCTGGACCAAAACTCAACTAAAAAAATGACTGGTTTGAGTCAGTAACAGACTTACTTCCTTGATGATTTCAGTTCCCAGTTATTCATCATGTCATGTTAGCTGAAGTTATTAGGAAATACACCATTATTTGTGTAAAAATTAATATTTCCTGAAAGCTTTAAAGTATTGGCATAAATGGTTGCTTGGTAGAAACTTGTTAGGAAATGCCATGGTCATTTGTAGCCAGTCTTCTATTTATGAACCTTTGATCAATTGATTGGAGAGAAAGCTCAACTAAACCAAGAAACAAGTTGAATGTGGAAAGCTCTTACCTGAAACCACCAAAAGAGATAAAAATAACAAAGGTCAACCTGACAGAAATGGTGTTTGGATCTGATTTTCCAGCTCAGTTCTGGCTGCTGATGTGAGTAAGTTACTGTGCTTGGACTTGAATGCTTCTCAGTTTTGGTTTAAAAAAAAGGTAAAGAGGAGGTTGGGATGTTGTGTTCCAGATAGTGAGCTGAGCAGAGACAATAAAACTTGGAATTTCTTCCCTCAGTTCAGTAAAACTTTTTGACCAAGTCTCATGATCCAGCCCAAACTACACATTATATTTTGTCTCCTGGTTTTCTAAGTTTGACTTTTAAATGAAAAGTCCTGCAAAAAAAAATGAAGAATCCAAACTTTGATTTTCATGAGGTGTTGGTGTTACTTACCAGTCAGTCTTGTGTATTTAGGTACCATTTCTTTATTATTTTTGATGTGTGCAACTGCAGACAGCCACTGTCAGAAGCCAAAATCATTACAGATCATCTCACACAACACAGGCGTGCAGGCAATGGTGCTCTTCTGTTCTTCTTGAAATCTTCTGCCTGCTGCTGTTTTCATAGCCTTAAAATTGAGGCTGTGTTGAGTGAGCAGGACAGCCTTGGTTTTGACTGGACACAGAAAGAAAAGGAGAGAGAAGAAACAGGCCTGGAAAAAGCTCAGGTATGCCAATTACTTGCAATTACCTGCCTCTACCCTTCCTTTCACCATCTATGAACAAGTAGTGACAGGTGACTGCAATGACTGGAGCTGTCAATCTACAACTCAGATGAATTAATTCTATTTTAGTGGGAAAAAATGTTCCCAAACATTCAGGGCTAGGCTGGTAAAATTAAGCAAAAGCAGGAGAAGCAGGGAGAGGGGAAAATGGCCAAAAATCCTCATATCTTCTTCATTCTTACTCTCACACCTCTGGGAACATCTGCTGTCCCAGCCTTATCTGAGCCTTTTGCAGCCACCAGAACAAGCATCTGGATGATGTGACAAGGCACCAGCAGGTCAGGAGCAGCAAAGCAGATGTGTTCCTGTGCAGATTAACTCCTGAGTAATACTTGAGATTTTTTCCCCTAGATGGGGCTGTCAAACACATTGCTCACCACACAGCAGGTAAAGAGAGAGAGCAGCCTTCTTTTCTACAGGAAGCACTTCATGGACTGCCCTTTGTGAGCACTGTGTTATGGTTTGTTTTGCTGTGCCAGAAGAGACATGCAGAGTGCACATGTGCATGGCATGACAACAAAAGTTCACTTCCATTTCCACTGCTGAAGAGAGAGAAGACTGACTGAAGGTGAATCCCTGCTCTGGTTGTTCTGGTTGTTCATGGCTCAGATGGAAAAGCAATCAGACAAGGTCATTTGAGACACTGTCATTGGGAAATGGGTTCGTAGAGGCAGTAACAGCTGTCTGTCTCCTAAGGAAACCAGAGCCACTGCTGAAAGGATAAAGCCCATCTTCCCCCCATATCCTTCCATCCTGCATCCACAGCTCCATGGCAGCCAAACCTCTGCTTCATACAGGGCTGTCAGACCAGACTCAGAGTGCTCTGCATGCAGTCAAGTGACAGAGATAAGGCCAATGATTCTGGAGCAGATGTCTTCTGTCTCTCTGGCTCCCATCCCTGTTTGTTTGTTGCCATGACCCATAATTCATTTCCACTCCACTAAATGACTGGTGAGTCACCACAACCCACTGTGTGGGGAAGATAAAGGCACCCTGTGATCAAATGCAGCAAACATCTGATAAAATCCCCTGTCCCTCTCTCCTCCTCATGGAGGTCTGCAATCAGTCCCTCCTGCAGGCGCCTGCTTATGTGGTTGTGTTTGAAACCATCTTCTGTGACACCTATGCAGAGACTGGGTCGTTTGTACTAAGTGTTCTACAATAATTTTCTGGTCCTCCCTCTCCTCTGCTTTGAATGGTGAAGATGGGGTCCATGTCTTGGGAAAATAAGCCAAACAGGATTAGGTGTGGTTTCCCACTGGGTGTCAAATCCCAGCACACCCACTGCTAGTCCATTATATTTTAATGGCAGGAGGATGATAAGTCAACACTTCAAAGAGAGAAATAAGGCTGTGGAGAGCTTCCTGGATTCCTCTTTAAGGTGAAGAAAGAATCAACCTTAATTGAAGTCACTTTTTATCTGTTTCCATCATTTCTGTTTCAAGAAAGTGGGAGGTTAAAATGGACAAGAAGAATAGCACAGGAAGAGTCTGAAAGAGAAAATAGTTTTTCCGTGTCTCTGCATGTTTGTGATTTTATTCCTTTGGCCTCCATGGATAAAATGACACAAACCTGCCAAAACCTGCACAGAGTCAAGTTCTTATCTCCACCTTCCATTACCAGAGCCTTGTCCTTCACAATTTGCCAGACCCCTTTCATAATATCTTAGAATCATTTAAGTTGGAAAAGACCTTTAAAATCATCAAGTCAAACTGTTCACAGCAGGAAGTAGATGCTCAATGAAGTAGCTATGTGTAAGGAATCTGTTCAACCAGACAATTAAAAATCACAAAATCTGACCTTTTCAGCTACCTAGACCGATGCAATCTGGCATTTATGTTATTTATCATTATTTTCAGTGCTTAGGTTGTACCTCAGATGATTTTGCAAGGATGTTGGCTGAGAAGGAAAAGCATTGGCTTTACCAAAAGCAAAATTAATATCAAAGGGAAGAATTGTAAGGATTTATGTTGCATGATTGTTTTGTCACAGCCAGAAAGGCTTTTTTCACTGAGGGAAGAGGCTCATGTCTTTTTGAGTTTGATGGTCTGGGAAACAAAATGACAAAACCAGAGAAGATGGAGCAGTGGTCATAAAAGTATGTGGTGAGAAGTAAATGTTGGCTTCTCCCCATAACCTTTATTGTGGCCTACTCACACTTGTTCACACAACAAACTTGTCTCCTTGTTTTCACCTCAGGCCAGGTGCCTCATGACATTGAACCCCAAGGAGGAACATGGTGTTTTTTTCCAGTGAAGGCATAGCCTGAACTTCTGTGTTCCCTCCCTGACCCATTACCAGATACAGCAGTCTAGGCAAGAAAAACAGGCGCAAAAACCAAAGCAGACAACAACCTTATGTTTCTGCTGTAGACTGATCGCTTTCTGTGCAAGTAAATCATGATTCGTATTTTTTTTTTTTTTAAAGAAAAGCTTCCATTTAACATCCAGGACAAGATTCATGAACAGCTATTAAACCCTAAAGGTGATTATTTCCTATCATAGGCACAGGTGGTGTGATCATGTTGCTGTTTCTGCTGAACTGTGGTTTGCAGTGGCATGGGTTAAGAAATGTTAAAAAAGATATTTTTGTATCTTTTGTGTCTCCATCATACACAGAAACCATGTATGCTGTGCTACTTGTAAGAAATGCAAATGCCAGGACCTGGGATAAAACATTCGGGTATGAAGAAGAGAAACAGGATGATAAAAAGGCCTGGGCAAGGTGGGCTAAGTGTGCACTGAGAACTGGGGCACCCTGCACTTCCAAACAAACATGGAACAACCAAAGCACCACTTTCAGAAGGGAACCTGGGTAAAGGACAAGTCAGCAAAAATGTAAGAAGATCTTACTTTCAGATGGGTTATGAAAGGAAATCAAACTTGTGAGCCTGTCATTGTTGTGTCTCTGAACACGACAAGAAATCCATGATAGTATTTCCCAATAATGCTTAGGTCCAACCATATTTAGCACAGATGTGGAAGAATAAAAAAATAAGTTCTTGCCTATTTCTTGAACAGAGGTTACTGGCAAATCATTCATAGAGGGACTGCATGGATATTTCTACCTTACCCATTGGAAAATCCACATTAGTGTGCCACCCTTGAATCACAAATTCATAGGATGTCATTGAAAGTGGTGTTCATGGAACAATCTGTTTTTAACTAACACAGATCATGAAGCAAGTTCTCCGTAATGTCAGAGGTTTACCCTCAGTGAAGATACCAAAAGGTTGGAGTAAAGTTCCAGGTAAAAGGAAATGGGAAAAATGATGAGTGAAAGCAACATGAAGTGAATCCTCCAGATGAGGGAAGAGAAGCACCCAAAAAATCCCCTGAACTGAGCAGAACATACAAAGTGGGGAAAGAGTTGTCATTTCATTGCTACGCACTTGAGATACAACTGCATCAGCTTTGGTATTGCAAGAAGGAGTGACTGCCTGTATTCACACACCCAGGTTATACACACTGCTTAGAAACTTGAAAGGTCTTACAAACTCTTCCACTTCTAGAAATAAACTGCTCAGAATGAAGCCACTCCTGACCAGGGTGGACTGGACACTCCATACACCTCCTAATCCAAGAGGTGCTTTTGTTCAAATCTCTCTTGACTGACAATGGCTACATGGGCAGTTCCTTACAGCTGGAGACCTCTCACCAGTTTTTCAGTCACTCATGAGACTGAAGTGGCAATTTGTATGAAGTCTACATGCTAGACTGAGAAAAAGCAACAGGTATGTGCTGCTCAGTGTATTGTAGGTGTTGGGTGGGCAGGATCCACAGTGGCATGGAAGGGACAAAGGAAAATGAAAATGAAAGGGCAGAGTGTTCTGATATTAAATTATTCCACTTTATGCTGCTGATGCAATCCGAGCAAACCAGCAATTTCCTCTTGGCCTCTGTTTTATGAGCAATCCTGTTCAAGCTTTGATAATAAAAGGAACACAGGTGGGTAATTAAGGAGGTGTGAAACACAAACGAGTAGCCAGCTTTCTGCTAGTGCTTTTCGCAATGTGCTCTGGAAGGCTCTCCTCATCCAAGTGCTGAGTGATCGAGTGACCTCACAGACTGACCTGGGGACTCATTTTCTTCCAAAACAGAATGAAATTCAAAAGGTTTCTGTAAAAATTTTGCTCTAAAAATTGCTGCCATTCCAAGAACTGTTTAGGAACAACACTACTTCACTTGAAATCATGCTTTTCATGGATTGCAGCAGAACACAGAGACAGCCATGGTAGGTCAAAGCAAAAGTCCACCCAGCAGGAGATGCATCTGGCAGTGGATGTTCAGAAGAGTGGAACAGGGCACGTATGGAGAGATCCTTCCCCTTGCACTGCCCCTCAGCTCTTGGTTTACAGACTCACTGGAGAGGTTGGATCCCACCCAGCAAACAGCCTTCCAAGGAGCTCTTCTCCACAACTCAATGGCAACGTAACATCCACACACTGCTAAGGACAAGACACAGAAACCTTCCCTCCAAAAATACTGATCACTCATTGGAAGTGTTGTAAGACCTGCAGAGTAACAGCAGGGAAAGCCTTGCAGGTACAGGCTGAAGTTCTATCTGGTGTGAGAACAATCTTTACACAGGAATGAACCATTTATAAACCAATCAGAATTAACATTTTGATTTACCTAACCACATAAATGCACTTATTTTTAACATATGTAATATGCCTTAATATATATTAACATATAAAGTTCTATTAATATGCTCAATTATATAATATATGCTACCTAAATATTGCTTATTCACATAGGTGACAAGAGAGTGCTAACTGCTTTTTTAGCTTCATTGAAAAGGCTAACAATGAACAATATATTTAATCCATTTCAGACATCAATTTTCTTCCATATTAATTTTTCTAATAGTCAAGTAAAAAAAATTAATTTGAAAGTATTCAGTCAGCAACGTAAAAGTTTCACTTAGAAAAAACTGGAATGAAATTAACTGAGGATTTTTTTTTCCTTATTCCTGTTAAACAAGTGGCTACATGCCCATATATGCTTTCTTTCTCAAAAATACCCAACTTGCTAAGTCAGACAGAAAATTTTACAGAGGCCAAATACAGAGGATATGAGCCACTATACTTAGCCACAAAAGGAGGTCCTCTGGGCCAGTGCTCTGCCTTTCTAGCAGCCAGTGGCCAGTGCTCAAACAAGCAGAAAAAGCCAACTACTATAGCATTCTGCTTCTGCCCTTCCAGCCCTCAGAAAGCAGCAGTTCATGGTCTTCTTAAACAAAAGCTGCCTTTGGACACATTGTGTCTAACAGTCTGTGCTGAACTTCTCCTCTGCTAACTTGCCCAAACCCTCTTGGAGATGTTTATCCTTGAGAACTGTGTGTACAGCCAGGTCTGTGACAGGAGCAGGTTGATAGATCACCCTCCAACGTCAGCTCCTGGGTTCATTTCTTCATCCCATTAAACTCGAGTGAATTACATGATGCCCATACACACCACTATTAAACATCAAGGAGGAGCCACCCTACTTCTGCAAAGGGCAAGTTTGTTCAGTTCTTTTCCTTGGTCTATTTTGGTCCATGTGAAAACAAACCTAACATCACTGGTGCTTGGCTTACAGCCTCCCCAACCATTTCTCATGTTCACAAACATCATGGGACAGAAGAAAAAGAAAACGAAAGAAAACCTGAATATTTAGAGAGCTAGATCCTTAAAGCTAAAATAAAATAAAACTCCATATGCAGTTTCCGAGTGACTTATAGGGCCAAAAGAATTTCTCCCTTCTTAGTTTTTGCCTGTACAACCGAGCTTCTGTTTCTCTCTATGTTTTATTGGAAATCATGATCTAAACTCTGCTTTGTTTTTTTCCATTATTATTTCAGGTTTGATATTTTGTTTTTTTCTCTGGTGTTTTTTGTTTGTTTTCCTGAAACTTCAGGGTTCAGCAAAGTTCCTAAGCCACAGGAATAAAGCTAGATTGCAAGGCAGGTACCTGGATGTTCCTTCTGGTCACAGTCTCACTTGCTGACATCCTTTCCCAGGAATAAATCTTGAGGCTAGCTGATCACAGTCAGCCAAAAATTTGTTTTATTATCTATCCCTCCTGTCCATGCCTTAGGAGTGATGGTTTTAAGAGAGGAAGTCACAGTTGTAATTAAACCAACCAGACCACAGTGATACATCCAGAGTAAACACTACTGCATAGTGCATATCCCTGTTCCCAGGGATCATCATCAGGACTTCTAAAAATGTATGGTTTTGTGTGCTTTGGTCTTTCTTCCTAACCCCAGTCCTTGCAAACTGGTACCTCCTCCATCTCTGGAAAGGTCCCTCTTTTAACCAAATGAGTACAAGAATGCTGTTCCTGTGCACGTCCTTCTCATCACCTGAAGTGTGGAAAGCTGGGCAATTACAAAGTGACCCAAATGGCTCCACAGAGAACCATAATCTGAGATTAAGTCCATTTAGGAAGCCTGATACCAAATATCCAACTGCAGCACAGTAAAACCAAAATTCCCTACCGACTATCTCTGCTCATAAAAGTGATTTAGATTGGTTCTCCCTCTACATGAGTTCTCTGCTGGCTGTCTGAAACAATTAACAGAGTAAATAATAGATTGCAATGTTTTTCTTTCCATCCAGGTTTGTGCTTTATACGAGTGAACAGTTAAAACATACATCTTAAAATGTAAAATCCTGGAACCTCAGAATTCCCTTAGCTGCCAAGTGAAAAGGAACCAGCAAAACTCATTTGCAGGGAACAGCAACAAAAGTCTGGTCATTCCTGCTGGAGATGCTCAGTTCAGGGTAGGGTCTGCAAACTGAACTCTTCATACCCTCAGATCCTGTGTGACCATCCCACTTGACCTCATTACTTCAGTGTTTTTAATTTTTCAATGGGGAAAAAAATGGGAAAGAGACACAGATCATGGATTTTTCCTATGTTTCAGCCTCTCACAAAGGAAATCCTGCTAAGGACACAGGGTCTCTGACTTCTCCACAGATGTGCAGTATCACCCAGATCCAGAGCAATGTACAGATTCACCATGCGTTTGTTCGTGGCTTCCACAGGAATTTAGCAGACAAATTCATGCTAGGCTAAACCCCTAAAAACATATATAGGTGGGTTGATACATCAGTTAAACCTCAAAGGGCAATCAGCAGAGGCTGTCCTCCCCTCCAGAAGCTGTTGCAAGAAATGCAGCATCATGTTCCTTTGGACATGAGGATCTCCTCACAGCTGGCACATCGTTTTGCTGCAGGGGGCAAATCCCAAAGTGAGTGACTGCCTTTTAGTGCTAAGAGCACAGGAGGTGGATCCAGGAGACTCAGACATAGACATAGTTGTACTCTATTTTCATTCTGTTCGAAAACCAGATCCTTCCATCACCTAGGAAAGAATATGAAAAAATGTGGGCACATCCCTGTCACACAAAATTTCCACCATCATGAAATCTCCAGGGCCTTTATTCTTTGGAAAATGCCCTGGTAAACACATTTTATCAATTGGCCACTGTAAACAAAGCTAACTCTTGCTTCAGAGACAGATATATACGAAATGTGAGTTTGGTAGATTTCTGCTGGTTAAACCTGAGTCCTTCGAGAGAGGGGAGGAAATGCAGAAAGGAAGACCCCTGCCAGAGCAAAGATGAATATCTTACATGTGAATGTGTCAGATGCTTGAGAATCCGCACTAGGAACTATCAAGTTTCCAGTCACATCATCATTATTGACTCTGGAGTAAAAATCAGTGACTTTTTCCATAAAATCCTATTGATCTATTTCTCTAACAAGAAGTTTCTTCATCTAAATCACTGGTTTATTGTGCCTCTGATTGTTTAAGAGGATGTCATGGGAGCCATTGAAGAGTCACTTAAAATGCTATTTGCCCACCACACGGAGACAAGTTGTGTTTCCATCTGAAACTTTGCTCTGTGAATTAAATCTTTAGACATAAAGTGCCCTTTGTTTGCAAAACTAAAATAATATGTATATATATTTTACATGTATTTTACATGTTCGCAGACTCTTTCAGAAGGATTGGCAAATCACTCTGCTGTTCAGCTGTTCAGGAAATTCCCCTGAAATGCAAAGGGAATAGTAACTGTTGAAATCCACATACACTGGTTACAGCTTTCTAAATGGGATACAGATACATGATGGGTTTGCATCAGTAGGTGCAATAGGGTTTGGCTGTTTACCTGTAACCTGACAGGTGGCCCACTCAGGGCCTAAAATAGAATATGCTTTGTATTCCTAACTCCTTTCTGAGGCACAACAAATTAGCACTTCTGCCAGCTCTAGTAGAAAGATTTTTACTTTGACCTGTGAGGTCCTGGTCCATTCTCTGACAACCAGTGATGACCACAGTGTATTATGAATATGAAAAATAAATGATCAGTCAATCCTGGCAGCAGGTAGAGTTCACTGTTTCTGCAATTTATCATAGGAGGGTATGTGAGGTACTTCACTGTTTGGAAGTGAGTCCCTTCCAGAAAATGTCCCTGAGAATTAGTGATGAGAAAGCAGTTCAAGTGAAATATAGTCTGGGAGACAGTCCTCCAAAACTGGCACACAGATCCCTTACAATGCCCTTCTTTCTGGCAGCATTACCACAAAACTTTGGAAAAGAGCAATTTTCTGGTTATTCTCCCACTTAGCAAGCAATAGAACACAGTCCCATGTATATTTTGGGAGAGACACTGGTATCACAGCCTTAGAAAACTGACATAACAGAAAACAGAAATGTCTGAACTACATTATATTATTTTACTGTCCAAAAATGTCTAAAAGTGTTTCAAGCATTCCAGTGAGCAACTAGAAATAGACATTCCTTTCCCAAATCATCTAACATCTATGTCCCAAATATAGCATAAAAAGCAGCCGGGTGATAGAAAAAAATCAGGAAAGTAACAAAAACTGCCTTCTAGTCTGCTGGCACTTTATTCTGGAGAGGAATGTGTTCAGAAGCCTTCAGATCTGAGAGAGAAAGATTCCACATCTTCCTTTCAAAGTAACATGGTGTTTTTTTATATTTAAAAAATCTTACATCCTACAAGGTTTTAAGAGTCAGAACCGATACGAAATTGTCAAGTAAAAAATTCCATTTGTCCCTAAAACCCTTACCTCTCAAATCCTTTCACAAAGAGTTTGCTATTTCAAACCAGAATCAGCAAACCTCTGAAACTTTCTCCTCTCTGCCTGAGATTACAATGTAAAATCTGGTCTCTTGCAAGCAGACAAGGAGGACATTTCTCTAAGGGGAGCTGCAGCTCTTCCACACCTAAGAGTCAGTCCCAAGAGTACCAGAGCCCAATACAGAAAGAGGGAGAATGTTCAAATGCCTCATTTTTTCCGCTACTCAGCTTTTCTTAGATTGTTATGTGGATTTTCATTAGGATCCAAGTTTGGAGAACTTTTATTATTGTTATAAACTATGCTCGTTAAGTGGATTTTCTAATCCTTTCAGGCCAGACATTTGGCCAAATTCAAGCATAGAATTGGTCTGATATCTGACACACAGTCTCATGGGAACCTGCCATTGACACAGGAGTAGATGTCATCAGATAGATACATTCCTCCTCTATGCTTCTATCAGAGCTACCTGTTTTTAATAATGATGATATTTGGGGGAAACATCTGTGTTACCTCACCATGTGACCAAAGTTCAAGAGAACAAGCCACATGCTGCAAGCATTTCTTGGAATTGCAAACTACTGTTCTATTCAGCATCCAGCTGGAGGTCAATATTCCCAAACACTCAGTAGTGTAGGTCTTTAATCTAGAAAATCTGATTCCTAAGTCAACAAGGCCAGGCAGGATTCATGACCATCTCTCTGCCATGTGTGGCTTTAAAATTCAGATGGTTATGAGGCATCTTCAGCTTAATGAGGGAGCTAATTAGTATATGACAGAACCATCACAGTTGAATGCAGAAGTTATTAATTACTCTGACTTTAGCCTATTTAGTAATATTCCCAGCAAGTTGTGTAATGAATCTACTGTGTAACCAGGGACACAAAGGAGTGTCAGCTCATCCTGACATCAACCAAGGCTTAATATATTTTGAACTGACTATCTCCAGAACAATGACAAGATTATTCAGCTCATTTAACAAAAAGCAACAGCAATCAGCACTGTTCTGGGAGAATCCAGAACTGTCCAGGATGGAACTATACAGCAGCTTGTAAATTTCTAATTGACTGCTATTGAAATTCAGAAATGTTCTGTTTCCTAAATTATGACTCAGGGAGGGTATGATTTAGCATCTGTCCTATTTCTGATCCTCTCTTGGCACTGCTTAGACTTACACTGAGGCAGCATCTCCATGGAGTTTGTTTTCCTTTCAGTCACATGCAAAAGAACAGGAACTTGGGATAGTATTATTGTTATTTCTGCATTCTTCTGCAACTCAATCTTCTTCCTATCTCCAAAGCTCTTTATAAAACAATGGATTTTCCAGTACATTAGGACTTGCCACTAGCCCAAGGATTTTCACTGCTCCTGGCAGCCTGCTGCTTTGGCAGAGTTCCCTCTGCATCCTCGACCTGCCGCTGATTGATCCCCGTAATCCATTCCATTTTCAACAAGCCACTTCAGCGCCAATAAAAACAAGGGGCTTTGCTGATTTCTGGTTTCAGCTGCAGCTGTTGGAGCCACAAATATAAAAAGAAATATTTTAAGTCTATTTGTAAAAAAATCTACTGGTAAAAAAATAAAAGATACATTTCTTTTATTCTTAAACTTTGACAGAAAGTAATTACTGCTTCTTTCTATGCATTATATCTTCTTTCTTATTTTATCCCTGTATACCTCTCTTGGTGTGATCATAGTGATCCTTTCAGCAAATAGGTGAGGAAATGTTATGACTGAATTCCCCTAGGGCTTTGGTAAATGTAAGAATCAACAGTTTTCATAACATGGGTGCTGTGAACATTTCATAGGCTTTAAATCTCTGATTTAGAAGAGACTTCTAATCTGTCTTTTCTACAAAGCACCAGACAAATAAAAATCCCATGTAAGTCAAGATTTCTTGCCCTAAAATTATAAATTTTATCTGAATTAATAGAAAAAAACAAAACAAAACAAAACATTGCAATCCTAGCACCCATCCACCAAACTAGAGACAATCCCCAGTTACTTCAGCTACATTATTCCAGTTCTTCAACTACCTTAAAAACTGTAGTTTCTTGTAGAACTACAAGTTCCGCATTTTATTTTTAGACTGAAATTGACAAGTTATAGCTTCCAGTCATGGAATCTAGTAAGGGTTTTGATGGTGTGGTTGCTGTAAAGCAGTTATTCCATGTTGTTAATAAAAGAGAAAGTTTAGATAGTTTGTAGATCAGATAATCTATTTTGGGAAAATAGATGTTGACTCAGAGAAGAGCCAACCCTTTCTCTCCCCTTTTTATTCCCTCTTGATTCAGACCAATATGGCTCTTCTCATACCTTTTCCATCCTTCTACACCTGCATTTCTGCTATTAATGTTTGCGGTTTCACTGGTTTATCTGAGGTTGCTGACACAAATAAGGGCTGTGACAGAATCTCCCAAAGCAGTAGTCATCCTTTGAAGACAGCATATTCCACAACCACTTTTAGCACTATAAGTCATAAAAAGAAAATTGTCATAGGCTGGTCTTTCCTAAAAATAGTAGTGCAGAGAAGTCTGCAATGGATAACTGAAAACTATGGAAAAATTTGTTCAAGCTATACATTTTTAGAAATTATTTGTGAATTACTTGGGCTTGCTGCAGTAGTTAGTGGCTTTTGGGTAATGGTTTAGCTGTCCTTTTGTTTACAGCTGTTGTCTACAATAGCTAATTTTACTGGGAAGGGCAAGGAGGCAGTAGAAATAGATAGTATGGGCCAGAGAATTGTACTGGGAAAACTGTGAGAGCCAGCAATTTTTTCTTCATTGAGCCTTATATGCTACATTTGGCACAGCATTGGTTTAATGAAATTTTATTGATTCCAAGGCAAGCTTCCAATGGAAATCTGCCCAGATTCCTGGGGGTCTTTGCTGAGGCTGGAGACCTTGAGTGTGCTGATCCTTGGCTGTAGCCTTTCTGTTAATGGGTCTGTCCTACAGACAGGGGATCAGGAGAGCCCCAAGGAAGCTGCTCTGTAAAATGAGACATCTCTCAGCTATTGCAGACAATTGCTGCTGCCATTTGCTCAGAAAATAGATCATAATTTCCCACAGCACTGGAGGGACTAGAGAACTTCTGGTGTATTAAGAATTAAAAGGAGAATATTTTCAGGTCAAATTTATCCAAATATTTGGGGAGAGAAAGGGAAAAATTAAATCCTCACAAGCTGAAAAGCCTTATCCTTCAACATCAGCAGAGTCCGGAGAAATAATAACCCAAACTATGAAAAAATATTTGTTTGGGAAAAGGTAAAAATATGGAGAGCTGGTCACCCAAAGACACAAAAAGGACCACCTCAGGCAGTTTTCTTGCAAAGGAGAGGACGGTTACCAATTTGCAGTGAGGAGAAATGGAGCTATCTCTAACAGATATATTAGAACAGAAGGATATAATATTGCCTACTCAAGTTCACAGCCAAGAAGGTCTTTTAAACCATTGGGAATCTTTCAAAAGACCACTTGTATAAGTAAAATAGTTAGTTTACAGTCTTGAATTACACTCAGTAGATGCCAGCTGTACCCATTTATGAACAGAAATTTATAGTAAAGATCTCAGTTTGCCCAGAGAAATTATTCACCAACAGTCACATGCTCTCAAAGTCAGAAATTGCTAAGCAAACTCTGTTGCTTTTAAAAACAAAAAAACTCTCAAGGGCCCGACCTGAGGGGCTGGGGTGTTGTTTTCCATTTGCATCTTTGGGATCCACCCAAGACTTAGTTCCCTCTGACCATAAAATGAATGTTTGCTGGGTGGGGGAAGGAACTCATCAGGTCACCCTGACCTCAACTGCACAAGATTTCCTCTCTTATATTATATCAAGAATTAATTTCTCTAACCCCTTCTGAAGCAAGATGTAGTGTAATCAGAATGGGTGAGCAACCAGAATAATGGAAATAACCTCCAATTTAATTGAATAACTTCTCTTCTAAAGAGTTTTAGAATATGGGACAAGCCTTTGAACAGACATGGCACCACAGAGGTCTATGGTTGTGCAATACATTTTTATTGTAGCACTTTCACTAATTTTCATTTGTCTAATGATATCTTCTCCATGCTGGGCTCAGATGGAATTCTTTCTGCAGAACTCATGAAGTTTAAAAGAAACACATGAGTTCAATTTCTTGGAGGATTGGTGTTCTCTTAAATACCATTTTTCTCCTTGTGAAGAGTTTAATCCAAGGGACAGCTGAGGGAGAATGTGCTACAGTGGATAGTCACCACAGCCAGCAGTCGTCACTTAACATGTAATTCTCAGCTCAGATATATTTTATCATTAGCTGAGATACAAATTAAGGCTTTTCCTTGTCCCCCGTCTCATGTGTAAACAAATGTTTTCACAAAATTTTTCACTGAAGCAGAGCATGTTTGTGATGTTTTTTAAGGGGTATTCAAATATTCCTTGCTCTGCTTCTAAGACCTATAGGAAAAAAAAAGCCAAAAACCAACACAACGAACAAACACAAACATTACCACACAGTGCAGATCCAGTTCTAAGCTAAAACCCCACCTCTCACAGTAAACAACCACAAAGAAGCAAATCTCCAAAAGATTTTGCATCCCACATTTACTAGAGCCCATAGGAGCCCTCTATCAGAAAGCAGAGAACCACAGGGAGAATAACATCCAACAAGAAAACATGTAAATCTTCACAGCACCGGCTCCTGAGAGCTGGGAAGGGAAATCAGCTGAAAGGGAGTGTTCTTGGGCAGCCCTGTGTCACACAGCTCCCCAGGCAGGGTCAGCAGCCCAGAGCACCAGCCACATCTACTCTGAACTCATGTTTCCTTCATTCTCAGATGGGGTCAACTCCCCTCACCTCTGTGACCTGGCAATCTTGTTTCTACCTTGTCTGCATCTTTAAACTCGAGATTTAAAAAGCTCTGTAAACAGCTGCCTATCCTGAAGCAGAGGAAGGGAAGTTAAGCAAAGCTGAGGCTGGAGCAGTGAAACAGCCACATGGGCATATCCACTTTGTCCTGACAGATTTTAAGAGGCAGCACTGGCTCGTGGAGCTCGAGAGAAAGGGCTGCATTCCCATGGCTGATTCAGCAGAGCTGCAGGTTGGGTGGGCCAGGAAGAGAGAAATATCAGATTAAACACTGAGTGCAAGGCTCTTCTGTGCCTGCACACCGGATTCTGCCCAGTTTCATGGCAGAGATGGATCCACTACTCTGAAGAACCGAAAATCTGAAGAAACTGAATTCATTTAAGATCAGACAGGGAAATACATGTCTCTTAAACAATTTATTTTATACCATTGCTGTGGCACAGCCAGCTCCTAGCTGGTGTGGGTTCTAAGAAAGCCAACTTTGATGGAGATCACCTGAAAGTCCCTAAAGGTTTTCAGACCATTGCCTAGTGCAAACTGCAGGCCATAGTGAAGGTTGGCTTACAGTGGGGCTTATGCAGAGGTGGAGAAGTGGATGAAATTAACTTGGGACAGGTCGACCAGTTAGGCTGGAGATGCCCATTAATCATATCAGTCTGTACCAAAAAGAAACAGGTTGCCTTTAGAGACTGTCCTCATAGATGTGATAGATGAGAATAATTAATAAAGGCAGGTGTTTTAGGCATAGACTCAAGGCCCCTACTGTTAGAGCATCACTGTCTTCAAGAGAGTTGCTTTAACCCTTGAGATGGAGAAAGATGGCTTCTTTTTCTTTCCAATGAAAATTAAGTTAGAAAGCAATTGCATCACTGTTCCACTGTTACAAAACATGAAAGTTTGTGTTCAGTATTTGGTCAGTATCTGCTATAGGAAGAGCACACAAACACTGGTGTAGAAGCTGTTATAAAGCTGACAACATTGCTGAGGTTCTGGGCCCTACAGTAACATTTCCAAAGAGGGGACTGACCATACAGTGTGGCCCATCAGCACCTATTTTATGGCAGAAAGTCCAATAGACTTCCTAATTCCTAGTTCAGTGCACTGGTTCAGTGCAGCCTATGATTTCCATGTCACCTAAGCTCTGGCAATCCTGTTTCTTTTCCTCCTGAAACTCACACCTTCACCTCTGCCTTTATTACTTTCTTTGTTTTCTTCCTTCATACTAATTTCTCCCTCATCTTGTGCTGGTTCCTGTAGGTAATGAGCAAGGCACAATCCCCAAAACCAGACCTCACTGTAGTGCAAAGTCAGCATCATGCTTAGCTTTTAGATAATTAGTCTGATCCAATCACATCTAGAATACTGGTGATATACTCAGTATATCTATGTAGTGTTGCTTTATATGGTGTGAGTGCATTTAATGAGACCAAAATATTCAGCCTCTTAAATCTGTGGCCATGGTGGGGGTGAATTTCATTCATCTGCCACCTCAGAGAAGTTAATATCTTTCACAGGCTCAAATTTCAGTCGAAAAGCAAGAACAGAAGCTGCTTAGGAGAAATTGCTTGAAGAGTAGCAGTCAGGGAGAAGGGTTGGGCACAAGAGAAGAGAGCAGGGTCACAAGGTGGAGTAGGTTTAGGTATTACTGCCCATGTTGAAAATGAAAACATAATGTGTGTTACGTAATTCAGAGATGGAGCCATTTCTTGAAAATCAGAAGCTAATTTATGCAGCCCTACACTGCAAAAATCAGTCTTCCACCTTTCCTTGGAAAAAAAAAAATTCCCACACACTATGACTTATGGCAGAGGAAGAGAATCTTAGATTTTCTTTGACTTCATGCACTTCTCCTTCCACATGTCTAATGTACTGCCTATAGCTATATTCTCATGGAAGGTGAGTCTGTTAGCACTGTCCCTAACAGACTTTAAGAGACTGATGAGTTTTTCTTGTTATCAGCTTATTCATTTTTTTAATTGCTATTTCTTGTTTTTCTCTTTTATTCCATTTATTGCATTTTCTCTTTCCAACTGTGTGAAGTTTAATTTGCATTGCTTTAAGGTGCTTGGACACTTTTTGATGATAAATATGTCTAGTGAAATACCCAGGAAGAGTTACTTAGCTTTGTGGCAGGAGCTATGAATGTTCTGAGTTTGACCCCAAGGGCAAGAATAAAGTCCTTAATTGTAGTCAATTAAATCCTTGATCTTTCTACTGTGCTGGCCCACAAAAGGGCAAATGATGACAACTCCGATGGTTTTTGTACTGTAAATAAGCCCATATTTGTGGACATTTAGAAAGTATTCATTCATTGCCATTTTGTCAAGATCGAATCACACAGACTAGCAGGATTTGTAATATAGGTGCATGAATGGCCTTCCAGTAGCACTAATAAAAGTAACATTTTGCAAATCCTCTCTGTGAATCTGAAAGCAGACATGTAATCACTGCTGGTCACTCCCGATCTGGAATGGGTTTGACCTGCTGACCTCGGGGTGAAAGGCTCAGTACTGCATTACCATTCCCAAGGGCTCTCTGACTCTCTCTGAGGTTGCTTTTTTATTATTTTGTAGTTAACCTCAAGACAGCATCACCAACAATGGATAACATCTGCAAAACACTGGCTATCTGAACATTTTCTTGCTTTGCAACTAATCATTGGCACTCAATGAATCTGAAGGTTAAAAAGAAATTGCAAGTCCAAATACTCACTGCAGAAATAGTGAAATCAGAATGGGGGGAAAATCCCTTAATAGCTCCCTCCTGACACCAGTGTATTTTTTCATTTATTCAAATGGTCTTGAGATTTTATTTAAAGTAATTGAAGATGCAATGATTTTCAGGGAATCTTCCAAATTTGTTCCTTTTAGCAAGAGAGAACTTATCAGCCAACTGCCCTCAAAAAATAGATGGACATCAAGAAAGTTTTCATTACTTCTGGGTTCTGTCTTTTACCACTCATTCAGCTGTTCAGGTGCTTCACTTATCCATGCTAATGCCATCCCCTGTAGAATCCTGATGTATAAAACTCTTCCCAACCTTACAGAAGTCATAACCACACACTAAAAAATTGCAGAATGCAACAGAACTATCCTTTACATATCAACCACTTTCTGTCACTGGCAAACAAAATTCAAACATCTCCCTGCATCCTGCCAGGAGGATGTGACCTCACTGGGGAGTTAGCCACAGCAGGAATCCAAAAAGACCCAATTTCAGTGACACCAGGAGGACTATCCAGGACTTACATGGATCTCCACCCACAGCATACCTGATCCCTGGAAGCCATTATTTTCCCTGTTAATAATGAGTCTTTATGAATTCTGATTATTTGGGAAGCTCTGCTTATGTATCTATGTATACAAATGTCAAATCAGCACTTAATAAGCATGAAGTGATTTCACATTGAACTGTCCATCTCATAAGCATCAACATGTCCAAGAAAGGAAACTCATTTGTTTATTCCCAGCAGTACTTTGGGATACAGCCTTCACAAGCAGTGGGAATTAGACATGAGGAAGCAGCAAGATATTTTCCCAATTACATATTCACCCATCAATCATAGTTCTCTTTGAAATCTGGCTACTGGCCGCTGGTCCCTGCTGGGAAAATGCTAGAAATGCAAGAAAAAAGGGACATTTTTCCTTTTGTGCAAAATTTCAGTGTAGAGTTAACTTGAAGCTGTTAGCAGCACAGCCCAGCTCCTCTCTGGCAGATCTCTGAGAGGAGATCCATTGTGGAATTTCACAGCTGGATCTCAGCATCTCTGCCTGCTCCATGGTTTGATACTTTGGACATGTTTCACCATTGTTTCCCCAAATTTTCATTTCCAACTTTATTAAAAGAATAAATTTAAAAGAAATTCCATGCTTTGGAGAGTGTGTTCTGGTGAATTTCTTTTTCCCATTACAACAGGATGCCAAGAAACAGAGACTGAGGCTGGACACATTGCTATAGATATGGTATAGAAGAGCAAAATAGATTTAGGGAAAACTCCAGCTGATTAAGCCAGCTGGCATTTTTAGGTCCGTATTTCTAGGACTTCATAAAACAGTCTGGTCCTTTTGGAGAAGAAGCTGACTCTGGGGTGGTCATTTTTTTTGTGGTAGCAAAGGCAAAAGCAAATATTGCTACCTCTTGGGTGAATGAAACTGCTCCAAGGGACACAAAGCCAAGAGTACCGTGGGGAGACTTGGTGTATGCCCAAGCTCTGATCTCCTTTTTGTCACTGAGGAACCAGGAGGAGACCAGGCCACAAGTCATATGGGAAAATATGACCCCAGGAAGCAGTAAAACCAAAATAGTCAGGACAGAAGAATGTTTCTGAGGAAATAAGGAATACACAATGTGAGGATGACAACTTCTAAAATGGCCCCAAACCAATGTTTTAGAGCAGCCAGATGTTGAGTCTGCAGGCGGAGAATCTCTCTAGGGTAAGTCTAACTCATAGGCAGAGATATTTCCCTCTAAATTCCTTGCTTTGCTTTTCCATTTTGAAGGTTTATTCTGTCTGACAATGTCTCTTTTTGCACTTACTTGTCACTTAGACACAATGACTTTGGAGCAAGTGAATTTCCACACCCCGTATTTATCATTCAGACATCCACATGGTGCTGGGCTCAGTGGTGAATCTGGCAAGGGGAAGCATTTTGAAGGAAGATTGAAAGCCAGCCTGAAAAACCCTCTCTCATATGACAGATATTGATCATTCATGATGCAAACAATTTTTCACTAATGGCAAACACAAGGAATTCTCTGTATTCCTTCCCATATCATCATCATGTAGACATAAGGAACTCTGAAAATCAATTCCTAGGCTTTCTGGAAAAAGGAGAAAAAAAAAAAGGAAATAAAGAAGTTGGCATTCAAGTTGATTGCGCTCTCTTCAAAGTCCTGGACCAGCTCTGACCATCTCCTGAAAAATCTGCACTCTCTCAGTGGAATGGAATTTCCCAATATGCCATGGTCATTTTGGCACCCGCTTTTCTGCAGCAGCTATAAATCTTCTGCAGGTCACAGGACTCTGTAAAAGGAGAAAAAGTTACCCAAGTGCTCTTGGACTGGGCCTGGAGATCAGGAGAGGGACACAAATGTAAGTCTCATCCAAAGAAAACTCTGCCTGACTTTAGACTGCTAATAGCTCAGTGGGAAAGTCTGTTTAACTGTGCACATCCTTCAGAGGTTTCTGGGATGTAACCTGTTAGACCCTCACCTAGAACACATTTCCTCAGCTTTTGAAGGCTTACTTGTCTGCAGGGTGTCTGCCAAGCAAAAGAAATGAACATTAGGGAGCAAAGAAACCCAGTGGCAGCTGTGCATCAGGTCCCAATTAAGACATCAAACTAAACCCTTCAGCCCTAGTTCTCAAACATCCTTGTATATAATATTTCCCATGAGGCTGGAATTCTTCTGCGAGGTTTTTGCTGGCTTTAATGTATAGCATCAGTGTTCAGTAAGCTCTCAGGGCATTCATGTTGCTGTGTGAGACAGGAGAATACGTTTTTTCACCCCCACACCTCTAAATAAAAGAGAAGGGCGTGTCCTGTGTTAAGACACGACTTGACTTGAACCAAGACAGCAGGTCCCAACTGTTTGGCATGATGCTGCATTTGAATTTGCCATGGAGTCATGCTGGTTCTGAGCATTCTAATGTCCTAAATCTAGCCCTTAATTTTCTCATAGTCATTTAGTGCATTGCACATGGAATCAAAAGGAAATTCAACTGCCAGGGACTCTCTCCCCTAAGAAGGGGTGGAGAGGGAAATTCATTGTCTGAGAGGATGAGAAGTCAGTGAGGTATAAGCCCACTTGCCCTGACTTTGAGTGACAACAACCTGATTATATTTAAGACACTTCCTGTAAAATTCCTTTGTGAACCCTAGTGTACTTTGGGCCAAATAACCTCTTCAGTTCAAAAATCAAGTTTATATGTCCAGACCTGTCCATCATGGCATCTGATTTCAGCTTAGGTCCCAAGGAATATTTTGCCCTGATGTCAGTGAAAGGCCCATCTGTACATCCCCTGCATTATTACAGAAAATCTTGTATTCCCTAGCATTTTTCTGCAGTCTCTTGGAAACACAGTCATAGATTCACTGCAGAGTCTCACCACGAGTGCAAAGTGACTGTCTTACTAGCAGAGTGAAATCATACATTGCTCCCTGCTGAGAGGACCTAAGTCACTTAGCTGTCCTCACCAAAAATTAACTGAATAATCCTGCAGATCACTTAAAATTCCCTTTCTGTACTTACGAGACAGCCCTGCTGTGAACGGGAGCAGCGTGCCCAGAGTCATCTCCCACTGCTCCACAACACAGAACAGATTTGGTTTGAAAATAACAGCAGTAGGAACATCTATGCTGCCAAATAGCTGAGCTCCCTGGTTTATTGTCAGATCCTGATTCTTCAGTTGTCTGTGGTGCTTTCCCTTGGGATCCCTTTGGGACAGAACTAACTAATTCCTTCAGAAAAATCTCAATGTATCTCTAGAAGCAACCCCTACCATTAACAAAGTAGGAGCATGCTGTCCAGCTCCCTGAACACTCCCCAGGGAAACTTTTCTCTCATTCCAAGCCCCAAGATGAAACATCCTTAATGAAAAAAACATGGTGACTGTTACTGGGTACCACACAATTCGTAGCTTTTTTCATGCAAAACTACCTGAAATAAGCAAATAAAGGAATTATTGTATATCAAAGTTATAGAGATGTTACCT
This sequence comes from Poecile atricapillus, assembly GCF_030490865.1. Classification (NCBI taxonomy): domain Eukaryota; kingdom Metazoa; phylum Chordata; class Aves; order Passeriformes; family Paridae; genus Poecile; species Poecile atricapillus. The sequence continues at coordinate 26,534,170 of NC_081255.1, read as the reverse complement.
GTGTCTCAGAAGGGACCAAGAAATTATTATGAAGCCCTGGACAAGGCCCACTTTGGAGACTTTGGAGAAGGATAGATTTGAGCTTGGTGGGTGCAAACCACTTTTCTCTCTGCAGTGCCAGGAGTCACTCCTTGGAGTGAAAGCCATTAGAAGCAGAGATGTAACTGAAGAAAAGCTTAGTAGGACCACAATTCCACCAGTCTTGATTCTCACTACTAAGCTTCCCATAAACAACACTTCTGATGGTGAGCAGATACAAGTTCGCCATTGCACAGGCACACAATAGGATGTTTAACCTGTCAGTATGCCAGCTTTGAGAAAACAGACAAAGCCTGAATCAAAATAATGTTAGATAGGGTTTAATATGATTTGTCTGTTCCATTTTGTCACAGCATCTGCTTGGACAAAATCTTTTCTCTGGCTTTCTTTGAATTAACAGAGAGAACTTGCATTTTTTTAAGTTTTTTTTTTCAGTACCCTACATGACAAGAAAAGCCCAGGATTCCATTTGGAGACATAGCTGAAAGAACTTGCCTTTAAAACCTGGGATTTAGTGGAAGTACTGAAGCCACATCAGTCTATGTTTCTGCATGTTTTCTAGGACCAATAAGCCAAATAGCCAAGCACAATGTGCTTACTTCCCCTGCCACTACAGAAATGAAAAGCTTTCCCAGAGGAAGTTAGCTATCCAAAGCAGGGGATGACAGGGCAAAATGGATTTTTCAGAACTAGAATAAAGCTGTGAATGACAAAAGTTGTATGAAAACCTGCACAGTGTTGTAGCCAAAAATGAAGAAGAAACACCCACCAGGATTTGGGGTAGATTGATGTTGAGAGGAGGTCTTAGCACTCCTGGTTTCTGGCTGCAAATTGAAGTGTCGACAGTTGGAATTAACTTTTAAACACAAGCATGATAGCAAAATGTGATCTCTGGACATAATTGTTCTCCATAATACAAACATGTAGGAGCAGCAAAACTAGCGAAGCCTGGTTTCCTACAGATGAACATCTAAGGGTAAATTTCTTTGCTGTCTAACAAGAGTAAGTTTGTGCTGTAACTTGTCTGACGTTATGCAGCCTCTGATTTCCAAGACATTTCTAACAGCTTGATATTTTTGGAAAGAGCACTCCACTGTTATACTTGTGGTTAGAATAAATCAGCAGATTTTAACACTGTTGGGGCAGGCGGGGGGCAGGAGGGGATGACAGAGAAAAACAGACATATGGAACATGTAATGTCACATTTCTCACTTTCTTAGGAAACCAATCTGAAAAGATAAAGATGGCAGAGCCCTACCACATTCTGCTGGAGTTTTAATTGGTGGGATGAGTGTCAAGAAAATCCCCTTTCTAAAGAATTGCAAGAGAAAGTACTTATTGCTCTGAGTCATCTCTACACAGCCCCTTAAACTACACAACAGGTAACACCTTTGTTGGAGGCAGACTAAGGAAAAGATGAATTACCTCTTAAAATGCAAGTCAGATGATGAGGATAAAGTTTTAGAGTGGGTAATTCCCCTTTTCAACATGGGATTCAGGCAAAATTCAGTGGTTCGGAATATGATGCAAAGTTTAGTCATGAAGTTACTTCCTGGGGTTAAATATATTACAAAATTGGAACAGTTAAGGAAAGGTCCCTGCATGTACTTTCATAATCTGATTTATATTCTCTTTTATGTCAGACTCCACCTCTTCAAGACATTTTTTGATAGACCTACTGAGAAGACAAACAGGAAAACAGGAATTGGAACATTCCTGAAATTGTCACTGCTAGATACATGTTAGTAATTTACCTGGCAACACTTTCCTAGGGAGCTCTTTGGCTGGGAGAGAGGAAAACAAAACAAAACCCATCTCAAGCAGTACGGGTTTTATCAATAAGTTAACAGTAAGATATATATCAGGGGCTTGCAAACTGGTTTGGTTAAAATAGGTTGTGACTTACATCCAAACTGAATTTGCATACACTCTTCAAGGATTAAATTTCCCCAATTCAAGAGAAAAAATTTAAAAAGTAAAAAAAAAAAAAAAAAAAAAAAGATCAGGAACAACAAATTATTCCTAGCATTGCAGAATACTTATAAGTATGATGTGAGCAGTATTAATTGGTCAAGCACAATGGCTCCATAATCATATTGATGATATTTATTTTTTACTTTCACATTTCATGGTATCTGTCTGTGAATGCTGGACACTCACATGACATTTAGGAGACCTTGCTGTAGGGTTCTGTCTGATTTTTAAGCTTCTTTTCTTTTAAAACTCTGGGTGAGCTGCTGAATCTCAGGGCATCTTTTGAGCACTCTTACAATGCAAATGTGGTTGTCAAGCTCTACCTTCTTGTGGTTCAACTGCTTATCCCCAAGCTCAGTCCTGACCCTGAAACTTCTTAAGCATTTTCTTTCTCTAATCAAAGGAGGGAGTTCAGCTCTGAAAAGAGCAAACTAACACAAAAAGGTTTCACACAGACTTTCTACACACTGGCACTTTAACCTCAAAACATAAAAAAATATTACACATTACTAGAAAGTCAAATCATCAGATTGTTTCATCCTTACCCTGGAAGTCCTTGGAAAAGTCAGCCAGTGTGCAAGGAGACAGGGCTAGCAGCAACACAGCTGCTGGCTGTTTTATTTATCACCCATTTATCACCCAAATGATGCTTCAATCAGCCTCTGCAAGGACCACAAAATCCTGCCAGGAGATTTTATTTCCACAGAAACATGTCAATTCCCACGTTTCCCAGAGCTACTGGGCAGCTCCCATCTCACTGGTGTGGGACCACTCCAATTGTTTGGTGTCAGCAGAGAATCAGTTATGCCAATGTCATCCTGTGGGATCTGTGCACCAAGAGTAACAGAGGGAAAGCAAAGATCAGGATTCAAGTCAACAGAAAACACGTGGACTATGTGTGTCGCACACTTCTTCCAGACTAACAGCATCACTCCTGAGTCGAACCCAAATCTACTCCCAAATAATTTGCCAGGGAATGATTCAGACATAAATGGGCAGAGCCCTGTTTTTGCAGATGGGAGAAGAAAAGGAGCAACCAACAAGAAATCAGGAGGGGGAAATGAGGTCATGAGGAGCTTCTGGAACTCGTTGGTCCAGTCAGTGATTTCCCATCTGCCTGAACCTGCTGTACCTGTCGGTCTCACACTGCTAAAAGCACTGTCAAACACCCTTTGAGCTGTCACCTCAACTAGTCTGGGTCCAGTCTTGGAGCAGTTCACTCCTTAACAGAAGGAGTTGGAAATAAGACTAAGGGTGAGGTACTGACTGATCTCGGGCTCTCTCTGACCTCTGGCTCAGAGGCAGGTGAGAATCTTCCAGGGAAATTCCTGGGAGCAGCCCAGCTCATTTCTTAGACCAAAGAGGTTCAATTTGGAATCAGCTTTTTTTAATAAGCTAAATGTGCTTGGTGAGAGGACCATCTTTTCCCTCTCTGAAAGCATCCTGCCTCTGATTCCATGCCACTGCCACACTTCAAACACTACCAAACACATTCCCTAACATTCTCACATCTCTCTTCTTGGGAGAAGTTCTCGATTTTTCAGCTTAACTTTGCTGGCTTGCTATTCCCCTGGAAAAATCTTGGGAAAACACAAACAATGCACGGCTTTTTGATTAGGTGAGATAACACTGGTTCCAGGGAGATTTCAGCGAAATACCCCAGCTGTGTTTGACACCGGTGAGGCCCCTGCAGAAAGTGTTCTGCATTGACTTCTAACGCTCCTTTTGGCTGATCTAAGCCTTATCCCACGCAGGTGTCCATGAATTTGCCTACGCTATGAAGCACAATCCCCCAATTGCCTAAATGCATATTTACACAACATTCACAAATCTGATATGCTGAAAAAGATCTATCCTTTAATTATACAACACAGTCAACCACCTTCACTGGGATCCTGCCCAAGTTTATTTAAGAGGAGGAAAAAGTTATTATGAAAATTACCATAGATTTTTATTTTTTTTTTCTTTCTGCAATGAAACCTTTTTGTATCAATGCATAAACCACAAGAATGATCACCAGTTTAACAGTTTCCTGCGGGTGAGCCCTTTCAAGTCGAGCTGTCAGGAGGATGGGTGGGGAGCCCGCTTGGAGGAGAAGTGAGAATAAGTCCCTTTCACAACACTCCCTGAGGCAAACAAAAATCAGAATTACTCTGGGACAACTTGCTTCACCCTCCACATGTTGTGGGCATGTCTCAGCCTTCAGCACTCAGTGGCATCAGCTTGCGCTGAGGAAAAGCCTTTTTTTAGCAGGTTGACACCTCTGAAAAAGGGAACATGATGTTCTGTGATCTGAAGGTGAGCAGAAAAAACATTACACCTGTATTTTTGCTGTCGCCCTGAGTACTGAATCCTTTGCATAACTCACAGAAAGTGGTGTGATGTGGGCAATGAGGATATAGGAGAGAGAGGTAAAGAAATTGCTTTCTACATGTCCTTGGGATTCTTAGATTGAAGTTACATAACACAAAATGTGAAGCCCTTGTAAAAAACAGATTTTTTTTTGAGAAAAGCTGCTTTTGCTGCATTGGATGCACATATAATCACTTTCAATATTGCAAATGTTAATTGAAGGCATGTAATTAGTAAAATGATAAATTCTTGAGGATGAGGGAAGGAATTGTGCTGGTGAAATGGGATATTTACCCTTCATCTTCCAATGTGATAAATTACTCCCATCTGATGAAGGCTTTGGATGTTTGGGAACTTGGACAGCCAAGTCTCTTCCAGCAGGATCTTCTGCTGGCCTTGCAACAATTCTCATCTCCCAGCTATTATAAATGGTTTCTAATCTTGTCTACAACTTGCTGCCATTTTTTCATTGCAAAATCATTTTTCTTTTTAATTTGCAAAAAAAAAAGAAAAAATATTTCATTAAGTGTTCTTATTAAAAAGCAGTGGCTGAATTTAGGGCATTGTGGTTTTTTTAAAAACTTCAAACATACATTTCAGCTTTGAAGATGTTTCAGCACTGGCAGTTTCCTCTTTACCTCTGAGATTTTTACAGGGGATCTGGACAGAAATGAACATTTTCTCATGTTTCCTCATAAAAAACAAATGGTAAGTAAAATTCCAAGCCACTAGGAGCTGAGGTTCTTGATTTCCAAGTTGTTCATTTTCAAAGGTATGAGTGGAGCTGATGCTAGAGATCTGAAATCAAAGCCCACTTTTTCAGATGTCCACATGAACTAACCCATATTTTATAATACTGCTTTGACAGTAATATTTTCCCATTATAACTTACACTAACATTGCACAAATATGTTCAATCTACATTGAAAGAGAGATGTTGGGGTGGGAGACAGGAAAGTTCATTAAAAATCAAAACAAAATAATGCTTTAGAAGCTCAGACAAATCAGGATGTCTGATACAAGGAGTGAACACAGGGCACAGAAAACATGATGTTATTGCAAGACAACCTTGTGATTTGTTATTTCTAATTATTTGTGTGGGATCAGGAATTCATTTTGTGTTGCCTGAGGTGCCAGGATTCCAGGATACTTTCTTGTGGAGAAGTTCTCAGGTGTTCAGCCTCTCCCTTCCCTCACACACTTTGCCGTGGTAGCTCCTCCAAAATATGCAGCATGTGCAGAATAGTCTGTCCATCCCTGCTCTTCACATACAGAATGACTTTGAGTGAAAATTCCTGCATTGCCTTCACCACAGCTTCTCAAGGACCTAACAATGCCTACAGAAAAGGTAAGTCATAGTGTAGTTATCAGCAGTTTAAAGAAGTTCTGAGATCCTTTGATGGAAGGATGACAACTGAACCGACATTTGAAATAAATTTTCAAAAGCCTTTTTGGTAACTTTTCTTCCTACTTCTCTGTTTTCTAAGCTATAAACAGGGCTTCCTTTCTGCTCTGTGTATCACAAAGGAAAAGGCCTTTTGGTGAAATCTCCTATTGGGACCATAGCAACTTTTATCAGTGAACAATCCAAATTTTAAATAATCACAGATCTTTACTCATTATTTAGATTAAGCATTACCACAATCAAATGTAATTTGAATTATTGTTGTAGAAATAGTTCTGTTCAGGTTTGGTAGGAACAGGGATCTGTATTGTTTCCATTCTATCAGACAGAATTTTTCAACCTTTTCCTTCCTCAAGACTCAACACTCTGAATAATTGATTTTCTAGTGAGGATGAAGAATGTTCAGAACTTCCACACGTGGGATCCTGCATCACACAATGTATCTGCTCCACAGGCTGAACATCACTGACCTACATGGTCTCCCCCTGCATCTCTCCATGTACAGCCCCCAGAGCTGAAGCTAGCACCATGATAAGGAGTGTGATGCTGAGAGATCAATTTCTGGTACTCAAGTGCCAAGCTCTTCTATCTGATGGGTGAAAACTATGCCAGAGAGTGCTTTAGACCTCCAGAGTGGCTCAAAACCTGGAGGCTGCAAAGACAATTCAGAGTTTATCAGTGAGTATTGCTGTATTGCTCCTCTATGGGTAGGGTTTGAACTTTCAGAGGGGAGCACCATAGGGAAGGCAGCTCTCAGTAGCTGAGTGGGCTGGGGTTTATTGTATTTGTTCTTCTCCTTTCAGGTCAGCAAAGCTGAGTTCTTTTGGGGAAATCCCATCATCTGCAGAAAATGAGACAAAACCAGATCTCCCTTTCTCTCACTCACCACACAGAAGCATGGCAGACATGGTCCAATGCTCTGGCACTGAGCAGATGCTGAAAACTAATTAATTACAACATGATGGGGATTTGCCAGAAAAATCTGTCCCAATTAAAATCTGTCAACACGAATTTGCAAAGGAGTGATGATGATTACAATTGCACATTGGGTGGAGCTAAAAAAACATGTTACCTGTATCTGCTGAACATGACTGTACAATTACTGACTCGCTGTGGTCCCAGTAAACAACTGAGATCCTGTTGTGTCATGTGCTCTCCAAAGAGATGATACAGATTGTTCCTGCTCTGAAGAGATGGGGTCTATTCACTTTTTACACTAAAGTGTTCCACTCTTCTTAGAGAGATCATCTTCCTCTTCTTGAACAAGCAAACACGCCCTCCTTTGCTGTGCATCTGACCCTGAGAAGGATTACATGCCAAGTAGATTATGATGTATAGAAATACCAAAATCACACAAGAGAGCTGTGGCATATACGTCTGGCATGTTTAGGAGAGAGGTTGAGGTTTGTAACAGGGAATGGAAGGTCCCCTCCTACAGTTCATACAAAGGTGATACTTAACATGCAAGATCTAATGCACTGCATCAAATTTTCTGCTGTAAATTTCTTCCCACATAATTTTGTCTTGTTGATTCCATAAGCTGCCCAAGCATCTTGATATTTAAATTTCTAAAATCATACGTATCGCATGTACTCCTCTTTCACTTACTTCCTGTCAGCATGGCAAGCCAGGCTGCTGAACAATTGAAGGAAAGGTATCTCTAGATGAATTAAGGTGTTGAGAGTTCCAGACCTCCATTTTAAGAACTCCTTATTGAGTAGAGGAATTCAGATTTTATGCACAGTTGCAAACACATTTATAGAATATCCTTAGTTGCAAAGGGCCCACAAGGATCGTTGAAGTCCAACTCTCTATTCCCGTTTCTGCGTCTTAGTGAGCCTCCAGTACATCTCATACCTAACCTGCATCCTCCAGAGGAGATGTTTGGCTGCCCCCAGCACACCCCAATTCCCTTTCCCCACTCATATTTCTGTTGCTCTTCAAGAAAATCTGGGGCAGGACTTGAAAGAATGCAAGTGCTTCACTGTCAGCTGCAGTCCAGAAACTCACATTTTGGGATTATGAGCCTGCACTATTCCACAGATCAGCCTAACTCTGCTGGCATGGAGTCAGGGATAAAACTATCATTGGCTTCCACAGAAGCTAAGTCAGGCCAAAGCAGGGAGCAAAGCTCACTTGAACACTTCACCTGCAAGGTCTTCTGGCCATCAGCAGTTTATAGCAGCACTTCATCCCTGTCTGGTTGCCGTGTGTGAGGCTGGGGTTGGAACTGGCTTTACTCTGACTCACTTTTTCCATACAGTTCCCCTAAAAACAGAGCTCTATTACAGAACTAATGCAAGTTTTGCAGACAGAAAATCCCAACCAAACAAACTCATGAGGAGAAAAAAAATATTGCACACATGAATCACTATGAGGCTGAAACAACAGAAACTTCCCTATCAGCCTAAATAATGGGAAACATTCACTTTAATTGAGGTGTCTCCTTTTAGATTCTGTAGGCAAACAGGGGGATCTGGTTATTGTTAGTGATGAGAGAAGGGTTGGGAGGGGCTGGGAATCTCCAAGCACCTCCAGAAAGCATCCAAGAGACAGGATCTCTGCAACAGCCAGTTGCTCAGTGCGTGCTCTGCAGGCTGGACAGATGAGTATACGCAGTTTTCTCGAGCTTGGGTTCCTTCCAAGATCAAAAATTGAATCCACGTGAGGTAAGCAGACTCACAAATCACCTTATCTTGCACGACATGACGGACAGATGTTTCTCTGTTGCACTGAACTGCACAAATGGGACATGTTCTCTACAGGTCAGGCTCCCAGGTTAACGCCTGGCACATGGAGCTGCCTTCTTGCCTTTCTTGGGGGCAGAACAAAGGTGAAAAGGCCAGGCACTGTGGGCTTGACAACAGGCAACCAACCAGAAGGTCCCAAAGGTACTGACAGCATTGAGCCACACCTAAAATATTCCTTGTGTTGTGCTGTTTGGACTCTAAGGTACAGAAGCAGGGACATGTCCATTGATAGATGTTTATGCAGCAAGGACTGACGTATGAAAACCAAAGCCTATCCTTCCATGAGGCTGTACACAAAATACAAAAATACAGTATCCACTCCTTCCCCATTTCCTGTGATCTGAATTGCTGCACGTAGGAGCACTTTGGAGGGCAGATGAACACAGCTGTGCTCACAGCAGTTGAGACAGAAGCTTGCACTGAGACATAACAATGTAGTTGCTTTTGTGCCTGCTTGTCAGCTCCCACCTGGACACTGCTCCCCAGCCTGTGGAGCACAGGGGACAGCATTCCATCATGGTATCCTGCTGTCCAACCTGCTCCCTACAGCACAGCAGTGACTGTAGAGCATCCATTCCCCATCTCCCAACTAGAAAATTACCTTCTAGAAGCTCAAAAATACACCCATCACAGTAAACCAGAAAGGCTTTACAGCAGTCATTTGGGAAGCAGGGGTATTCCCATCAGCAAAAGGCAGCCCCTCATGTAATACTTCTACAGCCTTATCCTCTGAGCAGTGAGCTCTGGTGAGTGATGTTAAATGTTTAAGTTATTGCTCCCTTTAACTCTTCCTATTTCAGAGACTAAACAGTGCCTATGTTAACAAGCTCTCTGAACGTGGTGATGTATTTAAACTGCTCTTCTTCTTTTTATTTCATCCCACACCAAAATACTGTGGAGCACTGGGAGCTTTCTCACTCACAGAACTCAAGGTGAAGCCTTAGTTATGCTCCTGATTTGAAGGTGCTTTGTTTCTTCCAGAGCACGGCTTTAATTTTGCTTTCTCTAGAGAATTATGATCAGGACCATAAACTGGCATATCAGTGTTATGAAGTCTCAGATGGTGAACTAAGGCACTGAACATGCTTCTAACACTTCTGCCAAAACTTTGAACTTGAATTTTATGTTGTCCAGCTTTGTGGGCTCAGCCTAGGCTCCTTCATTGGACAACCTGAATTGCATGAAATATTGCACAGTGTAGTCCAACAGCTGGCACCAGGCCAACTGAAAGAAGGATTTGCTTAGTCAGTTTGGTATTTCCTAACCTGTTTTCACATGTAGAAGAAATCTCTGAATTTCTGCAGAAATATGATTTTCATATGCAAATGTAAGTGCCTGTCAACTATAGGTTTGAAAGAAGGATCCCTGAATATTGAGGTATATAGCCTTCAAAGAGATAAGGTGTTCCTAAAATATCAAGAAACAAGGAATCCTAAGCCAAGATAGAAGGAGAATTTGTAGAATTTATCTTCCCTGTGTATATATTTATAAAACTGTTGGTACAAGCGTCCCCCACCAGTATGGAATGTGGCACTCAGGCAAACTGGCCTCTCTTGCTTGTCTGACTCTCCTCCACAAGGGCACCCCTCAGATCCTGCTGGGTGTGGGTGCACGGAACACCCTGGAACAGGACAAGGAGCAGAACACATTTCCAGTGGAGAGAGACAAATGAGGAAACTGATCTTTGTGGAGAGCTTTGCAGAACGCCAGGTTGGTGCTACCAGCTTCAATCTAACCTTCATCACCCAATATTTAATGAAACCATCTCATCTTTATCCACAGAGGAATTCACAAACAAAAGATTAAAAAAAAACAAAAAATAAAAAAATAACCAAACAATCCCTCCAAAAAACCTGTTCCCATGACACCATTAATGTTTAAATTTTAGACAAATGGGAAACATAATTTATTTTTTTTTAGAAACTCTTTCAGCTTAAGCATATTTTTTAGAAAAAAAAAGAGAAGGTAGTGATTTGTTTGTTTAATTCCTAGATTTTCTGTTTGAAATGTTGAAAAATCCACCTCAGTTCTGAATTCTACACTGGAACTCAATTATGTTTTATAGATTTACATAATTGCAGTATTTTATATTTGTTCAATATTTTACATTCATATTGGCACAAAGTATTTGCTAAGGGTATGTGGAGACTGAATCACCAAATACCTTTAACCTGCACCCTGTACACTGCATTAACAAAAAGGAAGACACAATCTGAATGGTTAATTTATAAATTTCCAACAAAATGCAGGTTTTGGTTAGGTATTGCTGATTTTTTTTTTGGAGATGCTCAGGAAAGAACACCTATTAGTTGTACTTTATTCTAGTTGTGTGATATTTCGCAACTCAGCTAAGCTGAAAATCTTTCCATGACAATCTGTCATCTCTGGAAAGTTACAGTAAATTAATTTGTCAAAGAAGGAGAGAAACAGGGTTTTTTGTTCAAATTATAAGTTTTGTTAAAATTCAAACTGAAATGCCATTTCTAAAAGATCAAAAAAGATAAGACATGCCATTCAAGAAATTGCACCATTTGAGTACATTTCCTTCTTCCTGAAGAGTATTTTTTAAATTGATATGAACCAGTTTATATTAACTCCAAATATTACTATTGTTTGCTGAAACAACAGTTTTCCTTATGGATTGATGGCAACAATTTTCAAGCAATTATTTGATTTCTTGAGTGGTCGAAACACAGTAATTATTTTCTGATTCTCATTTATGATAGCAAGCATTCAAGCAGATAGCCAACATTTTCAAGGTCAGATCAGAAGTTGTATTAGCACATTCCTGCTTTCAAGTTAAGCACGTGCTTAAGTGCCTTTCTAGGCTGAGATCTGACACCTGTTTAAATCAAAACACAGCTCCACTGAACTCACTGGTGTTGCATCTGTATGTGAGCAGGATATGTGAGAAGAAAATGAGACCCATATGGCTTTGAAAAATCTCAGTAAAATATTGGACTAGTGCTGTGGATTAAAAGGAGGCCTAAACCTCATGGAATTATTGTTATTTTAGTTGTCAGTGCTGCATTTATCTGGTATTTCCTGGCTGTCTATTATATATGTAAGATAACATAGCCTCATCATTTTATACCAGCTAAGATTTTGACCCTAAAAGTGAATTTTAAATATATTATACACTCCAGAAATCAAATCATGAGAATTGCAGTCCTTTAATCAGGGAAAATAAGTGACATCATATGCTTATCACAGCACAGCTCAAATTTCCAATACTGCATTGCTAGGAGAAATCCAGTTGAGTGAACAAATAAGATCTTCAGGACTGAAAACAACATCTGAACAAACCATGAGGATGCTGCCTATAAAGAAGATTATGGGATTCATTAAATTAAGTATTTCTTTCTAGAAAAATTATAGGCCCTACACACACATGCACATACACACACACACACACACACACACACACAGACACACACAAGAGTACAGCTGCACTGTGATCATGAAAGACAATAACACAGTAAATGTACTTGGATTGAGCTCCACAGCCCACATCTAAAATATTATTAGGTAGACTAGCACAAGCCATGTTTCCATGAGTCCCAAACAGACATATATTCATTGTCACTTGACAGACTTTGTAGATAAATGTCAGTCCTCCCACTGCTTCTATTGCTTGTGTTGTACTGTACTTCCTTGAACTTCTTGTGAAGGCCCCCTGAATAGACCGATACATCTATAGGCCGTGAAACAAAAATGTTTTCTTCTTGAAGAAGGTCTATTTCTAGCATCACCTATACATTCAAGGCCACAAGTAACTGATACCTAATGATAAAAAAAGTTGGCCTAGATTCCCAACACATACAGTTTGGCAAAGATCCACCATGTCCACACAGCTGAGGTAAAGATACGTTACTCTGTTTCTCTAAAGATAAGTCAGGAAAGTGATTCAGAAAACTGCTGGTGAAAATTTCCTACTGAAAAGACAGTTATAGGTGCTACCTCTTGCCATGAATGCTTCAATCAACGAAATGTTTTACACAATATGCATAATTGCCATTCATTTCTCCTTGTTTGTTTGAAAGAAAATCACAAAGTGTTCTCAAGATTACACAGGAAAAAAAAAAAAAAGAAAAAAGAGACAATGCCTTGTGCAGTTCTCCTTCTGGTGTTCCAGCACAACCCTGGGGAGCTCTTCTGATTCATTTCCTTTCAGAATGATGCACTCTACAGAGAGAATCAGCAAAGAGGGAGTATTTCAGGCATATCTGAAGCTGGAGAGTGACTGTGGTCACTAGGAGAGTGCTACACAAGTGTCTTGCAGATCTATTATAGGCAGCAAATATCACTTAGCAAATACAAAGTCAATAGTCTTTTCTTCTGGGTGAGTGAACTGGAGGGGTAAACACCAATACCCCAGAGTAGATTTCTATGCAGGTGCACATCGCTGGTGTGTCACTCAGACTTGTTACCCAGTGGAGTACTACACTACAAACACTAAAGGACAGTAAATGTCATTATTAGAGGCAAAGAGAAAAATCTCAAGAAAAGTGTCTCTGATTACAGAAGACAGATGAACTACGACGCATTGCAGACACTGGGAATTTACAGAGACTCAAAGGGAGGGTGAACAACTTCATAGAAACCCACAGAGGCTGCCACCAGCCCGTGCCTGCCTTAGCAAGATCAAAATGGTAACAGTTGGAGGTCAGGAATGCATTAGGGAGAGCTGTATTACACACTCAACCTTCTTCTCATATCCTTCACTAGTTCTCTTCTCTGAGCCATGACTGGAAACAGAACCCTGGGATTGATGGAACTGTGGTCTGGTCCATTGCAGCCATTCTTATGGGACAAAAAATCACAGAGCTGCTGCCCTGCAATCTGTCATCTTCTAACAATCATTTGTTGGTTTTACATACGCTCAGAAATGTTCTGATCATTACTAGTTGCTTAAGAAGGCTGAATGCCAGCAGCAGGGGAAGAAAGGTCTTGGTGGCAAGCGTATAAAGGCAGTTGACAATGTTGTACTGACATGGGTAAAGAAACTGCTACCCTGGCAATGTGCTGCCTTGGAAAGGCATGAGTGCAGAGCACCAGCCAGGGCAGCCCTGGGGAGATGAATTCAGTGTGTCTGGAATGAAGGCAACATCCGACTGCACACAAAAGCAAATGCCTACAATACAGTTGTCACTGCTCTTTTGTCTGCCTGAAAAGACAGGACAATTTATAGCTGTCATAGCAAGTGGTCTGGTCAATCCTTCTTGCAATGCCTCTGAGTCTTGGCTGCCACAGAAGGGCATGATGAGATCTCCATGACTGAGATCCCAGACTGTTGCCAAATCCTCCTCTGCTCTTCAGAAAATCTGTTCATATGTCAGTTAACAGCAAATTCAAAGCCATCTCTGATGACCTGCTCTGCAACAGTAGAGTTGAAAGACTCTGAAGAAATTCTGTAAACCCCTGTTTGAGGCAGACACCAACTGTAAGGCACAATGTTGACAACTTTGGCTAGGACAGAAGACCATCCCAAGCTGTCCCAGGCTAAGAGTAATGATGCAGTGCAGTGTGAACAGGCAATCAGATGTAACAAAATCAGGAAAGCAGGTGTAGTTCAGAAATAAGTATTTCCTGTCTTGGGGGATAATAAAACTCAGTCTTTTTTCCTGCTTATAAGGCCACTCCATACTGACTCTCCAGCCTTTGTGCAGCAGTCAGGGAGTACAAACCACCAGCCTCTCTAGGGACCTGCAGACTGAGCAGTGCCAAGGCACAGCTTACTGAAAGAGAGGGAACAGATCCACCAACCTATCCTGTTAACTCAAAATCCTTACCATGCCATTTTAATGATGGAATTTACTCCTTACCCCTTCATTTCCAGGAACATCCATCCCCTGAATACATCATGCTATCAGGAAACTATTCCATGGAATAGTCTTTGTTGCCTATATTTCTGTAATGCTGTGGACTGGAGGTTCACTGACTGTAACACTGGCCCAGGACAGAGAGGAACAGTTAAATGGGCCTACAGATGTCTTCTGTGCATGAACTGAAGACTCAGGAGGAAAGGAGAGCCCCAAGCTGTGGTCTCAGTCACTCAGGGTGTGAACACACAGTAACTCTGCTGGACTCAGCATGGGCTATTAGTCATGTAAAAATACAAATTTGTTCCTTTAATAGTTTTTTTCCTTCCTCTTCTCTGAGCTATCTCCAATTTGCCAATACTGGGAATTCAGTGTTTGGTCGCAATGCCAGATATAACCACAACAGATTCATAGAATTGTCAAGCTCAGGAAAAACTTTCAAGATCAGAGGAGCTGATTGCTTCTTTACTCCATAAGATGATGCCTTTTGCACAAGCAGCCTCAAAAATTTTAGTTATGGGGGTTTTCTTTGCATCCCATTGGATCATTTTATATTCCAGAATGATCCCTCTGGAAACACTCCTACGTTTCCACCAGTCTTGCTTCTGCATATGTTTATTTTCCCTACCTTTCCTACCAAATTGATTTGTCTCAGATTTATTTTCTCCACAGCCCTGCTTCCTTGCTTGTCTGCTTCTCTCCCTCCTGTGTTATTTTTCTTTTTAGTAACATGTCTGTGTTTACCAGCCATGATCCCATCTCCCAGCTGAAGACTGAAGCAGAATTCATGACCAAGAACACATAATGATCTTGAACATTTTTTTGTTACTTTTAAAATCAGCTCTGCAAGTCAAGAACCTGGATCTACATTGATCTCTTTGGTGACCCACAAAAAGCCCTGCCTGCATCTTAAAGCTGTTTGTTTTCATTGCTCCCATAGGGAGCATTTTCAGCCCAGCAGCAGTACCTCTCTCCAAAACAACTTTGCATTGATTACCTAAGCAGGTTTCATTGTAAGACACTGAGATTTTACGCTTCCCTAAAATCAAAATACTCAGATAAAAAAAGTACAGGTTTGCCAGACAAGATGAACTTTTTATAAACCTGTACAGCTGGTTTGCATTATTAAAATAAAAGTAAAAATCTGACAAGAAGGTCCACTTTGGCTACGGCAGGCCCAGAACAGATCAGTTGCTACAACTGAGACATTTGCAATTCTTTTGTTGAACTTGAAGATGGACTGTGCTGCTTTCTTCTGTGCTTTCACTGCCTCCCATCAAAGGCTTATGTTTATTAAGCTATTCCCTAAACAACCTGGGATGTGCAGTAACTTCTTATCTCTACATGTTCCCATTCTCTTAACACAGTTATTGAGACTGGGTCTTTCTGACCTGACTCTACATATTTTTCTTGGCACAGGTTTTATTTTTTAAGGGGATCACTATTTCAGCCAATTTTTGCATCATTAACCACCTCCTCCTCTCTGTTTATTTATATTTTAATAAACCACTAATTTCCCAATCAAGGAACAAGGCCAGTTTTGGCTAAAAGCCAAATTCAGAGAAAAACTCAGCAGTAATAGAAATAGCTACATGAAGCCATTTTTAGAAGAGAGAATATCAGCATTAAATATCAGTTAGAAGCTGTGAACTGTAGGTAACTGATAAAGGAGGCAGAAGATATCAGGAAAGTTACTGCTGGCAGACTGGAAGCCAAAGACAAATGCTTAAGGTAAGACTGTGATAACAAAATTTCTAACAATTGCCTGTTACCTGACTGCAGAGTGTAAAATTGCTGATAAGAGACAACTGAGAAAAGAAAAAGTATTCAGCATATATATGTTTTTATATAAATATAAAAATATTTAGCTCTGGATTTGGAACACTTCAGAAGGAGCACAGCAATATGGAGAAGGAGGATTCACCTCTCGTCTGGTCTGTGTGCACATACCATAGCCAAATGTCAGTACACGATTAGCATGTCCTAAAAAGCTAAGAAATTCAAGAGGACTGACATGGTAAACACAGGGGGAGTTTAGGAAAGAAAAAGTGGCTCACCCTGCCAATTTTCATCCAGGGAGCCTGAAATCAGCTCTGGCAAAAATAATGGAGAAGTTGATAGATGATTCAGCTGAAAAGCAAAGAAAGAACGGAAGTCTGAAAATAAAACTAATGTTTTCCATAAAAGTTTTTATGGAAAAGAGAGTTTGATAAGCAAACCTGCACTCAGTTGGGGAGACGGTTGGCAAATGCAATGTGCAAATTCCAGGTATATATTTAATTGTGCACAATGCAACATTCCACATACAATGTGTCATTGCAACACATCAATAAAGGCACGTTTTAGGCAAAGCTTAGTTATTTGAGATCTGTAGAAGAGTCTAGAGAGGATGCATTGACAAACAGAAAGAAACTAAATATATCACTTAAAGAAACTAAATATATCACTTTTACCTGACTAGATCCACAGAGGAACAGATAGCCATGAAGGCAGGTGGTTCTCTCTTTATGTGGTCTTGGTACAATACCAAGACCAATTCTTGTGTGAATAATTAAAATGCATATCAGTTTGGAGGGGTTTTTGGGGAGGGTAAAATGCAATAGAAGTAAAGGGATAGACAAAACCCTCCTTAACAATTAATTTACTCCCTGATTGGTTATCAAAATGTATTGAGATGAGTCAATTAGAAAAAAAAAAAAAATCTTCACCCAGTGAGAACACCTCAGGTGAATAGACCCTTTCAGGCAGCAGAGAAAGGCATAGTTACAGTCTGTGTCTGAGAGGCAAAGCCAGAAACTGAGAAATAAAAGACACATTTTGAACGAAGAGGATGATTAATCTTAGGACAAACTACCACAGGAAGTGGTGAATTCTCGTATGATTCGGGTCAGCAGAAGGTGGGATCCATCAGTCAGTGAGACATGAGGGATCTGATTAAATCATTTGCAAACCATCCCAGGCTCTGAGGGCTGTGCTTTGCTGAAGAAGCTCAGTGCTGAACCACACCATCTGACCAAGTAACCTGCCACAGGGAAATGTCTCTGGTCAGCTGCACGTTGCAACCTCGTTCTTCCTTGCTTCCTCTCACAGAATGGATTGTTCCCTCCTCCTGTGCCCATCCTGGCAACACATGAGCTTAAGAGATGAACAGAGCTTGCTTTGAATTGGAGGGAAACTCGTATACATACCTTACCAGCAGGGAAACACATACTTTACAAGGTAAACCGCACCTAAGGCTTTTTCCCCTTCCCTCTCTTTTCAAATCAATCAGGCCCTGTAAGCTTGACTCTATATGCACCTCTCTTGCTTTCTGTCAAATTAAAAAAATTCAATTCTAGGTGAATATACAATCTCTTCCATTCAGGACTGATGCTGGCAAAGCATGGGGTGATGGGAAGCTGCTGCTGGCAACATGAAGATGGGCTGCAGCCACAGAAATTCAACGGGATTCCCACATGCTGACAGAGCTTAGATGCCATCAAGAGCTTGGGGATTTGGGTCACTTTGCTGTGAAAGGTTTGCTACAACTCAGGAAAAAGCAGCCACCATGAGTCCACTCAGGGAACCCTCTGCCTGCAAGAGACACTGGGCCCACCACTATTGCTGTCTTGTCCCTTCTCCTGCCCAGGCTCAGGTCCACACTCTGCCCCTTAGCTTCCTATTCATTATCTTTCCACAACCCATATTTTGGAAGAGCCTGGTGGTCCCACAGACCCTGAATGAGGCTGGCAACCGGTGAGATTCACAGATCCTCAACCCATAATTCAATATCTGAACAGAGAAGATTTTATACTTGCTCGTAATTTGGGCTTTGCCAGATCTGAGCATAGAGATCATCAGTTTTCCAGTCTGCCCATTAAATTTCCCATGCCAGCTCCATGTCCAGTGGAGGAAATAAATGAGAAGGAAGGGAGAGATGAACTTTGTAACGAGCCACATCGGTGTACGGAAGCAGGGAAAGGTAAGTAGAGTTTATTTTATCAGCACTGCACAGGAAGTCTCAGTCCCAAAAATTGCCCTCATCCCAGCCAGCACTCCATGTTATTTCTGGCACCTTTGTAAATTGATTTGCAAAAAATCCCTTAGGAGTCCCTCAGTATCCCTCAGTTCTCTCTGCCTCGAGTATTTTACTGCAAGCCAGAGCTGTTCTACACTGTCAGCTGAAGCAGCTCTCGGGGCTCCCAGCACCACACACCGACTCCAGCTGCTGAATACAAAAGGCTGCCCCTGGGCACAGCCTGCTTGGAAACTCGGGTTTGTCACTCGCTCTGCCCAAACTGAGGAAATTAAGCCAGCTCAGGCATGCAGACAGAGCGGCTTTCCACCTTCTATACAGGCCTGATTTAAGAGGAATATCCTGAGAAAGACCCTGTTGACTTGCTCGCCTGTGAGAGACCCATCTCATTTCATTCATGCCATATTAAACCTGATTAAGAGACAATAATTTAATTTTTTTAGCTCTTGTCCTCCAAAAAAAAAAACAAATCATCCTGCATTCTGGGGTGAAAAACACATTTTGAAAACTCAGTTGCAAATTTTATTTCAGGAAGAATTTGAAAATTATTCATAGATTTTTCTTGTTTAGAGGAGTAACCTGTTTAATTCACAATCTCCTAAATCTGATTTTCAGGCATAAAAACTGGAATTCGGGGGTCAGACTCAGGCCCACCGGTTTGATGGACCCGTAGAGGGCACCAGACACTCATTTTTCAGTGCACTGGCCAGGTGCTTATCCTGTCCTACCCAGTAACTGTGCAGAGGGCTCTGGACTCCTGGGATGAGGAGTGGGGGCTCCATGGAAATAGAATATTTGCATTCTAATCTGAACTGTTGGGATGGTGGATATTTCAGTTTCCTGCCTCTTCCAAATTAAATATTGAAATAAAATGTTGGCTTGATCTGAAATTACTTTCTCAAGTATCTGATGAAATGGGGGGAAAATCAGCTAAAATATTTTCTTTTCCATTGCAAGATTTCAAACAAGAAATAAAAAAATAATCTTTGACATGAAAAGTCTCTTCACATGTGAAAACACAAGCATTCAATTTGGAAACAAAAAGAACTGTTTTGACTTCTCTTTTTTTCCCCTTCTACAACAGAGAATGAAATTAATTTACAGTTTGGTGTCACTGAATCTGCATTTTTCACCAAAAAGTTCAAACAGGACACTTCCTCCCCCTCTAGCCCCAGTTGTCTCCAATCAGGGCTCTCTGGAGGAAGTGTTTCAGTGGCCTTTGTAAAGATCACACCCTGAGAATCCCATTTCACTATTTACTCACTGGCAGCGCTAAATGAGAGGTAAATGAACAGGAAGAAAACAACCCCCGAAGTGACTCAGTGTCATGTGAGAAGTGTGCTGTCTGCCAGAACCACAGGTCCTGCTGCATTATCATGGTGGTTTATTTAATCTGGGAGTGAACTCTTGATATCATCTAACACATCTGCTCCCATCTTCCTGCCCATGGATCTCTGTCCTACAGGCAAAGCCTTTTCTGTGTTCAGCTCCACATCTGATGGGGTGAAGGGGCTCAGACAGTCCCACCCTGCAATAGCCTGATGCACCCTATGGGAGCGGGCACCTGAAGCACCTACCACAGCTGAAATACTACACAGAGTTGCACGAGGGTTTGCACTAAAGTGGATGTGACCAGTTAACAGATGGGATCTAGGAAGCTGCTCTCAGTAAACCTTAATAAATTTGGGAAAGGGAGAGCAGTCACACCAGACTCAGAAGCAAGATTATGATCAGAATATTTAGGCAGTCACTCTCTCTTGGTAGCTGTCCAAACTGGTATCCTCAATTCCAGGCTTTTCAAGTCTTCTCAAGTTTGAAAACTTTCTCAGTTTTCTCTTCTTCTTTCTAAGTCTTCTCTCTTATTTTCACCAACCTTTACTCTCACTTGTCTCCCATCTTTCAAACAGCTCTTCACTTCTTGCAGCATGGAGGATGCAACGTTCACAAGTTTTCAATCAACTTTAGTGGAATTGGATTAAGCCCAAATTCCTGCAGCAACTGGAATTCGGATGTCTTTCTAAGACCACTTATTTCTTATTGCCTAGGACAGACTTTGCTCTGCACTCCTTCCCTATTTCTCTTCCTTAAGAGATTAGATTATCCTTGAACAATATGTTTCCCAATGGTTTTGTGTAGCAAACCCTCGCTGCTTCCTGCTTTATACATGGTTTGCATTCTGTGCACATGGCCTAAGAGATCAGTTGTTCTGCCTCAGGGGGCAATTAATCCCCACCACTGTAATCTGCACAGAGGCATTTAATCTTTCAGGAAAGATGCACCTGAAAGGAACTTTCTGAGAAGCATATGGCTGATAGAAACCACTGAGTAAAGCCAACAGTTTAGCCAGAGGCTGGGAATCTCCTTTCTGCTCTGATCAAGTTTCCCCAGCAATTAAATGCGGAGCCTTCCAACACAAGTGTTTTTCTAAGGGCAATAAGCAAAAGTCTCAGGGATTCAATTTCAGTACCTTCTCACAGGTGCCTGTTGTGTAACTCAGCTTCTCCCATGAGAGGGCTTGGTTTTGCTCCCTCTGATTGGGAGAATCTCGCCTGGTATTGGGCTGACCTTTCCTCAGCCCTCATATAGAAGTGCAATCTCCATATACTGGATCTGCAGGGCAGAAACTTCTGCTGCACACCCAAGCAAACACAGGTCCTAATCCCTCCTTTGGCTTTGGAAGTGCAACAAAGGCCACAGTCATTTGAAAGCACTTTGATGAAGTAATTACAGTGATGCATCCTTCATTCTGTCACCTTGCTCTGCACCAAGATGTTCTGGATTACTTTTTCAGACTTTTCTACTTCAAGATATTCAGACCTTTCTAAGGGAGCCAATACCAAACTTTTGCCAGGGATTTCTCTGGAACTTGGCTGAAATTCCAAAGCTCTCTATTTCTAATTTGGTTTTCTTAATTTCTTTTCCATTTAGGCTGTTCCTACCTGTATCCTGAAACAGTTCTACCTTTTTTTTTTGCATATAGGGTTAGTTGAGGACAATGGGAAACAACACAGTATTCCTAATTTTAAAGCAGTAGTGGACAGGCATTACAGCCTCTTATGAGCTGCTCTTCAGTGCCCAGATATGAAGGGAGCAGTCAGACGTGGACATCATCCTCACCTGCAATACATTCTCTGCACACCCAGCAACACTTTACAGCCATTCAAAACTTACATTTATGATTTGGAAGACTTGTCCAATTCAACTTGCTGCTGGTATTCCATGTTGGGAACCACCACTCTACGATATCCCTCAAAAGAGATGACCCATCTGCCTTCCATTGCTTTCCCTGTTTCCACTCATTTTGCTTTGGCCTCAGTCAGGAGTTTTCATGTTTTTGCTGAGCTACAGACTCTCAAGCATGGGTGGAAAGGGAAGGCAGGTTAGCCTCGCTTTGCAGATTTATCCATGCTCAGCACATCCTTTTGTTCCCAGCCCAGCAGGCACTGCCTTCAGACCAGCATGGCCCAGCTGCATCCCCCAGCAGCCTCTCACACAGCTCATCTCCAGTGCTGGCTCGACTGAGTGCAAGGAACACTCATCCTCCTCCCAGCCTTGCAGTAGAGCCGTGGGTCTCTCCAGCTGGGTCATGCCCCACTGCCTGCAAAGCTGCCCCACTGAACCAGTGTTGGGATAAACCAGCTGCATCTGCAAGGTCTGGTGCCTTCCCTCTGCCTTCCCTCACCAACAGAACAGGTCTGCCAGGAGGGCAGGTGCAGGGACCCCTTCATTGCAAGAGGTGAGGCTCACAGGTCAGCAGTACACATCAAAAGGGCCACATAAAGACATTCAGGGCTGTGTTTTCAAACCCAGGACGCAGGCAGATAGACAAAAAAGACATTAAGCACATAATAAGATTTAGGCAAACATTTCTTCTGAAAATGGCTCCCTGAAAGCCCGTAGACTTCTCCTGCCAATAATGAGGCTCCTGCTCAAGGCTAAGGGATGTCTGTAACGTATATCACACATGAATATGTTCAGAATAAGGGATCTTTTATTCAGCAACCAGTGCTGGACAAGTATAGGATGAGGTTTGTCTCAACTAAACTAAAGTTAAATCACTTTTGAACTGGTATCAGACAAAAGCTCATCTTCTAGGAAAAGCAGAAGAAAAAAAAAAAACCAAAACCACAAGGCAAAAACCAATTTATGAGTCGTGAGGTTGAAATAGGTTATTCAGTCGCAGTGTCCTGCAGCCACATCTCCCCTCCAGTAAAATGGGTTTGAAGTCTGGAATCTCATGAAATATTTGTGACAATGAGCTCAGCAGTATGGGCACAGAAGAGTCGCCTTGTCAGACCAGTGTTTTCTATGAAGTCCCACCCATCTCCAGTCTTAGACTGCTGCTGTAACTCCTTGGACAATGTCAGGGAGTGATTGGTGCTGCATAGGTGTCCCCTTCAGCATCGTTATCTGTATTCCTATTAGTAGGGCTTTTTAAAAAAAATTGTATTTTGACCCATTCTTTATTTTATTATCTCTGTAGTTGGTTATTTCTCCTCAATCTCTTCTTTATACTTTCTTTGTAAAATATCATTGTAGGTTTTGTAGGGATGGGAGTGAAGGGTGACAGTTCCATGTTGTTCATGGCCGGAACAACAGGCACCTTGAGGAAAAGAATAAGAATATAGAACATATACAGCATAGAACATACAGAACATAGAACATATAGAACACTTCTAAAACCCCCCAACTGCAAGGATTCCCTGAACCAGGCTTAGTTGCTTTGTATTTAATAGCTCTTGTTAAATATTTTTTTTCCCATGTACTTGTCCAGTCGTCCTTTGAACCCTTGGAAGTTTTCAGTGAGTACAATTTTCCCGAACAAAGCGTTCCAGACCTTTCCTGTGAACTGGCTATTCTTGAAAAGGTCTTCAAATGCCATATTACTCTTCTCAAATGTTTAGTAGCTGAATTCCTGGTAGATTCCTTCCCTGATAGATCTAATATGCACACTATGAGTAGGGTACAGAACCGGTATCCTGATCTCCAGCTGTAAGGTATTTCAGGTGAAAACTGTCCTAAATGTAATGACTGATGTCTGTATTGGTATTATTATTTTTTTCAAATCAGGTGAAGAAAAATTATCTGTGTTTAGAAGAAGAAATATAACTGAATATCCATCAAGAACTGGTAACATTTTAAAAGTCTGTAGGTTTGAATCAACATCAACAGGTATTAGCTCCTCTGAGAAAATTTTAGTAGTCCAGTCTGTACCCTGAGAAAATAATAGAGAAATAAAGAGAATAGAGAATAGATAAATAAAGAAAATAAAATAAATCCAGTTCCAGAAAGCTACTGCCACCAATTAGGCAAGAAAATGAAAGCATAAAGAAAATAAAAGGGAATAAAGAGGGCTCAAGTGTACATTTAACTGACCGACCCTCTCCTCATCCCCTACTATCATGAACAGCAAGAAATCAAAAGCAAACATTTAATTGCCTCCAAAATAAAGCAGGATGGAAACAAGCTTCAATTTGAGCTTTGGGCAGAGGCTTCCATGGCTCTTTTATTTTAGCTTTGCTCACTGGTAAAAGATACCTTCACGAGCTCCTCCCCAACACAATGTCCTGAGGGTTCCCAGGGCAGAACAATGCAGTGATTTTTATCAGCCCCCCTCGGCGGCATTGCAACTGCAGGAAAGGATTGGCTTCCCTGGCAAACAACGAGGAGTGTCGGGCACCTCGGCCCTGAATGCAGAATGAGTGAGTCAGTGCAAAGACAGACTGTAAATCACTGCACCCCGTGTTGCACAACTGCCCCCTGGGGAGGCAGGAACACGCCCCCGGGGAAAAGGAGCAGCCAAACAGCCTGAAAAGTAAAAGTCACCTGGAGGAACTACAATCCAGAAACCCCAAACTGAACTCCACAAGATTTTCATCAGCGTTTCCAAAGGAGAGGTTAGCAAACTGTGGATTGAAATGTGAAATCATTGGGCAAACTGACTGAACCACAAAATGAGTAACTTCCTCCGTGAGCTGCCCCCGGAGGGCTCGGGATTGCTTTAAGGTGCACGGTCTCTGTGATGTAAATTGTCTTGAACCCTAAGAGGTTTTGCAGATTTACATGATAAGGAACTGTTTTCTCCCCCAACTATTAAGCATGATGTGGGGGAGAGATTGAGTGGGAAGGAAAGAAGAAAAGCAGAAGCAGAAAGCTAGAAGGAGGCTGTAGGGAAAGAAGATTCTTGCAACACACTGACAGATGAGATTGAAAGTCGGTGGGGTAAAGAGAGCAAGAGCAGGATTTGGACAGGATTATTGCAAAAGGAACTGCAAGTGGATATTGTGCCTGGAGTTGCTCAGGCCTGATGCCAATCTACCAATACGTGCTTTCACCCACGGCACCCATGTACAGAGAGCTACCCAGCAGTCATGGAACAAAACAAACACTGTCCTGCTTTTCTAAAACATTTCTCCAAATACAAGTTCAGGTGACTCTGTAGCCAGCGATAATGTCTTTGGATATAAAAAGATTTGGTGGGTTTTTCTTCCATGGATTTTGCCCATTTTTTTTTTTTTTTTGCCCTTATACAAACCTTTCACTTCTATGGAATCATATGGCAAGGAGTTCCATTATTTAATCAAACATTTAATTAAGCAGAGGTGCTCCTTCACCCAGGAATGGTGCTTTGGCCAGATCCTGCAATACAGAAAGAGTTGTGGGCGTCATCTAAGAGAACTCAATGATCTTTTCTGTCTAGATAACCAAGTGACTTCCAGGGACTGTAAAGTTCAGGAAAGCAGAACACAAGTTCTTCATGGTGATAGGAGCAAGAGCAGTGTAGGGAGCAAGGTACACAAGTAAGCTTTAGGAGTTGGAGGCCATTTCCAGACTCTTTGTATATCCATAGAAACAGATGAATTGGCATGGGACCACATCTTCAAATGCAGTAGTGATATGAGGATGGAGGAGAATGTGTGCCTCAGGCTCTCTTCCCACAAAGGAGCAACAAGTCAGGCCTGGGAGCATGGAGTGGATGAAAGGGTAAGATGAAGACAGGAGATAAACAGATGTCAGATACTACTAACATTCAGTGAGGGGAAAAGGAGTAGAAGATTGAAATGGAAGTGATTTCTCTGTGTCTGAAGGAAATTTTCAATTCTTTCAGGGAACATTTTTCACCTATTCCTCCAGGTCTTGTCGCAACAGAAAGCTTCATTCTCTTCATGTTCTCAGTGGTGCAACTCCCTCCACATCAGCAAACATACATTAATGGAAGACAGCAGAACGAATCCCAGGTCTAGAAGAAAACTCCTTCATTGTGAGTCCCTCGATACAGCACGTGAGAAGGCTCCTTCCTTTTAGCCTTGGAGAGGATATCAAATTGCTTTTAATGTTGCATCAATCAATGCTGAGCCACAAGACATTTGTTTGCTTCAGGTGTCATGGGAGCTGAAAAATCTTTTTGCAGGGAATGATACTATCCCTCTAAAGCCTTATCTTAAGGAAAACATATGCAATCTTCCAGGGAAGCCTCTCCTGGTTGCATTTTAACTTAACAGGAGGTTCCTTTCCTGACATATCTGTTAGCACAGGAATATCTGCACACACACATCGACACAGCACTTTAGCAACCAAAGAATGTGAAGCCCTCCTCAGATGGGCTGGGGGAGGGAGGCAGCCAGGGGAAGAAGGCTTCCCATGCCATTCCAGCTTTGAGCTATCCCTGGAACGAAGGGGTAATTACACAAAAGCCAAATATGTTGGTTCTGAGCTGCTGCCAGCTGGAGGCCTCTGTCTCAGCAGGGCTGAGCCCCACCATCCTCCAGCCACCACCCTGGAGTATCGTGCTGCCCAATGCTGCAAAAGGGATAACAGACCCTCTGGCCCAAGCATCCTAAACCTTGCTCTGAAGAAAAACCTTACTGAGCTTTTTAGAGGGCAGTAGAGTGTAGTGCTGTGGGCCATGGCCTTGGGAATGGTACGGAGAAAGTAGCTCCTGCCTTGCTGACGCTGTTAGAGAGGGAAGGGATGGATTCTGTAGTCTGAGATAGGGACAGAGGAGGTTCAAATTACCAGCAGATTTTGGAAAGCTTTTTAAGTGGTATCTTCAAAGGGTATGTTACTTGTCCTAACTCTGAGGATGTCAAAGAATATTTCAAAGGGGGCATTGTTTGAGCACTTTCAGATGTCTCACCTTTAATGTCTCTGAGCTTCTGCTGTATAAGTGGAATTGCCTGCCTTGCCTGTGATTTACTCTATAGAGGAAACTTTTACCCCCTGGAAGACTCCCATAGTCCCAGAGATTGTAAGAAGCAGGATAAATAATCACACACCAAGAGTGTCTCTTGAAATCTAAATGTTGTGGTTGTTAAAAATTGAATTCTTAGGTTGTTAGCACAGTTCTGCAATAAACTGCTGAATTCCCTTATGCCATTATTCTCTCTGTTAGAGTTTATATTTTTCAGTATTTGTTTTCTATGGAAGAACTTTTTCTTTTTTCAAAACACATTTTCATTTTAAAATGTTCACTGTTTTTACCCATTGCTATCTTATTTCATTCTAAAGAAAACAAAAATTTAAGTAGAAATATGATTGTGGCTTGCAAGAAAATCTCTGAAGCCAAGCTACAATGAACTAGTAAAAAGGTAGATGTCCCTATCATGTTTCCAGCTCATCTGGGCACAGTTATCTCTGCTCGGGATGGGTATGTACAGGAGCTTGCTCAGTGCTAGAGCTTGTCTGAAGTTTTTGGGCTTCCCTTTCAGAGAAACAGAAGTAGTAATGCAAAATCCAGCAGCATGAGTTCAGCCCTGTTGCCAAGGACCCTCACTCCTAATCCCTTCCAAACCCTGAGGACATCCATAGATTACATGCTGTTTTTGGAAGCCAGCAGTTTTGGGTGGTTTTGAACTGGGGGTTCTCTTCTAAAGCAAACATTAATCAGCACATAGGTATACGCCCTCCTGCACACACAAACCCCATAAATCATTTTAATAAAACCTACCAAAACAAGGAGTCCACTGCTCTCAGAGAATTCACCTGCATTAGAAGATGAAGGGAATGAACAGTGTCAGAGACAGAAGTCATCTCTACCACCAGAAGTCGAAAATTCTGTGGTCATAAGGATGGCATTAAAACATGGCTATAAAGGAAACATTTGGAAGTAAGGATGTTTGCATGGCTAATGGGGCTAAAGAAGGAACAGTTAGTGTTAAATGGCAACAGGGATAAAACAAATATATAGAAAATACTGGCCTTTAGAAGATTTGAAAGGGACTATGGCATCTCAGGACAAATGCTTCTGCTTTCCCTGCCTCCTACTTGAATACCTGGCTGGAAAACAGGAGGTGGGGTATCAGGCAGAGGGAAATGTGTCATTTATTGGCACTGCTTCCTTCCCCAGCACTCCCACAGCTGCTGTGGTTTTACTCACAAGCCCACTGAAGGTAGGAGGAATCCCATACCCAGTCTGGAAACACCAGTAAGGAATGAAGCAAAGAAACCCTGCCCCTGAACTCAGTCAGTGGGCTATAAGCAGAGTTACTGTGGCCACTGCACAACAGCACAGACCACTTCTGTTCCTGCCCAACAGCATCTTACCTCATCCATCAGCCCAGGCATGGACTGCAACATGACTAGAAACTTCCAGCCACAGTATTTTTTGGTTTTTGGGTCAGGTTTCTTTTTGGGGTAGCTGACAGTACCGTCAAAAAAAAAAAGAAAAAGAAAAAGAAAAAAAAAAAAGACCCCAAAACATTTGTTTCATTTTACATCCCACAGTGGTCTGAATCAGAGCACCATTCTCCAACATTCCAGCCCTTATCTCAGTGCTGTGCTGTGGCACTGATTCTGTTCCTAGAGATACTAGGACAAGACAGCAGTTTGTGACTGGCTCCTCTGTCTGATGGGTTAGAGAGATCTCCATTTCTTTGCACTGTGACAGAACATTTTGCCTTGGGCTTTCTGGGTTTTGGGTGCAATCCTAAGGCTAAGCATTACTTTAAAAACAGAAACAACAAAAACATACTTTTCTGGCATTCATTTCTAGAAGAAATGAGAAGAGTCTAATTTAATATGCATGACTTCAATAGGTCCTGTAAAATCTATTCCTTGTATACAACCTAATGCTCCTGCCATAAATTCAGATTTATTCATGACCACAACAAAGTTCTTCAATGGTTAAGGAAGATCATTACAGGATTTTTCTTGTTATTACAGCCCAGCAGAGAAGGCGGTTTCAGCACAGCTGACAGAATTTTCCATCTACCAAACTCTGCAGATGGGTCACAGGCTTCCAAAAAGTGTATCAGTCAGAGATGAATTGGATTAAAGATAATCTGCAATGTGAAATCCTGTTAGAAAAGGGGTTTCCACTGCTTCCAGAGCTGAAACTCTCCTGGATTGAAAAAAGGCAGCTGATGTTTGTTTTGACAGCTGTGCAGAGTGAGAGGTGTGTGTGTGCTTGCTGGGGAACAACACATATGGTGACCATGTGACACGACCCACAACCAGATGAAAGAAAACTGTCCAATATCTCCAGCAGCGTGGTTCAAATTCCACTTCAACCAAATTGGCGGGCGTGACAAATGCCAGCTAGTCCTTCTTCCTTACATTGATTTAGGAGGCAAAGTACTCCGTTTGATCACCTGCATGCTGTGGTTTTCATCTACTCCTAAAATTTTTGGGACACCAGATAGGGAAAAGCTGCTGATTGTTAAATCATATCATTACTTCTCCAGTTCAAGTTTCTTACTCTTTCTCCTCCCTTTTTAAAAATCATGGGTTTTTTCCTTCAAGGCTTATGCCATTGTGGCAGCTCAGGGAAATGAAACTCTGTGTTGAATGAAACCCTCTGCAAAAGAGGAGGGTGATGCGGCACCAGAAAATTCACCACCAGGAGACAGGACAGAAGCCCAGACTGGAGCAGAAGGAATCTGACATAAATGCAGACAGGTACAGAAAGGGACTGGACAAATTCAGGGAAGAGAAATACATCTACAGCTATTAACCACAGAAAGTGACCTCTGCACTCAGACCTCTGCTGTAAGGGACTGAGGGGAAAGAATTGCCCAGCCCATGCTGTCTGCATTACCATTAATTCTGAGTGATAGACATAAGGACAAGCTTAGGGCTTTTTCCCTGATCCACTGCCATTGGAGATGGGGCTTCTTTACCAACTGCAACATAACATCTTCCTTGAACCCATACAAATAATTATGGTCTTATTTTCATCAAGAACACTGATGACTCCTTCATGCTCACACAGACTCCCAAATATTACTGTATCCAGAGGAAAAGAAGGTTCCTCCTGCCAAGCAATCCATGGATGACACAAAGGCTGAGACATACCAACACCAATAGCACACACCCTTTTAAACTATTTTATCTTAGGTCAGTTTTACTACTGAGGAGTCCTTGGTGTGTTTATTCCTTATCCCTGTCTGCCTATGATAGGTCAAAAATGGTTCATGCTGTTGCATGATGCTTGGGAATGGCAGCATCAATCCAAGGGACTGTTCTATTGAGGTGGGAATTTAGTGAGTTATAGTTCAAACCTATCTTTTGTAACTGACCTTGTTTATGGCTTTGGACAGATCTGTTCTCTTCCTTTGGCCAACCCAGGCATGTCCCACATGATCCAGGTGCCCAATAAACAGTGGCTGCTCAGGGTCTGGGGTCAGTTGTGGTACATGAAGCATCACACAATAAAGATTCAATGTTGGACAAGTCCTTCTGCTCTTGCAGTAACACACTTTGCGTCAGTGATGACTCTTCACTGAGTTATGAAGCTGGTAACATTCAATCTGTAGCTCCACTTGAATTTCTAAAAGTGACCTAGGAAACTCCTTCAAGTACAATATCTTTTC
Source organism: Poecile atricapillus (assembly GCF_030490865.1). NCBI lineage: Eukaryota > Metazoa > Chordata > Aves > Passeriformes > Paridae > Poecile > Poecile atricapillus. The sequence goes on along the minus strand of NC_081255.1, from coordinate 26,504,003 downwards.
ATGAAGTTCAGATGGACTTGCCAGCAGTACCAGGGAAGGTGTGAGGACTGTTTTGCATCCCAGTCTGTTAATGTAAAATATTGAAATACAACTGTCTCAGCAAGGGAAGGATCTAAAGATGCCCACTAAGAACAGATGATACAGTCCAAGCTGAGGAAACACCCCCTCTCAGTTTGACCATCAACCCTTTTTATAGACAAACAATCCAGCAAAGGCCCTGACTCAGAATCTGGATAAGCTTATTGAGTTATTCTGGAGTGACTTTCCCAGGAGCTGCTCTGTTTGCATGTGTCCCAAAACATTCAGGGCAGAAATCTTAACAGAAGGATCAGTGGATTTAAATGAGATTAATATTTCACACTGATGATAGTAGAAAGTGTCTTGGTTGTTCCAAATCTCTGCTTTGAGGTGATGTCAGAAGCAAATGGTTTTGTGCATTGTCCAGCAGTTAATGATTCCTCCCTACCTTGAATGAAACCTGTCCACACATGAACCCCTTGCACTTTATTCGATTTCTTAAGCTGCCTTTTAAGTGAGCAGAAAATCAACTATAATGAGTACTTGGTTAAATTAAAAATTACTTTTGTTGATCTGAAACCTTTTCCTAACCACTTAAGATTGGCATTACCAGAAATGTATTTATGCAAACCTGTCCACACAAGCTTTACATTAAATCCATTAGGGGAATAATCATACCTTTAATTCAATCAGCTCAGTGTTGACTGCAAACCAACAACCATTAAGTGGCTGCAAATAGCCTATAGTTCAGTCAAAAATACCATGCCCAGTTCTGTAGGGAGCTTTGCTAGAAAAGAGTAACTGGAAACCCTGAGCAGCGGCAACCCATGGAAAGATGCTACATGCTCCCTGCTTTTCTGGTCAAATGAAAAATTCCTTCTGCAACTGGTTGCTGAGCATCACATTAATAAGATATGCTTAAGAAATAAAGACTGTTCCCAACAGTAAAGGTGGGGGGGGGGTTGAAATTACACATGACTCAACTATTTCCTTGCTACGATTTATTAGATTTTAAATGTGCTTATGTTGTACCCATCAGCCTCTCTGCTGCTATGGAGTCTGTGCCAGAAATATGACAAATGAGATTTTTTCTGCTCACTACAAGTTTTATCTGAATTATCTACCATGTTAGAGGTCATGGGTATAACACTTCATTTTTCTCAGTGCCATAGATATACTGAATGTGGATGCCAGGTCATGAACTATTTCACAGGCTTGCTATCATGAACTCATGTGAAAAAAACCCATAGTGCACAATTAAGCTTATCTTCAAGAGTTCCCAAGAATGAAGTCCAGTCTATACTGATTTATCTGATCTTTCTTATAAACTGGAATGAGGATTCTGTGAGGGCACAGAATTCACCCTGCATGATTGTAGCAGAGCAAAAGCAGGACAACAGGAACAGTGAGCAGCACCTGGGGAGTGGAACCCTGAAGGGTCTTAAGAAGATCTGGCCTTTGAAAGAAATTGTCTTCTTTTAAACAATGACTTGGTAAATATAAAACACACGCTGAGATAGCCACGGACCCTCACAGAGGAATCTGCCACCCGTGTAGAGACAGAGCTCGAGGGAGAGCTTTCTGCAGCTGTTCTTGACCCTTAGATAGCACTGGAATGACCAAGTTGGGAAAAAGCCCAGTTAATGTCCTCATCTCAAAGACACTGGTGGTGGAGCTTAGTCAACATTTGGGGTTACAAATAACTCCAAAGCACTGAGAAAACAAAGCAAGAACATGTGAAATGTGGGATTATCCCAGATGTTGCACTTTAACTTCAGTTGGCAAAACCACGACCTGAGTAACCTAGTGAGATGGATTGCAGTGCAACTGGATGTATATTATCCATATTATTGGCCTAATATTTCAAGCTGATCTTCTGCTTACAGTTCATGTCAGCACATAGACTGGCTTATTCAACCTCTTGAAAACATCTTGCAGAGATAAAACACATGTGTATATATTATAATCTTTGGTAAGTCAGAGTCTTCTTTTATGAAACAGTGACGTTTACAGGGGGGGACTGATCATTTTCAGATGTTTTGTTTAATTCAACTAAGCAGTTAGACAGATACTAACAACACAAGAACAATCCTAAACATTTTAGAGCCAGAATCTCTTCATCACCCTGGACTAGTCATTGATCTGCAGTTCTGTGAACTATATTTACACTTTGAATTTCCTTGTCATAAATTGGAGCTTGGATGTGCCACCAGTTTTAAAACCTTCTGCAACACTGTCTCTTTGAGGTGCTCCTGGGACTTGTGATTGAGACATCACTCCTTTGAGCTAAGCCTTATTTTTCCCTATTGTTTTAATTTTTTAATAGGTGGGAAACCAGAAGTAGAGAAAGGGACAAAGGAAGATGCAAAGCTGAGCAATGAATTTGAGCAGAAACACTGGAGACACAGTCATTCTAACACACACTGGTTACGTACATTGCCTGGTTAATAAAAGCTTCCAGCCCCCTGTAATACAACACCTGAAAAACCACTTGATATCCCAGAAGCTGGCCCCACTATGTAACAGGAGATTGCTTGTAAATTTAGAAAAGAAATTGCCAAGCTACTGAACTACCGTGGGAAACCTGCCAGGGTATCACCTTAAGGAAGGCAGCGCTGGCTACTGGGACTGTGGTTGCTTCTCATTAAATGCACAAACAGCTTCTGGAATAAGACATTTCTCTGTAGTATTACTCTGGCAGACTGGAAGTAAGGAGTCAGAGAGGACAAGCCCTGCTCTCAGCTAGCAGGAACGTGACAGCCATTTTCTGGCCCCACTTTCCCAGCTGCTGTTTGGAAAGGATCACAAGGCCTCCCCTTACAGGGAATGACTTAAAAAAACAGGTCTTTTGTCCATAGATCTTCCCTGTGCAGTTTATGCATGACAGCAAATCAACCACGGAAAATACATTAGTAAATATAGTATGATGAGAGAAACTGGGAGAGTATTTTGCTCATCAACCTTTGGGGCAAGACTGCTGACTGGTTTAAATGGCAAATATAGATTTCCAAAGACTGCTACAAGTGGGAAAGCTCAGGTGACACTGAGACACCTCCATCCTATTGATGACCATCCAGAATTCCACAGGGAACAGAAAGACAAGGATTCAATACTGCCTCATAAACCACGTAGGACAACCACTCTTCCCAGTTGCCCCTAATTACAGTGGAGAAGTCTCTTTGATTTCAAGGCTAGGAAGTTACATCTACTGCAGAATCAGGATGTGGCTGGCTGAGATTAGGGTGTGTAAATCTTCACATATAAACTTTGTTCACGATGAATGTCATCTGATGAATGTCCCAATTTTTTTTTTTTTTTTATTTTAAGGACTGAAACAATGATTGTAATTTCTCAGCAGTCAGGTTGCCAAAACATCCCTTTTGCTCTCTTCATCTAAAAACCTGACTCAGACTTGTATTTTATTTAAATTTAATGTTGACAAACACTGACAATCAGCTGCAGAGAGCTACAGAGTAAAATACCAAAATTGAAAGATATTTATTTGCACTTTTTCCACAAGGCGAAATGAGTGCTTATAGCTGCTTAGGCTTATTGCCTGAGCAATTTTGGATGGGATAAACTGCACTCTGCAGAGGCCCATTTCTTTCTGAGTTCAGTAATGTTTTTCAAAAGAACTGAGACATTTATCTGCTATTGAAGTTGAATTCTTAAACCATTAGAGGACTGCCAATGTGGTATGGTTTATCTCTGTTCTTTGCAGAAAGACAAAGTTTTCCACTCAGGGAAGGGCTATTTCTTTATGGTATTTCAAATCTTTTCTAATAAATGATATAGATCCACATGTCCAGGTTTGGAAGGATCTGCAGTGCAAATTGTTTGGAACTCCTGACTGTTCTCAAAAAACGTTGAATTTTTATGCTTTATGGACTCTACAGATATAGATGAAAATATAATTTCTTCTGTTAGCTGTCAATGACTCAGCTAAGCTTTGTCCTCATCATCTGGAGCAGCACAAAAATAGGAAAAAGAAAGAATTCATTAAACAGACATAAATGCAAAGTGTGACAAAGAGCTGGAAATTTGACAACTGAATAGAAGAGGCAGTTCCCAACAGATTTCAGACACTTTCCTCCCTTTTCCTTTACAGCCTTTTTTCCTGTACAACCTTTGATCTAAAGCCCTGTGCAGAGTTCCAGAAGAAGAAAGGATATTTGCTGACTGTCCTGCTGTTGCCTTGAAGAAACAAGAGAGTCTCTATGAAATGTTGCAATTACTCTGATAGAGTCAGAAGTGCACTGTGCTCACTCTTCAAGTCTAGACACTGCTCTTGAAAACTATCTGGAGAGACATCCATCAATATGGCTGCAAACATTTGCATCTGCATAGGATAGCAGAGCCTGAGTTTTATCACACACTACAGGATGGCTGGTTAAGCTTATTTAAGTGTGTGATGAAAAAACATACTAATTATTTAAAACAAAAATATTTAATGTTTGATATTTTATATTTCCTATAGATGACATGAATGCGACAGAGCAGCTGAGAGTCTTAAGAATTGTGCAAAATACAGTGATAAGCTTTCAAGACAATTGGCTCCAGAAGGTTTTTTGTGTTTGTGACACACTAGCCATTTTCCTTGTCTCTTGCTCTCTTCTTTATCACACTGGGAGAAAGGCAATAGTACAACTGGAATTCTCTGTGCCAAGAGTGATAAAATGTTGCTTTTCCCTTTGTTTCAGGATTTCTTTCACAAAGGTTCTTTCTACTCTTGGGTGAGCCTGAAAATGTTATGACAGGTATTTCCCATTTATTTTGAGACCCAGAATGGGATCTGGAGACCAATTACTGTGGCAACCTGTATACAATTTTACTAAATGGAATGGATGTTGTGGGGAAGACACTTAGGTGGAGAGTGCAATGTATGCATAGTTTGTGGTACGAAAAGGTGCAGGAAAAACATGGCTTGAAACTGAACCTTCAAGCTTGTCCTAGAATGCAAGAGAATTACCAGCCCTGTGGGCAGCAGTCTGTCAGACACAACTGTTCTCTTCGCATATACTTTTTAAATGTAGCCCTTCTCTTTGTGTTCACTTAGCGCCCTCCTTTCTTGTGTTAATTTAAATAGTTTTAAATGGTTTTTGAATTTAACATCCCTTCTGCACCTTTCCTCATATTCAGTGGCACAGGACTTTCATTGGCACAGGTTTACAGTGTGTTGCCACCATCCAAGGGAGGGCATTCCCAAGAAGCCATAGAGGCAACTTGTTGCTTTCCTTCCAAACTGCAATGCATCAAAAAGCTTTGATAAAAGACTGACAGACTGAGGCTGGTGCCGCTTATGATGAGGCAACAAAGAAAGTTTATTTCATCAGCTGTATCTGCTGTTGTCTCTCATCTCACTCTTGAGCAGGAACTATGTTTATACACACTGCCTCTATCACATCACATCAAATCACAGCAGCAGTTAGCTTTTCTCTAGGACAAAGACTTCTGAGAGTTCCAGCATGGCAAACAAAAATTACGTGTGACCTCTCTCTCCTAGCACCTCTGGTCTTCTGGATTGCATCCTGCACCCACCAGTGCGCACAAGCCCCCAGAAGTGCTGAAAGCAGAAAAAATTGTGTGAGCTATGTGGTAGATGCCAGCAAGCACCAGTGCTTCCAAGGCAGCCAAAGTCACAGCTTCCATTTCTGTTATGTTTATAGTCTACCCTGGAAAATGTTTCTGGGGTTGTTACAGGTTTTACCATGGTGGCAAACTCCCCTCAGCATCAGCATCAGAATGCCCTATACCTTCTACCCTTAATGAAATACTCCCCACACAAAATGGGTGAAAGTTTTCCACTAGTCCCAGGAAAGTTCCACTTTCCACATCCCAGGACAAGGATGGCATCATATGACTCAACATCCTTGAAGGCTGTAAGTGGTCCAAGTGTGGCTTTCCATGTGAGAGCTGCTGGGTAATCCAAATTCCTAGCTGTGGCAGGAAATGAACCAGCAGGGACAGCTGAGTCTGAAAAAGATGGGTTACTTCAAGACACTTCCCAGTGGGACTCTGAAGGGAGCCACTGTCTCTTGCTGAGAAGCAATCCTGTTTCCTGAGAGGTCTACTTTGAGTCTTGCGGCTCTTGGCTACATGAAAATTTTGCTGTGAGGGAAAGAGGGTTGGAAAAGTAGGCCACTCCCTCAAAGAAGTCTTTTGCTAGTCTAGAAATATCATTAGATGTGAAATCACATTCTTAACTTATGCTGGCAGGTGATTAGGGCAGACCCAGCATGAGGCTGCCAATTGCAATATGTCAGAGTTTGTACGAATAACTTGGGTAGGTTTCATTTCTTTAACAACGCATTGCAACCCATGGGTCATGTGTCTGCCAGACTCCAGCATCTGAATCTGCATCCCTGACATCTGAGCAGCCACTGGCTGACATTCGATACTGCTCCACTGAGCTTACTAACTCTCACTACTTGTCCTGCTGAACTTTTTGTGGCCACTCCATCCATTACAGCTGCCCAAAGGGACAGGAAATCAATGCTGTTATCAAGCAAATGCAAATTCTGAGTCAGCCACATGGAGCAAAGGAATCACAGCTTCCAAATATGGCAGCAGGCACAACGTGGAAGCAGAGAATTGTGGTTAACACAGCCCTGAATATTTCTGGGCATTTTACCCAACACAGCAGGAGTGCCTTCAGATGAATGAACTGGGCTCCTGACACTGTGTGTATAAATTTTCAAGTGGGTTTTACTGTCTCCTTTCTCCAGAGGAAACAAGGGCCACGATAGACATACACACACACACACACACACACACACACACACACACACACACACATCCCCTGCAAAAAAAATCAGTTACAGAAACACACAGAGACAGAAGTCCCCAAGATCAGCCTGTTGATGTAAACCATAATAAAAAACACACTCTAGTTTGTGGAAGGTTCTCTGGAGACTTGCATGAAAAAAAAGTATGCACACTTTCTGTCTACTATTTTTAAACCTCAATTTCGAACAGATATTCAAGGTCACCTATGCTGAGCTTTGACAGATGCAAAGTTTAACTGATTGGAAAGAAAACAGCGGGGCGGGATGTGGTGGCAATAAATACCGGCATTCCCTTGTCAGGCCTTCAGAATTGCTCAGCGGTTGTGGTTGGATGATGCACTTTGTGGACCAGCCATCTGGTGGGAGAGTCCTTGGATTTAGGAAGATCTCTCAGATTATTGGTTTCTCCATGCCCCTCCTGGGATCAGGAAAGAAGATGTTGACAACCCATGGATGCTTTATGCAAAAATGTAGTGTTTTATTGCTAATGCTCATGGTGAAGTCCATCCACAGACAGCAGAGAAAAGATTTGGAAATTATACTTGTTATCCCACCAGCCCCTTCCCCCTTTCCCTTGAGTCTGGATTTTCGTGCTGCTGGATTTACTGACAAGGGACAAGGCAGAAACTCAATGAATCCAATGATATCCCCAAATAGATGTCCTGGCTTTCTGGCTGTGTTTGAATTCAGAAAGTTGAAAACATGTTCTCAGAGTTGTAAAATCCTAATTTTATGGATAGTGCTAGCAAATCTCTCTTTAGGCTATTTTCTTAATCATCTGGATAATGTCTTCTTGCCATTCTGCATCTTTAGCTAAAATGCCTGTGGAAAACTTGGGAGAAAATGATTTTTCTGCTTGAAGTATCTCTGATCTCACAAAATGCTTTACAGCCACCAACACACGGGGAATCAGAGGTGAAATACAGACCCAAAACTGAACCTTCCAAAGCCCAGGCTAGCATACTGTCATGAAGAATCCTTTCCTCAGGACCAGTCTGGTATTCTTTATGACTGTCATAAAAGTTTAAAAAAAAATTGGGAAAATTCCAACCTTCTTTAAAACTACAATAGGCTTAAAGGCTTTTTTTTTGTTTTGTTTTCAAATCTAGATCAGAAAGATTACTCTATGATTTAAATATATTTCATTTTTTCAGCCAGCAGTGAAAGCATTAAAATGAGAATATTTCTGTCCCGAATGTCTGTGAATTTACCATCTGCAGAGAGGAAAAGGCTCAGTTGCTTTCACAGTTCACATACCAATGGCCTTCTTCTGCCTCAAACTAAATTCCATTGAATTTCCACCACTGACCAGTGTGGCTAATACTGTTCCCTAAATATCTGTCCAAAAAGGAAAAATGTCAGGCAAAAATTTACTCAGTACAAAAACAAGTCTCCCCCTGCCCTACAGTGCTAAACATTTACTAATACTATGTACTGAAATCTTGGTAAATCTAGAAACTGTGGATTTGTAACATTTGCCCTCACTATGAGGGATCACTACGATCTTTTTCCCCACCTCAAGCCTCACACAGTATGTAGAAGATCCTTGGTCCATAAGCTGAAAATTATAATTGTTAACATTTTTAATCTCCTTCCAGCAGGTGGAGGTAGATGTGTGTTAGATTTTCCTTTGGGAAAACAAGCGAGATCTAGAGCTCAGAAAGCAATTTTATGTGCATCTAAATAACTGTTTGCAAAATCTCCTATATCATCCCTTTATCTAGGATTCCCTTTTGTTTTCTGCTCAAAAGAAGGAGAAGTTGAGAGAATGAAAAGGAAAATTATTTCTGCATTTGGAATGTGAAAATATCTTGTCTCCCTTGAAACTTGAAAAATCCTGTGTGGAAAAAATTAGAAACTCATCACAAAGTTGAAAAAGTTCCTTTTACTCTTTATTTGTTGTCTCTCTGTTTTTTCCAGAGTCTCAATTTGGAGATGGAAAGTCAGCACTGTGTTGGAAAATACCTTTTTCCAGAAGCCTTCTGCCTTATAAACAAGGGCCAAATGTTTGAGGTAAGAGCCTGATAACATCTGGAAAGCCCATGTGAAGCTTTCTTTACGAGCTTCTTCCCTTGGCCTCACCCTTTGCTCTAAACACCGATGAGAAGGAAGTTTCAGGAGACATTCTCCAAGTGGGTTCCTTCAGACAGACTTTTCTCAGGGCTTCACCAGGACATTATTGGTGTCTGGGCACACACAAGAGAGGAGTCACAAGTCTTGTGAACAGAATCATCAAAACCAGAAAACATCCTGAACAGAATTCTCTGGATATGGGAGAGCCTCTCCACTAATGGCTCAGATGCTCAACTCCAAACATTCCTATCCCATGTTAATCAGATAATGATCTTTAAAAAATTATAGCTGCCATACAAGTGGAGAGCAGAGGAAGATGAAGACACAGATTCCTGGAGGATTTATGTTCCAACCTGAAGGAAACTCTGGTTTGTCAAAGGGATTAGGGTGAGTTTAAGATGACTCATTCACATCTTCTCATGGAAGTTATTTGGATTCATTTGGGGCAATGAGGATTTTTTTCCATTGGGTTTCATTTGCAGCCCCCTTTTGATAAGGGCTTTCCCTGGAAAAACTCAGCTGTCAGGGTTAATGGCTTAAGCAGTGTTGATAGATTCTGTTTATGTTGGGTGAGGGGGTTCAGGTGGCCCAGTCTAATGTAAGCTTTCTGTCAACTGTAAACAGCAACTTTTTATGTCAAAGCTGTGTTTCTGCCTTTTGACAAAGCATTAACAGACCTATGAAAGGAAGAACCCAGCGTGAGGACAGTAGAAAGAGCAAATAGGTTTAATAGGTCATTTCCACTACAAGTTGTGGTAAGTTGACAAAGGAGTTTGTATTCTCTGTCCAGGTACCAGGGAGAGTTCACACTCACCATATTCTGGCTCCTGTTCTCTTCTACCCCAGGAGCTGGAGAGAAATTTGTGGAGGTGTCTCTGACAGCTGGGAGGAAAAGTCTGCTGTTGCTGCTTAGACCTCCCCAGTCTCATGGTGAGCTAGGGGAGGTTCTGCCTTTGACCACAGCCTTTTCCTGAGGCACTCATTTAGAAATGGCTTGGCTGAAGTGGGTCCTGCCTGGGAAAATATTTCCTGTATGGATTCACAGGAAGTTTCCCATGTGTTGTCTGTAAGCAGAGCTATTCCTAGTCTGACAGCTCTGTGATGACAATCGGACTAAATTAAGACTTACTCTATGCCTGTGGTCTGGCATTAGGACATGACACCTTGGATGGTATCTTCATTATCTGGTCCCACCCAGAAATGACACAAATCCAAGATTCTTTGGCTTGCAGGGAGGAGGATTGGCCACTGGCCCAAGCTAAGAGCAGAGTGAATGTGGAGCTGTACATCATGTGGTGCAGGAACACCAGCTTTCCTCACACATTCCCAACCTTGGTGACTGGCTGTGCAGAGAGGGAGAATGCTACAAGGCACATGCTTTGCTCCAGAAGCCCAGATGAAATTGGTCCATAGGCCAAAATATTGACTCTTCTGCACAAGGATCAACATTCAGTCAGGAAAGGCAGTATGAGCCTAAGGGTCCTCCTAGGAACAGGAGAGAAAGGCCACTGTGGGAGATGAGATTAAATCTATCCAGAAAAAATTACAGGGGGTAAGATGAGGAAGAGGGTCTATAGGAATTATAAGGTTAACTTACTGAAATTTGTGTGCTATAAAGAGGTCATCCATACTCCAAAAAGCTTGTGATGAAAAGCCAGGTTGTCAGCAACATCATTTACTTTTTTACCACAGCCACCAGTAGAGATAAGCATAGTCTGTTTTAGAGGTAACTGTGTGTGAACACTGGTGTAATCCTAGAACCTCACTACCTTTAACCTGCAAGCATCTCAGATACTTTTACACACAGGGAGCCTACTCAAAGGGTGAAGACTTTCAAATTCTGTTTAAATGTGATAATATGTAAATAACTTGTATTGGATGTGACAAAGTAAAAAAGTACTTGGGTCTGCTCTGGACTTCCTTTTGTGCTGTAGCAAAGAACTCAGGAGGGAAATGGGAGCTTTGCAATGTGTGACAGTCTTCATTTACTGGATGCAGGTACCAGAATTAGAGAAAAATAATAGACAGAAAGATTTTACTAAGCTCACACATCACAATCTCACTGACTGCAGAGTAATACTGTTTCCCAGGGAGGTCTTGCCTACCCCTGCACTACCAAATAGTCCCAAGCTGAGACTACTCTTGCATCTCTTTCTCTTTGCTGGGATCTTTTCTATTACCTTCAGGATAAGATGGAACTTATCTTTATAACCATTTATTAATGTTGTCGACTGATGAACTGGCAGGAGAACAATCTGGCAGAGCAGTGAGTCTGCTGAGAAACGACCAGTGGGAGGCCTGGGTGAGACACCAATGGACTGTAATCAGGCTTGCACCATCTGATTTTGCTTCTCTTATGCTGACAGATTCTTGGCTCAGACCCAGTAACTCATAGAGGGTAAAGGATGGCAGCTAATATTTTGGCATGGGAATTAGCAGAGCATTGCAGGATGTCAGAGAACCATCATCTCAGAGGGCTGCAAGGTGGTAAAAATGTGGCTTACAGGGTTAAACCATGTTAGAATGAACTTGCTCTGAAAGTCCAAAACAGCTGAAAAGTCTGTTATCTCCATTTATTAGTTTAATCCTTTAATCCACCTTGCTGTCCAATTAGATTAATGAAACAAGAATCCCATTTACAGCTTGACCTGTGTTATCACACTTATAACATGGGAATAAATGTATTCATGAAAGGGGTGTGGAAGTTCCTGGGTGAGGACTGCCACAGGATTTATTTAGTGAGGGCTGAATAGCTCATTAGTGACTTGAAGAGCATAGGAGGGCTCATTGGACTAACCCACTGTCACAAGACAAGATGATGTTCTTGCTATGATGTTGCCTAACAAAAATTTTAATAGTTCAAAGGAGAATTTACTGCTTAGCTCAAGTGCTCCTGAATGCATATATTTTTTTAATTTTTTTTAATATATAATGGTTGGGACTAAACTGTTTTATATATCCTTGCAAGCAGGACCTATGATAACTATTTAATGGAAAACAGAAAAATGCTTTACTGGTGTGTCTGTAGGACTTTTCTTAAATTGCTAGAGGTGTTCAGATGAGTTTCCCTGACAAGCACTGACGCTCCTTTTCTCTTTTCTTGGGCCAGATTCTGGTCCCACAAATTACTCTTTAGAGCATTTTGACTTCAACAGTTCTCTCTATGGTGAGACTGCTTATGGAGAAGGGCCAATGCTGAACCACCCTTGACACCAGGGACTTTCAGAAGTCAACAGGATTGAAAAAGCAACTATCACCAGAGAATGACTTTTCTGAAAGGACTCCCATGCTCCATCTCATACAGTGCCTGAGGTGCTTTTGCCTATCTCAGCATCAAATTAAAATTTGCTCTGTGCTAAAACTAGATAGGGAGACAAAGACGGTTAAGGCACTCATGAAGATTTGGGAGGGCTTTGTTTAATTCTCTGCTCTAAGACTGATTCCCTGCATGACCCTGAGGCTGTCCCTCAACCCTGTGGTGTTTCATTTGTAAAATGGGCAGGGTATCACAGAGTTCCTCCACAGGAATGCAGCAAGGAGAAAGTGTTAGACACTAGGTTGTCTCTACTGTCCTAGTAAAGATAAGATACCATGGAAGCCAGAAGAGCTTATAATCAATTGAAACAAAGCTCTGGGAATTCTCTGTTTCTTTACTTCTCTCAGCGTTATCTGCATTAATGGGTGAAGGCATATGAAAGGTGCACTATTTTTTACCAGTCCCTCAACTCTTGCCACTTGTTCTTTGGCCCCAAAGTCTTACTACATCTGAAAAACTACATGTTAAATCTACCCTGAACCACATTTTTTTAGTCACTCTGTACCCTGTGATCTCTGAACTAACGTCTGTCAGTACTGCTGCTTTGGTCAAAGCCACAGGAACATGAGGTAACACACAGCATTCCCATTCTGAAAACCCGTGTGGGAATGACATGAGCTCACCCACCACTTTTTCACTGAGTAAACAGCCTGTAAATGGAATAAAAAAAAAAAAGAAAAAAAAGAAAAAAAAGTGCTTATGGTTGCAAAGGATCCTGGGAAAAAAAGCCATAGTGGTTTTTCTTGGCTAGAACTATTTCTAGCCAAGTTTTTGGCAGTTCCAAATTTATTTATTTGAAGTTATTTGAAGATAAACCTTGCCCCTGCAGACTTCAGTATTCTGAAACAAGTATTTTGTAGCCCAGGAAATTTCTCACAGAGGCTGATTAGATGACCCTTAGCCTATAAAATCAGAGCATAATTTAGATCTGACGGCACCTTTGGTGGTTTCTGGTTCAATCCACACCACAAGGCTTTGATGGGCTCCACCAGGACCTGTCTGGAGGAAAAGGAAAGATAATACAATGGAGATAGCTCTGGAAACTGTAAATATCAACATCTTTGATGATTAGGATGGCTTTATTGCTTTTCCTGTTAGGGAAACTACTAAGGGTTTCTTCATAAGACATCAGCATCCAGTGGGTTGGAAACAAGGTATTAACAGTCTTGGCTCTGTTTTGAATATACATTCTTTTGTTATATAGTACTGAATAGAACAATTGTTCTTTTTGAATTGCCTAATGAAAATGCTATCATCCTCTTCAACAGCAGTAACACATACCTGTGCTCACTGGATAAGAAATTTTCCAGGAGTCAGGAATCCTGATTCCAGCTCTGATCCTGGCTTGCTCTGTCACCTCAGACAATTTACTTCTGTGTCCTCCTTTTCCTCTCATCTGCAGGATTTCAAAAGACATTTTGAAATGAAGAAGAAGATCTCCATGAGTGAACTTTGAAAATAAGAGTTAGTATAATAATTGAGGGTATATGTAGTCCTGCTTGATTGACTGAATACTTGATTTTAAAAGTCAGGAAAACACAATGTTTTCTTTAAACAAAGTCTGGTGAAAGCTGCCAGAGAAGCAGCATTTTTAGTTTTTAGGAGGTATTTACCTGAATTCTACTTGATCGTAGTTCAAGCAGGCTCGGCTCTTTGGAGGAAGCTGGACACAACATTAACTGACTTAAGTTCTGTTTTGAAGCTAATTGCACACTTGGGAACAGCACAATCTGTTGTTTAGGCCTGAGTGGGCACAGAAATCCTGAGCAAAGAAATGGGAGAGCTCCTCTGCCCCATGTAAATGAAATCTTTCAGTCCCAGTGAAGGACATTGCTGCAGAAGGACTACACACCCAGGTCTAGAGCATGCTCCTTTTCTAGAACATAAACCAGCCATTTCCAGATGGTGGAAGAACAAAGAAGAAAGACCATAATTGGATCTCACTGTTTGTGGTTTTATTTTCTCCCCTCCCTTTGCTTTCTAATGAGAGTCAGCAATTTGGAGAGTTTGTGGACACAGTGTTCACTGGAGGAGCTTTCATTTCATGGTTACCCATTTGTGCTCATTGCCAACTTTACAGCTAATTGAAACAAAACTGAGCTTGTAGATTAAATGGCAACCCCTGGGATTTGTTTCTGCAATTACCAGCACTCCTCCTAGACAGATTCTAATTCAATACCAAGTTCCTAGACCCACATGCAGAAAACGCTGGGAAAAATCCCACTGCCTGGATGACATCAGAGTTAACTCTGTCCAGTCCAATTCAGCTCCTGCAGTCCATGACAACTGTAGGTGAAATCATGGCCTGTTCAAATCTGGGAAATCTGCCACCAGCTTTGTATAGTTAGATGAAGGCTAGGATTTCACCTTGGAAGACTGTAGGAACTCTTTTTTCTTGACAGCACCACATTTCCAGCTTCACAGCTTGCCTTGCAATGGCTGAAGTTTTACAGAGGATATTTTCCCTCAGTGAGGTCAAAGCTATTCATGCATTTCATAAAAACACATGCTCAGCTTTGGAGCCTAACCTTTTGCAAGCCCCTTGCAGATACCCTGTACACAGACTGAATTCCCTGGATGGCGAAAAGGGGGCTACAAAATGCCGCATTTGCAAAAAAAGTTCTTTGAAAGCAGTTTCCAGGGGTAAAAAAGTAACCAGTCACCTCTGAACTATTTTCACCAACAGATATTCAATCTGAAAAGCATTTGCAGACTTGGGGTGAACACATGGTTAAGCAGATTCACAATGCGATACCAGGCAAGCAAAAAGTTGGCTCTTGCTGTATCTTCTTGTTGGCAGAGAGAGCTACAGAGAATGCACACTGGCTAGCAAGGATTTCTACTACCATATCTGTTTCCATGGTGTAAAGCAAAATTTATCTGCCAACTCACTGACAAACTTTCTCCATTTCTAATTCAATTGAACCTGCTTTCACTCCAGACAGTGCAGCTGGAGAGTTAACATGATAGAACAGAAACCAGCCATATCAGGTTCTGGATCACCTTTTCTTGCCCTCTTTCAGCTTACCAGTAAGAATTCAAGCATGGAACAAATGCTAAACTTCTCTAAGTGATGCTACAAGCCAAACAGCCCTTGGCTTGGCCCTGGGAAACTGGCAGTTTTCATCCTGAACAGCCAAGGATATAGTAAAACTGGAATAGGAGACATGGGAGAAAATAGCTGGAGAACTTTTGTGTGAGAATGCACTAAGATGCTTGAGGGTAGAAAAGAAAACAGATATGCTCAAGCCCTATAAAACTCGAGGGAGAATTGTGTGAGCAGTGAGGGATGGACAGCATCTTGTGGATTCCAAGAGGTGTTTGATGCCAGCTTGAATAAGCTGGAGGTGTGTACAGAGCAGATGAGGGGAGAGAGGTTTTTACACTCACAGAGGTTGTTGAACTCTAGAGCTCTCTGGCATGTCTCAGCCCTTTACATGGGCTCAAAAGTTAGACAAAGGCATAGAAAAAAAAGCAATAAATTGCAGAGGTACCAAAACACAACAGATACCACTTCTGGCTCAATGTCTCTAAATGACAATTTTCCAGAGGCTGAGAGAGGATAGCTTGGAGAACTATGGCTATCATCTGCCTTATCTTCATACTTTTCCCTGGACATCTGCCACAAACTACCAGTGCAGACAGCACCCTTAAAAACTGGGTTTAAGAAGATAAAAACTGTCACCCTGGATCCATCTGTGCTCAGAACCAGACACTTATGCTACAGGAGAGAGCATATGAAAGAAATACAGCCCCGCTTCTCTGAGCAACTGTACCCTACACTCAGGGTCTCACAACCTGTAGTGTAAGGACACTCCGAGATGGAGACTTACAGGTGTTTTCCTTGACAGATTTTAAAAGAGATTGAACAGCTCTAATGGGAAGGAAATGCACCTATGATTTCACTTGTTACATGAGTTCAGCTGCCCGAGCATTTCTGCCTTCCTGTCTATCTCCTTTCTTAAGATTACGTGACACAATGAAGTACAATGATGCCGGAGAGCTCAGTGATCCCACATTTCT
Organism: Poecile atricapillus; assembly: GCF_030490865.1. NCBI lineage: Eukaryota > Metazoa > Chordata > Aves > Passeriformes > Paridae > Poecile > Poecile atricapillus. Next base: position 26,487,788 of record NC_081255.1, on the reverse strand, counting down.
CCACATCTTGAGGAAATAGTCAGGTAGAAGGGAATGAAATCTTATTAGCTCTCCCAGGGAGAGAAATTGTGCTCAGCCTAAGCTTTATTAGACATCAGAGAGCTCACACAGGGCAGTGTGTACTGGAAAGGTGGCAGTATCTGTTCTGCCCCCACAGGGTAATTAGTTTTGTTGTCAAGTTAGCTGCTGAGATCTGATACCTTCACCCAGTTCAATCCACAGTGGGCTTCCCACATCTTTACTCTGAAGCCGTGTTTATGAAGAAAAAACAATCTTAGCAACTGCCATGCAAATGTCACATTTTATGAGCAAGGCAATTTCTCTAAGATGTTTTTTTTTTTTCCTTTTCTTTGGAGAAGGCTTTCAGTTCATGGCCTGGGTCTCCATGCCCCCGGCTCCCCCTCCACACAGTACAGAAATGGACACTGCAAATTTCTGTCTGAGGCCAGCCTTGGCAAAGGAGCCAACGAGAAGAGAAACAGCCTGTGCTCTAATAAGTAAAATATTTATGTCTTGCTTTGGCTCACATACCCTCTTTCAATAAAATATTTTTCCCAGGAGGAGTTCTATGAAATGGTCCTCAAATAATTCTTTTCTGCTCCCCTTCAAAAGTCTCAAAATCAAAGGACACTGTGCTCTGAAGCTTTTTGTTGCCATTCTTGACATTGTTATCATTAGTTATTACAACCATTATATTGATTTCCATTACAAGCTCTCAGGAGGCCCTGGCTAATCCGCACCCCATTCCAGGAAAGGCTCTGACAAATCTCTCACAGCATATGCATACACAAAGCTTGTAGTCTACAAAGACCAGCTAAACAGACTGTTAACACATTCCCATGCCAGGGAACTGCAGCATGGAAAACAGCAGCAGTTCAGCAACAGCCCCTGCAGAGCCCAGGACAAAGAGGGAACAAAGCTCTTAACTGGCACTGGTCATTTCTCGCTGTGTCTCAGGTGACCATGCAGACACAAGGAGATCCTCGAGAGACTCTCCACTCACAGGAGAGCCATCAATGGTGTTCTGCACTTTAGCTCACGGCTCACCTCACAGCCAAACTGCTCCAGCTTTACAGCTCCCACAGCAATTTGTGTCATTTAGGGCAGGTCCAAGCTCAGGTGGAGGGTCACTGGCCTGACCTATTTCTGGTCACATCATCTCCAGCACTCTGCAGGTCACAAAATCACTCATGGCAACTGCTCTTTCTCACTAGTGTTATATTACAGATGCTTTTGGCCTATCCCAGTTACTTGTATAATCTCCTTTATTCAAGGCAGGAGACAGAACTGTACCCACCCAGCTAAGAAGGATGACTCTCAGTTTTGATGGAGCAAGATTTTACCTCAGAAAGCTACATGTAGACAGCAAAATTTCAATTCTTAGAAAGATGTGTCTATCCACTTAGAAACAAATCTGGGTTGTTACTAACCACAAGACACATCCTGGTCCATCTGAAGTTCCTCCCCTCCATTTTTCTGGCAGGGGTTCAACATGAAGGGAAGGAGCAGGCATCTCTGCTGTTGTAGAGATCCCTCTCCCTCAGACTGCTTTTTGCTCATGGCTTACCTGCATTTCAAACCAACCTCACATGAACTTACAAGTCATTCTTTGCCATGTATCTCTGGGACACAAAGCTTTGTTTATATGCTTACAATACCTTTGTGTCAATGCAGGAAGCTGTGTCCTTGGAGTAAAAACTCATTTTCTTGTCTTACCTTCTTTACAAAGCTCCTCTCCTTTACCCTAGAGTTGCCAGTCCGGGAGGCACAGCTGGGATTTGAACTGGCTCTTCTTAGATCCTCAAAAGTATGTATGTGACAGAGCTACTAGGAATGTCTCAAGTTTGAAAAAGGTTTTAGTGGTGACTCTATTATATTCCAGAGAACCAAACTCAGTCATAAATCCCTAGTAACCTGCCTGCATGATGTTTTTGTGATGGAAACCTATCTACCAGCTCTCAGGTGGCGGAACACTGCAGATGTCACTTCACTTCTCTTTGAACTAATGACCTCAAAGAAAAGTGCTCCTCTTAAGGGTTCACTTACAACTCTGCAGACTCACTCGGTCTCTCCTTCTCAGTTACCACCCTCCCAGAAACTGTGGTTTGGTGGGGAGAAGGAGAAGAAACAAAAAAAAACCAAAACAAAACCAAAAACAACCCCAGACCTCTACAGGAAACCTAAGAGGAAAAGTCCCATGGATACCAATAGCAAAAACACACACAACCTGGAAGGAAGAGAGAAAAGAAAACCCTGTTTGGGATTTTAAAAGAAAAGTTGAGCATGCACACACAATACCCTTTGGCAAAGGAGCCCAAGCTGGAAAATGTTGCAGCTCCAACATGCTGTGCTCAGAGAAGGTGTTAATGGTCCCGGCATCCTGTATTATTACAGACAATCAGGAGAGGCTCTGCAGAACTGTAGAGGTCTTTTAAGATACCCCCAGATGGAAAGAACAGAGAGAGTTATGTAGGATTAACACAGGAGGAGAGGAAGGAAAGAGGTGAAGGAAAGGTAATGTCCCAAGCACTACAGCTCTGAGCTATCAAGGCAGGTCTGCTGTCTCACACATTGAAAAGGGGATGCTGTGGCTGTCCCCCCTTCCACACCTCAGCTTCTGCTCCATGCACTTACAGGATGCACTCCACGCAGGATGCTGGAGATTCCCTCCTCTCTGGGACTCTGGGCCAGAGCTGTGATTTAATGACCAGCTGCATTTAGGGTCACCAGTCCCAAACTCCTCTCAACTCGCAGTAGGAGTCAGAGGTTTCAGGCACTTTGTCTGCCTGGGAGGAACCAAGATGTGTTTGCAGCTGATGTCTGTAGCTGTGGTCTCTTTTTAACAGCATCACAGATACTGATGGCTCTTGTGCTTGAGGCAAGGAATACTGAAAAGGCCATGACACTGGCCTATGTGTGTTTACTTGATGAGAGCTGGTGAAATCTTCACCCAAGTGTCAACTCTCCTGGTCCTACAACCACACACCAAAATCCTCAAGTGACTCTGAGCTCCCAGGCACAGAGCCCTGGGTGAAAGCCAGGAGTGTGTGTGCTTGTGGTCTGGGTATTTACATGCAGTGTGGAAGGTGTTCACCCAGACCTACCAGAAACACAATGGGATACCTGAGGGCTGCTTCACTTGACCAGGAAAGCTGCAACAAAATTTCATATCCAGAAAAAAGATTTGGTCATATCCAAGTACAAGCTAAAGCTTTGCAAGAATCAATATTGAGGGGACAGCTGTTACTGGACTGCACAGGACCACAGGGGGAGGCTGATTCCTCAATGTGCAAATGTTTTAATAAATACTGAAATATTCTAAATCAGACATAAATTAGATGGGCTTAGGTGAAGGAGACAATCGATGACTCTAGAAGAGACATCGTGACAGCATTGAACACTCATGAATCTCTTCTGCAACAATAACCAGCTGCTATCAGAGGTGAGTAATATCCAGAAGAAAATGTTGCTGAAAATTCAAATCAACTGAATTTCTGGAGACAGTACTAGCTTTCACATTTGTAGACATGATTCACCATCATCATCTTTACAAGAATTCTTCTCAGAAATATTTGGAGACCATTTTTGACTGGTCTGTAGAGGGACAAGTCCAGAGTTATAATCAGCTGCATACCACTAGGCAAAGTGCTGGACTATTGAACTCATGTACAATTTTCCTGTGGATTAGATCAAATTCCTGATGTAGGAAAAACTATTAGAGCCTCCATTCTGTTTTTACTTCTGGGAGCTTAACACACGTTACTGACTTCAACCAAGTGATTTCCAACATATACCTGTGAGAATGTAGGATCAAACCACAATGTGTTATGTTTCAAAATATTTTTTCACAATAAGTTGGTTTAGTGAACTCACTTTTCACCCCTAGAGAGCTGACTGTAATGAGATCACACAGAGAAAAGATATGGAGTTTCACACTAATCTCCAGGAGACAACATGCCATATCCAAAAATCCTCTCTCCCATCAGTAGTATTTCCAGTTGTGGAGCAATACCATCTGTGGAGATAATGTGAAGGAAACAGAGAGGTCAGAATTTCAACTGTCACATGAAGATTTGGAGTGTACATATCAGGGATATTGTGAGGACATGTTTGCTCCCAGCTTATGAAATTCTTCAGTCTATGCTTTACCAAAAGTTTCACTGTCTTGTGAACATCTGTGACATTTTTTTTATATTGTAAGGGTATTTTTTATTTTTATTTCTTTCCCTCTACTTGCACTTAGAAAGTACAAAATTATTTGAATCATTAGGAAAAAATTCTTCCATATGAGGGTGAACACTGACACAGGTTGCCCAGAGAAGCTGTGGATACCCCATCCCTGGAAGTGGTCAAGGCCAAGGATGGGACTTTGAGCAACCCAGTCTAGTGGAAGGTGTCCCTGCCCAGGGGCTGGAACAAGATGATCTCTAAGGTTCCTTCCAAACCAAATGATTCTGTGATTCTATGTTTTTTTAATAGCGGTAACCTCAAAATCTATCACGACAGCAGAACAATATTTGATATCTTACTGTGGATAAATCTGCTGTGAGTTTTCCTTTAGCAACAGAAAGCAGCATGGCAGGTTGAATTCAACATGAGCTAGATGAGATCTGAGCTCTATCGCTACAAGGAAATGAGAACTGAAAAAGAGACTCTACTCTCATAAAATCACATTGCACTAATTCCAGTCCAAGATTCAAGCTAACGAATCTGTGAGGGGAAATGTTTGTCCCTGCCCTCTCTGCATCACTCCAAGATTTAACTGGTGTGTTTAATCCTTCATTTTCAATGCAAACATTTCAAATTCTAGGGGCAAATTCATGGTGTTTGTCAGTTCTAATTAAATTACATGCTTTATTTTTTTAATTAAATAGCCTAAAAGGAAATAAACTGCAAGAAATACTCTAACAAATTATTTAGAAGTATTTCATATGTATCTAAGAAGAGAGCCAAATATAAATTGACAGCTTAGTGCAAGAGAACTTCAATCTGGGTTTTATTGCAGTAACAAAAGTGCGTATTTAAAAGCCTTCACACAGAGCATCTATTCAGAAACAAGCCCGAAGACAGTCAGGGAATTAAAAAGAGGATAGTGTTTTGAATTAATCTAGAACATTTTTGTGGATTAGTTTACAAGCACAGAATGCCTCAGGGGCCTAGGGAGAGCACAGAGCACTGAAGTCAGAGGGATCTGTCTTTTTCCTGTTGCTGGTGATTAGTTCATATCTCTTTGACACCATGTTTACAAGCCCCTAATTGCCTCATTAATACCTCATTATTACTTAGAAAGTGAAGAAGCTTTTAGCTTTGAAGCTGCTTTGCTGCACTTGAAGGCAAATATACGGTGAATTTTGAATGTGTTGGTACTAATTAAAGTTGAAGTCTGTTTCCTGTTGCTTGTGGGTGGGTGTTAATGGCTTCAAAGAAAAAATTAGGCCTCAATTTATATTACTCGCCCCTTAACTTACACACACAGGAATAAGTGCAAGTAAGAAGCCCACTTCTGCAAAGTGGGTTTATGAAGGGACACAGACCCACAGGTCTATTTTCTTTCATGCTTTTTCAGTGTCAACCACACTCTGAAAACTCGTTCACTCTTAAGAGGGTTGGGAACAGACTGATGCTGGCCAGTTCAGTCCACACAGATCCAGCACGCCCCTTCCCACACTGTCACACATGGACATGGCCCCATATTCTCCTTTTGCACCAGGACCTGAAGGAGAAACCATCTGTAAATTAGCAAATTTCTGTAAAATTGCCTGTCTCTTGCTCTGTATGGGCATTGTTTCCAGGTCACCCTGGAAAAGTTTGGTTCAAAGCAAAACTAAAATCAGGTACAAGATATTGTGATTTTTCACTTCTAGCTACATGCACATATTTTATAAATAGATATGTATACATTAATAAAAAAACACATGTGCATATGCATTTAACAAAACATGGCATCTCACTGCATCCAGTAAGCACATTCTTCCTAAAATGTGTCTGAGGCTGAGACCTTTGGAAAGGGATCCAGTTTTCAAACGACTGTGCACAACTGTTTCAATATACCAATTGCAAATAAGCCAGTGACCACAATTATGGTTACTGGATTATCATATAAATGAATAAATGAGATGTTTAGAACCTCATTTGGGCTGTAGAGATGCACTGTCTGATAATGTTTCAAGGAATTTTCCTCCAGACAGAAGACAGACAAAGCAGACATTAACCACAACAAAATCAATTCCATGGGAATTTTTTTAAGAGAAATGTGCTTTCTTTAAATTAACTTGCTTTCAAGGGATGTAGTGAATGGAGAAGGGGGTAAAGGAGAAGGAAAAGATGCCCATTTTTGGTAGAAGCATTCAGTTTCTTAATAAGAATTTTGGATGAGAAAAACAGTGAAAAAGTGTCTTTGCTGAAAGCAAATGGAAAACCCTACACAGACTGGAAGATTTGGATACAAAAATAAAATGTTTTCCATACAACTTAAATTCCCAAAGAGGCATTTTTCACCAGCATTGTTTTTCAGTGGTAGGGGCTGGGGGTGGGTGCAGAAGTAAAGCAAGTCTGGAAGGCTGAACATTCCTTGATGAAGGAGTCAGGATTTGGCTGAGAGTCCCCCAGACTCAGGGTTTAGCTCAGGCTGCTCAGAGTCACCGGTGATTAAGAGGCCTTGTTGTCACAGGCCCAGGACAGCAGGTCTTGGCTTACCATGAGCACTCCTAAGGCAGAGCTCAGAACAACTCAGTCCTTCATGTTCCTCTCATACCTCACATCTCCTCTAAGAGGAGGTAAATTGATAAAAGTTCTGACTTTATTTTATTTCTGCATTAAAAATAACATTTAAATTACACACGTAGCTTGACATCACCCCTTTACATACATGACTGTAAAGAATATACATATGAAACAAAATTTACCTAAAATCGTTGGACAGAAACCCAGTCTAAAATATGGGTAAGGAAGGAACCCTCTCCTCCTGTGTTATATTTACAGTATCTTTGATTTATATCAAACATTTTTAAAAAGTATTAAAACAAAAATAATTAAGGCAAGCCAAATCCTTTCCTTGCCAGCACGCAAAGCTTGTCCGGCTGGACATATTGAGGCTATCAATCGGTGGTGTGTATTTATAACCCAGTGCTCAGACAACTTGGAACGACAAATGCAAACAGCCACAAAGAAGTTACTTTGTTCGCTTGGCACAAACAAATCCCCGAGATGAAAACCAGCCTGGCGTTTATTTTGGGCCAAGCTTCCTCATCTGACGATCCACGACGTGGCACGGAAAGGGCAGTGTTACCAAAGGACACGAAGCACATGAAGATGCATCATTAGAGCAAACACAGACCAGGGTGCCAGATTTTGTTATTCTTGCTTCTTCCTTCCCAGAATGGATGTCACTTTCCCTTCATTCTTCTGCTCAAAGCACACTGGTTTGGAGCTTGGTTGTTTGTTGTTTGTTTTTTTTTTTTTAAGGACCAGGCTTGTCGGCACAGCCTGGAAAGCTCTTAGAGCTATAATTTAAAACTGAATTGTGTTGATTGAAAACACGGCAAGCATCTGACTGCAGACATGTCTGAAGACTTCCACATGCGTAGTCAAACGAGGACTGGTGAGGACATGGTAGGATTTGCCAGCAATATTAAAGCAAGCTCTGCAGGCACATGATCCCCAACTGTGCCCTAGCAGGCAGCCTGGGAAATGTCCATCTAGAGATGTGGTGGACTCAACTACTGAGCCACAGAGACCTGAGCTGTCCAAGCAAGCAAGACACTGTGATGGCCAATCATTCTTGAGAGGCTTCTCAGAACACAGAGTTCAAATCCAAGACTAGAGGATGAAACCTCAGTGTGGTTCAGGCTGGTTAGATACTGATACCTCATCCTACAACATGACTGAATCACAAGAGAAGCAACAGAGGAGAATGGAAAGAGCAAAAGAACTCCAACAGAGAGTTTAGCCAGTGAACACAGGGCTTCCTGGGAGGAGAGCACAGTACCTTTTGTGGGAAGCTGGCTGAGAGAACTGCAGCAAGGAGACAGCTACCAACAGATAATGAACAGAGGCTGCAGGAGCCCAGGGGCAGTTCGGTTTTAGGACTGATGGTGCTGTTCCAGTTCAAAGGGAATGTCTTGCCATCTTCCATGGCTCCTTCAGGGGAAGATCTGGTCAGGCTTCTAGTCCTTACCTCCAAGGGCAGACATGGACACTGAGCCTTGAGTCACATTGTCCCAGGCATGGATAATGGACGCTCAGCTGTTTGATCCTACAATGCCTTCATTCTTTTCATACCTGCATCCTCTTAAGATATGTCATGGAGCTAAAAGCAAAGTCTTAATAGAGTTTTAAACTTCTGACAACATTCAGGCTTTAAAAGGAGGCTCATAGGTGATTATCTCATTTCACTTAAGAAAAGGATTTCTCACAGCTCTTTAAACACCGGAATAGATATGCATATATTTTCAGTATATGGATTCAAATCCTTGGTTTCTTTGGCAAAAGGCCATATAAATTCTCATGGATTTGTTGTTGCCTGCTATAAATTTACTACCCAGAAAGAGTAATATTTCATTTGCTTTATCATTGGTGCCTCTAAAGAAGGTGAAAATAGATTTAAGTCCTTCATTGAGCATCTTGATGAGGGCAGAGAAGAAACATAAAAGAAGCCAAAAGGACACTTAAAAAATTGATATAAGGCTCCATCAGCTATAATTCAGTTGATAAACTTAGATCTCCTTTGCAATGAATTACAATGCCAAGAGATTTGTTCTGTAAATTCTGTCCAGAACTTGGCAACACCATTCCTAAAAAAAAGAAAGCAAACTCCCAGGGGACTGGAGCAATACTTTCCATCTGAATAAGCAGAGTTTGATCTTACTCATGTTGGCTTTTAGGCACTACCTATTTTACACAGAGGAATAGGGGCCATAGAGACAGTTCACCAGCACAGGCAGGAGCAGGACCTCAAACTCTTCAGTTTGCAGATTTGTGGGTATATGCACAGCTTCACAAAGCTAAATCCATCAAGCCAAAGCCATTTCCTTGTCAGCTCTACTTATTGCATGACTCTACTATCTTCACAGTGACCTCATTCAGAGAGGACACCACAGGGACCTTACCTCCCTGTATCAGCCCCCAAATGAGGTAGGCTTGGGATGCAGAGAACAGGACCTGGACTTCAGCAGTGGCAGAGATCCAAGTGTGCAGAAAAGTGTGCTTGGCTTTCTGTGACAGTGTACAGTGAAATCAAAGAGCCATGCTGTTTGCACTCTGGAGCTTCTCCAAAACTTATGTTCAGACCCAGACTTGCCTCCATTTATCAAACTCACTTAGCTTGAAGAGTCTGACCATGTGGTTACCACCATATTAGCATCTGAGATATTAAGTTTATGCTAATGAACAAATTTATGACTTGAAAGCCTGATCCTTGTCACTGGGGATTCAAGATGTGGACAGATGAAGCAATTTGCTCAGAGTTAAAAAGAGGATGGGTTACAAAGTTGAGGAGTAAAGCAGAACCCCTGAGTCCCATGTTATTGGCCAGTGCCCAGAGGGATCCCTTCTCCTTTCCAGGGATTGAAAGATCAGTGAATTGCTCTCTAAATGCTTCCAATGGGAACTCTCCAAAACACAGCAAATGGGATTTTTCACACTTTGACTAATGAAAGCTTGGCATATGGCATGACAAATAAAATCCTCACTGCCAGCAGTACAGATATATATATATAAAATGATGTTTATTTCTACTGGGCTTGTGAATAAGCAAGACATTTTTCACCCATGAAAGGCAGTTTCTATGTGCATGTGTAAGTTAGCAATAACAACAAAAAGTGTGACTGATGATCCCAATGAACATCATCCCAATGAGATTTAAATAGTCGTAACTTTTTGCTTCTCAAAAGAAAGTCTCTCTTTATACTTCACCCTACAAACTTCTAGGTTTATTGTGGCTATATTTCTCTGCTCTTGACAGAAACACAGATATAATTCATCCTTTAGTTTCATGCTTAGAGACTACTCATCATCACAGGGATAGGCATGTATAGAAAGAGATGCAACAAGAAGATGTGCTCAGAAAGCACAGTGCCTGCAAGATCTACTTCCATGTGAAAATAAAGCTAGTTTCTAATAAGGGGGGAGAGCTCATTCTTCCTGCCAAATTATGGCATTTCTTTTGTTTGACACTTTTTCCCCTGCTTTCTTGGTGCTTTCCACATGACCAGTGCTAACAAGAGGAGAGACTAGTCCTTAACTCCTCATACAGGCAGACTAAAAGTGATTAGTCACAAACTGGGACTGATCAACATGCACTATAGATACATTTCCAAAACAGACAGTTTTTTCTCTTTGTCTGTTCAAACTGTTTAGAAAAGAGTGCACTGAAAAAGGCCCTGAAAACAGTAACTTCTGTGATATACTGATAATGGGATCCTACCAAATAAATAAAAGATGAGCTGGCCATAGCCTTCCAGATCACAGCAAACTTGATATCCCTAGGATAGCTGAGCAGAGGAGCCCTTGTAGGCACTTCAGGGACTTGCCATAGTGTGAAATGTTTATTTTTTCTCAAGTCCAAAAGGATTACTGGGACTATTTTAAATTTGTTTCAAAGAAACAATAGAAGACCTTTACAGTTCTGCAATAATCAGATGATACATAGGAAAAGATAGGTAAGTTGTGATGTGCTTTTGCACAACAGAGCATCAGGTTTTATTCAATTAATTCTTCCCTACAGCTTGTAATGGATATACAAAGTGTGATTTCAGGGCAGGAGTAGTTTCAAAGTATGGGCTGAGTATCACAGATCCAAGCATGCACAGCTGGATCTCAAGTGTATAAGCCACTTCGACTTGCACATGAGGAAGGAAAGGGGAAGATTGCTATGATCTGAAATGTCAAAGCTTCTTCCACATGATTAAGTGCATTTACATGTTCTACTCAAACCAGCAGTTGTTTCCAGGCAACAGAAAGAAATTAGTAGGACTCCACACTAGGTATGTGGCTATACAAAATACATACACACTGCTCCTCACCTGAGAGTTCCTAAAAACAGGACAAAATCATGATTTGGACAGAGAACTGCCAGTGTTACAAGAAAATTGCACGCATTGAAAAAGCTCCCTGTCATTTTCTGCCTGGGGGAGAGGACAAGGGATACAGCACAGAGGTGGTTAGGATTCTCTTCTAACAACCACAACCAGATTTCTCATAAAAGGAGGCAGCCAGATTTCTGCTGCAGCAGGTGCCCTAGAAGGCCATGAGCAGGTAGCACATACTGGCTTCAGTATCCCCAGTAGCCCATTTAGCAGGAAATACTATCACAGGCTGTGTAGAAATCCAGAGAGAAGACCATCCCCACGATGACCCTGCAAAAGCATTGCTGCAGTGCTGGCATGAACTTTGAGCCTCAGGGTCTCTCAGCACCACTAGCACTAAGGCAGAGTCCTCCTCCTTAGCTTTACTTAGAAGTAATTTTATAACTTCGTAGGCAAATCCCTTATTTACCCTTTTTAATGGACTGAGGATGACTTGGAAGGTCTCATCAAGTATTTGCACACTGGTCCAGAGGAGCAATAGTTTTGTGCTGGACTGCTACTGAAAAAGTTATGCAGGTGACCTGAACCAAAAGAATGGATGGCACAGGATGGATGGAATGAGGTCAATAGCTCTTACAGAGTGCTACCCCCAGCCTCCACTCCTAAGTGACATGAACATGAGGTTGGGATAGTAGAGGCCCACCTGACCCAGCTCTGGCCAGGCTAGATGAGATCCCTTCTGAACCTACTTGTCTAAGATTCATGAAACCAAATATACACGCTCATGTGACATTCTGAGATTAGGGAAGTTTAGATCCTGGCCAATTTCTATTGTTAAGCTCACAAAACACTGTGATAAATAGTGGAAAATGCTTCAGCTGCTATTTATTTGGGGCGCTTTTACCATGTGACATCAGAAAATATTCCATGGTGGAATTTATTAACATAAAAATGGATTCAGTGAGACTTTGTGGTCTTTTAAACTTCCAGCTAACTAGACTTTTGGTTATCCAATCAACAGATGGTGTTTTTCTGAACTGGTTATGTTGATTCACAACACTGAAGTGGTTATTGGAAAAAGGGACCATGAGTTTAATAAGGAGCAGCCCCATACACACGCAACAAACGTGAGCCATATTCTACCAGCTCCAAAGGAAAAAAAGCAGCAGTTTTTACACCAAATTACCAAAATATTGGCATATTTTGCATGTCTCTTATGTGTTCCAACTGGAATAGGAATGCTGTTGGCAAATGAGCTATATCAGACATACACTCAACGTTATTGGATTTACTTGGAATATTCTGCTCCAGGTCAGGCCAAAGACATGGATTCTGTCTTTCAGAAGTGCTCTCTTGGAGGGCCGGTTTAGCTGCCTTATAATAAAGACTCATCCACTTAAAAAACCCTCTGAGGCTTCTCATTAATAAATAGCAATGAACATAATATGATACCCAGGTTGTATAAATCAGTGGCAATCTAGAAAGCAGGAAAAGAAAATAGAGTGAATAACAAAGAGCGGAGCATTTAGAGGACTCTTGAGCAGCTGAACTCACAATCATTCTCCAAACATGAAAGAGGCTTCAACTGTTTATGAAATTAAGTGGAGCTTCTGGAACTGCACACTGAACTATGTTGAACAGGAAGAAATCTCTTTGCTTATTAGGCCTCAAGGAGATAATCTATAGTGCTATGGAAACAGATTCAGCCTTTTCTATGCAGCAGGGAGATTATTTCTGTTCAGGTGGATGAGCTGCCTTCAGATCTTTTTTTCACAATCTCTCTGATTTAATATGCTTTGGGAATGGAACAATAGTGCAGACAGAAGATCTTGAAAAGACAGGCTCCATCATACTTGTGGTAGCTCACAAGAGGAAGATAGGCTTCTGCCTCCATAGGCTAAAATTCAGAATATTTTTGAGAGGATGAGAAAAAGGACTGAAAAGCATATAAGGGAGCATTAATAGCACTCACCTCTCCCATCATCTTGTGTGTGTGTATGCGTATATATATATATATATGTATATATGAATGCACTAATATATATAAACACACACACATAGCTACATACACCTTCTTAGAGGTGTGCATAGGTAATAATACAGACATACACAAGCACAGACTAAACTTTCTACAGAGGGAGAATGCATTCCAGAGTCTGACACTGGGAAAGGTTTTCTTCAGCTATTTACACGCCTAGTCTCAGGCAGGATGTGGTCTGTCATTGCAGAGGCCACAGCACAAGGTGAGACTTTGCAAAATGTAATACAAGCTACTAATGCTGGTTGGTCTGCAAAATTCATACCTCATTCTTAGAAGGGAGAATGTCAGGATTGAGAGGGGATTTTCTTCATAGAACTAGATTGGTTGTTTTTGCTACACTGAGACAAAAAGACACTGAATTGGACACAGAAGGACAAACAGGCAAGAAAATGGAAGATCCACTACAGTGACTACATTGTATTGCTTGCAACACACATGAAAAAAAAAGGTGAAACATTGGAACTGTTGTGATAATTCAGCAGTTTCAGCGTGACAGCCTTAAGTAGTAGAGGCTTGTTCATCTGACAACTGCATGTTTCAAATCATGAGTTGCATGACTGAGCCACAATGTTTTATGTGACTACAACATCAAAATCAATCTTCTGCATGAAAATCTATTTGCCAGACACATCACAGCACAGGTGTCACAGCAAATAACAAATCATGGCATGACAGCTAGCGGTGCAACTGCTTTAGGTTTAATACTTTTTTGAGTCCAGGACAGCTACAGAGAATGCCACCTGTGTACAGGAGTAAAGAAATCTAATTAGCATCTTTAACTGAACTTCAGCAGCACGATCTAACATTGAAATGAACCCTACTCAGAGTGGTTGGACCAGAAATCTCAGGAAGTTCGTTCCAACCTAGATTGTTCTGTGATCTGTAGCATACAAGAAGATTGAATCTCATCTGCCATCTCTGGCAGGAGCAGAAGACACCTTCAGCTTCATTCGTGGAAAAAGGAAAAGCTGGGTTCTTACTCTTCCAGTTTTGACAGAGGATAGGTTTGGGGAGAGTCATTGGCCAGCAGAATTCCTTACTGCAGGAAGGTTTTAAGAAATTCAGGGACTGAAACCCACTGAGTGCCTTCAAATGAAAGTGTGGAGACAGGGAAATACTGCTACATCACAGGCCAACAATAAATTGTGTTTTTCCTGTGAGGAAGGTGAGCAGAGAGAAGCATGTGCTTTAATAAAAATGTTACACTTCCCTGCATGGAAGTACTGATCCATCACAATTTGTTTTCTCTCAGATGTAATAATAATTGTCTTTACCTGTTGGAAACTCACTGTAATTACAAGTTCCAATGCAAGCTTCTCATTAACAAAGAAATCTACCCTCTATTCCATGGGGTTTTGTTTTACCTCATTAAAGATATTGTTAAAGCCTCCAAAACTATTTTTTATACCCGCACGGACTCCTTATTGAATCTGGCTGTCTTCACTTCCTGTTTAGCACAACTCACTTGGTAAATTGTTGCCTCACCGCACCCCTAAAGTGGTTGCCTTTAAGTGGTTGGTGAAATGATTCATATTTATTTAGCAAGGTTCTTTGAAAATGATACATGACATAAATAACAGCTATAACTATTTATTATGCTTCCACAAAAATAGTACAGCTTTTGTAAGATTAAAAGCCAATTCCCTCATTAATTTTCTTAAAATTTGCTAAACCAAACTAATGTAACCTTCTATTTGCAGCTTAGCCCTCTTTTCTCTTCACAGTTTTTAATAGTCAGTATTTTCCATCTGATTACTTCTAATCACACTGTTATACTGCTTTTACAGCCTTGGGCTGTATTACAAAGCTTCTCTGTTACTCCAGATAGGCACAAAACAGTAGCAGGTAGGGAGCAATACACATTTTCCAAAGATCAGCACCATTATTTAATGTTTTTGTAAATATTTACTTTAGACGCAGGCTAAACGTTACTTAAGATTTGTTCTAAACTGCTGTGTTTAAAAGTAAAAAATCATGAGGACATATGGAACTCATCTGAAGGAGGAAAAAAAAAATGATACAATTTCACAAAAGAATTAATTTCTTTACTGTAAGAGTTGCCTTCATAAAACTTGTGGTGTGCTTTTGTATCTTAGGTGGAACATCATGACACATATCATGTGGTTTTGTGGTCTCCTCTTCCTACTGCCTGAAGCTCTGGCTGCAGTTTCCCTAACCTGACTGTCCTACCAAATCTGTACACACCCTCATCGTGCTCCCACTGGGATTTCTGTTCCTGTTATGCTCTTCCCCCCCCCCCCCCCCCCCCCCCTTCTTCTTCTTAGTCATCTTACCCACAAGTGGCATAAATCAAGGCGAGGCCGTGTTTTCACAGCTAGACAGTTCTTGCAACATCAGGGCTGAGTTCAGGGAAACGGCTGGAAAACTTGCTATCCACACACACATCCACACACACACACACACACCTGCCTTTTGGCTCATGGAAGATGAGCACAGTGCCAAAGATGTTTGTTTATTCTTGCCCTGCTTTGATATGTACGCTATTGATAAGAGCAATCGCCTCCCTCACCGCACAGCACCCAGCACTGAGCAGGGCCTCGCATCCTCACAGACCTCCCAGGAGTCTTCTCAAGGGCGTGAGATTCTGGGCCATGTCACTCCTGATGTCCCTACCAGTCCCCTGACAAGGCTCCTCTGCTCTTTGGCTTTGGAAGAGATTTGGGAAGAAGCTAGAGAAAGAGTAGGCCAAGTCAAAGCCACTAAGCCAGGCAAGTGCAGCCATGTCACTTTGGACGTGGCACTTGCTGAATGCAAGGAGAGTTTGATCCAGGTGGAGCACCATCCCAAGATGTTTAAAAAAAGACTGGATCTGGCAGCACTTGGTGCCATGATCTAGTTGAGGTGTTAGGGCATAGATTGGACTTAATCATCTCGAAGATCTCTTCCAATCTAATTAAAAAAAAAAGAAAAAAGAAAAAAAATGGGGCTCCATGTTACAGTGTCATGACATCATCAAGCCTTGTAGCTTTGAAATGGTTTGTGGCAGCTTAGGGAAAAGCAGCAGGATCTTGTGCTGTGACTCTACTTAGCCCTTGTTGTGTGACATCTGCTGGGACATGGACTGCACAACCTTCCTGCTCTGGACCTTCATTTCAGGTCTGGGCACAGCCAGCCACAGTGACCAGGCAGCACCCTGCACGTTTGGGGTGGGAGGGCTGGGAGTGTGTGCTGAGGCACACTCAGGAGAAAGGTGGGGCTGCTGCAGAGAATAAGATGCTATGGGCACAATAAGCCAGGCCCTGCCCACCCCATCCTTGTGGGATTGTGCCATCACACCAGCAATGCACGTGAACACTCACTGCCTACAAAGCAACACACACACAGCTGCTGCCACTCCATATCCCAACAGCACAGAGCCACAGGTGACTGCAGGCCACCAGCACCCAGCGTGGCCATGACTCGCTTGTCTCACTGGATCATCCTGTGCAGCAGCGATGGGACACTCTGTGTGCTAAAAAACCTTCTGCCTCTCTGTCCTTCTTTATTTTTTCCTTATCTGAACCGTATCTCTCAGGGTGGAACTAGAAAACAGAATATTTATTTGAAATATTAAAGAACTAGAAACACAATGAGGAAAAAACCAGTCCCTTTGTCCACCTGATTTTTACCTGTCTGGGAGATCTGGGAGGAAAGAGAAGAGGATGAATGGCATCACTTAGAAAGGAGCTGCTGGTTCCAACACTGTGGTGAGGAGGATGCTCTCCTGCCAGGGGCAGCGTGCAGGGGATGCACACACAGTGGTTCCGAAGTGCCTTCAGCAGCCTGTATGGCTGCTTTTCTTCCATCAGTCACACAACAACCGGTGTCCCTCACAGTCTCCACGGGGCTCTCAGGAAGCCACATTTACATCCAGGTGGGCCTGAGTCTGTCATTGAAAACTCTGCTGGCTCCATGCATCATAGTGGGAATGACTGCATTTCATCATGTAAATTTTGGTAGTTTGATCATTGTCAATACAGTGAGGAACTTCCTAGTTTTGGTCAGGGTTTGCAGCCAGGGAGGTGATGGGGAAGCCAGGATACAGATTGGCTCTGCTGCACAAAGCAGGATAAGGGCAATACCCGGGGCTGGGCAGTGTCCAATAGGGAAAATGGGCTATATCTGGCAGCCTGACACCCATCCTTGCCCAGAATGTATCTGGACAGGCAGGAGCTCTTGCATGTGACGGTGACGGGCACTCTCAGCCTGTCCTCTGCTCTGAAACCCTTTAAACACACGGTAAGTGGTGTGAGCTGGAGCTGCTGAACTCAATCGCCTTCTGCAACGACCTCCACAGAGGGCTCCAGACCCCCAGGGACCCTCAAGCGCTCCCGTCACCAAGAATCACTTCAGGTCGTGTTGCTGAAGCTTTTCAGTTCAAGCTGGATCGCTAATGATGCATGTTTGAAAACTACACAAGTTTCCGTCCTTCCATCCCCCTGTGAAGCTCGGGAGGCGGGGGTCCCGGTGAGGACAGCTGAGGTACGGGGTAGGGTGCCACCCGCGCCATGCAGGGGCCACGTCCTTGTCCTGCCCTCCCCGCCGGGCTCGGAGAGGCCGGGGAAAGCCGGACGAGTCCCGGCCGCGGGGGTCAGCAGCCAGCGAGGGCTGAGGGAGGGCGCCCTAGGGCATCCCCCGGGGAGCCGGCTGCCCTCGGTTCCTGCCTGTGACAAGCCCCGTCGGACGAACTCTCTCAACTGGTTTTGGCAGTTTGGGGATGTGGGAGCTCGCCGGTTTCGCGCTGTCGGGTGTTAAACGCGCGGGACGCGTCGCGCAGGTGCCGCGGGCCGGCCGGGCCACGGGCGAGCGCCGCCGCCCCTCAGCCGCAGCTGGGGCGCCATCGCCCCCTGGTGGCGGCTGCGGGCGGCGGGAGGCGCGGGCGGGCCGGGGCGGCTGCGCGGAACTTTCCGCCGGCGCGCGGGTCCGGCCTCCGGAGCGGGGAACGCGGAGCGGGGCCGGGGTGCGGGGGCCGCCGCCGCCCCGCCGAGCACCGCCCGCCTTCCGAAAGGCGCCGCGGGACCCCCTTCTCGACTGCCGAATTAAAGAAAAAAAAAAAGTCAAAAAAATCTTGGTTTTAAACTTTTATACTTTCTGGCTGCTCTCCCCCCCTTCCTCCTCTCTTCCTCCCCCCCCCCGCCCCTCTCCTCCCAACCTCCTCCCGAGGCGGCGGGGCGGGAAGGAGCGTCTCCGGTCTGCAACACCAAAGCATGGCGGAGGCTGGCGATGAGAACCATCCTCCCCAAAGCATCCAGCGCCTCTGACAAGCCCGGAGCCAGAGGGGGTGGGAAAGGGCGGGAGGGGGGAGAGCATGGGAGGGAGGGGGCAGCCAGTCCTTCCCCCTGCACTTGTCAGATGCAGATGGGACCGGCAAAGTTTGTTTGAATAAAAAAAAAAAAAAAAAAAAAAAAAAAAAAGGCTAAAAAAAAAAAAAAGGGGGAAGAGCAGGAGGAGGGGGAGGGAAAAAAAAAAAAAAAAAGATCTTAGAAATCCAAAAAGGCTCATCTGGGAAGGAGAGAGAGGAGACCGAGAGGAAGCGGGATGCAACTCAACCTGACGCTGATCTGCATCGTCTTCGGGGGGTTCCTGCCCGACGCCGCGGCCCGGCGGGAGCAGATGGACACGGGGCAGTGCGACCTGCCCCGCTCGGTGAGCCGGGCCGGGCCGGGCCGGGGGCGCGCCGGCCCGCGGGGGATGCGCGCGTGTCCGCGGGGCGCGCGGGGGCCGCGGGGCGCGGGCGGGCCGGGGGCGCACGGAGGGAGCGGGGCCCCGCGCTCGCGGGCGCGCGTGGCCCCGCAGGTGTGGCGGCGCTGCCCCGCGCGAACCCCGCGGAGGGGCCCGGGGCTGGAGCGGGGCCGGAGGGATGCGGGGGCGAGCGGAGGGTCACGGCGGGTCCCAGCCCCACGCGGGCCTCACGGTGCCCGGAGGCTTTGCTCGCTGCCAGCCCGCGTGGGGCTTGTGCGAGGAGGAGAGGGGGAAGCGGGACCCCCGCTCCTCCTGCCCTGCGGGCAGCCCCGAGGGTGACATCGCTGTCTCCTGCCTTTGTGCCCCTCCATCACTGACCGGCCCCTCCGTCTTCCCCGCAGCAAGGAGAGCTCAACTCCTTCCTCTGGACCATTCGCCGTGACCCCCCCGCTTATCTCTTCGGCACCATCCACGTGCCCTACACGCGAGTTTGGGACTTCATCCCTGACAACTCCAAGGCCGCCTTCCACGCCAGCTCCAGCGTGTACTTCGAGCTGGACCTCACGGACCCCTACACCATCTCGGGGCTGGCCAGCTGCCAGATGCTGCCCCACGGGGAGAACCTGCAGGACGTGCTGCCCCGGGAGCTGTACCGCCGCCTCAAACGCCACCTGGACTACATCAAGCTGATGCTGCCCCACTGGATGACCCCGGACCAGCGGGGCAAAGGGCTCTATGCCGACTACCTCTTCAACGCCATCGCCGGGAACTGGGAGCGCAAGAGACCCGTCTGGGTGATGCTCATGGTGAACTCCTTGACGGAGACGGACATCCGCTCCAGAGGGGTGCCGGTGCTCGATCTCTACCTCGCCCAGGAGGCCGAGAGGATGAAGAAGAAGACGGGTGCGGTGGAGCGGGTGGAGGAGCAATGTCACCCGCTGAACGGGCTCAACTTCTCCCAGGTAAGGAGACTTTCTGGGCCTCGTGCCTTATCCCAGGATATGGGGGCTGTTCTCCTTGCATTTCCATCAGTTGAAGGGGGTGAACCCCAAACAGTGGGCTAGTCACTCATGGGCCTCAGCAGCTTTTGTGTTGGGCTGCCTGTTCTCCGTCACGCCGATCCGTGCTGCCTGCTGGAACCCCGTGATGTGCGTGGCAAGCGCTGTATGGGTATCATGTGTATAATTTATTTGAGAGGCAAATGTCCAGGGTGTGAATGTGTGTGTCTGCTTGCTTGCCACTTGTGAGGGAAACTTCCATGCTTCCCATCCTGCCCCAGAGCTGGGTAAAAAGTGGGGTTTTTTTTGTTTGTTTGTTTTGAAGTAAAGCAGCTCTGTGGTACTTGTCAGGAAGAGGATGAAGCATGAACAATGAAAATAGAAATTTCGACATTGTTCAAATTGATTTAAGTACATGCAAACTGTCAGTTGTCTTTTTAGTGGTCACTGTGGGTCAGAACAAAGTGGCTCATGTTGCCCTTGTACTGGGGGAGATTAAGTGTTCAATATGCATGGGTTTATTTCATTTTAGAGCAGGTAAATTTCAGCAAACAGAAGAGGATGTAGTTTAAGAAACAAAAGTTATTGGTGTAACTGGACTCCGGAATTCTTTCAATGGATTTAGCTTTAAACAACCAAATACTAAGCCATGAGATCTATTTCATTTCAGTGGATTAATCAGGAACACAGTAACAGCTATTGACTTTGCTTTGTGGAACTGTTTATGTGAAATGAGATTTACGAGAAATTGAGGAAATGAATGTGTGTGGAAGAAAACAAATAATCCAGGAGAGATTTAAGATGGTGTCAGTTACTGCTATGATATTTCATTTTTTACCTGCTTTTCGTCATTAGTTTTGGATCAGTCTATTTCCAGCCTTATCTTACTGTCCTACTTTGACCATAAAAATTCTTGGTGATGTGGGAATAAGGATTAAAGGACTAATCTTCGGTGTGATTAAAATGTCCTTAGAGTGCCTTCGCCCCCTGCTCCCCTGAAGTCCGGTAGGAACTATTTGAAGGAGAAAAAGTCTGACTTTCACTAACATTTGGTTTATCCAATACTTCAGTTAGGAGTTTTAACTCTGAATACAGCCTTCAGAGAAGATTTGTTGCATACACTTTTTGAATGTATTTTCTTGTTTCTCAACAAAAATAATTAAAAGAAAACCCCTCAGGACCTTTGCATTACTTAACACACATCCAAATCAAGGAATTCGTTTTAAACTGTTCTATATGAAAGGTTTGAGTGCTTTCTGCTGAACCCCTTCTTTAAGGTGAGGTAAAAATAATTAACCATTCCAGACATCCTATAGTGTTTGGTTGTATTGGGTCAAAAATGGCAGTTAAAATCAAGCATATGAAAGCACCTGGTTAAAAATGTACCACTTGGAAGCCTTTTAAATGTGAATCATACTACATTTTTTTTCTTTTCAGAGAGAGTGAGCAACAGAGAAAGGAAAAGGAACTGAGTACAAAACTCACTGCTGCTCTTAACCATAATTGTTTCTCTGTCCAACTTTTAAATAGAAACAAAAATTTCTCATTCATTTTGCTCCAAAGTAATCTAAAAAAGCACAGTAAAGGTATTACTCTTCTTGGCAAGCAAAAGAAGTCATTTATGCAAAACATTTGTGCTGATTAAAGGAATACATTCCATTTTAATTGTTAGAGAGAATTGACAAAGTTGCTGAAATAGATCAGTGTTCAGGAGGAAATTTCCTAGATTGAAGCTTTTTCTGGGAACAAGGCCACCAGAACAACAGGAGACAAAATTAAACAAAACAAACCAGATATTTATTTTCTTGCTTCCTCTAGATTTCCATGCATCCTGACACCTGGCTGGTTGTTTAACAATAGTAATTTGTAATGTTATCACACCGTCTGGCAGTCCTACTGCTTGGTGTATTACTGTGCTAATTTAGTGGAGTGGATTACTATTGCAAGGTTTCACCTCCCAATTCCAGGTCTTGGAGCCCTCCTTAAGCAACACATAATTAAAACACAATAAAATGGAAATCAGAAATTGAGCAGCTTTTGTCTCGCAGGGTGTTTGCACAGTTTGATGAGAACATCTGTGATAAATTATAGTCCCAAATCTGCTAAGGGTATCAGCGGTTTTTTACCTGTTTTCAGCGTTACTATTACAGGAACACTGTACATTATTTCTGCATTCAGAATTCAGGTTTTAGGATTGCTGAATCACATCAATGCTTTTGTTTCCCACGTCCCCAAAGTCCAGTATTTTTGCCCTAAGCAAATTTTAAAAAAAAAGACAAAAAAAGCTTTTTTCCCTACTTCTTCTCCTCAAAGGCAGCTTTGTGCTACTGCAAATATTTAATCTGACTACATACACCAAATCTGTTAATCTGATACCGTGAGGAGGAGGAAATCTAGGAGTGGTCCCGGTGTGGTACTTGGTTTTGATCTGCTCTGAAAGAAAGTGGATACACTTGCATTTTTGACCAGGAACGATCTTTGAAACGTTCTGTTCGTGGCTTTGAAATGTTGATTGTCTTAGCCGGATAAAAAGATTAAGGTGGCTCATATAATTAGCTGCTTCCTGGAGAGCCAGCTCCTGCAGGTAAGGCAGGGAGCATTGTTTTCTATTGTAAGCCCTGAAACTTTGTAGTTCGATTCTTGCTCACCCTGAAAACCTTGCACAGTGTTTCCTGCTGCTTTTCCACCTCACTCCCATCCTCTTGCCTCCTGCTGACCGGCTGCTCTCCTGCTTGGATCCTGGGGGGAAGTGTTATCCCACCTCCTGGGACTCTGGCAGCTGCTGATCACTCCATGTGCGGGCCCCAGGTATGGTAGAGCTGGTGTCAAGGTGTCTGAATCCCAGCAGAAGGAAGTGTTGGGAGCCTGGATGCTCCCAGGGGAACTCATAGCAGGTTTGGATCAGGCTGAAATTTTACTGCACCTTGGTATTTGAAGTTTCAGGGTTTTCATGGAAGGTGGGACAGAAAGAGCTGAGGCAAGTGAGGAAGAGGAAGCAGACAAGTCTGTTTGACAGCACTGATGTTTATGTAGAGAGTGGCCAGAAAAGGGCAAAATCAAGTTGGCCAGGGCTGAGGGGCAGGTGACATTCCAGGCCTTCTCGTGGAATCATGGCAGAGGCACTGCAGCCACTGCTGGCTGTGAGGGCTCATCTGTGTGTCCTCTGAGCACCAGCTGGGAATAGGGCTAAGCTTTCTCTCTTCTTTGGGACCCTCATGTGCATCTGTGATGGGAAGTTTTCCCCAGGATGTTGCTGGAGTAAGAATTGTGGTGGTGGCTGTTGCATCCTCCCTGATGGCCCAGGGCTGTCATGGGACCCCCATCACCCTGGAGTGATTGCAGTGTGTCCCCACTGAAGGTCTGTACAGTCAGCAAGGGGAAGGTCTTACTCCTCTAGCCAAACTGCTGTTCCCTGGGGAGGTGGGTGGCGTCTCTTGCTCGTGTTTGATCCTGTTTCTCAGCAGGATCCCTAGTCCCAGACAGGGGATAGCCCTGCCTCAGCATTAGAACTAAAAT
This sequence comes from Poecile atricapillus, assembly GCF_030490865.1. NCBI lineage: Eukaryota > Metazoa > Chordata > Aves > Passeriformes > Paridae > Poecile > Poecile atricapillus. Next base: position 26,464,527 of record NC_081255.1, on the reverse strand, counting down.
CCCTCTCCCATCCCATCTGAGCTTGCTCTCCTCAGGGACAGGCTGTATTCAGCTCATTGCAGATCCCCTGAATCCCAAGATTTGTAGGGGATATTTTGTGTCAGGGTCCGGCTTCATGCCAGCCTGTTGGTGGGGAAGCTGTCAGGCTGGTGAGGAGCTGCCAGCACCCCCTTTTCTCCCATTTGGGAAGCCTTGACTCTGGTCTCCTTCAGCTGGTATCATTTCCAACTGCAGGGGGAGATGTTAAATATCAAACCAGTGTTGATTGGATCAGAGACGGCCTCAAAGAAAGAAACCTCAGACTGTGCCAGATTAAACTTCACACTTCACCATTCTCCCCCTTTCATTTCTTTGCCGCCTCGTTCTCTGCACAAATAAACCTCATCTCCCCGCTTTCTACCAATGAGACAGCATTCATGGGGCAGGAATGACTTTGTTAACAAAATCAGTCTTCATTTCCCAGGTCCTGCTGTTCCATCAAACCCTGGGACATGGCAGCTTTGATTACTCTGGTGATAGGATTAGAGGGGGGAACAAGTGCTAGTTAATAAAAGGCCGATGGGTGGTCTGTCATGTTTGGTCACTGACAGCTCTGCAGCCTGGAAGCTGGACCTTCAGTGGCAAAACAGTAATATACACAGTAATATACAGGCAGGGCCACATCCTGGACTCTCTACTCAATCTGCCCTGTCCCCTTGAAAAACTAAACATTTCTGTGATCACAACGCTGAGATTCTCCAAGCTGACAGGACCAGTGTAAGCGACTTAAAGAGAAATTTACTTGTTTGTCCTAATGAAAGAGCCAGGCTCAAAGTTTTCTGAACTGAATTAAAGTGCTCAGTTTCAGAGTAGCTGACTTTTGATAGTCTGTATAGTTTATATGAGGGAGTATTACTGATTTTTTTTTTTAAATTTTTGAAATAAAAGTGTTTTTTGCCTAGTAGAAATTGCACATTCTTGCTTTTATAGAATTTCAGGCTTTGTGAAGAGAGCAGGAGTCATCAAAAACAGCATTACCTGTTTTGATTGTTGAATGTTCTTGAAAGAAATGTTGTTAGAGGGCTTGATTTCACATAGTTAGACATAGTGCACATAGTTTTCAACTTGCTGTCTTTTCTTAAACTATTGCTCCCTTTACCCCTTTATGCCCTGGGGTAAAAAAAATTCCCCCAGCAAAATTAACCTCGGGGTAGAAATACATACAGCAAAAATAGAAATCCTTCCATTTAATTCCCTTTAAATACTAGTGGGAGTTGCTTTATGTCTTCACCAGGGGAACTGGTGAGGATGAAACTTTGCAAGTATTAAAACTACAGTAGTGGCAGTAACACCTGAAGGGATGAGCAGCTGATGTTTTAGAGCTGTACCCACCTGTAGGTGTTGCTCTGTACAGCCAGTGACTGTGTGCTCCTGCCCCACAGCCCCTTGGAAGGCTCACCCAGGCATTTGATGCCTATTAAGAAAACAGCCAATCACTAATAATGGCTTGAGGGGCAGCTGGCAATTAATCTGTTGTATTTATTGTATATATAACTGCCAGAAGTGTTTGTACAACAGGTCAGGTATGAGCCCTTCCTTTCCCTCTGATCCTTCACACCTTCCTTGGTAACAACCAAGCCCAAGGCAGGTGTACCTGCCTGCCTCCCATGAGTGGTCTGGAGGGTTCTGCTGGTTGATTTGTCTTCAAAATTATGGGTGCTGCCTGTGATTTGTATTAGGTAGGAATTACATCTTTGTAAGATGGGTCTTGAAAAGGGAAAACCCCCTAGAAAAGAGTCTGACAGACACTTAAGGGAGTCCTTACTGTACCTGAGGCAGCTTAACTTTACCAGTGTATGCAAGTCAAATAGCAGAATTGTGCCTTTTTTTCCTGTGTGTGTTTGCCACCTCAGGGCTGCTAACCCAGCAGGTACAAAAACCCCTGTTTAGTAAATGGTATTTTCACAGTGATGATTTTCAATCTGTTTGTTATTTGCTGTCACTTTGTAATCCTGTTGCAGCAGCAGTCAGGATTCTCTTCCAGGACCAGAGTGCTTTGCTTATAAACAGAATGAACCATTGACCTTAAAAACCTCAACTTCAAGTATAGTGCAACCTACAGTCCTCAGAAAGTCTTTAACAGCCTCCCCTCAGCTCCCTAGTGAGTAGCAATCCACGTTATAAAGCCAGCCCACATCATTCAGGAAAGTCAGAGGTTCCTGGATTGCAAAGGCCAGAAATGATCTTAAGCAAGGGCACTCACTCACCTTGCACTCCTCCAGAGTGAAGATCAGTGGCAGGGCTCCTGGTAAAGCATATTTAGGGACTTCAGAGGACGTACTGTAAAGTAACAGGTTTTCCCTGTGCTCAGCTTTACACTGCAAACCCTTATTAATCTTTTCACTGGCATTAGGAGTTGATGAGACAGGTGAAAGGCAGAAAAAAATCAAGGTGTTACTACTTGAGCCATGTGAACTTGGTGTGATTTCTTTCATCTTTTGGTCTTATTAGCGAGGTCTCCTGCCTGCTTGGGTGAATGACTCTAAGCCAACATCCTCAGAGCACAGTGTTTAGGTTGTAGCACAAAAATGGAGATTTTCAGCAATGACTGGTATTTTAGGAACTTCATTGTTTTTAACTTTCAAGGGTCAGTGTTAGAACAGCCCCATTTTGCAGGGAAAAATATCTTCTTTGTGTTCTCACTCCTTCCCCAATCCCTCTTCCAAGTAGACAACCCATAGAGATGCATGATGCTGCTATACTTAAAATCTGCAGGAAGCACTGTGGGCTGATACAAAATTTTTAATATCTCTACGAAATTCTCAAATTATTTCTAGGTTGCAATTACTAAGACATGTTTTTCTGGACATGGCAACAATGTTTGAACTTAATACTCCTTCTGTAACCCCAAAAGCATGATAGTTTCCAACTCACTTGAGACACCAGAAATTAAAGAAGTGCCTGCAGAGCTTAAAACTGCAGATATCAGTGTCTGAATGCAGTACCTCATTTCTTGGGTGGGAATTGGAGCAAGACTATGCCCTCTGCAGAGTGGTAACAGACATGCAACTAATCTGTAAGACTGGTTGTATCCATCACAATAGCTGGATCCCTATTAAGTCTCTAATTATGGTGTCTCAGAATCGCCATTAATTTGCTTTTTCTGGTGCTCAAGAGAACAATACAACTATCTGGTATTATTGTTACTGTTTATTGAATCTAATTGTCTTTTAAAGGCACAGAGAATGAAAAGTGACCTGGTTAATACCTGTCAGAAGCTCAAGTAGGAATTCACACTCATGTCTGTTGCATTTATCACTAGTTATTCCAACAGAAGTTATTCACATTTGGATTTCCAATATTTTAGAGCTTCTGGTGCAAGTAATTTCAGGACTTCTAGCACAATATAAATGAAAGTTGGTAAAAACTGTAAATTAAAGCCATGTGCTCAGCATTTTGAAATGCATGTTGTATGACTTGAGTAGGCTCATTAGCAAAAGTATTTTTGGTTTGAATGAGATCAAAGACCCAAGATTTTCCAGTCTGAGGATAATTTAGCATAGTCCTGGACACCCCATTTCTCATCATACATAGACTGCCATAGGCCAGTTATACCTAAAGAAATCATCATCCCTGAAGTATTGCAATTAGATTTATTATCAGTTTTTATCTGCTGGTCACCTCTGTCCAGGCACTGCAACTATGCTGAGGGGTTGAAGAGTCTTGCAGATGTCAAAAACGAGTTTTATTCCTGACTTCTTCAAAATCAGGATTGCAGTTCATGCTGGTGGGTAGTAGTGTTAGAAGTGACAGACCAAATCCTGTATGTTGTACCCATTCCAGAGAATTCCTTGAAGCCAGGGGTAACACTGAACCATCCCCAGAAACTCCTAGTTACACACAGGGAAAGGATTGTAAAACAGAAAAAGAAACTAATCTGATTTTCTCTTTTCCTATGCTCAGTTAAGAGTGGAAGTTTTGAAGCCTTCCACATGAATTCTAGTCCAGAGGTTCTTCATGCTTGGGAATCCCTACAAAATAGGAGTTAGATAAGATGGGGCAAAAAGTTAGGAATTCAGTCACAGGCAGCCCGATAGCTGTATCAACATAATTAAGGAAATAGGAAGAAATGTTTTATGTTTCCCCTAGATTTAATTAAACCTGCTAGCTGCTTCTACCCTAACTCTTCCATTGGGGTACTGGGGAGACACACATACCTCCAATACATAAAACAGAGAGGAAGCATCTTCATAGAGCAAAACAATATTCCTCAGAATCCCTTTGTGAGCCAAGGAATGAGAAAAAGGAAACAAATCTTACAGTTATTTTCTAACCCCTTTCCATTTTAATAAAAGTCGAGTTACAGGGAAAACAGGAGAAGTATTTCTTTCATGCAGGCAGTTCTGTGTCTTGAAAGTATCCCCTCAATATTTTAGAGACTGTACTAAATCCAAGGTCTCCATTAGGCTCCCTCACTTTTGTTAACAATCACAGTGAAGACTGATTATTCTCTGTACACTTTCTGCCACTGCACAAATTTAGCTGTCCTTTGATTTCTTGCAGCCTTTTCCTATTACAGGTGACAGCATAATAGTGATGGGGAATATTTATTTAAATGTGAGACCAAATGCTCACAGTGCAGGAGTTTGCAGAGTCAGCAGAGAGGGAGAGGGCAAAAGGGTGATTTGAGAAACATGCCCAAAGTTTTGAAGGTATTTGTATTCCTGGCATATGATTGGTTTACCGTTTTAGAAATGATCACTGAGATAAATATTATGCCAGAAGGAAGTGTGATGTCCCAGTGTGTGTCATTGGTTCTAAAGCACTGGTAAAATCATCACAGCACTATTAATTGTTAATTGCTACTAATTGTGAAAATGCTAAGCCTTACACCATGAGAGGAGCTGCTCCTGACATACTGGGAGTCAAATGAGATGCTAACCTGTAGCTTGCTTTCAAACTGAGGTAATTATTTTTGGGATATCACAGAGGAAGGAGAAATGCAAGTGTGCAAAATGGGCATAAAAATGTTGTTTTCATAAGAGTTAATGATACTAAAGGCCCTTCTTTTTCATAATTAATTTCCTGATTAATACCAGAAAAAAACTAAACAGAACATGCCCAAAAAAGCTCATTATCTGCCTTCTGGAGAAGATAACTCACTGACACTCAGAACGGAACAAAGTCAAGTTTCTTATATGAAGTATGACCAAAACAATTCTTATATGGCTTAGCCTTCAAACAACTGGGATGCAGTGCTGCTACTTCAGCATTTCTCCTTTCCATTTACAGAATACCAGTAAGAAAATACCTCATCAGTCCCTGAGACTGGGTTATACCATCCTGAAATAATCCAGGTTTTTCGGTAGCAAGATGGAGTTCAGAGGCTCACGGCAGCAGGCCTTTGCAGGCATGAAACACTGTCCAGCTTTATGGATCAGCTTGTCCCTGTCTGCAGACTGGCACTGGCCAGCTTTTTACCCAGCCAATTGTGTGAGGCCAGAGAGAATTTTCTTTATTAACTTGAGTGGCTTGGCTGTGAAATGAGACATACTGTACAGTGTATAACTCAAGCTCGCTTTCAAAGGCATTTTTGTTGAAGTTGGGTGTCCAGAGAGATCTGAGCCTTTAACATGTACTCATCTGAAACACACTCTAAAAACTTCATAATTTAAGGTCAGCATTTGTACTAGTTCATGTTCCAGTGCTTGCTTTAAAAAAAAAAAAATTCTCAATTTATATCTAAATGTATAAAGGTAGGTTTTCTCTTGAAAATGAAAATGACAGCACTTGCTGTGTGTTAACTGTGACTGGATCAGCTTGAAATGGATGTACCCTGTAGGGATTTCAGCAAATTATGGCTCTGAAGTGAAAAGAAAGCATCATGGATGCACTTGTATGTTCTCAAAGCCGGAGGTGTTAGTCGTTGGGAATCACTTGTAGTATTTTTATATTTTAGGAAGTACAAAGAGCTACAATCTCCCAAAAGGTGTCGTATTTTGGCGTAATTTGGAATGGGTTTTGTCATTAATGACAAAGAGATCCCAGTGGAAGATATTCCTAAGAATGCAAAACACAATCACTAAACCCACACAAGATCCCTTATCACATTCTCTCTAAAGTTGTTGCAGATTCATTTGAATTACACTGTAAAGATTTATCTCTTATTAATGGAGCGCTCTTCATTTTTTAAAATTGAGTTGTTGTGCAACACATCAAATAACAATGTCATAACACATCATAAATCAGTTTGTTCACTGAAGGATTCCACATGAGTTAATCTAACATCCTGGACACAGTTCATGAGCAGTTAATTTTAGCAGTTCTCTTTGATACATATCAGTTAAGGCAAAGCAACTCCAGCCATTATGGAGTAGAGTCAAAACTGGTTGACGGCAAAGCAAGTACAGACAAAGATTGTTCACAGATAAAGCCTTTGGCAGATCATTCAAGGGATCTTTGCTTTATATACAGAACAATTGTAGCTCTAATACCAGCAGTGCAGACACTCTGGGACAAAGAGAAAATACACACATACACATACACACCAAACCACAGAAGAAAACCACACACACCACTTGGTACTTGAGTCTAACAAGAAAGTCAAGCTAAAGTTCACCAACCCTGACGTAGCTACAAAGAGCTCCATGGCAGGCAATGAGATGGGAAGAACCATCCCCAAAAAAGTATTCAGGAGTTATTCCCATTGTCAGTGTGGGAGAAACGGAGAATGTTTGATTTGAAACACAAAGTCATCCGGCGGCCTGCCAAATGCCATTTATCTCAAGGTCACGCAGCGTAAATAACCCAAGGGTTAGCTCCAAAGCAGGAGGTAGCTGAACAAGAGTAGGGGAAGGGATTCCTCTCTCTTCCCTGTGGATGTTTGGCATGCTACTGAGAACGTTTTGAGGCCTGGCACTCCTGACGAGTCTGGTGTGTTAAGAGCAGTATAACGCAGCAAAAGCAGAGAACAACTGAATGTAGCATCATGGAAAGGACCATGGTTTGAGACCAAGCCACTAAGCTGTCGCACATTTTCTGCAAGAATTAATCAGGGACACTAATTAAAAAGGAAAACTTCAGCAGAAAAAAAAAATTCTCTTGGGTGCTTAAGTCCGAAAAGATTAGTCCCTGTTACTCAGGAGGGACAACCAGTGTTTATTTACTGTTCAGCTGAGTGGTCATAGGAATTTTTCTGTTCTTCTAAAACATGAAGTATCACAACCTTTTTACACTTTTAAAGAGAACAACAAGTTTAGCAACTGTCACATCAATAATCCATCATTATCAATCAGGGAAGGAAGAGGTGTATTTTCCCAAGAGTGCTTAGACCTAAGGGTATATCTTGGAATATAACTATGGAAGAATCCCAAAAGACTTGGCACTTTTTCCCCTGTTGTCTGAGGCAAAGCTCAGTGTAGTTCCCATTAAAACAAATCAAACAAGTTGGCAATCCTTTTACTGGGAACCCAAAACTGTATCTCTTGAAACCAGGCAAGGTGTCTTTCCTGCTGGTTTATGCAGAAAGGAGTTTAATGTAAGCAAATGATATATTAAGAGAACAAGAGAGAAATGTTAGTCAATATTCTTCTAATTTATGTGTAATTTTGACAGGCTTAAAAACCAGACTGAGTAGACTTACTTGTGATTTCATGTTGAATTTTTGATGCCAAGAAAAAAAGTGAACTAAACTCACTAAGTCAGAAGGAGAGTTTCAAACTAAAAGTGTTTTGATTCAGTCAGCACCACTTGAGGTCACTCTGCAGAGTCCTGTACATCTGTATGGCCTGAGCTCCACTCCTTCCAAACAGAAGGGAAACAAGCTGAGCATGAGGATAAGGAACCCTGAATCTTTGTATACACAACACAGACAATTTTATACCTGTAGGCCTTACATAATGTGTTGGAAACTGAGGCATGACTTCAGGGGCTGAAATTCCCCAATTACATTACTACATCTGGGGCTAAAACTGATTTTTTTCATCTATAAATTTCTCTTACGCCTTTCAATTTATTTAGTACTTGTAGAAAAAGAAATATTTGTGTGCAGAGGGGCTGGAGCTGATGAGATGGTGATGTGAAAGGGACATCTGCTGGAGAAGTCCAGGCTGACTGTGACCTCCAGAACTTACAGCTCTTTGGGCAATGGACTGTGGGACATATCTTCATCCCTTGGTAAATAGAGTGGCTCCACCCATCTTTTCTATTTTAGCCCCTAATGGAACTGATTTTCTCAAATGCAAATGGTCTTGAAAAATGGCAGAGAACACAGACTTGCAACATTAACAATGAACCAAGGGTTTGTGTGTTGCAACAACCTTTGTTGAGGGATTGTTGTGTTGAAAATCCACTGATTTTGGCACAGGCTGGAGAACTCAGCAGTTCCACTTTGCATGTCCTGCCATCATTCAACAGGCAGACCCTCTAGCTAGACATTGCAATGGGGCAGCCAGTTGGCTTCTCCCAACCTCCTTAGGTTTCCAGATGTCATAACAAAATGAGAGAGACTTAGCCATCTTCCATGTGTTTACACTGGAGCTGCTAGGCAGAGACCAAGCCACAACATTGCACAGCTTTTCAAAAAGGACTTAATAGGCCTCTCTGTAAACAGATCTAAATATTTGCCCCAGTGACATTTATCGCATCACACGTCTGGCGCGAGTGTTTCGTCCTTGTTTTGCTTGCGTGTTTGGATTCTCTTATAAACATTAATGAAGTGCTTGAATACAAATGAATAATCCTCCCCCTTTCTTCCCACCCTGGAGGGGAGGGGAATGGGAGGGCATGAAGTAATAATAGTTCAACCTTCAACCCGTAATTGCTTGGTACATTTTGATGACAGTTTTCTTTCTCACGTGCTTTAAAAGACTTTATTCGGCGCGTACATCTATGCAGAAGGCATTGCACCTTTCTTCAAAGGCAGCTGCAGCTGGAGTTGGAGTGGAGGGCACTTAGCAGGCAGCACTGTGTCATTTGATGTTTGAGCAGTCATAGCATGTTGACTTGCTGCGGGGTTCCCAGCAGGCTGCCAGAATTCTGCCCCATCTACAAGGCTTTTAACAGAGGATGTATTTAATATATACTTTCCTAGGTGTCTGATGTATAGCTGGACAGAATAATGGGCCTAAAGCACCTAAAATCTAACTCCATTTGACAGTTCATCTACCTTTTGCTGGAGAGCTGGGGTCATTCAAGAGGTATTTTCCAACTACCTACAGCTTCAATACTGGAGACAGGGTTTCCAAGTTGTCCCTTCTAATCTTTCAATGCCTTTATGGAGGCCCTGGAAAGGGGTTGTCTTGGTCTTAATTTTGATTTTGTCACTAAAGGAGAAGGAGAGTGTGGGGTAAGGAAAGACTGACCAAATCTTGTTTCCATAGGTGGTTTCGGTGGACACAACCTTTAGAAGATTATTCTGTGTTCAGGGCTATGAGAACATAAACCAAATGTATTAGAAGCCTGTTTCCTGATCCTAAGAGGGGTGAAGTTGTGAAACAGATCAAAAGGCATCATCCCTGAACCTGTTCCAGGCTGAGGAAACATTGAGTATCTCATTCCTGTGTGGGAGCAGTTATATTACTGCTCCATTCTCCCTGTGCAGTTCAAAATGTCACAATGTCTTCCATATACAATAAATTACCATCATCTCCTGCCAGGTGGGACAGTGCTTTGCTCAAGACTATACTAAGCATCTTTAGTTTCTGCAGCTGGGCTTGCAGGAACAGTGGTTTGGCTTGCTTGGAAGCCAGTAATAAAAAAAATTTCTTTTAGTCATGAGGGTCTCTTCAGAAATTCCCTGAACTCATGCAACTAAGCTATCAGCTCTTTGTTAAGAGCAAAACTGCTGCATTTAAGCTGTGGGACATAAAAGAAGTAATCAATACTCAGAAAAAAATAAAAAGTTCATTCTTCAAATGGTCTCTAAGAAAAAAATCATCCTGTACAAAACATCTGCGGGTTTGTTGTGTGCAATAGTACTAAGTGCAGAAGATTTATGTCCCAATAGTCAGGCTTTGGGAGGTCAGGACTAATACCCAAGAGGTAAAAAATGCATATGTTTCCTTTATCTGAATGATTAGGTATAAAATGGGTTAAAAATTAATACTGTCTTTGGTTCAGCATGTATATGAAAGCATTCAGTCTGCACATACTTGAGTACTATTAGAAAGTGCCTGTCAACTCCATTAATTATCAAATTGCTTATTCAGTTTATGCATTCCTTGCATAAATCCATATCAGCTTTGCCTCTTGTAACACTGTTTGTTTATATGAGCTGGAACTCTCAATCCTGAGCAGTCTGAAGCGCCTCTCGAAAGAATTTCTTCGTCTGCACCTACAGGGACCCAGGCTGTTTGCTATTCAGAGGATGCTCTGTGAGCTGCTTTTTCAGTGAGTTGGGAGTCACAAAATTGTCTGAAAAGGTGTTCTTTTGTCACTTCTGCCTATATTGATCAGATAGAAGAGACTAAAATTGTTACCGTTCTCAGCAGCTGTGAAGTGCACACTGGAAAAAACAAAAAGCTTGGAGAAAGGGATAGAAAAAAGAATTCACTGATATTTTTGTCATCCTCTTTCTGATGTGCCAATACTAATGGAGGCTTTTTTTTTACAGACCAGTGCATTCCATTGTCCCTGTCGCTCAAGCATTCTGCCTTTTGCTCATTTGTTGGAACACAAACATGGAAGTGTATTTGGAACTAGCTGGAGCCTTAAAAAAACAAAATTAAGGCAAGCTGCCAGATCAAAATCTAATACACAACATATGTTTACAGGGTTATAGTCTCTTGCCATGCTGGCTTTAACAGCACTCCAGTGTGAAGTAGAGTTAATGCCTTCCAAGATCTTTTATCATCCATCGTGCTTATCAAAACAATAAAAATACTGGTTTTATTTCATCAAATGTGCCTTTCCTCTTATCTGAAGCCCTTTGAATTCCCCACCACATTTGGGATCAATGGAAGAGTGTTTCCTTGGTCTTCTTTGTCCAGTTCTCTTCACAAGGGCTTATATGCCTCAGGGGTGACCAGTTCATCCAGCAGTCTGGCAGGCAGCCCTGAACAGGACCTGTGGTTTGAGAGAAGACAGTAATGTTGACCCCCATGTGCCTTGTGCATTTGAAGTGTCACTCAGGACACTTTTTGAAGAGTCTGTGAAGAGCGAAGGGTTGTCAAAGTGTAAAACAGGATTGAAGTGAACGAGGTGTTTTAAGCTGACTTGGGCTACCTCAGCTTGTCCAAATGTAAGAGGTGCTGTTGTGTTTGCTCAAAATTTCTGGGGAGCCTTCTGCACTAGGCAGAGGCTGGCATTTGGTGTGGCCAGTGAGCCCCACTGAGGGTCTGTGGTTCCTTTTGGGCTGTGCCTTACTGCTGGTGTCTCATCCCATGGTGCCTCCAACCACCCATGGCACTATGGGACTGCTGCCATGAATCTGCTGCAGTGGAGAGTGGCCAGCTCAAGGCAAGGACTTGAGTGGTAATTCAGCATGTAGGAGTGGGGTGCAATGGACAATGCTGCGAGGCAGAGGGAATGGAAAACAGGGACAGACTCCTGTCACCTGCTGTGGCTGCTCTGCCAGCAGTGCAGTGCACACTGCAGAGCCCTTTCAGCAGCAGCTGGATGCAGCCTCGAGTATGCAGAGTCCAGGGAGAATAAACTTGAAGCATCTGAAAATGTTATGGGATGGGACAAAACCTTGGTGAGTATATGAGGCTCTGAAACAGCAGCACCCCCTCCACTTCTTCTGCTCATTCTCCATATGTGGGATATACCTGTCTGTGATCCATGAAGCATTCCAGGCCAGCTGGACTCTGAGCTCTACGTGCACTATTCCAAACTTATCAGGAGAGCTCTATTAGGAGGAGGCAGGAGTTTTCTGGGCTCTCAAAGACAATTCTGATGTGGCCTTTTGTGTTTCAGTTCTCTGCGTGCAAGATGGGAAAGATATTAGAGCTATTTATTTTTAGAAAATGATTTTTTTTTTTTTTAACAGAAACAGTGCTCATGTAATTTTTTTGAATTTGAGGAAAGAAACATTCCTTGAAATGTCTCAATTTCAAATTTAAAGAGAAGTAAGAAAACCCCATGAGTCTCATCAGCAAAGAACAATCTGGTGAGTGACCCAACTGGAAATTTTTGTGCTATTAGTGCATAACAACACATTAAAGATACAAAAGGATGAATTTGTAAGTTTTTCCCCACTGAACTGTAGATAGCCACAGAGATGGAAATCTTGTAGCAGCTTTGGATGAACTTGCCAAGGGAGAATAAAGTCCTCCTGTACCTCCTTGGTGGGAGCCCTCTAACACAGCTCCAGGATGCCTGACTGCAGGTTGTTTGAAATAGAGGGACTTTACCTCTTTAGAATATAGAAATTATTAATAGATTTCTAAATAATAGAAAATTCTTTACAGACACCAGGAGAGTAATAGCGCTTTACAGCCTACTTAATATGTAATTCCACCTGATTTGCAGCAGGTCAGGTCTCTGCTCACATCAGTAGTGTCATGCTGTGCATGGTCATTGAAGTTCTTGAAGTAGAGTTGAATGATATGGGAAGAAGGACATGGAAGTTTCACCTCAACATTTCATCAAGGAGGTCTCTCTTGGATTGTCTTAGCTTGAAGTTCATTTCAGAAGTAAAAATCACATACATGGAAACCACATAAGCTGTAGTATATATTCTGGGTTTGCATCTCTTGCAGCTCCAGGACTACATTCTTTGTAGCTCAGATGACCCAGATCTCACCAGACAACCAACTTACCCTTTCACTTGATGAGGCAGATAGAAGAGGTGATCATGGTTTGGACTTTGAGGGTTCATCCTTTTCTCCTAATAAATGTCCTCTTTCTGTCACTAAGGAGATGAGCTGCCTAGTCCAGCTTTTGAGAGCCTCCTTCTTGCAATTCTTGTTTGGCTTTGCTGTTTGATTCTAAACAATTTCTGTATCTGTTCCCATTCTGTTATGCCTATTTCTGTTTGACTGGTCTGTGCAGAGTAATGTTTAAGAGATTCGGTCAGTAGAGTCCATGTTGGCTAATTCCTTGGTCACAGTGACTATCAGGACAGTGATCACTCCCTAACAAAGGCTCTGCTTCCTATATTTCCACAGTATTTTAGGTCCTAACCACTTGCTCTGTGCAGAGAGCATTTGCTGTGTGCTTTGCTGCTGCCCAAATGCAGATGTAGGTTTTGGATTATGAGATTTCAAGTTCTGAGAATCAGCATGGGTTTTAATGCTCTTGATGACACAGCCAAATAGTGTTGTCATGATAAAATTCAAAATTCATCTCTGAAGCACCTCTTTCTAGCGTTGCCTCATGCATTCTCAACTAGCAACGTATTCCTTTGTCTAAGTGACTTCCACTGTTGGAACTTTTTCCTAACATATTTAAGGTTTTCCTTTACTGCTTCCAGATGTAGACCCTTGTTTTACCATTCTTCTACTCTGTAAATATATTTTCTCTGGTTCTAGTACTCCACAGTTATTTGATAGACAAGATCGTGCTCTCTCTTTTAGGAGTCATTTATTAAAGAAAGTTTTAACAACTGCAGACAAAAAACAGGCTTCTGCAGAGATTGAATTTCAGGTTTTGTCTTGTTGGTTAACCAGGATTCCCACCCCTTCTGGGACAGTTCCTAGAGACACCTCGTGGCTGTCAGGAGCTCTACAGAGCGCATCGTGCTCATGTCAAATTAATTTATTCTAAGCCTCAACATTCAGAGTTATTTGAGAAAGAGTTAAGAGTGAGGCTGCCAACCTGGTAATTAAAAGCTAGAAGTATTTTCAAGTTCTCCTCTGATGGAAACAATTAAGCAAATCTGTTCTAAAGTGGAATTACCCCAAACCCAACAGCAACATGTTGTCTGCCTGAGTATAATTAAAACTATCGAAGGAAATTTTCTATTCCAAGATGAAAGGAACTGTTGGTTAGTTCCTAGATTCCCACACTCCAGTTTATACTCCCATTCTGTAAGAAGTACAACAGGCAGCTCAGACTACATGGATGCAGTTTGCTGCAATTCTTAGCTTCTCAAAAACTGAGTGTAGTCAAAACCACACTAGTCAGTTTAGAAAAATAACAAAGCAAGCCCCATTCCTTCAAACACATGAGTCCAGAGTGAGTTAGATGATAAGCTTTGTGCAAGAGAAAGACAGACTGACTTTTTTAGGTTTCAGGTCATCCATTAATGTAGAAATTTAAACAAGTTGAGTCCTGGTGAGATTGTTCACCAGGCAATAAGTCTTTCTAATGGTAAGTGAGCAAGACCTTGAATTCAGTATCTCTCAGAATTGGCAGTGTCCAGCCTTTCTTGTGTTTGATACAAACTCTGTGAAAATGATACTTTAAATAACAGAAGCCTTTAGAGGAATAAAGTTTATATATAAAGCAAGCAGTTTTACTGGATGTAATTGCTCTAGACCCAGCTGAATAGAGGTCTAGTGATTACATTAGTCTTATGTGTTTAGATCAAATTATTTAAGATTATACTTACCATAATCTAATCACAATTCCATGTATATACGTATAAATCAAAATGATAAGTAGGGATGTGGAAATAATGTCACCTCTCCTTTTCTCAGTGAAAACCAAATCATGAAAAATGCTGGAAACCATCTTTCCATAACAAAGGAGAATAGTATCCTACATATGCTTTGCACAAGGCTTTGCTTGAAATTAGAAGGTCCAAAGAGTCCCTCAAATTCAGGGATTAGTTCCTACTTAGAGCTGGAGTAAGGAGGTAAAACAGTTGCAAGAAGAATAGAGTTAGGGAAAGTATAAATTCAGAGTGTTTTGCTCTTTATGATAAATGCCCATCTTCATGAATACAGAAACATGAAAGCAATAAAAACTGTTTGTCTGCTTTGCTGATTTTTAAAACATCCTGGTTGAGTAGGAGAGTTTCATTACTGAAGATAACAACACCAAGTCAGTAGTAGGACATCATAAGGATTTTCTTTCTTTAATCAGAACCTAGAACCACCTAGAAAGGGTTAGAGTTAGGTGTGTGTGCTGTCATGCATGAGCTGAGATTGTTTCTAGGGGTTTCTAGAAAATTTACATTTTCTGTAAATGCCCAGTCTCCTTGCACTGGGCTGCATATCCAGCTATTACTTCTTTCTGTTCTATGGAAAGCATACACTAGGTAGGGTAACATTCAGGTCTTCCAAGCATTAAGGCTTAAAAAAAAGTCACCATGTTTACTTCAACTTTCCCTCTCTAAATTGCTTTGACAGCCCTGTGCTTTTTTAACTCGTTTTGGGGAATATCCAGTCTGCCATTGGAGTTATTTGAATTGTACAGAAAGAAAGGAGGGCCTGTTTGCCTCCGAATTCCATATATTGTGTCGCTGGAGCTTTTCATGTTCCATAAACAATGCTCTCTTTTTCTAACCCTCTCCCCCTCCTGCCCATAGCCTGACTTTCTATAATTTTCTTGACATGGACAACTCGGCATTTTTGTGAAAAGCTATGACTGATTTTCTGCAGCTTTACAAACAGGAGCTTGCTGGTGATTTCAAGAGGATCAGGTAGTTTGATGCAAGCGAGACTGGGTCGGGTCTCTGGGACTTCAAGCGTGTCTCAGCAGTGCGTCTAGTTGTGAGTGATTGTTTTCCCTTAAAGCATTCCTGATCTCCAATTGGCAAGTCTCCTCTCATAACTAAGGAGACATTTGGAAAAAAGTTGGTATTTTTAAATATCTCCGAAATCCCAGTAGAACTCCAGCCACATACAAGCAAGTGGCTTCTTTTTTCCACACACTACTCTTTTTTTAGTTAATAATTCAGTTATTATGTGAGTGAAATCTCAGGAGGTACTCCAAGTTGTAGGCACTCTGCTGCTTAAGTTCATTTCAAGCTTCATATGAGTCTTTTAATACTTGAATGGTGTTTCATGGTCTCTCTTTGGCGACTCATGAAGCTGGATCCCAGGAGAAAAATCACAGATAAGCAGCCATGGTAGATATTGCAAAAGCAGTAGTGCTTGTTTAGCACTTCAGTGGCTTTATGCGTCAGTGTATTTTTGTTTCTTTCTTTACCAGGAAGATGGATAATTTCCAATCTCAACGACCATGCATGGGAAGGATGAATAAGCAGTATTTGGGAATGGAGCCTGATTGGTCACACCCTTGTCTGGCTGTGCTTGCTGGTGCATTTTGCATAGCATTTCTGGAATACTTTTCTGTTGAAGTGAAAGAGTTATCACAGAGTTTGATTTCAGACTTATAAAGGCTTGAAAAGAAGTGCCAAGCCCCTGTAGTCTGGAAGCAGCAGCACTGACCATGTGCCATGTCACAGAGAGAGAAAAATAACTCCCTTCCAGTGTTTGCACTGAGCAAGAGTGTCACCATAAAGCTCTAGGTTGCTCTTAAGCTGCCTTGATGCCTGATGGCTTTGTGGTGGACCTGAGAGGTCTTGGGTTAATGTCATCTAATGCATCCTAATGGGCAGCCTAATTGTAACTGCCATTCCAGCTGTCCCTTGTGGGTTTAACTCATGTAAATGAAAAACACAGCTTTCCAATTTACTCTTCAGCTTGAAATATTATATTCTCCCTAAGTAATGTGTTTTAATTGCAGAAGCAAGATATAATATATATATATATATTTATATATATATATGGAAAGAGTTGGTGAGCACATGCAGATAAATAACAGGACTTCTTAGCTGTTTCTTTTCTTCACTAGTGACCTGTCTTCTCTCACCTGGCTGCTGACTTAACAGGGGTGAGGGAGCAGGTTGAAATGTGTGGTCACCTATCCCAGCTCCCATCTGCTGCAAGATGTGCAGATGGTTGGACACAGCACTCTGAAGCTTGCACATGCCCACTTGATGTCAGTCTGGAGTGACTCTCTCTCTGATTTATGTTGGCAGAGAAGATCAAAACCCAGCTTAAAAATTAGGTGACAGAGACATAAAAAAAAGAAAGAAAGAAAGAAAAACGTAGTCAGTAGACACTCAGAGGCCAGGAAAGTCTGCCAACCAAGCATTCCTGCCCTTGCTTACGATTCTCCACCACATACAACTGGCTGTGTACGTCTGGGAGCAGCCAGCATAGTGATCTATTCATAAAGGGCCAAACTCAGGAGCCGACCTGCAAGGCTTGAGTAAACTGACTGCACATGGGCAAGGTGGAGCGAGGGCTTCGAGGGGCTTCTTGGACTTGTGCAGGACAAAAATCCCCTTCTTTCCAGCTAGCTAGTGAGCAGGCACATTAGGGGGGAAGAATGGTGTTGTGCTTAGGGCTTTACACTGGCTTTTGGGACAGCAAGGACCAATTCTCTAGTTGAGCAGAGAGTGCAATTTCTGTAATCTGCAGCTGCCTGGTTCCTTGTGAGTGTCCTTGTCACTGCTTGGAGCTCCTGCATGGATGCTCTGATTTAGATACTGCCCAATGCTCACTACAGGCCTGAAGCAGAGAACAGCTACCACTGCAGGGTGATGATTTTGTCTTCCCTACACTTGACTGGTTGACCTTTCACATGTTCTGTTCCAGCAGGTCCTGACAGAGAGATATACATTAACGGAGCACATGAACTGCTGTTTTCTAACAATGATGCTTTTTATTTATGCCATTATGGAGAACTGCATTGAAATCCACTCTTTGCTTGATGTGGAGCTTCTGAGTGGGGCAGGACAGAAGCTGTGAAGGAGACAGAATACTTCTTTTCAAAATGGACAGCCATAGCTGTTGTTTCCAAGGATTTGTGTGTTCTCATTGTGGGTTGAATGCTCTTAGGCTCACCTTGTCCATCTCACACCAGGGGCAAAGAGCTTGCAGTGAGTGCCACATATCTCTGTGTCTCTTCTCAAGTGCAGGTATAAAATCCCATGTATAATCCACAGCACTGGAGCTCATTCAGGAAATGTTTAATTTCTCCTGTAATTAGTGGTGTGTAATTGTAATTGGTAAGCAGTCACAGGGGCAACACCTTTAATCTGCTTGGTGGGCCATTCCTAAAAAGGGACAGAAAACCAGCAGTGAATGACAGATATTTTCTGCATGTGCTTGCACAGTGTTTCCACTAAGCCCTTAGGCTGGGGAATAGTGCTGCTCTTGGATGTTCTCTCATTGGTACCCTCTTAGCATCTGAAGCAATCTCAGATCAGTATCTAAACAGGAAAATGCAGTTACAGTTACTCCAAGTCTTTCCACAGAAAACCTACTTGCTTTTAGCTCAATATTGTCTTTTCCTCTACTTTTTTTACCATGAGTCTTATGGTAACTTACCTTTGGGAAACAAAGCTGGTTGTGGCACTGCGCAGGTGCTTCTCAGCATTTCAGCTACTGGCTGTCCATATCAGGGTGGCAGCTACTTTTAAAATGTTAGGTCATCACAGGAGTGTGAGTAAAAGTACAATCCTGACTCGAGGTTTGTTCCTGATGTATTTAAGAAATAGCCCATGAGGCAGATTTGTGGCAACCCTGGATGGGTTGCTTCAAATATGCAGGTTCTGTCAGAATTCCTGATTTTCTTGTCCTTAAGGTAAGTCAGGTTTCAGCTTTGGGTGACAGGAAATTCAGAAGTCACTTGCTAACAGTCACAGCTTGATTGCATATGTACACACAGAAACACACATGCTGAGGGAAAGCAGAAAAACAAAGCTCTACAAAAGGAGTTATTTATCTGGTTCTTTGTTTTCCTCCTGCCGCGTGTGAGCACAGCTGGGATTTGTGCTCGGCTGGAGGTTTCCAAGGGGCAGGCGGCTCATGCAGAGCCTCCTCCGAGCTGGGGTTCGGAGCACGACTCCTCACTGAGGTAGCTCAGTGTGAGGAGCAGAGCTGCACTGACCTCACACCGTGAGAAAACGAGGCTCTCAGTAAGTGATTCGGCTAGGAAAAAAATGGTAGAAGGAAAGAAACTAAAGAAAGCTTCTTCTGAGCGGGGGGTATTTCAGTGGTCTATTTTCCACTGATCATTAGAAGATTAACTGCTGGTCATGTTCCCAGTTAGGCACTCTCAGAGCTTTTTTTGATCCTGGGCAACAGGTTTATTTGCCTAATTTATTGTTGCTCTTAGAATTTTAAACTCAAATATAAATTAAAGGCTTTTGTTCTGTACAATTTAAAAGCATGTCTGGAGCGGGGAGCCCAATATTTGGCTTGGCTTCATGTTCTGAGATGTATTTCAAGAGCTTCTGGGCATTACTGGGATGAGTTTGGGGCTGGTGTTTGTTTTCTGAATTATTTTGGTGCTTGATGTTTCTGCACTAAGAAGAGAGGTCATTGCCAGCTGTTAAGCAATGGAGAAGAGCAGTGGTTGTAAGGAGCCTATTTAAGCAAACCAGTTGTTGGAGTGTAGCTTCTAGAAGAGGACAAAGTTAGAAGTTGTATTATCACAGCTGATTTCTGCAACCATTAGGAATAATATTCCAGTTTCGAAAGAAAACTTCCAAAGAGGTGGAGAATATACAAAATCTAATGAGTTACAGCTACAGGATCTGCTGATTATCCTGTAAGACAACTCAGAATGTATCTGCATCCAAGAATCTGAGAATCCTTCTGTAAGCTTAATAAATGTATGGGGAATGCAAACAAGCTGGCCATCAGTATAAGCGAAGATAAAAATATCTCTAGGAAGAAAAACAGAATGAGTACAACCCATGCTAAGGGAAGAGAACATTGTAAAAAGAGTTTCTCAAACCTTATAAAAATTAATCTGTGCTGATTTGAGGTTCAGTGCAGAATGGAAGTGAGCCCCATTAAATAAATTAGATTTTTGTGATGGAACCTTAGTGTTTTTTCAGAGATCTCAACACTGAAACATGGAGGACCTTACTTCCTATGGTGTAACTGTCTTGGATGGAGGTACGAGTTGGCTTGGAGCAAGTGTTAGTTTGGGCCTTCAGCTTTTTAGCAGTGGTTCATCATTGTCCTTGGTGTGCTGACTGACTCAGGGGAAGTCACTTCAGCCCCTCCAGATTTTGTTTATTGAGGGACACTCTGAATTGAGATGGATAGTAATTATATCCCCTCTCTGTGGGGAGATTGTGGGCAAGGAGATCACATCTTCAAATCACTTCCATCCAAGTGCCTCTGCATGCTGTGCCTGCCAGATCTGCTAAGCTCTTCAGGGTACCATGCCTCTTCTGTCTTTGAAACTTGCTGAAATATCCTATCCCTCAAAAAAGATACATTTGGGATGTCAATAATTGGAATATATTGTTCTTGGCCCATGGGGAGTCTGACACAACAGCTCTACCTTAAACGCAGCAATCAGCCTGTAAAAGCCAACAAAATCCCACAGACCAAGTGATAACAACTGTTTCACTTTCTTAAATCTCTCGGTAATCTGAGGGATGAGTGAGCTTCGTAGCTGAGAATTGCTCCTAAGTACAATTTACTGGGGTTTGTTTTTTAATACCCGCATTTATTACAATTTTTTTTAAAAAGAAGTCTTTTCACAAGATTTGCCAAAGAACATAAAGGTTTGTTGTAACGGATCAAATCACTTATCCTTATAAATCCACTACCCTCTATCTGCCAGTGATGACTTGGCTCAGCTTGAGAGTCAGCTTGTGTAGTACAGCTGGGTGCAGGCAGGGCTGTCCTGAAGGGCTGAAAGCCTCCATCCTCCCATCCCTCATTCTGACCACAGCAGCCTGCTGCTGGCATCCCCTTCTTGGTGTTTTCAAGGCTGCACTGCCTCTGGCTGGGAAAGGCTCAGAGGAAGCAGGTAGGCTCCAGAGAGGCTTTGTACTGAAAAGCTGTCCTCTGGCTAGGTAAGCAGGACAGAAAATTTGATGTAAAGCTCTTTCTTACTGTGGGTCCAGTTTCTTTGCAGGTTGGAGTGATGGGAAAGAAAAATCCAAGGTCTGAAAAGTGATGTGTGGATCACAAATATGCACAGTAACTGCCAAAAACAATAGGGTCTTGTATTCTGGGTAATCTACAGTAAAAACAGAGACTATGAACTTCATCAGTGCTCCAAGGCTTTGAGCTCCATTTCCATGTGCATCAGTGTCACAGATGCTCCCTGCATTTTCCAGAGATGAAGCTGTGGCAGCTAAAATGAGGTGTCACACACGGGCTGGAGGACGCCTCATGCTGCTGTTCCTAAGGTTTCAGAAAGCCTGAAAAGCATTTCTTCACAAGGATTAGACATTTGAGATTTTTTCCTTGCATGTTACAGAGCTATATACCATTACAGAAAATGAAAGATTCCTGTTGTAGTGAGGCACTAAATCCATCTGTCTTGGGACAGTCACTGCTCTGCAAGTCAGTGGGTGAAATATTGTTCTGGGGGAAGAAGTCCAGCTGCTCTCTGCCCTGAATAGGCCATGTGACCTTGGGACAGTTGTGCTTGGTTTCCCTTTTCACCTTGTCAGCCTTTAACCGTGTGGTACAAGACAGTTTCTTGTTGAAGGAAGGGCTCAGCTTGCCATCGTGGGCAGATGTGGGAGAAGAGGAAGAATTGAAAACCCTCATGTTTTGCATAGGAAAAAATATCCCGGTTGTGATCTACTGTTGCGTGCATAGGTCAGGGAAGGATTACCCTGTGGTTAAGGAAGAGGATGGTATCAAGGGACAAGTTTTGTTCCCAGCTCAGCCACAGACTTCCTTTCGGACCCTAACACTTAATTCTTTGTGACTTTGTTTACTCACCTGTCTGATGGGAATAATACCGCCTACATCAGAGGCAAGTTGTGCTACTCTGTGTTGATGCACGTGGTGTTAGTTAGGAACATTAAAATGCTTTGTGATCCATGGATTTTAAAAAAATGCACTGTAAATGATCAGGGCTGTTACTTGAGATTTTAGTTCCAGACACAGTGCCACAAATCAAAACATCTTTTATTTCTTACTGTAGAGTGTTATAAAACATGCACTGGGCAAAAGGTTGCACTTCAGAAAGCATATGCAAGTTTTGGACGGCCCACCTAAAATCTAATTTCATATTTAAGCTTTATATATGTTCTAGTTTCCATAGATATTTTTCATGTTATTTTTATTTTATATTTACTGGCAAAATGCTCCTCTCAGTTTGGTAGTGTTAGATGTCCATTGTCCAGTACCGTTTGCTTCCATGTTTGGTATTTCAGGTTTTACTTTGCATCTCCCTTGGCTTTAGAGAACTAAACTATTCCTGTGCTCATTGTTCAGCTGAAATTTGGAAGGAACTTCAGATCTTTTTTTTTCCCTTTAAAGTTTGTTTTTGTTACAGGCTTCAGTAGCTCACTGAAAAATCCTTTAAGGAAGACACCAAACAGGAAGGTGGAAGCCTCAGTTCACTATTCCTTTCTGATCCCAAGCTGTCTGACACCTAAGGTCAGCTACAGAATATGATTTTATTCAGGAGACGTTCTATTCTGTAAAAGGGATAAGGTTTATACAGAGTATTAAGACATGTAAAAAAACCCTTAAGAATAGATTGTCTGGGATCACTAGGAAAGGCTGCATTTTCTACAAGGGCCACCATTTTAATGAGCCTCACAGGTTTGTAGTGGGGAGCAAGGCCCTTGTCCTCACTAGAGGGTTGAGTTGCAGCTCCATCAGCCAAAGCTGTCCATCAAGGCATGTCTTACTAGAAGAAAGTGCTTTCCTGTGTGACCAAACAACAGAGATGCCCAGTGGGGAGGGCAGCCTGGCTCCCAGGGCCATCACAGGGTCTCCTCCTGTGAGTCTGTGGTGGTCAGACAAGCCCAGAGCTGGGGAGGAAGGGTCATGGTCCAGCTGAGGCTGTCTGGTGTCAGCCTGAGTCCAGCAGGCTGAGGCACTGCTGGGATGCCTCACTGGTGTGCTGGAGGAGAGTCAGGTAGGGAATGATCACTCAGGAAGCCACAGGTGCTGTAGTCTCCCTCCCTGCTGGGATGTGGCCACACCAGCAGGAATTCCCTATTCACCTCTTCAGGGCTGGCACAGCTCCTCAGCCTGGGGCTCCACATCGTACTGTAAGGTGCCTTTCATTTGGGAAGGACACGGAGGGGCCTGGGAATGCTGAATGTAGTGGGGAAAAGAAACGACTCTGCAGGTTTGTGTAAAGAAACTCAAGACCAAGGATCAAGCTCCTTTCTCACCCCATTATTTCCCTTTCAGAAGAAAGCACATGGACAGCAAGGATGTGTGATTCAGTGTTAAGAGGTAGTCTTGTACTCCAAGAATAGTGAAAGTACAGCAACTTGTGTCCCTTGGGCAGGGAAAACCTTGAATATCCCTGTTTGTTGCATGCTAAAGCTGTTTGTTTGCCACAAAAAAAGAAAATCCCAGTTGAATTTGGTTTGACTTCAAGGCAGATGTCAGCTTTGGCAAACTTTATCCCCAGCTTTAATCCAGCTTTAGAGTCCAGTAGGGAAGGAGTTTTGTATCAGAGTGTAGGATAAGGTGGAAGCCAAAGGGACAGCTCCGCAATCTCTTCTCACAGCTACTTCCTTCATGATGAAAGACTGTAATGTCTTTTCTCATCCTGGCCTAAAACCAGATTTTAATTTAGTACTATACAAATCCTAACTCCTAGATTTACATTTTCAGTCTTTTTTTCTCATACGTTTTCCTAGATGTGAAACCAGGATTTCTGGGTTAATGTGCTGTCCCTCCTCCATTTCTTTAGCTATCTTTGGGGTCTGTAAACAGGGTTCTTGACTTTTTCCACTTCAGCAGTGGCAGGGGTCCTTCGCTCGCCCTCTGGGATGTTTGATGGAATTTCATACCTCCATTATCTGTAGTCCATGCACAATGAGTCAAAACTCCTTGCGTCCTGCCCTTGTCTGTAAGAGACACTTCCTCAGCAATGGAGACAGGAAAATGGGGGAGGGATTGGAGGTGATGAGAGGGAGCAGGGGTCCATCCCTGTGGTGCTCGTCTGGATGCAGAGGAAGGAGCGGAGGGAAGGGGGAGGCACAGTTTATTGTGCTAAAGGGAAACAGAGAGGACTTTCTGCCGGTGCTTATTGACACAAGGCTCGCTGGTGACTCCGGGCTTCCCTGCCGGCTCTGAGTGACGGCCAGAACAGGCTGTCCGCTTGTTCCTTGGGATCTTGTGCAGACAGACTCCTTGTGGAGGGATGGATCCTCCCTGGGGAGCTGGCAAGAGGACAGAATTGCAGGATCCTCTGGCTGACAGCCTGCCTTCTGGGCAAAGACATTTTGGGAAGGCTACAACCATTAAATTAGGGCCATCTTCCCCAAGGTCCCACTTTGGAATTGTCCTCAAAGCTGCTTTGTTGCTCAAAAGTAAGAGTTATTTTTGACTGGGATGACCTTATGGGACACATCTAGCTTCAAGCCCATGTCCACAGCCAGTGTGAGTGTCCAGGCTGCCTTCTCTTGGCTGATGCTGTTCCTGGTTAGGAATGACGGGAGTGGATTTACAAGCTCAGGCACAAGATGGAAAGTGGCTTCATCCACAATGTGCTGATTTGGTGTACAGCCTGCTCTAGGGGCCCCAGCCATGGATTCAGCATGTCCTTGGTGCATGCTGTGCCCTGGAAACACAGCCAGAGAGTGCTGTTGTTCATTTAATTGTAATTTAGGTGAGGATTTGAATTTTTATTCTTGGAAAACCCCCCAGAAGAACCCTGTGTGTCCTGGCAATTTATCTTCCCTATCATGAGCAATAATCATGCCATTATAGACTGAGGAAGGGGTATGAAAATTTTACTGCGGTTCACTTAGACAAGGAAATCAAAGCACTGAAGGAGTTGGTTCTTGCATTATCATAGAATCTTCCCTATGTAAATGGCTCCTGCTGAATGGTTGGAAGGCCAAACTGGACTGGTTTGGCTCTAGATGCACATACATCCTGACAGAAAGAAGGGAAAAGAGCGTATCTGGATGAGTGGGCATAAAATATATAGTGAGATAAGAAGAATGGGGAATTAAGAAAATCAAGCTAAATAGAGAAAATGTTGGAGAAACTGTGGCACTGACTGGTGTTCAGGACTGTATTAATTAAAGGAATAGAAGGAACTGATGGGGATGCAGGTGGGTGAGATGTACATCAACTGGAATTTGCAGGAAAGGTTTTGCCATTAAGATTGCTACTTTCCTTGCTTGGCAAGGATGTTCGGAGGTGTGAGGAGCTCTGATTACAGGTCTTTGTGTGTGGGAAAGTTTCTACATTCAGCTCAAAGGACCATTAATCAACAAATCCAATCCCTTGTTTATCACAGGTCAAGGAGGAGGGAAATTTATTATTCCAGCAGAGAAACCCATAGTGGCTGGGTGGCTGAAGCATATTTTCCAGAGGATTAGACAGTGTCTCTCTGAAGAGAGAAAAAGATGACCCACTTTTTATCTTGGGAATTGAATTGTTAATTGCAACCTCCTTTTGTGATTTGCCCCTCTGATGCCTGTTTGGATTTTGCAGGCATTAGAAGCTATGGGGTGGCTTCTTCAGGGAACCTCAGGCAGACAGAGGCAGGTTGAGAGCAGATGATGGCATGGAGAATTTCCTTTAAGGTGGAAAAATACAGGCAGCTGACTTTCAAGGAGAAATGTTCCTTTACTAAAGGTAAACTCAGGTGCTGCCATCCCTGTGAACTCCAGCTGTGTGGATTAGGACCAATAAATACGCTTCTCTGCCAAGTTCTGAGCTAACTGAGGGAATGCTCAGTGTTGTTTGCTGACCTTGAGGGAACACAAGCCCATTTAGAGTAGCACAGTGCTGTAGGTATTTGAGATCTGGGGTGACTGAGGTTTTGTTGTAACCAACTCGCAGCTCCTAAGTGTGCTGAAACGTCACCCCAAAGCCACAGACATGTGGAGAAAACCCCATTGTACCAAAATCGCGGTTAGACAGGACAGTCAGTGAAGGTCAGTGGAATACAAGGCAAATATTGTGCTTAGGAGAAAAAAAATCCATGTTTTCTGGCAGTAAGAAACCGAGACCAGGGTGGGTTTTTTTATGAGGAGAGCCATTTCCAAACAGGGAAAGGCTGCCAATGGTATGAGAAGTTTTTGTGATGCATAACAGGTGCTCCTCAGACCTGAGCAGAGAAAGTCACAACTGGGAGGATGTTTTTAGCTGCACATTGTGAACTAACAGAGGAAAAACAGGTTCCTAGGTCTGTCGGATGCAGCAAGAAAACGTATTACTGCACTGGAATAAGCCAAGGGTTTCAGCCATGGGCTGTGGGGTATTTATCCAGGGGTCATGCAGTGGGAACCTGTGTGCAGGAGTTGTGAAATGGACACAGACCTGATCTTGAGCTGAAAAAACGCTGCAGAGCAAGAAAGTTGAGAGGGTCATCTCTGGGTGTGAGCATCTGGGTCATGACTCTTCTAGTGTGCTCTGTCCTACACACCAAATTTTGGCTAGTTATAAGTGCTTTATGCTCAGCTTCACAACTTCTTTAGTTGTTGTTTTTTTTCTTTTCCTTGCATAGGGAATATCACTATTCCTAAGTAAGTCTCCTAATAAGCACAGGAAATCAGAATAGTTGCCAACAAGGCGGAAGATGCAGTGAAATGAAAATTTCAGGAGAGTTTTGAGTCTGAAAAGTTGTGCTCAGTGTATTCAACCTAAGTAAAACACTTAGATTTGACAGGACAGCATTATTCTTACATGGACAACAATTCCTAATGAAACATGCCAGTCTTCTGGGACCAGCAGATTTGGAACTATTTTAGTTTCAGAACTGTGGATAGGAAAAATAAATTAAAAAAAGAACCCCAGCCATTTGGAAATGTACATTTTTCCTGCTTACTTACACTAGGTGAGAATTTGGCTCAGACAACAGGTCATGTCTGGTCTTATGGGGGCGTTTAGGACTGAGAGCCTCAGAGCACTGGACATATTTGAATTGAGGCCACTTGCAGCCTAAACCTTGAATCCAGTAGTGCTTTGCAGCTGCAGATAAGGATGAGGTCATATGCCAAATTGTGGTCTCCACAATATATCATTACCAGGATAATCACATCTGCAAGAAGGACTGTTAGCATCATGCATTATTGAATTAGATCAGGTACTTGTATTTCTGAAATAAGTCCAAGACTGTGTAATTTGCTGGCTTATTAATTTCCAGGGTGAAGCTGCCAAGAGACCATTACCAGGAGTTATGTGAATTGACAGGGAAGGCTCAGAGGACAGTTTGAACCCTGTGATAGACAGGTGGAGATTTTGCAGTCAGTGGGTTATGGTCTACAGACATCCCATTTCTGGGATATTTCCTCTATCTTTTTCTTCCCTTAATGGCCTGATGTGCAAATGCAGCTATCTCTGATACTAAGAATCAAATCTAACTGGTTTAATTGGATGCTATTTATTTATGACAAACAGTTTTGGTGCTCTGCCTGTATTTACTAACAGACACTATATATAGGGGGTCCTCTGTGATCTTGAGGCAGCACATGGTACAGCTTTCAACATGGTACACCTGGATCTACCCTCACAGCCACCATTTGTTCTGGAGCCAGCTCATTTCTAGACAAATGGGAGCATAAAGGAAGGGCAAGATTGTATCTGGTGACAGGTTCCACCTGGACATACCCAGAGACAATTGTGCTTTTTAGATTGTGACACTGCAGTCTGAAAAGGAGGGTTTGGGATTTAGTCTTCAGTCAGGAGCAAAGAGACTGAAAATTGGATGCCCAAGCTCTATGCAGTTGAAGCAAAACCTGCCAGTTGAACTGACAGTTACAGCTGTAATAGACAAATCCTTTCTAGAGAAGTCCTGAGTTATTTATTTATTTATTTATTTTTAATGGCTAGTTCCTGGCACTTCTTTCAGGTCAGAACTACTGAGGTATCCTAAAGGGAGCACTTCAAAACTGCTAGACTCTTCAGAAAAGTAGTCCTAAAAGCCATCCCATGGGTCCTGAATGAGTGGCTAGAGCAGCACAAATACATAGTTTTATAATCCACAAAGAAGTCTCTGGTCCTGCCTTCTGCATAACTGTTGTGCTTTACTCAGGAATTTAGCTTGTCTCTTTTTTCTTGAGATTTAGCAGTGTTTGGAAAGATTTCATTTGAAAGACTTTGCTAGAAGGAGGATGTACCCTGGTTCCAGTGATGACAGTGACACATTTGATCTCCTCTACTTCCTTCTCCTGGCAAGTTGCAATTGTGACATTTGGTCTATCACCAGAGGCTCAAACTGTAGAATTTTGGGATCTGTTTTGTGGTCTGGGGGAGGGGTGGCATATGGAACAAATGTTCTGCATTCAATTGCTCCCCTGGGCTTCAATGCAGGCTCATCACACTAGCAGATTTAGACAAGGGAACATGGTATTTCTAAATTTTGAGGCTCAAAAAACTATTACAGTCTGTTTTCCCACTACAATGTACAAGAATTCTTGAAACAAGAGTAAGATCTTGTCTCTGCCACTTACCCAGAGCCTCAGAGATGCAATCAACCCAGCAGTCATCCCCTCGCCAGAAATAAAAATATCCGTGGTGGGTTTTTATTTCCTTCTTCTGGAGACCTGGGATAGCAACACATGATTTGGTGCTGCTGACATCTGGCAGCATCGTTCCTATTTACTGTAAACACGAGTCATCGCCCATGGAGTGTTTTATTGCTTGTGGTTTCCATCTTGTTGTATGCAGCAATTATGCACATGGTGCAATCATTCCATGTCAATAAAAATGTTTCATTCTCAGCAAGGAACATGAGAATGAACCCAGCAATTCTTAGGGGCTACTGTGCTGAGTTAAATGGGATGTGATTTGGAGGGCCACGGCAGGGGGTCAGTGTGGAGGGCAGGGGTGGTTTTTGGGGTCACTTGGTGGGGCTCACAGACTCAGGGCAGTGCACAGAAAGTTAGTGTGAGCATTCACTTCTCCAGCCTGGGGCTGAGAAAAGGCCTCACAGCTTTTGTTTGCTTTGTTGGCAAAACGTTGTGCAGCAGGATGCCTTGTGAGTGCTGCTGGAGATTTTCCTTCATGCTAATTTCTGTTTCTGTCTTTGCTTTTGCTTTTTTTTTTTTTTTTTTTTCCCTTGGTTATCCAGGAGTTTGGAGATGTTTTCAGTAAAGAATTCATGACAGAATCTTCAAAGGGGACCACAGCCAGGGGAAAATCATAGACATGACTAGAAAATAAGTGTTTTAAATTAGTGTGAAAAGTTGGGGGAAGTCACTTAGGCCTAAATCCACAAGTTGATTTAAGCCTCTTATTGCTGCTTAGGTGCCCTGTGTTCCCTTTGGAATTACACATCTAAAGGTCTTCATGATAAAGCACTTCCCACCTCATTCTTCCCTTGGTTTATTGGGAGATGGAGTACAATGTTGTCCCGCTTTGGTGAGAGCAGGAGTGATTTTGTCTGGGGCTCCAGATGGCGGGGCTGCTCTTGGCAAATCACCCAGCTCCTCTCTGCAGCACAGGGGAGGGACAGGCCCTTCTGGTGGGTGACTCATCTCCACAGAGCAAAGATGGGTGAGATACGGGGCAGGATTCACTCCCTGGAGGTGCCAGCCCCTCTCCACTGGCTCTCAGGGGAGCTTAGCCAAGGAGTTCAGACTCGGCGCCTAACTTTTAGGCAGCCGATGGTATGGGAGGTGAATTTCACCCCCGGGAACTTCGGGTGGAATTTAAGCTGTCTGAAAATGACAGTTGTGCAAGCAATAATAAACAGTCTGTATGTGGTTCCACGTCTGGAATCTCCTTATAAACAGGGGCATGCAAATCAATTAGATAAAAATCTGAGCATTTCTGAATTTCCTGCCCAAACTTGAACAGAATCTGCTTTTGGATTTGATGAAAATCCTCTTAACTCTCCAAGCTGTATGTAAGCCTGGTTCTGCCCAACAGGCTACCTTCTTGTTTCACACAGGGATGGAGATGCCATAGAGCCTTGGGATGCTCTCAGAGTGACCCATCTCTGGACATCCCTAACTTCACCAGGATGGTGAGAGTCAGTGCTGGGAACCTTTTGGGAAGAGCCCAGAGACGTGGCATGATTCCTGACTCAGTGCTGCTGATCGAAGTGCTCCAGATAAGCTGAGATGTAGATAAGCACCGCAGCTCCCAAGCACTTACCCAAACCAAAGCTTTCAACATTTATCCACCTTGACTGTACATGACTTTGCCCTTAGCAACAGAGATTGCACCCACTTTTTTCTTCACTACTGTCAGCGGAGGAGCAAGAACCTACTTGAAGAAAAGCAAAACACCTTAGGCTTTTAGGTTCCCACACCTTTCTTCTTCCTTTTTCAGAAACTTGTCTTATTATGTATTCATTTCTCATTGTTGTCACTACCTGAGAAACCACAAATTCAGGTAGGAGTGCTGGGCAGCTCCTTGTGAAGGGAAGTGCTCCCTGACTCTACCACAGTAGGGAGGGCATGTGGGGTCTCACTGTCATTACTTGCCCTCATTTGATATGCATTGGTTCTATTACCTGCCTACAAAGGGCAGGATTTTATTTATTTGTTGATTATTATTCCCTTCTAAATTTAAATGGTTTTTTGTTTCTTCTTTCTCTCGATTCCCTGGAAGGAAAAGAATGGATGTGACTCCATCTGTTGCCCCCTTTGGTGTACTAAAAATGCTCAGGTGCCTTGTGGCTGTGTCTCTCTCATGCATTCAGGGTAAAACCAGTGTTTGACTTAGGGAGAAATTCCTACGAGTGACAGAAGGCCTTCTTTTCCTTCGTTTTTTGTGTTTGCTAAGCAGCACTGAGTATGGGACACTCTTCTCTGACCAGTAGGCATTATCACCTAACAAATTACCTGTTCTTGCAAGCATCAGGGTTTCTTCTTTCTGCCTGTAGTGCATTGTAATTTTTTTTTTTTTGTGGCTTTTGGTTTTTCAAATTAGAGATTTTAAGTTGTTATAGATTATGTGGAAGTGTTCTGTGGCTTGTGGTGTGTCGAGTTATGTGAAGTCAAGTTTGGTGGACCTTTCTGAATAAATGTTGTTGTACATTGGCTGTGAGGGGCTGCATGTGATGAACCAGGGATTTGTGTTTGAGTCCAGGGATTCTCCATTCATTTGGGCACACACAAGTAAATGTTACTGCACTTTCTTTCAAAACCTGCCTTAATCTTTATATTTATGGGGAATTCAGACTGTCCAGAGGTGCTAACTCACCAGGCAGCCTTAGACATTCATGCTCTCTCATTCCTTATTAATGGGTCAAGCAATTCATTGGCAACGTTATAAGAAACTTCAGTTCTTACCTGGAAGGTCACCTCTGAAAAGAAGCCTTTCTTTTTCCACGTATCTCTTCCCTCAGCCTTTCCGTTAGGGAGAACTGGGCCAAGAACACAATTTTTTTTTTCACAGAAAACTAAAATAAAAGTATTTATACTCTTGCAAAAATACAGTTTTATTTATTAAGAAGGAAAAAATATGTGTGTATTCTGTGTATACATATTATATTTTAAGTACTAAGAGGTTTCCATTCTGCACCCTCCTCCTGCCTTTTTCTTTAGAATAAATATTTTGGTTTCAGCTCCTTTTTTGATGAACTGGACAATTTTGTTAAAAAAAAATAAATATTTTATTCTCATGAAGCGTTAATTTTTGACAACCTCCCCACTTTTCATCAAGCAGGATCACAGAATGATTCAAATTTGAAAAGACCTCTAAGATTGAGTCCAGCCATTAATCCAGCACTGCCAAGTCCACCACAAAACCTGTCCCTGAATGCCACATTTACATGTCCTTTAAATACCTCCAGGGGTGGTGACTGCACCACTTCCCTTGGCAGCCTGTTCAGTGCCTGATCACCTTTTCAATGAAGAAACTTTTCCTAGTACTGAATTTTGTTTAAACACATTTCAGATATCTGTACTGTCAGGACTACTGTCAGTACTGACAAAATGCTAACTGGTAAAAATCACGGCATGTGTATGCACAGCAGATTATTTCCTGGAATTCTTTGAGCTGGCATCAGATAGAAAAACCTTGGAGCAGTAGTGATGTGACCCACATTTGACCATGGTATCTAGAATCCATGTCCTGTGAGGTATTCAAGTTTGGCTATATTTACTTTTAAAACATTAAAACAGTTTTCTGATTAAGTGAAAACTCTTCATTGGCACAGTGTGCTGAAATACACATGAATATGAGAGTCTTGGACAAACACCTTGAAAGTAACGATGCAGAGTGCAATTGTGTTGTGGTTTGCTTTTCCTCAGAAAAGCCCTCAAAGTCAGGTCTGGTTTCTCCAAGCAGTTAAAGTTTGGAAATCTGCAGGAAGATTATTGACAGGACCTCTCTAGTTCTGGACCACTCTCTCTCTGAACAGTTTTGTTTCATAATATCCAGTTTCAACCTATCTTGTGCTCTTTGTGTCCATTGCCTTTTCTAATTTTCCAGGCACCTCTGAAAAGAGCTCAATTCCATCTTCTCTGTAACTGCTTTCTAGACAGTGTTTAGCTCTCTCCCTTTGCCTTTATTCTTGGGTACTTGACTGAGAAATAATTTTAAAAATCTGACTGAAGCACCTTGTGTTGGTTTGGGAAAAAAAAACCCAAAAAACAACAACAAAAAACAAAACCCAAGCACAATTTATTAAACAGTGCTGGCAGTTTTATCAGTAATTTCCAGGAGAGCAGAGTTACCTCAACAGTAAATCCTTTCATGAGTCTTTTCCTTCATGTTTTTAGTGCACTTTCCAAACCAAAAAAGATTAAATGCTCCCTAATACTCATCCTAACCAAACAGAAGTTCTGACCTCTTTTAAGCTGTGACCTCTAAGGTCAATATTTGCGAAACAAAGCTGTCTGACCAGAGATGAGGGGTGTTGGTAAACATTAGTGGTCAGCTGCCATGCAGACATTGGCCACAACTCTCTGTTGGACAGTTTTGGTTTTGGGAAACTTGCTTGAGTTGCTGTCTTACAGAAGACAACAAAATGTGAGCTTTTGGTGGTCAACCTTCCCCTTTTCTGGGGACAAACTTTCAGAAACCAAACACACATTTGGGTCTGTGTATGGAGAACATGTGGCACTCGGAACTCGTGAGATTGCCCCAGCCAGGAGAGCCCGACCAGGGCAGCCAGACACTTGCAGCGGTGTGGGAGGTTGCTGGGTGGGGATGTTTACCCTCCTGGCATGTGGCACTGCCCTGTGTTTGCATGTTCATGTGTGTCTTTTCTCCAGGCAGACTTTACCCAGCTGCCCTCTGCTCTCAGGAGCAGTTCCTCTGCTGGCAGATGTGCCTGCATGCCCCAAGGAAATCAGATGGGAACTTCCCCTCGTGTTTTCCACTGGCTTTCCATGGGGCAAGAGCAAGTGTTTCCTTGGTATAAAATGATGAGCATTGAGGAGTGCTGAGGTACTCAGAGAAGCTAAAAATGGCTTCCTCAAGTGCAGCTGGATGGTGGTCAGAAGGATCTATTTTTACTTGCCTTGTGTTTGCACAGAGGCATCCATGCATGACTTTTTGTTGTTCCTGGACTCTTTCAAGCATATGGTAAATAGACTTTCAATGGGTTGGAACCTATTGCTTCAGGAAATGTTGTTACAAATTGTTTTTCCACTGCAGTGCATTGCGAGTTTTTCATGCCACCCCCAGCATATGCTCTGAAATCCAAGTGCACTCCAGAAGGGAGTGGCCAAGGGTTTGCAAGGTGTTCTGAAAGCCATTAGGCCTGCAGAAAGTGGTAAAAGCAGCACAAAACACACCAGAGTGTAGGAAAGCAGGGGCTGTTACTCAGAATGCAGTGAAACCATGTTTCCTTAACTAGATTAGTTTACATCTTGTGGTATATAAATAAATAAAAATTACTTAGATTGCAATAAGCTGGGTTTAACTAAATAGATTGCCTTACATTTTGTGGCAGTGGGAAAAAAAATGTTGATTAAGAGACTGGTTTGGTTTTTTTCTTAGTCTCCCTTGACATCCTTCTGATGCCTGTGTTGTTTAGGGATAATCTTTGACTTTGCAGCACCTTTTTTTGGCTAGCTCTTCCCAGATGCTTATGGGCAGATATAGCCCATAAACACCTATGGGAAAGGCACATTTTTCATTAGCAGTCACTCTTCATCCATGACAACTGTCCTCCATCTTCTTCATCCATTAAACTGTCCTCCATCTTCTTCATCCATGACAACTGTTCTCCATCTCTCTTGAGCCTCAGCCTCACAGGACTCTTTCTGTTATGTAGGATAATTCTTGACCATGAGATCCTTTTTCTTCCACATCAAGTGATCTCATCTATTTTCCTGCAAAAAACTTTGTTTCAAGGAACTCTTTCACACCAAAAGGGTGTGAAATAAAGTGCACCCTTTATGATGTCAAGGTCTCATCAAGTTTTCCTCCCAAATTAAAAAAAAAAAACAACCCAAAACCCAAACCATTAGTATGTGTGGGCACCAATCCAAGGGCTCCAGTGTGTTTTCCATTTATACCATCTGGTAGATCACATTTAGTGAGTGAAAACATGAGAAATTCAGCTGAATACCCAGCACAGCAAACTATTATAGGTAGGACTGATAATGATGGAATAGTAGGATGGATTTGTTTGCATTGGGAAATGGGCAGGTAACTTGAAAAAAAAATTGTCCTACTTCATGGAAAACCTTTAAATCCACAGTGCTGGGATAGGATTTTAAAGATTACATTAAGGCATCAAACTTCAATTTAAAATATTTTTGGGAGAAAATTCTATCTTTTCCTTCTGCTTGAGTAAGATACCCTTTGGCTTTTGTGGTGTCACACCTCTGACCTGGGTTTGGAGCATGGTGGTCAGTGAACTACTGGAGAATTACAGTTTTGATTCTGATTATACTCTATTAGCTGAGAGCTCACTACAGAAATCCCTGCTTTTTCCTCTGAAACAGCTGATACTGCTGGTGACAGGATACTGGATTTAGAGGCACCATTGTTGTGGTATATTTGTCGATTCCACAGGTGAGGAAAAAACCAAAAACCACAGTCCTCTCCTACAGTGTGTGCAGACTCAGGAATAATTACCTTCTGGCAGAATGTGGTGCTTCCACATTGTTCTTTGTATGTTGCTGAAATGCTTTCTTTCAGGAGTCAGCTTTACAGAGACAGGGTATGCACTGCACATCTGTGGAGCACAGAGGGGTAGAGACTACTCAGAAGTAATGAAACTCAGAAAAGTGGGTACTTGGCTTGTATCTGAAATGAAGAGCAGGCAGAGAAAACCTGGGGCAGCAAGGTATGTCTGTGGTGAAGTAATTAAACAAAACAGAGGAATGTATCTACCTTGAAAGCCTGCTTGAGTCAAATCAAAAGCAGATGGAAGGCATTTAGAAGAAACTCAGGCTGGCTGAATTGCATTCAGGCAGATAAAAGAGTTTGCTAAAGAATATATCTTCCACTTAACACAGAGAGGAAGTCCTACAACTCATGTGGGCTTCAAGTGATGACATCTGGTTCAAGTATCATGGTCCTCTTCTGAGGAAACAGCACAAAGGCTTGTCACCACCCTGGTGAAACATTCAGAAGGCTGCAGCAGGGCCGAGACTGTTCTCTTGGAGCAGAGAGCAGAGCCAAGCTCTGATGACAACAGATGGACAGAGCTGAATATTTTAATTTTTTTTTTTTTAAGGAAAGTAGATCATAATTAGAGGCCTTAGACCTCTCACCCATAAAGGATTTGTCCTTATAGCACATATATATGGGGCAGGTATTTCAGCTTATTGAAAAATACTTGTTTTCTCTGAGTTCTGTGAAGGAAGAATTGGCTGCAGATGTCTTTGTGTTTCTTGGTGTGAAACTGCCTCCTTCATAAACACATGCAAGAAAATAAACCACATCCACGAGGAAATAGTTTTTCTTTTATGCATTGTTTTTGTGAGACTGCAAGTGGTATATGTTCTCTTGTTAGAGTTGAAGATGATCTCTTCTGAATGTGTGAACCACTTTTGGGTTCACTCTGATTACCAGCAAGTCTCTTTGTTAAAATAGCAAAGTTTGTGACAGCTAAAAGATGCTTGTGGATAACCACTTCCAGATTTGAAGTGGCACCTGCTGGTGTTGAAATTCGAGCCAAAATGTGACAAACATCACAGTGCAGAATCACAGTACATAAGTCACAAGAAGTACCCATCAAAAAATCTCAGCTTTCAAAGATAAAATGAACCCCAAAATCACATGTAATGAAGCCTCCCCCCTATTATTTCTGGCCCTAGTTACTGAGGAAGAAATTTTAAGTACTTGTAAGGCAGTTGAAGGAGTGTGTTAGTCACCCAAAGAATAAACAGGGAAATTAATTAAAATAAAATGATTCATTATAAATTATTCTCCCAGCTACACTCATAATGATGTGAGAAATATTCCAAATACTATTAGAAAAGCACTCCCTCCGCCCCTAGTATTTCTGGCACCTCTAGAAACAGCAAGTGCTGAAACTCCCACGTGAGGGATGTTTCCTGTGAGCTGTACTGCCAGATTGTACCTGTATTTTTGGATAAGTGTTTGAACATTTGCCTGCTTATGGAAAAGAGCCTGGAGCCTGAACTTTTCTGAGGGTAGCTGTTACCAGGTGGATCCCCCCACTTCTGTGCTGGGGCCAGCCACAAGTCATTATTTGGAGGCAGTGTGAAGCAATGCCTGAAAAAGGTGAAGCGTGAGCGAAGGCAGCTCCTCAGGATGTGTCCCTGGAGAACTATGGTGGGATAGTCACAGCTTAACTGCTGGAGATATGAAGAGCCCTTGCATCAATTTCACCTCTGGCTCTTGTAAAGGGCAGGGACTTCTTCCTTTCCCACAGAGCTTTCAGCTGCCCCAAGGCCCATCACACCAAGTCCTGCTTCCTTATCATAAAAAACAAAATATGATTCCTCCCCCTGCCCAAAATTCAGCCCCTCTTTTCCCTCTCAGTTACTGTCAGGGTCTCCTAAGGTGCTCTGAGTGTGTCTGTCTGACTGTTACACATGTGTTTAATTCACATATTTTCTACTGGAAGGGATGTGAAAGTGTGAGTTTAGAATTTGAAACAGAACGTTTGGGGTTATAAAAATTTAGCTTGGCTCAGAAAGGCTGTGTGTAAGCAGAGACTTAATTGACTTCTGCTGCCTCCGATGGGTCTCTGCCAGTCATTCAGGCTGGATCGACGGGCTGTCACGTAATTCCTGCACTGGGGGACTTGGACCAGCACTTCCACAAACTGGGCTTTTGTTTTAGGCATCCCAAAGGAATCCTGGAGGACCAGCTCCCAGATCCATAGCCTCTCTTGGGACATTATTTGTGAGAAAGACATTCACCTGCTTTGCCATCATGACTTCGTTGCCGGTGTAAAATTTGTAGCTGTTGCCTTGCCTTGTCCTTTATTTCTTTTGCTGCCTTGTCTTGAAATCTCCTTTCTCAAAATCCCAAATAAACAATGTACAGCAGTGGCAGAAGTTCCTGAAGAGTGAGCTTACCACAGGCAATAGAAGAAGAGGTTTGCAGTACTGCTGGAGGTGGAAAAGAGTATCTCCACACTGACTTAAGCAACAAAGAGAAATTCAGCAGAAAAGCCTGTGAATAATCTCTGTCCAGTTCCTATGGGAAGTTTTATGGCACCCCAGAACTGTTGACCTTTCCAGAGTCTTTTTCTGCTTAAAGTGGTCTTCTCATCCTCAAGCTCCTCAGACCTTGTGGTCCTGCATTAGTAGTGTCCAATTCCCAAATCCCTCCCAGCAGGAAGAGTATAAGAAGTAGTTTCAAGCCAAGCCTGAGGTCTGGTCTGAGCTGTGTATCTGGAGAGGAATCCCTCCAAGGTTACTGAAGAGTTTTGCCATTCACTGAAACACAGTGTTCATTGAAAAACAATGTTCCACCAAAACACTGAAGGGGAAGTTTTATTCTCTTTTCATTTGTTTAAGACCAGGGATTTGGCTTGGGAATTTTGTTTATTGAAATATCGAAGGAAAGTCTGCCTGGCCCCATCTTTGTAGTATCTGAACTCTTTCCAAGTGTTTGAGGGTGGGGTTGCAAACTCAGTTTTCTCAGGCCCTTCCTAGTTTCTCACCCTAAAAGTGGTATGACAGTATTTTTTACTGCATTTTCACTGCATAATGGGCTGTGTTTTTACTTGTGGTAACTCACACATTGTAGTTATGTGCAGTAAAAAAACATCAGTGTGTTGTTGCAGCAATGAAACTCCCCGAGATCAGACAGGGATGCTCAGAGAACTTGAACTCATCATCTCATAGAGGAGGATGGCAAACAGCCTGGTCTGAGGTTAGGGTGTTAATTAAGAGATTAAATAAGAGATATTTATTATCTATGAAAAATCTCAAAGTACCTTAATACAGCTTCATAATCTGTTGATAGGATGAAATTTTTATCCCATATAGTGGGAAAAGCCCAAATTATTACACAGCACTTGAAAAAATGTATCTTGTTCATATCAAGAAGCAGTTAGAGGGGAAGTAGAAGGGAGAACTTTTCTACTTAATCTTGAAGTGCCAAAGCTGATGCCATCTTTGATGGGAGTACAGTTGACCAAAACATGTTTATTTACTTACTGTGGAAAATACTGTATCATTTTTATTTAGTGTAAAGTATTGGTATTTAAATTCTTCTAGTTTTCAGTTTGTCTTTTCAGTCAAAATGGACCTTCTACTTTCTTTTCTTCTAAAATAGTTGGATTTACAATGATGAAAACATGAACCTCATTTTTTTATAAGATTTTTCATTACTGATTTTAATTGTCACAGTAACTTTTTCACAATGTATGAGTTTTTGGTGAGAAAGAAAGATTTTTTACAGAAATACTTTAGTAAAAAGTATGTTGCCTAGCTTCTTCTTGGCTCATCCATGTTTGTTCCATTTAATTTGATATGTAATTTAATGACCACAAGGGTTTTTTTTTTTTTGATAGATAAGTGGGATATGATTTTTTTTAAAGCTACTAGAGGATTTTTGTTACTCAAGTTCTGTGAAATTAATGAGAAAAATGTGGACTTTGAGACTGGCTTCTCTGGGCTTTGTTTTGACCCTTTGGACTTTATCTCCTTGGTGGGAGAGAGATGTAGCCTTGATTTACTTCTACTGGAAAGGTGTTTATGTTGTGCAAAGAGGGCTTCCCAGTCCAAAATTAGACAAGAGACAACTGTAGGAAAATAAAAGTCTGCTTGGTCAGGAAATGGGGAGACAATAATTTCTCCTTTCACAAGTTAATAGAGTATTTTAGGTGCATTGTAGCAGGGAAGGGTCCCATGAACCTCTCAGCAGACCTGCATCCGTTCAGATGCACGAACGCTGGAATGAGCTTGACCTGCAGATGGCCTGGAATGAGTTAGTGTCTCCAGCTGGAAACCATGCAAAGTGTGATGGTTTCATATGTCTCAAGATATGAATTTAATCCCAGCAGGATTGCTGCATTTGAAATCAGCACCTGAAGATGCAAATGTTTCCTCCAAATCACCTTCCAGTGCTTCCTGAAGCTCATCCATCACTGTTTAAGTGTAACAACTCTTAATGGTGTAAATTCGTGTCCTGAATGAAGAACAAAGGTTCAGTTTGATATAATTTGATACAATTAGAGTTAGTACAAGTCAATTTAATTAATATGACTGAATTTTACCAGAGTTAAACTCCCTTGGAAGTTGCAGTCATAAATCAGAAGAATGGGTGATCCCACATTTAGAGTTCCCCAGCTCAGGATTCTGGTGAGAGTGGGTAGACCTGACACACCCATGGTGGCAGTCAGTAAGTGTGGATTATGCTGTGTCACACCACTAGGATCCCTTCTGGCTCTATGCATAATATCCATGGGATTATCTGTGAGTGGAACAAAAGCCCATCTGCATCTCCAAGTGGAGACAGAGCCCATGGTCAGTGTGACCATGGTGTCACAACTTCAAGGTGTCACAGATCACTGAGGTAAGTGAAGCTGCAGGTGGCAAACATGCAGCATAATGGCAGCAGGGCTAAGGCTATGGTGGAGCCAGCGTGGGGAATGTGGGCTAAAAGCAGCAGTCCTCAGGAAATGAATCTGGAAATTATTGTTGAAACAGCCCAGGGCAAAGATGCAGAACAGAAATGGCTGCTGACCTCCTAGGGTGAATTGTAAGAGCTGGAATGAGCAAGTAGAAGAAAATGCATAGTTTGGAGACCAGAAACTTATATTTGCTTTGCCTCATAATGAAAGGAGAAGAGGACATCTGATTAAAATAGAAAGGTGATGAAAGAAATGCTGATAAAAGAGTACTTCTTCACAGGGTGCATAATTAAAAAGGAGAGCTTGTTTCTTCAAGATGCCTTGAGATCAGGAACCTAGCAGAAATTAAAAATAAACAAACACTAAACCCCAAACCTGAGATATTTCCATGGATAACAAGAATATCCATTTTTGTCAACAGTTCTGCTTCAGTACATAAATTGATCTCTGACTTGTCAGGGTTAACACTCTTCCTCTGACAAGGATACTGGAACTGCTTACTGCTCACAGCGTTTCTCTGGAAGTGCTGGCATCACCAGGAGCCAGGCACAGAGCAGGGGACATGGCTGACTGCTGAGGCACTGCAGGATCCCTGGGCAATGCTTTTAAGGTGTCTGGCTCTTGTTCTGTCCTCATCAGGAACATTGTTCTGACTGGGGGCTGCTGGACCACAGACAAACATTATTGCTTTTGGAAGTGGTTTTCTGGGATGATGAGGTGATAGACAGTCTCCATGAGAAATGCTTAAAGGATGTTAATCTCACCTAGTGAGGAGGGACTGCAGGACTGTGGCACATACCACGTAATTAAATAGCTCATTGCTACAGGATATTGTGAAGGCCAAGAGTACAGATGGATTTGAGAGGGGAGTAGACACGTTCATGGAAGGTAGGTCCATGAGTAGCTCCTGGTCCTGGTGTGACCTCTGGGCAGTCCTTGAAGTGATGATTTCCAGACATCAGGAGGATGTGCCATGAAAAGTGACCATTTTCCATGTGACCTTTTCTTTTTCACTCTTCCCTTTTCAGTCAACTTGGAAGACAGAATATTTAACTAGACAGATGTAGGCTCTGATTCTTCTTTGGTTTTATCTTTAAAAGGACTTAGAAATTCCTGAAGGGCAGATGAATCACATTGGCAAGGGGTTCAGAAACTGGGGGATAGTCTGAAAACCCTGGGAAGCTAGATGGGAATAAGGCAGACATATTATGCTCAAGGAGTACTTAAGCATATGGAATAAGTTACTGCGGAATGGAAAGCAATGTAAAGACATTACACTAAGACTTTAAGATGATACTTAAAGGCAATATGTTCTAAGTTCAAGGGACACCTCCATCTCTCTTTTGAGGAGGGCCTTGGGAAAAGAACAGCGTTACAGAACCGGGTAGGATTAAGAGATTGCTGGGAAATGGCAGGCAAGTAGTGCTGGATGCCCTTTCCCTGTTCCTAAAGTTTCCACCGTCCTCCTGAGAGGAAGAGAAAACAAACGGAGGAATGGTAATGCCCGGGGTTACACAATCAGGTCGGAGGCTGCTGACCTCGCCGCTAATGGTTTATGGGCAGCCACAGGCGCTGCCCCATGTTTGTGTTACACATGATCTGGCAGTTGCCAAACAACGCGCTCCCAATATGCAGGAAATTACTTGAGAGCTATATTTAGCAAGATGAGCCCATGTCTTGATTTGGCTGGAAGCTGAGGCGGATTGAATTAATCTAAGGGAAAATGGAGTGTGTGGGGTCCCAGCAGGACATTTCCCCCCAAATTTCCTGGGGTCCTCTGGCCTCCCTGGTGTTTCTGTTGTGGACCAGCCTGAGTGTTGTCAGTGAAGGCTGAAGAAAAGGGGGTTTATGGGTTCTTGCTGCAGGATGTTTCAGCACAGCTCAAGATAGCCAGTCCAATCTCTGCTGCATAGCGAGGACATCTGCAGTGTGAGTGAATCCTCCTGAGGGAGCACAGCGTGGGCTCCATCCCCAGGCCCTGGGGCTGCGATCTCAGCCAGCTCCTCTGCCTAAAGCTGGACATGATCACGATGCTTCCCAGCACTCTCCCACCTCAAGCTCCCTGGCTCTCACACAGCTCTGGTTTCTTAGCCTCCTTCCCACCAGAAACTGGAATTAGGAGGCGAGATGAAGGATCATCTTCTGGGTGGTCACCACTCACAAAAAGACAGTCAAAAGTCACATTCTCCAAGAGCAGCCCTTGTCCCTCCTTGTCCCTCCTGGCAGTACATCAGGCAGATCCTCTGCCAGGGGGCAAGCCATGGCACTGGCTCAGCCCCAGGAGAGAAGACACCCACATCTGCACACAGAGGTTTTCTTTCTGTGGTCCCAGCTCTCTGAAGCTGTGTGGGAAGGCTCTCCCTGTGGTTACCTGCCTTTCATGCAGTTGTCTAATTGGAGGTGTGTGGAGAATTACTTGCAGCGGGCCTGATTCACAGCCCACAAAATCAGATTGGTTTTGGATCAGACCCCATAACGGATTTTGTATTGTATTTCAGCACACAGGAACATAAAAGAGCAGAGTCTGGTTATTTGCTCAATAATTAGCAGCGTTGTCCCCTAAGGGAAAATGGATCAGTTCTGGGATGAGTCTCTAACCAAAGTGCCTGACGTTACCCCGCAGCTACCACACAGCAGCCAGGTGTTGTGGGAAAGAGGGATTTTATCAGTGCCATGCCCATAAAGGAGTATTTACTGTGCAGGAAACTCTCAGTGACCTACACAAGTGAGGTGAGGAACGCAGTGTCTGGGCAGACTCAGAGCCCTGGGATTATGTTTGTCGTAGCAAGGTGTTTTGCATGGCCTAAATACACAGTGGAAGTTACCTGACAGCAAAGAAATGACATGATAAATACTCAGTGAGATACTTCCCTGGGAGAAATGCTAAGGGAAAGCTTTTTAGATTAAAGACTCCCTTTGAAATGTCAGCATTTATTTCCCACCCTTTCATACTTTCGTTAGAGACTCATTTTGCTGATCTAAAAACCAAAAGATAGTGTCATGCAAATGGAATGGTTCACACAGAAGGTGGGCAGTGAGGGTTCTGTGCCATGGCTATGGCTCCAGCAAAGTCCTCAAGCTCTTTCTCAACATCCTTCACCGTGAAGGATGACAGCATTCCTGCCCCTGGAGCTGGGACTCAGGGAGGAGGATAGTGTTGGGTCCCTCATGGTCAGCAGTTTGTCTCAGCTGGGGCAAGTAAATGACAGTCTGGGTCCTGTGAGCAGTTCAGGAGGAGTGAGATGGTTGTCTTCATTCAATGTGGTATTTAGGGTGTGCTGAGTTCAAAGGAAACCCCTCTTGGGTGCTTTTGTGAATCAGAGCTACCCTGCTTACTTTTATTCTTTCCAATTTAATTGACAAGTTTCTTTATAAATGTTGTCCCGGCATCTGGGCTTCTGACATCCACCCTTTCAAATGGGCGATGCAACGACTGAGTGAAACAGTTGCATAAATTTATGTCTTGTAGGGGATTCAGTGCAAGTGAGGCATTTCAAAAGCTGGCAGTGCTAAAACATGGATTGGCATTCCTCTGACTCCAGCTCACAGAGAGCCAGTCCTGTCACCCATTGTCAAAAACATACCCTTGGTTTCAGCATTCATCACCATTTGTCTCTTGTAATTGCATTTTCCTGAGTACTAGAAATTAAATCAGCAGTGACAGAATATTTATGGCTCAGAAATAT
Source organism: Poecile atricapillus (assembly GCF_030490865.1). Taxonomy (NCBI): domain Eukaryota; kingdom Metazoa; phylum Chordata; class Aves; order Passeriformes; family Paridae; genus Poecile; species Poecile atricapillus. The sequence goes on along the minus strand of NC_081255.1, from coordinate 26,421,133 downwards.
TCTGGATGATTCCTAGAGAAGCTGTTTCCAGCTTGGTTATTTATGTCCTTTTATCATGGATTTTATAGTGAGACTGAGGAACTAAACAGCAGAAACCATATGAAACATGCTGACTGATTTCCTCCTTGAGCCAAACATACATTTACTGTAGGCAAGGAGATGCTGGTGAGAGCACACGTGCAGTTTAGGGCATCAAGCCCGTGGCCAGTGCTTCACCTCCTGCCATCACTGTGCAGGGAGGTGCAGCCTGGTTGCTGAGCTCACCTGGCACATTTTCTTTGTCTGGAGGTTGCCATCCCTGGAGAGAGGCTGGTGTGGGTGGAAAGGCACCGAGTGGGTGAAATGGTTTGATCTGCTCCCTGCTGTCAGGCTCACTCATGCATGGGCATTGCAGATGAAACTCGTCAAGGGCTCTGACCACTCTCCCACTGGGAGCACCATGGAGCCAGGCTTTTCCTTGCTGCTCACGAGAAGTGAACTTGTCAGGTGTGTTTCTGTGGCATCAAGTTGTTCCAGACTGAATCACTTCTTGCAGTGTCCCATTCTCTTCATGTCCATAAGACAGTAGAAATAAAGCACTTTGGCTTTGTTGAAATCAAGGATTTTGGTAATTTTCCCTGCTAGAAATTTTGCCAATATCAGCATGCTCTGAGAAGCACTCTTGTATTGGTATTTTCTCATATAAAACTGTTCCTTATGTAAAACTGACTATTCTCACTGATAAAATCTTTTTACAGTTCTTATCCTGGTCTCAGCTTTAGCCTCCCTGTGATACTGTAAATTTTTATCACATGCCATACATAAATAATAATCATGTGCAGAAGGAGCCTTGATCTCACAGGGGTGTGTCACAGTTCAGCCAGGATGATGATGTGCTGCCAGCTGAACTGCTGACCCTGTCACTGAACCAGTGTGCACATGGCTTAGAAAGGGTTAGAGATACCAGTGGTCATTCCTGCAGGATCCCCACATTTTCTCCACGAGCCACAGGATGGATGGCATATCTGAGAGAGCTGAGGGAAAGAAGGAGTGGCTGCTGGGCTGGCTCAGCAGCAGGAGAGGCAGTGTTTCTTTGGGCATCCCCTGGCCTCAGGCAGGGTTCAACTGTAGAGAATGAACCGTGGCTTCTTTCTTTCTGCTCCCATCCACAAAGTCCAGAATAAATCACAGCAGCATCAGTGCTGACAATCCTGTTCAGATTTTCTCCTAGGTAGATTTGATGGCCAGAGCTGACTTTCAAAAGGCCCAAATATTCTTGAGATACTGTAAAGAATACTGCAGCAAACAGTGTACATAAAATAAAATATAAAATGTAGGACCTTTGTCTGCCTTTAATAGTCCGAGTGTTTCCGCAGGCATTGCAGGCAGCCTGCCCTTCCTGTTGGGATGGCTGGCTGCAGCACAGGAGATAACAGCCTATCTTTTTATAGGATGATACAGATTGTAGGTGAAGAGCCCAGTTCAAAGTGCAGGTCACTGAGCTCCTATAAATTGTTCTGACATCCCTGATAAAACCCATGCTCTCCCTTCCTCCCTGCGTCTTCTTTGAGCAAGGGGAAAGGGCTGCTAGTAAAGATACCATTTTTCCACTTCAGTCAATACTTTGATGTTTAAAGCTGTTTAATATTCATTAAAACTACTCCTAAAATGTAATTGCAAGAATTACAATTCTGTATTTATGACTGTCTGTAAGCATTACAGAACAGGCAGTTAAAACCATCTCTGTGATGGTTTGATGATAGGTCCAGCACAGGGCTTCTGTCCCAGAGAAGAGCAGGATCAGGCCTGGGTTCCCCCTGCTCACCAGATGTATGGGAATAAACAGATTCTTTCCTGGGAAAAGTAATTTTTGAGTTAATTGAGAGTGTTTGGAAATCTGTGCTGAGTGGTGACATCCCTGCCCTCCCCTTGCATACTCCAATCCTGGGCAAAGGTCTGTTTTGATAATTTCTGAAAGAAACATTTAGATTTCTTATTTCAACACAAAATTAATTTTGAAATTTGTTGAAGTTGTGTATATGTACTTGTCTTTAAACGGCTTTGCTTAGGGGATAAAAAATCTCTGAGAGATGAAGTGAGACATGAGTTTGAGAATTTTGAAACAAAAACTTTTACTTGACTAAAACTAAGAAAACTGGTAATAAAGGGAAAAATAAAAGTCTACTCAAGGCAACCTAAAGCAGTACTTCTCATTACTGCTGACAATGAGTTAAAAAAAAAGTCAACTATTCTCTCACCTTGGGATGAGATGTTGTGTATCTTTGTCAAGCTCTTTCTTCAACTGCAATTACAGATCTGTTCCCTGAAGAGCATCTCTGAAGATCCTTTCATGTCTTACTATGACAAAGCATCTAAGCATTTCCCAATGTTTTCATCAGTGTGCTCACAGGGAAGTGTTAATAACTCTATTTTTTGAATGGGAAAATGATGAGAGACTGATTTATCTCATATAATTCTAGTTATCTAAAAATGAAACATCTCAGCTAAGCTACTTGTCTAAAGACACATTGTAGTTTATTTTCTCCCACTGTTAGATCTTCTCATCAGAGCTGTGGAATGTGGGCAGGGAGGCTGTTTCTGCCTTTAGGAGATTTCTGAGGCATATAATCAGGGAAGGAAGAAAAGAAAGGAATTAATTTGTTTCTAGTATGGCAGTGTAGTGCTTCACATCCCTTCAGAGATGTGAATTTGGACTTTGTGCTGCAGCTGTGAGAAATGCTGCTCCTCTGGCCATCTGCTTTCAGTGGATGCGTGGTTGATGAGGCTGGGGAGCCATGAGTGCTGGAAGGGAAGCCAGCCTCGAGTTACTGTCTTTGGGAATGTCTTTGGCTGGGAGATGTTTGCTAAGGTGACCAGTAGGCCAGAGAGGCTCAGATGGGCCTTTCCCTATGGGCACATCGAGGAGAGAGGCTGCTTACAGATGCAAAAGCCTTGAAACATTTAAACTCAGCAATTGGAGCAGGTGACAAGACCTTTCAGGAGACTATTTCCACCTGTGATGTTAAGCTCCACTGGGATTTCTTGGCGGTCTGACTGCATGCTTCAGGGACTGTCATTCAGCTCCAAATGCACTCCAGGAGCTACAAAAGAGCCACTGTCCTCTGCTTAATCCGTGGATTGTATGTCTCTATTGGTGCCTGGCTGAAGTATAGCACACACAGCCCTAATAGAAGCAATTAATGTCAATCAAATGATACCTCCTCCCACACAACATTCGAACTATTGCAACCATCTTAATTGCCCAAGTTCCTTCGCTTTCAAAAGTACATTCTGCTTCATGATGCCCTTTCTAACACTGGAACTCTGTTGTAGCAATGCTGTTTCTACCAAAAATAATTTTTCAGCAACAATTCTCTCTCCCCATGCTCCCTTTGAGTCCTGTAACTTTTACTCCCTTCCTGCCCGAACTGTGCACAGACCAGTTGGCTCCAACCAGGACCGATTTCCTCAGCTGTCCTGGTGAAGCGCTCGTGTAAAGGCTCCAGCGTTTGACAGGGTGGTATTGTTCTGGTTGTGTTAGCAAAGCTTCTGAGTTGTACCACAGGGTTTGGAAATGCTCTTCTTGACTCAGGGAGACATCCTGAGAACGGAGAATTGGCACACAAGGAAAGTGCAATTGCTTGGTCACATTAAAGCCGAGACAAAATGTTTCTTTTTAAAGAGCTTTAAAATAGTCCCTAATGTAAAAGCTTAGCAGCTGCAGCAACACAGAGCCTGAATAATTTCCATGTATTTGCTGCAGCAACACGGAGCCTGAATAATTTCCATGTATTTATGGATGTGCGTGCTCACATGTGTGTGTCTTTCTTTCCCAATCCGTTTGCGCTGGTGCTGTAATAAACAGTGCAATGTCACGTGCTGTCAGGCCAGCACTGATTTATTTGTCACTCAGGTGTGAAGAACAACCCTTTGGGTTCTGTCAGTCCAAAATAGGCCATCTGATTTAGATTCCAGCTCCCAACAATTAATGCCTGACACACAATTTTGGAACAATATCCAGCTTACAGCCTATTATGTTCATCATCAGACCATGAAGTATTAGCTACAGCAAGCCAAAATATGTCAGATACCCCTGGCTTTCTCCAGAATTCTTGAGAGGGAGTTAAAAAGAAAATGGTTCTTCTGTGAGCAGGAAACTGAAACTTTGAAACCCTTGAATGCACATGGGCAGTCTGTGAAATCCAGCTTCGATTCTCCTTGCCAAAGTGGCTGTAATGGATTTCAGAAAGAAATCAGATTTCCAGCAATGATTTAGAAGAAGAATGGTGTATTCTGTGCGATGGATGGAAACAGGCAGACAGCTAGGTGTATGATAGGAATGTGAGATAGCAATCACAAGGGAATTGGTTAATTCTTTCAGGCATGGGTATGCAGAAGTTTCTAGGCAAGACATAGGATTCACAGTATTCAGTGAAAAGGAGAGTTTTGGCTTAAATTTACACATCAGCTAAAATATAAAGGGAGTAAATGCTGGCATCATGGGCCAGGTGAGATGTAGAGTGAGTATCGTGAGTACAGACCTGAAAAGAAGGATGTGGACTTGTTCTGCATCTCTGTTTCCTAAGAGATGTTTACATTCTGACAAAGTGTGTTTTCCTGAAAGCCCCTTCTTGGATATATACGTCTTATTTTATGCTTGCCTTTGGAATTTCTAGGAATTAATGGACTAAAAAGTCCATTGTGTGTGCAAGTTCCATGCTCTCTTAAACTCTTAGATACGGTGTTCTCCATAAACTATAGCATTATAATACTAGTTTTCCCCATTTTTCATAATAGGAAATGTAGATTATTTTATGAGTCCTAACTGTTGGCTTGTATTGATAGTGTGGAAGTGATCCCATAATTATAAGGGAAAGAACATAGTGTACATAGGTAGGTGGGCATGTTTATATGAATTTAGTGGAATGGTTGAAGAGTAGAACTCTTTGCCTGCATTTCCCTTCCATGTGGAGGAGCCCAAACATGGTGACTGCTTTCCCATACAGATTTTAATCTCTCAGTCTCTCAAGGAATACTTAAGAAGAGCACATATTCACTTGATAAATGTGTATTTGTTTGTATCTCCACAGATGAGAAAGGAAAACAAAATTCTCAAATGACTGCCTTATTCAGTAAGAAAGGAATGAGTGGCTTACCAGGGCTAAATGTTTGTCTTGTCACTTAGTGGAAGTGGAGGAAGATTTCTGAGGTGCTGTCATGGTACTAAGAGTATTAAGGGTGACTTAATAACAGGTATTTTAGAAATAGTGTGGCCAGTCCCAGCAGTGTGTGCAGGGCACAAACCTCACATCAAGAGTGCGTGATTGGTGTGAGAAAGAAGGATTTTTACCACCCCTGTGTACTCTTCATTTTATTGCACTGATTTTGGTTGTGTCTGTAGGTGTAAATAACCTTTGAGTAAGAAACTTCAATTGAAGGGGCTTATGATTCCTTAACTCAACTTCATACATTCTGGTACCTGTGGAGGGATCTACCAAATTCCAGATTTTCACTAAAGAAGAATATTTTTGAAGAGATTATATGCCATGCATTGGGTAATAGTTCTTGAATTGGTCATTACCATGAGAAAGTGCTCCTATACTGAGACACTGATTACTAGTGCTGAACTGCAGAAATTATATATTCTCTCCTGTGTTCTTGTATTTCTGATGCGCTCCACAGTTCTGTCCTAGCAAATGCTCACAAGCTGTAAACAAAAACATCTGTGGGACCAGAACTCAGCCCTGTTATATCAAAGCTCATTGAATCTGCAAAAGAGAATGGCAGAATTTTGAGGAACATATTTTCTGTTGTCAATCAAGCATTTTCAGGATTGATCGGTGCTTTTTAGGTCGTATTTTGAGACTGTCTTAAAAAGTCTGGAAAGTTCTTTAAAAGTACTCAGAAGGTACTACTTGCTTTCAGCATTTATTGCTCAGATTTTGTTGCTTTATTGAGGTAAAAAAATACTTCAGCAAAAGCTGTGTGGTGTTTGTAATTTCAGTTAAATGCATAGTGAAAATCAAGAAAGGAAGAGTAAGAAGTTTGAACATCTATTTCTATGGCTTCCATCATCATGAAGCACAACCTCTTCTCAGTCACTTTGTGATTTTTCCTCAGCAATGTTCATTCCAACAGGGAGGTGTAATCCTCATTATAGACCAATAGGCAGCATCTAATAATGGAATGATAGAATGATTTAGGTTGGAAGCATCTCAGGAGGTCCTCTGCTCCAGACTGCCACTCAAATTACAGCTTCAAAGTCAAGTTCACCGCTGAAGCTAATGTTGCTCAGGTCACCAAGGAGTTATTTTGGCAAAACGAAAAATTAAATCAATCTCTTGTACCCTAGTGGGAAGCTGGGATTCAGTTACACCATGTTTTGTAAGTAGTATTAAAAAAAAGTTTGTGAAACAGACCAATCTAATATAGTTTATGTGCTGGTAACATCATCTGTACGTGGACAAAGGGAGCATTCCGTGGTAGGAAACCAAAGTTTAAAGACCAAGTGCTGGAAAGGTTGTATGGCAAAATGGGCATTTCACTCAGAATGCTTTCAGGGAAAAGTTTGTGATGTGCAGCTGAAGGTTTAAGAAAGGCACCCAAATGCTTTTGTTTTATACAGCTGATTACCTAATGCAGAGCTCCAAAATGTCAGGTTTTACTAGCTGACTAATATCTAACGACGTTGTCTGCTTGTTCTCTCTGCAAACCTTGTTGCACCGACAAGAAATACATTGTCCATATGGGGTGAAGAATGGCATTTAAGTATCGTGTGTTGAAATCCCACTCACTTTTACACATTATGCTTCAAAGCCCTGCTTCCTGGATACAAAAGTAGTTGTGTTCCCAGCAGAAGGTTTACATAGTTTAGCATGAAGTAAAAGCACCAGGGTATGAAGCCAGCCATGTATATAAACCATTAAACAATTTCAGCGCAAAGCTGCACAAAATGTCTATTAAATTTAACAGTACTATTAAAAATCCACATTTAAGCTTTCTTTGTTTCTAGCAATGAGGCTTTGAAAGATGGAAAAGCCAGTTAAAAAATCCCCAACAATAAACAACCAAACCCCAGCCTTTGCTTGGTCCGTAATTTCATAGCAAAGATGAAATGTCCACGTCCCAATGCTTCCCAATTGGTCTTGCTCCAATCCTGAGCTACTTTTAAGTTTTCTGCAGTGTAAATGTTCTCTTTATGAAGTGGGCTATAGCCAGTGCCCATGGAAGCCTCTCCTAAGGAGGTGTTATTTTAATATATGAAGGGCAGTCATTTCATTCCATAAAGATAGCTTGTTCCACGGAGGAAATAAACATCACACTTGACAGATGCAGGGACGCTCCAAGATCCTCAGCTCCTGTGGGGGCAGGGGAAGGCCTATAAAGCTGTTCTGTGTTTCCTGCATTATGCTGCATGGGGCTTTAGATGTCTTCCCTGAAAACCAATTCTGTGGTGTAACTGTAGCCACCTAATAATTTTATTTTACTTTTAAATGCTATAGATTGCAGCCAGAAGCATGACATTATGTGGAAGGGTGCTAATAGCAAATGGGGAAGGGTCCTGAGGTAGGGACATAACCTTCTCTGTGTTCAGCTGTAGTGAACATGCTGGGAACTGGCATCAGGCAAGGTGTGAGTGGTTCAAAACCAGCTAACACATGGCCAGTTTATGGGAATTGCATCCCTGTTGGCATAGGAGAGTGCAGGCTAATGGTCTTCTGCAATTCTTGTTTCACTCAGAAGTTTTATCTCGCCATCAGTCTCAGACACGTAGGAGTCCAAGATGATTGACAGTCAAAAAAATTAAATTCCCTCAGTTTGAAAATGTGTTCCCATCATGTTGTGGGTGACAGTCCATTTTCAAGATGGGCACAATCTGTGTGTTTGATTTAACTCTTTTTGGATGTTGTTTTGAGCTAATGGATAACTATTTCTGATGCAAGGTCTAGAGGCCAAAACACTGGCTTAGCTGCTGGAGGGAAGAGTTCAGGCAAAAGGGATGAGGAACCTCCTGCCTTATCTATTCATCCAGTGCTGTATTTGTTATCCAGAAATTCTGGAGAGCTGGCTGCCAGGCTGAGGTGAGGCTTATCCAGAGTTATTCCGACCGCATTTCTCAACGTCATGTTTGTTGTGCTTGGAAGGAGCTGGATCGCTCTGTCGTGTCTCTCTCACTCCCTCCTGCTGAACATAGTAGCTATACTATGTTCTTACTGGAGACCTGTGGCACTTCATGGTGAACCAAAGTTACTTCGTTTTTCCCTCACTTGATGAATGAAGCTGGGGTGGAGGTGGGCAGTGGGAGTGGAAGTAAGGAGAGAAGGAAAATTCACCTTGAGAAAACCCAGGTTTCCTTAATGAGTGAAAGATGTTATGCTGGGAACAACACATATTGCAGGGACTTTGTTGGCCAAAAGAAGGAAGAATGCTCTGCCTGTCTCACAGTGCCTTTCTGCTGAATGCAAAGTGTGTTGGAGAAAAGTGAAAGCGAGATTAGGTAAAAGTTCCTCTCTGTCATTCCAGTAACCTGGATAATGCCATTCTGCCACATGGCATCACTGCTGCTTGGATGGATGCAAGAGGACAGTCTGCTGAAATCCATACTGCTTTCTAAATAAGGCTTATAATACTGGAAAACATAATTTAAATCTCAGGATAAAACCCCCAGAAACTGAAGAATTTGCTTTTTTGTGCACAATCTATAACTTCTCTTGTAAAACAAATAATAATTTCATCATCAGTAAATGCTGTTGTTGGCACTACTTTAGCATTGGAGTGACAGTTCCATGGTGAAACAAAATTTTATTTATTTCAGGTTTTCATTACTTCTATGATTGATCATATGTTATGCTCCAGCCATGGTTCCTACCAGTAAATGCTGCTGTGGAAATGACCTCTCAGATCAGTGCTGTGGGATGCTGTATCCACTAGCGCCAGGGAATTTCTCATGGAAGAAGCAAATACCACAAAATTAGTTGTACAACATTTCAATTAAACTTCAGTTTGTTGTTTTTGGTTTTTTTTTCAAAAGCTTGCAGAAATGGCAGCATCTACTGTATATTTTCTCTTGCAAATTTTTATTTCCTCTTTGGATTTTGCTTTTCAAAACTTTTTATTTTTATCTAAATTAGTTCAAGCTGTCACTGATATATAAACATACTGGATTTTTTTTGTTCCACACAGCAATCTTCCTCAAGACAACAATGCTTAATTCACTGCTTTGCGTTTTTCTTATATATTTTGCTTGTATTTATCACATTATTTATTTCAGCAATAGCCAGACAATACTGTTGTGAAGGAATTTTGTCATTATGGAGGACTTTTTTTGGGGTTTGGTAAAAATTTTTGGGGAAACCAACCAGTGTGATTTGGCAGGTCCATTCTTCTTACTTTTGTTCTCCCTGTATGAGATGGGTTTCTCACTCTCTCCTTCCAGTGGGACTTTTTGTGGGGTAAAATACTGTATAACATCAGTGAAGTTATTACAGTCTTTCTGGCTCTCCCTGTGCAAAGAGATATTAAAAGCCCACTCCACTAAGGACTAAGAAAATTAGAGAATCTGCTAAATAACAACGGTAAAATGCTTTTTTTCCTATATAAATGTGGTTGTTTTGAATGGGGAGTGGAGTTTGCTGGACTTACTCCAAGGCTGATGCAGGAGGAAGAGTGGTGGTCCTACACAACCAGTATTGGACAGTTCTCAGCCATCACAGCCTGGCCCCTTGATAAGTCATTTATTACTGTGAAAAATAAGTGCAAGGTGGCTGCAGAAAGATCTGATTTTGTTCTAGTGTTGCATTTAGAGCACTGTGTGTTTATTTTGCCCCGACATGAGCAACAACACAAGATGTGGGGCGCAGTGAAGCAACGCCTGGGAATTCTGCCACTGATGGTGTTGGTCTCTAATCCTTTTCCAGCAAAGGTGAAATGATACATCAGCAGAATGGCTGCCCACACTGGGAGAGACACCAGCACCATTCATAGTTGCTGAGACAGTGAAACAGTATTTTGGGGAGGGAAAAAAAAAAAAAAAAAGCAACCTCATTCCTTAATATACGGTCTTATAGGGTAAATATTTATCCAGCCATCTAAAGGCAGGAGTAATCACTGCAGTTTTCCCTTCACTCAGAGATTGGAGATTTTTCCTGACTGAAAAAAAAAAAGGGAAAAAAGGAAAAAAAAAAGTCCAATTTTGTGTATGTGGAGAAATCAAAGCATTGCCCTTGAAATGGGTTTTTCAGCTGTCTCCTGGGTATTCTGGGGTTAGTTTTCACCACGTGAGGTTCTGAAGTGCATACTCAAAGGTTCAAACACAGGAAAATTGGCTATCACTGCCTGCTCTGTTGGGTGGGGAGAAAGAAGTTCCTTTATAGAAAAAGGGAAAAAAGGAAAGACATTTTATTCTTCTTCTTCTTTCAAGGGACTATATGAGAATGAGCAGGAAGAAGTCTTTGACTTTTATTATATCCTGTAATCAAATTTGAGCATCTTACTTGCTTCTTTTCTCAAAGACCACCCTGGCAGTAACAGTCCACACACACACACAATTTTGGTATGCATAAACCTATAAATTTCATAACAAAATATAGGAGCTGAGGTTGTAGGAGGACTGCAAGGCAGAAGGTGCTGAAATGTAAAGTCTGTGTGTGTTTGAAGGGATGTCATTTATTACATACTTCTGCCTTTAAAAAAAATCAACAACCCTTACTGTTACCACACAGACTGTGTAAATATATATTGCCTAATGCAAGATGGTGTGGTGTAAAGATTTTATTGGCATGCACTAGCTTAGCTTGAGTAGCAAAGGCCTGAGCAAGCTCTGTATCACCTCAGATGTGTGCCAAGAAAACATGTTCTTGGCATGAGCAATGGGAACATCCCCAGTGACGCTGCATAGGTGCAAATCTAATGAGGATAATAACCCGAGTGCTCCAGGGCACCAACCCATTACTGGCTGCATGGGATTAGGCAGGAATTTCTCCTTTGTGTTGTGCTGAAACCATTTACTGTGGGCTCCACACACTTCTCCCTGAAGCCTCTGCCACTGGCCGCTGCAGGAAGAGGATGATGAATTTGATTGACTACCTGGAAGGGCCTGATTTGGGAGCTCATGTGCTCTTCTGCGAATTCTGTAATGATACCTGTTTTATGTGGTTTGGAAAACGTTCTGCTGGGGCACTTCTCTCTGTAATGCCAGCTCCTGTAAAGCTTCTTTCATAAATGCATGGAATGATTTAGGTTGGCAGGGCGCTCTGCAGATCTCAGTCCAACACCCCGCTCCAGGCAGGGCTGGGTTCAAAGTCAGTCAGATTGTGCAAGGGACTTGCCCAGTTCAGCTCTGAAATTCTCCAGGGGCGGGAGCTTGGCCACTGCTCTGTCCATTCCTCCATGGGGAATTTCCAGCAGCTTCAGAGAGACTGACACACGCAGAACACCCATTTTGAGCTGCAGAAAGGTGGAGTCTCTCCAGGCACAGAAATTTTTTCTTCCTCCTGTAATCAAAGGAGAAAAATACAAGTCCTGGTGGAGTTCCTTTCATTCAAAGATGAGAGGCTGAGACCACCCTTGGTCTGAATTATTTCTGGCAAGGTCTGTCTCTCTCCACTGAACCTGGGAAGAACACAGATGTCCCCCTCAGATTTAATACCCAAGTACTCAGCAGCAATGGTTACCTGGAACAAGCCTCAGCCAAAACATAAAGTCATCCAAGGTGAAGGGAATAGTGAGTTTATGTAACACCATGTTATGAGCTGACCATGAAAAATTTAAAAAAAAGCACCCTAAAACACAGCTCAAGTAGTTTCTTTGATTTTTTTTTTTTTTTTTTTTTGTGATGCAGAACTACTATTTTGAGCAACAGGACCTTAAAGGCAGCAAGCTTCGTGATATGGCTTCATACCAAAAATCAGGGGGATTTATCCAGTTGAAAAATGGTTTTGGATTTCAACAATGTCAGCTGATATTTGAACTCTGAAAGTTTGATGTGGTCTGTCCTTATTACAGCTAGTAGGAAAAAACAGACTATTAGTGTTTCTTTGGAAGAGAGAAAGGCATTTCAAGTAAGATATTGTGAAAAAATACATCTGTGTTTCAAGTGGAAAGGAAAAAAACAGTGGGAGGAAAAAGTAGGAAATTCCATCTGATAGAAGAGCAAGCAAAAAAATCACAAAAAAATTTAAAAGATTCTGGCAAGAAGTCATTGGCAGGTCCTAAAACTCCACTGAATTCTAGACTTCCCTGACAAAATCTGCTTCCCTGGAACTGGATCTGGAAAATGCCTGGACATGGTGCTCTCCAAACAGAAAACAAAACCACAGGTGCTGTCTCTTGAGGAGAAGAGTCCCCAAGATTTTGGAATGAGATTATTCCAGTATATTTCTCCAACAAATTGCCACTCATTTCTTTTTCTACTTTATGAACAGAGGCCTAGTGCTTGTCATAGTGTTTTATATTTCAAAAAGTTCCAGTGAATGTCTTGAGAATGAGTAAGTTTTTGTATTCCAGCCTGAAGAGAAAAACAAAAAGTCAAGGACAATTGAAAAATCACTTTTTTCCGCCATCTAAGAAACTTCCATGGCTTTCATTAGCAAATCCAATTGAAGTCCTTCCTGCAAAGCAAAGCCTTTGCACAGGCTCTCATTTTCAGGATGCCAAGGGAATAAATGGAGTGATGGAATCTGGACAGGTCTTGCTGCAATTTTGAAAAGTAACTTTCTTCTTCCTTTATCCCCACGTACTGCCACAGCAGGGGAAAATTATGGGAGTAAGAAAAATAAATCCTCTGCAGTGTTAAGGCTTGCTGCTCTGTCAAAGAAAATTTCTATATTTTTCCCTGATGAAAAAAGGTTAAAAAAAAAGGATTCATGTGCAAATATGCTGCCCAAATACTCTGCCAGCTTAATGTAGGCAACCCACATTGAGTCCAGAGCTGCTGCATTCCTCACCGAGCCCTGGACAGGAAAGGAAGTGAAGGGGAAGTGAAGGGAAGCTCAGAGGAGCAGCAGCTTTGGATTCCACAGCCTGGGCTCTTCTTTCTCTCTCCTCCAGAGATGGAAGAGTCAGGACCCAGCCAAGGGAGCTGCCCCCTCTCCCCAGAACCTGCCAGAGACCCTGAAAGATGGCACAACTAAAAGCATATTCTTTTGCTTTTGTTTCACTGTGGAAAAGGGTTTGCTACTGGAAAGCAGGGAGAAAAGTTTGTTTGTCTTCAAAATCCTGGAAAAGAAGATGTTTCAGGAAAAAGGAAGGGCAAAAAAAAAAGGTTGTGTTTCAACTTGGGTACATTTGTATAAGATCCCCTCTGGAGCTGTAGTTTGGTTAACCTCTGTGGGTCTAGCTACAGAAACCTCTCCTCAGGCTTGCTGGCCAGGCAGCCTCAGGAAACAGCCATCACCCTGGTGCTTTGGGAAAGATTTAAGGAGGGAGTTCAGTCTCTGGAGGAAAAGGGAACAGAACACACCCAAACAATCATTGCAGTAGGATTTTTTTTTTTTTTTTTAATTTTTCACTGTTAATTTTGCAGGAAGAGTTTTTCTTTTCCAATTAACTCTATATGGAATTAACATTCTGTTCCTCTGATTCATCCCCAGGCCACTACAACTGCGTTTGGCCTTTTGTTTGAAGGGACATGAAATTAAGGTCAGTGGGCAGTCATTGGTTTTTTAAGAGGAAGACTCTTCAATCCTGTGCTTGCAAATTGTCCCTCAAGTTTCCAGTTTGTCCTGCTGGAATCTCTGAATGCTGCCTGTGATCCTGCTGATGTGTAAGGTGTGTGTGTGTACAGAACATCTATTTATGGCCACCAACCAGCTGGTGAAGATCATTCTTATGTGAGATATCCAGGCCACGTTAGTACTGCCCCAGTAGATCTGGGTTGTGTTTGCAGCCCTGGCACATGGTGGACCTGGGCAGATCACCTCCCCTCAGCAGAGGAAAAAAAAAACAATTTTCTTTCTGAGTTCTGCTGAGGAAAATACATTCTGAGAGTTTGGAAGTGATGATAATGATTGCAGCAGGAGTTCAGGTTGGACCTCTCATTGGGGAGTTTTAGGATAGGTCAGCTGGGGAATGAATGCCGAATTTTAACAGTATGTGGTTTAAATATGCAACTATATGAGTATTCAACCTGTTAATGCATGGTGTATCTTTTCAACCCTTTTCTTCTGGCCTGTCTGTCGCTTATCTGGAGCCTCTTGTAGAGCAACAGAAAATGTGTTCTGTCTCAGATGCTCTCAATATCTGTCTAAATCTTGGACAGATCACCAGTGAAAAGGGGATCATCAAAACTGGAATAAAACAACACAGCAGGCATCCAGCATGAAGGGATGGGAGTCTGTGGGTGAGAGAAGCTGACTTGCTGCTGCTGCTGTTGTGGTTTGTTTTCAAACACAGAGGGCACGTCACTGTTTCTCAATTGTCATTTGCTAAGTCACAGCAATCCGTGGCTCCAGAAAGCTGTGATGCAAACAGGAGGGGGAATATAGAAAGGAAATATTTTGTCAGTTGTTGAAACTGGCCATATGTTGCAATCAGATGTGCAGGAATTAGGAAAACAAGAACAAGGGAGCTTTGTGTGTAGCATCAAAGGCAGCCCTGGCTCACACTTTGAAGAGCACAAGCGTGGCCTGTATTGTTTGTTGATTTTCTCCCAGTTTGTGTGCTCGGAAGCTCATGGCCATGTTAAGGGTGTGTTGACACTGTAAGGCACAGCCTGTGTCTCACGGGTGCAATGAGCCTGAAGCAGCTGAGATGTCAGAAATAGGTTTATAGGGACATCCTGAGTACCTGGAGCCATGACAAGGATACATCTTAAAAAAAAAACAAAAGCAAAGCAAAACCCAAAAAATACCCACCAAAAAACCAAAACAACAGGAAAGTGTATTTTCAATGGATTGTACAGAATCAGAGCTGATACTCAGAGCCATGTGGCTATTACAAGTTGTTAAGATTTTTCCCCTGGGCACATTGTATCTACACACAGCCATCCAGGACTGTGTTTGTAGATGCTGAACAGAATCCTTTTCACCCTTTTTTGTTCCGTATCAAGTTGTTATTCTTTGAAGGTTTGACCCACTGGAACCAAATTTCTACTGGAAGTTATTTTTGGCTGGATTCTCAGTGCTAGTATGGGTTGATTTTGTGCTGCAGCCATGCTGTTTCTTTAGTGATTTTTAGCAGATTTTTTTTCTCTGTGTTTGGTTATTTCTCTTCATGAAAGATGTAGGAGTTAGTGGCCTTATGCTCCCTTCATTTTGATGGAAATGGGCCTAGGGAGTTAAAAGGTAATGGAGAGCTACTGTGACAGGTAGATCCAAAGGAAGCACAGTTAGATAGGGCAAAGGAAATTAGGCTATAAAGAGCATTGAATGAGAAGTTCAAGTTGCCTAGGAAAAAAAAAAAATCTTGCACAAAAAAAATTGCGTTATGATTTGTTAAAAGCTGGCAGAGCGTTGCCAAAACACGATTAAGGTCTTATGCTGGGACGTGTCTGACAATGTTGAGTGGTGACTGTAGGCTGATGCAACATCTGTGGAAGCGTGTTAGGAATTCAGGCCCAACATGCACTTCATCTCTCCTTCTACCTAATAATCCATATGTTTGAAATGTTCCCATTATTCAAAAATGATCTGTTAGAAAATGCTCCTTAGTTGTCCCCATCCAGAGCTCAGGTTTCTCTCCCTATCCCTGTGTGCTCCTAACCCATAATGATGAGATGAGATGTGCTGCCCATCCTTGTGTCCATCCAAATGTCAAACATGCTCCAAGGGATGCTTAGTCCTGAACTATCCTTTTGCATATCAGGAGCAAAGCAACCTCCTCTTGATTTTTTGCTGAATGATTGGGATCTTGAGATAGATAGTTTCTCTTTTCCATCATGCCTCCAGCACAGTATGGGCTCTTGGGTTTGTGTCCATGATTTGAGGCACTCATCAGCTCTCCTGTGTCTTCTCTGGAGAGTGGATTTTGTCCTCTGTGATCATGGACACACTCTCCAGAGTTCTCTGTCAGACTGAGGATCTCAAATTAATGGCCACAACTGAAAGCATGGACATTTCCTGAAGTTACAGCAAGGAAACAATGATTTAAGTGGGAAAAAGAAAGGGCACTCATGGCTTTCAATAATTTTTAAGGAATCATCAGTTTTACTTAAGACTAACAAAAGAGATTTGTATCTAATAGAAGTGGCATTAGTGCAGAGTTAGATAATTAACATAATCACGTGTAATTTCAGTGTAATTAGCATGCTGTAGTTAGAAACATCATTAGTATAATTAGCACATGTATAAAATTAGCACAAAGGTATTTTAAGTGTAGGGTCTCTTGTACTGTCCATGAACCTGGTCAGTGCAGCTGTTGTCACTCTGTGCTTCAGGTGATTTCTGGTGGGTGGTTCATGCACTTGCATGGCAGAGGAACTGATAGAGCTTGGCAGTGGAATTGATACAGCTGGAGCTCTCTGCTGGGAATTCTTTGCTGTGTGTTGTTGGGCTAATAACTTTCGTGGGAGGATGCTCAAGTGTATAAATTGGCCTTGTGTGTATTTGCAAGATTTTCCTGCCTGCATCCAGCAGAGAGCACATTTGGGAATGGCCATGCTCTACCTCCCTGGGTAAATCTGTTCTGGATCCTGGAGTCTTTGGTGGGACTGTGTCAGTTTTCACCAGCCAAAGGTGTGGTGACCTTTTGCATAGGTTTGGACATTAGCTATTGGAGAGGTTAAGCTGCATGAAGGCAATTTAATTACAGACCTGCAGTGGTTTCTGCATGCTTTCCCTGGAATTCATTGTACATTCAGGAAGGTGTGTAAATCAAACAACCAGCACATCAGGCAGGGGGTGGGGGCAGAGCAGGAGGAATTATTGGATGCCCTCATAAAACTTTAAAAGGCTTGAATGTCAAGTTTAAACTCTTGGGGCCTTAAAACTTGAGTCTCAAGGCACTTCTACCTGCTGTTTCATCACATAAGCTTTTCACTGTTCATGAGCTGCAAGCCCAAGATGATTATGACTTCTATTTCCCTGCAGTGTATTTAATTTCCCTTTACTGTTGTCATCATACCCATGTCTGAACCACCTTTCATCTCCTCCTACCACTCATCATCCTTTCAGTCGGAGCCAGTGATGCATAGGCTTTTTAAATAGAGTGTTCCTTGTAGGCTCTTATATCAAAATCTGTTTAACCTCTGGTGCTTTCAAGCTTAAGGCAAAATCACTGCATATTAGCAGTTCTAATGCATAACTGCACTCAACAGGAGAGTTAGCAAATCTGCAGAGTGATACTGCAGGGCAGGGGGGATAAGCCTGCTGCCAGCTGTGGCCAGATGTTCAGCTCCATGCTTCTGCCCAAGCCACTGGTGCCCTGTGCTGACCCGATGCTGCACCCAGACACCTCTTGAGTCCTGTGGCTGTGGACACCCACCCTTGCTGAGCTGTCCTTAGGGTGGAAGAGGGTCCTAAACTCACCTGGCAGAGTCAGGAAAGCTCTGGGCTCTTCCCTGTCACCATGGACAGACTTTCCAGGCATATCCTTGCAATGGGGAAACACCAAATATCTCATCCTCTGCTGTCCCTGCATCCCAGGGAGCCCCTCTGCATCCTGTCTCCTTCTTTATCTCTGTGTGAGCTGTCTGTCCCTGGGGTAATCTGAGACACTTGGGCCTCTTCCCTGCTGTAGCATTTAAGAGCAGACACTTTGCATGCCTCATCAAAAATACTTTACATGATACCCTGAGTGACAGGCAGATTTACACTCAGATAAAATAGCAGCATCCACAGCAGGGCAATTAAACTGACAGCTCAGTGGCTCAGATTGAATTTAGAGGAAGTTTAGCACCACGTGCAGTTGAATTTCCCCTTTGAAAAGGGTTGGCTGCAGCAAAGCAACAGCAAGTAACAATTCCTAATGCCTCTGCCAGAAACCAGCCTGGGAATGCTGGGCTGTGTCATCATTTCTCGTTGGCAGCTGGGGTTTCTTCATAGTGGTTCCTTTATCACCCCACAAACCAAACCCTTCAGTAGCTGTAGCAAAACTGATAGAAAGTGTCCCTGGGGAGGGGAGCCTGGACTGAACTCCTGGCTCCCCAGTTAGCTCATACATTTTTGAGGTCAAAGCAACAACAATTGTGACAACAGAAGAACTTGTAGATAATGGCTCAGTGCAGTAAGTTCCCCATAAAACATTCACTTAAGGCAAGATGCTTCAGTTAGCACTCAAATCCAGAGAGAATCTTATCGCTCGCTGATCATCTTGCAAGACAGAGAAGAATTCTGTGCTGCACAGGGCTCATTTCTAGGGGAGAATGAGCCTCTTGGCTCAGTTTGAGGCTTTGTGCCCAGATATTTATTCTATCAGTCCAGTTTTATAACAAACTAGGAATAATTCTCTCTATTTTCTTTCTTGCAGAGTATCAAAATGCTTTGCTAATGAGAAATGGGCAAATGAATCTAAGGAAATAACTCCACTTTCCCTGAATATTTCCTCATGCCTGGGATCAAACCCAAAGCCAAGCTGAGCCTTACTACTAGGATGGATTCATGCTTTTCCAGTGTTGTTTTTGATTGCTTCTCACATCCCATCCCAGCTTTGGAGTTTGGGTTTGGATAGAAGCAGCAGTGCTGAAAGGTTATGAAATGGTTGTTTCCGTCGTGTCTCTGGCCCAGTCAGCCACATAAATAGTTTAAAGTTTTGGTGGAGCCTCGAAAATTAATCTTCAGCCATGAACTTTGGGGGAAATCTATGGATGGCCTGGGAGAGGCTGCATTCTGAGGCTGTAAAAGCTGACTAGTAAAATAATTGCTTTGGAGATAGTGGGAGATAATGGAAAAATATCTTACAGGTTATATTTCAGCACTGCTGCTAAGGTGCAAAGAGTAAATGGTTGAAAAAAGATTCCTCTTTTATCTCATCTTTGTGATGAGAAAACAGAAAGTGCTTTGGTTTAGCAAAACCTCATCAGTTGTTATGATTTGGTTTTACAAACCTCCAACCCGGGAGGTTGGGGTCTGGCTTCCATTATATCCTAACCAGAAAGTTCATGCAGAAGAGCTTTTGTGCTCCAAACTCTCCTGAATTTGTTCTAAATTCAGTTTAAACACAGCAAAACCTAACTCTTAGTCCTTTAGGGTCCGTCTGTCACTGTTGTTAATGTGTTACAATGTTCTGTGGGGGGTTTGATAGACAAATGAACTCTGAGAGGGTATTTATCACACAAACACACACAAATGTGTATATGTCCATATATATATTGCAGCATCACGAGGTTCTCTTTAGTTTGACCACAGTGGTTTCTCCTTAGCCACAGAAATCCCATGAGTTCACAAGCCAGCTCCTATTTTCATTTGTGTTGGGGTGAAATCAAAATCGACTTGGCATGCTTCAAATGACAGCAGACATTGTGCCAACACCGTGCCACCAAGGGAGACAGCTCTCTGCTGGGTTTTGTCTCCTCTGGGTTTGTCCTGCAGCCTGAAGTGGACCAGAAAGAGCAAAATGAACACAGGGATTATGTGCTGGATGTACTGGAGGGGAACAACACTGAGAAATTTTAAGATCAACCCTTATAAATACACTTACAGTGTGTGTGTAGAACTAAATTAATAGCAGGCATAACTCTTTTAAAAGTCACTTGACTTTAATTGACATATCATTATAATTGGCAATTATCTTAATTGATATACATGGCATAAATATTGTGCTCTGGAAAGCTTCCATTCCTTCTTTATTAGAGTATTAAGCCACAACACATGCAGATTACATGGAAATACCACTGGAGCATTTGTTAAAAGAAATTCCTTTCTTATGTCTCTTTCTTGTATTTTTATATCCATGTGTATATATGTAAATATAAAGAAAAAAGTCACGAGGACATACTGAGTATTGTCAATACAGTCTTTTAAACAATTTCAAGTGATTCCACTAAAGGGTTTCTACATGTTTCACACTCTGCTTTTGTGGAAATCAGCTTTCAAGTCAGCCAGGCTAGAGATTAGATCCAAAGATTTAAAACCCCTATAGATCAAAAGCAGATGCTCTTAGAAGACATTTCAGCCAAGACAAGCCGTCTGGGGACATTGTTACAGCGGGAGAAGACAATTTATCATTAAAACATGAAAGCCTCTGTTCAATAATAACCAGATGTATTTAAAAAAAAAGAAAAAAAAGAAAAAAAAAGAAGGAAAGGAAAAGGAGAGAGAAATAAAAAAAAATGGGGGTGTCAAGGTCTTGATTCATTTGTCTCCCACTAGAAATCATCTTTATCCCATGCTTAGGAAATGAGTGCAGATTCTTTGATGCCAAGACATAATGTAAGAAAAATTGAAACATTTCACATTGTAAATCCTTGGCAATTGTCAAGGAAATTTTAATTATATAAAATTCTGTGATGCCTTAGGTAAAGATAAGGAGCAGTCCAGTTAAAGAGCAGTTTCCATGATTTAAAATAAAAAGGTGAGGAAGATCTGAGAGGGGTGTTTCTTCTTCTGCTTTTCTTTGTACCACTTTTCACTTTTTCCTATCTTCATCCTAATGCAACTTGGCCACAGTGCTTGTCTCTACCCTAAAACCTCCCCTCCAGTCGTTTGGATGTGTCATTTAAGCCTTCCCACATAGCAGAGAGATTGTTGTCACCCACAGGCATGAAGGGGCACACCAGGGCACAGTGGGATGGGATGAGTTGCCTCATCATACACAGGATACCGAGGGGAGAGACAGGAAGTGAAACTTTTGGGATCTAATTTTTCCGTCTCATAGTCTAACCACTAGAGAGCATCCCTTCCCAGTGAAATGTATAGCTCTGGAACACAGGAAATGCATCTGCTGCCAGGGTGTGGGGAGCAGGAAGACCTCCTCACTATTCTTAATTTACAGGCCAGGCTATAAGAGAGTGGGTGTGATTAACAACAGTCACTATAGTATATTTGAAATCATTTCCAGGTCTGTGGTTAGACATTTCAAGATAAAATTCCCTAGGGAACGAGTACATTTAAGGATTCAGAGAGAGTCATGTGAGGTGAGGACACAAGTTCTTGGCCATTGCCACCAAGTGGGTCACAGAACAATCTGCCTGACCTCGCCAGTCGTCCCACAAAACGAGACAAAAACCTCTTTCCTTCTCTCATAGAAATATGGGAGTGAAATGCACTCAACATGAGGGATGGGAGGGAGCTCACTGAAAAATGTTTTCATTGATGTTTCTAGAAATTGCTCATTCTTTGACAGAGAAGATTCTGGGAGAAATACGTTGGTTTTGATGAAGCTGTGGGAAAAAAAACTACTCTGGTTCAGGACAAAATTTTGATGAGTTGGAAGAAGAGACTTGACCACCCTGCACAAGATCAAAGGGGAACACAAAACTTTTGGGCTCTTTTGATGCCTCCTGTGAGCCACACAGGATTTAAATTAAAGTGTCTGATTTGCTGGTGCTGCTGAAGAATGAGCTCCCCTATCTGTGACTGTGAAGAAAACCCTTGTCCTGGCCCCAGGAACCTTCTCAATAAAACTGTTGTAAAAACAAACAGAGAGATTGGCAGAGTCAGTAAAACGTGACCCTCATGTTACCTGTCATTGACTGTCTCACACGTGGGGTTGTGTTGCCATTGGCTTTCTTCCTAAGCTTCTGCTGGTGGTGTCACTGATAGGGGAACTGGAAGAAAGGACAAACTGATTGGATAGGCAAAGGTGATGGTTGGCCCCTCAAGAGGACAGGGAGGACAATTTGGAGAGTGACTCCCAGATCTGTGATCAGAAACCCTGGGGACACAGACATGGATGTTTGGGTATTTCCACAGCTCTTTGTATGGAGCACAGGTCAGGTCACTGTCACAGAGGTCTGTAGGTGCCTTCAGGGTTCTGGTCAAACCTTGCTGCAAGGGTGCAAAACCAGAAGATTTTGTCAGGGGGAAAAAATTTTGCAAGGAAAGTATGAGGAAACTGCACCAAGATCTGGAAAGCATATCAGCATGCCTGCCCTTTAGGAACTGGAAGGCTTTAGCAAACTAATTCCATTCTTTTTTCTTTGAATAAGGAAAGAAAGGCATTGCCATCTTCTAGTCCAACAAGAACAGTTATGGTAGAAAGTACTGAGCTTTCTGGAAAATGCAACTTGGGTGAGCTGGAAAACTGTCACCATGGAAAAAATGAAATTAATTGTATTTTTATTTCTCTCTGTGTGCCAAGCACCATTCATTTCAAACAAATCTGTTTACTGTTCTGAGCACAGTTTGGCTGATGTAAATGATCAAGAAATCATGAGATGGATGCTGTTTTTTTGGCTATTCTCTTGGTGTCTCTGGAGTCACTTTGGAGACCTACAGACGGACCCGCTGGTGATGAAGGCCCTTTAGTGGGACATTTGCAACATGCAGCTATTGGCTGAAGGTCTATGGTCTGGTGTGGCAATTTCTGCTGTTTCAAGTGGGCTTCACCTCCTTTTCTTCATTTGGGAAGAAATCTCTTCACATCTGCCTTGGAAGGCAAATGTTTATAAGCAGAGTGGGCTGAAGCAGAGGAATCAGGTCCAGGGCCAGATTAACAGCACTGCTGTCATCAGAAAGCTGAGTACTGTCGTTCTTGTTCTGACTCACAGCAGAAGATCTGACTTAATTGGATCCAGACTGGATCTGCACATGGATTTGGAAACCCCAAAAGTTTGGGATTTCACATCTGGAGTTCTCAGCGTAGGTTGAAACCATGGAAAAATTGAAGAGAAAGGGCTGCTTGGCACTTTGGGATCGTGGAAAATTCATCTTAGAAGGAGAGTGATAGGTAGGAAGATTCACCCTCCTTCTTTGTGCAGTGTTCTTCCAGTTGTATCTGTATATCCCACACATGTACAACCTCCCCTGTGATCCTCATCCCTAGTTCTTGGGATTTGGGAGATGGAGATCCACGAGCACGTGGGAGCTGGTGGCCACCGCACTGACACTGGCTGCTGTCGCTGTGCCTGAACAGAAGCTTGTTTGGGGCAGAACAAGTGGTTCATGTGGCCACAGACACCACTTACATAGTGTGGGAGATCACACACATGAAAGTCTAATGCAGAAGTGCACAAGCACAGACTCACACAGCCCTCGGGCCTTTTCTGTTAACAATCAGACCCATAAAGCACATAAAAATAAACCTATTTTTACAGCTCTGCACTGCTGTTCAACCAAGCATTTCAAGAAGCAAACAAAAGCACCCAGTGCTCTGGAAATACAAGACTTCATTCCCATCCAGGAGCACAAATTGTACCCAGGAGGGAGTTGTGAAACCCTGTTTAAGCTCATATTTGTATTCAGTTTTGCATACCTTTGATTGTCCCTTCTGTCAGAGGCATTTTTAATTTTTAGCATTTGATAGCTCTATAGTTTTGTCAATCATTTCCCAACAGTTTTCCACAGAAACAAGTGAGGTTTTTGTCTCCCCCTTTCCAAAAGTATATAGATCGAGGAGGAAAGTGTGTTGAAGTGCAGAAAACTTTCTCTCCAGCCACTTCATGGCAGCTCTGTGGTGAGGGCATGAAAAGATCCTCTCTGTCCTCTGCCACTCGGGGGCAGGGCTGAGTTTAGGGTGCTGGTGAGCCATCCTGACCTCTCAGGCAAGGACTGGATTTCTCATCTGGCACCAAAACATTTTCCCTAGGGTGCTCTAATTTGCATCAAGGGCAGCCTTGTGTGGACTTCAGGGG
This sequence comes from Poecile atricapillus, assembly GCF_030490865.1. Taxonomy (NCBI): domain Eukaryota; kingdom Metazoa; phylum Chordata; class Aves; order Passeriformes; family Paridae; genus Poecile; species Poecile atricapillus. The sequence goes on along the minus strand of NC_081255.1, from coordinate 26,397,489 downwards.
TGACTCTTGGGTGGAGACGTGGCTGCTCTCAGAGAGGCATCCTCTGAGAAAGAAAAACAAACAGCAAAAACAATGATGCTCTGTCTTCCAAACAATGTCTTACATCATCCAGAACAAAAGAGTGCTCATTTTGCTTGGAGATCCAAACCCAAAACAAAGGACCATTTATAATAATTGATTATAAATGCAGACTTGTTTGTTCTCCTTTTAATTTTTCTTTTCTTTTCCTGCAATTCTTTCAAATAATATCACAGATGCATTTGCATTTATCAAGCTAAGTGAGCCACTCATTTTTCCCAATCCTTGCTTGCCTGCAAGGGCTTTAAATTTTGCAACACTTGACATAAAGCAAAGATTTTTGCCGATAAGCATGCGTAATGGTTCAAAACTGTTCCAGCGAGCAAATCTGGTTTCTCAAAGGTAAATGATACAAAAATCTGGCCTTTGATGAAATATTCCAATCATGACATGCTAATGGTGCATGAAGCTGTGATTTATCAGCCAAAACAATGTGCTGGAAAATGAACATAATTCATTAAGCCTGAAACAAACTTCACTTGAGCTTTCCACTCCCAATTACCCTTGGCCAACAGCAATTGGTGTCATGCAGCAGAGGTGTGTTTGGAGGAGACTTCACATTTTTTATTCTGCTGTGCTCTTGAGGCACCAACTCCACCACCTGAGCATCCATGCAGGAGCAGTGTCCTGAAGTGCTTGTAAGGAAACCAGGGGTCTTGGGGATTTATTTTTCTTTCATACCTCTTTAAGCACCAGAGTGCAATTTCAGGGGCTCATTTGGCCTCAGCGATCTCTTCCATCTTGAAGATGACAGAGTTGTTTAAACTCGTCCTGAACAAACAGAGAGCTGAGAATTTGTGCTTGACATTGGCAGAACTTGGATTCCCCTCCTCACTGCTGCTTCCACCTCTGCACTGAGGACCTGCAGGAAGATGGACTGGTTACTGATCCCCTCGCCTTGGCTTCCTGCCTCCCTTCCCTGTGAGAACAGTGCTGGGTGCCAGTGAGATGTAATTACTCCTCAGGCTGCAACTTGTTTATTTTTAGGCTTGCCAGTGTGAGCTGGGGACACGGGCTGGTCAGGAGTGGTTTCATGCTCTTTGCTACCTCCAAAGAAGGGAGTTTGGTAGTGCTGCAGCACTGTGTGTGCCTGCTGCTAGCAAGACGTGTTGTCTGTTTTGCTAACATCCTGGGGCTGGTTATCGTGTAGTAACAAGGGCTGTTTATTAAAAAAATATGTCTGTTTTCTTACTGATTCCTTGCTATAAAAGCAGTTGGGGAAGGGAGAGGAGATGATGCCTCGCTGATTGTTGGTGTAGCTTCAGAGGGGGTCCATCATTATAGAGATACTTGTTCCATTAGATTCAACTCTTAATGTAAATCAGGGTCAGGAAGCAGTTTACTCTGTTCCCCATAGTCTCGAAACCTCAAAACCACCATGATTAAGTTCCTTCTCACCCACTTTGCACATCCAGCTGAACACTGAAGATGTAAACCAAAAGAATTTCCTGCTCCTCACATCACATTATTTCACACACATGCTGGAGAAATAACAAAATTATTTATAAAGTTTAACCAAAACCAAATCATCAAGCCTGTGAAGCCTTAGAGAGAGACAAGGGGAGAGGGAGGAAGATATTTTTGGCTGGAGAGATGTACACAGGCATGTGGAATTCGTGCCCTGGCTGATTATGTGGTCATGGAGCTTGGGCAGCAGCAGCAGTGCCAGGACTCACCAGCTGCACCACTTCCCAGAGCAGCTGCCCCAGAGGGCTCCCAGCACTCCCAGTGAAGCCAGAAGTCCAGATATGATGGGAAAGGGGCAGGGATGCCAAGGTATTTCGTGATAACATCACGCTGCGGGGCTGCCGTGCTTTCTATCCGTGTTTCTGCAGCACGAGGTGTCCAAACTGCGCTGGGCACCCGCTGTGTGCTCCACCCTGTGCTCCAGGTCCCAGACAGGACTGAGCTAACAAATGTGGTCTTGGGTGTCACTTCTGCTGCAGTTTTTCTGGCCCTAGAGGGGCCTCTTTGCTGAATCTTGGTGTTTTATGCCAGGGATGATGGATAGCTGTGCTTGTAGGAGTAGGTTACACCTGCGGTTTGCTGGCAGCGTGCACACAGCCCTTCTGGGAAGCTGATGTGCCACTGCTGCTTTAGGGGTGTGATTGACTAATTTGCTTCTCCTTTGATCTAGCAGAAAGCACCTGACACTTTTGGAAGAGGGAAGACGGGAAAACCCCTCTCAGCTCGTTGTATAAGTTGTGTAAGTTGTGTAAGCAGAGTGCTGTGGGCTGTGCTGGCATCCTGCTGCTGGTGCAGGCAGAGAGGTGAAGAACAGGACTGAGTCCATCTTCTCAGGCACGGATCAGCATTCAGCCTCTGCAGATGGAGAAAAAAGTGGGGTGCTAATCCAGGGAGAGTGAAGGCTGTGCTCCAGGCTGCAGTTAGCTTCTGGGAAATGGAAGGATTTGAGGGGCACTGGAGACGTGCTGGCAAAGCATCGTGTGGCTGGAGAGGTCATGGCAGAGTAGATTCCAGGGGCTGGGGAGTGAGTTGTTCTCACTGAAACCTGAAGGTGTGATGGATGTCCTGTAGCTGTGCTATGTGGACACCAGTGTCCCTTCTCCTTCTGTGTGCCCTTTGTTTCTCTTGGAGCTCGGATTAGGTTCCAGGATAAGAGCTGTGGTCATACAATACGGCAAATTGCTTTAGGAACACGACCTTTAAAAATGGACAGAGCACTACAGACTGAGTCAGGGGAAGGAACGAGTGCAAGGAAAGTGGTAATTAAACATCTAGGAGTTTTTCCAAGGTCTGCCACAGACTCTTCATATGACCTTTGGAAATTCCTGCATCATCTTGGCCCACCTTCAGTGGTCTGCAGCCCCAAAGAAGTGCTAATCCTTCCTTTCATCCACTCTTTATTTAAATTATGAACTCTTCTGAGCAGGCATTGTTTTCTGTATGAGTTTGTAGAATACCTGCCAGTAGGTACAATGCCACAGCAAGTTGTGAGCAGAGGCTCTGATCTTAGAAGATACTTTAGTGCCAAATTTCTGTAAAGGAGGAGCTCCTGCTTACTTCAGAGATTTGGCTTAGTGTACAGTGGTCCACAAATAGCACTCTTGACACAATTCGTAGTTTTTAAAAAGAATAAAATAATTCTAAAAGCCTCTGTGCCTGCATTTCTAACTTCTCAGACACATGTTAATTTATTGGAGGACACAAATTTTAACCTTGAGCTTCTTTCTCAATACTCATTCATTACTTCTCCATTGTAGTTTACATTCCCTGTTGCTAAAACTAACAAAATGTTCATTTTAACAGAATGTCTTCTCCCTGCTGGGCCCCAAATGAAACATTCCTGGGAAGGCAGGAGGCAGTTGCTTTATTCTGCCATGCGAATTAGCATGTTTGCATAACTTAATGGTCAGTGCATCAGACAGGAATTCCAGAAGAGATCAATCTTCAGCGCTGTGTTTGACTTCATGGGCCGAGCATCCTCCTCTCTGTATGGCACCACTGCTGAAATGTCCTTCTGGTGTGGCCTATCCATCATGGTTTCTGTGAGGAAACCACAGAGAATGGGAATATGTCAAAGAGTTTACTGAAAGGCAGACTAATCACTGCTCAAAGCAGAGAGCAAGCACTAGCACATCCCATTGAGAAAAACAGCTCTGGCTTATGAAGAAGACTGAATTCTTCCACCTTCTGTAGACACATGTTGAAAAACCATCTTTACCTCCCTCTGTAGCTCCCTTACAGTGCTGTGAAACCCCATTTGAGGGATCTGGGTACACTCCATTCCAGTGCCACCGTGTGTGTTGTCTCAGCTGCAGCGTATGAGCTGCTGTGGAGGAGGAAACCACCCATGAGCACATTATTTCCTGTTCTGTGCTCTGCAGAATTCTCTTCTTTAGGAAAATAACTCAGGATTCTTCCCAAATGTACATTTTTTGTGTGTGCTCAGAGTGTTTCCCTTGCCAAGTTGAGGCCTGATCCAGGTGACGCAAGATAAAAGGGGAAAACTCCCGTAGACCTGCACAAGAGTGAAGGCCTAAAGGATGGTGTGAGTTTGAAAGAATGGAAGGGCAGGTTACTCTGCTTGTGGAAGCTACATCATGTAGGAAGTAGCATCACCATTTCTCAAATCTGGGGTGGTGACCAGGTTTCAGCTGCCAAGCTCACAGGGTGCTGATTGAAGTCATGGCTGTGTTACCTGACCACTGCCATTTATCTGTGCTGAGAAATTCCCCAATCATGGGTCAGGATCCAAATGGATTAGATGCCATCCAAGCTAAAACCCCAAAAATAAGCCCTGCCTGGGGAGAGCAGTCTCTGAGCAAGATTTTTCTACCCTTGGTGCTCAGGAGTGCTGTCCTACCCTTTATGGTGTTTCACTGAAGTTACTGTGAGGTTCAGAACACCTCATGGTTAACATTTGCAGGGAAAATTCGGGTTAGGAATTAAAATATGAACACTTTTGGGATCCTAAGTAGGTATTCCCACTGGTGGAGCTTCATGTTACTATCTAGATCCACCCAAAAATTCAGGACACATTTCTCCTAACATTTTATGGCTGGAATCTGAGCATACAGAAGGATGGGTTCCTGAAAAGCTGACAGAACAGTTGTTGAATGGCCTCTTTGCTTCCTCCTTAGCAGATTTCTTCAAGATTTTGTTTTTTAAAAATTCCTAGAAGTGATTAAACAAACATTTTTTGCAGCAGAAATATTTACCCTGGTTTCTTAGAACTGATAACACCTGTTTTTAAAAAATGCAACAGCATGCAGGATGTTAGTATTTTAAACATTTTTGCTAGTTCTGCGTCTTAGAAAATTGGCAGCCCTTTTGCATATTTGTCTTATCGCCCATGTGGTGTTTCTCAGACCAAGTCTAGAAAAGCTGTTTCTATTCTAACTCATTCAGTTTCATTCTACTGCCACTTCAGTACTTCCAGCTGGTACCCTCTTGCTTTTATCATGCTGTGTTCAGTCACCCCTTCACCAACAACCAAGTTAAAATACCAGGTGTTTATCACTCTCTGGTAGTATTTTCTTACTGCTTTTTGCTTTTTTGGGTCTTTTCTTTTGAAGATACAATGGTGAGGTTGGCAGATGGGCAGCAAACATTCTTGTTTTATTGTTCAAATCACAGTAATACGCTTGAAGATTTTTATTTTATGTACATAAAAAAAGAATTTAGGATATAAATTGAAATCTACAGATAGGTAGTGGTCATGCAAAACTTGTCTTGTCCATGATCAAGTATTGGAGTTGACAGTCTAAGTTAACAAAATCCTCAAATATCCGGAATGTGTCTTTAAAAACCAGATATCTCATTTTCTGAAATACATTGCATAGGACTGATGGTTTTTGGTTTTTTTTTGTATATGGTTGTGTTTTTTCACTTTATGTATTTAGGAAATATGAAGCCAATACATGTTATATGATGGAGGGAAATAGAAGGAGGGGCAGGGAGGGAGACAAAGTGTTGAATAACAGCACTTAGAGGTATCTCAAGGATTAATGGAGAGTTCAAGCTGTTGTCTGAGAATTCAGAGAGGGTGGTGGTACAGGGTCAATTTTGTTAAAAATGCCAGAAAACTAAAGCTGGTGATGTTCTCCCAGGCACTGCTCAGCTTGAGGCTGGCTTGTCGTTCAGAATGTGCAGGTGTGAAGGTAAATGTGAAGGTTTTCTGTCTTTGCACCTTTCCTTCATCTTGTGTGTAAGGACGTGGGATTAGGATGGATATAGACCTGGCAGTGCCTGTAAGAAAATACAGATATTTATCCCAAGAAATTCAACCAGATTAGGAAGCAGCAGTTGGGTTCTTTAGTTGGGCAATCCAAAGCAGCAGAGACAGCAAAATATTCTCAGGATCTGCTGGTTGGCCAATAATGCAGGAGAAGGTTTGAGCCATTCAACAGTATCTGTCATGAAACTGCTATTTATTCATCTTTATTATATAAAGTTCCATGTGTTTTTGCTATTCTGTGAATATGTTGGTCTGGCAAAGTTCTTACAGATCTCTCAAAAGGTGACTGTTTCTAGAATTATGTGTTGTTTCTGGTCTTCCTCTTTTTCTTTTTAATTTAATTTTATTCTATTTTTCAATGGCTAGAAAGCAATTGATCTTTCTGTAACTGGCAAGCTAGGGTAAAGCATACTTAGAAAAAGCTATATCACATGGAATTTTTGGCTTGCTTTCTTAAACTGTGGCAGGACATCCTGATGCTATGAAATTACATGGAAAAAAAAGTCTTGGAAGAAAAGACTGGGATTAGTAGCTTTGTTACTGAATAGATTTGATGAGTTCCTTCTTTGATAGGAACATCATGATGTTGAAAAGTAGCAAAATCTTTGAAGAGCTCTGGTGGATTTTGAAATGAAAATTGAATGCAAAACTCTGGAACGCTTTAAAGAATAGGCACTTTATGTTTATTAAACCCCCTCCATGACTTACAGGTACTGAGCTTGTCTTTACAACAGAAACATCTGGCTCCTTTGCTTAAATTATTCCAGCAATTCAGGAAAAGAAATATTACGGAGAGAAAAGGGAATTAAAGGGAGAAAGATACATTTGTGGAGAGGGATGGTGAATAATGCAGTAATTTCCATGTGGTTGCACCCAGATATTGTATGGAATGAGACTGACACAAGGGAGAGGGAGAGGACAGACATCTGGACTATCATTTTTTCAGATTAACAGAAATTTGTGACATGTTACTTGGAAGAGACGTAATAAAGATTTATTTATTTTCTGAATGCTCTGCTCTTTTGTATTGTTTCAGCACACATGGCATTCATATAAATCAATTATAGCCATAATAGTCTATGAACACAGTGTCTCATCCACAGCCCACTGAAGTCCACGGGAGGGCTTTCCATTGACTTCACTGGGCACTGAGTCAGTCCCACTGAGAACCTTTGATCAGCCAGTAACAGCCACTAAATTCCCCCACGTCCCTCTGTGTGGGAGAGGTGGCAGTTTTCATTGAGCGTTTGGGAGGGTGTGGCTGCCTGCCTGGCACTGCAGGAACTCCAGTTTGTTGCTCTCCTCCCCTGCAGACTGCCCTGGTTCCTGCTGCCCAGGAGGGTCAGGGCAGGTTTGTGGTGCTGGGGCTGACAGGTTCTTTTAACTGCTGGGAAGCTGAGAGTGGTGGAAGTCTTGGGATGTGAGCAGGCATGTTACAGGAAGGATTGGGAGTCACTGGCATACCTGCTGAAGCCTGATTAGAGAATCAGAGAAGCATTAAGGTCTGTAAAGACCTCCAAGGTCATTGAATCCACCAGTTAACCTAATACTGCCAGGCCAACCATGTCTCTAAGCACCACATCTACAAGTTTTTTGAGCATTTCCAGGGAAAGTGACTCAACCCTGCATACCCTGTTCCACTCATTCAGTGAATAAATTTTTCCTAATCTCTGATCTAAACCTCCCTGGTGCACCTTGAGGCCACTCCCTCTTGTCCTATGGCTTGTTACCTGTGTGAAGAGACCAACCCACACCTCACTACAACCTCCTTTAAGGTAATTGTAGAAAACTATATGGTCCCCCAAGCCTCCTTTTCTCCAGAATAAACAGTTCCCTCAACTGCTTCTTTGAAGGCTTGTCCTCCAGGCTTACAGAGCTCTGCTGGAGAAGCCCAGTACACCAGTGGATGCAGTGGAAAAGCACTCTGAGCCACCAGTACTCTGAACTGTGGTACCCCTGTTACCACTGGCGGGTCTGAGCTTCAGAAATGGTTTTGAACCAACACAAGGCCACTTCTCAGTGTGCTGAGAGATGCACAAGTCTGCTGTGGCAGCTCAGCTGACAGCCCACAATTGTTTTAATGCCATCCATTTCTAAATATGGGATCATGTGAAAGCTAACCATGGGGACTGGGAAAGCAGTGTGACAAAAGTGACATTATCTGCTTGGTTTTAGCCAGCAGGAAAAGCTATCAGCTCATCTTCAGCTCAGCTATGGCCTCTATAACTTACTGCCATTTTCCCAATAAATATTTCCTGAATGTAGAACCAGGAAAACTGTCTATAGTTTAAGTCAAACAATTCTACACCACATTAAAGATAAAGGTTTATGCTTTATTATCTGTTAATGAAAAGGTGCTTCCCCAAGAAAAACACTATTATATTAAAATATGATGGCAAAGGAATCAATCACATTTCACATGGAACAATACACCAGAAAAAAGTCCTCATTTTCCAGTGTCTCTCCATCGCTACTGAAATCCAAACTGCTTGGAGTTACATTTAAGCTTTTGCATTTGTAAGTAAAGAGAGAAGGAATGATTAATTTGATTTTGAGCAATTGTGTTCCAAACAAATTCTGTTCCACAGCCCTGGTAGGGACTATTTGGTAGAGGAGAAAAAAAAAAAAAAAAAAAAAAAAAAAAAAGCAGCAGACCCTGCTCAGGCTCTGGGCTTTTGGGTTCATTTTCTAAGGGTAAAGTTATTTCATTCTCTGTATCTTGAGCTTGGAACAAACATACCCAGACATGTCTAATGTAAAAGATACTGCACTAATATGCTGTTGATCTGCCAGAAAAGCCCTAATCCAGTGCCTGTTTACATGGGTTAGTGAGACACTGTTGACTCCAGTGGGCTTTGGAGCAGACCCAGAGACAGTTTCATGTGCTAGTTAATAATCCTAGTACAGGGTGGAACCTGATTCCTGGCATTCAGCAGGAATTTCCTAATTTATTTCTCTAGGCTTTGAATCAGACCTATGTGGTGACACTCATCCTATGTTAACAGTTTCAGGGTTGGTATCTCATCATCTAGGATCACTTTTTTATCAGTCTTTTTTTATCAGGCTAACAGGGACACCTTTGGAGAGCAGCTCCCATCTCCTTTGGCTCAGTAGGATGGGAGGAGCTGAACTGGAGAGAAGAGGCAGCCAGCTATCATCTTAATTCAGATCAAATCAGTCCTACCTCTCTTGATCCCTGTGCTAACTTAGAGACATGGATCCTCAGTGCACGAAAGACTCAGATTGACTACTTGGCACTTGAAAGGCATTGAGAGTATAATAGGGAATCAAAACCAGAACTTTAGTTTAAATCATTTCAAGAATATAGAAAAAATTATTACTGCAGTACTTCCTCTATTTATCTAGAAAACAGCTAGCCTCACACACCTAAGGAGAAGGACAGGACCCAGACAAATCTTTAGCATTTACTAATAGTCTGGAAGTCCTGCTGTCCTGAGAATTACTTCATTTGGCAGCAGTATCAAGTTTGAAATGGGATCAGCGATGTTCTCTAATGGATTTGCACGCTGATTAGTACAGAGCTAGTATTAGGAGAAACCAAAGTTAGGGGCTCACAGAAGATTGCTGTGTTAGTGAGTGAGAGAACCCAGACCAGGACCCTGAACTCTGTTCTTATTGCTGCTCTCTTCTCCTACTTACGGGACAAGTGAAGAATACAGATTTCAACCCAAACTAAAATAATTACTTCAAATAGTTACATAACTTTGAGGAGCAACTTGGACTTGTTTTTGCCGAAGACATTATTTGTGTTTTTGGTAAGGAGTAACACAATTTGCCACTCTTTCCTCTTGAAATCCCTTGAGTTGGTATTGCCAGCTCATGTGACTTCTCCCTGGCCTAGAGGCATCACTGCTGGGGTGTGTGCTCACCTTATCTCACCGGCTGATCAGGCTCAGGCAGGACCAGCCCTTGCTCTGGGAATTGCCAGGGAGAACACAGGGTGCCAGAGGCTGGAATGGTGAGGCTCCCCAGGAGGGTTTTCTCCCTCTGAGTCAGTGCAGAGCCACTAAGTCAGCCCTGGTTTTGGGGGTGGCACATTCCCTCTGTGGCCATGAGTCATCTGCTGTTTCTGCTCAGTATCAAAAGGATGCAGTGAATTAAAACCAAAACAAGAAACAACCAAAAAGCAGACCTTGGCCTTAAATAAATGTTTGGTTTACTGATAGGTATCTTAGATGAGCAAGGGAAGCCACGATGAAATACAGTGAAATATGTGTGCTGGAGTGAGGGCTGGTGGAGGTCTGCTCAGCCTCTCTGCTTTAAGCCCTAGGAATATTCAGGCAAAACAAGACTGGAATGCAAAATAACAGAGAGTTGCCTTTGCATGTAAAATGCCATCATTAAGCATCAGAGCCTGTTGCTGTAGGAGGGCACCTGGGCCATGACATGAGCTGGGTGGCCAGGGGGATTGCAGAGATCAGTGTGGCCACACCAGGCTGTACCCAAGGGCTGTCACACTGCCCTGGCTGCTCAGAGCCCTCTGCGTTTGCAGACAGGGCACTCAAGAGCGTTGAACACAATTTTTGGAGAGGGACAAGGGATGCAGGCTCTCCCAGACTGGGAGGAGGAGGTGCAGGGGTGTTGGAGTAGCCTCCCAATGCTGCTTGAAGGTCATCACAAAGATGTCAGCATGAATCTGAGGAAAGCCACGGAACACAGCAGTGACCCATGAGCAGTAACAAATTACAGCTTGGGAGGTTGGAATTAGATGTGAGGAAAAACACTTCACGAGGAAGGTGGAGCAGCACTGGAAGCACTTCTGGTTACCCTGGCTGTCATGGTATCTCTGTCCTTGGAGACTTTCAGGGCTTGGCTAGACAAAGCTTGGCTGACCTGACCTGCTGTCAGCAAGAGTCCTGCTATGAGTGGAAGGTTGGACTGGAGACTTTCAGAGATCGCTTCCAACCAGCATTTCTGTGATCTTATGATATCCAGCGTGGAATTTCCTTAAAATTATGTCATTAAAAATTGAGTCCCTGGAACTTGCCAGTCTCCATTACAAATCCCTTGTCCTGATTTCCCTTCTGCTGGTGTCTTTTTTCATCTGCACTGCCAAATCACATCATACCCCCTGGCAGGGTTTGTCAGCCGGTGCACTGACCTGAAGAGTATCTTGGTGAAGAAATATTTGCAAAACAAAAGGCATGGGTTTGCTTTTGTGGTTATTGCATCACCTCCTGCAAGTGCATTTTCTGGCCAATAGCCTGAGAAAGCTTTTTTAGCCCCCAGTTGCATTGCCTGTGCCAGCTTTACTTGTAGTGAATCTTGAAGTACTTCTGGATTTTCATGTGAATCTTTGGTTACCAGCTTCATCCAAAAGAAAGGCAACTCCAGCTTTAACCAACACTTGAAAACCAGAACAGGTTACCTAATACCACTCTGTTACCAAGTCTTGTGTGTGAAATCACAAGGAAAGAAGGAAGATTTGAGGCTGTACAGGTCTGGCTGCCATCTCTAATTACTACTGCTGTGGAGATTCAGCCACAGTAAGCCCCTATCCAAAGCTGAGCCAGACATATTTTACATAATACAAAGGTATTTTGAAATATTTAGGCAGATAAATGAAAAGCAAGTGGAAAACTTCTTTTATTTTTCTTTTATTTTTCTTTTATTTTTGAAATTTTTTTTAAACTTATTTTCTTTTTTTTTTTGTCACTGGCTATTTGATTTCTGAGCTGGAATAATTTACTGTTCCTTTTCTGTCCAAGAGGAGAGATAAATAAGGGTGGATTTTTCAATGAGTAAAACATACATTTGGAAACATCATTTTAGTATCAAAATGAGGTTTCCATAAGACTTTTCTGAATGAAGCTGTAGCAGTATGTCTTGATCCCTCAGTAGGAAAGGAAAAGCGGCCAGAAATTTCAGGATTAAATTGCCTTGTAGTTCATCTTCTTCCTTTGTTAATTCTTTTTTTTTGTTTATAGAAAAAGTGAATTTATTGAGCATGGAAAAATACCAGATTGACAACTCTGGAAAATGAAAGCCTATCTTAATCCAGCGTGCAGATGTGGCACAGTCAGAATTAATGCGGAATGCCTCCCTGAGATCCAGAGGAATCATTGCAAGTAGCTTGCCAGGGACAGGCTCCCTGCCCCAGCTCTCATCCAAGGGGATTTCAGAGAGCACAAGTTCTGGCCAGAGCTGGAGTGCTCAGACCTCAGTGGTGTGTTTGCATTTCTCTGTGCCACTCTCACTGCCAAGCCACCCTGCCGAGGGGAGCAGGGACTAAGGGAGAGGGGGAGAAGGCCAAAGCAGGGAGGTTTATGTTTCTTAAGAAGTCATTTAAGTCTCCAATTCAGTGAAACAGAAATGGATGGATGTCCAGAATGATGTCTCTGCACCTGTATGGATATGGGTGTGGTACATGGGCAGCGCTACAGACCCACAGGGAGTCAGGGAATTCATGCTGTTAAGAGCAGAGCACCCAGCCTATTGCCCAAGCTGGGGAGAGCTGGTGAATTGGATTTGGGGTATTCAGTCTTTATTGTGCAAGCTTCAGGGACACTCTGTTGTGTATGGGGAAGGTTGTTTGTTTTTATTTTGCATATTTTACTCTGAAGTATATGACTTTTTCATCAGGGTGAAAATCTGTCAAATGGCCATTTCAGACTTCTTAGAAATTATGAGGTTCTGGAATCTATTAAAGCATAAATGTCAAAAGAAAATTACTGCAGAGTTTGTCTGGCCTTTCTTGTTTTACTCCTTGATGTTAACTTTCCTTGTTTGCTGATGTATGCTTTTTGTACAGGGGTTACAGGAAAAAAAAAAAAAACTTAAAAAGATGCTGCAGTTATTAACTATTTTTGCATGTCTGCAGTCTGCAGGCTCTGTATGTGTTTATATGGTTTTCCATCAAGATAAAACCTGCTTAGAAAAATGTTATGGTTTAAAAAAAAAAAAGAAAAAGGAGGAAAGAGAGGCTGATGCCAGAAAACCAGACCTAAATCATTCTCTTTTTTCCCTGTGAATATTTCTGAATTATACTTGTAATGCACCATAACAACAAATAACATGTTTTCCTAGTGTAAGTAGATTTGCTGTTGAGTAAGTCTGTGCCAAAGCTATTTTTGAGCAAGCAGATGTCAAGGGCCTAAATGAGGCCTGAAGTGTGCATGGGCATTATGAATTGCACTTGCTTTCAGGGACAGGCTGAGGACAGGGAGCTTGTTAAATTTGTGCAAAGACACCATTTAGGTGACTACATGGTATTTGGCATGGCATATGTACCAGCCCCTTCCAAAGCTCACCCTGTAATCCTTGATTTTCTTTTAAATCACTCTGTGCTTCCAAAATATAACTGAAATAAAATCTAAAGAAGAGTCAGATGCTCTGTTGGTTGGAATAACTCCACAGCCTTATTCCTGCTAGCCCTGAGGACACTGGCTGGAAACTTGGTGCCATCAGTGACTGAGATGTTCCAAGGAGGAGGAGACAGGTGATACCAGGAGCAAGTGCAGAGAGGTGGCAGGTATCTATTCTTCTCAAGTGCTGGGAATCACTTCCAGGAGTTACTGGTATTCCAAATAGTGGGAAAGCAGTCTGAGCAGTGAAAATCCCAGACCTCAACTGCATTGTGAGCTTTTTTCCCCCCTCCAGTTTCTTTCTGCATAGATGTGTTTAGTTTATTACATACTTTGCTGTAGTGCTGGGAAAAGGTGTGGGACAGTCTGGAGGGTCCAAGGTTTTAAGAACTGGAAACCTACAATTAATTTTGGTTAAGGAATTGCAGTGGATTTAGATGTTTTAAGCAGCAAAGAATGAGCTAAGGCCCTTGTGCTGTTTGGCAGGGCTGGAATAAGTCCAGGCACGGTTTGTTTGAGGGAAGTTATGACAATACCATGTCTGGAAGGACAGAACAGCCCCTTGGTTGGGTTTAGCAAAGCCTGGGGGCCTGATGCACATTCCCACAAGTGCTCCCTTGCACTGTGGCAGAGGTGTTGATTATTGTCAGCAGGCTGCAGTGCCGTGAGTGAAAATCAGACATGTTTTACAGGAACACTGAGAAGGTTGGCAGGATCCCCTTTTTCCGTGTTTGCAAATAACGTGATGTGAAGCTCAGCAGCTTTGTGGCTGCTGAACGGGGCCGCAGAGAGTCTATTAGGGCACATGTGTTTCCAACCCTTACCAGTGCCGAAATACCTCCCAGTAGCCGTGTAGCAAGGAGTAAGGCATTAATTTTCCTAAGCATAGCATGGTGTAGCACTGAGCTGCACAAGAAGAGAAGTTTATGGAGTTCAGTCTGAGCCCAGATCTGCACAAGGGATCACTAAACCCAGTAAAATAACATTGTGGTCCTTACAAAGTGATCTGGGTGAGGCTGCAGTGCTATCAAATCCCAGGGCTCTCCTCCGTGGGGCCATCACGAGAAAACGCATCTTGTTGTCTAAAACACTGTCCAGAACTTGCCACAGTTTTTACTATTAGCTCACCAATTATGTCATAGGATATGCTTCATGAAATGCTTTGGGGAAAAGGCTTAGCAATTTTAATATGTGTGCAACACCTTGACTGTACTGTGACTCTTGCTGGTCTGTGATCCACCAGCATCCCGTGTGGATAGTGTTGGCCATAAAAGCCTTGAAGGCCAGAGCCTGGCTGCAGATATGCATGAGAGTTTAAAAAAAAGGTGATATTTTCATTTACTTCAGCTTTATGACTCTTAAACAGATGCTGAGATTCTCTAAGCATCTCTGAGTCTGGTTGGCCGCACAAACAGGGTTGATGGCAGATATAATGCTTGATTATTTCTCTGTCTTGGGAAATTTTATATTTAAAAGGCATAATAGTTTTTCTCCTTAGGATCTCTGAAGTACTGGAAAAAGTTATTATCAGTCCCAAACTTAGAACTAAAATCTGATCTTTTTAATACTCCTTCCCAGGGGTTGAATTAGCTGGAATTAAAGCAAGTAATTTCTTGTGGTATTGCTACCAGCACTGAAAATTAAGTCATTTAGGGGTGAACTCCAAAGGAAAAGTTTTTTTATATTGATGAATTTAACTAAAATTATCTTTATTGAAAACTCAACATGTTCTTAAGTTATGTCATTTTAAGAAAAAAAAAAAGTATAATGATTTATTCTGAAACCTTTGTATTAAAATGTGTTAAATAATTTACTTTTTCCATTGAAACACCTCAGCAAATATTCTACATTTATTAATCTTTTAGGTGTCAATAATTTAAACAAAGTTCATATAAGTAGATCCATACAACATACACCATGTTCACGGTTTTTCAAACTTCTAGTCAGCAGACAAGGACGCATACAATTTTTCCTTATTTACTAGAAACTGTATAAAAAGATGACAAAATTCATTGAGTAGATTTGGGCAGGATGTGACATAAAAGAGGCTTTATTAAAAGTCCATGTACCTCTGAAAGCCTAGGGACTATAAAGTGGAAGCCAGCCACAGCATCTACATTTTGTGCACCCTTATTGCAGCTGAGGTGGTTGGAGCACACCGAGGTCTTTCCTCTCGTACAAGTGATGAAGGGAAAGGCATAAATAAGCTGAAATTAAGATTGCAAAAGGAACTGTTCCTGAGATATCTGAAGTTGGCTGGAAAGGGACCTGACTTTCTCACAAGTTCTCAACAGGAGTTAGCAAGCAGACTACAAATCCACGTTATGGAAGTGGCAACTTCAGCCTCTGTGAGGTGAAGCAGTGCCAGTTTTACAGGTGATTACAGAGCTGTGCAGGGCACTGCCAGGACCAGGGCCTCTGAATGAAGGAGGACAACACACTGGAGAAGGCAGTCTGGGAGAATGTAATGACAATAGCAGCCCTCGTCCTATGTTTGTGAGAGGAAACAAGAAGATTACCTCAGAAAATAAATATTACTTAGGCTATTGACTTAAGAAAGGAAAGTTAATGCCTAGGCATCATGCCTAAATGTAAGAGATTTATCCTTGTCTTAGAACTGTGCTGATTCTGCCAGAAGTTCTGTATTAGTGAATGAGGTTCTCCTGTGGGACTGCTCCACCATCTGGCTCAGCCTATTGTTCCAGGGCTTCCAAGGCCATGTTGAAGTGTGTGACCCACACTCTGTGCAGCTCCATGTGCAGTTATTTACATGGCTACACGTGTGCATGTGCTGTTTATTGAGGAGAGCTGAGGTTTATGACATGTCAGCAATGCCCTGCAGGCCATAGTGTGTGTTCAGAAGGCTTCCAACCCAAGGCACAATGGTTCCCCTTATAAATGAAATCCCCAGTCAATATGTGTTTTATTACATTCTCAAAGAATGCATTTTCCTCTCCAAATCTGGTTCACTTTCACTTACTGTCTGCTGAAACATCTCTTTTCTGTAATTCAGAGAGACTTACAAGACCCATGGCCAGTAGAAGAGCTTTAATGAAATCCATCTTGGGTAGAGAGGGAGAGGCTGTTGCTGTGGTCTCTTTCCCAGTTGCAGTGATATGGGCAGGAGTGGGTATGGCTGGAGATCCATCCTGAAACAGGTCAGCATGGGATCTGCAGGCCTTTGTGTGGAAACAGACTTGGTAAAGGTGAACTTGTCTGGAGGACTGAGAGGTGCTGAGGGGGCCCTGTGTGCTGGTGGGAATTGCACTGAATCTCAAGATGGATCTCGTGACTCTCAGGATCAGTGCTTTGCTGTCCTTGGTAATAAATGTCAGAGCCAGGGAAGTCTGGAGTGCTGAAATCTCTCCAGGATAACTGCACGTGTTCATAGTCCATGGAAATGGTGCAAAAGCTCATGAAACCCAAATGAAATGGGCATCAAGTGGTGCCAGGGCAGTGTGGCTGCTGCTGGGGACAGATTTTCTCCTCACATGTGCCGGTGACTCCAATAAAGCCCCAACCCATCCTACACCTGTGAGATCCTGGCCATGCATATCCCACAAAGAAACATCTGATTTGTTAGCTTTCCCTGGACCTTGTTCTGTGTGCTTGGAGTTCACCGGTGCAGTGAGTCTGTAGGAGGTGAGGATATTCAGCACCTCCCTAAGCCAAGACTGTAGCCTGAAAATCCAAAGGTCTTTCCTGATGCAGAGGTGCTTTCAGCCACACATAATTGTTCTTTAATTATGCAGTTTAACTGGGATCAAGGGTGTTACTCCACTCCACAAGATAAAGTGCTGGGGACATAGCTGCTTATAGAGGATTTATCCCTCCAGGTATAGACTCCCTGGGGTGGCCCTTTGGAGGTTTGCACAAGGTGTGTCCATATCCAGCACATCCTTCAGACATTCAGGAAGCACTTTTCTTTCAGCTTGAAACCAGTGGAATATGAACATCATCGAGAGCCAGGGTGTATGAACATCACCCCCAGGCAGGATGGGAGCGTGCTAATGATCTGTGTGTGCATGTGTGTGCAGGCTGGGAAAGCATCGCTCCATCATCCCCAGATGGCTGTGAGGGGAGTAACCACAGCACTGCAGAGATCCTCTTAACGCTGTGGGCTGGGGCTTTACAAGGAAAATAAAACCCCAGTGAAAACAAACAGCCCTCGGGCTAATGATCTGCTGCTCCTGTTTAGTGAATGGGGATGTGGGACGAGGATGCTGGGAAAGGCGGGGTGGATATGGAGCTGTTTAGTGTGCTCAGTAGCTGGGGCTCTCCTATCATGCCTCAGTCAAGCACAACCTCAGGTTTCAACAGCTGGTTACCCACATCCATTGCAGGGTTTATTTTACTGTTTTATTTTTATTGTTATTGTTGTTTTGTAACCAGGAGGGCTGCAGTGGTTTCCAGCGTGCTACATCTCTGCAGACCTTGTGAGCCTCTCGTGTATGAAGTGGGAAAGAAGGAGAAAGACATGTTTGAAATTAAAACAAAATAGAAAAAAAATAGAAAAAAAAGAAAAAAAAAAAAAAGAAAAAAAAAAAAAAGAGAGTGCTGGTATTTGCTGAGGAATGCTCCCCACAATGCTGAAGTTGCATAAGTGCCGTCTTTGTTTCCATCAAAAATCTGCTTTTTGGGTTGAAACAAGGCCACCACTAACAAGGCCAGGAAAGAAATTCCTAATGGTTTGAAGTGAATTTAAGATTTTGATGGAGCATTTGATTCTGGGTAGGGTTCATGTAGCTGAAGAAACAGAAATGCAGCCCCTTCACATCTGCCAATACATATACAAATGCTGCAGCACAGACCCAGCCAGCCACCCTCGCCACACGGCTAATGGGCTTGAAGGGGAACCCTACCCCTCTATAAGCAGGGGAAATGATGAAGTGACAGACAAAGGAACTCAAAGGGAATGACACCAGGTATTTTGCAGCATTTGGGATGAATTTTATGGTGAGATGAATTGATTACAGGCACTGTTATTGGGCCATACAAATCCTCAATGCAGTGAACCAGCCCAGATTGAATTTGGCTTAGATAATGCATTATAGAATCTGAAGTTGGCATGGACTGTGTTTTTCTATTTGGTCTTTTTTCCCCTCTTAAGTTCCTTTGTTTCCTTGGTGAGCTCCTGAAACATTCCCATTTTCTTCTTTTAACATTCAGCACACTGAGAAGTAGGCCATGAGTGATGGGGCAGCCTGTCCCAGGGTGTGTGATGGTTTCCCTGTTGTGTTCCTGTCTCAGAGCACCTCTCTGACATTCTAGGAGAGAAGCAGGTGAGACTGCCACAGAACACAAGTGCTGTGTCCCACACATTCACTGTTCAGCCTCAGTCTTCCCTAGCTGTGGGTCCATCCTGCACCCACCCTTCCCCATGGGCAAACCATGTCCCTCATTAACCCACAGCTGCTTCCCAGAAATGGGAATGTTGCCACTGTCACGGTGTTAGTGCATAAGAACTGGTTCAGATCCCACCCAGCCATCAGACAGGGTTGGTGGTGAATATTCAGCGTGCAAGTGCAGTGACCTTTTCCCACGTGTTTCTGGCTGGTTTGGGGCAGACAGGCATTGTGAGAACTTCCTGAGTTGGAGGCTACATCTGCAAGAGATGGGTCAGGCCACTCCCAACAGTACAAAAACTTCACAACTTCATCCTGAAGAGTCTCTGAGTAGCTCAGGCCGGCTTTCCCAGCAGCTGCTAGCAAAATTACACCACCTGAAAGCAATGAAACCCAAAAGGAAAGAATGGAGAGAGAGCAGAAAACCACTATCCATAGCTTTCATAAGCACCTCACCTTTTCTTCCTGTAGCAATAGTTCTTTCTGTCCCAAGTAATTGAATTTGACACATTTTAGCCATGCTAACCTTTGGTTTTCAACACATCTCTCATATCGTGGTCAATTATTTTTTAGCAAGGCGAATACCATCTGCAGTTACGCCGGGGAAAGTAAAATCACATGGCCCATCAGTTCCCCTGCTCCAGGCATAAGTTCACAAGAGCTGAGGTCAGGAAGGAATCACACCACTCACAGCATATGGATGCTTTGACACCTTCTCCTGTAGCATCTGGAAGCAGCAGCTGCTGGAAGCTGGACAATAACCATACTGGACTAAATCCTGCTATGATCAAGAACAGGAGGCTTTTCCACTCCTGGATATTGTGCTTACCACTCTGTGTTTCTGCCTTGTGAAGCCTGTGTGACTGGCGCTGATGATTTTCATTCTTGGCTGTGCAGGCAGTTGTAGCAAGAGTTGGTCACACAGGAAATGTGTGGTACAGCCAGAATTAAGAACCCAGCAGCCTTACCCAGTCACAGGCAGAGGAGCCAAGACCAGCTTTCTGTCACACACACACAAAGTGGTTTTAATGAGAGCATCCCACAGGGGTTTGCATGGGTAGCAGAAGAATGGTGCAATATGTGTTCCAGTGCACAAATTCCCAGGACCATGAAGCCAGAGTGAGGGTTTCCTATTTCCTATTGAGACAAATTGTGGATGACCCCATCCCTGGGAGTGTTCAAAGCCAGGTTAGATGGGGCTTTGAACAACCTGGTCCAGTGGAAGGTGTCCCTGCCCATGGTGAGGGGTGCTGGAACTGCATGATCTTTAAGGTCCCTTCTAACCCAAACCATTCTGTGATTTTATGATTCTAAGCTCTGTGCAAATTTCTGCCTCAGTTTCCCCACCTAATAAAAAGCCTGATGGTTTTTCCTTTCTGTTACTCAGTAAATTGAGATCTGTAGTTGAAACCTACTGAAGTTGGCTACATTGGGACTTTCCTCTAAGGGGGGGATATTGTGACTTCCTTGGTTTATTGCAAGGAAGGAAACATGCCTCTTCCTCTCCCAGCTTCGTGTCCTGACAGGTTGTGCTATGGCCAGGAGGAGCATCATTGCACCCTCAGCTACACCAGAGACTTCTCCTCTTGGAGAAAGCCAGGTGGACTGGTGAGGTTCTGCCTGCCTCTAATGACTGCCCTCAGATGACATTGGCAGATTTCCTTCCCTTAATGACATAGAAGGGATTTGACAGTCTGTAGTACAGATTTACAAGAATACAAGCTTGCAGGGAATTTTATGGATGAAATAAATCTCTTTAAAGGAATGCCAAGATTCTGGGACACTTGAGATTTGGGGTTTGAGCTTGTATATATTTGTTTGTATATATTTATATGGCTCTCCGTTTCCACATGTCTCCCTCTGTGGAATAGTAATGATCCTGCAGATTCCCTGCTCTTGTGACCACCATGAAATGTCAATACATTAAACTGCCTGAGCAAGATGCTGATGCCCTCCATCTTCTCCTCTGGGGAAGCTGAAGTTAATGGAGCAGCCAGCTGGTGTGCTGGTGTGAAGCCATTGCTTCCCCACAGAGAGAAGGTTACAAGCCTAACGAGGATCCAGCAGCAGAACACGGATCTAAGAGCTTCTGGGTGGTAATATTAACACTTGGGTAATGGCTTAGAGGAAAACCCAAAGTCCTCTTGGACCTGGCTTCTGCCTGGTTGAGAAACCGCGGAGCTCAGATGAACGTTGTTCCAGCTGGAACAGAGCCTCCAAAATGCTCCGTCCTGGAAAGAGGGACAGGCAAGGGAGGGAAGTGAACACAAACAGGGAAGGCAAGATGGAAATGTCATAAGGCTCAAAGAGAGGCACGAACCTCTTTTGCTCTCTGGATGCTGCTGAGCCACCCCTTTCACCTTGAGCTGTTCTCAGGAGGAAATGGGAGGGGATCCAAAGCTGCGCTTGCGTCTTCCCAAAATTTCCCAAAGGGCCTATCTTCAGTTACAGACGCAAAGACACACATGCAGATTTCCAGATCCCTGTCTTGCATGCTTCACATGTTCAGGAATGTCTTTCAGGGTCGTGCTGTCAGCATTTCCAGTGAAGCCAGTTAATATTCCTGTGCTTGCCAAGCAGTGCATGGATGTAGCTTGGAGAACACGTTTTTGTTTAAACAGCAAAACAAGTGAATAGGTTCCCCACTCCTTCCCTCCTCCTGTCTGCAATTCAGATGGACTCCTCGGGTATTATTCCTGGCTGAGAGGGAAAGTTTATGAGTCCTTTGTTACTGCTTTTGGCAGTAACATCACACTGTTCCTGTAATACTGCAGCACAGGTCTGGCCTGGGAGGAAAGTGCAAGAGAGGATGGGAATTTGGGAGACCCAAAAAATGCTTCAGGCCACGAGCAGCATGCCATGAGGGAAGATGGAGACATGTAGGTGTGGTGCACAGATGAGCTCCTTCAAGCCTCCAATTCATGCCCTGAGCTGGAGAGAGAGGCACAGAGCAAGGAGAAGTCAGCAGTCACTTCATGAACTGTTTTGCCCAGATAAACCTCTTTATAAACCTCATTCCAAGTATATACATTTTCAATCACGCAAGTCTCTCCAAAAACCCCAAACAAACAAACATAAACCCCAAACAAAAACAAGACAGGAGGCAGATTGTCCCCTGTATGAGACTCGAAGTGCTATGCCTTAAAGAGCAGCCGAGGAGAGCCAGGCTTGACAGAGGTCATTTCTAGCTCTTGGCTGGGAATAGATTGGGCAAGATGTGGTGCTTCCATCGTGAGAGATTTTTCAGGGGAGGTTAGGCAGGCATCTGTCAAGAGTTGGCTTCTTTCTGTGTTTCCATATTGGAGGTAAAGTTACCCCTGCATTACAGATCCCAGGAGACCAAACTCAGCTGCCAGTAGACATCATGGGCACAGCTCCCACATTAGCAGGAGACTGTTCAGGTGATACTCTCCTAAATAATCCTGAGGGACCATTCTGTGCCATCCTGGAGGGTTTCTCTGGGATGGACTGGAGGAGGTCACTGTATCCACACACTTGCAGTGTGCACACTGCTCAGACACAGATTTTCTGTGCTCAGCCTGCAGCACTGATCTAGGCTGCTCAAACTCTCCTCTGCCACTGTTACAGCTTTTGGTGTTCCTGCAGGAAGTCTGGAGTGAAAATAACCTCTAGACCTTTGTGTGTATGTGCATAGGAAATTCTTCCTCATCCTGAACACATCTAAAGTCCTGAAACAGAAGTTTATTATTTCCATTCCCTGAAATCAGGGCCAGGATTAAGACAGAGTATGTCAAAGTCCAAATAACCTCATTCTCCTCAGCCCCGTGAAAGGTGAAAAAGAAAACAGGGGCACTCATTTGCAGGGGAGGGCATGATGATCATCCAGCCCCATGCACTGGAGGTGATTTAACATGTGCTTTCTTGTGGAGGTACCTGCTCCCAGATTTTTTTTTTTCATGTTAAATACACAAGACAGTAACTCCCTGGCCATTCAGATTAGCTACATGTTTCATGAATAATGTAGACTTGAGAAATTTTCTCCCAAAGAGTTTGTCTGTGTAGTCCATGAATCATCCTGTCTTTAACTGGCATAACCCAAAATCACTCCTGTGAATAATTTGGCCTGGCTTTTTTGCCTGTCATGTACATGGAGTTTCTACTTCTTCAAATGGGAACAGAATTTTGCAATGTGAGGCAATCACTGAGTTTTGGAAGTGTTGCCAGCAGAGGTCTTAAAGCTTCAGCTTTCTACCACCCAGATCTCTCTTCTGTGTCTTTGGGAAGGATGCCTGACATCCTGAACCTCTGTTTTATAAGGGAGGTTTGCCTGGGAATAATCCTGTGAATTTGTGGGGCTTTCATGGTAATTAATTTTAATACAAGCACCTTGTGTATTTGCAGAGCTGTAAAAATATGGTCAGATCAAAAGCATTTGCCTTTGGACAAACGCTGAGGACAGCACATGTGGGGTGTGCTCTGTGCAATATATACTTCTTGAATATGACACATCAGAGTAATGAGGAGTAAAAGGAACAGCTTCTCGCCTCCAGATTTTACTCCCATTTATATGCAATGGTTTCACGTGTGCTCATGAACCAAGAATAGGGAGTGAACAGTTAATCCCTCCCTCCCTTCCCCTGAAAGAAGTTTTACCTCCTGTTCCATGTCCCTCTTTCTGACGCAGGGCCATAGCATCCAGGACTGGCAGAGATTTGCTCCACTAGTGTATTCAGACTTCTGCTTTCTTTAGCCAGCAGACTAATTATTTTCTTCATAATGGCTATTGAAGTTGCTATTATTATAATTTCAGCAGGTGTGATATATAATTATGCAATTAGGATTGTAATGACATTAATAACAGACACTATAACACTGCCATCTCCCCTTCCATGCCTGGTTGAGAGAAATGAGGCTGGTCCTGGATGAGAGATGAGGGAAAGAACAGACCTGGCTCTCTTCCCCTTTCTCTGCAAAATCCTGTGTTGCAGACACCTCTGGCTGGGCTTGGATTTTCCACCCTAAATCCCATTAAGCCCCTGATCCCTCTAGCAGGGAGCAGTGGTGACACCGTATCCCAGGGCAGCGCAGTGGCAGCCGGGAGCTTCAGGCCTGGGGTGTGGAATCAAAGCTTTCTCTCCAGAGGTAGGTAATCCAAATGGGCACCATTCCCTTTTGTTCACCAACAGGCCAGAGGAGGCCAAAGCTCAGTTATTGTACTGGACAGGGTTTAAAAAGAACTAATAATAGATATACTAATAACACATCTGGACACTACGTCATGATTTAAGAGACTGAATGCCTTTTGAGTGGGTCTCTTGGCCATGTGAAAATTTCTCTGTTGCCTTTTTCTTTTTGAAGGATACTTTTTGCATTTGAAATAAAAATTAAAAATGCTTCCTGCTAGGAAAGAGGAGTGCGGAAACCACAAGAATCCCAGCAACTCATCCTTCCTTTCACTTCAGCAATGGGTGGTTGTCTCTTAAAACCTCAAATCTCACTTGGGGCTGGGAAGAGGACTTAAAGCCATCCCTGGAGAAGGACACATCCACACTACCACCCCCACTTAGGAGGTTGCCTGAGGGCATTTCTGAATTAAGACCCAAATCCTGCACTACTGGAGCTCCATATTCTTATGGAATATGAGCTGTGGGTGTTGTTCTTGGGTTGGTTATTATTCCTACTCATGGTGATGGGCTTCACCTCCCAGATGAAGGTCACTCCAGCAGCCACACATCCCCATGTGCCCATATACATTCAGGCCACTTGGGGAAGAGAGAGATGATGTTAGGCTGAATTTAGAAATGTCTGAAATTAGTGTTTCAGGAAATTCAGTTGTTTCAAGGACAAAGAGACCTCACCTCAATGTGGATGGGGAGTGGGGTGGGATTGACATTTCAGGCTCCTTTGCACTGGTAGCCAGGCTTCTTCTTTTCCAAAAATTTCTTGGGAGCTGTGATGGAGTATCTGATGGAAGACTGGCATATTCCACGTCTCCAAAAATCTTTCCATCCCACAAGATGCCCTTAGCCAACACCACTTCCTGACTCCTGATGGGTCCCTGGGTGGGAAGGATGTCTGTCCAGACAGCTATGCTGCACGTGGGTGTATTTGATGTGCTGCCACCAAGTGCCTTCTGATCAGGAGCCAGCTGGGGATCTATGGAGTAGTTTTGGCTTTCTTTTCTAAGGCATCATTAACAAAAGGTCTGCCTAGAGCTAGAGCTGGACCTTTCTTCCAGCTGGATGTGGGAGAAAGGAAAAACACAGGTGATGATGGTGGCAGGACAGAAGTTATTTCAGGACAGACTTGGAGCAACTTGTCCCCCTGCAATGTGTCAGGGGAGAAGAGCTGCTTGTCCGCTACTGTTGCAGCACAGGCTTGGGCTGGAAGTCTCACTCGGGCTGCAGCCAGGCTGGCTGGAGATGATCCATCTATAAGACAAAGGTGGAAATCCCCTCTGCATCCCAGCTCAGTTCAGCTTGGAAGGCCTTTCCAGAGGTCTGCAGTCCAGCCTGTTAGCAAGAACGGGACAGCTTTGAAGTTACAACCCCTCTGCGTACTCCCAGGGGTGTCTGAGTTCCTGGCAGGCCAAGTGAGCTGTGGATGTGTGCTGGCTCCATGTGCTTGGAGAACAAGTGCTCTTGTTTTGGCTTTGGGAGTGCTGTAAGGCGTGGCGGGGCTGGCCAGGCCCTGCACTGTCCAGCAGCATGGCTGTGTCTGCGAGGAGGTCACTGGGCTGGAGCAGCTGCAGCTGGAGGGAGTAAGGGAGCACAGTGCCCTCCAGGGACTCCAACACAGACAGAAAGTGGGGAAGGGGAAAAGAGAAGTTAACATGCACAATATCCACAGGAGAGCTGGGAATGGAAAAAAAGCCAGGGTTTTGGAGTTATGGGCCAGGAATTATCCAGTTGGCAAGGTTGCCTCTGCAGTGTAGCATGTTCTGGCCATGGTGTTCTGCGTGAGCCTTGCCCTGATGATCAGCCTGCCCATGCCCAGCTGCATTTCAACAGACAGCTTGATGCCTTCTCTCAGTGGGCCTCCAGGGCAAAGGGAGGCACTTCTGGGAGAGATCCCATCTCGTGCTCGAGAGGATTCTTCTTTTTCTTTAGGAAGGGGCAGACAAGATCGAACAAAGAAGTTGGGGAGCATAGGAGAACATTATCTGGAGCAGGGCTGGCTAAGCTCAGCAGAAGTGGTTCTGACTCTGGCCAGACGTGGGCACATTGTCTTAACCTCCTGTGCCTCAGTTTCCCCATCTCTAAAAGTACCACTCTGGTGTGTTCATATTCACTCATGCTGTCCCAGGGCCTCATATTTTATGGCATTCAGGACCCCTCAGCTCCCCTGCAGTCCCCCTGTTGGCCCTGGGCAGCAGAGGCAGAGGAGAATCTCATAAGTCTTGGTGCTAGTGTTGACTTGCACTCATTAGTTCAGTTGTCAGGCAGACATTGGCATCAACACAGGTGACTGAAGATGAGTGTTTTAGGAGTTTTCCTCCGTGAGGAATGACTTTGGGTAGACAGAGCATGGAGAGGAGATGGTGCACCAGAAGTGATCATGCAGGTGGAAAGGAGAGGACACATGGCTGCTGGTCAGTGCTGTGCTTGGTGTCTTGGGGAGGGCAAATTGGTGCCATTTCCAGCTTGTTGCTTTTCCATGATGGAGACAAACCATTTGCAATGCAGACATTTTGCCAGCCACACTTGGCTGGCACGCTCTGTCCAAAGTGAGAGCCATCTTTGCTGGAAACACTTCCCTCATCCCTGAATGCTTTTGCTGTTCTCCTTATGCACAGGTGACACCTGGAAGTAGGAGGGGTGGCAGCAATCAGAAGAGAAAGTCCCTTCTCCCTGAGATCTGATAACAGTACCCATCAGTCACTCTGATGGAAAACCTTCAATATCAAAGGAGTAGAGACATCAGGCATAGGTCACCTACAGGGATAAAAAGAATGACAGGTGGTTCAGGGGTTTTCTTTATTTTTCTCTATCCTTGTATTGTTTTTCTGCAATGCCTGTTCTGCCCTGAGAGCACTTTTCTGATGGCTGTGCTGTGAGCAGTGCCCTGAGCAAACCCAGAAACCACCAGCACTGCTGGGTGACCCTGGCTGTGCTTGACCCAGCAACTCGAGATGTCTCTGGTTAAAGTCTGCTATGTGTTAGCAAGTGACTGTTCAAACACAGATGCTGCCTGTGTCAAGGAGGCTTTTTCTCAGAAAGTACAGACAAATATTGATCCTCTATTGAGCCTGGAGAGCAGGCTGGAGCAGCTCAGTGATGTGTGATCGGAGCTGAAAAAGGTCCCACCGCACAGGAATTGAGGATACTAAAGGGCCTCTTATTTGCTGATCGGGCAAAGCTTGACGTGCGTCTAATCCTCCTGGCCAGTGTGGTCACGGGGGTTTAGCTTTAACCAATTTCTAATTAAAAGTGTTTACAGATGAGCGCTTTATTTACTCAGCATTAATTATAAAGGGCTTTGCTGTAGCAGGGAACAAACGAGTTTCCTGTCTGCTGCAGCAAACCCCTTGCTGGGAGCTCGCTTTCCCCAGAAGGTCCATAATAAAGTTATTATAACGACTGTCTTTGTGATCAGATACTGAGCAGATGGGGGCAGGAGAGCTGGGAGTGTTTCCACCCACCCTCACAGGTTTAGGAGCCCTCTGTTTCCATGTTTTCTGCCTGGATGTTTGCCAGCCACCATCCAAGGTCTTGTGGGTCCACAAGTCGTCAGTTTAAACGCCGATGTAATCAGGTATTAAGTTATACATATGTAAAATGAAAGCAGGAGGATATTGGCTGGTTTAAGATGCTCGCTGTGGTTGGAAAAGGGCTGAGTGCAGGGGAGGGAATGTGGGATTCCAGCTCTGCAGATCCGTGTGTGTCCATAATAAACAGCAGCATGTCTCCCAGCAGTTTGAATGGAGCCAAACACTAAGTATTATTTAATGTTTATCTGGTTTTATTTCTTGTTATAAACCCAAGGTTTTTTTCCTCCACACCATGCTCATTTTGACAAGATTTGTCAGAAGGAAATAAGCTAGTTGGGAAATTTTCATTGCAGAGCAATTGTTACGGTTGGTTCTGAAGAAGAAAAGTTAATTGAAAAATACCATGTTTAACAAATTATCCCTTTTTATATTGTTTTATATATTTTTCTGTCTAGATTTTTTTCTATACATCTCTACTAGTAATATTTTATTGTGTGTTTTAAGAGCCCGTAATTCTATACACATTTGTAGCAAAAAAAAACCTTACAGAACTGCTGTTCTTAAGAAATTTTGGTTCCTGGGAATGCAGGCCCCAAGATGTTGACATTTCCCACACAATTTGCTGTTCTGGCAATTCTAGTGATAGCCACCACTGCGTGCAGATCTGCTAACTGGGTATGGGAATAGGTGATAAGGTGGCAAAAGCCAGCTTCGACTTCCTCTCTTCACAGTGATGTTCAATGGTTCATTAAATAAGGAAGTTTCTTGGATTTTTGTCCCTTACTCAGACTTTTCAGTGGTATTCTTCAGCAAGTTATTCTTTAACTTGTATATAAATTTATTTCTTTAAAATTCAAATAAGAAATTCCAGATACTGTAGCCAGGGGCAGACGTAGAGAACAAAACCCCAACATATTCTATATATTGCTTGGGTACATCTATATTAAATTCAACTTTGTTTCAAAAAAAGCTGCCATGACCTAGTGCCCAGGTAATAAAATAGTTATTCTGTTGTGAGTGTAGTGTTGTCAGATGGCTTTTCCTTAAAGCCCTGAGGAGGTTGAGACAGAGCCATTCTGGTGAAGAAGTGTATGCAGTCATGCACAGCACACACATTTTAGGAGCAGTCTGTAAATCTTCTGCCTTGCATTTCTTTTTACCCTATATAGCATTTTCTTCTTGCCACGACCCAGTACACATCTTTGCAGTGCTTATGTTTAAGCCCTCCCAGTCTTTCTGCAAAACATTATCCATGGTAATAATACGGGAAAAGAAGGGAAGGGACCCAGAACCTCATAAATCTGTGCATTGTGGATCATTTGGGCTCACAACCCATCAGCTGTGTTTGCTGTGCTGCAGGCCAGCTCCTCCCTGTGCCTTCCTCTCCCAGGAAGGGAGATAAGCTTCTGGTGATAATGCCAGCCTGGGAATGGCTCTTCTTGCTTGCACAAATCTCCCTGTGCTGCCTGGGCACACCTGGAGAGAGGTGCTGGCCAGTGGTGGCAGATCACTGGGTCTGAGGTGGGGCTTTCGTCCAGCCTTTATCTGGCTGTGAATTTGCCTTAGGCTGGGTTATTCAGCTTGGCAGTTCCCCAGCATCCTTAGGGTAAAGTTGTGTTCTAGGCTGGTGCCCTGTCTGCAATGAAGGCCCAGTTAATGCCAAATTTTTCTTAGGGGAAATCTTTACCTTCGGCTATGATATTGTAAATTATTGAATGCTGCAGAGAAAATTACTGCACAGTCCTTCTAAAAATACCTACCCCTG
Organism: Poecile atricapillus; assembly: GCF_030490865.1. Taxonomy (NCBI): domain Eukaryota; kingdom Metazoa; phylum Chordata; class Aves; order Passeriformes; family Paridae; genus Poecile; species Poecile atricapillus. The sequence goes on along the minus strand of NC_081255.1, from coordinate 26,368,604 downwards.
TCATAGTCATGCAGACCTTCAAAAGGTTTATTGAGAGGGACTGGGAGATTAATTTCCGTTAAATATGCAATTTCCTTATTAAAAAAAAAAAAATGTTGTTACTTAAATGGTGCTGTTAAATCTAAGGTAAAAATAAAGGAGAATCACATGAATTCAGGGTATGTGCTCAGTGCAAGAATTGCTGGACTTGAGCAGCTCCAGAGCTGTCATTTTGCATCTATAGCAAGGCTTTCACCATTACCTGAATTGCAGAGAATTGACCACCTGTCCCCAGAGAATTGCCCATTTGGTGAAATGTGCCCCATGAAAAACACCTCAGGTATTGCTGGCAGCATCAGACAGGTACCAGGGAGGGTTTGGGAGGGGAGTGGTTACCAGTGGGACTGTGCTGAGCACTCATTGCAAGGGAGCTGTTGTGCCTGGCTGGTTTTCCTCTGTAAATGCCAACCAGGGCTCTCCATCCCACATGGAAGGCAGGCACTGCTCGCTGCCAGCTGAGTGAGCTGCCTTCAGCCTCTGGCCATCACAAGAATCTAAGTGGATGGGCAGAGAAGCACCTTTCCTTCAGGCAATCCCTGAAGTTGTGTTAGCAATGAAGGATGCTTTATTTTTACCACTGTAGCAGCCAGGCATGTGGGTTTCTTGAAATGGGAGCAGGGCCTCAAGTCCCTGTGGTGAGCAAAATCCCCAAACTCTCATTCCACCCACCTCAAGTGGCCTTTCTGTAATTTTAATCTGACGTGGAAGGCCATCAGTCCGTGTGAGCCTGTGGGTCTTAAAGACTTTCCACACCAATTTTCAGACTGTAAGTAATGGTTTTGTAAGTCCTTGGCTGTGGGACCTCAGTGAAAAAAGCATTTCACAAACAGGCCCATCGCACACCCCAAGCGTCTCCTGACGGGTTTCCTCGGCTGCCCTGTGCTGCCTCCCCTCCTCCCTCCCACTCCCTATGTGGTTTCATTTAAAACGATGGTGAAAGATGTGAAAGAAGATACACACAGCAAGATGTAAACCCCTCCAGTCTGTCAGCATGCCTCAGGGAAAAAAAACCAACCCCCCACGGGCAGGAGTGTTGTAACCTGAGAGCCAGCTAATTCAGTATCTTCAAAATTAGGGCTTAGCTTTGGTAGGCAGCGAGAGGCTTGGATGGTGATCCGAGGTTTCATTAACAGGCACGCTCCCTGACGATGGCAGCATTGAGATCTTGGCCCCAACCCTTCATCAGGCTCCCTCCTTCTGCAAAACCAGCTGGAAATTTGAAGAGGTTCATAATGCTTTACATTTTGATGGCACTTCTTTAATTCAGACACCATCTAGGCATTAAAAATTGGACCTCTTGACGTTCTTGCTCTGTGTAGAGCTACATGGCAAATGGATTTTCCAATTTGTTGAGGTTTTGGGAAGCAAGCAAAAGAAATTTTTTTCCGTGTTGGAATGAAAAAAAAAAAAAAAAAAGGAGAATTGTTTTTGGGTCATTTGAAACATTTTCAATATATTCTAAGCACTTCATTCAGATTTCAACCCCTTATAATGTAATAGAAAGTAGAGTCTATTTTAAAGAAAGTAATTTTGCAGGAAGAAACCAAACTTCTCAGCGGATGTATGGAAACAGACCATTTGAATCTTAAAAAAAATATTTCCCTAAATTTTTCCAGTAAAGAAATATTTTCATAATGACTATGATTTTATTTTTAAACTATTTTATTAAAACAAGAGCTTTTCTAAAGAAAACTAGAAATCCAGTGGATACTTGATGTAAGCTCTGTGGATTTCTTGACTTCTCAGGCTGTTCCCCTTCTTATTCAATTAACAGCCATGTCTAAGTGCAATCCCATGGTTGTCCTTTATTTATTTTTTTTTTTTCCCCCCAGGGAAGAATCTTGCGTCCAACACAGTTACTTTTGTAACTTATTACTTTTGTACTTTTTAATTTTCCCTTTTTCTGGGGGCCAGCTTCAGGCATCAGCCTGTGACTGTTGAAATTCCCTGGTTGGTTTCAGAATATTTTGTGACAAAAGTTTAAGGAAAACTGATGCATTTTCATGGAAATGTTCCTATTTTAACCAGTTGGTATCTTGTAACAAAGAACATTTTGTCAAAGCCGTTCCTGTCCCATTTCCCTGCCTCCTACCTTGATTAGGTCATTAAAAGCCAGAGACACAACACCTGTACAACTGGATAACAGCATTTCAATAGTCTAGTACATGGATAAAATCTGAAAAAGATTAGGAGAAAACAGGGAGATGGCTGTTATTTTTGAATGAGGTGGGGGAACACGTTCCCAGCCCTGAAGATACAAGATCTGCTCTTTCCTGTGGTGTTTCCGTGGGGGCTGCCACATCCCATCAGAGAAATCACCCAGGTCGATGAAATTTGTGAAGCTGCCCAGCGATGGCTCTGCATTGTGAGTAAAGGCAAATTAGCTGGCAGTGTGTTAGCACATATTTCACTTGTGTCATGGTGTAATAATGAACCTTGTATCAAAGCCTGCTACACCATCTGAGTTTTATATGCTCCATTTCCTACATGTTCTGAACAGTGGAACCAATTTATAATGTAATGATTTTTCCATACATAATTTCTTTCTTATGATTTCCATAACTCGGGAGTTTTTACTACAAGTACGGCTGAAGGCAGCCTCGTAAAGGATATGAAAAGAGGGCTGGCTAAAGTGTCTCATAAAAAAGTAGCTTGAGCGATTTGCTAGTGGCTCTCTGTGGGTTTGACTGTGCCTTGGATTTTGGGCCATGCCAGGAACCAGCAACCTGCATTCCCAAACGCCTTGACACCGCCAGCCTTTCCCACCGGGCTGATTGCGGGCGGGACACGGGCGAGCGGGGACTGCAGGAAAGGGGGATCTTGGCTACCTCTGCTCATTCACTGGCCAACAGGGAGGAATAGAAATTTACTCCAGCTTTAAGCCAATCTGAGGCTGTGTTGATGAAGTGGCTGGGAAAGCTCAGAGCGGAGCCAGAAGTGAGAGTACGTGCCCTGCTCTTCAGCTGGACTCCATCTCCTGTCAGAGATAAAAATAAGCTGTAAAAGCAGCTGGGTCTTAAAACGCTGTTTTAAGAAGATGCTGTTTGCTCTGTAGCTTTGCTGGGTGCAGTTAATACAGAGCCAGATTGTCTTTTTTGTGCTACACAAGTGGCTGGGGTGGGTGGGAGGTGAGGGTACCTGCTCCTGTTCTGTGTTTGACATCACTTTGTGAGCATCTTGGGGTTGGTGGGTACAAACCCACCACTTTTAGACACATGACACTATTTAGCTATAAAAGGCATCCTTTTATCTATGGAGAGAAAAATATAGGAAAAGAAAAGAAGGGGTAAACCCCAAAATTTTAATCTCAGCCATTTCAACACAAAATCCTTACAGTTTTTGTTTCTAGTTTAAGCGGAGTTGTCATTTAAGTGAATTTTAAAAAGGAAAACTTTCAACACTAAAGTACTTCATTTTGGGCTTGAACAAAAAGTGTAGTTTGACCCCAGTGAAAATTTTGCTTATGTCCTAATTCCCTTGCAGCTGCTTGATTAGCTGATGCAAGTAATTTGCCTGATCTCTCCATCCTTGTGCAGGAGGGTGCTGAGGGTAGAGGCACCTGGCCTAAGAAACACCAGTTTTATAAAACCGTGGTATTACATTCTTTGATTTCTGTCCTTCACATTTTTGCATATCTTCCATCAAGGTCAGCTTGAGAGTTTATTTGTCTTCTCTCTTTACTTGACAAGCATCCCTACATATGGTTACACTGAAAGAAAGGTTTTTTTCTGTGCAAAGTCCCCAGGTCCTTGTGACTGCATATCAAAAGTGTACCCTTCCAGGCCTACAATGTGATCATGTCACAGGTAGAAGTTAAGAAACTGTCCATTTAACACATCAAATGATTCAAGTCTTGCCCACACCAGCAAGTATCACAGAAAACAAGTTAAGATTGTGGCAGACGAGTACACATAAATATTGCTTCCTGTTGCTGTCTCCATTTTTTGTTTCCAAAGTTTCCTTTGGAAGAGGGAAGACTTTAATCCAGTTCTAACCAAAAGGTTGTTTATTCAGTGAAGGAGGAATTACATATTGCTAAGAGCAACCTTTTGAGCATGGATGTGGTCACACAGTGATGGTGATGTGCTCTGGAAGCCGGTGGAGCTCCAGTTGTGCCTGAGCAGATCTGGAGCCCCAACAGACCCTGTGTGATGGGTGAGCAAAAGCACAAGTGCCTTAGAGAAAATACAGGGTCCTAAGTAATGTTCTCTGCTCTGTTTAGAGGTGTGAACAGTGTGCCTGTCTAAATCGGGAATTACTCCTAACTGACACATCTACTGGATGTTAATGAGGTTCTTTTCCTAGAAATGTATTTCTTTTTATCTGGAGAAATCAGTATTGTGGGTTCACGCCACGTGGCTTCTGTCTCAGCTGGATAAATAGCGTGAATCACTTTTCCCTTTCAAAGCCTCTCAGCCACTCAGCTCCAAATACCCATTTAATCTGACTTTATATGTTAATAAATCACTCAGGATAATTAAGCATTAGCTCCACGTGCCAGCAGAGTGCTGGGAAGGCGAATGTGTTGATGCAGTCCTGTGTCTTAAAAACCCTTTCACACCCGAACCACCTTTCCTGGGGCGCTTGGAGCCCAGCACTGCTGTGGGCTGAACTGGGATCCTGTGCCAGCTCAGGACTGGCTGCTGAGTGAGGATGTAACCCCTGGGGGTCAGCAATAGCTGGGGCTGTTTGCAGGATGAAGAGCAGGTCGCACAGTGTGTTGAAGGAGGTTTGTGTGTTGGGCTCAAGGTTTGCTGGTCACAGAGGTGGCTGGAAGCCTTGCTGTAGCTCAGGCTGAAGGGTACAATTGTTCTTTGCTGAACACAGGTGAGGTCTGGACAGCTGATCCTGTGTGTCCTGGCTGTGTTTGTGCAGAGCCACGCTGGGGTCGTGTGCCTGTGATTCAGAAATTCAGAAGCCCCCCAGCCTGGCACTGTGGGAGCGCTCAGGAACTGACTGTGTGGGTTTATGTACTTCATAGCTGTCCCAGTCCTGAGTTAAGATGCATTTGCAGAGCCACAGTGAAAGCCTGTAGGACACAGACAGGTTTTTTGAGTTACCTGAGCTGCCCTGAAATGGAGATTTACCTGCTGTATTTTAGGGTCCCAGGCAAGCTGAGCACACCTTGAGCTCTGGCTGTAGCAGCCAGTTCCGTGTCAAACACAGCTTGACAGTCAGTAGCTGTTGGCCTTCTCTCATCCTGCATCTTTGCCACAGGTATTTGAAAAAGGGCATAACCTCCCCTTGAACTCTGCCTGGCCTGTACTGTTTAGCACTGGGAAATTGATGATTCATTTTTCAGAGATCTGTGTGCTCTGCTTCATCTTGAGTGTCTGAAGACTCAAACTGTAACTGTGGCCACAGCAGCCTCTGGATTGGTGTGTGCCTCTTACTTCCAGCCCCAAAAGCTGTGGGTGCAGAGTGTTAGGTTGTTTTTTAGTCTAAAACCTTTCTTTAATATCATAACCCCCTTGCTCTGACCCCACGCTCTTTGACTTTTCTGTGAGCAGAGATTTATACACAGGAAATAGAGAATATGACATTTTGTTTGTGCCTCTGTGTATGTGCAATATCTTAAATATAAAACTAGTTGCCACTTAATTATACAGGCTAAAGACCTTCATTCAGTGTGTCATATACAATTTATGAGTCTCAGGTCTCCCAGACACACATTACAGCCGTGTGGCAACACCCAGGTGACTAACATTCCTTTTTAATTTAATTTCCTTACACAAATAGCTTCATTAAGGATCTGTTATTTGGGCAGAGAAAATGCTATTTGAATAGGTCAGACTAAGCCACTGAATTTAGGACTCTGCTACTGTTCCTGCTGAGAGCAGCACCAGACCTGGGTGTTTCACCCTCCTGCTCCACTGTTTGCTTTCACCTTCAGAACAGGAATCTCTCCAGCAGAGGTGGTGGACTTAATTCAGAGCTAATTCAGTGTGCAAGCTAGGACTGAAGTTTTTAAGCTTTAAGGTTTTTTTTGAAGCAACACTAGGGAGAATGTTCTCACTCTGCTAGTCAAGATCAGCCCCTTTGCCAAGATTTCCCATTTGCTTGTGTGCCTCTCTTGGATAAAAGAAGTTCAAATGGCTTGCAAAATTCATTCACACAGCACCTAGAAAATAGTTTCCCAACTCTGAGTCTCTAGTTTCATGCCTGGAAACAAATGGAAATCAATTGCTGAAGTCCTTGGGAAGCCGCTTGGGTCACCTCTAGGCATCGCTATCCTACTTTCCCTTATCATGCAGTATAGATGGCTTAGGACTCATGGGACTCAGGGCCCAGGCTCCAGGCATTAAAAAGGAGGGAGAAGCCATGGAAATGAATGAGGAGGTATCTTTTCATTTCCTGAATCCAGATTTGCAACACTTGCACTGCATTCCTGCTGTCAAAATACTTGCTCTGTTTGTGAAGGCAGATTAAGTCAAAACTAACTGATCATGGAAAAATTATTTTCAGGTTCTTATATTTGGGAGTTTTTCCCTGATACAGCATTAACTTATCCCTTTCACATGAGCAGAAATACAATTTACATCTCAAATTAACATAAAGATCATTTTCTGAGGTAGCCAAGATTTTTTCCCCTGAGAACTGCCACCACATTGCCAGCCTCCAAACCTCCCTCATCTGCCAAAGCTGCCAAACATTGCCAGAAAGGTGAATATTGCTAATGGCTTTGGCATTTCCAGGCTATGTCCACAAGATGCCATCAAAAGCGGGCTCTGAGAACACGGGAAGATGTGAGGGAAATTGGACACTTACACGGCTCTGCTCCCTTCCATGACGTTGAGTAAACGTTTGTAAGTGGTATAAACACTCTTCATCCAGGACATGAGCCAAATCTGAACTGTCTGCAGGTAGGACAGAGCACTCTCAGCAGACACTCTGTTTCATCAATATCTATTATGCAGAAGCATCTGATTTTTATTACTCTCTGGGTTAGTACATGGGGCTCCCAGGACTATCACCCTGAATGTGTTGCAAGGCATAGGAATCACTGCTTCTTAAAACACCGGCCAAATGTAAATCTTACCAAACCCTTTCAAGATGGGTGGTCTTGCCTTGTTGGACACAGGCTTTTGCTTTTCAGCAGGGAAAGGGTTGAGTGATGATTATCTCTCGCTTTTTCCCATTCTGTTTCTTTTCGTGATAAATAAAAAGAGCCCTGCTCGAAGTGATTGCTTTTTAATGATGCATGTCAGATGTGAAAGCAGTATCGCTCCTGTTTGAAAAGGGCATGTAATGTAACAAGCTGGCTGAGTTTCATTCCCAAATCACCACCATTCCCTCTATCAGCACAGAAATAAATGAGTTCTCCTTGCCTGTGGAAGCTGGGGGGGGGCCATACCTTGCTGGATATTACCTCCTTGTTCTCTCTGGGGAAAAAGGGTTATAAAATAGCAGACACCCCCCCATTTTTTATTTTTTTTTTTCTGATTGCCAGACGACCTCCATGTAGAAAATATGTGTGATCCTGAATACATGTCCAAGTAATTAAATTTCTGTGGGGTTCATAAGGCCATTAATAACTGTGCTTGCCCCCTATGTGGTCTGAGCTTTAGTTTGGGTATTGCTGACCCTAAAGAATAGATTGAGCCATGTGGACAAGAAAATCCTAGAGGCAGCTAAGCCTGTGAAGAAGTTCTGAGTAGGTGTTTTATGTTGTCTAATGGTTATTTATGATGGACACCAGTGACTGAGTCAGTGACCAGTGACAGTCACTGCCAGTCTGTGTTAAGTGGGATTTAAAATAGGTTGGTAGGAACTGCTATGGGGGGCTGCAAAATGCTGCAGCCAAAGGGAGGAGGTGAAGGCTACCCAGGGAGGTGTGGATGGTTAATGCAGGTATGGATGGTGAGCATATTTGTTTTTTTGAGTAACTGGCCTGTGCCACAGGTGGAAGATAAGCCTGGGCTTTATTTGAACCATGAGTATTTGGAGAGCAGGTCACGGAAGATAGCCAGTCAAAGAGGCAGAAATATGCTATACCCCTTCATCCTTCACATTCAGTGCACAGCCTCCCAGAAACCAGGATGCTTTCCAGTGCATTATCCAGTCCAATTTGAAATGACCAAAGCGGTGAACCAACACTTCCCCTGGCAGCTTTTTAGGATGTTTTCTTCTCCTGCCCAACTCATATTTCCCATTTCTTTATTTCAGCTCATTACTTCCTTTTGCCTGGCTGAGGGCAAATGTGTTTCACCACTAAAAAGCCCACAGCAATCAGGGCTTCGGTCATGTGCCATTAATCCCTGGAGCACGGCATTGCTTGTTCACCCTCTGCTTCATGGTCCAGGAGAGAGTGAATGATTGACACTGCTCGTAAATGCTTATAGTGTTAATTCTTTAATATCTTGCTAATTTTAATTCACTCTGCTCAGGGTTGGGAGGGGTGTGATAACAGTTTCTAGACAGAATACTGCTGCTTATCACTGCTGGAAACATGCCTCTCCTATCATGTTTTTCACAGCCTCAAGGCATGGAACAAAAATGAAGGCTATTTTTGTATAAATAAACACCAAATTGCAGAGAGTTCTGCATCTTTGGTGGCCAAGAAAAGGGATCTGTGTGCTGGAATCTGCTCTGTGAAGTAGGCATAACCTTTCTCATGCCCCTTATTATATGCAAAGGTTTTGCCTGGCTACTTAAACCCAGCCTCAATTTTAGAAGGCCTTTATGCACTGGAACCCTTTGGCATTTGAGCCTCAGCCTTTGCCAAGCACTTGGGCAGGTGGAGCATGTGAAGGCCACGGGCTGCCTTACACCAGGCAGTGCTTACACCAGACAGCCAACTCATTTTGGCTCTACTGGAATGTGCTCAAAAGCAGCCCAAAGAAGGTGGCTGTGTTAGATTCATTTGCTCCCTCAAAATGAAACAGACCCTGCTAGCACTAAACCACCCTTTGGCTAGTGTATGATGTCCTCTGCTTGTGGGCAGGAGTGGAATGGGCTGAACAGCTCAGGTGTTGATTGAGATAGAGTTGATGAGCTGGTGGAAGCTGGAGGAATCTCATTCCAGTTTTTGGTTTGAACTCGTGTTCCTGGGCTGCATTTCTCAGTCATGGCATTTCTCAGCAGATGGCTCTGTGATGCTGAATTTTCATTTTCACAGTGGTCCATGTCAGCATTGCGCTCGAGACCTGGATTTCCGTATATTACAAGCCCTGTCAAACCCACCAAACTTGTGCCAGCATTTTGAATGTGATGCTTAGAGCTGAGGGTGTGTCCAGGGAGATCAGTGGTCAGCAGAAAGTTCAGTTCACGATGGTTTGAACTGAAATTCATTCATCTCGATGAGATGCTCAGTGAGATGAGTATCCCTTACAGGAGTGGAGAGAGCCCTCCGACAGGTTTATGGAGATGAAAACACAGATGAGTTCATGCCTGGCAAGTTGGATAAAGAAATCATTCTTTCTGTCTCTATTTTTGCTTCCAATTTGCAACTAATCATAGATTTCCTTTGTATTTTTTAAAATATCCATTTTTAGCCTAATTGCAGACAATAAATCAAACCCTAAAATAAGCAAGAACATCTGACTGTCAGCAGTTGCAAGGGGGAGACATGACAGCAAACTGGCCTGGCTATCCAAACTTACATTTTTAAAAAATATGTGAAAAGCGGTGGGATGTGATGAGAGATGAATTCCATGGGTGACCCTGTACTTTTCTTTCCCTTTGAACAGCATCTTGCAAGCACCAGGGTTAAAGAAAACATTATTTAAAAACCAGGCAGGGAAAGAAAGACGCACTGGGCAACACTGACTTGTAGCTAACTGGGCTGCAAAACTTCAGGAGGTTATTTTGTCATCTACTTGCTTCAAGAACAACTGAAGATAGCTCTGTTTGGAGAGGATGCTTGGACTTATTGGAGTTGAGGTACCCCTGGCATTGTGGCCACTGTTGAACATGACAGAATTCAGCAGAAATCTTCTGCTCCTGAGCCCAGGTGGCAGTAAATTGTACTTAGCAAAGCCTGCAAATGGAATACCTACAAACCTGAGGGGCAAGCCATGAAATATTCATGAAGCCTTTCTTATGAAAGAGGCTTATTCATGTGTGTGTGTGTGTGTGTGTCTGTGTGTCTGTGTGTATATATGTATAAAAATATATGTGCACACTTTTGAAATCTATTCAAACCAAATAAGACTTTTTTAGTCACCTTGCATAAAATAGGAAAGCAGATGACTTCGGTTCTCCCTCTATTATACAGTCATCAGGAGACTGAAATAGCTCTGGAAAAGGAGCCTCTGGTGCTCTGCCTTCCAAAGGCATGTGCCTTTCTGGGGCTCTGCTGACGTTTTGGCGGAGCAGCTGCTCTGGGGGAAATCACTTGCTGCTACCTTGATGTAGTAAATCAATCACCCTTTGTAATTTATCACCTTCTTTGCAAAAATAATGAGTAACTGTTCAAATGTATCAAGGGACAAAGCTTTTAAATACCCTGGGAATGGCAGTGGAGGAGGCCAGGCTGTGACCATGCACTTGCTGCTGACATCTCTGCCCTCTCCACACATGCCATGGGAGCACTGTTCCCATCTCATCCTGTCCTGCCCAGGCTAGGGATGTGCTGTAAATCAGGCTGGTGACTCCAGGACAGCTGGGAAACCCAACAGAAAATCCCTAGGTAGTGAGCCCAAACCATGCCAAAACCCAGTTCCTTTGCCAAGAAAAACTCAGAGACAGCATCTTCTGTGCCTGCTGTGCCTATACTCCATCTGTCAGTAAATATTTCAACTTTTTCACCGTCATTAAAGTCCTTTCTGGAATCAAGAAAGGAGAGATAGAAGACTGCAAATAATATCCTGCAATGTAATGTAAATGATGTAATGTAAATAATGAGATTATTGTAGTTTTGCTTGATGCCAGAAAATAGCTTTAATTAGACTCACATTTGTCTTTTGAAGCAAAATCATTGAATTTAGAAAAGAGCCTTTTATTCTTATCCATATGAAAACATACAAGAATCTTTGTGGTTACATTTGCCAAAGTGGCTTTGGCATTTTTTTTTCTGAGAAACTTCTGAGCTGCTGAATGCTGTCCATATATTATGACAGTGACAGAAGTAGTAAATTAGGAAGTGAAATTGCTGGTGATACTACTTTAATAGGGAATAAACAGCTTATTTTATTTATGTTCGATTCCACTGAGAAATTCTGCCCTGCTACCTTCTTTTATTCCCAAAATGTCAGGTACCAGAGTGTTTTAGCCGCATGTATCAACATTTTGTTTCTTGATCACAAGTGTAAGGGTCTATTCTCCTTATTCAGCATCATTCTAGCCTGGCACAGGTTGCCCTTTGCACCTTTGTGAATGGTGGAGAACTGTGCAGGGGGGAGAAGAGAGGAGGAGCTGTTTCTCTGAAAGCTCGGCAGAGCAATTTGCCGTGGCCTCACTTAGCTGAGTTTCTTTTTAATCTTCTGCGTTTCTTTCTGGCCCCTATCTTCATAGACCTCAGCTGGTGAATACTTGAGGAGTTGTTTTAATGTGTGCTAGCCAGAGATATGTCAAGCTGCTCGCTAATTAATATATAGTAAATTCTGCGGGAAGAAACCGTTCCTCGGTGTGTTTGATGCAAGTTCAGACAGAATTTTCAGTTCCCATGGGAGCTGCCCTGCTCGCTGCAGAGACATCTCGGCCGTGCTGCATTTTGGTTCCCCTCCCCAGTGCATGGCCAGGGAGAGGGAGCAGAAAGCTCCCTGCTGCAGTGAGAGGATGGGCAGAGCTGCCAGCTGGGGTCTCTCCTGGCTCAGGTTAGCTGTGCAGAGCCTGCTGGCACAGCTCGTGGGGTTTGTGCTTTTATCCCGTTTTTCAGAGACAGCTCCCTGGAATGGTGCTGTGGGGTCAGGCTTGGTGAGGTTGTGAAGGTCTCTGGTAGATGGAGGAGGTCCTGGTGCTTTCCTGAGTAGGGGAGCAGAGCTGGATCACCAATGTGCAGTGGAGGCTTGTTCCAGTCCTTGGCCCAAACCGGTGCTTTAGTTTGGGCAGAATTATTCCGTTTCAAGAAATCCAGAATGATTGTTCCCAGTGTTTTAAAACCACACCTTCCCCCAAAGCAAAACTAAACTCTACCAAAGCTCTGTCAGATGGAGGTGCTTCCCACGTGGTTTCCATTTTGGTGGGAAGTAATCTGTTCCTTTTTACTTTTTTGATGCTGCTGGCAGCAAAAGGGTTTGAATGAAGAGTATGGAGCTCCCATAAAGTGCAACCTGACGTGGATGTGTCTGCCCAGAATTGGAGAAGAGCAGGATCAGGGAAGAGCATAGTAAACTGAATTTGTGAAGTAAATTCTTTCCCTCACCAGATGGGATCAGGGCTTTAAGGATCATGCTTGATGTGGCTTCAGAAGTGAATTTCCTTGCACACCTCCTCATTAGCTGCCATCAGGTACTTAGGCAGGGCTCTCAATGGCCGTGGTGATTTCCTTTCCCTCCCCAGGTATTCTTGCACTCGCATTCCAGTCCACAGGCTTAATATCTTCATCATGTTTTATCTGTGGCCAAGTTTGGCAGCCAAACATTTGCTCTCACCTGCTTCTTCATTTGTTTCACGTGCACTCCTTTTGCAGAGAAAATATCACTGGCAGAAGCGGTGTCTGACATCACCGTGCCTGGGGTCTGGTTATTTATCCCTCATCACCTAGAAGGTATCTAGGACAAACAGTATTGAGCTGGAACTGGCACATGTACCTTTTATAACCTCTTCATTTTCTTTCAATGCCCCAGCCTTGGGCTGTATTTAACATGAAGCTCTGGGAACTGTGTTCATAAACCAGATACTCAGCTGTTGTAAGTTACTGTAGCTCCATTACAGGCAGTGATACTGGGCTGATTTATAGTAGCTGACCTGTGCAGGAGCCAAGGAGAACACATATAAATGGCAGACATTCCAATAACTAAATTAAGCATGGGAAAATGCAGGCTAGCTCCTTGGAAAATTTTCCTAACCAGGTCTGTAAGTGCCTGGAACAGGTACCCAAGCAAACTGTTGGAAAGTTTGCCTTTTGTGTGTGTTGCAGTATGGCAGGGATGGAGTGTTTGGAGAGCTAGGAACTACCCAGAAATATATTAACCAGATGCTGCACATGCCTGGGTAGAGCATAGTAATAAAATGACTTCACTGCTGAGAAAAGAGCTTGTACTGAAAGCTGGCCAGTTTGTGGGTATTTCTGCCCCAAGTCACAGCTTTTGCTGTGTGCACCTCTGGGTGCTGTTGGGCAGAGCCGATGACAGCATAAATACAAGATAAAGCTTATCAAACCAGGTCTGGGCAAGGACCTGTCTGGTTCAGCTCACAGAAGCACATATCTAGGAGGATACACAGACACTGTCCACATCCCCACCCACCCTCTGTGTGCCTCAGATGAAGGCCATGCTTGTATTAAATAAGGCTGGATGGCTTTTTCCTGAGATCTGAGACTTAAAGTATCTGTTTGCTCATCCTCCCAGCCCATGCTGGCACTGTGCTCCACCACTGCATTGTAGTGTTTTGTTCAGCTGTCCATGTAGTCCATGTCCATGAGTGGTGGCAGCCCTCTGGCACATCACATAGCCCAGCTGTCACTCCCTGGTGTGAGGTAAGGGCAAACTTGGTTTGTCCATCTCACACGTGCTCAGTTGCAGTTTCTGCTGGTGTTTGAAATGAATACAAATTCAGAATTCACTTGTGCTGAACTCTGTATGTTGTATTCCAACATCACTCAAGCAGATGTTGGAACTGAATGCAGAAAATGGTGGGAGGATGCCTGAAGGTGATTCTTGCCTGGGCTCTGCCTTGTGCCAGCAGCTATTGCTTCCGTCAGGATCTTTGCCATAGTCACTACTTTGCTGCATGTTTAAACCATTCAGTGTGGATCTCTGCTGGTGTGTCATCATCCATTGTGCCAGGAGGAATTTTGGTGCTGGGAATTTCTCCTACTGGACACTGGTGTACCTGAAGTGTGTCCCAGGAGCACTGCCAGGCTCTCCTGCGGCTTCATTACAGTTCCCAGGGTTTCTTGAAGGAGCACAACTTCTTTGGTGCCAGCACTAAACACCCAGTGTTAGGAAGACTTGGGGGGTTTGTTCAGTGTTCCTCACTGAAATGTCTGCTGATGGCCAGACATGGTGCAGAGCTCCTTCGGTGGTCTGAGCCCAGCAGAACTCAGCCTGGAAAGCAGCACATGCATGCTCAGGCCTCTCAGGCTGTGTAATTAGTAAATGAGGCTAAATGAGACCAGTAGCACCACGCAGGGGTGTTCATCTGGCCTTGCTCCCCACCAGTGTGGGCTGTTCCAGAGGCACTCCATTTCTCATTCCTTCTCTAGGCTGGGCAGCAGGCAGGCAAGTTCTGGAATAACAAATGGTGAAAGAGGACTGGCCTATGTGAGCTTTTGGAAATAAGGCAGAAAATGAAACATGGCCCATTAACCTGCCAGAAAAGATACATGGAAGACATAGGAATGACTCCTAAACCACCCTGCTAGAACATGAGAATTTTTTTTTTCCTAAACTGATTTCCTTATGAATTATTTTTTTACTGCAAAATAACTACCAAGAAAAGTATGTTTTAGTTATTCACAGTGACCTTTTAAACTTGCAAGAGAACTGCATATTTTCTGAGGCCCCATGTAGGGCCTATTAATAATTATGCACTCCCACTGAGCTCCATTGATTAGTTTGGGTCCTATTTCACACTGTAAAATGAAAAAAAAAAAAAAAGTCCCTAGTGTTTGTGTATGTTTTTTTCTTTTTATGTTCAGCTCTCCTCGGCTATAGATCAAGTTTTGCTCTTAGCACAGGTTTCGGCCTATGTTGATGTGTTGCTTTGCTGTGGGCCCCAAAAATCAGGGAAGAGGCAAGACTGGATGGCAGGAGAAGGGGGAACAAGGTCTGACTCGTGATCCAGCAGCAATAGCAGAGTTCAGCTGGTGAGATAAGGGGCAATGTGAGTGACAAGACCATGCATTAGTATGCTACAGCCCCACTCATGCCTACACTTTCATTTCTGCTAGCAAACATTTCTTTGTGAATAAATCTACTTTCTTGGCAATGCTGTGTGAGTGCTTTAGTTTCATTAAAGAGCCTGGAAACACCCCAGTGGTTCAGGCTGAGATATATAATACTGCTAACACAGATTTGTTTCATAACCCACAAACTATTAAAAATATTAGTGTCCTCTCGGGAGCTGCCTTTCAAGATTCCCTTTCTCTTTCTCACTTTCAGAGCAGGGCTAAGACAGCCAGCAATAATGCAAAGCAAGCTCAATTTATTCAGCTAAAAAAATAGATAACACCGTATTTTACTACTTCTGAGCGCTTTCTTCATCTGAATGTTGCTTTGTGTTGCACTTCTTATCCAATGTAAACAGCCATAAAGGAGAGTTGCTGAGACAACATGTGGACATTTCAAAAGGTAGACTTTACCCGTCCAAAGGGAGATAACTTTTTGTTGGTAGTGAATTTAGTCTGGGACTTTGTAATGGGATATGTTGGTCCCTTCAAGACTGAGCAGGGAGCTCCAAATCCCTTCAGGACTGAACAGATCTGTGTATGTGTTAGGGGTCTTTATTCCACCCAGCTGACAAAGAAAGTAATAACTGAAAGAAAGGTTAATGGTCCCTGGAGGGAACTCAGGAGGTGAGTAGGTCCAACGTCTAAGGTGAGGGCTTTGAGAAGAAGGGGAGAAGAGGTCTCCTGGGAGCCCCAGCCAGCAGGGCTGTGAGTCTGGAAGCAAGGAAAGGAGGCTGGCTCCAAAACTGTTCTGTCAGCCAAGCTTGCTCCGGAAGATAGAGGTGTCAGCAGTTTCTCCTTGGTGGCAAGACCTCTACCAGCTTAAGTTTTACTGTCTGTGCCAGAGCTGTGTTTTGGGAAGGAATCTGGAATGCTGATGGGGACATTAAGAGGAAGGAAACTCCAGGAGGTACATCAGGGTTTGGTGTTGAGTTTTGCTAATGAACTTTTTAGGGTGTTTATATGGGCTTTGCCACTGGGCATCCAGGGAGGAGATGAGCCAAGGAGGACAAGGAGCCCAGAGCTGTGGGGTGTGGGTATGTAGGTGTCCAGAGCATCTGACAGCATCTGAACTGCTGCAGTCTGTTAGAGGTGGTCAGAAAAGCCCATATATCAGGAACTAACGGCACAACCTTTAACTTGGAAGTTCAGTTAGGCACAGTGAACATAAGCTGTAGTCTGGCTCCTCAGAGAGTCAGAATTGGGTGGAAATTGTTTCAAAGAGCTCTTCTTACACAGCTTCTGTTATTAATGTCCATCACAATGGCACCAAGAGGTCTCACTGCCATCAGAGCCCCCCTCCCCATCTGGTTTCTGCTGACTGCTCACGTAGCACAGGCTACTTCTCTCTAGTTAAGGAATAGTAAAGCAAAGCAGGCTCTTTGATTTACAGAAAGGGGATGAAGCACAAAGAGAAGCAATAACTTGCCCAAAGTCATGCAGGGAGCCACAGACAGAACTGGGAACCGTGATGTAGCTCTCTCTTTCATCCCAGTCAGCATCCTACCCACAAAATAATCTAGTTTAGTTCTGCTGAAAAAGCAAAATATATAAATATTTGCTTAAATCTACCTACTTTGCATAGCAACCTGATTCATGTAAACGTTTTTATATAAGATTGGCAAGTCAGAGCTTGAGAGCTTTTTTCTGGGTCGTTTGAAGAAAGTGTGAAGAAACTTCTGAACTGCCGAATCCAAATCTGAACCAAATTTTCCCCGCTTTGAACTCTGCTTATTTCAGACTGTAATAACATTCATCCACATTTCACAGAGTATCCTTGCAGATGGGAGGAAATACAGTAGCACTGTTTGACACAGAAGAAATTAGATTTACGTGAAATTCCCTTTCCCTGTGTCCCTCACTTTATTTCCAACAGACCTACAGTTAACAATCAGCAGTGTTTCACTTTCAGACAGTGTGGTTTTCATTACAGAGGCTAAGGGAGTTTAAAATACTCTCGGAGCACACAGCATACATAACATCCTACCCCGTTCCTTTTGATTTCCCTTTGCGGCACTTGCGTTACAGATGCTGTGCAGAACATGTTAGAGGACAGTGCTTTTATTTGCCATCATTACAAGGAGGAAATATATTTAGAGACATCTGTTCAGGCTCTTTGATTTCAGCTGACTGTAAGACATCTTTGATGAGGAGTTGGTTTTGGAGCACGGTTGTGTCAAAGCCTGGCAGGCGTGCACGTCGGGGGAATATGGCACCGCAACAGGCCCCAGCCTAATCGGCAGGTGTGGACAGCACGGCTTCACCAGGAGGGGGAATTTCAGCTCTCACCTTGTCAGAGTTACCTTTCCCCGGTGGGAAGTTCAGCTCTGTGCTGTTTTCACGTGGGGTCACCTCCAGAGAAACCCCAGTGTGGGGAGTGATCCTTGAGCACTGGAGGTTTCCCCACGTGCAGCCGCGTGGCGGAGCCTTCCCTTTGCCATTGGAAGTGTAGGCATCTTTCTTTTGCCACATTCAGAGCCTGAAATAAAGAACAAAAATGAAGCATGCTTTTCCTTGGAGCTAGGGTACTTTAGGAGGTGCTACAGAGACTGAGCTGAACAGAATTGTGGGCCTTCTTCCAAAGAAATGTAAGAATTTTCAAAGACAATACTGGAGCTTTGGAGGAGCTCAGAGGGTTTTCAAGTATAATCCCTGTCTGTTGGCTTTTTAGAGCCATGCTTGGGTAAAATCTAGGAGTGGTTGTTTTTCTCGTGGGGGCTGAGACATGTTCACACATCGGTTTATACCTTGTTTCTAGAACAGCTTCTAACATAATGGCAAGACTTGTAATGGTGAATTGGGTGGGGTTTCTGTGGCCATGAAGGGCTTCTTCTGACTCTGCTTCTGATTTTTAGGCTGTATTACTGTCAGCTGCTCTCAGACTGATGGAAAAGGGCAAAAAAAAAGATCTTAAAGTAGTATATAAATGCAGTTAAAAGCTTTTATTTCATTTCTACACAGTTATATCTCTTCTAAAAGAAGAAGTTATGTCTTCAAGAAGTTTTGAAAGTTCTGTAAATATAGGTTTGCATCTTTAATTACCACTGGCAGGAAATACTGGAAGCTTCATTACTCAGACTTTGCAGTGACCAGGGATGGTGCAGCTCTTCATAAAGCTCTTTTAGTCTTTAAAGTGCTAATCTCATATATAGTTGCTTATAAAAGCAGGGGAATCCTCAATTAAAATTTATAACCACATTAAACAGTTTCTAAAACATTTCTTTATAAATAATAAATTAAATCAAATCCATCAAAGTATATAAATAAATGTAATATATATGAAGACATATATAAAAGTATATGTATCTATATATGTATATTTATGTGTGTATATATGGAAATCAGCACCATTACAGCAAAGCAGTATAGGTTGCAGAATTCTCTGGAAAATCCTCTTCAGCAGAATGCCAGGCTGGATTATGGATCAGGAAAGATCCCTGTGCTAAATGCTTTACAGTGGAGTGAGTTCATTGACTTTAGTGTCAATACCAGTGATATACTCGATACAGCCCATTTTAACTTTTCTGGTGATCAGCTGAGTGCTTGACAGTATAACTTGTTGGGGTTTTCCTCTCTTTAACCAAATCTGTGTGTTTGCTGTGGATCCATATCGAAGGTCCATTGGCCAAATCTAATATTGTCCATTCCAAGAGACTTTGGCAGGTGGCCAAAGGATCAGGGGTTTTTCAACAAAAGTGCAATATTTTCCATTAGAAAAATCCTCTATGATTTTCTGGGAAACTCTGGTACTTAGCTTCTCATGTTTCTTCTCTTTGTCATCATTGTCAGAAACTAACTGGCATTTCTCACTGACATTTTTAGAAAAGAATATTTATATAGAAACAATTCAAATAAAAATTCATCGGCAGAAAAGGGTGACATTTACAGTATGATATAGCCCTGACATTTTTATGCCACCAGTGGGAATTTTGCCTGTTTGATGACTGATTCTGTCATTCCTCCATCATCCAAGTAGACCCATTCAACTCAATACAACTGCTTAACTAACATCCCCAGTCTCTCTCTGGTGAAACTCATGTCTGGGAAAGGAGGTGGAATGAATCCCAGTGTTGTGGATAATGAGCAGTGGTGTTGACTGACTGCACTGTGATGAACCTCAGTCAGCACCTTGGTTAGAACAGCAAGGTTTGAGCTGCTGAGCTGCTGCTCTGTATGTAACAAATTATGTCTTCCTGTTGGTCGGAATAATTAATTCATAATCTCTATGGAATAGTGACATAGCGTGCTATAGGACCCTGTTACTGCAGGGCTGTCAAAGGCCAGCTCTAGAGATTAAACTGCCCTTTATGCCAAGGATTAGCACAGGTCAACAAAGAAGTCAAGGTCTAGAGGTGGATGAGAAGAAAGTGTTGGTCCAAAACAATTCAGAAAAGGTCAAGTTGATGTTCCTTGGCAGGTGCTGAAGGTTGCAGAGCTTTATTTTCATGTGTTTTTCAGCAGAGAGAACTGCATGTTCAGGCACAAATTTTCAGAGGAATTAGGTTTGCTGCTTTTGATTGGCATGTGTTCTGGGAAGAAAAAGATGAATAATTTGCAGGTGTCAAACTAGTTAGGGCAGCCAGGTAGCCGTCAGGAAGCCTTTCAAGCCAACTTCTAACAAACCCAACCGCTTGGTCTGTAAAGCAACCCACAATTCCTAGTATGCTAAATTTTATAGCCCTTAGGAAAAGGAGAAACACAAACACAGGAAGGGAGGAATGCCGCAGAAACTGTTTTGTTAGAAGGAGGTTGGGTTTCTCTTCCAATGCAGTGCTCTGTATTTTGTTGGTTAGTTTTGACTCTTTTTTTTTTTTTTTCTCCTTGGGGTAAATGGCACATGTATCTGGTTTTGTTTTCTGCATGCCAGGTAGTAATTAAAATTAGCAATCTGGTAATCAGTATCTTGGCCTTGGGCTCTAGAAACAGATGTACTAAATAATGCCAAAAGTTGTTTCAAACCAAAGGAGGCTGATGTGACAAGCTGTGCTGAGGCAACTCAGCTGAATTCAGTGCATCCAGTTGACTCGTGGGCGGGGATGAAGCCAAACATTTCAGTCAGTTCTTGTCACCTCTTGTCCCTGGCAGAAGGTAACAGGTTGTCTGAACTTTGTCATGACTTGGCCTGAATTCACATGAGTAACATCTGATCAAGATCCTGTCCCTGAAGTCCATGGAGATGAACCAAGCCACGCACAGTGCAAGCCCCCTTCTGCTGATAAAGGCATTTCATTTAACTCTTCTACAGTTCAGCAGTGGGTGAGGAAGTGCTGAGGAGATTTTGTTTCCTTGGGAGAAAGTCTGATTGTCATTAGCTTCACCTCACTGAGGAGAGAGAGTGGAGGAAGAAGTACAAGCCTTGTTCCCATCCTGTTCAACATCTCCTTTCTTGAAGAGAAAACGGACAGGGAATCAGCCCCAAAACATCTTCAGCAACAGGAATTCACACTAGCCAGCCTCAAACATATATCACCCCTGGAGGAAAGCCTACAAAGACACCCGAATTTGATGGTCTCCCTGTATTTCTCCTGCTCCTGCTGCTGGATTCATGCAGAGGCTTATGGCATGGGCTCAGTCTGCACAGGCAGTGATGGCTGTCAGGAAAACTGCTGTCACCCAGGGATGGCACTGTCCCTCCACCCCCTCTAAGCACTGATGTCCTCCCCACTCCCTCCCCAGGAGCCGAGAGCTGCTCCAGTGAGGCCAGCCAGCACTGAAACCAAACTCTGTTTTTTCACTTACTGTGTTCCAGTACATGAGAGTGGGCATTGGCTGTCAGGCTACTGTGGTCTCAGCGGATTGTGTTTGTGGTGAGGCACTTGGGATTCCTGATTTCTAGTCCTGGAGCTGCTGTTTGCTCGGTGTGTGGCCTTGGAAGGCTCACTTAGCTCTGCAGCACAGCAGTTTTTCCTTCTGTTGGATGGGGAAGTGACACCTGCCAAGCCACAGCTGGGATAAACAGTAGCATCCTGCTAAGGAGTAGAACCTCTTACACTAGCAGTTGAAAGGGAAGACACTAATATAAAGTGAATAATAATGTGAATCCTGCAGCAGTTACTTTCTATCCCAGACACAAAGATGGAGTTGTTCTTTGCCATTTCTTTCAGGCCAGGCATAGGGCTGATCCAACTGATAGAAAAGAGTTACATTAATACAGTGTGAGAGTGAAGGGATGAAGCTCCTTGGCTTCCCCTTCCTGTCTCTGCCATGCTCAGAGCTGTGCTCAGAGGTTAACCTGCTCGAGGGGCCCCTAACTCTGTCCAGAACTGGTTCTGGTGCTGGGGATAATGCATCATGATGGTGAAGGACCCTTGGATGTTGGAGCTGTTATTGGAATCTGGCTGCTCCCTCACTCAGAAAATTCAGGGAAACTAAACTTCCTTGAGACAGCCTTTGAATATCCTGCTTAATCAGAGACGTCGTGGTTTCCTTGAGATGATGAGAAGGGCTGCGTATGCTGAGTTTTGTGCCTCAGTTTCCCCAGCTGTAAAAGTGAAGGTATTTTTTTCATTGCTCTAATGAGAAGGGATGAATTTACAGTAGCTTAGACATTTACAATTCCTGTAGCTTAAAATTCCTGTAGCTTAAGCTATGTCCCTAGAGAGAAACCTCTTTCCGTCTTCATCACCACTGTAAACCTCTGTGTCCCTATTGTTTGAGCAGCCAAGGGCACCAGAAGTCCTGAATTCCTTCTGTGAGTAGCAGATGGTGCTGCTGTTCCCTGAAGAAGTGGACCAGGGCTGAAGGATCCAGGTTCCTGTTCTATTTGGCTCCCTCCGTGCCTGTGGCAGTGAGCTCAGCAGAATGCACCATCAGCTGCTGCAACAGGAGATCTTTGTAAGGTGTGAAGGCATCAAGCTGAAGAAGTATATGGTAAAACAATACCACATGTTGAAATCACAATAGGAGTAAGTCCGTTTTGGCACGGTCTTCCACATGAAATCCCCTTTAATTTCAGTAACGTCACAGTCTCAGTCTCAGGGAACCTACAGCAATATATTCTGTGCCTTAAATAAATCCACTTGGGGACTAATAAACTAAACTGTTGCTAATTTGTAATGTGCCACTTTTGCAGCAGTATCCAAAATTCATATGCACTAAGATTCCAGGGCTGGAAAGAATGAGGTGACTTGTCCCTAACCACTGCTTAACTTTTTAAGTTACACTGGTGAGTCGGGTGCAGTTTGGCTTTTAGTGAGACCCCTGGGGAAGCAAGGCCATCTTAGCCTACAGTCTTAAAAAAGGGCTGTTTAAATAAAAGCATACCTATTAAAAAAAAAAAAAAAAAAAAAGGCAGGGAAATGATGTTTTTGTGACTGAAGCAGGAACACTTGTGCCATTCAGGGACGACTCTCACACTTCTGACTGTCACCACTGATAAGCACGAGTGACTTTGCCTCAATGTACTTTACAGGCACAGGTGGACCCTTTCATTTAATGTCTCTCTGCTTGGGATTATTGCTCAGCTCACGGAGTCCTTTCTGTCTGGCTGTGAGCAGAGGGGAGGATGGCAGCTCAGCAGGGCAGGGTGGTGCTTTCTGGGGTATGGATCACAGTTCTGGTTGTTGTTCAGGTTGAGGGGGTTCCATGTATGCCTCCACCTCACTCTTCCAGTCTGTTGTGTCTTCTTGTTGGGGCTGGGTTTAGATTAGGCTCAACTTTTTCCAGACTAAAGGTAATAATCCAGGAAACCCAGTGATGCTGCTTGTCCAGGGAAAATCTGCAAGAGCTGTCACAAGACTGTTTTGAATTTTCCTCTTTTGTTGGCACCAAAGAAAGTGATAGTCTCTGTTTTGTCACACTTGAGAGCTGTAAATTCTGCTCTTTCAACTTTTTGGGCCCATATCAACATGAAAGCAAGTGTCAGAGGACTGGGATTTCTCTCAGGACACAACACCTTTTTTCTGACAGCTCTTTGGGTGGTTCATGACTAAGAAGACATTCAAAGCAAACTCAGCTGAGTATCCTGCTGTTATCACAGAAGCATCAAGCTCCTGCATAGCTTTGCCTCCTCCTTGAAAACCCCTTCTGCCCAGAACTGGCCCCATTCTCCCATTCTGTAGATAAAATGCAGCATCTCTCCCATTGAAGTGGTAGCCTCTCCAAGGATGAAGTTGATAGATCCTCCTGCTCAAGGAAAACCAAGAGTAAATGAATAATCAGATACAGTGAGACTCCACTTTGAATATTGTGAAAATAAAGATTTTCCAGTTCTGTCCTGAGGTGTTTAAGGCTTGTCATGGACTTCCCGTGTTGTCCTGGGTTAAGTGGGTTGCAGAATGTCTCTCTCCTGTGAGAAGGGACCCCCAGATCATGTTTTCAGCCTCATGTTGTCACCAGAAGGGTGTATGGGACAGCTGAAGTGGCAATGGGCTGGTTCTTGCAGATCATAACGAGTGCACTGGGCAGAGCCAGTGAAGCCCCTCGGGGAGGTATCAGCCAGGCCCTGAGAGAAACTCTGATAGTGAAGGTCATGTAAGCACTGTAGACAAACAAAGCTGACAGCTTGAGCTTCTGCAGTGTTGGTTTTGTTCTGTATCTTCATTAGATAAGAGCTTGTGCCCTCTTTCTGTGTCCTTGGTGCTGTGTGTGAGCCCGGAGATTCTGCACTCTTTGTACAGGGAAGGCTTTGCAGCCTCCCCAAAGGCTGAAGGAGATCTCCAGGTGGGACAGTTCTCCACTGTTAGCAGTTTCTCCAGTTTGCTGTCTGTAAGTGAATAACTTGCATCCATCTGGAAAACCTTCTTGTATCTTCTATCATGATCAAACTTGATCTTCTCAGAGAGGACGCACCAAATGAGGTGGTTCAGCAGACAAACCAGGAGAAGTTTAAATAAGTCCTAATAGGAAGAAGTATTGTTGAGTGTTTATTGCAGGGTCAGGATCTCTCATATTAATCTTTCCTTCAGCATTAGCAACCCACCCAAAAGTAACATCTAGGAGTTCAGGTATATGGGACCTTTGGGAGCTCACTGAATTCCTGCCTGCCTTCAGAGCTCCCTAACAGGCTGCACAAATGCTCTTAAATGATGATTAAGTCAAGTTACCTTCCCCTGCCGTTGTGGCAGGCCAAGGGTTGGCATGTGGACAGATATTTATGCTTTATCTGACATCTAACTTGCTGCATCACAGTAATTTCAACTGTGGTTTGCATGCTTAGCACAAAATTTCTACCCCATTCCTCCCCAAAATGCCTATAAATGATAGCAGCATTTAATGTAGTCCCCACATAAAAATAAATTTGGAGTTGTCCACATCAGCATTTAGTTTGGATTAGGAGCTTGCTTTTGAAATATATCCTTCGGTGTTACCCCTGTTGCACCTTGGTCCTTATTGTGAATTCAACAGACATTCAGCATAGTACTAAGCCAAAATAAACCTCCTGAAATGTATGTAATGTTTATGTCAGGCCCTGCCTCTCCCCTGATCCATTCCTTTCAGGCCACACTACTTGCCAATTTAGCCAATTCAGACTTTGATTTTTTTAGCAGTTCCCCTGAACCCCTCCTCCATCTCACTCCTTATAAGAAACCCTTTTCACTCTGTTTCACTGTAGTCCTTGTGAACTGGTGCAACTCACAGGGATGGGATTTTCTCTCTTGATTAGAAGCTGGGAAGTTGGACTATGTGCTATGGAAAATTGTCATTGTTGACTGTTTTGACTGTTTTTAGCTGACCTAGGCTGACTTGTACCAGCTAAGTCCATTGTAATTTCATTAGCTGTATTTTTGTGCTCACTCCTATTTATCTATCAATATGTTTTGTCCTAACAGCAGTATTATAAAGACAAGGGATTATATTGTCCAGGCTGTCTGAATTCATCACATCTTGCAATACTTTTAATTCCTTCCTCATTAGTAAAGATCCTGAGTGATTAGCTAGAATGTGGTTGCCATGGCCAAAGTAAGAGTTCGTTCTCTGACATGATTTGGTACCACTGAGTGGTGGTAGAGCTTTTTCCTGTCTTTCGTCTTTTTTCTTCCCTTTCCCTTTCCCTTTCCCTTTCCCTTTCCCTTTCCCTTTCCCTTTCCCTTTCCCTTTCCCTTTCCCTTTCCCTTTCCCTTTCCCTTTCCCTTTCCCTTTCCCTTTCCCTTTCCCTTTCCCTTTCCCTTTCCCTTTCCCTTTCCCTTTCCCTTTCCCTTTCCCTTCCCCTTCCCCTTCCCCTTCCCCTTTCCCCTTCCCTTCCCCTTCCCCTTTACTTTCCCTTTCCTCCCTTTCATTTTTTTATTTTCCCTTTCCTTGCCCTTTCTTCCCTTTTCTTTTTTTCTTTCTTTTCCCCCCCAGCCCTGCTGCCTGGTCCTTGCTGGGCTGAAAAGTCACAGAAGCTGTTTTCTGTCAATTTGTTGATATCTTCTTTCCCTCCTCGCCTGGCACAGAACCTGCTTTTGTTAGTTTTCCTTTGAGGAATACATGTGCACTTCAGCATGAGGTCTGACAACCTTGACCCTCCAGGCATGACTAATTCCCATGTACAAGGCCAGTACAAAATCCATCAGCTCAGAAGTGTCAGGGAGTCAGGAAAAGCCTGGCGTGTAGGGCTGGCTGGGGCTGCTCTCCCTGTGCTGCGTGACGAGCTTCGTGCCCTCGGTCAGCCGGGCATGGCTGGGATGAGGTTAAGGAAAAGTGGTGCTTGGAAAGAGCAGGAGGCAAAGGGAGCAAAGGAGGGCTTTGCAAGCAGCCAGGGATGGCTTAATTCTGCCCTGCTCATGGCCAGACACCGTGGCTTTGGTGACAGCCAGAGGTAGCCAATATGCAGATTGAAACTCAGGGAGTGGGAGATGTCTCCTGGTGTTTGAAAGCTTGGGGGTGGAGACTTCTCTGGGGCTGAGTTTGAAAGTAGGAAAAGAGCAGCATAAAACTGACAACAGGTTTTTTTTGGAAGCTGCCTTCAAAGTTTCATCTTTATACTGTTTGGGAGCGGTGGTAGTGGTAATCCCAACTGGTTGTGGGGTTTATGTGGGTCAGGGATTTTGTAGTGTCTTTTATACAAGCGGGTCATAATTGAGAAACAGGGTGAGTAGAGTGTCCCAAAGATGTCTCTGGAGTTTTATCCAAACAGCTTTTCTTTTCAACCAACTCTGGATGATTTCAGCTCTCTGTGAGGCCAGCTCAGAGTGCTCTTCAAAAATCCCACCCAAAGAGAAAGAAATGTCTAACAGCCTGTGGGTCACTCTTGACAGATTCAGTCATAGCCCCAAAACCAGAACAGAAGCGGAATAAAAACTTGCACAAAAGTGAGCTCAGAACGAATGGGAGCTCTCCAAGAACAAAACCTCAGGAGCCAAGAGGCATCCTTGCATCACTGAAACAAGGTTTTTATTTAGTTACCCAAAGGGAGCTGGAAGAAAGAGTCAGAGAGAAAGACAGTGTCTAAAGGGAATAAACCCAAGAGAGAAAGCAATACTGAAAATAAATGAAGGATCTCAATTTCTTTTGTGTCTGTAGGAAATAGAGTGTGGTTTTATGGACACAACACTCACAACACTCATACATATCTGGGCTGGAGAATAGGAGAGTCTATAGAGAGCTGATTCAGCAGCTTTGCTAGCTTCTTTCACTTGGAATTGTTTGGTTTTCCCCTTTGGATTTCAGCAATGGAATTTCAGCATTGCTTGAAACCTTCTCAGTCACACTTCTGAAACCTAAATCTGGCAGGAACTATGAGAAGGTATTTTTGTAGAGCTTCTGTTCTAACCTGGAGAGTGCTGAATTCCATGTGGTGCTTGATCCAAGATCCATAGAAATCAGTCTTAGGATTGCCATATGCTTACACAGAAGCTGGACCAAAATGCAGAAGTTTTCAATTGCTTTGTCCCATTTATGTGGATTTTAGCCCACTCAAAAGAATAATTTATATCATGAGGAACAACCCACTTTTGTTGGGTTTTTTTTATTCATGTTTGGATTTTTTTGCTTAATATTGTTTCCTTACTGTTACTGACAAAGAACAATGGCTATTACTTTTTTTTATTGTTTTAATGTGTCATGAGGAGGAAAAAATGGTTCAAATATTTGCTAAAGGAAGTTTTCTCATTCAGCTGGAAAGTGGAAAGATTGGTGTGAAGGTTGCTCCACTTGAGTACTTGGGAGAAATGAGATCTCCACCATTTGAAGACCTATTCCTGTGCAGTGGCTGAGGTTTTAGCCCAGAAACCAACAATGCCATGGCAGAAAATGCCACGCTAATTGAAGACAGCTCCACTCTGTGATGGGCCCTTCCCATCCCTGTGCATCACAGTCCTTTGGGATATGGGTTCATAAGGCTGTTGCAAGTGACTCATCTTCATATTCCTGTAACCTCTTCAAAGAGGGAAACCCTTTGTGTCTCACTCTCCCCTTACCCAAGGGGGTTTATCAAAAGCCACATCAAGAAAGCTGACCCACATTTGCTAAACTCAAGTTAGAGTTGTTACCACTGGGAACAAACTTTCTTCCCATCCTAACCCTAACCTTTCCTCTTCCTCTAACCCTTCCCCTTTTCTTTCCTTCCTTTCCTCTCCATTGCTTCTAATTCATCCCAAATCCACCTGAAGCCCAAACAACTTTTCTGTGCAAGGAAGAGCAAGGGGAAGCATCTTCTCTCCAGGATTTTCATCTCAAGGATGAAGTCCTGTATGGATTCTTTGAGGGTTCCCTTCACATCGTGTGTGCCCCATCAGCTTTTTTCACAGAACTTGTGGAAACACAATTGTTTGGAGAGCTGTACCCTGTCCATCATCTGCTGTAAGAACAGGCAATAAATACATGGAAAAAGGAGGCTGCAAAACTAACATGGGGACAAATGCAGTCTCATCCCTTCAGGCTTCCACTGCCTCATACACTTTATTTTCAAGGGTAAAGAAATATGATGGAAATCATCCACTTACTGGCTGTGGGATAAATGCCCAGTGATGGAAGTGAGAGGGATCCTTTACATATCCTGTACAAATGTGAGCAGTAGCCACAGAGCCTCCTGCTCAGCCTTTTACTGAGATGCCAGTGTTGTTTCTTGGTTTGGGTTTAGGGTTTGGATTTTTATTTTCCATCTTAACATACTAACTCAGAAGTAATAAATATTTTAGGTCACAGTCATGGAGTGGCTCATTTAAGGTTAGATCTGACAGTAAGCCTGTGATAAATGGACTTCAATTGAAACACCAGTGGTTGGGAGAGCGGCAGGCGGTGGCTGCCACTTGAATCCTACACCATCCACATGTTCCAGCTGCAGGGGATCTCATTTTATGGAGAAAATTTAATGGGGGCTTAGCCTGGCCTCAGAAGCTACACTCAGGAACCCTCACTAAGGAGAAAGAAAAGATGTCTAAATAAAGATGACTGAAGGAAACACCTCCAATGCCCATTAAGAAACTGTTAAAATTATTTCTCCTTTTATCCCTTCAGTTGATCTTTGCAATATATAGGCAAGGAAGGTAGGAACCTCTTATTTTGTGGTGTAATCAATTGAGTGGTGGAGCTTGGTGCAAATCCATCAGCTTGGATGAGTTATTACTGGACTGCACCAGTGAAAACCCAAAAAAACATCACCTGTAAATAACTGCTGGAAAGTCAAACATTTGAAAACCTCAAGGATGCTGAGCTCTGATTTACATAGCTCAATTTCAACCAAGCCAGTATTGGTCTGAGGTGAGTTTTATTGACAGGAAGCTGCTCCAGTGAAGCAGGTTTTAATTGCCCTTGCTAACAGCAAAGTGAAGATGTGTCTCTGACCAGTGGACTCTGCTAAAGTGTGGGTGATGGCATTTCTTGAGCCTCTTCAAGGAAATGCTGCTGGGTTTTATGTGCCCAGTCCTTACAATGCTCATCTTGTCATAATCTTCCTTTAAAAGGGTTGGGTTGTGCTGCACCACTGACCTGGGAGGGCACAGGATTGTTCCCTGGATGGGTGTCTAGTTCAGAATATGAATTGCCAAGTGTACTGTTATGAACCTATCATTATTATGAGTTAGCATATTAATCAACAAAGTGATGAAACTGGGCAGCAAATTATCTAGAATGTAATACTCAGTGATTTAGTGCTTGTTAAACCAACTGCTGGAGGAGGATGAGCACTTCCTGAGCCTGGCATGGCCGTTTCCTATTGAGTAAACATACTTTCTACTGTTAGCCTTTTTTAATTCAAGCCATGTAAGTCTTTTGGGAGGTAGAGGGGAATCCATCAACTGTAGATCTGTTAGAGAAAATAAATAGACTGTCATCTGCTGCAGCACTGTCACATTGCTTTCCATTTAAAACTGGAAAAAGGAAGAGGCTAAAGACAATTTATTCCTGTTGTTTTTTTCCTTGATTTGTTTCTTTCTTTCCTTGCATGTGTGGGTGGGTTAAGGTTTTTGTCTTGCTTTGTTTTGCAGTTTTTTATGGCTGGCCCACATTCTGATGTGCTGCTGCTCACAGTCTGTGAGGCTGGAGCAATGCTTTAATTTCTGCTTGTAACTCAAACAGATAGTAAGTGGGTAGGTTATAATTTAGGGAGTAGGAGGAAGATAGTGAAACTATATGTTTGGGAAATTTAAAAAATGTCCACTGACCACAGCTCCTATGTAGGAGGAGATGTCCTTCCCATCCCTCTCCTCCTCCCACTTCCGAATAGTTTTGCAGAGCAGCTTCAACTAAAGCTTTGCTGAACTGAAAGTGCCACAGCCTGGGATGATAATAAAAAAAGATGCGTGCTGTTATAAACACTCAATTATTTTCTTTCTTTCTTGTGGAGTTGTTATTAAGCCAGGAGGTTCAGAAGTTCAAAAATATAAAGGAATAATTTGTACAAGAAAAGAAAGGAGTCTATTTCACAAGCTATTGATGTTTCCACTGGGAATTAGCAGTAGCTGTTAGAGTAGCTGGGGTCATACAGAGCAACCATGCATTCTGCTCCCACTTAGGAAACCCCTAATTTTTAACTTTTTCACAGCCACAAGCTTACGTTTCTGGCAATGAAAAGTGGGGGGAATATTTGAGGAGCTCTTATTAAAAAAATAAACTTCAAATGATGATTGACTCCCCTTTTATGTCTTTAGAATGGGGCCCATAAATCTCAACAGTTTTCTCTTCAATGGCTACTTGTTCTTTTTGGTCGGTGACAACTTTTATTTTAAGCAAGCTTAGTTCTTGAATTAACCCTTGTGTTGACTCAAGCCTCCTCATTTGTCTTTGTTTTGCCTCCTACGGATGGAGAAAAGCTTAGCTTATGGTAACAGATCCATTCCCATTTCATGCTTGATGTGAAATGTGCTCATCAGTGAGTCCCTGGGAAAGGGAGCATCCAGGCTTCAGGAGCTTTGCTTCCAAAGAAAGCACTGAGCTCGCAGTTACTGAGAGTCCCCCATCAGTCCTTGACACTGGACTCCTGACAGGCAGATGAGCACTGAGGGTTTAATTTATTTGAGCACAAATACTCAGATTCACATGTGGGCACTCAGACTTCCACCCAGTATGGGTGAGTTCTGGCACTCCTCCTTTGTCATTCTTTTAATAGCAACTGTCTGGTGTTCCCTGGTTCTTTCCTGTATTTAGGATGAAATCCAACTTTTGCTACCTAGTAAGGAAGCAGGTTTCATAGGAATTTCAGGCAGCATCAGCCACTGGACTTGCCCGAAGACACAACTGCAAAATGGTTTGGTGAGGGCCCCATGATGTCCATCAGCCTCAGAGGCTCCCTCACAGTTATTCAGGCCCTGGGAGCCAGGACCATGAGTATCCCAGTGCCTGCCTGTGTGTGGCCAGCTGAATTTGGAAGCTCTATCTTATATCTTTCTGTCAGTGACCTGTTATACAGTCCTGGGGCCTAATGCTTGTGTCAACAGGAGGTTAGGTTTCATGGCAACCTGAGCAAAGCAGGAATGTCCTGGCTTATATTTGCCTCCCCAGGAGAGGGAGAGGGTGGGAGAAAAGCATTCAGCAGCTACTGGGCAATCTTCTGCCATCTCTTGACAGGTAGTGATATAAATCAGAGCCTTGAGTGGGCTCTGCTTAGATCCCTATCAGCCGTGATTAATTCAGTGCTATAGGTGGAAGGATAAACGTGGCTTCCTGTAATCTTAATTGTTTCCACCAGCCTTTGAACTGATGCATCCATCTGGTAGCATTTAGTTGTGAATACAAAGGGTCAAACTCTGCCCAAGACTGCAGAGTAGGCGGCAGGCCCTGTTCAGAGGAGTACTGGTGCCAGCTCGGAGTTGGTCTCTTGGTCAGGCGGTATAACAGATCCAAGGCACTTGAGTCAGTCCTCAATAGGTGGCTTGCAGTGTCATCTGGAAACTTTTAGGTGCCAGAGCTTCTAAATTTATTAGAGAAGAGGCTGGCAAAAGTCCTTTAAGATGTCTGGGGCTGGGCTGGAGCCTTCATTCCGTGCTGCAGGGACATCTGCTCTGCCATTCCCAATGCTCTTACGAAAAGTCCAAAGAGAAGACAATGGGATTGCTTTTCTTGAGCAACTTCCATTGTAACTGAAAGGGATTTTTTGGATCTTTTCAGATCCTACTATCTTCTTGCATCAGGAATCCTTCTTCTCAAGACTTTTATGGCTCTGGTCTGTAATCTTTGCAAGTCACTGGCTCGTACACCCATCCATCTACCTTCAGAGCTCTGCATGAGTCTTGGCTTCACTCTGACATTCTTGTGTACAAAACATTCCCATGATAATAGCTTGAAAAATGCCATGCTGGTTTTGTTCCCTCTTTAACGTCGCCATGTACCTGTGGGAAATTCTGAAAAGGGCAGCAGTCTCGCTGTGTTTGGTGGAGGGGGCGTGTTTTGAAAGCAAAAAGATTGTTGGCATATGCAGCCTGCAAGGAACAGAACCAGCTTATTTCAGCTGACAGCTCTGGAGAAAACCAGCATTGCTAAGTTTCAAGTTAGTGTGGGTAGACACTAAATGTAGGGCTAACAATTTGGAGGGAATAGTTTATTGCTTTTTGGTTAATCCCTTTTCAGTTTCCATCAGCATAGAAAGAGCAAAGCTCATGGTCATTTGTGCCCAAAGCAAAATGTGATGAAAACAGACAAACTAAAGTGCAATTTAGCTTCCCAAAAGCAGAGAGGAGAGGTCACCCCATCAGAAAAAAAAATAGTCAGAATTTGCAATTTAAACAAGACTCCACAGAGTCTTTGTCTTAATAGTGCTTGTATCCTAGTGCTTTGAAACCAGTAAGTTCTAGTTACCGGAGCTCATTAAAGCCATGTTTCCTGAGCAAATTCTTTTGCAATCTATTCAATTTTTGCCTTTCTATATAAACTCTCTGACATTTTTCTCAGATGTGTTCATTGTTTGTACCTTCACTGAATAATTCCAGAGCTTCACCTCATCTCTAAGTGGTCCAGAACATTTGCTACTCAAAATTCAAGAATTTTATAGTTCAAATTTGAGGAACAATTAAATGGACACCATAGCTGCCCTTGCACAAAATATAAATGCAGTGCAAAGTTCCCTGCCAAGTGAATTAATAAAGGACCGTTGGGGGAAGTTAGTCTGACCAACTCCCATCTGCAAAGAAATTGGCCCATAAAGCCACCTGAACCTACTCCCCATCCTACCTGCTTTATGGAAGGTAAAAAGACCAGGAAGAAGGAAGAAATGCAGATCAGATATTATCCTCAAAATGGGCTGATCCCCCACAGGTTTTGGAGAATATAATTTCCTACCCCCTGCACCACCCCCATCTCCTCCTCTGGGACATGTGGACAGGACTTCAGTGGGTGTCAATCATCAGAACAGTGCTAAATTACACCGGATGAGCTTCCTTCTACTCATTGGAGTCAGCCTTAGGAAGTGAAGTCCAACCTGGAAGCAGTCCTCTGTGCTCTGCTCAGTACGCACACCACTGCTTTGGGATTTCTCCTTGGACATCTTCCCTTCTGTCCTGAGGTAGAATAGTGGTCTGAAGCCTCTGAGCTCCAGCCCCACTGTCTTGATTGTGCAAAAGGCTGTTATCCATCCATATTATTCCAGGGCAAGAGCAAAGACATTTGCTTTTGGGAGTTGCTTTTTCTCCCTTTGGGGTCTTTAGGACTTGTCTGAACTGTGTCCTCATGTTCAACGCCTTCAGTGGCTGTAGGATCTCTGGGAATCTTCCTGGTGAAGCAGAGCTGGAGAGGGAAAAACCTGCTGGACATTTATGGAGTGTTTCAGGGGTTGGCAGCATGTGCTTGCTTAACTGTGGGTGTATTTACAGAGCATCAGTATTAAACAGGAGAGGAAAAATAAGAGGGGAGAAAGGAGTTTGTTTGGCTCAGCTTCTGTGAGTACATTTAAGGAGTGAGGAGATACAGCAAAGGGGCAGAAGGAGAACCTGAGGCAGATATTCTCTCTGCTGTTTATGTGCATAGACCAGAATGGTGCCTGTAAATAGTATTAATTACACTTTTTATTATTTTTTTATGTGACATTGATTATGATATCCCAGCTTCAGTAATTTATGAAGCTGTGTAAAGAATATTCTTCTACATCCTTTCTTAGTTGGAAGAAAAAAGCAAACAAAAGTGTTACTCAAATGGAGTGCTTTCTTCAGAAATTGCCAATTGAAATAAGTGTTTTGCAGCAGCATCTGGTTTCTGGCTCTAGCCAGGAGAGCAAAAATCTGAGAACACTCTTCTTGGTTCTTTAGCAGCATATCCTCCCTGGTAGCTGATTTCTTAAGTGTTCTTTGACTGGAGTGGAGACTGTTTAGGCTAGGCTTAAAAAAGCTTCAAGCAAAAAGATATTTTAGTTCCAATGATAATAAAAATATAATAGCTATCTTTCAAGAGATGGCTATAACCTCCCATAATTCATAAACAGGAGCATTAGATTGAGGGAGCAAATATATAGTAGAAAATAAAGTGTCTCAATTTATCATTCTGACTTTGAAAGCTAGCAGAGAAGTTTGTTGCAAATAATTAATTTTATAATTTTCTTTTGGTTTGGCAACTTGGCTGTGAATAGATTGCAGTTTCCTTGAAGCAATTTGTTAGCTGAATTTATTTGCTCAATAATTGATGTAAATATCTCAGTGAATAGTCAGTAATTATTCTTGGCCTCTGCTTAATTTGAAGGCAAGTGCTTGGCTGCAAGTAGATGATATTAGAAATTTGATCTGCTGTGATTTGATGGGTAGTCCACCTTCTTTCCCTGGCTAACTGAATTTTGAGTAATTTTTATGTAGACTGCACTAGAGAGACAACACTCTCAAGGGGAGCACCAGTTTCAGCCCTTTTCATGCTTTGATGCAGCAGCTCTGGGAGAGGGAAGCAGCACGAGGGGTGAGCAGAGCATGGCCCAACCTGTTCTTTACAAGGTCTGCACTGGAACCCTGACCCTGAGGATGTAACTATGAATTCCCAGGAGGAAAGAGGTGCTCAGGAAAGATGGGGTCACATCTGCCCTGGTTAAGGGCATAGGTGTTCTCCAGCTGGGGAAAGAGAGCAGCTGCCAGATCAAGTTCTGTGTCTGTTAACAGACATGGGGTACTCCATGCCTGGTCACTATGTACCCCAATGGCAGAAAAATCCTACAATAATAAAATTATTTCATCTTGAGCTAATGCTAAGCTAAAGGAAAAAACAACAGTTCTTAACAAGTGCTTATCCCTCATGAGTTCAGCTCCCTGCTTCCTGCTGAAGTTTTCCTTTTCTTATGCTGTTCTGAACTGTAATTTCTATTTTTCCTTTTCCCCTTTCCCTGCTGACCTCATGAGGATTCAGCCCCCTTCAGGCTTAGGAAACATTCCCTTTTCTACAGCTGTCAGCTCAGTGGTGCTCACGTGGAGACTAGAAAGCTGAGACAGTTGTTGCCCCAAAGTGTTTGTCCTTGGCCAGAGGTCGCAGCTCCATCTGGCTCCCTTGGAAAGTGCTCCCCTTCCCGATGGGCTGTGATTTACTCTGCAGGATAGAGGCATATTGAAACTGGCACCTGCTTGTGCTGATACCCCGGGCTGGGAGCTGGAAATTCAGGACATAAGGATCTGTGTCCCATCCAGCCATTCCTGCTGCAGGAGCAGCAGTCTGGAAAGGGGCCGTGCTGGCATCGCGAGGTGTTAAGCTGGGATGGCTGAAGGAGTTAATCTGCTGCCTCACTGTAATTTAATAGAAAGAAAAACATGCCTGTGGGGCTAGTCCATTTTACTATGTAGCTTCAGCTGGTAATTAAAAAGCAACAGCTCAAAATTAAGCAGTAATATGAATAAACCCCAAATTAAATATACCCAGGACAGGTTGCATTTTTCAGTGGGTGGATGCTTAGCATATCATGAAACTAGACTTAAAAAAAAAAAAAAAGTCTCAGGCTGGGTTCCTAAAGCTGGGAGTTCCCCAAACCGCCCCAGAGCTTTGCTTTTTTTCCATGAGGGTGCCCCTTTCATTGCAGCTCACTCGTCACCGGGGCCAACTGGTCCGCTCCACTCAGGGCATGTTCCCACATTCCTTCTGTTACAGTGGAGACAAAAAAAGAAAAATCGAAACCCCAGAAGGGCCCAGTAACAGTTTTACTCGTGAGCCGAGCGCAAACGTGGTTTCAGGTTCTTGGGAAGGATTTCATGTGCCCCCTCTGAAGGTGAAGGGACAATGTGCCCATTTAAGGTGGAGGAAAGTGATCGTGGGTGCTGCCCTTCGGGCGTCCTGCCAGGCTTCCATTTGCGAGTGAAATTGCTGATCAAAGCAGCAGGCTGAGAGCTCCTCTCTGCACAGAGCAGGCAGATGGCTGCTCTTCAGAAGAATGGTGCAACCAAGCATGGGGATAATTTTGAGGTGAAGGCGTGGGGAGCAGGGAGGTGGGTGGGAAGGAGTGATAGGAGAAGAGGTATTTTCATCCACAAGGTCCCCAGCTGGCAGATTTCCAGAAGATGGGAAGTGTTGTCTGAGAAAAGTTCATGCTCTGCTCACCTCATTTCTTACATGCTTTCCCAAAGTATCTGCTACCAGACACTTTTGGGGATGCTGGGCTTATCTGGGCTGACTGTTCTTGTTTCAATGACACCTTTGAGCAACGTGCTGCAGACGCTGCGGCACCTCTCCTGGAACACTGCTCTTCCCCAGAAACCTCCTCACAAACTTCCAGTGCCCACAGAGCTCTTGTGTCACATGGGGGGTGTGTGTGGGGAGGGAATTCCCTGACATTGAGGCAGCATTTGGGGTTTCTGAATACGGGGGGTTTGCTGTTGACTGGTAAGTGGTGACAGCCCCAGGACAGGAAGGACAAAGTGAAGCTGGAGGCCAAGCAAAGCTCGCTGGGGTGGTGGCACAGGAGGAAATTGTGGGGACCCAGAGGTGTGCAGGAGCCAGGCTGGCAGCCAGCCCAGGGCAGCACCAGATAGGGCCCTGTCTGGTTTGTCCCACGGGAACACTGCCTGCTTTGTCTGGGTGAGAGCTGTCTCTGCCTTCCTCTGTGCCTGTGGGTTTCACAAGATCCAGGGCTGCTGCTTTAGACATCCAGTGGCACACAGTCCATCTCCTTTCCCTTCCTGGAGTCCAGTCTGTTCACACCAATTGAGCACTCCAGCCTTTTGCCCTCTTAATGGTCTTTCTGATATCTTTTATGGGTTGTTTAAAATCAAACCCAGTTGCCAGCTACTCAGCCCTGGAAGACCTGTTACTGCTTTCCCACAAGTTAACATGAAGGCTGCAAAGAAAGAAGCCGAAGCAATTTACACCATCATGCCTGACTTGATTAAAATTAATATGGGATTTTTAAGTCTGTGATCATCATTTCATAAGCAGTGTTTTGTTGTCTAATACGTCCTTTCCTTAAGTCACATAACTGAATAGCTGAGGTGAGTTCTAGGGAGAAGGAATTTGCTTTAGAACCAGTCTGAGTTCGACCTTCCTTCGAGAGTGCTCTCTCATGCCAGAAGTATGAACTGATTTTACTGAGTGTTTACTTTTTTGTTTACAAGATCTAAGACTCCAGTATAGAAGTCTAAACAGTGACACTTGCACCTGCAAGCCATCACTGCTAGGCAGGGTGTTGGTTACTGGAACTGGTTGAACTTCATTGTAAAAACATTTGCAGAATTAGACTGCTCAGAGTGTAACTCATTTGGTGAAAATATTTAAATTTTTAGATAGGTTTACTCATCAAACTTAATCTGCTGAGAAACAAGACTGATGCAGAAGTACTGGATGCAAGTAAATCCTGCATATGAAATCCATACAAGTCCTACATTTAGATTGCAAATTTAACAGAAGAAATTCTGTCCCTTCCAGAGTTTCAGTTCTGATTAAAATGCAAATCTGTCTTCCTGTTGTTTCTTAATTTATTTCCCTAAGCTTGAATGTGGGCATTGACCAAAGCAGAGTTGTCCTACAGAGTCACTGCTCAGTCACACTGTGACTGGCTGGACATCAAGCTGAGTTACTGGCAAAAGAGACTCTGCTAATGGCGTGGTGAGGGCATTGAGACTAAAACATCATCAGTGTGGTGGTTCACAAAAGGGGAAAGCATGGAAATTCCATATCAAAGCTCTTTCCTCCCCACCCCCTTTCTTCTATGTTAATCTGGACTCTAAGTACCTTTAGAAAGTAACAGAGGTCACTGCCATTAAAAGAAAAGTTTTCACTTCTTACCCTCATTCTAATACTGCCTTTACTACAGCTGCTGCTGACTTCAGGTTACATATTTAAGACTTTTTTTGGGTTTTTATTGACATGTTTAGAATGGTATTAATAGTGTATTATAGTACAAGTTTTAAAAGTGCTTTCAGGACAGAAATTAATTCCATGTCTTTGTTGTCTTAATGACCTTGTGTAAGAGAAGACGTGCATCTAAGAGCTCAAACTGTTGCTGTCTTGCCTGTTCCATCACATAACCTCCCAAAATCCCAAATTTCTGCTCTCCAGGGTCTCACTGAACCCTGTGCCTGCCCCAGCCCTACTGAAGCCAGGAACTTGGAGCAGAAGCAGTAGTGTAGTAGGGTCAACCCAGGGAATGTGTGAGCTGCCATCATCCAGGAGACTCTTTTTCTGTCTTGGGGAACTTAAGGCTGAGAGAATGGGGTTCTCATGCATTCTGCAGTGTTTGATATCTAGACATTTTCTGTTGGTTTTTGATTCAGTCAAAACACAGTGAAAATAAAATAAAAAAATTACTTTTCCTGTGCAAGTTCATCATGGGAACTCTGCATAAGGAGAAAAGTCAGGAGGCTAAAGTCAAGCTCTTGGAGTCAACTTCAGCTGGAGCTTTGGGCATGTAGGGCTGAAAACTGGGGCCTCAATGTCCCTGCAGCTTTCCCAGCATCAAGAAAACCAGTCTGAGTGCTGTGGCTGTGTGTCAGTAGCGTGACCGTATCGCTGTGTCACTGTCGTGGCTGAGCCGGAGGATGGGTGGCAGCTTGGGGTCTCTCCAAGCGCCTCAGTCACATTCAAACTGGTTTATTAAACTGGCTAATTGGCACTTGGAAAAGGAGGGGAAAAGCGAGGTCCTTGGGTCTCCCTGGACAGTGCCAAGCCGCAGACTGTTAACTACTCCTGCCTTTCAGAAGCAATAACTGCGGATTTGGGGAACATATGGAACTAACTAGCCGAAAGGCTTTTATGAGCAGCTTTAACAGGGGGCACGGTTTGTGAGTAGAAATTCCAGTGGATGAGTTAATAGTTTCACTTTCCTTAGCTGTCCCTTTATAGGAAAAACAACAACAAAGCTGGGCACGTTCCTCCCACAGCCCCGGCTGTACAATGTGCCGATGCATCCAGGATTTCGTTGGGACACTGGGGGAGTCCTTTAGTAGATCCCCCAGGACCTGTTTTTCCAGAGCTATTTCCTGACGCTGACCTCATTAGGTGAGTTTCACAGCTCACTAATTCCTAGCAATAGCACAGGAGATTCAAGGGAAGGGGAAACCCGTCTTCTGGAAACCAATGGAACTGAACAGATTTGGGCAAACACTTTTATTGCTTTTCATTAATCTGGAAAATCAGGGAGTTGCATTTTTCATTCTTCTATTTTTTTTTTTCTCCCAAGTAACTATTTTGACTGAAGCTGTATATTTGATTTTCTGTTTGATTACAGATTAGGATAACTACAAAAGGAGAACCCCTACAGAACTGTATATCTCAATATTTATGTTGCAGTTTGTTTTGAACCAAGTAGGAGAGTGGGTATTTCTTTTCTGGAATTGTAATCTGGGCACTGAGAGGATATAGTCACTCAAACACTTCCAGTAATGCTTATTTAGTGTTTGCATTATGGTGGCACGTGTCCAAAAGAGAGTGCAAAGGAAAACAATAAGTTGCCTGCTCAAGAGCTGACATCATAGTGTGAAATTTAAGTACTTGTTTTTGTGGTATTGTTATTAATCATGGGTCTGTGCAGGGGTCATCCTGTAATTCCAGCTACTGGGGTCCTGTGAATGCAGAGCTTGGCCTGACAGTTTTCCTAGGGTTGCCTTTCATCTTCAAGTCTCCTGTACAGCAAACACACCAGAAGAACACAGCTCCATTTTTTCTTAAGCTTCACAAAAAATGTGTTTCTCCTATTGCAATTCCTGAATTTGTTTTCTGTTTTATTAGCAATATATTTCACGGGAAGGTTTGGAACCACTTAAGTGTTTTATCTGTGAATAAGGTTTCCTTGTCTTACTTTCACAGTTGCTTATTAGATGTTCCCACAAATTTTTTTTTTTTTTTTTTTTTTTTTTTTTTTCTTATTCTGGCATTATTTGGGGCCTTAGAAAAATTGGAGAGGTGGACCTGGCAACCTTTCCACTTGATTCCACAGGTGGACAGGTCCACCTGTCTACTGCTGATGTAACCAGGAATGGTGATGTATTTGATGAGGTTTAGCTTGTTTTTTGTTTTCTGGGCCTTCTTAATGCTCTTCACCTAGAAACAAATGTAGAACACAGATAAGGAGAAATCTCTCTGGCACAGAGGCTGTGATTTCTCCTCCTTAGCTGTCACATGCAGCACTGACATGGTGCTGGCCTTCAGGGGCCTTCAAATGTCCAGTTTGAAGCTGCTGACCTGGCACAATAAAACGCAATGTGTGAATGGTTGTGAGAGGACCTTGGAACAACGGGATTTTCATCTAGCTGTGCTCCCAAAAGTTCAATGAAGAAAATGATTTCTGGTGGAAAGGCTGGAGTGTTCCTAAGCCCAGCCAAGTACACATTTATTCATTTCTCCTACCTCCTTAAAAAGGCGGCAGTGGTTCTCTAGATCTGTTTCTGTAGATTAGGTTTACTTCCCTGGAAACCAACTCTCATTAAATTATCACATAAAATCAAACCTCCAACCTCACCAATGTGTTTGCAAAACAAAATTCAAACTGTTCCAGGAGCAAGTGCTGATACCAACACTTCTGGGCAGTGCCAGCCTCAAGACCTTAGGACTCACTGCAGTTGTGTCTGCTTGCTTTATGTGTGGTTTGGAGGTTTTATATTGCTTTATCTTTCTGAAAGTGAAAGTTAAACACCATAAACATTCCAGTTGATTTATATGGGAGGTTTGCTTTTGTAACCTATTCCTTCTGTTCTTGTGTGACTCCTGACTCTGTAATCCAGAAGCATGGAGAGGGGGAATCCTGTTTGAGTGTCAAGGTGATCAGTAAAGCTGTTTGTGAAGGTCTTCACTGGTCCAGCCCCTTTTCCTTGAGAGGTCCAAAGGCTGTGCAAAGCAATTCCAAAAATGCCTGGACCAGTGGGATCCACCTCCACTGACAGTAAAACAGGACTGCCCTGAGGGCTGAGTTGATGTCTCCAAACACCCAAATAAAACCTCTGTGTTGGGGGAATGACACCACCCAGATTAAAAGGTTGGTCAGTCACAAACAGTGGGTCCAGAGACAGATGTGCAGAAATGTCTTCAAAGCACACTAGGGTGAGAACCATAAATTGTGTGAATAAAAGTCCACTTCCCGAGAGCCAAAGTCATAATTTCCCATTGCTTCCCAGAACAAATCCCATCTGCTCTGTTTATTAGGTGGGACTGTGTATGGGCAGTCACTCTAAGTGTGTTTATTTTGAAGTCATCAGTTGTTCAGTAATCTCAGGCAGCTCTGGGAGATTTAACTCAGAGGATTAGGCTGGGGGTCGTGGGGTCACTGATATTAAGATAGAGAGAAGGGAAGGAAACAGCGTTGTTTTTGTGGCATTAACTGAACAGTAAGGAAAAATAAATTTGGGTTTTAAGCTGGCTTTAAAATACTCTGAAGGAAATGGTCTACAAATCCAGCCAGGAAACAGGCAACTGTGATGAGACCCCGCTTCTCTTTAAATTTGTTTTGAGCCACCCAACCAAAATCCATGTTGTATATGGCTTGATTAAGATTTCTCTAGAAATCAGTTAATTACAGTTTTCCTTTAGCATATTCAAGTGTTTGAGTTTCTGATTTTAACTTTCCTCCTAAAATAAAATCTCTGGAGGAGCTTTAGGGGCAGCAGCTTGAACCCAGTGCTGAGCTCCCCATGGCAACAGCAGCGTGCTGGATGGGCTCAGCTGGTGGCCAGCATCACCTCTGGGTCCCAAAGCTGCTCTGAGGCAGAAAGCAGGGACATGAACGTCCTGGCACTAATGAAATCATGGGGGGCCATCTGCCAAAAACTGCAAAATAACCCATTCTGTCTCATTTGGAATCTTTGGTGTCTTGTAAGAAGTGAACTCGTACTGTGAACTTCTCTGCAGGCTGATTTTTGAGGAATACACAGACAATTTTCTTCAAGATCTCTAACCCCCTGTAAATGTGACTGAATTACTATAATAGGTTCCAAACTTACTCAGAGGAGAAAGACCCACAGCATTAATGCACAGGACTGATTTTCCCAGAATAACAAAAAAAAAAAAAAAAAAAAAAAGAAAAAAGGGAGGGAAAATGGACATTGGGAGTAAAATAAGTAAGGATTTGTTTTTTGCCTTCTTAATATTTTATCATTAAACACACGGGCTTGCCCTCAGGACTTGGTGGTTTGTATATGTGTGTGTGCCTGTGTGTATACATATTTTTGTATATAAAAATCGAGTAACATCCAGTGTTTAAAAAATCAAAAATGAGAAGGATTTTGCTAAAAGCATTTTGGGAAAACCTCTGCTCTCATTTTTCCTGTCAATGTTTTTCTAAGCTCTTATTTTTATTAGTCAAAATGTTTAGAATCCCCAGGAAATCCTGGGATGAACCATTTCCTCTTGGAGCTGTACCCCTTAGGGGAAAAAGAAAAAGCGCAGATCCTTTCAAATGTTAGAAATTTTTCAAACTCTGTTTTTTGCATATTTTTTAAATTAGAGAAAAACTAAGTTAGGAAGATGCTTAACTTCAAGCTGTGGTCCTGGGAAAGCTTGATCTCTTTGTAGAAAAGCCTGAAGAGACCCTTAGATCTGGGCAAGGAAATCTTTTAGGCTTGGTTCTTATTTGGGAACCGATTACCAGATTGAAGTATAATAGGTTCAGTTCAGTTGAAAGACCATCCTTTTTTTTTTTTTTTTTTCCCTAAGTAAATTAAAAAATAGCATTTGCTGTCTCTCAACCCAATTTGTGTATGTTAGTTAGCATGTAACAGCTTTTTATTGAGGCTGTTAGTGCCCTGAAGATCCTTTGTTATTATTCATATTATTAACATTATCAATGTTATTATTAATATCTGATACTTTTTTATATACATGCGATTTTGCAACTTCCTTTCCTTCACCTTCAGATAAACTTCAGCGGGAATCAGAATTTGAAACTAAGAAAAACTTCCATCCTGCAAATACATATGTAAATTGCTGATTTTAAACTCCTCTTGGGTTCACTCCTTGGAGTGGGTTCAGTTGCTAAAATTTAAGAAGGTAAGAATTCAGGTCCCAGACTGCAGCTCAGCAGGGATTACCTTACCCAGATTTTGAGATAATTGTTATTCTCTGGGAAGGATGGGGCACTGCTGCTAAAAATGAGAAAAGCTCAAAAAGTGGTGAAATACGAGACTGAGGGGTGCAGGAGTCTTTTCATGAAAAATGACACATCAATATAATTTTTCAGAACTCTGAAAAAACTGATTAAAATCTTCACAGTCACCACATTCCACTTTATTTTAGGAAAAGTGTTTGTTTATTTATATAGTTCGTGACAAAAGTCTTCACTGCTGTTCTTCTGATTTATTCATCTACTTTTTATCAAGTTTCTTCAGAAGATTCTTGGAAAGCAGAACATATAAAGTCCAGACTTGGTGGTTCAATAACTGGTATATATTACTCCCACACTCTGGCACAAATCTAAAAAGATTTTTGGTAGTTCATGTGAAATTTAGTGATCCTTTTTTTGTTTGGTTTCATTTAGTTTTTTGTTGAGGGGAGGTTTGTGGTGGGAACCTTGTTTTTTTCGTTTGCTTGGGTTTTTCTGGTTTTTGTTTGGTAATTCAAGGACATTTATTTCTTTGGTTACCCAAAATTACACAGTAGATGCTGCTTCTGCTTTTTTGGGTTTTTTTCAGGTTTGGGATGGGGATACTGGACCAGCCTGTTGGGACAGTGTTACAGACATGTATCTCAGTTCTCACTTTGCAAATGGGTGGGTGAAGGAGGAAAGACAAAAGGAGGGAGATTAATAATGAATTTCCTAAAGTTTCTGTTACTACAAGTGTGAACAAAATCCCAACAGTACAAGCATCCCAAAGTTCCCACCTTTGACTTCAGAAGGTCAGAAGATTTTGATTTTTTTCTCAAAATTCTTTCAACTGAGTTTGGGCTTTGGATTTAAGCTAGAGTACAGGAAACAAACAGAGGCAACAGAAGTTTCCTTATTTAGGGGTGTTTCCATTCCAGTGTCTGTCATGAAGCAAATCAACCAGCACAGAGAGCCCAAGAGTAATATGTGTCTGCTCTGAAGTTGTTCCCTGTGGGGGCCTTGCAATATATATAAATATAGATACAGATATAGATATAGATATAGATATAAATATAAATATAAATATAAATATATAATAGGGCCTTGCAAGCACCTGAATGCTTTTCCATTTGGGAATGCCTTAAGACCATCCCTTGTTACTGTGGGCCAGAATGGATCAAAGGAATAGACTTCAAGTGCAGGAAAGTCTTTCCAGGTTTTGTCCTTTAGTCCTTGTTTTGATTCCTACTA
Organism: Poecile atricapillus; assembly: GCF_030490865.1. Taxonomy (NCBI): domain Eukaryota; kingdom Metazoa; phylum Chordata; class Aves; order Passeriformes; family Paridae; genus Poecile; species Poecile atricapillus. The sequence continues at coordinate 26,324,574 of NC_081255.1, read as the reverse complement.
TCTTTAACTTTTTCTCCCTTTTCCTGCCTGTGTTTCTGCAGGTGCTGTTTGCTCTAAACCAAACTCTGCTCCAACACGAAAGCCTTCGAGCAGGGAGTCTGCAGGCCCCTTACACCACTGAGGATCTCATCAAGCACTACAACTGTGGAGACCTGAATGCTGTCATATTCAACCATGACACTTCTCAGGTGAGCAGAATTGGTCCAGATGGGCCAGAGAATTGAGGAAAAATCCGCTGCTTTAATATCAATATCCCAGTCATCACTTCATATTCTTACTCTTCCTTTTAATGCCCTGTGTTTTCTTTCCACACGTGCCTCATTTGCCTGGTGAGAGAGTGGAATTTCCCTGGATTTGCTCAGGCTCTGGGGAACCATAGAATGGTTTAGGTTCAAAAAGACCTCCAAAATCATCGAGTTAACTGCTAACCCAGCTCTGCCAAGTCCGCAGCTAAACCGTGTGCCCAAGCACCACATCCACACGTCTTCTAAATACCTCCAGGGATGGTGACTCCAACACTTCTCTGAGCAGCCTGTTCCAATGCTTGACAGCCCTTTTCATGAATAATTTTTTCCTAATGTCCAATCCAAACCTCCCCTAGCGCCACATGAGACTATTTCCTCTTGTCCTATTGCTAACGAGTAATGGACTGCCTGGAAAACTTTCCTAGGGATGTTCTTGAAAAAAGGTTAATTCTGGATATTTGGGACTGTTGAATGCAAAACCCTCATTAAGGGTGGAGGGGGAATCTTTCTAATATTTGAGCTTATATATGAAGAGGAAGTGGACTTTATGTAAATACTCTATAAAGTAAATAACCTCTCAAACATGTCATAATTCAGTAATTTTGTGTGTGTCTCAGGCAGCCCTTCAGTCTCTGTTTAGCTTATTTATCCAAAACTATTAAAAACTCTCAAGGGAGCAGAAATCTGTTTTCCAGACCAGTTTGATGCTTCATGGCAAACTGAGATTCCTCTTCCTCCTTTCCAGTTAATTCTATGAAAATTTGGTCCTTGGATGTCATCTCCAACATCTCCTTTTTTTGATCAATATTCCCAGATTCCAGTCTCAGGTGCAGTGACTCACTTGGGGCACACCTGTTTAAATTTGACAGGCACAGTACTGTATGTGTTTTGCCTGTGCAATAATTAAATCCTGATAGCAGTCTACCACTAGCAAATGCAAATCAAGGAGAGCTGTGTGACTTCCAGAGAGAACTGAGATGGGCTAAGCTCAGTCTGTGGATTGAGGCAGAGGTCTCTGAGACATTTTTATCTTGCCGTCGCTGTCTTGGCTTGCACAGGGCTCTGTGGGTCACTTGTTTCTCAGTAAAACATCTGGGCAAGCAAGTGGGGCCCCAACATGTGATAAAACCCCTTTGGTGTCCTACTTAACTCCATCCTGGAAAGCGAAGCATTGTTTTAGCATGACTGAACAGGACATACCAGGGTGGTTAACATGGCAGCACTAAAACACAAGAGTGTGTGGTACCAGAACTGCCAGAGCTGTTCGTTCTGGTCAGCCTTGCACCGAAAAGCAAAAGGAGAAAGGGAGAAAGCAGCTTGAGTAGGAATACATCTTTAAAGATGGGGAATATGAGTTGGAAAATGTAGAGAGGTCATGCCTTTAGAGGATCCTGGGGAAGTCAGTGGTTGTAACTGCTCCTGAAATGTTGAGGCACAGCACACATGATAAACAAGTTGTAGTGGAATATTTGCCACGGATTCTGTAAGAGGACTGCTAGTAGTCAAACCCATGAAGATAGTCCTGGCATCTGAATGTGTAATTTAAATTACCAGTGTAATTTCTCCTAATAAGTAAAGCCTTTGTCCCTAAGATGAGTGCTGGTCATTCATAGCTGTTGCTCGGACTCACAGACACCTCTGATTTATTGACACATTGTCCTATAACAGACCTGTGAGTTAGACTCAAGAGGAACCGTTTGCTAGAACAACTTCTTTATTCCTGCAAATTATTGGATCAAGTGTGAGTTTCAAAACAGTGTTAAAGACAGAAGAAAGAAGCCAACAGCCAGTCAGAGTTCAAGCACTGGTGTTACTCATGGTCCCAGAGTGCACGCAGTTGATGGAGATTACAACGCTTACAGGCCATGGAAAATTAAAATCCCTCTATGTATACTGGTCCCTGCAGAACTCTAAATATTGTGCAGTACTGTTGGGTAAAGAGTTTTTTTGTTTGGTAGTGTTTTTATAAATCAGCTCTATACCGTTTATTTTAACTGCAAGCAGAACAAAATAGAAAATTAAAATGTAAAATAAACTCCCTATTCAAGTCAGGTTTTGCCAGTTGGGGTCATTCCAAAGTTTGTTCTGTGTGGTTTTTTGCAAGGATGAAAGACTGTCTGTCATGGAGAGTTTTTGCCATTTGGTTACCAAATTAGATTAGCCTGGCTCAGATACTACACATGAAAGATCCCCCATGGGATCTCTCTCTGGAGACATTAAATGTAGGCACAAGGATTTATTTATCATGTGCTGAGTCTGTTGCAGTTCAGGGCAGGTACCCATGCCAGTCTTGGGAGCCAAGAGTGCCACAGTGATTTTAGAAGGTATGTTCCTTCTTCCATGGTACCCAGCTGCTGGCCCAGCTCTCCATAGCTCTGATAAGAATTGCAGCTGGTGCTGTTAACACAACCTTGAAATACCCCAGAGAATGGAAGAAAAGATCAGGAATGGAGTTGTAAGAATCAACACCTCTGTGAATGCTGGGGGCCAGGGAATTCAGCTCCATCAGGTGCAGCTCAGGAGAACTGCAAAAGGATGGGACTCTCACTCTTTGAAGACTAATTTGGGGTGCTCTTTAAGGTTACTCATGCCTGCTTGTCCCTTGAAGGTTAACAGGAGCTGCAGAATAAAGGTAAACTGTCCATCAGTTGGCTCAGTTCAGAGCTGGTGGTTGAAGTGGCTGTAATGGACTGGGAAGGAGGTGCCAAAGTCCGAAGTTGCTGTGGGGATGGTGGCAGGGAGAGGGCATTTATACCCACAGTATTCATGTGGGTGCAGAAACTTGTTAAATGCCTCAATGACTCTTGAGAGACGAAACAGCTTCAGTAGCTGTCTGCAAGATGCTGAGGTGCCTTTAGAGCAAAAATCATCTTGGAGCAGAAATGACCAGAAGAGGAAATACCAGCACTGTTGACCTGACATGTTACAGGTTAGTTCCTTGAGTCACTTCAGCCTCCCCAAGAGAGTTTGGGAAGGATGTGGTTTCCTGCACATTCCTGAGCTCTGCAGCATTTGGAAGGAGAGGGCAGAGTCCTTCTGGGACCAAGACTGTGCCAAGGGGGTGCACAGACAGGGTGGTGCTGAGAGAAGAAGTGCAGGGAAAGATGCTCCCTAGTCCAAAGCAGGTTTTAGGTCAGACAGCTCCTTTGTCACCCCTGGGTAGGGACAGGACCACCCCAGAGAGGTGCTGCTCACCTTGGGCTTGGGAAGTGCAGCTTAGCCAGGGTGCCCAGAATGGAGGGGTGTGAGCAGGGCCCCATGTCCAACTCTTTCCTTTCCCAGAGCCATCAGCCCTGATGAGAGCAGAGGAGTAAACAAATCTTTCTCAGTTTCAGTGGATTTTTTAAATTTTTATTTTAATTAAGAACAGTGAAAGAGGAAACACCTCTGCTTTCCTGTGGTTACATTACATTCATCATTCATCATTCCTCTCTCCATTTTTTTAAACTTTGTTTGCAAGCAGCATTTTTCCAAATGTAAAAATCCTTCTTTAAACTTAGTAAAATTTTAAGGGGGTGAATTTACTAAGTTAGACTATGACCCAAAAGTGCAGTAGGAAACATCTCTTTTTTCAATAGCCTTCCTCAAACACTTGATTCTTTTGTGACTTGTGCAATCAAGAGACTTACACTGAGGCTTCTGGGCAGAGAGTCAAAATGATACTGAAGAGAAAGTATTCTAAGCTAAAGATAGGATGGGTAAATTTTCTGCTCTTTCTCCAGACTGTTTTTCACCTCAAAGAAGTCAGTTTTTTTTCTCTTCTTTTTTAAATGTTCCCTAAAAGCAAAAATGGATTGGATTAGATCAGTAGTTTTAACTTCTGTATTCTGTCTGAAGCTCTCACTAGGGAATTGAGGTGTGTCCAGAAGTATTAAAATGCAAAAAATCTGTTAGCTCAAAATTAGAAAATTATCTGTCTCCAGATGATACGTTTTTTACCTGAGACAGCTGAGAAATTGCCTAATGACCCGAAGTCTCCATGAAGGAAGTGCAGAGCAATTTATTGTGTGGGGTTTTTTGCACCAGTTACTTCCTGTGGTCAGTTTTGTGCTATTCCATTTTTAAGGACAGTTCTGTAAAGCAAATTCATCTTTTCTAGCATTGAATTAGCTGGTTCTATGTTTCCTTGTACCCCTATGTACTCTTTATTATGAGGAAAATTGAAAATCCAAAGCTGAGATTTTTTTTCAGCCTTTCCCAAAAATTGTAGATGTGGTCTCCAGTTATTGTCTCTCATCTTCTGTCCCCAGCTGTTCTCCTGACCTCAGGAGAGGCTCCTGTCCTGGGAGAAGATGATTTTTGCTCTCTCACTGCTGATCTGGAATGTCAGAGACCTGCAGCTTTGCTGATCACTTTGTAGACAATTTCTACTGGCCCAGCTACCCAGGTTTCATACTTAATTATTCACCTGTCCCATTTGGGGTTAACAGCACGGGACAAGAGTCACACCTGACACTTCCAAAGCATCTTTCATCCAGGGAGCCTTTATGGTTTGTGTGTTAGATGGCATTGAGAGCCCAATGAAGTAATGGATTTGTATTCATCCCAGCAGGCCCCGCCATCACTGGATATCAAAGTGAGTAAATAAAGTGAGGGACTAACCCAGTTTACAGGCTTTGAGCTCAGCTCAGCAGAAGGATCTCATTGACAGCAGGGCCTTGACTGCATCCCACACGGTTAAACAAGCTGTGCAGTGAAGTTGTTTGGTGGTCACCACAGCTTGCAGACACGTCTCAACCCCTTCCAGGTGCTGTGCATGCTCCTTCAAGCTGTGTCCATCAGAAACAAGCAAGCTTTTTGGATAACTCACTCGAGTGATGCCACCCATATCTCAAGTTGCCTCTTCAGTTCAAAATGCCATGGGTGGATTTAGATAGTGGGTGTTGCCTTCTAAAAAGCATATGATGATCTTGATAACATGATCTTAAAGATTTGTACACTAAGCCCATGTCAGTATCAGCCTCCCTAAACTAAAGAAAAAAATGTTTAGTGGCTCACTTTACAAGGCACTTGCTATTTATAAATCAGCATGTTGTGTTACGTACCCCTTTAAAAATTATCATCCTTCAATGAAACCTGTCCTTTAAGATTTAAGAGTCCTGATAATTCTAATTACATCATTAGCTTGCCCTGTTGTCATTTTGGATAAAATACAACTGGATTTCTGGGTCACTTCTCAAATCAATGAGAACTATCTGTGGAATGCTCCAGCTTCAGTAACTTTAGAAACACACAGCTGAGACCATTAGGTAGAGTGTTGAATGACAAGCAGACCTAATTTGTCCAAGGAATGGGGTTTTATCTAGGGCAGAGGAGGAGTTTATCTAGGGCAATCCATGAACTGGAGGCACAGCTATTGTAATGCAGTGCTCTGGAAGCATCTTATCATTCTCAGCCTTAACAAAGTGCAGGCAGACTGGCACAGCCTCTGGTTCTCCCAGGGAAAATGATTGTGGGCTTTCCAGAAAATTGAGTGCAGCAGGGGAGCCATCCCACAAATTCCCCAGTGTGTGTCCAGGGTCAGTCACACTTCAGGAGTGTTTGTCAGGAGGACACTGATGGCAGTCCTGATGCCAGCCGGGCGCTTGGTGACACGAGTGCTCAGTGCTGCCTGTGCCCACAGCCAGCAGAGCCCGTCCCCACCTTCTCCTCCCTGGAGATGCTGCTGCAGAGGGGCTGCCTTGCCACAGTTCAGAAGAGCTGTTGCTCTGCTGTGGTGGGATCATCATTTCTTTCCACTTGCACCTGAGTTACTGCTCCGTGTTTTGGTACACTGTGAGCATTTGGAAGTGAACAAAAAAACAGAAGTGTGGCCAAAATTTTCAGAGTCTAATTTTCATATTATGTCAGAACAGGATTCCAGATTGGAGCAATATTGTATTTTGGCTTATGTGTTTCAGAAAATTGGTTGCAGATCCAGATTGAGAGTGAAGTCTACTTGTTGATGACAGCACTGGGGAAAACATTGCAGAGATTGTTTTTTTATTAATAATCTGGAACATGCCCAGATATGCTACAGGTTTTGAAAATAGGTTGTTGTTGCTTGAAAATTTTCATTACATATTTGCATTTGGAATTGTTTTTCCTTGGAAGTTCTTTCCCTCCTCTTTCCATGAAGAAAGCAACGTGAGAGGAGTGAGTCAGGGAGAAATTGGAACAAGACATTTAAAAGCTATGATTTTTCTTTCAGACTGCTGTATTATTAGATAAAGAACACATTCACCTACAGACAAGGGCTGATTTGCATTAAAACATTGAGGATTGTTGATTATCTGTATTTATTAGTACAGGAATAGACTATAAATGAGTATAAAACAGTGACTGTTAGAAAAATATTTGGAGTTGAAGGTGCTGCTTTCTGTGCAGTGCTGTATGTTTGCTGTAAAGCATTTACTTTCCCTTCTTTTTAAAGAGCTGGTTTATGAAGTGTTTTTTGGAAATACCTGTTAAAGAGAAATGAAAAAGACTTGTTAGAATTCTAAATAGTATCTTGTTGTTTGAATGTGCAAAGTGCTTTCTCTTTGTTTTATCTAGCAGATATATTTGCTCCTCATTACTGTGAGGGGGAGAAAAGTGGGACAAGGGGGCAACTTGGTTGATTTGTCAGGTTTTGGCAGGATTAGTGCTAGACATTATTGAAAACACTGTGTTCTCAACATCTTCACAACATTTCCTGATCTGATACTGTTGGTGTGCAGAATGGTGAGTGCCACAGATCAGGTATCTCCAGTGTAAACTGGTTGAGCTCCCTAATGGTGATTTCAGACCTAGATCTTGTGTCCTCTGACAGAGCTGATACTGATAAACCCAAAGGCTTGTAGAGCTCCACCAGACTGGATGCAAGGAAATCCATTTCAGAGGTAACTTCACAGGAATCATTCCTTATATTTCTCCTCACTGGTCCTTGTTCCACTTCTGAAGGCTCTCTTGGAGATGTTCTCCATCTTTTCATCTGGTACTAGATCTTTCAAGTAACTCCACCTTAAAGAAAGTTAAAATCAGTTTGAAAGCTATCATCCAGTTTGTTTCAGATGCCAGCATAACTAGAAAAGCTGTTTGGACTGGGAGAAGCCTGGAATTTTTCTAGGACCAAACAAGGAAGGCAGAGCCACCTCTGCAATGCACTCCCTTGAGGGTCAGCTCTGGAGGACCCATGTCCAGCCCAGCTGCTGTTGTGTTATGAACCAGATTTCTGCTCCTTGCTAAGTTATGTGATACTGTGCAAGTCATATATTTTGGATCAGACTCGCCTCAGGTTAAAATAACATTGCAAATTTCACATTCAGGGTTTTCCTAGAATCTCACTACACAGGGATGGAAAGAATCTCATTGAAGGACCCTGAACAATACATATCCAAGACAACCAAAGCTGAGTTTGTACCCACTACTAACCAGCTGTTCTCTCACTGTGTAACAGAAGACAAAATGAAAAATACCTTTGGAAAAAGAATTGCAGTTCTTTAATAAACCAACCCCAAACCCAAACCTTCTGGCCCCAGTTTTTTCACTTTATTGCCCTGCTTTGCCCTTTGATCAGTATCTTTACTTGGGTGTCATGGCAATATAATAGGTGATGGTTTTAGTGTCAGAACAGGGGAAAAAATATTCTTTGTCAAAGAAAAGAAAGCATTTGGAAGGGAAATAGAAAAACTTGAACTTTTCCATATGTTTTCAAGCTCGTGAAAGCTGGCCTCAAAAAAATCCCAATGTTAAAGGGTTTTAAGTGTGGCAGGAGTATCATTAGGTTGTTAAGGTTTACCCTCCCCTCCAAAACCCAAACCTTTATTTACAGACACTGCAGGCTTGTCATCCTTAGTCAATTAATGAGCAGGTCCCTGTAATCTGGTCCTAAATATACTTCACATAGTTGGGTGAAGCTTGCAGAAAGGGGGCCGAGATCATTGTTCTGACTGTGTTTTGTTAAGACTTCTTTAATCAAAACATTCATTCAGATAGAGAGGCCGGCTGCATATTTTGGCATCGTGACCAAGGGGAGCAGGGATGGGGTTGGGGTGGGGAGGGAGGAGGAGGGGTTGGTGTTGCTTGCTTCTTCTTTTCCTTTTTTTTCCCAAGTGCTTGGAAAGCAGCTATTTAACTGGTGTGTAAGAACAAATAGAAAACATACATGAAGGTCATGACTTCGCAGGGATTTGTTGAAAGTCTTTTTTAACAGGGATAGAAGTATCACCCCCAAGCTGTGAGTTGTGTGAGACACACAGCCCATCCCTGTGGCCTTTCTGCCTTTTTTTAAAATATTTTTTTTTAATAAACATGTTTTCTTTTGGCCCAAATGGACAGAGAAGGTGGAACTAGGCAGGACACACAGCTGTTGTTTGGCCAGGTGCCACCTGGAAGAACAGCCCTGGCAGGATGGGTTTGGTGCTCCCAGGGAGGGTGTCCATGCAGGTGCAGTGGGGGCTGAAACTGCAGATACAGGAGTTCCAAGGGCTGCAGCCCACCCTGCCTGCAGGCAGCTTTACACTCAGGCCAGCAATGACTCCTACAGCTCCTGTGTCACCTGCAGAGCTGGTTTTTAAATATATCATTCACTATCCATAGAGACTTCACTGGCATTCAGTCTGCTTTTCCCCTCCACATCTTCTCGTATTTGTAATTTTCCCCTGTTTACAAGTTTAGATGCTCCAGTGGCCATTAAATATGAGGCAACCAATTTGAAACTCAAAGACCTCTATTTTCACACTCAAGTTGCTATGGCATGCTGAGGGGTTTCCTGATAGCTTTAAATCAGAGAGGCCAGTTACAGAAATCTCACTAACATGAACTGTGATGTAACTGCAACATCTATGGACCATGAGCACTGAGGGGAGGTGGGCAGGGATTACACTCATGGGCAGAAGTGGCTCCCCAGAGTTGGTCCCAAGAAATGTTCTTGCTTGTGTTCTTCACTTCCCTTCGAACAAAAAGTATTTTTGCCTTTCCCCCAGCTCTTGCTCTGAAAAAGGGCAAGGAATGATGGAACTGAGCTTTACTCAAAGATGAAAGACTCCTTTTACAGGCCACTCAGACTTCTAATATACTGCTTTAAATTTTGGTATTGAAAGAAGGCCATAATGGGTTAATCACATGCTCAAACTGGAGACTGCTCCTTCTTGGTTTCCTTTTTCCATAACAAGCTGGAAGCTTATCTTCTTGGCAGTTTCCAGCTTTGGGCTTTGGGTTAAATCAGTTTAACCCAGCACTCCCTCCTTGGCCATTGCTGGTCCCTCATGATGGACACTCGGGAGTGCTGGAGGAAAACCAGGTGAGTTGGCAGCATCATTTGCTTTTGTGGCAGCCACGTCCTCCTCATGGAGATACTTGTTCTCACAGCCCATTCACTTTGCACTATTTCAGTCCTTCCTATCAGAGGCTGCAGTAAGAGGATATTGCTCTCCCAGATGCCAGAAGGGTCCATAAATCAGAGGAAAACAGGTGTCTTCCAAGTCCAGGGCAGTGTATTTTGCAACCCTGCAGTAAAAGCCACAATGCCTTGTCAAGGATGGTTAACAGGAGGGTATCCTCCCTTCATAAAGGAATGATAACTAGAGCTCAGATGTCAGCCTGTGACCCAAGAAGGGCTGGTGTGAATTTAGGGCTGTTTGGTTTGCTGGAGGAGCCAGCAGGTTTTGGGATGCTGCTCTGGCTCCCTGGCAGCCCCCATAAGCTGCCTGTCAGCTCCTGAGATCCTTATCTTGTGTAGTGCTGTCAGCTGTATAAAGGTTCCTGACCCGCATGGTGCAGGGAAAATCCTTCAAAGCAGGATCCCTTACTTGTCTCCTGGCCTCTGCCCATATAAAGCTCATAAACCAGAAGACTAATAAAGAAAACCCAATCTTTATCATGTTTTTAAAAAAATTAATGTAGTTGCCATGATCTGGGAACAACTCCCTGCTCACAACTGGAGATAAGGATTACGAGTGTGGAGGCAGAGTCCTCTTGTCAGGGAGGGATGGATGGGGTTTGTATTGAGGAGCTGGACTGGAACTCTGGAAGCTGATGGCCAGCTCTCTGTCTTGCCACAGTTGTCCCTTTTGACCCTGGGTGTGCTGCCTTCTGTTTTCTCTATTTAGCCTGTGAACCCTCTGGGGAGAGAAGGAGAAATAAGGAAATAAGGCACTTGTGTTATTAAGAGATTCCCCTGCAACTGTTGGTGATGATGCTGTACATGCAGCAGTCTGGAGTTTGCATATTTCTCAGGAGAGGAGCCTGGAAATCCTTGAGTCTGCTGATTAGGACACTGGGAGAGAGGAGTCTCAAAAGCCAAGAGAATTGACCAAGATACAGGAAGATGACAGCTGGAGAGGTTTTAGGATCGCTGTGTATTTCATGGGAAGGGCTGGCTTCCCATTTCCCTATCTCAGCATCCTCTTCTCCATCTGCAAGTAGAATTATGGCTGAAGATCACCTCTGCCCACAAGCAGGTGAGGAAAGGCACACATCTCTTTAGTCCAGTGTTGGTGATGTTGTTTTTTGATTGACATAATATTACAATTTGAATGCACATTCCAGAAATACAATTTCATCACTGGAACAGAAAGAGGCTAAACAAGGTTATCAGAGGATTGGGAAATGTAGTGCATAGGAGTAGGAATGATAGCACTGTTACTCCACATATTATAGTGATTTTATACTGGACTGAGTATAGAGCAGTTCCACTTTTGCCAATAAATCCAAAGTAGGAAAAAAAATGTAATCAAAGATGATAGTGCTTATGTGAGTCCAAAAAAATTATTTGTAGATAGATATTCTCAACTCTGGCATTGTGCCCCTGCCCAGAATATTTGTCCAAATATTAAAAAAGAGTAAATAAAAAAAAATGTACTTTTAATGTAGTCCCGTGTCCATGAATTTTCAGCTGAACTTTGGCAGTAAGCCCTAAATGTGATAAAAGACTCTGCACCAATATATTTTGCTTTTCTCTTTTTTTTTTCTCTTTCTCTCTGTCTCTACAGACAAAGCTGAAAGCAAAGCATAGATCTTGAGTTATGGCTGATGCATTTTTCTAAGCTGAAGTATCTTGTTAGCTCTTATGCTAATGACTGCAGCAGAATCCAAGCCTCAGTGGAAATTTATGGGAAGAGAGGTTACTGCTGAGCACTGTGTTGGACTTTGGATCTTCCTTTGGGTCCCTCCAGAGCTAGACTGAGCCAGTGCCTTGTATGTAACATCAAGGTAGAAAGTCTTGCTGTCCCCATTTTACAGATGGACTTTTGAGAGACAAGAGGAATAAAGCCAAATGCTTCAAAGACACTTAGTGGAGGTTAAGTGCTGAGTTTCCTTTGAAGGTTTAAACCCAAATGACATGCTTGTGATCGTGTAAGAGATTTGTATCACCCATGGGAGCAGAACCATTTTTTCAGGGTAGTGTCATAACCACTCCACAATCCTTCCTCTTTCTTCTCCCTAAAGCTCCCACTGACTTCAAAGGTGAAGAATTATGGCCCGCATCCCACAGCGCTGTGAGCTCAGACGTGTGTACAGAGCTTTATCCACACATATATTCCATCAGGGATACTGACTCAAGTAAAACTGCCCAGACAGTGGGGAGGGGAAGAAATTTTTGCAAGGCTGGGATTTCTTTTTTATTCTCATAGTCTCTTTCTTTAACCTCAAAAGTTTAACTGAGAAATGGAGGGTGTACCTAATGACTGAGTTCGTGGCCCATCAGTACTGTCCATAGGAGAACTGTAACCTAAAGGAAATCGAAGTAGAAAAAAGAATGAGTGCTACCTTATTGAGAAAAACAAAATATTATTTATTTTGAACATCTCAGTGAGATACATTATTGAATTTCCACTAGAATTATATATAAATAGGAGGTGGTTGGGTTCTCAGAAAACTGCACAGCTTGCAGAGACTGGATGTAAAGAATCTATTTATCTCTTGTCATGTGTATCCACTAGAAGTGAGCACACCCCAGGTGATGCATTTTTCTGCTGATCCAGCTGTTACTCTCCTAGGTGAAGAGCAAAATTAGAAGTTTGGATCTTTCAACACACACATCATCCACTCCATTGTACATTTAAATACTGGTAGCAATATTCAGCTATTGTTAGATCAGTCCCTCACCCAGGGGCACAGCAAATGTCTCATCCATTCACTCTCAGCTCAAAAACAACAGATTCATGTCATTAAAATATTAAAATTAATTTTTTCACAGAATTAAAATTAAAGTAGAAGGGGGAAGGTGCATCCTTTCGGTGCATATTTATCCCATCCTTTTAAAATAACAGATCTTCTCTTTTCCAAAAAACCCCCCAAACTTTAATTTTGGCTCCAGTTAAAAGTTTCCTAATTGCCTGTGACTGTTTTTTGATTTCCTGATCCCTGTCTGGTTTAAGGGTTTCTTAAATCAGCAGGAGCAGCTGTCTCCCTGAAGCCAGGCATGGTGTGTGTCACTGACTGTGGAAAGGACCTGGATGCAGGGAGGAGCGGAGCTGATTAATGGGGCAAGTGTCACAGCTCAGAGTGTGGTTGCACTACTGTGTAGGGGCATGCTTACTACAGTCATTTATCTTCTGTCCTCTGCCACACACATGCTGAAACACACATGCAGACTTTATTTCTGCCAGCCATCAGAGATGCAGAATGCACACAGTGCAGCAGGACCTGTGGCTGATCCTGTGCCTCCCTAGGTTTTGCCTTCCTTTGTTTCATTCCTTGGGCGAGCAAAAGAAAGGTTGACAAGGCCCAGTCCTTGGGTTTAAGTTTATCTCTCTGCCATTGGCAAACTTTTTCCCACAAAAGAGAAGGAAAGAAGGGGAAGGGGGCAAAAAGGCAAGTCTGCCTCTGGTCTGTGTACTGTATTTTAGGTTAGATAAAGAGAAGGAACAAACTATAGGTTAAATGTCGATGTAGGATTGCAAGTGATGGAGTTGCACAAGGAGGTGAAAGGTGCTTGCTTCCCTTCTTAGCAAAGACCTTATACAACATCTGGTTTTGGCTATCTAGACCTCCATCACCAGTGGGATGCACAGAGCTGCTTGGTCCCCCAGCATAGCTGTTCCTGCTTTATGTAGGAGCAGGTTATGCTCACAGGCTAGGCTTTCCTTGCTTTCCCAAACCATCTCAGGTGATTCAAAACCAGGTCCCAGCCTTCACTTCCCTTCAGCCAGAAGCTGGGAAGAAGAGACTTCTCTTATGTGGGTGTTGAGCCTTCAGATGCTTCCAGAAAATTTCACCTTCCACTTCAGTGCCTAAAGGCTTCCCTGACTCCTGCCTGAGAGCCCCAGCACAGAGGAGACAAAAAGGTTTGTGATATCTCCATGGACCTGGTTTGCAGCTTTGCATTACTAAGGTTACTGCAAGTGTAAAATGGCTACTCATTCCTCAGACTTTATTCCTGCAATATAAATCTCTCCCTGTTTTTCAGCAGGAATGGAAGCAACTATGTCCTTTGCTGCTGTAGCCAGCAACATTTTATCTCTTTGACACCATCAGTCTGCTTCTCCATCCCTTAGAGACAAACACGTATTCTTGCCAGACATGGAGGCAACTTCCTTGGGTTTTCACAGGAAACTGGTGTCTCCAGTAGGTCTGACTTAATGGGACTTATTACTTGTTGAGTGCTGGCTCAGGGCTAAACTGAGAACAAGGTGCAAAGTACTTGTGTGCTCTGAGGAGTTCACAAGTTACACTGGTGATGCCAAGCCTTGCTGGAAAGCCTGGAGGAAGAGAATGACTCAGGGTAATATAACTGAATGCTTGAAAACGAACATGCTGTGAGGAGCACCGTGACTTGGCAAAGCACGTTGAGAAGCAGTTTGGGAAGTCAAAGGTCCAGCTGGTCTGTGAGATCCAATAGGCTGGGGCAGGGTCCTTGACATGGAGTGTTATCTCCATCCCCTCAGGATGCCCTGGTTCAGGAGATGTGGTCCCCTTTTCTGTCTCACACAGCTGGGAACAGCCTTTAGTGTGAATCCAGAGTGAGGTGGATCCATCCATGAGTGAGACTCAAAATGCAAAATGCATGCTGAGAAATCTCTGCTGCTTGGTCCCTCACATATATTAGGAGTGATGCAGGTGGAGCTGCAATGAAAAAGCTTTAAGGAGAGTCACTGGGAAGATGGAAATCAGTTTTCCTTCCTAAGACTTGCTGAAAACTTTTGGAGAAGCATTATGAGCAAAGAGGGTGGGAAGAGACAGAAATTGTGATAAAACCATGTGACCAAATGGAACAGGAAGATGTGGGCTGAAAAACAAAAATTAAAAGCAAGTTTTAGAAAATGCATGCAGGGATTTTGTATAGTAGAAAACCAGAGATGGAATTAACACAAGTAACAGAGTCACTGCACCAAGTGTTTCAGCACAGAGAGTGAGGGATGTTCCCCTCATGGGCTGTGCATGCAATGTCATTACCACCAACTCAGATTAACACTGGAAATCCTGGCAGCTTTACCTGTGCCTAGGGACTCAGGAATCTGAATCTGGGGTTTGCAGCTTAAGCTGCTTTCCAGTGGTGAGGCACAGAAAATCACCACAATGTGCTAGGTCCTGTTAGCAGTCATCAAACACAGCCCCTTACAGCTCTTCTCTCTGCAGGGCACGTGGGCTCCCAAACCCTTGTGGGAGACCTGGGGTTTTGACTGTGCCAAAATAAGTTGCTGTCCTAAGAACCAGAGACTTCTGGCTCATCTATCCATTACAGCTTGGATCTTGGCTCATTCCTGTGTCTGCTGCCCTGACCAATGTCCTTTGTGCTGTGCCTGTGATCATCTCTCCTCACAAAGCAGGGACTGATGGAGCATTGCTTGTGGAAGTCTCTTCCTCGGATACATCAGGAATGTTCCAGGGGTTTGTGTGTTGCTATGCATGGTCTTCTCTGGTGAGACCTAACAGCATGTAAGGATATTTGCCCTGTGTGCATATTCCTGTGTCTGTATTTGCTGTCTTTTCTTCTTTTTAAACTGTTAAGTTCTTAAAAAGCCATATATACAAGCCAAATCTTACAGTCCTTACTTAGTTCATGGTGACCTCAGCTGAGAACAGATCACAGGAATTTGGTATTAAACAGCCAATTATTTCTTTGGAACAAACAGAGAATAAAGATCCAAGTAAATCACCTAAATGTAATGCCTGAAACTACATTTTGATGAAGGAAGAGAAAAAAAATCAAAACTAAAGTGGTCTTTAGTAAAATACTAGTTTCACTCTTTTGAATGTATATTCATTGATTCATTGGGAATTTCTTTTCTTTACCTTTTTTTTTTTTTTTTGAGAGTTCTTAACAACCTCCTATGCTTTGATCCTCTAGTGTTTTTTTGTGTGGTAGTGCTGCTCAGGTGGCTGAAAGAAGGCTGCATTAAAACATGCAGTGTTTTGTGGGTTCCTTAACCAATGTCACCTGGGCTGTGGCTTCTCTCTCTCTGTTTCAGGTCCCAAACTTCATCAACACAACACTCCCACCCCATGAGCAGGTGACAGCTCAGGAAATAGACAGCTACTTCAGACAGGAGCTCATCTACAAGAGGAATGAGAGGATGGGGAGAAGAGTGATGTCACTTCTAAGGGAGAACAGGGACAAGAGCTTCTTCTTTGCCTTTGGAGCAGGTATGGCATAATTTTTTTCTATTTTATTCCATTACCATGATTGGGAGTAAAGTGTTTGGAATGCTTCAGGTCTCTGGGCCTGTGGGAAGATTTCTTATGAGGCTTCCCTTTGAAGCAGAAAGACTTTTGTTTGTCCAGACCCACTTGTAAAATGGAGTGAGTTGTTGCAGGAGGTGGGTCTAGGTCCAGCCAGGCTGCAGACAGGCTGCACTCACTTTGTTTTCCATCTGACTGTAGAAATGTGAAGCTGTAAGCGCTTTTCATGCTGTTGTGTTTGTTCCCTTCCCAGACCTGTGGGCTGCTCGGCCACAGGTGTAGAAAATGTTGGTGTGTCTGTACAGCCTGGCTGGTTTGGGGCTGTGCACAAGTGCATGAGTTGTGTGTGTAACTAAATAGCAGCTTTTTAAACCATTAAATAAAAATCCAAAGTGTCCCTCTTCCTGAAGTCTGCAGAACAAAGATGTCTGCAGTACTTCTGTGAGCCTGCGGCAATACACGCAACTGTCCTTTCTCTCCCTTTTTTTATTTCTTTTCCCTTTTCCAATGGAATTCACATTTCTGTGTGATAAGAGTATAAATAATAACCATTCAGGCCCCAGCTCAGCAGAATCCTGAGCACCAGCTTAAGTGTCTTTGAGCTCCCTCGACTTCAAGGCAGCCTGAGATTTGTGTTGAGAACCAATCTGCTCCTCCTGCTCCCTTTCCTTGGAAATTTCTCATTTTTGACAGAACTTTTCTTCTCATCCCATGGCTCTCTCTATGAACTTTGGCAACAATTCACCTTTTGCTACTCACTTCAGTGGGAATTTTGATTAAAGACTGTGGGTTTTAGCAGAGACACGTGCATTTTGATGTATTTATTTTTTGAGTGTATCCAGACTGAATTTTCCCAAGCTTATTTAATCTCAGGCTTGGCTGATATTTCTGGCCAAGGAGTTTTGCTTAACTGTTTTTACAGTAGGAAAATACATCATGATGGCTCATAGTTAGACAGGCATTCATAAAAACCAGCCTGTCTAACCCAAGGAGTGAGGTTTATTGGAGATTATCAAACATGATGGCTTAGATAACAGCTTCCAGTTTTGGAAATCCCTTAACCAATACATAAATGGAGCTGAGAGGATAAACTGGGCATCAGCTACAGACCATGGACTAGGTGGGTCATGGCTCCAACCCACTGCAGCTATTTGTTTGTGCTAATAACACAAGTGAAATTAAGCCAGTGGATGATAATTCCACATTATGTTCTTTAGAAAGGAACTTTTAACTTCTGGGAGGTTTGAGCTTTCTTTCCCCTCAGAGAGCACCTACCTGAAACTCCCAGGGACCATCCCTTGGGAAAGCTGGCTCATAAAGAGCAAGTCTCATTTTGTCTTTTAGGCCCATTTCTGGTGATGTTGAAAACTGCCTTTGTTGCTGGGTTGTTTTGTTTCCCCAGCACTGAGCGTGGCAGGACAGAACAGACACGCGCAGCCGGATTTATTGCAAACTGGGATGTGGAAGATGCCACAAGAAAGGAAAGCTTTTTTGTTTGGGCTCTTTGTTCCAGCATCCCTTTGGTTTTTCTCACCAGACTGGGCCATTCCTGCAAGCTATTCCTACTTCAAGTACAATTACTTCCTGCTTTCTTCTCTGGGTTTTTTTTTTTTTCTTCATGCAGTGAACACTAAGAAAGTTATTAATTATTTTCAATGCCAAAACTTTTATGTGATCAAAGTGCAGGCAAGTTCATTTCCTCATATGATTCAAATGCAGTTTTTTTTCCTGGAGGATTTGTTTCCTCTTTTCCCCCATGCACTGAATTAGAAGAGTGGGTTTTACTGATAAACCTTTTCATTTGCATCCTTATATTTAGTTGTTTAATTTTGAGGAATTTCTTTCATATGTGCTTGGGTCATGAATTCAAATTGTTTTATAAAACTTTGAGGGTTTGGTTTCACCTTTTATAAAAGTAAAGGATGTTTTTGATGAAAATTGAGGTTTTCGCATATTCCCATGAATTCTGAAGTGCAAAATTTTAGGAATGCACTTTCGGTTAGGATAGGCATGATAGTGTCTGTGGGAGTTTATTTGCTCCCAGAACAGTGCAATTTAAGATTCTGCATCTCTAAGACTAATATAGTGAAGGGAAAATAATTTAAAAAAAAAACTATTCAGGACAATGTGCTTCAGAAGATATTGGCCTTTATGCCAAACATGATCTCTGCATCAATCCCTTAATTCTGAGGATATTGGAACTAATGAATGAATAGTAATTAAATTATATATGTGTATTATGAATTGTTTTCCAAATTTCATAATCTCCATCATAGTTTCTGGGAAAGGAAGAATCGGATAAAACTGTGCTGCCAAATAAAATTAGGAAAATAAGTATTTTCCTAAGAATGAAAATAGGCCTGTTATGAGAAAAGCACCTTGGAAACACTTCAACAAATGCAGTTTTACAGACCAGGGCTTCTCTAGGAGGGAGCCCCAAGCCCTGCAGGATGATTCATATGGACTCAGAGGTATCCTGTTACTCCCAGGTATAACTGGAGCCAAGGGGCTGGGAAATAGGATCTCTCCCAGAAAACAGCGCTCCCGAGGCAGAGCCCTGCCTGTTCCTCTGGTGGCCTCCCTGCAGGGAGCTGTACCTTGTGGGTGCTGCTGTAGTGAAGTTTTACTTGGCTTTTGCACAGCTGCATGCAGCAATAGAGGCTCTGTTGCTCTCTTGGGGCATCGTCCTCAGCTTATTGTAAGATCCCAGTGCCATGGATGGGTAGTTCTGCAGCATCCCATAATGAATTGGTATAATAAATTTGACTAAGGCAGAAGGCACCACACAGGTGTCTTTGCAGATTGCAGTCAGGTTTGGCTCAGTGTGTCCTGCTCCATGACTGTAGAACTGAAAAAAAAACCAAAAGAAACACAAACAAATCCAGTGAGTGGCTTTAAAGGAGAAATATGATGAAGATATCCTGGCAGTCTGGTGGTGCAGGAGCCTGGTGCCACTCAGCTGGAAGATGCAGGGGTCTGTCAGCAGAAAGTGGTGTGGTCAGAAATCCCTCCTGGGTTGAAATATGGCAGAGTGTAAAGCCCTGTCCCCATAACAAAAAATGCACTTTACCATCAGAAAAAAAAAAACATAGCTCACCCAGGTGGAGGGAGATGTGGCCACCCCTCTGACCAGATCTAAATAATCTTCCTGTAGGGACAGATTCCACACCCTGGTCCCAGCAGATCTGGAGATCAGGAAACAACCACTCAGCTCAGAGGTCGAAGATGTGGCCATTGAACTGACTGGAGTACAGCAAGCAAATTTAATTTAGTTGAGCAACTCTGCGTGTTTATGGCTGGTTATTACCTACTTTATACACAGACTTTCTCCCTTCTTCATCCTGCCTTCCTGTTAAAAAGAAGGCTGATCAAAATCTTTCAGCTGACAGTTTTTGTGGCATTTGTGGAAAACAGATTTTTGTGTTTTCTTTTGGAAAAACAAGTCCATTTTTGCAGTTGCCAGTCAAAATCCAGGTGCTTGGGTATCATTGCTCCCTGTAAACTGTTTCACCATGTGCCACTTAGAGCTGTGCTGCAAAGACCTTGTGCTGCATCAGAGGAGAGCTGGTTCTGAGTCTGGCCTGGAACAGCACCAGGCTGTGAAACATTCAAGAGACAAATCCTGGGGACACAGGAGTGGGCAGGGACAGATTCCCAGTGGGCAGAGCAGTTCCAGTCAAAATTATTAAAAC
The DNA here is from genome assembly GCF_030490865.1 of Poecile atricapillus. Lineage (NCBI taxonomy): Eukaryota > Metazoa > Chordata > Aves > Passeriformes > Paridae > Poecile > Poecile atricapillus. Next base: position 26,305,052 of record NC_081255.1, on the reverse strand, counting down.
AAACAAACAAATTACAGAATTCTGACAGGAACTTTTCAGTTTTCTGTCATTCTTAAAAATAAAAAATAGACTTTTCAATAGATTTCCACCTTTTCTGTCTTCCATTACTTTACTTACTATATAAATGTATTGGAGTAATTCAGACTTTTAATTTATTCCCTTATAAAACACATAGAATTGAAAATAGCCATTTATTCTTTCTACTTTCATTTCTTTCTCTTCTCCAAGAAAAACACAGGCTCTGGGTAAAATAGACCCAGCTCTGTACCCAGTTCGGAAGACTTTGTTCTACTCCTGCCAGCATTTACCATGTTCAGACTTAATGTGAAAATCTCACCATACCTGTATTCACAGTAACTGTACCCTAGGAATGAAACAGCAGTTATTGTTTGTGCAGTTAAATGATATTTTTCATTTAATGGGCAGGGTAACTTTTCCCTTTGAATGAATAAAGGTAGCTAAATAGACTACTTTCAAGTAAAATTTGGGCATTTGCTTGGGTTTTGTGTTTTGAAAATCCTGATGGTTTACTTGGAATTATTGATCTGGAATAACAGTGAAGTGCCTTAGACATCATTTATACAGACAATTTATAAAGGTCCTTTTACAGTCAAGAAAGAGACACACAGCCAAGAGCACACGGGCTGTTAAAATGAGTTAATATTTTGGCAGCTAAGAGCATACACATGAAGTCAATGTTTAAGAAAAAAACCACTCTGGTTTATTTCATTTTTATGGGCAAATAATTTTCAAGTAACACTTATGATAACAGATGGATAAATTTATGTCTGCAGTTAATTTGAACGATAATTTCCTTAGGATGTTTTACTTGCATTTTTTTTTCTTTCTTTCTTTTATGAGAGCTGTCAGTTTTGTAGATGAGAGCTGGATTTACTGCTTCAGAAATTCAGATGCTGCTCCAGTTCACAATGTTTATTTGCAGCCGAATCAGTAGGCTTTAAAGCAGTGGGTTTTGTTTCTTAAAATAATAAATATATCATGGAGAATATTCTTTTACTGAGACAGAGTAGAAATGCAAGTACCATAGCATCTCCCACAGCAAGAGGGGAAGAAAATTGTCTCTGGACCATGGTTCTGGGGTGGAGGAAAGCACATGTTAAACCATCCCACCAGCCCCCACAGCATCTGAGAGGTCAGAGAGGACCCAGCTGTTGTCTGTGCTGTGGTGGAAGCCAGGTTGCCCCCAACTCCTGATGAAGCTGGTGATAACAGAGATCTGTTTGTGTGCAAGTCAGAGCACTCTTGCTCATCTGTGGGCTTAGCTGGCTGAGTTTAGGTTCATATTTGTGGATGGATTAGGTTTAAATTTCTGACTTATTCTGCAAGAAAATAAACACAGGCTCTGCTGTAGATGTCTGTGTGCTGCCATGAAAGGGGAAGAATCCATCCCAGAGTAGCAACAGCAGATCAGAGAATCAAGAATTAGATCATTTCCATTCTCAGAGCAGGTGAATTCCCTGCCCATCCTTCAGAGTTCTCTCAGTCATCACTGGATGGGCAGCATCATCAGGAACGATTCTGATGACCATAAATTAGCCTGTTAGCAGGAATCATTGAATAGTTTGGGTTGAAAGAAACCTTTAAAGGTCATCTAAATCCAAGCTCTCAAACAGAAGTTTGAGAGTTTTTGCTTCCAAAGTAAATGTTCCCTGGTGGTTCTTCATAATGGGGCTCAGAAGTGGGTTGAACTCTCTTTTCTGATCAAACTGATCAAAGGTCAGTTCTCTTTTCAGCAAGGAAAGAGTGAATTGTGCAACTTTTCTTTAGGATGGGGCTGGTAAGAGAGCACAAGAAGAACATAAAATCTCCTCCTTGTAGTCCTCAGCTCCAGCTCTTTCCCTTTTGTCCTCTCTGCAGAGGATTCCCAAGGGAATTTCAGCACACATCATTTTAGATAATTGGTGTGCCAGAGACAGAAGCAGGCTCACCCTTCACCTTCTGCAATGAGCAGGAGTTACGGACGTCTCCAAGGTGACTCAAGTCTGCAATGGCCTTGATCACCATTGAGATGTTCTTATTTTTCTCTGAAAACTAAAGCATGCCTGAGGAGATATCCAGATGATATAGCTTGAACATACTTCATCAGTGGGTAGTGAGCTGAGCACAGCTGAGCTGGAACGTTATGGATGTTGAATTTTGGGGGAAGGGGCCAGAGGAGAGGTGGCAGTGGGATTTTGTTGGAGAACCATATTTCTGCTCAGTAGTTTGGAAGAGGAAAGGAAGTGATGGATACTATGAGCAACTGAAACTCAACTAATTAAAATCCTGAGAGCTTTTGTGAAAGCCATTAGCACCTGCCATGGGATCTGGCATGGGGGTTCACATGTGTTACTTGGAAGTGTTTTTTCAGGAGGGAAGTGCCTTGAGGCCGCTGTCCAACAGCACCCTGAGGGATGGGGATTTACAGATGTTGAATATGCAAATAACTGCTTTGCACTCTCAACTGAGGCAGTGTTGAGTGCAAATCAGGAACCAGCACCACGGTTGGGGGTACCAACTCACTGGAAGTCCAGTCCTCTCTCCACCAGGATTGTGGAGCTCTTTACGATTTTCACTCGTCATCTTGGATCCTGTGTGGAACACAAAAGGAAAAAAAAGGAGGGGGAAAAAGAAAGCACTTGCAGGTTGGAATATAAAGAGACTTTATCCCCTGGGTCAGGCATCCTGATCCAATGCTGATTAGTGGTGCTACTGACATCACCAGCACAGTTCATCAACAGGGTTGTCTCAGTGGAGCAAGAAATTGGCGACCAGGAGATTGAACTTGGCCAGCCTACAAAAGAGAAGAAAAGGGTGAATTAACAGTTTGCAGATGCTAGAATTCCCTCTGCTCGTGTTTATTTGGGCATGCAGATGCTTGTAGTGAGGTCAGCCTGTTTTTGTGTATGGGCTTCTTTTACTGTTAGTTTTTAAGGCAAAGTATCACTTTGCTTTTAGAAATAGACTTGCATGCAAATTTTGACCAAAACCATGCAACTGATTAATTTAAAAGTCTTCATTAAACAGGCAATGCCTGATTCTCTTTTCAGACACTCTGTTGTAAATCAGGAGATACTCCACTAGGGAAAAGCTTGTTCCAAGTGCAATTCCAGCCTGCAGCCTTAAAAAAAAAAAAATAAAAAATTCAAGGGAACTTTTTGTATGTACATTGATCTTGTATAATACAGGGGGCTTGACGTCCTTGAATATTTGCTTTTCACCTGAAGCTTAAATCGGCAAAGAGCACTTCAGTTAGGGAGGCCAAAATAAACCTGCCTGCACCACCCCTTTGTGAAAAGGGAACTTCTGTTCTGAAGGCTGATTCCTGTAATTCTGATTTGAGAAACTCTTGTTGTATAACAAGATATTAATTGTAGAAACACAGCATTGCCTATGCAACGGTGAGAGCTGTCTTGAGGTCTCCATCGCCTATACCAGCCAAGGAAGGCAAGACACGTAGCAGGTGAAAGAAAATATTCCAGTATGTGAGGCTGCAGTTTGTTTTCTCCCCTGGTATGTCATTGTCTAAACTGTTGAGGTGAGCTGGTCAAGCTCTGGACTGTGTTTGGTGGTCTGGTGAGAATTCATTGTGCTCAGCAGGGAGTTCTGTTGAGCCTGGCCGCTGCCCACCTTTGCATTATTGCTCCACTGAAAACGTGTGCAGCCCCAAATCCACGTCTTTGTTAGTTGCAGATATTCAGACAAATGCTGAAAGCAACTAAAATGGGCCTTGCAAACTGCAGTGTGTATGTGGGGAAGGTTGCCTGTATGCTGTAGGATTTGGGTTTAAAGAAGCACATCCATTATTGTCAGCTCCTCTGGGTCCCTGTCATTTTCATATCATATTTATTATTATGCCTGTGCCAAGTTCTACTGTGTAAGTCTAATTCTGCCTCTCTGTTCTCAAAGGAAAGAAAACTCTATTGGCCCCTCCTGCCTTATAATGTAGGGATTTTGGCTATTAGTCCTTTACTGTATTTCTCTTCAATATCTGAGATGTAAAAATTGTAGACATAATTTGGGAAATTTATCTTCAGAACTGAAGAAGCATGAGAGGCTCAAGCACTCTGCTGAACAGGAATGGGCTTAAGCATGGGATGAAATACTTTTTCACTCACACACGCAAGAGCTTGCTGTGGATCCACAGGCCACCCTGTAAGCTCTCAGGGGACCAGACATAGCTCCCATATAACTCTAGATTTCATAATGGGAGTGTTGAAATCAATATATGGATGCCAGACAATTCATCACTTCCCATCCCAAAACTCAGCTGAAAATTCCCATCCAGCTCTAACAGGGCTGTTGGGAAGATGTTAAAAGAGCAGTGAGGTGAACCCAAGGACTGGCAACCTTCCTCTAACACTGAGGTTTGTGTGGGATGCTCCTGTGAAAGGCAAGCAGATTGTAAAGGATCTTGTCTCAGCCAGGATACCTTTGTGTGCTGCCTGCACTGATAAAAATGTCTCTGCACCCAAGTGTACTTTTAGTCCCCCTGCAGTCTGGTGGTGTCCCAGAGCAGAAGGAAATCTGGTTACTCCTTTTCCTTGAATTCAGAGCCTGGAGCACAAGCAAAGATCCTTCTGTGGTGTTTTAAATTAATGCAAGTTGATGGGGTTGGCCTGAGTTCACATTCTTTCTTCTGCCCCTCCTGCCTGGGTGCGTACTCTGGAGGAGGATCAGGGATGTCCCAAGGCATTCTGGACCACCACAGCTGAATTCCCTGCAGCTCCACTCTTGGAGCCTTCAGCTGTTGGAGCAGAAGCTGGAAAGGGAATTTAGTAAAGCCAGATATTAAGGAACCAGTTTGTACTGCTTGTGGTGTTGGTCTCTTAGAGGTTCACGCCATTTCTGACCGGTTTTAGAGCCAAGTTGCAGGAGGGCTGCATATGGAGAAGAACTGGTAGTAGTCTTGGTGCCCTGGAAAGGCAGGGCACAAGAGTTGGCTGGAGTCAGTTGTTTTGCAAAAGTGGATTTGAAACTGAAAGCTTTAGAAAGCCTGGCTGTAATTTATGTGGATTTCTTGAGGATTTTTACTGGTATGGAAACTGGGACTGGAAATCTCATTAAACTGGGCGTTCTTGTGAGAGTTTCAGGTTTTCTTAGTCATGGTTGTGCCAGGAATATCATCAGAGAAAACTTGCTGAGAAAGGATTTATGGATTTGGGATCAGATCCTATTCTCACGGAATTAATGGTAGTTCTGCAACTGACATCAAGGTGACTGGCATGTGCACCTGGATGAGACATTATTTATTTGTCATTCCAGGTCTTTAATCTAGGCTGCTACTTTCACATCAATACCCTCTTTATAAGCCTATTAAATCCTAGTTCCATTGTTATTTTCTCCGGTAGATCAGAAGAGATGTGTCAAGGAAAAGAAAATGTATGCACAGTATACCTCTGCCCAAAAACAATATTTAAACATCAGAAATGTAAAGTGAAGGTAGAATTACTTAGAGGGGCAGAAGGGAAATAATTAAAGCTCCAGCCGGCAAGACGAGATGTCGTAAACTTCAGTTATTCACCTCTCTTAGACATTCAAAACACAAACTCTGCCACCGTTCAGGCATTTTATGGAGGCCTGCAGAAAGCAACAGAGGTCTCTTGGACAAATTTGCTCTGGTGGCAACTGAAGCTGGGCTCAAGCCCAAGTCCAATAGCTGAGCTGCCATCTGAAACTGGAAAATGTTCGGGTTCGTGCCTGGATCTCAGCTCTCTTCAGTAGAAACCCTGAATCTGGACTGGACTGATGGGGAGTGAGAAGAAACTTCAATCTGTAGAAAAGTGTTGCTGTTTCAAATTGGTTTTTGAAGAGATTACTCACAAAACTGGAAAATAGGGTAATTCTTGGCAAAAGTGGACTGACTTAGAGGTAGACAAGCCCTTCTTCCTAGAAAAGTTTGCAAAAGAGTTGTGAACTGAAATATGGCAAAATATGATTTCAGAACTACCAGGCTTTGCTCCCAGTCAACCTCTGGGCAGGCAGTGGGAATGAAGAGGTAGGTGAATAAATAAAAAGCCAGATGAATGTACCTTGGAACTTCTAGTTTGCAAGAGATAATCAATGAGACCTACCAAATGCTTAGATTTAGATAAAATTCTGCTCATTGCTTGACAATTACTCTGCCAGAGAACTTCCAAACAGCTTTTTCATCTGAACACAACATTTTGGTGGAGTTCAGCTTTGGAACTCTCAGTCAGAAAAGTGAAATCTGCCATCATTTTCCTGGAATAATGTTGCAGGACTGAAACCTATGTGACTTGTATTTAAATTAATAACTTAAGTCTTTTTTAGTATTTTTCTGTGCTTTATTATGGGAAATACCTTAAATACTGAGGTTTGCAAACTTTTTAAAATAGTATTTATACACTGAAGGTAAATGGAGAGAAAAATCAAATGCCACCACTGGGTTAACTCAGTATGAAATTCAGCACCAGTTTTCAGTATTTATACAGAATTCACATTCACTTTGTGTTTTTCCTTGAGGTGTTTGAGGTACAGTGAAACTGCTGTGAGGTTCTTATCACTTAGCGATCTGGTCTGGTTCCAGTTGAAAATTCTGCAGTACCTCTCACTGGGAGGATTGGTTTAAAAGGAACAGAGATCTGCCAAAGAAATAAAGACTTCATTATTGCCATCAATGCTATTTTTAATCTGGTTTCCTAAGGAAATGAGGCTTAGGCAATGGCAGTGTTTGTGAGTGTGTGTGTGTGTGTATATATAGGTGTGTGTGACTATGTCCTTCGCCCTCGTAAATTTTTCATCTGTTGGCTGATTATAACCAAACCTGACAGATGGCTGAGTATCCAAGATAATAAGTTCTTGCATGCTTCATGAAAATAAGTGGTTGGATAGAAGGAAAAGACATTCATAGTGTGCATCCACTGAAAGGGCACAGCATGAGCTCAACTTTTATTAGAGCTCAGAAAATCCAGTGGGAGAGGGAGGTGAGCCACATCTGCATAGACAACAGCATTTTTCTGGTCCCTCTGCATGGGGGAGAGTTTGGTGTGTAGTAAATAGATCAGACATGGCATGGTTTAAATGTAATGATGATGTTTACAGCAAATAGTTATTATTTAGAGTATCTGAGGAGCCACTTTACCCCTGGGCTGCCCTCTAATGAGGTGTTCATTCTCAAGGCCAGAGCAGTAGCAGGGAGCAAGTTAATAAATGTGACCGAGGCATGGCTCCAGGACTCTATAAACCTAATGAGTCGTGGGCACTCAAACTGTGCAGCCTCACTACTGCTAATTGGCCAAGTGTGCCATCAACCATGCCCAAAAATGTTCTTAAGTGGACAAGGGGTGAAAAGAGCATCAGAAACTCCTGCAAGTCCAGGAGGCAGCCTGGGGCAGCATTCCTGTGTGCAGAGTTCAGGAACACTTTCCCCAGAACCAAGGTCATTCCCTTGAGAGCAGCTCACTGGCAATGGGGAACAAAACTGAGAAACAAAGGGAAGAGTAAAGCATGACCAGGAGGAAAGGGGGTTTACAACTTTAGCTTATCAGACAAGGGGATAGTTGCCACGTAGCTGCTGGAGAAGATGCTCCAAAAACATTGTGATGAGGAGAGTTCTTGAAACCTTTCCAAAGGAAAATGCAGATGGGGATCAGAAAAGCCAAGCCAGGGCTAGTGCTTAATTTTGCTTAAGATTGAAAATTATGTATTTAGTGTCTTGGTAATAGTGGCAGCTGTTGGGGTGGGACTCTCCCTCTTGAACTCTAGGTGTCTGAAAGTTCAGTGTGTGTTCTGTATAAGACCATCAGTTCCTTTGAAACCCTCAGAGGACAAATCCTCCCACTTACCTCAGATGCATATTTTAAGATGGAAGGAATTGCCCTCTGGAGATATCTTTCCACTGACCACAGAGGAAACCTAGAAAACTGGCCTCCAACAGATGCCTGACTTTCAGATGAGTGGGATTTATTGAACCCTGAGAGCAGGAGTCAAGAATTCAGGGTTTTCTGTCCTTACCTCTACCTGACCTTGAACAAGCTGCTCGGAGCACTGAGTGCTCCCTGAGCAACATTTTGCATTGCTGCCAATGGTAGAACATTGCTTGTCCTGAGGCAAATTTGCAAGCAGAAGACTGACACAGGGTTGTTTTCTATCATGCTTTGGAGAACATCTTGGTGTGGTCTCAAGGGGAGAAGAAAGTCCTCTGCCACCAGCTCTGGAAAACTCTTCCAGGGCTAGGTTTCTTTGGGGTGGGAGAAGGAGCTGTAACACCCGACCATGTGAAACTTTCACGTCCTGTTGTGTGATATGGTTGGAGCCCAAGGTTCATGACACATTTTTTCCACTGTGCAGATATCCCTGTGAAGCCCAGTGCTCAGACAAACTCTTCATCTCTATTGCTGGATGAAAGAGGTGGATTTGGACATGCAGAAGTGTAAAGTGTTTCCATCTTTTCTCTTCTCTTGACTTGAGGGAACAAAAGGCAGTTCAGTGCCAGCACAGTCATTCATAGGCTGGTCTGCCTGGAGACAGAACTGCAGACAGGAGAGCAGGCTCCCATTTCTGTTCATCAGGCATGGTTATCCCTTTTGCAAGGGAAGAAGCAAACAGTCAAAACAACAACAACAACAACAACAAAAAAAAGTATTTTGACATCCCATGTGTCAGATCTTTCACTGTTCCCTGACAGCCAGGCCAAATCCACGTGAGTGCTGTCAGTGAGGAGTGATTCAGACCTGAAGACCCTTTGGAAAAGCCTTCTGATATCTCTTGGTTTTTTGCATGCAAGACTTAGAGGCACATAAGAAGGCATGTGGGTGGGTTTTCTGTTTTGTTATTTTAGCATTATGGAGAGACTCACCAGATAGTCTCCCCTGTGGGGGTCACTCACCGGGTCTGTAGTATTTACTCAGCATTTCTCTGAAACACCAGCATCTTAGAAGTTGTCTTCCTGAATTTACATTCCCAGTTCAATCATCTCCCACACAATAAAAGCCCCAGTGTTGGCTTCGTTTTAAATCCTGCTCTGCGCAGCGCTCCTGTCAAAAGGGAGCCCTTGGTCCTGGCGCTTTTGTTTTCCTTCAGACCTGCCAATCACCCCGCTTGCCTTTGCCCAAAGTTTGTTGTCTTTGCAGTTGGTCCCAGCATGAGCTACCAAAAGCCTGGCTGAGCCTGCCGGGGGATTCTGTCAGCCGAAGCCCAACACACGATCCTCCACCTCCCTGCCTCACAAAGGCCCTTTTCACCGGCCCACCGCAGCCCCGAGATTTCATTTCATGTGCTACAATTAATCTGTATTTATTGCCACTTATCTTAAATGGCTAACAATATCAAGAGTTTAAAAAGTGCTTTTAATGTCAAACTGGGTCAATTAAAACTCTACTTAAAATATTTGCAAAACTCCTCGCCTGAAAGTTACCCCCTCGGTCTGCTGTTAACCAAAATGGTTAAAATAAATACACGCAGCTTGAGGAGACTGACATTTGGTAAAATTCCTCTTGATATTTTAGTAGAATCCAGGATTAATTTCCTTGTTCCTAGATTCACTTGCTTTTTTATTTAATAAAAGGAGAAAAATTAATAATATTTTCAATGGTTATAAGTATTTGAAAAATTGAAACAATCAATTAAAAACCCTCAAGAGATAGCCTCAAAACTTTAAATGCCAGAAGAGACTGTTAGATTAATTGGTTTGGTCTCCTGGAATTTCATCCTGTTCTTTTGTGGGCCTTAACACCATGTGTTTAACTGTGAACTTCAAACCATGGGCCACAAGTACTAATTTTTAACTCCTTCAGTATCAAGTATGGACATGAGAAATAAAGACCTAGAACATAAAATAGTAAAAAGTTAGATAATGAAAGAGTAGCTTTTACTCGTATAAGCTGGGTTTTACTGAAGGCTGAAGATGGCCAGAGGAATACATTTTTTCCCCTTGTAGGAAAGCCCCCAGTTTTGCCTTGAACATTTATTTTAAAGCTCAGGACAGTCCTAATAAATTGCATGAAATAAATGCTGCTGTACTGCCCATGGGGACTCAGAACTTTCGTACAACTCACCCAGGGTTGTATGAAACAACTCTTTGTTAGGGTGGGGACGCACATCAGGTGGAGAAGCCCCAAGAGCCCAGGTAGGACTTCTGGGTTGGATGTAGCACTTGCACAGAGTAAGTGAGATCCCAGGCTAAGGGCGTTAACTACCTAAACTCTGGTTCACATGAAGCCACTTGGACTTAAACCTCTGATCCTCAGACGCTTACTGTGAGGAGCAACATTAATGAAGCCTGGTTTCCTATGGATTTAGGTCATTTGCTTGGATTCCCAGCAGTCTAATAAGGTTTGAGCTGTTGCTGAGTCATTTCTATTAATTAGGGCATTTGTATTATCTTTATGGGTCTCTGGTGTCCCTAAAAAGTCTCACTCTGCAACTTTTCTTTTCACAGGAGAGATCAGTGAGTCTCTATCCAGCCATCTGTATTCATAAAATATATAAGAAAGGGCTCTCTTGGAGACAGCTGCTCTTCTGTCTAATAGATTTGAAATTTGCCCATGGGTTCAGAATATTTCAAGGGAGATCATAAAAACAAAAACATAGACACAAAGAGACAGCAGGATCCTGTAAGCATCATGATTTTTGGAAGCAAGGTTAAAATGAAATTGCCATATTTATGCAGTGTAAATATTGCACAACTTGAGGATACCAAATGGTTTCAATCATTTCTTTAGTAATTTCTTCCTGTAGCATATTTAATTAAACAAATCTGCCTTTGTCAAGTGTTTTGGGTTTTTTTTTTTATTTTTATTTTATTTTATTTTTATAGATTAGACATGGAAACACATCTTGAAGAATTTCTTTTGTTTAAAAAATAACATTAAAAAAATATTTTTTCTTCTTCTGGTTCTTGCCATCTATAAAGAGAGTGTGATTGTGTCACTTTGGTGGAGAGCAATTATTCTTCAATATCAGTCAGAAGATAAAGATACTGGCTTGTGGATGTGCTTTTATTGCTCATTAGTTGTTGTCCTATTTGTTATTCTTTTTGATTTTGCTCTTAATCTCAGTCACTGTATGAACAAGCCAAGGGATGCTGATGTCTGATTACATCCCAGGAATGCCGAACAGCACAAAACCAAAAGCTTGCAAACAAGGCAGACTGAAATATGTTTGCATAAACTTTTTTTCCTGTTTTTTTAATGCTTGCTAGCAGGAATGCTGTAAGTTTCCCGTTACTGGTTTTCATCCCCAGGTTACTGTACCCTGTCAGCCTGGTTTCAGACCTGTGTGACAGAGCCTTGTGTGGCCCTGAATCATTTATTTCTCCTCTTTGGATCTGACAAATATGTCTCACTTGAAAAGGTCAGGTTTGAGATCTGTTTGAAGGCAGATGTTGGCTGAGGTCTCAACAAGCTCTTATCTTGGATAAGGACTGCTGCCTTAGACTGATTTTTTGTTAAAATCTGTGATTTCCTCAGTTAAGGACCATGTGTTAATTTTGAGAGCTTTCTTGCACAGATCTGGATACCAAAGTGCCCTGGGCAGCTTCAGGGGAGGTCAGTGATGACAGGTTGGGAAGTGTAACAGCAGGGGTGCGAGAGCCTTCAGACTTGGTGTAGTCAGGGAGGAAACTTGGTTCCAGTTTCCATCAGAGGCACTAGCCTAGCTCTACTCATCTCTGCTAGGAACCATAGGCTGGTTTCCCTGGAATTTTGATTAGAGGTGGAAGTTCCTGTGGTTATGTTCCTACTTGGAAAGAGACGCCTTTGGCAAGAGGAGGAAACTTCTGGTAATGTTGCCATTCAGGAAAATACTGTGATATAAACTGAAACTCACTCTTTCCTAGGTATTGGAAAAGGAGCTCGTTCTCCACACATGGATGTGTAGGAAAAACACACTTTGCTGGTTACACTGATCAGGAAAAAAGGACTTGGATTTTAATGATCTTTTTTACTAAAATTAAGTGCTTAGGATTCTCAGGTCAGGCTCTCAGCTCCTCATCTGCTTCCACTGGATATGAAGGATGAAACAAGGAGGCTTTTCCAAAATTTGGCTGAAAGGAAGGAGATTCCTGATTGTGTCTCAGCAAGGGGCCAGCAGGGAGGAGGCTGGGTACCAGTCTGGTATGGCACGGGCACAGGTCTTGTATTAACAAAATACAAACACAGTTGTGTTCAAAATCTCTTCCTGCTGGGTGAGAAAGGGAAATGAACACAGGAAAATAAAATCTGAGTCTTAAAAGGGAAGGATCTGTGCTAAGTGCAGTCGAGTTACAGCCCTGGATCACTGTGACTGTGGGAAAATGTGATGAGACAGTTTACCCAAGCACATTTGCTTTTTTACTTCTTTGTTTTGGGTGGGTTCATTCTATGCTGTTGTGTATAAGCAGGCAGTGATGGATTGTCCCACAGTTCTGTGCACAGTTTCAAAGAGTGCTGGATTTAATTGTCCTGCACTTATTGTACAAAAGAAATGAATTATGAGCCACTTTACAGCATCTCCAGTGAAAGTGATTATCAGCAATGCTCCTTGCCAGAGATATAACTCTGTCAAGCAGACTCCCTCCTCTCCTGGGTTCCTTGGAAAAAGCTCGTGATTTTACTGTCTCTTGCCAGTGAAAGCTCGGGGTAAGACACAAAACCAAAAGCTGCCAACAGCTATATATTCAGTTCAGATGTTGCAGGAATTTCTTACTCCGTTTTTTTCCTTCCTTTTCCCCTGGGTGGAAGATCAGTCAGGGCTGCTGAAGCATGCAGCTGAAATAGTGCAGCAGAATGTGTTCTCGATCGAGTGCTCTTTTGATACTGTGGGTGAGCTGTGTGGCTGAGAAGTCCTGGCTGTTGGCTTCAGTTAGCTTTGTCCAGGGCTCACGTGCATGTACAGCACAACTGGTTGTGATGCCAGGGAAGGAAACCCTTCATCCCTCTGCACCCAATCATACCCCACAGCTGTTTTCACACTGCTCCTCCCTGCATTGCACTGATAACCCCAAGAACAGGTTTAAGCTGAGGTGGATGTATAAAAGGAATGTTATGAGCTCTGCCTCCGAGACACTGCACAATAATTCATGTGCAGAGGAGTGGGGAGTTTTGCTCTTTACCTCTTCTGTTGAATACTGCAGCATAATAAAGGACAGCAGGATGAATTTCAGGGACCATAACGTTACCTGTCAGAAAGATATTTGGGGGTGATGCTTCCCAGTGTTGCAGGAGAACAGCTGCAGTGGAGATTTTGTGCTGGAGTTTGTTTAGATCTGCAGAATTACTTCCAGTACCTTCAGGAGAGCTGACACACAGTGTGTGCTCTGGGAACCTGTGGGTTCTGTCCCCTCTCTAGTAGGTTTTTCGTGCTGCCACTTAAGCACAAATTCCTGTGTGTTCACAGATGTTTTTATGGCTGGGATAACCCAGATAAACAAGTGAATCAGCACATGGATAGAGATAACACTGTGTACTCAACTGTGCAAGCTCTTACAAAAGGTGCCTTTCTTCACTCCTCCACATGAACAGACTTTGCATGGTTTTATCAACAGGTCTACAACTGCCAGAAAGTCTGTTCTTGAGAAGAGGAAATAAAAGGGAGAAAAAGCTGTAAAAGCCCCGGACTCTAATGGTACTACCAGCTAGCATGTGCAATTCATTTAACAATGAGTCTCCAAATATGTTAGCTCATAGCTGTGGTAGCACTCATGGCAGAAGTCCCCAGGCTGAAAACTGTCCTGCTAATTAATAACAGCAAGGAACAGAGGTTGTGTGGAGTGTCACAGCGATAGCTCGTGAATTAGGAGAGAAGCACTTGTGGTCACGTGTTCTGTAAACAGAGAACTGTATTTGAAATTATTCCCTGTCTGTGATTGTGCATTTTGGATAGTCAGGGCTCAGACTAGTGACGATTCCATGATTCCTTCCACTCTGTCGTTCAATTGACTTACAGTCCTTTTTCAGTCAGATGGATATCAGCTGCAACAGAGACAATTCAGCAAAGAGGGCTTGTAAGGTTGCCTTATGTTTTGTGCACTGAAAAGATTGTCCAAACTTTAAAAACGTTGCAGAGAAAAGTTGTGGAGTTAAATGACAGGATGAGCCTTCCACATTTTGGGAAGCCATGGGTGGCCACTTGTCCATTAAGGATCAGAGTCTCCTGGGAAGAGCTGAAAGACAACCTTGTGACAAGATGATCCTTCGCTCCAGAATGCCAATTCATGGTGTCTTTTTGTAGAAATATAATGGACAGGTTCCCCAGGGGAATAAAAGAAACACAAAATCTCATAATTAACTAGGTTGGAAAAGACCTTTGAGATCATCAAGTCCGAGCTATGACCTAACACCACCTTGTAAACCAGACCGTGGCACTAAGTGCCACATCCAGAATTCTCTTAAGTCACCTTCCAGAGACAGTGACTCCATCACCTCCCAGGGCTGCCCCTTCCAGTGCCAAACACAACAGTAGTATCAGTATTTCACTCCCTGAGACTTTACACTTTTTCCTTTGCAAATAGCTATTTGCCTGGTGATGGCTAGATTCTTTCGGGATGTGGAAAACAGAAGCTCACATCCATTTCTGATTCCCAGGGCTAACACAGGGAATCGAGTTTATGACTTGCTTTTGGAGTAGTTTCTGCAGGAGGAAGGTGATGGCTGGAGCATGCCAAGAAGGGTTATTCCAGAAGCATTCTCCAACAGCAGATTACTGTGCCTTATCTATTGCAGCAAATTTAATTGGAGGACCTTGCTCTTAGGATTCAGTACATGCAGTACCAAGGGGCAGATTTCCATGTATCCAAAATCTTGAGACAATTTGACTCTTGGATCATAGATGTTGAGTGCTCTGTAACCAGAGGCTGTGCTGAGGGCTGGATTTTCAGAAGGCCTGAGCCCTTAGACAGCAGTTTTGAAAACCTGGCTGAATTTCACTGGCTGGCTTTAGAGACCTTTTACATGTTCATTGAGAACAAAGGGACAGTCTGTCTCATAAGTTCATTCCATCATTAGGAGGAACTGAATTCTATTGATTTCCTTGTGCATTATGGTGGGATCAGACCTCTTCAGTGCGTGACCTGTCAGCACCACACTTAAAAGCTGTGCCATGGCAACCAGGGCAGCAACCCTTTGGCAGGGGAATGGGAAATGGCACGAGGTGGAGAAGGGATATCCTCTTCTCATTGACAGGGGACTTCCCCATAATAGAAAAGTTGTGGGGGGAAAGCTTGATAAGTCAAGTGCCTTGATTGGTAAGCGAGCTTACTCTAAAGTAAACACAATGCCGTATGTGTCCCATTTGCCAGTGAGATCATCTGTTTCTTTGTCAGGGAAGAAAATGTGTTTCCCTTCCAAGTCCAGGGCTACTCAGGCAATTTACATGAACAAATAAAGATGAGGTTTAGCAGCACTATATAAATAAAATACAACTCTAAGTGGCCACCAAAGAACTGAGCTGCTCGAATGGAAGAGCGCTGGGATGTGAGCCAGGTGGCTGCTGTTTGCCATGGCTGCTTGCAATTCCCCGTCCAAGCATTGCTCAGATACTTCTTGCTGAGGTGAGGTTTATGGCTGTTGCAAACCATACTTTGGGAGATAAACAAGGTGTGCTGTAGATGAACAGCAGAGTAGAGACTGTAACATCAATCTATGCCTTAGCCATGGGCTTCACAGAAAGTAGCTGGGCTCTTGTTAGAGCAAGAAACTGTGCAAGAGTGTGTAAAAGTGTGTAAGGGTGTGCAAGGATGTGTGTGAGTGTGTAAGAGAATTTTTAAAAAACAAACACTTAGATCATATGTATAGGATTTGACTATATGTATATGTAAGCTGGAATGAACCTAAGCTGCACCAAAGTGCTTATTCAGAAGTATTATTAAACCAACAAAAATCTTTCAGAAGTTGAGTTATTGTAATAGAAATATTATATAACTGATAATATACTGATAATATAACTGATGTGGGAGCTTCAGGTTATAACCTCCGTGCAGGGCAAAAGCTTGAGGGGACTGTCAATGGGAAAGTCAGTGTGATACTGGGAAGGCCAGTGCTTTGCATCTGGCCTGTGGGTTTCACATCTGCTATCCTCAGGCACTGCCATGAATGCACATCCATGTGATAGTTACCCTGGGCTGTGGCTCAGCAGGTGGGATGCAGTTGTTCCATGCTGGTATTGGAAATTTTCTTTATATCAGCTCATTGTTTTAAATGCTAAGACCTGGATATTCATGGTAGCTGACTCCAGGTTCTTCAGCAAATGATATTAGTTATTCAGACATTATGGGATTTCTACTGAATATGTCAGGTAAGAAGTAAACCTCTCCAGAGGAAGCTACAGCTGTCTTAGGAGATTGGTCTCACTCTCACTGCATCTGTCTCTCTGCATTGACTTTAATGGAGCCTTAGGTAAAGTGCAGTGGTTAAATACCTAAAGTTAGGCAAAATCTGGGCTGGGAATTGATATACCCCATGGACCTTATGAGAGGAACAAACCAGCATAATTTTTCCTAGTTGACAGATAAGAGACTCAATTAATATGCCCAAAGCAAACCAGAAAATCTGTGGCAGATTTAGGAAGTGATCATGGGTGTTCTGGAGTCCAGTTATGACCTTAACTATTTCCATGCCATTGCTGCTGCTGCTCACAGCTGAGGATTTGCACCCTTCCAAACAAAACACATATTTCTAATGTATGATATTTGTGTGTGTGTGTGAATATATCTACATAAAATTAAGATACACCTGCATTTCCTAATTACCAGGTGTTATTGAACTGTACAGCTTCTCACAAAAAACAAACAACTGTTCGGTCCAAACCAGCTTTGGCTGGTGTTGGAATGGAAATAAATCCACTGAAAATTACTGGATTCAAAGATTTCACTTGGCTTAGGAAGCCACTGAGGTGCAAAAGGCTGGGGGCTGAGAGGGGATCAGGGGAAAGGATCCCTACAGAGCTACCCTGGTGTTTGTCTGGTGGGCTCAGCCTATTCCTGATGGATCCTTCCCACGTACCCAAAATCAGCTACAAGCTCACAACACAATTTAGCACAGAAAGAGAGAGAAGAGCTTGGGTGGGCTCTTACAGTGTATCAAGGAATATGAACCCAAACTTCTATTCAACTTCCCTGTAACTGCAGTGCCCTGAATGCTCAAGAATCTAACACTGACAATTTCTTGGGATATTGTGATGCTGCTAAATTTAAAAGAATAAGACTATTTTTAGCATGAACTGTTAACAGAGTTCCCACAAATCATATTGAGAGGCATGGTTGTGATTATAGATCTGTAACATATTTGCTGTGATAAAAAACAGACCTGAGTCAGGTGATCTTGTTAGCACGATGTTTGTACACTTGGGTAATAGATGCAGCTGTGTCAAAAAAAAAAATAAAAATCAGCAGTTCTATTTTAGTAGCAATTACTCATTTATAAACTGCACCTAAGTAGCGTAGAGGAGTAGCTAAAATCAGAGGCAAGACCTACAACTCTGGATTTTGGGAGGGACTATAAAATGAGCAACATTCTACTCCCAGGACAGATGTCCTTTCCCCTTTGCTGACTCTCCTCAACACCTGCTGCACTTTAGACATATGCTTACCTTCAACTTGGCTTCATTTTGACATAAACATCACTTAAAGTTTAACATGTGCTCATGGGCTTTGCTGGGTAAGATGGCTCATGGAATCACAGGGTGGTTTAGGTTGAAAGGAGCCTTGAAGATCATCTTTTCCCAAGCTCCCCTTCCATGGGCAGGGACACCTTTCAATAGACCAGATTGCTCAGAGCCCCATCCAACCTGGCCTTGGCCACTTCCAGGGATGGACATAGGTGTGCACCTAAAACTTCCTTAAATTGCAGTTTTAAATGGTTTCCTGTAAGACTGGTGAGAGAACTGCAGCTATCAGATGTGTTGATCTTAATTTTATAAGGGGCTGAGTGTGCTGGAAGTTTAGGCCGTTCCCAGCCTGGTCACCCTAGTAGATATTTCACATTTATGATCTCCATTGCTGCCAGGGACCGGGTTCTGAGCCAGTCCCTGTGCTGTTGGCTCTGTGGGGCAGCTTGGTGTGAGCCAGAATTGGCCCAGGGAACGCTCACAGGGCTCACCACAGCCATGGATCATGGGACTCCTCATGGCATCAGTTTCCAGTTCAATTTGCTCTGGTTCCCATTCTCTCCAGTCAGCTGTTTCTGCACCTTTCTGTGTCTCTGAGCTAACTACGAAGATTGGGAACCCTGAGGTATTTTGAGTCTGGGAAACATAGAGAAAAATTACATTAAAAAACCCCATGCTCATTACTTAGCTCACCTGTCCAGTCCCCAGTAGGTTTAAAGATTTACAAGGAGCTCTCCCAGGAATTGACATCCTGGTTTTTATGGAGCTGAGTTCAGCAGTTTGTGAGATCAGACAGGGAGCACTAAGTCCTGAATTTGTTTCAGATACTAAATTTAAAGTCTAACGGGAAACTTGGGAGTTTTTGGTTGTTTTATTTTCTTTTCTTCTAAAAAATTATTTTTGCAAACTGAAAACATGACTTGATGCATAAAATATGAGCTAATAATTTTCTGTAAGAAAATTTCATTTGTTTAAAATTTAAATTATTTATGAGTAAGAAAATTATTTTGTGAAGGGAGTTCAGTTAAAAGTTTTACATTCCTTTACTGGAATACCAGTGTGAGCAGGCCTAGTTTATAATTGTATAATGGTGGTTTTTATCTTAAACTTCAATTTTGCAGTATCACATATAAAAAATTAGTTATGAGTCCACATGAAAAGCTATTTTTTATCCTTTTGGGCCTGTGAGATGCTTGGCATTCAGACATCAATCTGGTTTCTTGGCTCTTCATTATCAGCCACGTGGCACTGTTTAGCTCCTCCCTTCTGTGATACATCCAAGATAAGCTCAATCCTTGGAAAGATGAAATTGCATGAATTCCCACCACCATTGAAATGTAGCTTGTTCTGTTGGTCTGAACTTGTCTTGGATCTACTGGGCAGTGTCCTCAAAGTTTGTGCAAGGAGTTTTTCCATAAACATAGCTGCTGCACGTTTATCCAGATCACACCAAGAGCTTTCTGGCTCCTTTTCCCTTTTAAAGACTCATCTGTAACCCACTTGTATGAGCTCTAATAGGGTGATCTGTGCCATACCTTTGCTTTAGTTAGCCTAGATTGTCCTAAGCTTGGAGATGGAAACCTGAGCACTCTCAAGCTGAGAGAAACTTGAAGCTGAGCTCTACAGCCAAGTCCTGTTTTCATACAAGGTCCTTGAGGGATGCAATGAGTACTCCAGGTTGTAACTTTATTGTACTATGTCTCCTTGCCCTGGGAGAAGGCTCTGAAACTGAGGCCCAGCTGTGGTTTTGGGGCCATTTTCAGGTGCTCATTTAGGTACTGGCTGTGTGGCTGTGGAAGTTGCTCCCACCTCACAGGTCTGTGACTTCCCATTCAGTAAGTGCTACATCCTCCAATTGTAGGGTTTCCTTTCATCTCCCCTTGTCAATGGCCTGGAGAGATGCACTGGAAGCATCTAAAAGCCTTCTGGAATGAAGCCTGGTAGCTTTGTATCCCACCAGAGGCTGCAGGCCAAGCTCCACGTTAGCTGAAGTCAGTGCTGGTCCTCCAGCAGCAGCCTTCCCAGCCATGGACAGGCCAGTGGTGGGACTGGGAGCAAAAGGAGATGGGTAGGACTGCTTGGACCAACAGCAGAGTGCCCTGGGATAGGAAGGGCTCCGTGGAGTTGTGGTGTTTTGTTCAGGATGCTCTGGCCCCTGGCCATCAGGCAGTGCTGTGGTGCCAAGGGGATACAGCACGGGGCCCAGCAGTTTCCATCTGCTGAGACAGAACATGAGAATGCACAGTGGAGCCAGCCTCTCCCCCTTCCCATTTCTTCTTCCAAAAAATGGCTAATGTAAATAAATTGTCTGTTCACATGTGTTTTGGCATCTGAATGGGAACACTTGTCTGTGTGCCCCCACCAGCCCCGCTCCCTCCCTCCCTCCCTTGGTGCTTTTGCTAAATGAGCTTTTCTTGCTCAGTTCCAGCTCCAGCCGGAGTTGTTCCATTGGCATTTCCCTCCTGCACTGATAACGAGCCGAAGGAGCAGGCTGTAAAGCTGGTGACATAGACCAGCCCCAGTAGTGTCCAGGAGCTAAAAGGTCCCCAAGCCCTGCCTTGTGCAGCAGATAAACACCGGGCAGGGACCCAGGGGCTGCCCCAAACCTGCATGTTGGGCTTTGCACGTACCACTGCGCTCGCCCCGGTCTCTGTAGGAGCTCAGACTTGTTAAAAACTCCTCCCTGAGTGTCAGCAAAACTATGGCAGCATCCACGATGTTCCCTGGAGCTCCAGACTTGCAGTTAAAGTCTTGAATGTGGCTGTACCTTAACATTACTGCTAGTAAGTTACTGAAGGGGAAAATAACATAAGTTTAATAATAGAATTTCATTAAACCATAATGCAAACAGGTGACTGAGGGAGAAAATACTCATACAAATTCATTTTGACCGGGTCACTCCAACTTCAGGTTGTTTTGCACAGACATGGAGAAGAGAGGTGGTAGGTCACATGTTGCAAAATGTTTCAAATGCTTCCCATTGGAAAAATAAATATTCAAGTAATTACAATGCCCCTTGTTAAAGGAGGAGATGGAAACATATTGCCATCCTCCTCAGATGTGCATTTCCTGCGCTGCAGAGTAATCAGCCACCCAGACATCCTTAATCCTGTTGGATTATTTGCGGCTGCACCTGCCTGAACTTTTTCTCTCCTGATTAACATTTGATTAAATCCACTTTTAAAATGCCAGCCTGACTGCAGCACTGGGGGGGCGCTTGCAGAGAATGTTTTGCTCTCCATCCTGATTGCATCTGCATTAATTATGCTAAGTGCAGTGACAGGAACAATATTGATGTAACAGAAGTTTATTAGGTTGATGCGGTCATTCAGACAAGAGGGCTCTAAACGGCTTCAAGTGCGTAGGCTTGGCCTCCCATGAGGAGAAAATGTCATCTCATTACTATTCAGATTGACCTGATTTGGGTAATTTCTTTCTGGCAGAGAGGTAGTTTTGGAATCACATTAGTTTACCGACATTTGCATGTGTTAATAGAGTTCTTGCTTGTTTTTAATCCTCCCTTCCTTTCTTACCATTGCACATGAGCGTTTGGTGAAAATCAGGGATTTGGGCTGTGGGGCTGAAAACTTTCTAAGCTTCATTTTGGACCTGCTGTGCTGTCTTCTGTTTGTGGACCCGGACCCCAGTGTAGTGGTGCAGGAAGATGTTTCCCCTCCCCAGGGAGCAGGCCTCAGTGCCTTTGACAGAGGGGAAGATGTCCCAATGTCACTGTAAGGACATGTGACATTCATCACATTTGGGGTTTTTACCTTCACTGTGCACATCACCAGTGCCTCCAGCCTCTCCGAGTTGGTCTGTCCTGTTGTGTGAAAACCCAGGAGCAAATCCTGCCAGGAAGAAATGTCTTAACCACACTTGAAGGTGGATTATGTTCTTATCTCTGGCAGCAGCTGAGGGCTCCCTTTTCAGCAGGCTGGGGTGTGATGGAGGGAGTAAGCACAGCTTTCCTGGGCACAGGCATCCCCAGGCCACAGGGACTCCTTGGGGTGTGTTTGGAACCTCCTCCTAGAGGGAATGGGAAGCCCTTCAGTGGTCTGAAACAGCATGCTCTGGTCTTGGCAGCATTTCCCAAAGCCTCCAAATTCCTGTCACCAGACTGACAGCTGGATCAGGTGCAGGATCACATCCTGAACAGTGATTACAGTTCACATTTTATGACTTAGCCACAAAATTTCAGCCCTGTGTTACTGCCCTGACAGTCACTGGCCCAAACCAGTCAGTCTGCCTTGATGGCCTTCAGTGGAGCATGCCACGAGTGACTCCAGTCTAATTACAATAGAAGAATGCTTGGAAATCCTAGAAAAAAAGAGCTTTAAAGTATTTTTATTTCAGGCCTCATGAAGATCCTTTTGCCATGGTTTGTTTTATTTTCTTGCTAACAGGTGTCTGTGCATGATTTGCTTAAAGAAGCCACTTACCTGCCAGGCAGTCATGGGAATGTGAGACACTGAGCAGATACTTTGTCTTGCTCTTGCTCTGCTTTGTCCTGCTTCTGCTCTTCCAGATCCTGTGGCCCCATTAGTATAAAACCAAAGCTTTCTCGAGAAATCATACAGCACCTTTTCTGTCCTGTCAGTTGATGTTTTGAACCTACATCAGGAAACGAGAAGAGAAAGAGATTTTTTTAATTTTTATTTATTTATTCACTGAAAACAAAAATATTCTTTTCTAAATGAAAAACAAAAAACTCTTTTTAAAAATAATTAAGATTTTTTCCCCCCCCACTCCCCTTTCTGAAAATAGGAAGTCCAATAACTCATTAAACAGAAACTTGGGGGGAGATTCTTGGAGAAGCTTTCATGAGGAGACAGGGAATATCTCTAAAATCTTGGCCTAAAAAATGGCCTACTCTCTAACACCTATGCCTGGAACTAAAATGAAACTAAAAATGAATATTTGTTTGTTTAAAGAATGCTTGGAAAAATCCTTTTCAGGCCAGCTACGGATTAAAGGTTGGGATTTGGGGTTTAGTTGTTTGTGTTTTTTTTCCTCATAGCCTTGTTGTTTCTTTGCTGTAGACTTATTTTCCTTTCTGCAGCTACTCCCTCACTGCTGCACCACACCAGTTGAGTTCCTCCCAACATCTGCTCCACACTGACAAAAGGGCCTGCAGTGGGAGCTGCCTGGATCTAATTTTGTAGGGTGATGGCCAGTTTACTCCTGCAGATCTCCACGGTGTCTCTATGTCTCTACATGTGTTTCACCTTTTTCCCACGAACCCAGTGAACTCCCTGGACTTTTTTCTTTTTTCCTTTTTTTTTTTTTTTTAACAATTTTAGATGGGATTTAGACTTTTTTTTTAAAGTGTTTTCTTGCCTGATTGCTGGAGGTTGAGCAGGTGAACAAAAACACCTGGGCCACAAAGAAAAAAAAAAAGGAAAATAAGTTAACAATAAACCAGATAGGATTGTTCATTGAGCTTTGAGTTTCTGGCAAATAGCTGACTGTAGCTGTATTAAATTACCCTCTGCAAGTATCTAGTTTTCATTTGTAACCCAGCCTCGTCATTTGCTCAGTACTGATTCTGCACCAGTTCCCCTTCCACAGTTCCCATTTTGAAACATAGGCATTATACTGAGTTTTTTTACAGTGGTGCTATGGCTGATAATAAATTTTATCACCTTTTTACCTCTCAAAGGTACCATTTGTAAATGGGTCTTACTTTTGCTGTGTTCACCACAAGTGCTTTCCTCCTGCATAGTCTAGCAGTGTGATTTTTGCAGTGGGTAGGTTGTTCAGGGGCATTTCTTTGCCACCAATGATGCAAATTATTGGAAAGAGAAGCAATATGAAAACAGAAGCACTATAAAGAGAATTAAGCATGTGACATATCACAGCATAATTTCTACAATTGATGCATTTGCAATATGAAGGCAACATTACAGAAAGTTTTCATGGAGCTGCTGTGGAGTTCAGTAATTTTCTGACACTCAGGGTAGCAGCTTTCAGATTCACTCACAGACCCTTTCTTTACATTTTTGAAACAGCTCTACCACATAAAATGGTAGAAGAGAATGTCAGGGCAAGTAAAGAAACCAGTAAGCTCTGTCTTGGTTGGATAGTTGTGCAGTTTTGTCTCTGTCTGAATTAAGAGTAAGTGCTGCCCATGTACATTTACTCTATATTGTCCCCAGCTTTGAGATGGCCACTGTGCTTTCCTCAACACTGAAGGTAAAGAGTTCATGATCTGCAGACTGTCAGTAGTACATGAAGGGAAACTGCTTCATCAAGAGGCAAAGCTTCATTCTTCAGTGTGTTTGTTCTTCACTGCCTGAAGCTTGTCTGCCAGGGCTGCCCATGGTTGTACTCTCCTTCAGGGGCTGCAAAGCCTGAGGAGTCTCACTTTGAAACATCTAAGACTAGATGCAAAACTTCAGTGTGAAGAAGCAGCCACAATTCCCACATGCCTGGTGCTGGGATCCAACTGCAGAAGCGTGACCTGAAGGGGATGCTCCTCCATGGAGAGATGGTTTAGTCAACAGGAGGTGTAGGAAGGGTTCCTGTGTTTTGAGCAAACCTCCAGGCCATGCCTATTAAAGGAGGTAAAACTGCAGGTGTCCATTTCTATGTGGAGTGTTCTGCAGGAATATTGATCGCTGTGGCACCAGAGGAGAATTCTCCTTGTGGGATTTTTCCAACTCCTTCCAAAACAGTGGTTGAAAACCAGTGGAAATGAATGCTGTTCTCATCACCACACATACAGGATGTTGAAAAGCAGGATTTCTCTTCCTGCTTTTTCCCCAGGAAAGAAATGTATTTGTACTTTAAGATGAATCAAAAAAGCAATACTTAAAAGGTTTTGGAACAGAAATTCCAACCTGCTCCAAAATGAACCTCAGTGGAAATCTGATTTTGTTTCTCTCTTGAGGATAACCAAACTGCCAAGCACTGAAGATAACAGATTGGCTATCATGCAACAGCATGATCTGTGGAATCATTTTAACACTGATACTAATATTTTAAAATAATATGTCATTCAAAAGTGAGTGCTATTCAGAACTAAATGAATGCTATTAGAAATTATGAAAATTCTAACAGCAACATTATGGTGTCGAACTGATTGAAACTGAGTTTTCCCTTTCAATAATTTTGGCAAAACCAACATCATCTGCAAAATGCTTTGGAGCTGTGACAGCATTTCCCAGAAGCAAAATATTGCTCTAAAAATTATTTAATTAGGCAGATTGAATGTGGATTGTGAAAATTAATAACTGTTTAGGTCTGCAAGAGAAAAGCACTGTGGAATTTAATAGCAAATTGTTCTAATGAAGCGTAACTTCTAATCAATAAATTACTGTTATTCCAGTTCACCATCTTTCTCTGCAGCTCCAGCAGCTGAGTACCAGCTGGGCTGGAAATGCTCTCATTGAAATAACTGCATGCAGACAGCTAATTTGGGAGTGTTTTAACCTACTTTGTACTTGTCTTTATCTTTGCTCTCATTTTCATGTGGCCTCCTGCTACAAACCATCCCCTGGGTGATAGGACAGAGGGATCTGACGAGCACACTTTCTTTTGTGGGTTTATGAGGCTGAGCAGTGCAAGGATTGTTTTCATTACTAACATCCCGCTGTAGTAAAATACCAAATTTAATACATATGATGATTGTTATATTACTTAATCCACCGTTTGCCTTCTAATTTAGTTTGAGTTTGCCTTGTTATTTGGTATGTCAGAGGAAGGCTACAATTCAGCTATTTGGCACACCCTTCTGTACCATCAGATGTACTTTAATATCACATGCTGACAGAGCCTCCAGATGCGAGACCTCGCGGAACAGCGATCCCATCAGCCTGTCCTGGCTGACCTGGGCAGAGGCAGCATCTGGTGCCAGTTTTGTCAGACCTCCCCATCAGTTTGGCAGCTTTTTGTTTTGGGGAAGGCAGGTTCACAGGATGACACCTGAAGCACAGAGCTGGAGCTTTTCTGTGGCTTTTGTGCAGTTGATGTGGCTCAAAGCTCAGGAAAAGCCACCAGACTGTGTGGTAAAGCCCAGAAGTGCAAGCAGCGTGTGTGGGGAAGTCAGTTCATGGATCTTCTGTGATTCTTGGGAGGCTGCTTTCTATTAAAATGGTTTTATTATGCTACAGTGCCAAACCTGAGAGCAATAGAGATGTTTTTTCTTTTACGCTTCAGAGGGTGTGAGAAAGCAGTCAGGCATTGCATTGCTCATCCCAGAAGGGCAAGACATTGTCCAGCAGCAGGATATCTAAGTGCTCTTTGCATCAACAGCAAAATGTATGGAAGCCTTCCCCATCCAAACAAGCTCCACAGAAAGTTAATTTATCTGTAATGTTCCTCTCAGGACACTGAGCATCCTCCAGCCTATGCTGGGGCAAGCCTGGATACTCCTGGTAGGAGAAATTACCATGGAATAATCTGTGGTGTTGTGGGTCTTGGTGAGGTTGGTGGGGCTTGGTATCATGAGTTGCAAGAAAGGTTTTGAATGCTGCTGATCCCCTCGTTCTCATCATTTTGGAATCAAATAAGCCACTTGTCTACTTGTAGACAGGCAAAGTCTGGGTTCATTGAAGGATTGAGTTCCAGGGTGCTGTCCTGGCTAGAAACCAAGGGACAGTAGAACACCAACCCAGATCACATCCAAATCTCTTACATGTGTGTGTTCAGGGAAGGAGTGGTTTTTGGGGTTTTTTGTTTGGTTAGATAAAGGAATGTTTAATAAATAGCCACTGGGATCCAGGCTAATGTTATGTTTTTTCTTTGTTTTTTTTTCTGAGGGATTTTTTGTGGTGGACAGAATTATTCCAGTGGCATTTTAGGAAGAAATTCACATTGCAAAAGTGAGGATAGGATGATTAGGCTCCCTTTTATTTTAAGGATAAACAGGATTCAGCCCATCAGAGATGAGATGTTTGCATGTGGCCATTCAGTTTGTATGCCACACATGTGATCAATTTAACCAGGGGAGATTTAGACAGGGTGGGGAGGCCGATGTTTCTTCTGACATGTGGAATGTTAAGCCACAAAAATGCAACCACAAAATCAGCAGATTAGAATTCCCATTTGTAAGGAATAAATAATCATTATGGTGAGATAGTCCACGAGGGATTAACACGGCTGCTTCCAATTCTGTTGTTCTGTTGTTCGATCTGCTATGACATTTTTTCCATGCATGTATCTCCCTCTTTTTTTTTTCTTTTTTTTCTTTTCTTTTCTTTCCTTTTTTTTTTTTTTTTTTTTTTGTCTTTTTCCTTGTTGGTATTGTAGTTGTCACAGTGATTTATGGGGATGAATGCAACTTTGGGAGGTTTGTCTGTGTACATACCTCTTGTTTTCCTCCTTGCTTGTAATTAAGTTATGCACCTGTTGTTCCCCATCGGGGCCCACATGCCTGGGGAGCCAATGCTCACATTGCAGTTGGTTTACTCAGTTTTACAACATTTGTTAGTCACATCTGATAGATCTGTTCTGGCTTTGTGCCAAGGAGCTGCCTGGCAGCATAAATCATCCTTGCACTGAAGAGAAGAGCACGGTATCTATTTCAGGTTCCCACCCACCAGAGCCTCATAAATCTACACAAATGTTTCAAGAAACAGGTTTGATTGTTTAGAATGAGCTAATGCTGCAAAGACCTTCTTAGTCCCGAGCCGAGTCTGGGACTCTGGCTCCCCAGGCTTATAGGGTTAACTCTAGATTTATAGGAAATGTCTACATCGCTCTTATAAAGCAAGCTAAGAGCAGTGGAGAGCATGTTGGCTTCCCAGTCTCCCTGAGGTCTCCCTGAGCATGTCATGGTGCTGAGTACCTGATGTCCTGTTAACTGCCCTGTTAACCTGCCTGGCATGTGCAGGCATCTGCAGCCTCAGAGAGGAAGCCTCCAAACAGGGGTGTTGAAAGCAATCCCTGCCTTTTCTCAAAACTCAGTGTGTGTATCCTTAGTTTTTCTTCTAGTGCATAGGCTTTCAGAAATTTTCCAATCATCCCTCAGTCAAAGAAGTGCTTGTGGTAGAGTGTCTCCACTCTCAGCATTTGACAAATGGGTATTTTTTTCCTCTTCTGATGTGGTCGATGCAACTGATGGTGATGATGCCAAACCAAGGAGGCTTGGTTAGATCTGTGGCATTTTTAAAGGCAATTATTCTCATGGAGTTGTGAACCTTTAAGTAGGTTCTACACCGGAAATTATACAATCAAGGTATTTATATTTGAGAAACTGTGTCTGTAGTACATTCATTAGGGTTGGGCAAGGGCTCATGGGTGGTGAAGCATCCCTGGACTTTGCTATAGTTGGGGGACTGTGTTGTGAGGAACCTGGTGACACCATCCCCCTAAATGTAGGTGACAGAGGGAGCTGTTGATCTGATATCATGAAATAACTTGAGTCTTAAACAGAAGAGAGAAATCTTTTAGGGGAATCTGAAGAAGTTTTACCTCTTACACTGTTTATGCAAACCTCAGCAAAAGAGGAGAAGATGCAGTCACTGCTTTGGGACAGCTGTGTCAAGAAAGGAGGGAGCTGGTGAACCCTCTTCTGTTAATTGCTCTTTCTAGTGGTCCCACAGAAAGTTCTGACACATGCACAGAGGATAAGTTCACCAGTGGCTCATGAAAATTATGACTGAGGTGTAACCCCCGGTCCAGCAATTCCCTGAATCAAGGAGAGTGGAAGGATATGCTGAGAAATGCTCCTCTGGGACATATGTCTTTTTTCTATTATTTCTCTAAGTACAGAGATACTGAGTCAATCATGAGCCAGAGTTACTACTGGGGAAAATGGCTTGCTTGTTGAATTTAAAATATAAAATCCTTTGGGTTTATATCCTTATATGTAGTAAAATGATATTTTTTTTATATCCCTAAATGTAGTAAAAGAAATGCTGGCTATCTTTGTATACAGCCTCTCCTGTTTACAAACAGATGTGGTACTGCCTGCAGTCAGAATTTGATATAAAATGATCAAAAAGGGTCAAAATTAGCCTTGTAAAATTCTCATAACAATTGCATGACAGAAAACTGGCTGAGTACCTCAGCAATGGTCCCCAGCCTGTGATTTCAGAGGTGATTAAATGAAAATGCAGCCTGGCTTGTCTAAGTGTAGAGGGCTCTTTCCTCTGCTTGCAGTTGCTGCTATGTGAGAGATGCTGTGGCTCTGCCTCTGAGGCCATGAGGCCAATTTTTAGGCTCTCTAGTAAAATACTTCATTACTTAAATATGTATTGTCTTTGGGGAGCACGTCTCTCCTCTCCCCTCCCTAATATACTTCATCATAAACTTCTGCAAAAATGTATAAATAAATAAAATAATCCAGGCTCCTTTTTCTTAAACAAGAATTTAACTAAATGGAAGTTAGATCCCTTTGGAATATAGAAAAGCAACTTTAAAGACACTCTAGACATGGGCTTTAAGGATTTCCTTTCCTCTTTTTGCTTAATAGACTCCAATCCTAGGACTGTATTTCTCTGCTTCAATGCTAAAAGACTCTTTAAAAGAAGCAATATTCAAAGGCCTAACCCAGACATTTTATGGGATGTCATACATTTTCAGCTGTTCATAACATAAAAAATAAAATAAAATACTGCAGGTTACTTTATCAAAGAGAAAGTTGATTTGTAATTCCCAGGGTAGAATTATGAAAATACCTTGAGAGCATTACAGGAACAGACATTTATGAGAAGTAATAAAATTAGCTGACCGCAGTACAAATTTGCTGAATGCTTTTGGAGGAGAAAATATGTTCCTTCCCCCACTGCCCATAGAAAATCAGACAAAAACTGTCAGTTTGTGAGGCCTTTTCTGTGACAAATCAGAGCCATTCTTTAGCAGAGTGGTATTTCTGCGATGTTACTCTGGAAGAATAGAGAATAAATCTTCCTCCCACTGAAACACCAGAGAAAGGTTCTGGTGTTGACAGGAGCAGCACTGAGTATTAGCAGGGCTTTGTACATGGGAGTGGGGATGTTTCTCAGCTGCCTTCCATCCCCAGGCTGATGCTTCACTGGTCAGGTGGTCTTGAGGATGAAGGGGGAAGGATAGAAAGACTTAGGAAGGTGTCAAATGTTGGAGGGTTCTGGGTGCCTTCAGGTCCACAGAAGGTCCAGTTCTCCTGTTGAGCTCCCTTGAACTGCTGTGCTCAGAGAGGCACTGTAGAGGTTGTCCCACTTTATTCTCCCTCCTGTCCCAGTCCACAGCAAGGAGACTGTAAGAGTTAATGGGAGTTCCCTGTGGAGTTGCATCCTGTGTGAATCAGTGCGGCCCTAAGGCGAACAGATGTCACAAAAAATCCCAGAGCCAGCTGGGACAGTGTCACCTGCTGCAGCCCTGCAGATAGCCAGTAACATGGAGCCCATTAAAATCTATCTTCATGGCATCTGGAGTCATCTTAAGGACCTGGAGGGATCTCTCTCCACCCCCCTTCTGATGAGCTCTTCCAGTAGTTCTTACTTGCAACTGACTAAATAAATAAATAGATGAAGTTTATAAATAAGTAGATGAAGTCTTTCTGCTTAGCATGTGTCTCATCTCACTTCAGACTGAGTTGTGCTTTTCTCTGCTAAACTTAGGAATCTGTCCGTTTCCACAAGTTTTCCTAGCAAAGATGTGCATAACTGCAGTCAGTCCATCTCCATCCCACACTACACTGACCAGCCTACTTAAATTTTCTACTGCAAAGCTTATTTCCTAGTCCTTGAATTATCCTGTTGATCTTCTTTCTGTTTGTGGTTTCTTAAGAAAACAAGGCTTACGTACTGAAAGTGCATTTGTGTGTCTGCCTGGTCCCCGTCCTCTCCCTCCCCATTAATTTCATAAAGGCAGGAGGAGTCTTAAAGATATTTAAGCTGCACTTTACATGAAGACACACAGCCAGAAAGAGGAGGGAAATCCTGGTAGTGCCCTAGTGATGGAAAAGCGTGTGTGCTCAGTTGCTATTAGACATCAAAAAATCCACGCTGGAGCGACCTGCCACAACAAGTTCTCTTGAGTCACGTTGCTCATGAAGATGCTTTTTTTGAAGGCATCCCTGGAGCTGTGCATGATGCTCACAGCTCAGTCTCACCATGCTCAGATACAGAGCTGGGTATCTTGGACATCCAGCACAAAAAGAGTAGGGTCAGTGGTCAGCAATGAGCATCCAGATTCACCTTCCAAGAGCTCTACCTGGTATCCCCATCTGCAAAAGTCTCTCTGGGTGTTGGTGTGTTCCTGCCTGCTTCGTTTCAAGAGGCAAATCTGTTCAGATGGCTCCATGTCTTCAGAATTCATCATGCTGACAGTCTGTCTCGTCTATGTGGATTGTATTGGTAGCATTTCAAGAACTTCCAAGTCATGGATGAAAATGTTGACTAGTGTTGGGCTCATTACCAATCCCTATAATATTTTTTTTGCTAGAAAAAGCTCCCATCACAGATGGTTCTCCATTCTTACAGCTACTTTTTGACATCTTTCAGTATAGTCAATTTTCAAACTGTTTGAGGTGTTTTCTATTAATATTACATATTTCTAGTTCTATAAGCAGAAACTTAATCTCCCTTGGCTTATGACTTTAAATAGTCATTTTATCAACTGATGCTGAATAATGTCAGAAGGAACTCTTTTTGACATGATTATTTTCTCTGATGTCATACTACCACTACAAATTATCTTACTCCTTTCCTAAGGATCTTCTGTACTCAGTGAGTATTCTATATTTTTCTTCAAGGATCTATTCCAAACTCTTTCAGCCAAACTCACCTAACCTGATAAAAGAACTGACTTGAACTTGAACTTTTACTGTGTTTCTCCTGTATCCTGAGCACTCTAAAATGCCGTAGACGGCACTGGAAAAAACGGAGGAAAAAAGGAGTGTTTGCAATGCCAAGTACTTTAACAACAGAAGACTACTGAAACTTAAATGCATTTCCTTTTCTCAGGCCCGGGTTTAATCTTCTTTTCTGATTCCATGCTTAATTTACTGCAGAATCTCTCACTTGTTCAATTAAATTTTTTGAGTGTTTAGTAAAATTACTTAAGTGAGCGAACATATGCCTTCAGGATATATATGTGTTTCCTGTGCTAAATGTGATTTCCTTTTTGTCTTCTACTGATTAATCATTTTGGTTCTTCCTCTATCTAAATCTAGTTAATGAACCAACTTTCTTTAATCTCATGTGAAATTTACTGTATGTCCTATCAATAGCATTGTTCATAAATCTTGTGTTCTCTTCTAGTTAATAAGAAACAACATCATGATGTGCTGGAGTTCTGGTTGGAGCAAATTTCCATCTTCATCTGTCTTTGCTTTTTCTCAGAATAATCTTTGCAGCTTGATGGAGAACTTGCACTTTGTCTCTGCAACCCTGCAGTGTATCCTGTGTCGTATGTCCAGTGTTTGTGAAGGGTTCAAAGAGCATGTTCTGATGGATAGCACTCTAAAGACCTAAAAGACCACTAAAGCAATTCTTTGGTGGTAAAAAAAAGCCAGATTCACTAATCTGAAAGGTTTCTTCCCCTTGAAATGAAATCCATTTTTAAAAGGTTTTCCTGTTCAAATGGAAGAATTACATCGCATTCTCTAATCTTCATCTGAAGCTTTTCCACCTCTACCTCAGTCTCCTCCCCTGCCTTTGATGCCTGTGTATCTTAGAAATAACAGAAAAGAGGAGCTTGTTTTCTCTTTCGTTACTGAAATTATAGCAAAGGAAAATACCTGAAGAAATAGCTGTTAAAACTGAGAGAGACAGTCTTCACATTGCTTGACCCTTTCTATAAACTCTGGGTGTGCACATACATGTATATAAAATATATGTGTCTATACGTATTTATAAATAGTTTGTGTAAAATATGCATCCATGAAAAACCAGTTGTAGGATCATCTTCCCACATTGGTATATTTCAATCTTGTCAATCATCTCACCACCCCAAAAAAAAGTCTACAAGAACAAGTTCTTCTTTCCTGCTCTTACTACTCTTTTGCTATTTTGCTCCTTTTTAAAAGCATCTGAAGATTTTGGTCCCTGTCTTTCAAACAGAAAGCAATAACAAAGCATTTCTAGAGAACAGCAAAACATACTCCTAAAATTTTCAGGGAACCCTGTTGGAGTCTGTAATGTAATAGTGTGCTTGTTCAATTTTTAATATGTTGAGGGTTTTGTTCTTTAACAA
Source organism: Poecile atricapillus (assembly GCF_030490865.1). Taxonomy (NCBI): domain Eukaryota; kingdom Metazoa; phylum Chordata; class Aves; order Passeriformes; family Paridae; genus Poecile; species Poecile atricapillus. The sequence continues at coordinate 26,272,388 of NC_081255.1, read as the reverse complement.
AGTGCTTTTGTTAGTTTCTTTAAATAATTCCTATCAGTTACAGATTTGAGGTGCTCATTATGTTTTATTCTTGATACACAATGTCAGTATTTCAGGTAACTTATATTTTCCCTTTGTTCCAGAGAGAATTCCTGAAAGTAACCAGATTCAATTCCAGTGCTACTCAATCAACATAATTATGCTAAAAGTAGAACTAGTTCTCTTGCTTAAAAATATTGTTTTGCCATGCCATATTAATTTGGGTTGAGTTTGGAAAAAAATCATGGAAGTACCTTCCTTCTCCAGTGTTTTCTATATCCCAGAAAATTCAAATACACCTTATAATATATTAAAAGTGAGGAACTTTGACTTCTATTATTTTATAAAAGAAAATTTCTGATTATATTACAGAAGAATATAGAAACCCAAGAACAAAATATTTAATCTCTGATTTGACTGATGAAAAAGAATTTTGCAAATACATTTGAAAACATTTGTCCTGGACAAACAAAACCAGTTTTCTGTTTTATTTCCTTTTATAATTGTTTGCTTGTTTGTTTTTATAAATTGATTTACTGAAACAGTTTATGAACTGGAGAAAGCAGACTCACATCTATCTGTACACATCTGTCACAGTACTCAATGCTCAGTATATTTTCTTGTAAAAGAAGCAATTGGGATATGACAAATGCTTTTCCTTTTTTGCATTCCTCTTTACTATTCTTACTGATTGACATGAAGGCTAGACTGGTTCCTGGCTCCACTGAGCTTGGTATCACACTATGTTGAATAAGATGTGGCTCCTGTGTTAATATGATTTTGAAAGACTTAAAGCAGAGTGTGTCAGATTTTGCAATTCTTTCAGTGAAATAATTGTTGCTCATTCTGTGGTCACAAGGAAAAGCATTTAAGATATACATATAATCATACCTGTTTCTTGATCTAGGGGCTGTAGAAATGAGACCTTAATGCTGTTTTTCATCTTGGGGGACATTAAAGTGATGGGAGTGGAAGGGCTGTTTAGGTTACAGCAATCTAATTATACCCAGAGGAGAGAGTACCCCACAGCATTCAAAACCAGCTGGTAGGGGAAATCTCCTGTGGATCCAAATTACATCTTTTTCAGTTAAAGAATCAGCGTCTTTCATTAGCTGAGCAACCAAACTGTTTTAAATGCAGTTCATACCCATTGAAGGTAGGGGGTTTTGTATTGGGTGAGTGTGTTCAGATTCTTTAGTATCTCAAGAAGGAAACTCCTTGGGTTTATTTATTTTTTCTCCTTTTCTGTAGCTGCCAGCAGCACCACAGGTACTGAATTACTCCATCTCAACAGGAGCAGAAGGGGTTTGTGTTGGATCTGCTCAGTGGTGCAGATTTTAAATTGTAGATCACATTACATGGTGCATCTTAAAATACCCATTCACTATTCTCTCCACAAGCACTTCTTGTTTGTTTCTTCTCAAATTCAACTGTGGTGACGAGGTGGGAAGTCTGAATGAAAGGTGGGAGTTTGCCATAACTGATTGGTGTTAGATCAGATAGGAGATGCCTAAAACACTGGATATTGTGCTCTAATGAAAATAATAAACCATTTTAGGTTTCTGGGGGTAACTAAAATAAAAGAGAACTAATGATTTATTGCTTCTAACATGTTTAAAATATTTCTGATTTGTTTCTAAAACTTACAAGACTTCATTTGTAAGTCTAAATAGCCAAGCTTAGATTTAGCTCTGTTTTCAAATGCTTGCCAGGCTTTCCTTGGGACAACCACTGCATTTTATTGTGTGTGTTTGTACATGTGCATAGATACAGATACAGATTAAATGTCACCAATACCTAGTTCCACAGGTCATGGCCTGCTTAACAAAATGACTGTTCAATCTGGGAGTGCTTTCTTTAAGATAGAGTTTCTGCCTGTTTTCAAGGTAAGACAGAACAGTCAAATATTTATGCATGTTACAACATTCCAGATTTCCTTTCCAAGGCTACTTGAGGCCACTTGAAGAAGTAAATCTGTCGTGGTGATGGAGACAAGCTTCATTTGCACACTTCCTTTCATCCCTCTCCAAACAAACGGTTCATTCACACTTCCTAGGTCAGTGGTAGCAACCGGGCTTGGTTTCTCTGTGGAAAGAGCAGGACTGGTTGTGGCCATTTACACAAAGCTGGTGTATTACTGAAGAAAACGTGTGCCTGGGTTGTGCAAATCCCATCTTTGCTCTTCTTTTCATGCATTTGATATGCTCAAGAGGACTGGTAATCCCTGAGACGCTGTGCATACCTGGGAATCATGCAGACTGGTGAGCTGGCTTTCTTGCACAACTGTTCTGCAGATGTTCCTCCATTACAAATTATTCAGGGACTTTTCCCTAAGGCAACTACAGCAATGGCTAATGAATTGTGATTGCTCTGTATAAAGCCAGATTTGGAGCTGTGACTTTGAGCTGCAGGATGACCTTTTCATTATCTTTCCAGTTCTCCCACCTCTATGCCTTTTGTGCTTATATTGGTGCTTTCTTTAGTTCTTAATGAATCCTATAACTGTTTTGGTTGGAAAAGACCTTTGAGATCAACCAGTATACCTGTTAATCCATCAGTGCCAAGTCCACCACTAAACTGCATCCCCAAGGGCCACATCTACATATCTTTTGAATTCCTTCAGGAGAGTAACTCCAACACTGCCCTGGGCAGCCTGTGCCAAGGTTTTACAATTCTTTTGGTGAAGAAATTTTTTCCAATATCCAATCTAAACCTTCCCCGGCACAATTTGAGGTCATTTGTTCTTGTTCTGTCCCTTGCTACATGGGAAAAGGCCTTGATCTCCACCAGACTTCAACCTTCTCCCAGGGAGCTGTAGAGAGTGATAAGGCCATTTTAGTATTTGTGTGTCTTAAACCTGGTGTAGCAGGTCACTGACCATTCCCCTTGCATTAAGGGGGTTTCATTCTGCTTCCCATCTCTGTCTTCTAGCTCAGGGGTCTGGGTACCTATAGAACAATTGATCTTGTCATTAGAGACTGAGGCAAAGAAGGCATTGAGTCCATCAGCTTTTTCCTTAGTCACTACATTTCCCCTCACATCCAATAAAGGCTGGCTATTCTCCTTAGCCCTCCTGTTGCTGCAAATGTATTTATAGAAAACTTTTTAAATTGTCTTTTATTGCAGTAGCCAGGTTAATTTATAGTTAGGCTTTGGCACTTCTAATTTTCTCCCTGCATAGCCTCACAATATTCTTCTAGTTCTTCTGAGTTGCCTGTCCCTTCTTCCAAAGGTCATAAACTCCTCTTTTTTTCCTGAATTCCAGCCAAAGCTCTCTGTTCAGCCAGCCCAGTCTTCTTCCTTGCCAGCTTGTTCTTTGATGGGGAAGATGGAGTGACAACTCCATGTATTCCAGGCATTTTTCTCCTGGCCTCCCACAATGGCTGTCAGGGTCACTTTGACTTTGCTGTAGATGGGGCTCTTGTACTTAGAAATCTCTTTCTAGCCCTAAAAGTTAAGTCCCACAGCTGCTGCTAGGGAAACTTGGCTGGATGGTGGGAAACTCCTGTCAGGGCTGGATGGAAACCTTTCTCCCAGCTGCATGGAGGCAGCAGGCTGGTCTGTGCCTCCCGTTTCAGGCATGGAGTCCCATCCCTGCTCCTCTTGCTACCCGGGAGGATTTCCTGACTGGCAAGACCAGCCTCACACTGCTGTCCTCCCAACCGTGGGACGCAAGGATCCTCGTGCTGGCCTATAACAGTTGTCTCTGGTCTTGATCAATTGCATCTCAGGTTTTTATGTTCTGGTCAACCATTTATTCGTGTTTTTGACCAATCCTGTCCAGCCACCCACTCCTGGAGAGTGTGGAGACCTAACCAGAGGCAGATATGTGCTGGATCTGCTACGGGCGGTGCCCGAATTTCTGTGGGTTTGGGTCGTGTTTTAATCCTTCCTGATAAGTAGCTGTCAGTGTCCCATGCAGCTGTGCTTAGTGGTTTCTTGTTAGCTTTTCTCAGCAGGGCTGCTGCCTCCTTGGGGAGCACAGGAGGCAGCTTGGACAATCTCCAGCGCTCATCTGGAAGGCACCTGATGCGCCAGGCTGGAGAGCTGGAGCGAGGTCACGGACAGATGGAAAGTTATGATGTGATTTGGGAGCAACCCCTGTTCTCTGGTGAAATAGTGGGTGGAAAGAGGTTGTGGTTGAAGCCATAAGGAAAACTCCTATGCATGTCAATCGTGTGAGTTCCACATGCAGCACACTCCTCGGGGAGAAGGTGGCTGGCTGCGTGTCCCATCAGCTGTAATGAGAAGTGAAGAGATAAATGGTGAAGGCAGGGATTGTGCAAGCTCACCTCCTGGCCTGCCCTCGGTGGGATCACGTCAGTGAAAGCAGTTGAGTCACCTCTCCCTGGAGGTGTCTGATGGATGTTAAAGCCAGGACTTGGCACTGAGGAGCGAGCTGGGCCTCGCTGCCCAGGCTGCATCCCCAGCTGAGGCGCGAAGTAATGTCTTAGCCAAATGTTCACTTGAGCACACCGTGGCTGCTTAGCTTCTCCTGTGCAAAAGAACTTCCTTCCCTTTGGGGTATTCCCTGGATTTTGAAAAAGTCAAGCAAATATTTAAGAGTGGATTAGAGTCTAGCTCAGCATATCCATCATTCACCATCAATTACCCAGGTCATTAGTATGATTGCACTCAGCTCGGGACTCTTCTGTGTCTGAACGTACCAAGAGCTAGGAGGAACTGAAGGTGGAAATTTATAGCAAGAACCTTTCCCTCCCCCACCTTATTTAATGGCACACAGGCTTTGACCTGAAGTGTAATTTTCTGCAACATTTAAGGCAGATAAAGTGTCTTTAGCAGCCAAAGGAAAGCTCAAAGGTAACATTATCTAACTAGCAAACAGATGGAGGATTTAACATTCTTGGTAGCTGAAATTTTGGACTCTGGCCAAACCATGCTAATGGATTTTTTAGCAGTCGTTCTTTTCCTATGAAAGTGCTGGACACAGTTTAAAAAAAAAATCTAAGGGAAATATCTAACAGTACAGGCAGGAATAAGAAGAGATTCCCACTTGATCATAAGCAGTGTGGGGGAAAAATAAAAGTATTTTTTTATCAAAAATTGGGGCACAACATGTAGAATTCAGTTAAAGGAATAAGTTAAATCACCGCAGAAGCCCCAAACCTTTGCCTTGATGGAGAAGACAAGCCTGTTGAGAAGTTGGAGTGGTTGTCACTCAGTGTTAACTTTGCCTTGCTATGAAAACTGAAGAGAAAGAAGATGTGCTTTAAAGGGCTCTTGTTCCAATTGAGTTGCAAGAAACAAAGCAAAATCTCTGCTCCATGATGCACAGACACATCCAGCCCCTTGTACACTTGTGGCAAGTCCTGGTGTTGTGTTACTCCCCTGGTGTTTTGCTGTGTGCCAGAGGGCTTTCCAGATTACCAGAGCCATTAGCTTTCTTGCTCTATCACATATTCTCTCTAGGTTATAAACATGACAGATTGGGCCTTGAAAAAGCTACATAGTGGAGACCACAGAGCTCAGGAGAAAAGAACATGTTTTCCAGGAATTATTGGTGAAGATTCTGTGGTGTGCAGAAGGCAGCTAAGAAGGCAGGGGGCCCTGGAAAACTCTGATGATTTTGGGATTCACCAAATCCTATCATTTACTGTCAGTGAATCTTCAAAACCCTTTGAACTTGGTGAAATTTTCACAAAATGTCCATATTTCCTGATCAGAGCTCTCATCTCAACACCTGTTAAGTTTGGCTGATATGCTCAATATAAAATGTCACTCTGTCAGGGAGCTGGAAAACATCATGTGGCTGAACCAATTAATACTCAATATGAATAAGAAATACTTATTGAGAGGATTGGATTAAACTGCCAGGCAACTCTGCAGAGATCTGGAACCACTCATTTCACAAACAGAAGAGGCTAACATTAGAAGGTTTTGGAGCCATTTGCTTTGACTGGCCTTGCTCTTTCCTAGGCCAGGGTTTGGAAGCAAATGGATAACATTAACACTCTACACTGATTACAAAACACAGAATAAATCATACAGATGTCTAATTCCACCAGATCTCATTACCACTGGATTGAACTTTTCACTAACTTGCTCCTCTCAAGTGATCTGAGTCAGCACATCAGCTCTGAGCATCCCAAGATTTGGGAATGCTGGAAACAGCTCTGGTTCCAAACACTGGCACTAGAGAGCATTCTTACAAGTCATTTTCCAGCAGGCAAACCCTAAAATATTACAAAGAGAGAGTTGGAGGCCAGCAGAAACTCCAGCTGAGAGCTCAGAGCTGGTCCAGTGCCAGAGCATCCATCTTTCGAAAGTTTAATGAGATGAGTTTCCACCAGGCGTTTTCACAGCCGGGCCACCAGCAGTGGCCTTGGACATGGTGTCTCACTCCCCATGGTGTCTGGACAGCAGGAGCTGTGGTTCAGACCTCAGTGAGAAAGTTGGATGGTGAAAATTTGTGAGAGCTAATTAAACAAGACAAGATTTTTGCCTGGCAGGGATTCATGCCAGATATACGACATCCCGGGAAACCGTTTCAGGCCTTGCCATAAAGTACTTGTGGAGAGAGAGCAGGACGTCTTGCCAGACTTCACTTCAAATATAGTACTGCAGCTTTTCCTTTTCTTTTTTGGAATTGGTATGGCCATAAATTATCTGCTTAGCTCAAGGTTAAAGACAGGACAGCAAGAGCTGTGAAGTCTCAGAGATGAAAGGCCCCAGCATAAGCAGGGAAATGGTCATGCATAATGTTATCAGGCCACGCTTCATCTGAGTGTGCAGAACATCCTCTGAGAGCTCAGGACATCAGTCTCAGGAGAGCCCTATTCCTATTGCTACTCTGCTACTGGCCACCTGTTGGTCCTGGGCCAAGTTTTTATCTTTATGCCTTGGGTAAATGAGGATCGTTCAATTCCCTCCTCTGCAGGAAAAAAAAACAACCAACCAAACAACAAAAAACAAACCACGAATAGCACAGTAATGTTTGGAGACTGTGTTAAGGAGAGTGGCAGGGACCTATATAATGCTGCTGTTCTGCTATGGAGATCTCCCCACCAGTAAGTCCCACCTCTGATTTGGAGGTTGTAAGGTCTTGGGCAATAACGCCAGCAATGACTGGCAGGTGAAAGGACAAGTCATTTCTTCAGATGCAGCCTGCCCCTGGCTTCCTGACCAAAGAAAAGTTTGCAACAGCATCATCAGCCAAACCCAAATGAAAGAACAAGCCATTAGCAGGATGGTCTCTGCCGTGACACCCCAGCACACCTCTGGTGTTGGCTCAGAGGAAAAACAACTCCCTAATGGCTTTAAGTTGAAAACAGTAGTGGGATGTGAGGAGTAGGTGATGCTCTCTCAGAGCTCCTGGGGTACAGAGCAGGCTTTTTTCCAAACCCAGCCTCTGGGCTGGCGCCTCCAGTCTGGAAGTGAGAAGTGGTAGTGTTTGCAATTTAGGTCTATTTTCAATATCTCGACAGATCTGGGAATTAGGGACTTAGGGGAGGATTCACCAAAGTGATTCCTTGGCTCAAAGCTGAGCAAAGATGTAGCTGATACTAAGGATTGTTTCCATTGTGGTAGACTGAGCTTTCCAGAGAAATGACACTAATACTAGTACAGACTCCTAAAGTTAGATACTACTTAAAGATTGGGGCAATTAGGGATATATTGCAGTTGTATTTGTATCATCTGGATATTGTTTCTGTGCAGAACTGTATCACATTCCTCACCTACATTAAGCATTTGGAGATTGCTGTAGATCCTGTCTTTCTCTGTTAGAGAGTCAAGTTACCTTAATTACTATATTTTTAACTTCACTTGTTTCTACATCACATATAATACAATTTAATTAAAGTCAGAGCTAAGGAGAGACTTCCAGAGAAAGAAACTTGAATACTCCTGAGTACTTGAATACTTCTGGACTGTATTTCAGAGGGAACAGTGAGCAGGTGTCAGGAAAAGAGAGATGAATTCTGAGAATAAAAAAACAAAGAGTATTGGTCTGGAAGAGTAGTAGCCTACAGATGTGTTTGCTGATTCATTGGAAATTAAAAGCAGATAGAGCAGTTTGGGGAAAAAGTTCTGTAACACCAGGTCTGCCTCCATGTACAAACACTTGAGATATTGTTCCCCAGTTCAGGAAGGAGAGGTTTTTGGTGTTGTATGCCAGTCCAGTCTCATCCAGCCTGGAATTTAGTCTCTTGTGGGTAGACATCAGTCGTAAACAAATTGGAAAACTTAGACACTTTTCTTGGAAGGAAGTGTAGGGGTTTTTTTGTTGTGTGGGTTTTTTTTCAGTGCACCGCTGATTTCAAAGCTGTGTGGTTTGGGCAATAGCCCAGAATTCTTGGTTTTCTCTTCTCCTTGTTCATCTTATAAAGCATAAATACCATATATCCTCTACAGGAAAATATATACATGCTTTTTGTATATGTGTGTGTAGTACATCTGCATTTGTGTGGATGTGGAATTGCTAGTATTATTATTTTTCAGGATGCAGGTACTGGATGCTGAATAAAGCCAAGCAGTGTTATGGAAAAGGAGCTCAGCAATGGAAAAGAAACAAATCCTTGTGGCAGTCCTGTCCTTGCCTCTCACTTCTGCCACTCCAGTGCCATGGACAGGCAAATCTCTTTGATGCTGTTCATTAACTGCTCTCAGTTGGCACAAGCCACAGATGGAATCAAGCCATGGCAGGGAAAACCAAGTGCTGGCAGAGCTCTTGGCAGCTCAGGAGTAATTCTTTACCTTGTACATCTGCACTGGCCATCCCCCCGTGCACGGTCAGGGGATGGTGAGGTCCCTCCTCTCTTTGGTGGTGACTCACAAGCTTTGGGCAGGAGTTGCTGTGAGTAATGCTTCAGTAGCACACTTCCCAAAGAGACTCTGTACTCTGATGTCCTGGCCAATTTCTTTCCTGGAAAGTTGGATGAGATGTATTTCCACTGCGATTCCAGATGCAGAGTATTCCTTGCTGTTCACTGTCACAGACTGTCAGCTAGTCAACGTTAAGGTGTGCTTTCTTTTCTGTGATCAGCTAAGGAATTCCATGAGTATGTCAACTACAGTAATAATGTTCAGAGACAAGAACAAAAAGGAAGCTTGATTTGCTACTGCACAGCAGTACTGTACTCAGAATCTTTTGATAAAGTGTATGTGTTGTATTTATTAGTTACTGAAAACAGTCTCACTCCTGTCTGCAAAAGAAGCATTCTGCAGGCTGCATATTGAAATTCCCTGAAATGAGTGAAAAACAAAGTGGGTTCTGATCTTTCCTGCAAGCACAGTATTTACAGAAAGCTCTATTTGCAAAAAAGGACCAATAACCACACAACTCACTGACTTTCAGCTGAAAACTGAACCGAAAAGGACTCTTTCCTTCTTTGACTGTGTTGTGTGCTCAGAGAGGGCTGGAGTTGGGCTTTGTCCAAATGGCAGTCAAGTGATCAGAAAGTGGGCTCGGTGAGTGATGGGCAGAGGGTGCCCGAGCAGGGTGTAGCGTAACGCCCAAGTGCAATGCAAACACTCTCACCGAGCCCTTGCTCTCGAGGCAGACTTCAGATAACGTGTTGACAGCATCAGTCAAAGGAAAATGAAATTGCTGAGGGGCTGTGAAAGGCACTCTCTGTTCCAATGGAACGGTGTATATAACCTCTGCTTTCTGCGAGCGCTCGCAGTGACACGTGAGGGAAGGGATGCGTGATAATAGCAACAGAAAATCCCAGCAGCTCTGGTCACAGCAGTAATGATACTGAGCAACAGCAGCTTACCGCCGCTCATTGCTGCAGGGATTTCACTTGAAAGGTTTTAGTTCAAATCCGTCTCTTTCTCACGAGCAAGTTGCGTTGCCTGTTGGTTCAGGTGAGGTTGTGTGCAGCAGAAGTTCTGGTTCAGCTATAGAGTTGTGGGAAATTAGGCCACTTACCAAAACTTAAGTGTGTTGTAGGTTGCCTGAAGATCTGGAGAAGCGATTATTTGTCAGTTCCAAAGTAATTGTGTTACTGACCAGGAATGGGGTTTTCTTGAACAGGAATGCTCCATATTTCTGTTTCTTTGGTACAGCACTGTGGGGATATAGTAGAACTGTGGCTTTGAGAAACAACCCCAGTGTAAGTAATACTTTTATTTTCATTTTTTAAATTGCGCACTGCGCATTGAACAGACTTCTTCAAGGAACTCTGCTTATTTCAATGGGACAGCTTTCTAATTAGCTAGCACTTGTTAAGTAAGGGTCACAGCTTTGGACCTGATTTGTGTCCTTAAACTGCTCTGAGATCTTTGGGGGCTGCAGATGAAATAACAGTGCTATGTATAATTTACAGGGTGTTGTCAGTTGAAAGCTTCTCTGTGTTTCATGTATCCAGCACCGTTCAGGCCAGCTGGCAGGCAGTTCGAGATAATGATGCCATGATAGGAAAGATAGTCAGAAGTTGCCAAAACTATTAGACAGCACATCTTCCTGCTGGCTGCCAGGATCAGCACTGAGCTGCCAGCACCAGTCTCTTGGGTAGAGATGGAAACACCTTCCAGTGTAATACATGTCACAGCTCTTCAGAGACACAAACAATGGCTTCAAGTGGCATCAGGGTATTTCCACTGTGTTTCATCTTGTTCAGGTCAGTATCCCTAGTAACAGCAGAAATATGTGCTAGATGCACCAAAAGTGACCGAGACTGTGGCAAACCCAAAATGCAGATTAATTCTTAAGGGTGTTTTGATATTTCGATGTCTTCTGCTTGGCTGTTGACTTCAATAGCAAAGCAAGTGTAAGGCATTGAATGAGAGCTGGTTTTCATAGAGAAAAATAGCTGTTTTCTGCTTTTATGCTAATAATACAGGTTCCCAGCACAGGCTGTTAGAATAATACTGCTGGCAGAGTGAGAGACATGGAGAGACAAGAGGGATCATGTTTCATGGGCCATAAACTGGGGCACACTAAAATAATCCTCTCAGGTATGGTCAACTGAATATGAATCCGTGTAATCTTGAACACACTCTACGTGAACTCAGAATTAATCATCAGAAAAAATGAACTCATGAACACAGAGCTAGATGTCAGGAGGAATACTTTGTTCTCATGGGGAAATACTCAAGATCAACTCATGGCATTGTCCTATAAAGAGTGTCATAAAATCTAACCCAAAAGATGTCATTATGAATTATTTGCTGGGAGCCTGGCTGTCCCTTGCTCAGTATATTAACATGCCATGTGGCATTTATTTTTCAAACAGATTAGGAAGTGCAAAGTCTGTCATTAAACAAAGCTCAGCTGGAAACCAGTGATGTTTTTCCCCCCTAGAGAAGCCTTATTCCTTCTAAGACTGATATTTAGTAGTCCTTTGAATTCATACTTCAAACAGCTTGAAAGGTGAGATTTGGTTCTAATGCTGACAAGTCTGTGAGTCTGATGTCTCCAGGTCTGGAAAAAAGAGGTGTCTGCTGCTCTGGTGGAGCTCCTCACCCTGGATGTGGAGTCAGTGATGAGCATTGTGATGATGGTGGGAAAGACAGAGGTTGTGGTATCCTGACATTCATTCCAAAGTTCAGTCATCACCAAATTTGTCAACATATAGGCATGTAACAGGACAAATGTGTCCTTCTGGGAGGAAAACACATAATGCTTGTTTTAAGGATGGAGTAGCAGGGGCACAAACCAGTTACTTTTCAAGGAATCCAAGTGAGTGTTTCTTAAGAGAATCTCAAGATTTCAAGAGCCAGTATATCATCCACAAAGAAAATACTATAAAATAGAATTTTGATTTCTATTGTTTTTCCCCCAAAAGTATGAGAAACTATGGAACATTATTGTAGGATTCCCTAACCCTTGGTTGATTGTGACTTCAAATGTCTGGGGCCACTGTACAGATCTCTTATCATCCTCTGTATGATAATGGGTGGGTGATGTACAGACTTATCATCCTCCTTCTGGAGCCCATGATGTACCTCATAAAGGAATGAGAGACAGAGGGGAGAGTGAGAATTTTTAATGTGCCTTGGGAATTCATGACAGATCTTGAATCTCTGCAGGAATGTTTTTCTTGTTTCACTCCATTGGGAATTGGTTCTGACATAGTCAAAAACATTTTCAGAATGAGTCCCTTTCATTTTGTTGGCCTCTCTATTGCTCTTGTCACTGACCCAAAGCCTTTTGATTTTTTTTTTTTTTTCTTTTGACGTTCTTGGGCTAATTGGCCTCAATGAAAAGCGGTTTGTTTCCTGCAGAAACCTGGCTGTGACAAAAGGTGTGGAGGTTGGGAGAAATCTGGGATAGGTCTGTGCCAAAGGGCTTGTATAGCAGCCCAGAATAACCAGCCAAAATACAGTGTGAGAGCATCATAGGTGGAGTTCAGTTGAATGAAAAGTTCTGCAGGGTTTGAGCACAAAAGTGCCAATAGGGCCAGCAATGAATTTCCTACTTCAGTCAGGATTATCTCAATTTCATCCACTGAAAGGAGCAGCGAATTATTTAACTGGATAATTATGGGCGTGATTCCTTCAAGAAGGCACACTTTGGCCACAAGAGGCAAGTGGCAAGAGGCCACTCTTTAGGGAAGAGAATCTCATCTGCTGTTCACATTCTGCTCACCTGTAATTGCATGTGCTCAGTGCTCTGGAGCTCTGGTGTCTTCAAACCAGCTGGAAGCAAGGATCCCACATTGCACAAGAGATGCCTTCTAGGTGTTTTCATTGAATTCAATGAGGTTCTGATCAGATTGCACACCAGGAGAAACTTTAAAGTGTTCTAAATGAGAGTAAAGAAATAGACTGGGCAGGTTTGCAGCCCCAGAAGTAAACTGAGTGCTGTGAGTTGAAGACAGAAGGAAGCACAGTTTTCTCAGGTACTTTTTTGTAGCATAGATCTCTGATGAGCTCCTTTGGATTCAGTGGGAGTCTCGTTACTGACTTTAAGGGAAGGAGATGGGACCCTGCAAAGTGGTATATTGGCTCTGAACCTCTTGTTCATGGATATGACTTCAACAGCCAGGGAAGGTCCCACCACCATGTTCAGACTTTAGGATACTGCAAGTAGATCTCAAGAAAAAGAGAGATTCCAAGGATCATTCATCCACATTAACAAGACCTGGACTCAGTCTAGAGCAGTGGAAATGATTTATGTCTTGTTTTGTCAGCTGAACCAGATGATTGAAGGAAAAGTTATATTGGGTCAATGCTGAACAAACACGTTTTCATTTTCTCACCAAAACAAAAGCCTGGAAGAAAATTCAGGCTCTGCAAAGTATTTAATTTAATATCTGTGTTTGTATTCTTTTTGAAATTAAATGTACACATATTCCATTTCAGTAAATCATTGCTGAATGCTTTGAAATAAAACTGTGATTTTTTAAAATTTTTTGTTTTGTTTTGGAAATAGCAAAGGACAGTATTCCAGTAGTCTGAAATTCCTCATCATATTCCTAATGTAATTTGGGAACTATTTTGGCTATAAAAAAAAAGAATTTTTTTTTTTGGCAGATGAATTACAGAATCTAGACCATCCCCACCTTCTGTACATCTAGACACCAGCTCCATCATGAACTCTCTGTTTGATCCTGAGACCCACTGATTTATCTGTAGGACTGGTACTTAATACACAGACACTCAGCTTGAGGGCATAACCAACAGAGATGTGGGAAAGAGAAGATGGAAATGTTCAGTTTGCCCTTATGGAACCTTTCCTTTCCCAAAAGTAAAGTCTTATTTGGGGAGGGATTTTTTTTTTTTTTTTTTTAAATATATATACATGTATGTTCCCCAATAAAAATTCAGTAATTCTTCTTTGAGTGATTTCTTTGTTAACTGTCTTTTGTAATCTTTGGGCCAGTTGCAGTGAGGGTTTAAATCAGTGTGACTCAACTAACACTATTTAGCTTCTAACCCATAAAGCTTCAAAACACATGAGCCCTGACTTATCTCAAGCAAATGACTGCTTCCCTGGAGCAGGCTGAGGCTGCTGGTGTTATTAAAGTTAAGCAGGAGTCTCCATGTTCTGCTGTGTTCAAGTTTAAACAGTAAGGTGATGACACTTCTCTTTTGCTTTTGTGATTTCTTGGAGTTGTTCTCCTTCCCTTCGGTATGTGTGGTTTAAAAGCAGTCCATCATGTTGCAGACTCTGTAAACTGTGGGTTGCTTAATTTGTGTGATTCATAACACAGGGAAAAAAAAAAAAAAAGGGCCATCATCATTCTTGGTATTACATCCAGCTCTGTTACCCAGAGCATTGACCTTGACCAGCTAATGATAGGTATTTAATATATGTGTGTGTCTGTATATATAGATATAAATATTCATTATGTGAGGTCTGAGATCATAAGGGAATGCTGGCAGTGCCAAGTTTTGTTCGATGGTTCAGGCCTCCAGCTGTGCCAAACTCTGGGTTCCCTTAATGTACCATTAAAAAAAAACCCCAGGCTTTGCTTGAATGTCATCCAGCTTTATTAAGAGAAAGATCAAGCGTAATCTTATTAAGCTTGTCACTCACAAACCATAAGGGTGCAGCCTTGGTGTGTCTGTTTGGTCCACATGTGTGAACAATTTTGCCTCATGATACTCAAACAGGGGCTGTTATTCTTTAATGAAGGCTGTGAATAACAGAGCTACAAATTGCAAGCTTGGTGATGTGCTCACACACTCGTGTGTTAACAGAAAGGGGTGAAGGCAATGGTTGTTTGTTTGGATTTTGACATGTTCCTCAAGCACACTCAAACCCACACAACCACAATGTTTTTCAAAATCTGTCGCGTGTATTTTGAGGTTTCTGAACTTCCATAATAACTTAGTCAGCTTTTGAATGTGACCAGGTGTCAGAGTGGACAGCTGTGTCAGGAAAACTTCACTGAATCTCCTTCTTTTTGGTTTCACTAGAAGTCTACTCCCTGGGCCAATATTATGAGAGGATGTTCAGATAAGTTGTGCTTGCCTTCATTGTTGCTCCTTTTCCCCAGTGTTAACAGCTGGGCAGCAGGAGATAACAGTGGAAACCACTACTGTTTATACCAGTGTAAAACCAGAGTACTGCAGTGGGGACTCAAATCAAATATTTCTGCTTGCTCAAAACATGGATGTATATAGAAATTCTGTATATTTATGTAGAAAAAAAACTAAATTGAAACTAGTCAGGATGTTTGGCCATGTGGCTGAGAATAGATCTGTGTAGGTGAAACTCACAAAAATAACTAGTAATGAGTGGAATGTAGAGACACATCTGATGGTCTAATAGGGAATAAATTTGTAATAAGAAGAACTTATTCATAGACATAGCATATACAAACTAGTACTTGAGGAATACAGTTTTCCAAGACTTTTAGTCAATTAAATTTTAAATTTGTGAGCAAGCTATCCTTTGTCCAGGGGAATGTGGGGACTTGATACAACTGTTTGCATGCCCAGAGTAGCTTACAAATGGAAGCATTTGCAGGATGGAGCTCGCCTCTGCTGGGCTGTGACTGGTATTCATACAGCACCGTTGCAGCTGAGAATCTCTAACTACTGCAGGACTATGTTCTGTCCTTTCCCCACTACACAGATGGTCTCTCTGACAGATGAGATTTACTGACCCTTCTGGTAGAGCATTTGCCATTGCTGGCTGGAAAGTCCCCATCCTTCCATCAAAGGATCTTTAGCCAAAGGACTGTCTGTCCTTCACATTTCTTTCTTCTGTTTTGCTTCTAAAGAAAGAAAAAATAATTAAGAAAATACACAACCATGGAATCTCCTAATGCTGTCAGTGTCCTCTGAAAGTCCTTTTTCTAATTTATGCCACCATCCTTAGTGTCAAAGCTGATCTGATCCATCATATCCAGGCAGAGCTGATCCTGGTTTATGACATTTAGATGCACTAAAATGGGTACTTTCTAGCCCAGTTCTCTATTATTCACATTTTTGGCATGCTTTGCATTTCAAAGGAGACAGAGCTCCAGATGTAGGTGCTCCTGATCTCTTCCAACAGCACCACGTGTATCTCAGGGTCTTGTAATACCATATTCAGCAGCTTCACAAATGTCTGTCTGTAGTGTGTTCCTGCCTTCCTTTTCTCCTCAGGGGCAAGAGTTTGTTGGTGTGATCTGCCCTGTTTTGGGGGTTTGCTTCCCAATGTCAGGACAGGCACGAACCAAGCAGCAAGCCTTGAGCTTGGAGTGTAAGGTGGGAAACAAATCCGAGTTTGCACCTCCTGGAATGCCACAGAAGCAGCACCTGACCCCAATCTGAGAGTGTTTTGTGGACTCCTGGGGCTTATTTCTCCTGCTTTTCCTCTGTGGGAAGGACCTCAGCCTAGGGCTCAAAGCACTCCTTGAAAGAGCCCCTTGCTGGCACTGGTAAGGCTCATTATGGTGCCGCAAAGGAATCCTTAGCTCAGTTATAGGGCTGAGGATGGTCTTTTAGGGCAGGTTTCTGCAGTGTGGCTGAATGCATTTGGAGATGCCTGGTGTAGCTTGTGAGGTGGCAAATGATCTATGCAGCACAGAGCAGTTTTCGATGGAGCAATTAGCTCAGCCCTTGCAAGTCGTGCAGCTGTGCCAAACTGCCTTTAGAGCAGCGCCAGTTAAAACCACAGAGCAGCACTACATGGAATTGCCTTTAATCCATGATCAAGGACAAGCTTGGAATCGTGCCTGCTGCGGTGTGCTCCTCTGTATGGCAAAGGAGAAAGGGTCGAGTCCAAACTGGAGACCAGGTTGGATTTGTTGTGCTCAGCAGGGGTATCTCAGCAAAACCAGGGGGATGCAGCAAGAGGGGACACACACACACCTGAGCACAGGTGAATCAGGGTCCATGAGCTCCCTGGAGCTGCCCTCAGCTGCTGATGGAGACCATCGAGGGTGTCTTGCCTCCAGGTGTTGCACTGGCTGGGCAGCCTCCAGATGCTACCAGCGCTGCGCTGATTAACCTGGAGAAAAAGGCCATTTCCAGGTTGGGGTGACACCTCACCTTTTTCACAGCCTCATTTGTGAACTTTCAGGGGGTGTTTTTCTGCAGCAACAGTGACATCCAGTGGCCAGCTGGATTTTTCTGGGAAACGAACGAACCACAGACAGTCTTAACAATGTGAAGTTTTTTATAGATTAAAACATCCTGACTAAGGAAGTTCAGTTTGGGTTTCCTTGAAGAGTTTCCTTCTTAAAAAAAAAAAAAGTCTGGTGAAATGGTTTCTGTTTTTCTATGTCTGCAGGGTAGAAAGCATCGGTACTCTCTGCTCCAGCAAGCAGATTGTCCTGTGTCCATAAACTCCAGGGGGCTGGCAATTTGCTGAAGAATCACTCTATTTTCTGCTAAGGCATCACCACGTTTTTCACTTATGAGACATGCACAATCCAAATAAACCACCAGAAAGGGACTCCTGGAATAGATGAAGAAAGCAGTGTAGTCTGTAAAATAATTGACTGAGAGGTCAAAACCAGAAAGAACAAGCAAGGATCCATATCCTGCCAACTGGGACCTTTGATTTGTGGTTTTCAAACTGCTTTTCAAACAGAAAATGACAGCTCATCATGTAGTCTTTTGAAGTAATTTCTCAGATTCAACATACATTGCCCTCAACTCACTTTCCTGAAGTGGTTTGATCTCACACTAGAGGAGATTACAGTTTTGTTTAATTCAGTTTAGATCTGTCTTGTGCAAACTAGAGTAACTGAGGGAAGCAGGTTCAAAGCAAACACAGTGAAGTGCAGTTTCACACCAGGCTTGATTACATTGTGGACACACTATCCTATAGGAGCCAAATGCATCCATGAAGCCAGAAAAGGACAGACTCAACAGTCCAGCTCACTACTGAGGCTACAATGATAGACCATGACCCTCAGCCCTATTTATTTTCTATAAGAAGCCATTTAGTGCATTACCTGCTAGAAGCCTATGTCGAAGACAATCAAAGGTGATGCATTTCATAACACTGGCTGTGTGCTGAGAACAGCTGAGGTCCCACATGGTCTGATCCTTGCTCATCCTCAGAGATACCTCCACAAGTTCAGTGAGATTCTCTGCTTGCAAGAAGCTGGAGCTTTCCAAGGCCTGAAGCTGCCTGGAGCTCAGACTCCACCATGTCCTTGAGGTGCAGCACTGTGTTCACCACAGTCACTCCTCCTTTGCAAAGAAGGCAGGAGTTAGGGAATCTAGTTTCTCCCCCCTACCCTGACCTTTGCCTGGCTTTGGCAAGCAGGTCCACGTGCATTCCAGACCTGTTGGGGATGGCTCAGGGGATTTGCAATGGGATATGAAACACTTCTCTCAGAGGCTGCTCGCCCTGCACTGGCTGTCCAGGGGGCCGGCAGCAGCTTCCATGGAAAGAGCTGATAACTGTGGTTCAGGTGGGAGAGGGTTGTCTACTTGAGCAAGGCTGTATATGCACGAATAAGGCAGCTTGGGTAAAAAAAAAAAGAGGCTGTATTTCCTCACCCTTTTCCTCATTGCTTGAGGTGTTAATGACAACTGGCAAAGAATGCTAAGACAATGCATTTCACAGCAGACTGTCTGCACTTGAGGGATCTGATGGTCCCAGCATCCTGGGAAGACTCTTAGAGATGCTGGGTTTTCTCTAGATTTTCCTCAGACTTGTCTCCTTCTCTTCTGCTGCAGTGTTAGGGATGGTGTAGTTCCCATGATTTCGTACACTGACCCTGTCCATTGGAGAGGGTCCCATGAGGGACACAGAAACATCTTCCCCTTCACACAGCTGCATGACTGGCACACACCTCCAGTCACACCTGGTGTAGAAAGGTATATTCCCAGCAATGTGGTTCAGTGAGGAGCATGCTCCTTAAAAAATATAAAATAAACAAAAACAATTAAAAAAAAAATAAAAATATCACATCTAGTCATGGCATTCTGCTAGAGGGGAAAATGCCAATAACCATTCTCCGTGCAGTATCTCAGACTGAGTAAACCCTGCCTTTACTCACAGTAGAACCTGGGGACAAAGTAAATCAAACTTCTGTTTTAGCCCTGCCCACATAATTTTCTGCCTCCATATTTTTTGTCCTGGTAAGTTGGTGCAGCTTATACCAGTAAATACAACCAATGTATTTTACAGAATAAACACTTCAAATATTCAGACTTTGTTATTTAACTCTCAAGGGATCCTATGTTTTCTTAAAGAATATATTTTGAAATAGTCATCCTGTGTGGCACCTTCTCTCTGTGGAGAACTCCTCTAATGACACATTAGTGAAGCAACAAGAATATGAAATAGCCCAGATTGCCCTATAACCAACCAAAGCCCTGATCAACACAGCTCCTTGTCCTGTGCAAACTCTGACATGACAAGAAAGGTGGGGGACAGGGCAGAAAAGGGAATGATGGGGAAGAAGGAAAGGCTCTGTGCAGTGTTCAGGAGCTTCTGGGCAGCAGCAGGGTGGCTTGGTGGGCCACCATGCCATGTCTGATAGACACCAAGGCTAAAGGAGCTCCTTAAGCTCACATGGTCGATGGAAATAGACTCACACAGAGGGCTCATGTTCTTCCCATACCTAGTATTTGAGATGTTGGAATGCATTGCTCTGGGGAGGTACCATCCTCTCCAGTGAGACTTGCTAGCACAGACCAGTCATTCCATTTGGAAATGTCTGAGGCAGCTACAAACTGACACAGAGGCCAGAGGAGATGCTTGGGAGGTGACCTCACTTCAGCTCTTGTGTTGTTTTTCTTAACCCAAGTGAAACAGCTGGATTAGACTTGGAAGAAAATGAAGCTTTTTTTCCCCCCCCAAAAAAAATATTTTATTGTTTACCACATATGTTTAGGGCAGGTCTGCTAGGGAAAGTGCTCCAAGACTTCGAAGGCAGCAGAGAACTGAGTTGCTGAGTTCACATTATGGCACTGCATTGAGACTGGAAACAGAGGGCTATACCAGCAAGGAGCCAGTTCCAAACTGGTAAACTCTGTCCCACCTCATGCTGAGCCTGTTGAGGAGTGTACATTGCACTCTAGGGTGCTTCTGGAGAAGGGTTTCCATGGTGTGACGTTTGAGTGCCTCAACAACAGCTCCATACCCTTAACAGAAGGGCTGTTCAGAAAGGAAGATCAGAAATGGAGACATGGGGGAGTTTGTTATACTTGGGGGCAGCAAGGAAATAGGAGTCTGTGGGAATCTGTCTGTCCTTCAGATTGAGATGCTCCAAGTATAGAATTGCAGTGCAGATCTCAGAGACACCCCAGGGAAGCACAAATCTGTGCTCTATTAGCCTGGCGTCAATCTGGAATAACCCCCTCAACTTTTGGCCCCTCATCTCTCCATTCTCCCTCTGGCTATGGTGTGGCCTTTCTGCAGAGCTTGTTCTGTAAGTGCACTCGGGTGAGAGGGGAGAGAGGTGATTACATGCAAGAAAAGAATGAAGGGGAGCCATGGGAGGATTGCTGGACGTTGGAAATGCTGCACGCTTTGGCTTTTTATTTGTTATTGCTCTGATTCCCGTGACTGTCCAAAAGTGGCTATGAGTCAGTTCCTCACAACTGCATGGAATAACAACATCAAACGAGAGGGAAAATGATTTCTCCATCTGCTTGGAGAACGGGTGGCATGATGTAAGGAGTCTATGATGAAAACTTGCTTTACAAGACCATTGCATGTGGCTTGTGCAAAGTATTTTTTAAGGCATGCTTTGGGCTTGGACACTCCTGCCAAACAGAGGAGGAGGAAAGCTCATTCCCTGCATCTCCAGCTCTCCTTCACAGCTCTTTGCATAATGCTGCAATTTGCAAGTGCAAAACCGTGTCCTGAAGCAGAGCAAAAGCCAGCAACCTGGGGTGACAGACTTTTCTGGAAGGTGGGGCCTTTGATAATCCCTTTCTCTTGGGAAAGCCCACACAGCTCTTGTTTCAAGCCTGAGCACCAGCCTCTAGGAAGCTTTTGTTACATCTGGTGTGGTGGGGCTGCATGACTCAGCCTCTGGCATGGTATGGCTCACTTTATTTCTTACTAACTGGGGTAGACTGGGGTCCTTCAAGCCATTTGCAGAAAATTCCCCTGTTGAATCCCCACAAGCAAGAAATTTGTTCACATTATCAGTAAAATTTGAAATCAAAATATTCAAGCTGTCCTAACATCATATTCATGTTTAGCTGCTGCGTATTACCCACCTAATCCATTACCTGTGTCACTCCTTGATAAGACACTTCACATCAGAGGGGTACTCGGGCTGGGGGAAACTTTCAGATACATCTAGATCCAACTTGCAAAAGCAAGATCTGCACAAATCCAGCATTGGCTCCTCGTCAAATTGCATTCAAGATACCTACTCAAGACCATCCTTACCACTAGAGTGAGATTTCAAGGAAGAAAGTGGTTCAAGAACAAAGAGCAGCAATTGTCTGGCAGTGAGGGTCATCATGAGGAAGGCTGAAGAGCCTTCAGTTTTTAAAGCATGTTATTCATTAGCAAAGAAAGATGCTGGACAAGGAATGAAAGGGAATCAAAAATTTGGAGGGTTTATCCACAAAACTGATTCCCCGCCATGGGTCTGGAACATCTGTCATGTCAGAAGAGAGTAATGTGGGATGGCATGTGGTTCCCAGTAAATTCCTGCTGTTACCCAGAGACCTCTGCCTCAGACTGGAATGCTATAGTGGAGAAATCAGCAAATTCAGATAAAAGTCATTGCCTGGAGTGTTTGCTGTAGCTCCTTCCTACAGCCTCACCTTGACAAATTCACCTTTCAGACTCCAAAATACTCAGCTTTGACCATTGTACAAGAGAAATGGAGGCAGCAGGCAAAGGAACCACAAAGTATTTACCCCGCCTGTGAAGGGGCAGCTCTCAGCCCTTTGCATTTTTCCCTACACTAATTCTTGTGAAGCCTTCCTACCATAAACACTGTGGTGCTGCCAAGGGGCTTGAGAACCAGCATCGAGGGAGAAGGAGGAACAGAGGCTGCCGCCTCCTGATTGCAGAGCAGCCCAAGGTCTAAATGGCAACAAAACGTTATACATAATGTCTGATTCACTGTGTGGAGAATGTAAAGAATTGAGACCTCCCGACACAGTTTACATTGGCCCTTTTTATGACTAATTGTGCAGAAAATAGCTCTGCTTGTAGTGTGCATGGAAACAGTTCAGATTTCTGCTGTGTGTCAGCTAATGGCTAGCAAGGCTTTTTTAGCACAACTTCAAAGGCTCTGGCAATGGAGGTCCTTTGTGAGGGAATTATCTCCTGCTCCTTTGTACCCCGTTATCCTTCTAAGCCATGGAACAAAGAGTTGCAAAACGAATAGACAGAGTAATTTGTAGTAGATCTCTAAACCTAGATAAAGTACATAATATTTGCTTAAAAACATTTTTTCTGCTTCTGTCATCAAAACACGGTTATAATTTCTCTGTGTAGGAACACCCAGGTTCATCTAACTTTTGAGGGATGCAACCTGATGCTTAGCTTATTGATGAGGGTCACTAGGATGTCTGAAATAGAAAAGGAGAGCTTTAGTTTTTGTGGTCAATTAGAAAATAAATGCTGTCGAGAGTTGGCTGAGAAGTTGCTTTCTCTCTGCCTCAGGATATTCCACTAAGAAAGAAAGAAAGTGCATTCTTTCAGCAGTGTGTTTGTGCATGGACAAAACATGTGCTTTAAGGAAACCACGGATATTTCATGTATTTTTTGCATGTTTTTTAGTAAAAAAAACAACCCTAATTGATGGTTTATTCTTTCTTTCGTCCAGTGAAAAATGAAACCTTTGGGAGATAAGGGAACACATTACATGGATCTGCTTTGTGTAGTCCAAAGCACAGTTCTTAATTAAAAATAAAAAAACAAACCAAGGATGGAAGATCTATGATTAATGTTACCAACCATGCTGTATAATGTGTTCCTCCACTGTCTCCAGATCCTTGTCTCAAAAAAACAAGATACAAGTGAAAGGAGAATAATGTTGGCCTCATCAAATTTAGTAAGAAACCCCCTCTTAAGTGCAGCAGCCACACTGACCACTCCACTGTGTTTGTGTTTGTGTTCAAACTTCAGAATGACTGTGTTTAGCCCTGGGTCTTGTCCTCAGGCAAATCCCAAATCTCCTTGTTCTCAGAGGGTGGAGGGATTGCATCCACACCTGGGCATTTTTAATCTTAAACTGTAAAGGGTGGCTGCTCTGCCTATCTCCATGTCCAAGTACAGACTTTCTCTTCAGGTCCCTATGTAGAAAATATTTTATGTCTGCTTTCTCTCCTTTTCCACTTCCATGGATTTCCCAAGGCAGCTGATGTTCTGACCTCTCAGATCCAGTTTTCATCAGCTGTCAAGATAAATTTGGTTAATACTCCAGAAATGGTTTATTCAGATTTAGACTGAAGAGGGAATAGTGATGGAAATGCAAGATCATTCCCTTGCCTCTCTAACCTGTCTGATATGTCTCTAGATGCACTAAATTTTTAGTAGTTGTACTTTCTTGAG
Source organism: Poecile atricapillus (assembly GCF_030490865.1). NCBI lineage: Eukaryota > Metazoa > Chordata > Aves > Passeriformes > Paridae > Poecile > Poecile atricapillus. Next base: position 26,249,035 of record NC_081255.1, on the reverse strand, counting down.
GTTTTTCCCAGGCCAGGAAGAGACATTTTTAAAATATTTAAGCAGAAGCATACATACACACACACACACATACATACATATATATATATGTATATCTATAAAGCTCATTTATTTTATAACTTTAAATAAAAATCAAATCCACTGATGTTATGAAGAATATGACAGTTACTGCATACTCTGTTTGCACATATGAGCAGCCAGAGGAATGTTTTTTTCTGATGCTGAGCTTAATAGTCTCTAATTTTCTTGTTATTTTGTTTTCATCACATGCCATAGGCTGTCAAAGTATTCTGTTGCTGTAAATATCTAAATATCTGAGTGAGTCTTTATCTCAAGTTGTGGGTGACTAGGGAGAGTTACTTTATGTAAAATATTTCTCACGTAGAAGATTTTCCTGGATTTTAAACGTGGAAGGGGTAATTGTGATGGACTTCACAGCAGGAGGCAGGCCAAGACAATTCTTCCAGGAACTCTTTCACCTTTTGGGTTACCTACCTACACTGGACCTCTCAAGTGCCACCTTTTTCCTTAAACCTTCCTCTTCTTTGTCTCTGTTCCTGAGGAACTCTTTGCCATGGGATAACATGGATCACTGCTGGGATATGTCTCTGTTGGGTGGGAAAGACTGCTGGTCTGAGCATGCATAATTTCATGTTTCCAATCAGGAGAACATAAATGAAAGGTACTAAAGTAGAACATGATTCCAGGTTGCTTGTGGTGTGCATGAGTTTGCTACAACAGCGTTACCATGATGTAAAATGAACAAGTGGATACAAAACCAACCTTAATATGTGAATTCTGACTGGACAGAGAAGTTAAGACAAATAGAAATCTTCAATCGGGTGGAGAGGATGCAAGCTGGGGGTGAGATGGGTGGTAATTTACCCAGCTGTACATGAGATAATACAAGCAGGTAAATTTTAAGCAGAGTCTAAAGGTCAAGTTTTGCAAACATTTGCTCATGCTATTTTCTAGTAGTTAAATTTTTGGGCTTTGTTGATGTATGTGGAATGGAGAATTATTTGGGGTCAGCTCAAAATTGGACTTGGATTTTTTTTATTTCTTTTTATTTCTGTTCTCTTGGTTGAACTGAGGCACTGAAAATATTTCAGTATGTATTGGATTGTGGACATACAATGAAGTAACTATGATATTTGCATGGATATTTGTAATTAAGATTTTAATTTATTTGGGAATTTAAAGTTGAGAGGTTTTTAATGGAAGCTGGCATTCCTTCCAGTTAGGAAAGGCAAAATTAAAAGAACAAGCCCTATTGCCATGCTGCACAGCAGATCACCGGTCCCAGAAGCTGGCAGCTTTCAGCATGGTATCCACACAGAGGGCAGGAAGGAAAAGTCCAGGAAGTGTCATCTTTTGGTCTTCATCCATCACTTGAAGGGGCTAGCAGGCTCTGCTGAGGAGCTGACATTGTTGACAGACCTACCACTCTGTGGATGAGGAGTCAGAGCCTTTGCATAGTTACTTTTTCCCCTGGTTTTAAAAGAGTTAAAATTGGTTTCTCCTGCGCTCTCATGCTGTCAAAGATTTGCTGGATTCAGGACAATTATTTACATTAAGAAATCTTTTGGCATTTGAGACTCTGGCTCAGGGAAAATAAAGTGGACTCGGAAACATCTCGGACTCTGATACCTTTGACTTTGGTTCCTCAGTGTCACTTTGCCAGTGACAGAATGGGGACCTTTGTTTGCCTTGGCCACTGCATAAAAAAACAGGATATGATCAAATCCAGTTAATCATTCACAAATGTCTCATTTCTTGAATCTCTGAGGGTGTATAACACATTTTTGGGACTGTTCTTTGCTGCTTTGGCTTTTGTTATAAGTAAGTTAGAAAGGGGAAAATCAAATTTTGAGTTTTCTTAAAAGGAAGTGGAGGAATCCTGGAACACACTAGGGCTCTGCAAATGTACATTTAATCATTTAAAGAAATGTCTTTTGGCTAAAAGCTCTTACCAGCAATCTTGCAAGTTGCACTCAAAGCCATACAGTTACATCGTTCCAACAACTGAGGAGAGTTAGCGCCCTTGTTGGCAGCGGGAGCAGAGGGATGCAGGCTGAGCAAATCCTGGGGGCTGAATGCTCTCAAATTCATCAGGACTTTGTGCAGCGTGGGTGAAGAATCCCGGGGGTGACCCTGCTGGTGGCTTCACCAGCTCCTTGCACAGCGGTGCCCTTGGAGGGGGACTCGGGCACATCTTGCCTGCCTTGGTTTTTTCCGTGCAAAGCTTTTGGCTCTGCTGTGGAGCCAGGCAGTCAGAAACATCTCCTGCAAATGCTTTCACTGTGCTTCAGGCAAGCACACACTCTCCAAGCAGCACCAGCAACCCAGAGGAGTGAGTTCCTACACCCCACACCGTGGTGGAACTCCCTCCTCTGAGATGCCACAGGGCACAGAGCACGTGGAGGTTTGAGCAGGTTCCTGGTGAATTGGTCTGTTCAGAGCTGGCAGTGAGGTGCAGTGATTGGGTGTAAATGGGGGTCCCCCAGCCCTGCAGAGCTGGAACCTAATGGATATAATGGAAGAGGATTGTTCTGTCCTGTGTCAGGCACGGCTGCAGGTGGAGACAGGTTGCAGTGCTATGTGGATTTTAATAAACCTGTTTGTGGGCTTCTTGATTCCTTACTTTATATATCCAACCCATCCTGCAAACAGTGTGGGACTCTGACAATGAGTTGAAAGCTTTGGCTGGATTACACTGCCTTATTGAGTCTGTGCCCAAAGCCCTTTGAGGGCTCCCATTGACTCCGGTGGGATTTGGTTCAGACTTCAAGTATATGGGACTCCCTTAAGTAAACTTCTTCAAGGCCTGTACACACTGCAATACTTACTGGGCTCCTTGTTACTTCTGTGAATAGGAATGTGACCTTTACACTTCTAACAAAGAGCCCTGAATTACAGGACTAAATCTTCATGTTTTGGGAGAGATAAGGTTACCATCCCAGCTCCTCCCAGCCCCTCTGTGCAGGTGGCTGAATGGCTGATGAGGCAATGCCTGAATCACTGTGGTTTTAGTCAGACAAGTGCTGAACATGCAGTACAGCAGCTTCAGAGTCTCATCATTAACAGATGCCCATGAACAGTGATGGTCAGGGTTGTAAGTTGTTCCATTTCATGAGTCTAAGCCCTAGTAATATCCTTTTGTCACTGCAGGGTCATTCTGATCTCCATGTTGGAAATTTACTGAATCAGTGTACATACTAAAAATGGTCACAGTGGAAGGCAAGACTAGCAACCCATCTAGGTTTCATAATATCCACCCAATCCCTTGGCCATGTGAGGGGAGGGAGGGATAAATAAGATGGAAGAAGAAAGTGTTTGGGCTGTATGCTGTCCCTTCCTCTGGTCTAGTTTTTGGTACCCTTGCCTCCCAGAGCTGCTGTTCCAACAGGAGAAAGAAACTCAAGTGAGTGAGAGTAGTAGTTTGATTGACAGTGCTATTTTCTACCTGTATTTTAGGTCACTTCCTGGGTAACAACACTGTGATTGATGTACTGAGACAAGCAGGATTTGAAGTGGAGCACACCCCTCCTGGACAACCAATTGGAAAGTAAGCAGCTGCCCACAGATTATTAATTACTTTCTCTCCTTTTTTCTCTCCCTTTTTCTGTGACTAAGCAAGATTATTGCATTAGTATAGGAGGTGGGTGAGGAACCTCCCTTTCCCACCCAATTTCCAGACAAAAAGTTCATTGTAAAGCATCCATTGTGTGAGTTTGGAAACATATGGAGCCTGAATGGCTGGTGTTTTTGTGGGTTTTTTCCACTTGGGGACATTATTTATATCACAGCTGCTTCATTATACCAGCTCAGAAGTGCCATGGTTTCTTTAAAGAAATATCTCATTCAGCTCATTTTCCCCCAGAGCTGTTTTTCCTTTTGCTCTCTGTGGGGCTTTTGTTGCTTCTCCATTGCAGACCTCTCTGTCAGGCTGCTGTTCTTCAGGTGGAATTTCAGTTTTTCCTGAAAGACCACATTTAATGTAGCAGATGCACCTTTGAAAGTGTGTTGGACAGGTAGAGAGCAATTCAGTATTCCCTGAGCTTCTCCATCTATCTGGTCAAGTAAAGCAAGCAAGAAGGACTGATCAATAGGCTCTTGGCAATCTTCATTAGTATAAAATAAAATATGGCAAAAAATTGTCCTTAGCTGGTGAAACAGACTTCCTTCATCTCATAGACTTTTCTTTTTCCTGGCTGTTTAAATGAGGTCTCTGTCTGAAGAAATCACAGATAATAAAACCATGAGGGCTGGTGAGAGACCATCCAGCTTTGCAAAATCAGCCTTTCCCCTACATTCTGCAGATAAAATTTGGCTAAGGCTATTCTGTCATAGGATTGTTATCCTCATTAGGAGAAAGTGTTAGCAGCATGCTCCTGTCCCTGGTGGGCAGACGTGACATGGTCCAAAACTGAGGTGAGTCCCAATGAGGAGGATTAATGGCAGAGGTAGTAGACCATGTCTGAAAAAGCTGTGTGTAATCTAAAAGCTGTTGGAAAATCTGGCTGATCTAACCTTGTTTGGGAAACATCCACAGTGATTCATATAGAATATAATATAGTTCAACTGTATATAAGTGTTCTTTGACAGAGCATTTATCCTAAATGCTTCTTGGAATCTGTTGAGCAATAAAAGCATCGTCTTAAATAACAATGGGGGAAAGAGGAAGAAAAGGCTGTTAAACACACCAGGAAGAGAATATATTCAGGAGGTTTAAGAAGCACTTTGGCAGGGGGAGGAAAGTCAACATGGTGCAGGGAGGAGCAGTAAACACTGTAACAGTCTGGAGCTGGAAATTTTTGACTAAAACCAACCAAAAAAAAAATAGCAAAACAGAAAAACCGAGCAAACTAGAGCAGAACAGCCGAGGTGTACCATTCCTAGGTTTCTAACAAAGAAACTTTCCACTGGGGGAAGCAGGCACTTTCTTCAGCAATTTTCATTTAGTTGAAAGTATCATCTTCCCATGAAAAGTGTTTCAACTGGAAATTGTGAAACTATTAATTTATTGGCTGTTGCAAGCCCTTGAGAAGAACTCAAGATGCAGTAGTGTGAAAAAAGTCCAAGAATAGTCTCTGCTCTCTGGTGTTAGGCTATGTCTGTACACATCATCACAAACTTGAAATAAAGGATGGGCTGGAAAATTGACTCAAAGCCAGTGATAAATGTTGACTTATTTGCAGAGACAGTGACACTGTCACTGTCAGACACAAAATGATTTACACAGACACTGCTGGAGGTGTGGTAGAGGAAGAAGCAACTTTATTCTGTTGTTTCAGTATTTATAGATTCTCAGCAATGACCAGGGATTGGATAGTTAGGTCACCACTTCCCCAACCGCACTGGCCATAAGAAACGTCCATCAAAAGACACATCTTTAATGGAATGTATAAACATCTATGTTTGTAGTTACTTTCCTGGGAAAGTGTTTAGAAAACAATGTCAGAAAGTTTGATTTTCAGGGCGACAGGGCACCTCTACGTGCACATTCCCCTACCTTGGCAGCAGTGTCTCCTGTTTGTGATGTCTTCCCTATAATTCTCAATCCCTGGGGGAAATGCACCTGAAAGCAAGAGGGCTTGGACTCTGCCTAGATCAATGTGTGTGTCCTCAGCTGAATGGTCCCACACTGGTAGCTTCTGTTCCCAGCTCCAGAGCATCATGTTGGGCAGGTTGGCCTGGACTAGAAACCTAATTCCAGTGGGGTCTGCTCTGAACACTGAAATACAGAACTTTGTTAAAGGGTAAATGGTTGTGCAGGAATGGATGGAGTCGAGAGAGAGCACATGGTGGCCCCCCATAGGTATTAGATGCTCTGTGAGTTTTCCTGTGGTCTGATGATAAGGAAGGTCTGCCAGTCCTAGATGAGAATAAAGAAAGAATAAATTGCATGGCAAAAAAGTCCAGAGTTGCTACCAGACTGAACTACTCAAGGTGCAGAAACAGCAAAAAACTATAGAAATTGTCAATAAAGAGCATTTAAATATACTCACAAGAAGCAGCTTTCTGCCTTAAGAAGAAAAAAAGACTCTCAAAACTGCACATCAGGGACTGTATTGTCATTTTCCTGTAACTGGGGCTGTAGCTATCAGAAGTACTTGGGACTTCCCCTTAGAAATGAAGGGGCTGCTGCAAACCATTTTGTCTCTTTTTTTTGTAGAATAGCTTGTATTTTATGATTTCTGGGTGAGCTGCAAATGACAGTCTAGCCAAACACAGTACAACATTGTGATAGCACGACAGCTTAATGATTGTTGTGTTGTTCATGTTTACGTTAAATCATCATGTTGCTGTAATTGAGTGTCTTAAGGAACCTTGCATTTTTGTTTAGCCTTTTTTTTTTTCACTCTTCCCTTTGTTCTTTAAAATATTAAATAAAAGCAGTTGAAAGGCCCAGAAGAGGAACCATTTTGCCATAGTGACTGTAGTAACAAAATATATACACAGAATAAACAAACAGAAGCTCAACAAATTTTGAGCTGCTTGCAAAGCAGAAATTATTTTGTGATTTACAGTTGTGCAGGTGTTTTCATCTTGATTCTTGTGGAGGCATACATGAAGAGGTATTTCTCTCCTGTGCCCAAGCCCTAAAGAGACATTTCTGCTTTACTTCCAAATAAATTGTATAAGGGAGTCAAGCCCACTGTGTTGCATTCTGGCATTGACAATTGAAAAATTGGATATTGTTCAGGGAAGATCAGATGGATTCTAATGTGGAGTTTGAGGGGTGGACAGCACATGGAAAAAATGCCAGAGTTGGAAAAAAAAACTGATCAGCTGCATGCTTATGTTTTGGCAAAGGGAATTTAAAAAGAAATATTGTGGACAGGCTGAATGCAGGAGAAAGAAGAGGAACAGTTTGAGCTGGCACATAGGAATGTTTGAAAGTATATCAGATGGAATTTGAGGGTGGTTTTGGATGAATATCAATGATTCCTTGACAGTGATTTGCAGGACAATTTTTCTCAGGTTAAGTAAGAAGCCCCGTTATATGAAAGTAACTTCAGCAAAACACTCATGCAATGTCCTACTTACCACCAGTACTGCCTTGCCAAAAAAACAAATGGTCATTTTCTTTAATCTCTCTGTTCCCAGAACAGTGTGATTATTACTATTATTGACATGATTAGTAGTCTGATCTTTATTGTTCAACAATAATTCAGCAGCATTACCATAAATATGTGGAGTATAGTCTGGTATGATGTCTAAACTCTGCCATCCATTTTGGTTTTAGAAAGGACAAGAGAATCCCTTTTGTGAAAAATAACTAGCACTGTTCCTAGGTATCAGGAAGAGAAAAGCCTTGGGAAGAGTGAAACAGGACAAAGGCTGAAGCTGTTCATGCTTGCAGTTGCATACAGACTGGACAAATCCAGAAGATTGTTGGCTTCCTCTGTCCAAAATGCTAAGCATGGGTTGTGAAATGGCTGCTCTTTAAGCCAACCAAACTAAATACCTAGAGTCTCACATTTCTGTTGTCTAGTGACAAGCACAAATTTGAGCCAAATCCTCCCTTTCCTAAGGTACTGGGAAAAAATAAAGTGAGATCTTGTCTGGCTTGAAGAGATAGCCAAGATATAGGGGTCTGATGGCTCCAGAATCAGTGAACTGGCAAAGAAAAGTTTATATAAAGTACGTTTAGCTGGTGTGGAGCTATTTGGGAACTCTTACTGACTGGATTTCTGAAATCTCCTGGCTCCTCCTGTTGATCTGCCTGGTGGCCCAGTGTTGACCTTCCTGTGTCTCTTCCAGAATTCCACCATCTGACTATTGAAAACACCTTCTTTAAAGCTCAATCCCTTTCTGTAAAAGAAATCCTGTTCTATTCATCCAGCAGAACAATGCCATAAACACTTGAGAACTTATTCTCACATTGGCTTAATTTGTTCATTTTGTTGCCTGAGGGAAGTGTCCTGAATCTGTTTGCGTGACAGCCTTCAGCAGCGTTCATATTTGCTTCTTATTTTGCTGGCTGTCATCCTTGTCCCCAGATAAAGGAACTGGAAAATTAGTGACTGAATCAATATCTCATTGCTTTACCCTGAGATAAGAAAGACAACTTTTTTTTTTTTTTTTTTTTTTCTTCTGTGGAGTTCTGCCAATTGGCTGTCCCTGCTCCTCTCTGTCTTCAGAAAACAGAGCTGCATGGATGGGGCTGGGAGAGAGGAGGAGATGGGAGAAAGTCTCCCCTTAGATGGATTCCAGTGACTTGAGCAGATAAAGGGCCACAGCTGCTTCATATTTAACTGGAAACAGCCAAGCTGCAAGATCAATCCAGGAAGCACCTGTGTCTGTGATGACTCTATTGTTGCTGGGTTCTCAGAATCAGCTCTGACCTGCTGCCACATGCCAAGCCCTGATGTGCTGCACACTGTCCTCTTGGCCAGAGGAACATGCAGCAATGCTCATTTTTATCAGGCTCCTCACTCTAAGGATGGAATCAGTGCTGCCTTCTTTCAGAATCAGGGAGTTCAGGATGGTGGAATAATTCAGCACAAGTTTTTATGTCTGCTTGTCTGAGAGTTTGGGAGTTTATTGTAAACTCTCAGAGTTCTGCTGGAGAAATTAATTACCCTTGTGCCTTATGTTTGCACTTCCTGCCCCAGTTGAAGCAACGTGTCTTTGCTGTTGTGACTTACTCCTGTCCTTCTGTCTGAAGCAGAGCTTCCTCCCTTCCTTCTCCTATAGCATCCTACAGATGTGACCCTGGCTCTGCTGCTCTTTTTTACCTCAGGGTGGAAGTCTCTGCTCCCCTAGGAATGCTCTCCTTCCCCATGGGGTGAAAGCACACTCCATCCACACAGTGATGCAGCCTTTTCACTCCACCATGATCCCTAAGCCTCCCAAGGTGATAAGCAGAATTGGAAAAAATGTTTGACATAACATTCCCCACAGCCCCAGTTTGGTAAACCCAGTTTTGGAGAACCCAGAAAATTACAGATGCCTGCAGAACTGTCAGGAATCTCCCAGCAGTTGCCAAGCTCCTTGGGATGCCTGCACAGCTTCAGCTTTCCGGTGCCTGCTAGTCAGGGTTGATCCACTCTGCATAGCTTTTAATTTTTGGAATGTGTTAGGGATAATGTTAAAGTTATTGTGAAAAAAGTAAACATTCATTTAGAAAATACACAAGTAAAAAAAAAAATTTTACAAGACTTGTAACACTTTAGTTGGAAACTATTTAATTAATTGAGGAAAAAAGAACTGAGAAAGGTAGATTCTGGATCCCATCTCTTCTGATATAGGGGCAAATGCATCCTTCTTTTTTAATGTGGGTGGAATAATCTTCCCATTGGGATTCTGCATTTCTTCTTAAACCTCTTGTAGGCCTTTGGATCTTTCACTTGATGTGAGCCTGGGGATCATACTCCCATCACTAGCACCCTCTCCTGAGAAGAAAAGTGAATCCATTTTTTCAGGGCATTCTCTGACAGAGTAATTTACAGTAAGAGGTGCATAGGGATTAAATAGGGTTCATTTACATGCATTGGTGAATTTATTGCCTCATCTAAAATTGGAGAATATGACTACTCAATGTTTAAAATACTTAGCCACGAAAATACGCACATTACATTTTTGTGTTCCTGTATACCTTTAAAATGTCCTCCTTTGCAAATTAATTGTCTCTGTGTCTACCTTACAGCCACAAAGCCTAAGCCAGCCAAGTAACTCTTAGGGGAAAAAACATGGAAGAAGGTCTCCAAAATGTGATAAAGAAGCAAATTCAACTTACAAATTCTCAGCCATAGAAATTTAATTATCTTGTTACTTCCTGAGCAACACATTACATAGGGACAGTGGATCTGCATGTTCTTTAGGCCACCTTTAGACACTGAACACCTTCTGAGAGAATGGAATTTAGCAACTTGCTACAAAAAAAAAAACAAACAAAAAACTGGGAAAGAACAAGATAGTTCATGGTGTTGGAGTAAGAAAACAGAACTTCTCAGGAATTTCATGCTTGACTAGTTCTCCCAGTGGGACATTCACTTTGTGTATAATCAGATTTTATCCTTGGCAAAATTTCTGGTTCCTTTTGAAAAAATTGTTTCATATTCCATATAATTCTGTTCCTTGGGAATGGGGCCTCTGGGGAAAGCTGGGCTTGCTTCTTTTTGCTGAAGGGCAGCTTGCTCGCTGAGCTGTCCTGAAGCCAGTGCTAAGGTTTCTATGGTTTTTTGCTGCTCTGCAGCCTATCAGTTTTAGGAGATCTGTATCTCATACTCCATAAACTCTAATAGTAAACTTACAGAGCCTTGGAGACTTCAAAAGTTCAGAGCTAGTTCTTACCTTATTTCCTAGCCAAATTTTAGAGTTCTTGTTTCCACAGGAGAAGCTGATTTTTCATCTTCTTTCTGCTTCCAGCCAATGCTAACGCAGATCTTTTCACCTCAGGTCGTGAGTATGAGATGATAATTTTGGTTTATAGTTATTAGAGATAAAACTGATCCAACTTGCACTGTTGGCTTCCATCAGTGCCAGTAGCTTTTAGAGGTCATTGTTAATGGGAGATGGTTGCTGATCCTCTCCCATCTTCTGTTGTGAGGAGCCATGGGGGAGCTGGTGGAAAACTCAAAGTATGTTCACCCAGTTGTGCAGAGGCCTTCTATAGTCCAAGTGAAAAGACTGGCTTTTCCAGAGTAGTGCTCATGGGCCTCTTAGACAACTGGCCCAGCTTGCTTGCAGGAGGTGTCTGACTGGTTTTAGGTGGCTAATCAAGTTTTAGATGGTTGGTCGTTTCTGTGAGATGTGTCATTAGGCTCCTTTAAGCCTTTGACAGAACTGCACCAACCCATCCCCTCCTGAAAGAGTGAGATTGTATGACTTTGTTTGGGTGTTCAGCCTGCACTTGTCCTGTGGATTGATGGCCTCCTCCGAGGGCGATATCAATCTGGGCTGAAGTGCAGCTGCACTTTGTAACAGCTCAAGGAGCACAAAGGTATCAAGTGGTATTGTGTGGTTGGAAAGATGTCGTTTATCTGAGGAAGTTTGTGGTCTGTTTGCTGTCACTCTGTCTTTGCAGTGCCGACTTCCCTTACCTTCACTATCACGTTGTCAGGCAAAGAGACCTCACACGTTAGGACAGAGAGCTTTTCCACATCCAGAGCTGACTTCTTTTCCTTCAACAAGAGGTCTCTGGGCTGTGCTGCAATCAATAGAGCTGCTTGGTTCAGCATGAGTGTAGTAATTTAGCTTGCAGGGAGCTCTTTACAATGCACAAGTTCCTAAAAAAGGAACAGGGAGAAAGGAAGTCAATGACTTCTCTCAATGACATTTTAATTTAAAGTTCTTTTAATAATAGTCCTTTAGGAAAAAACAGTCAAGGATGCACTACAGAGGATTTTGCTGAGAAGTACATCTGTCATCTTCCATGAGTGATCAGGTGTTCATAAGGATATTCTTATTCCAAATGGGGTTAGAAGCCCTCCAGAATACTATTATGACTGGTGGCATGACCAAATGACTCCCTGTGGATGGATCTTACTGTGGCAAGCTGTGAAATTTACTGAAACCTGTTTCAGTTGCCCCCACGAGTAGAAAGTCACTCTAATGTATATATGGGGTATGATTTTGGGTCATTTCTTGCCCATTTTGGTGCAGAACATTCTTACTTTTGACAGCTCATGGTATCTCAGCCAAGCCAGGTGACTTCATTCTGGACACAACCCAGCTTTGGCTCCTAAATTACTGTGTAGGTGTCCCTTCAGGAGAATATGGTGAAGAGTCAGCCTGAGATCCATGTATGTCAGCCCCTCCTCCTAGTTAGGTGCTAGTAGAGGGAGCAGGAATGCCAAAAAGAGTAAGTTCTTATAACAGTAAATTAAGGATGGTGAATTTATGAAGCGCTTGTCACAGTAAATACCTTAGAAGCCAGAATGCATTTTTGTGTCATGATCATTGAATCATTTTTATGAGAAGTCAAAATAAATTCATATCCAGTCTGTAAAGTTTGTAAAGAGTTTAATTCATCCAGGAAATCATGTGTTGGGAATACAGTACCCAGATCCAGATCAGATATACTTCAGAGAAGCATTTAGGTTTTAAAATCCTTCCACAAGCTAAACTGATCTCAAGAATCTTTGGAGTTTCACCCTTCTCTGGACCTCATGCTCCATACAAGTGAACACCATGCCAATGTGTTTCCCATTTCCTGGGGATTAAACTGCTGTGTTTGATGACTCAGGACTTTCCAAGGAAGCAGCTCAGTCACTCATTCTGTCTGAAGTGGCCTCAGGTGTCTCACAGGACATGTTTTCTCTTCCACAGTGATTCATGATTTCAGAGCAGAGGATCAGCTCTCTCTCATTTTTTTCTTCCCACAAAGTTAATTAATAAAACAAATTTCTATTAGTGGGTGGTGAAAGATTTTGATTTCCCACCTATACTCCCAAATGCTCTGCATTCCAGGAAGAATGAAAAATGGATCTGTGAATAGAAACAGGAGGGAGGAAAAGTGGTTCAGATGCTGTAGATGGATGTAGGTACAGTGGCTGTCAAGTGATATGGTGGAAGAACTTCCTGAATAAAGACAGTTTCTTGCAATTGTGATTGCTAAAAACACACCAATTAAATAAAAATCCAGCTTCAGGATTCATGGGGGAAAATTTAGAAAGTTTGGGACACAGGGTGTGTCTGGCAGAAACTGAACTGTCTGGGCTTCCCAATGACCTCTTGCTTAGGTGGGCAGCTACACATAATGCAGTAGTTCTGCTTGTGAAAACTGGATCTTCTGCCACTGTCAGAGGCTCTTGTTGGTCAGAAGCACCTGGAGGATTCACCCCCTCGTGGCCACTGTGGACTTGGCTATGTCCATCTGTCTGCCTTGTGTAGCCCCACCATAGTACAGAATTTTTCATCAAAATCAAGAATTAAGTGTAAATTTGTACCCACCGTGTGCATAACTTTTGTCACTTCAGCCAGAAAACATTTGGTCCTACTGAGAGCCAGAGTTGACAGAAGGACTAAATTTGGGATATTTCCCGTTCCTACTGCTGTGTGGGACATCAGAGCAGTTCTTAATTCCATAGTGCCCCTCTCTGCTGGTGACAGCTTGCAGAGGAGGAGACCCAATTTGGTGCTCTCGTTTATTTGTGGGAGAGAGCACACTGAAGCCTTTCTCCATTGATTTCCAGTCAGCTCAGGAATAATAACATTTTCCTGCTAACCTGTAGCACTTCAGCAGCAAAGTCACTGACAGGCTCCAAGTGCTTTAGTACCCAGTGCCCTGTCTGGCAACTAGATTTGCATCTCCTGTCATATGACCCCAGCATCATATTTCCAAATTACTTTTGCAAAAATAAAGGCAGTCCTAGAAATTCCTCTGCCAGGACAGCACATCCCTGTTTATGTTTGAAGGGCTGATACCAATCTGGAGTCCCCGGTGATCAGAATGCGCTTTCAGAGATGAGCCTCGTGTTATGTTTGAAGTGAGCACTTTGAAATGAGGATGAAGCAGGACTAAATCAGGATGAAGGATGTGGGGCATTACCTACTTTACATTAAATCCATGCTGGAAAGACGTGGCCAGTGTTCCAAAGTTTTCCTTGGAGAGTGCTTGGAAGCTGCACACCAGCCTGTTTGTGGAAAGCTGAACAGTTTCCTATTGTCTGTGATGTGAAATGCTTCCCAGATAAACACTTTCCCCCTCCACTGAAGAAAAATGATAAAGCTTCAGCAGAGTTGCTGGTTTCTGTTGGCATTGAGCTCTGTTAAAGGCTATAGTTCATATCCATGCCAGAGTCATTAAGGAAAGGTTCTGTTATTGAGTGAGACTGGGATAATCTTCAAGGGTTTAATAACGTTGTGCGCCCACATCTTTGCGTCTCTGGGTTCATTATACCCCTGGAATGTAAATCCCAATCCACAGTGGATAAACAAGGTTCACATGGATCTCAAATACTTTTGTGGTATTGTCTCCTCATGGTTTCTGAAAGGGAAAGAAAACATTGCTAGAAATAACCTCACTGGAGTTGTTTAGCCCAGAAAACAGGAGGCTCAGGGGGGACCTTATCGCTTTCTACAGCTACCTGAAAGGGTTTTACTGAGGTGGGAGTTGGTCCCTTATCCCAAATAACAAGCGGTAGGAGAACAAGAAAGGACCTCGAGTTGTGCCAGGGAGGTTTAGATTGGGTATTAGGAAAATTTTCCTCACAGAAAGGGTTGTCACGCATTGGAATAGGCAGCCCAGGGAAGCTGTGGGGTCACAATCCCTAAAGGGATTTAAAGGGTGTGTACATGTGGCACTTGGGGACATGGTTTAGTGGTGAACATTGCTGTGCTGGATTAACAGTTGGACTCAATGGTCTTAAAGGACTTTTCCAACCTAAACAATTCTGTGATTCTACAAAGAGAGCAGTAAATCTCTGATGCTGCAGTAGGTTTTGGTTGTAACACTGCCTGCATTTGTGGCATTTGAAGTAATTTTAAGGAATTATTCCTAACACCCGCGGAGTCAAGGTATCATATTCCATCACAAGGATGATCCAAAAGTCCCTCCATGAACTTTGGAGAGAAAAAGCTGGTTTTTGAAACCGGCAATGCTAAGAACCAAGGCTGTGTAACACCAAGGCAGTACTGGTGGTGATTTGATCGGATCAATGGGTGGTTCTCCCTCTGCTTCTCTTGTTCTGGCAGGTGCAGGTCTGAAGGACCTCGTTATGTCCTCGCCTCTAACTCCAGTTTGGTTTTGCTGGGTGCCTCTATCCTTCCTCCATGGCACCTCTTAGGCTGAAGACCTTTTGCCAGGAGCAGGGTGTGGTTCCACTTGTTGACCTACAGTCAGTGAATGCAGTAGATAGAAATTCACCGTCGCCACCATTTTGTCAAAACAAACCTCGCTTTGAGTTTCTGACAAAGGATCATATTTCTTCCCTGGAGGGATGAGATTTCTTGCTAATGTTAAATGGTAATTTTGCATTTGTATCAAATTTGTATGCAGATTAAGTTTTAGGTGGGAATTGCAGCTTCCATTGACATTTAGCAGGCACTGAGGTTTTAAATCATTGAGACAATTTTAGAAACATTCTCCTTAAGGAGAAAGGACCTCGACTTGAAAGAAAGCGAGGTAACAAGGGTATAATTTGTTTGTTTCACAAATGTAGCCATGAATTTAGGGCAATTTCTATGTATTCCAGCATTCATACTGATTGTAGTCATTGCTGAATGGTCAATTCCCAGTCGTGTCAGAGAAAGGCATCAAATGAAATCCACAGGCAACCAGAAGTGGTTTAAATGAAGTGATGGAGCTGGAGATTGATTTTGTTTTCTTCTTTCACTACTGGTGTACACTTGCCTCCTTCTTTACCTCTCCAGCCTTTCCAAGAAGCCCTGGGCAGACCTGATGAGTTCTATAGGTTCCCTAATTGTTTGACTGTGGTGTATAGAAAAGGGCTGAGCCTTTCCTCATAAAGCCTGACTCCATCATGCTTATTTTCATATAAATAAGGACACACAGTCTTTGTTGATCTGTGTGCTACTTGGGATAATTCCGTTCTGACTGGCTGTCAATTCAAGGTGAATTCTTCCTAGATAAAGAGGGCAACAGAGGGACAGAGTAGCCTCCCCTTCTGTTCAGAATTAACAGGCTTGTGGGGCAGCCCTAAGCACTCAGTCTCATTGTAGAGAGAGAGCTAGATGTGTCGTCCTGCAGTTGAATTAAAACATCTCACGTGGGCATCATTTCAACAGCATCGATTTTCCTGCAGTTTGAGCTGTATTACAGCACCACCTCATGAGAAGTCCTAGTTTGGTCACTCTCAGTGTTCAGCACTGTGCAGTGATAAGAAGCTAATGTGACTGCTGGAACCTGTGCTGAATGCCAGGCATACTTCTGATGAGTCTCTGACGTCTGTTCCACTTGATATATTACATGTTTTTCCATAGCTAGGCAGCGCTACAAGTACTCAGCTGTGATACCCTCTCGGACAATTGTCACTTAGATAAAGCATTTCAAGGCAAACAAACAGATATTCACATATAATGGAGGTAGGTGAGCCCCTAGTGCTCCTGTGCAATGAGGTCTCCAACAGAGTTAGGGAGGGGCTGTAACCTTTGTACTGTCTGTCATTGTCTCACAACTTTTGCCTGCCAGCTTGCTAAGATGAAGTTTTTAAAGAATGCATAATTTAGTTCTGGGGTTCTTAAGTATTCCAATAAAAATAATAATCATAGACACTTCAGTGAAGGAAAGGTATTTTCTGGGGTCAATGCAAGTTTTCCTGTTTTAAGGAAGACCTGGAGCCTGTTCTTTATAACTAGACAGTGAGATTTGCCTGAGTTCATTAAAAATCAGTGTCTCCTATGGCCTCAGATGCCTCATAGATATTCAAGGTCTGGTCTCATAAGTTTCAATTAGCAAACTCAAAAAGAGAATATAAAATCTTCTTTTCTTCCTTTAGATTTCAGCAGCAATGTGCATGCTTTGTTAATGAAGAATTTTAGTGAAGGATGGCTTTGTCAGACAGAAATGATCATTTGATAGAGGCAGCTTCATCAGCATGACTTGATACAAAGAGGGAACCCTCTGTGACACTGGGTTATGTAAAGTCCATTAGCATTGGAGTTGACAGAACAGCATTAGACATTAAAGTAAGTGGGGTTTGCAGGGAGAACTCTTCTGCCTTCATCACGTTTCGAGGGCTCTGTCCATTACTGTGCAGTGAAAATGCCCACAGACAGGCTGAAGTGTTGCCTGAATAGGGACTCTGACAACTGTCTTGTTCTTTTCTTGGAAACACTCAGGCACTGTGATATGGGCAAGGCCAATGGGCCCTCACAATATTTTGGAGAAGGAGTGTCTCTGTGTTCCTTTTTTTAGCTCAGCAGCCATCAATGGCTGAGCAGATCAGATGTTTTGCAGTGTCGGCTACAGAGATGAAAAGTAGATTTCGTGTCTCAGAGATGTGGAGTCTCTTGCAGACATGGTCATCTTATGGCTCTTTGGTTCCACACTTATGCCTGCTGCTGGACTTAAGTGGTCTGTGTCTCTCTCCTTCTGGTGATAGCAGCTACTTATGAGCCCACGTTATCTGTGTCTTGCAATTGTAAGAGCCTCGACTGAACAAGGTACTTCAGGAACACAAGTTGCTGTGCTTGCACAGATCTGTGATCCACCCAGTACCTCACTTTGGCCAGGACCCAACTTCAGAGCATCAGAGGGAACTGCAGGAAACAGCACCAGGCACACAGTGAATAATCTGCCCTTAGTTTCAGTCTGAAGTCAGTGGAAATGTTGTAGTCCCTCAAGCGAAGCATTTGGTGCCTTGCTCAGCTGTGTCCCTGTAGAGAGTTTTTAAGATATGATAGAGAATATGGATTTCTGCAGATACATGTTCTCTCTGGAGGATCCAGCAAAGAAGGGAAATTAATTCCCGGGGAAGACAAACTGGGAGCAGAACTCGATTTGGATTGTAAATGAGCAAGATACAAACAGTTGTATATTAGCTGTAGCTCTACTGTGGAATCAAATCAAGCAGCCAGTTTGGTGGTATTTTTTGTCAGTCAACTCCTTAAAATTCATTGCAAACTCAGCAGTCAAAATTTTATTATAAGACAATAAAACATTTTAACTTTATGTAGCAAGCCTTTGGGTGTTGCATGGGCATACAGAGTTGTAATTTGAATGTGAAGGCTTCTCTCACCTCTGAAGGAGATTTCAAGGTGTTCCAGGACATTTTGCATATCTCTCTGCTCCCGTGTTGAACCAGGATGCCTGAGCAGGGAAAAGCTCATCCAGACCTATGGGATAGGGATTCTATCCCAGGAGTTTGAAGTGCCACTTCCATGAGGCAGCGAGGCACCAAAGGTATCTGTATTGTAACCATTTGGCTTAAGCTGAACCACCCAGGCAGAAATAGCTTAGCACTAATTGGTGTGGTGCTAATGAGACTGTGGAGATTTAGGGAATAGAGCCTGAGGTGAGGCCTGTGTACCATGAGCAAAGAAGGTTCTTATTTGCTATTTATGTGAAAAATGGAAACAAGACCGGAGGGTCAACCCATCCTTCCTCTGAGGGCATAGCCCATCCTCTGGGGCTGGAGTGTGCAGCTCTCAGAGTTTTCATAAAAGATGCATAAACAAAGGATTATTCAATTCAAGAACTGAACCAAGAAATCGAGAAGGGAAAAAAGAGTTCAGAGCCATTTGAAATGGAACATTTTGAGGATGCTTTTGAAGGCAGGAATTGGGTTTTGTTAGGTTTTGTCATTTTTATATATTAGCTGGGTTTTTCTTTTTAATTGAGATCAATTTCTGAACAAAAAAGGCCACTTTGTAGCATGTAAGTCTTTGAAAGTCTGGAGACTAAAAAAAATTAGAAGCTTTGTTCAGAAAATGCTGAAATGAAACATTTTGAGTTTTCTGAAAGAATTCACATGAAAATGTGGAAATGACACGTTACAAATGTTACAGCTGCCCTCTCTTTTTTCAGCAAATTCAGCCTCTAAAGTGCAGAAAGCTTGAATTTTTTCTCCTGTGCCTCAGACCAACTTCACTTCTAATGAAACAGGATAGATAAAAAAGTTTTACTTGTTCCTCTTTTTTTATAGTTTCTCAAAGTGGGAAGGAAAGCATTACCATGTGAATGGCTTCACATCACAAACTTCTCATTTCATTTATGCACAGAGTTGTACATATATATGTGTGTATACTGAGGTCTAAATTCACTTTCAAACTAAGGTTACAGTTCTTGAGCAATAGTGATTCTTCCCAGAGAAATAGTCTGACGTGGATTCAGAGCACAGAGAGATACCATCCAAGTTTGGGGTGGACTGTAATCTAATTTAACTACTTAACCTAATTTAAGTGCTCATGAGATGTAGTTGACTCTGGTGCAAAAAAATGAAAAAACAAATTTGTTTCCAAATTCTGTTAAGAAGTTTTAACTTTAGTGTACAGGCCTAAGGCAACTACTTCCTAAATAAAATAACCTCATTATAATTAAGCTGATCAGGTGAGTGAATAATCAGGGATTTCACAGGAGTGATCAGGGATTTCTCTTTTGCTGTCTCTTGAGCTCAAATTCATCCTGAGTAATTTACAGCACTTAGCCTGAAGCACCTCAGATTAAGTTTAAGTATGGGGAGAATCGAACACTCTGATCTCTGCTTTGCAGTTACTCTCTTTTGCAGTGAAATATATTTATGCTTTCCATGTTGAATGACGTTGTGTCCATGGTGTCACCTGGTTATGTGAGTCTGTGCTCTCAGTCCACACTTCCCATCACTGGAAAGAAACCCTATAAGCTGTGCCAGGGTGGGTTAGGATTTCTGCCTGCTTTTCTGTTCTTTTGTTTGCTTCTCTCCCAAGAGCTTTGAAAGTCTGAGCTTCATCCTAGCGTGGAAGAGGGGGGAAAACAGCAAAACCCCTTGTGGGCCAGGACATTGTGGTGCCCATCTTGTGGGTGTGCATGACTGTCTCAGAGAGATGTGTAGGGAAAGCAAAGCCAGCAGCAGATGTCTCCGTGGCCTGTGGCGAGGGGAGTGAGTGTGCGTGCAAGGGGCTGACGAATTCCTGCCTTCACAAAGACACCCCAACTGGAATTTATGAGAATCCATCCACAATAAAACGCTTTTAACTCGCTGTCTGGCTGTCAGCCGGCTGCATCCCAGGAACAGTGGCATGAGGATGAGGCTGCCACATCACACATTCCTTGCTATCACCGCGGCTCCTCTCTTGATGAAACAAAATCTCCCCTTGTCTGACAGTTCTGAGAACTGAAGCAAGAAAACCTCGGTGATGTTGCTGTCCTTGGAAGCCCGTGCAAAGCATGGCAGTCTTCTGAGCAAAACTTTTCCATTGCTCGTGCTGCAAAGTCAGGATGCAAATAACAAATTGGCAGGCTGGGATTTCGGAAGATTCTGCACATGTCTGAGGGAACAGAGATGTTACCACAAGATTGCTGAAAAAAAATTAGATGGATGATTTTGTTGTCTGGAAGATGTGTATCATCAGCAAAGGCATAGAGCAAGGGCAAGTCCCTCCCTGGCCCTGTGGAAACCCGTGGGAAGGCTTGGTGGGACTCAGTCCAAACGTTGCTGGTGTTACTCTGGCAGGTCAGGGGCAGAGGCGTTACTGGGGTCTGCCCTGCCTGACCTGTGCAGTTTTAAGCCTGGGAATGATGAAAATAATATATTGCAGGACACCATGGTGTTAATGTTATTTTTCTGACCAGATCCACTCAATAGGCCTAACAAATCTCAGCAATGAGTCAATTTTCAATGGTCAGTGCCAGCACAGAGTGACACTGCAGACCACAAGGCAGAGAGAAATGCTGAGACAGCCTAATGGAGCATCCAGCTCAGTCCAAACAACTTACATGTTTTGTTTTGTTCTCTTAATTCTTGAAAAGAATTAGAAAAGGATGGCAAATTTCACCAAAAGTGAAAGAAAACCACAGAGGTCTTTGTCTGTGGATTAAGCATTTTCAAGAACTAGCAAGAATAAATGTTTTCCTGTTTTCACTGTTTACTGTACCTTAGGACCAAGCCACATTTGTCGAGGCTCCAAAGTTTTCTAATTTGGACTTGGTTTTAGAGAACTTGTTTTGCAGGACTGCACATCCCAGGGAAGGAAATTAAGGTCAGAGATGAGAAGAACCCACCTAAGGGCCTGAAATAATTTTCATTTCTCCAAGACCACCCTGTGTGGGAATGATACATTTAAAAATGGGTGGAACCTCTAAGCCTGGAATTGTATCAAGTTATTCATGAAAAATCTCTGAGATCTTTGTGTGGACCAAGATATTTGGGTGGTACTTTCTCACTGTTTCTTCAGAAAAGGCGCTGTGGCCTCACAAACTGAAAACTAGCCTTGCTTTTTCCCTGACTTTAAAAATAACTGTGTATCTTGAAAAGCTGTCTCAGCAGTAGTGAAGGAATGGAAAAAAAAGTCCATTATATCCCCATGGTTTCATACAGTGCAGCTGTGCTAACAGAGTACACAGAGACTGAGACCAGAGAAAAGGCACGAAATAGTCCATGAAATGAGCAGTTGAATTTAACAATAAAGCTTCATGTAATGCAGAGATCGATTGTCCAGGTACCTAATTGCAGATGGCAGGTTTTCACCATTATTTTTTAGGGGGAAAAAAATACAGAATATTAATAAATTTGAGCTCTTTTTATTAGTAATTTTTATACTGAAATCAGTGGGGAAATTATCATCTTACAGAAAATCTTTCTTACATTAAATTAACATCTTTAAATATTCTTGCAATATATTTGGATGAAATAGCTATATTCTGTTTTGATTTTCCTTCTGGTAGAATGTCTGTAGGATTACAGTCATATTTGAAAAGAAACAGGTTGATAGTGAATTAGTTGTATTTTTATAATATTTGTTGGGGGTTTTTTTGTAATATTTTATTGTAATATTTATTGTAATTATTATTTTGTTATATAACATAGTATAATTATTTATATAGCATATTATAATTATTGTAACAGATTTATTAAATCAGTTTAAAACTAACTTTCTTTTCTTTTAAAGGGGCAAGCATGCATCAACATGCAGCTTTCAAAAGTCCCTCTTACGTCTTGGTACAATTATTAGTGGTTACTAATAATTAAAAAAATATTAGTGCAGGCATAAAGGCATGAATATTGACCAAATGTAATATGCAGTTGTCACAGTGGATCTATTCCCCTGACTTAAGTCTAACATGCTGGTGGTTACTTTATAACCCTCTTTAGGTTACAGCATTTTAACGTTTCTCCAGTGTTTATTTATTCTCTTCCCAAAGAATGTTCTGAAATATCAAGTTTACAACCTGTGGCTCATGTGATGGCAGTGGAAACAATTAAGCCAGAAACTTTCAAAGCCACCACTGGGATTTTGATGCCCATAGTCATTAATTTTAATAAGAAGGGAGCTGCCAGTCGTCTTAAGTGGTTTGTAAAATCTCAACCCATAAAAACACCTCTCTACTGGTTCCAGTTTACAGGGAGCTCAGAGCAAGGTAAACACATGTAAGAAAATAGTAGGTGTTAAAAGGTGGAAAGTGCGTGTTCAGATATCCCTAAAGCCACTCAAGGAATCAAAGGGCAGCCCAAGCCTTGAGCTGGCACAGGGGGGCTGCTCCTGCCTGCAGCATCCTGGGGAATTACTGACTGGTCAGAGCATGAGGCACAGAGAAGTCCATGGGAACAGAACTCTTGGCCACAGCTCAGTTCCAGTGGCTTCCTGCCACCCACTGGTCTCTGCTGCCATCTCAGGACCCACCCATGGTGTCTGTAGGTTCCTCATCCAGGTCCTCCCTACCTGCCTAAACTCTCCTGTCCGAGTCCACACTGTGTTATCCTCCAAGCTGATAAATGGTTGGGTTTGGATGTTGATAAAAATTGAGAGCTCTCCAGTGTGGCCTGAGAGACCCCCCAGTGCAAACCTCTTCATTTCAATGTGAGCTCCTCTTCATTTACGTGAGTCTGGAGGCGCCTTTGCTTCAGCCATGAGCCTGTGCCATAGCTGAGGAAATCTTAAAGATCTTGGAGAGCACCAAGAGCTCTCAAAGGAAATTACTGCACTGGGGAAAACTCACCCTCAACATGAAACATGAAAGAATGTCTTAATGGGAAAAACAATTGAGAACTGGCAGATCTGTGATATAAAATAGAGCATGGAGTGAGTATGAATGAATTTGGAAAGGACTCGCTGGGAGGCTGAATGCTTCGGAAAAGAAGAAAAAAAAGGGATTTTCTTGTGTGTTTTATTAATAAAGCCAACCATGAAGAATTTTAGAATTAGTTTTAGAAAGCTTTCTCTTTTTTTCTCTATCTGTTGTATGATCTCTGAAGAACTTCATGAATGTTGGCTACAAGTGACAATTACTGTAGTATTTGCCAGTGAGCCTCACAGTAACAATAATTAATTAACAGTAGGTGTTGGAAGGACTTTTGGATGAAACACAATGCAGTGGAAATAGAGGTGACCATCAAGACTGGTATTGTAACAGACTTCAAGAAAGTCAAAAAGAAAAAAAAAAGCTTCCATTAGTAGTGGATGTGACTTTTTTGGAAGAGAACAAAATGTTCCATAAATGAAACATGTGGTTTCACTTGCGGCACATTTTGTACATTGTCACCAATGAAGTTTAGGATTTTTTATTACTTTTTCATTAAAATGTCTTACTGGTTTCACTCAGGAGGCAAAATTTTTCACGTGGCTTTAATTGTTTCTGTCATAAAAGTCATAGCATCCATGTAATAGAAATAGTTTTGCAGACCACAGCTTCATATTGCCTATTAATTCTCTCCCATTTTCTGTACATACAACTCATTGGCCCATCCCAGGGACAGGAAAATTTCTTGCAATTAAGACTCAATATGAACTTCTACTGAAGTTAGGGGGGAAAAATAACTTTATGTCAGTCCTGGTTTATTAGATTTTTGTTGCAGCTATCTTAGCTCACAATAAGTTCACATGGCTGCATACCAAAGGAGAGAGTTTATATTGACTTTACTCTAAAATCAGTGAAACTCTAGAAGATGAAAATAAAAGGTCTTTTTCTGCATCATTCCAGTCATGTACAAAAGGTGGTAATATTTCAGACAGGATTGAAGAGCTCTGGCAGAATTGTTTCAAGGAGGCTGTGGACAGGTCATTTACCCCTTTTTTCTTCATTACTTGCTGGAGCTCAGGTCTCACATCTCCCATACCAGCTGCCAAGCTTCCATCATTCCATGTTTCTGTTGTCAGCCTAGGATTGTCCCCAGTCAATGGATGAGGAGACATAATTCTTGTTGCAGCTAAAACAATTACTTGTTTTCTGCAGATGATATACAAAGTTGGGGGAAAAAAAAAAAAAAAAAAAAGAAAGAGATAATGAGATAACTTGTGTTATCTTCTTAATTTAAGATCATCTCCTCTTCAGGTATCTGTTTCCCTCAAACAGAGTCCTTTGCCAGCTTGGAGAGAGTTTTGTCATTTGACCTTCAGCCCAGCAGGGGAGACATTGACCCCCACCACAGACTCTAAGAAGTCATTGAAATGCCAGAAAGCAGCCACAGAGTATCTGTTGCCTTTCCCCCGTTTTTCAGTTGTTTACTTGAAAGCTTCCTAGGAACTGCCAGTGCTGTCTTTACTTGCTGCCCCAGAGCAAAGGCCTTGTGCACCTCCTCAGAGTCAGGGGCACCCACCAAGCAGTGCAGTCTTCTGCTTTCACCTTTGCTTTGGCACCCTTCTTTCTTTACTCATATTTAAACTCTGTGTTTTGCAGTTCAAGGACAGCAAAGACAAGCCCAGCCTTGGAGGGACCCTCAGTGACAGCCCTGCCTCCTGTCCAGCTTTCTGAGCAGGTCCCACTGGCATCTCCTTCCCTGAAGCCGCAGCAGATGGATGAAGAAGACAGCCTGTCTCCTCACCTCTTGTTGCCTGACAGCATCAGCCAGCTGGAGGAGTTTGGCAGGCAGAAGAAATGGCACAAGAAGCAGCACAAACACCATCGCCAGAGGCAGTTCAATGACCTCTGGGTTCGGATAGAAGACAGGTGAGTCATGGCTGGTCCCTGTCCTCCTCCTGCTGGCTCCTGACTCGATGCTCTTTGCAGATCCCAGTTCTTGTTGATTACACCATGGGGAGGGTTGGATAAAAGCTAGCTGGGAGACACAGGGAGTGAGATGATGTTTTTGTAGCCTAATGAAGAGCTAGGAGGAAAATAGGCATGCTCATAGGCATGCTTGATCAAAAAGTAAAGAGGAAAAAAATGTTCATGCTTAAAATATTTAAAATACACAAAAACAAAGACTTGTCAGCATAAAAAACAGGAAAAGAACAACAATAGAAAATACTCTGTGCTCGCCCTTTTTCTTCCAAGAATTCTTTTCCTATCTGTTTTCAGCCCATTTTCCAGCCATACAGAATATCCTGAGAGTTTTTAAGATTCTGACAAATCTGACTTTCAACCTTCTTAACTGCTGTGGGGCTGAAATGTTTTAACATCTCAGACTGCATTGAAAATAGTAAACTGAAACAAAATGAAGTACTTAACTAAATCCTCTATGTGAAGAGAATGGAGGTAGGCACTTTTCCCTGGCTGTTCCAATCTTGGTCTGAGGTTAAAAACTCCCATTCAGTGTTTGAATAAGAGCTTTCATGTTTGACCAGGGCTTCTCAAAGTGTGCTTTTAGGATTCCTGAGCAATTTATTCTCCCACCTTTAAAGCTTAGTGCCTTTATCCAGGCCAATTCATGGGCAGATAAACAGCCACAATGTTTATTATCTTCTAACAAGTAAAAGGAACTAAGTAATATGTTGGGAGCTGGCTGCTCACCTACACATATATTGATTGTCTTTGAGCATTACATATTCCCATTTTCATAGCACCTAAATTCCTTGCAGGTCTCTCAGGGGCTTCTCCCTTTGCTAAGAAAAAAAAACTTCACATATTTGTGTTTTGAGGTTTTTATTATTATTACGTTTATTTTTAATGGAGCAATTACCTCATTTTTTGTAGTTTATTGTTTTCTCAGGGTGAATGATGTAAGGGTTGCTATTAAGGTGGTGCATATTAATGTAATAAGGCTGTTTCTGAGGTCAGTGCCAGCCTTGTAAGAAGGATTCATATATTTTCAAAGTGTATTCAGTGGTTGGATCCCCTCCACAGAGGATGTTTAAGCATGAACTAAGTGGCATTTGGTTCACCATAGCTGAGTGCCTCAGATATGTGGGATTTTTCTGTCCTTCTGCTTGGGGGGTGCTGACTTGTGGTGTCCCATGATGTCCCAGCATTTCACAAGTGGTCCAGTTCCTCACATGTTGTACAAGTGAGGTGCTTAAATAGATCTGGTGGGAGGCTGGCACTTGGGCACAATCCTCCTACCCCTATCCTATCTATCCAGAAAGGATATTGGATTCTGGCAGTGGAAATATGGGAGCTTAAAGTGGTGCTTATGGATTTTTGCACCTTTTGCTGGTTTTATTAAATGCTCCTAGGAATGATACTTAAGAGGTAGTTTTGAAGGTTAGAATTAAATTATTTTCTCTGGGCTCCTGTAAGATTTCATCTGAATCAAAGCCTTTTATCCCTCTATTTCCATTTCATAAGGCTGGAGATTGGGATAAGGAAACACAAGTTTCCACTCCCACCACGCTGGTGATGAACCAGACACTGTGTGTTGCCTGCCTTGCTGAAAGATCCCAGGGAGATATTAGTGGGAGATCACAGGCCTAGAAATAAGGGAAAGCTGGAAGAAGGGAAGCCTGCCTTAGTGCTTTCAGATGGTTTTAGTGCTTCTACAGTTCTGGAGTAACTTCTGGTGTTTTCCTGGAAACGAAGCAAAACAAAAAATACAAAACACAAAAAAATACAAGTTCACTAAATCAGAGACTCACAACCAGCTCTGGTTTCTCCATAAATTGGATGGAGTCTCAATTTTCATAAACCAGCTGCTGCATATTGTGCTTTTGGCAGTTGGGTTTCATCAGCATTAATTGCAAGCTGGACCCTGCACAAAGCAATAAACAGTGAGCTCTCTCTAACTGGTTCCTTTCTGATTGGCAAGAAAAGAGCAGAAATGTGTGTCTGTGACCAGGCCTTGTATGGTGACCATTTTTGGGAGGAATCAAGCAGGGTGGCTGAACTTACAGGCAATAGAGTGTTACCTGTGCAGGAGATAAACATGTGGACTTCTTTGCATCACCTCGGTGATGTTTCAGCAGTGAGACTTAGCACTCATTATTGAAGGGTAATTGGTATACTAGGGAGTTCTGGCTCTGGCCTGTCCCAAAAATCCATTGTGCATTTGCGTACACTTCAGTTGGAGTCCCCCGTGTTTTGTACAGACTGAGGTCTCTGCATTCAGTATTACCTTGAGCTATGGCCCCATTATTTCCAAATGGTTCTTCTTCCAGTTCCCTAACTCACCAGTTGTCACCTGAAACTTGAATTGTTCACCTTTGAGACAAAGTAGAGGGATTTAGGTCTTTGTTATGGCTTTTGGGGGTAAAGCTGCATAAAGCTCATTGTTTCCATGCGAGGTCCCCAGAATTCATCTGTTGGAGCTGCCTTTCAACCTGAAAAGTCAAAGAGAAATATACAGGTGGAGGACAAATCCAGGCGAATTTAAACCAGGTTATTGATTCCTGTATGAACCTCATTGAACTGTGAAATGACTGTGGTTCATACAGCTCTTTTCTAAAGCTTTATTGACCATGGATTAGAGGACTTTATGAGCCATGAATTGCAGGGCTTTTATGGACTACGCATTTCTAGGCAATCTCATACACTTCCATGGAAATCTTAGGGTGTTTTCTTAAGCTACCAACACAGAAACAAAGGAAATGAATGCAGGAGAACAATCTTAAAGGAACATCAAAGGTCTGACTCCAACCTATAAAAGCCAGGAAATCCATAATTAATGGTTCCACTAAGACTTCAGCTCTCACAGTCATTCGGGTCTGATCCAAGGTTATGGCTACAATCTGAAATGGCCTTGTGAAAAATGAGTCATCATTTAATGCCACACATCATTATTAGTATTTATTTTCAGTTATACCTTGGAGATTGTCCTTTTCTTTTTGTTCTGTCTGAACAGCTGAGGCATTGGAGTTGGCACCCCTGGGTGGACAGTGTTTAGATTTGTGTGTTGGAGGGTTAGTACTGCTCTGGAGGATGAGGAAGCTTCTGCTCTGTCTCCTCCCTGTCTTTGACAGAGCAAAGATTTGCTGATCTCCTGGGTAATTGGCTGCACTGAAGGCTATTAAAAAATAAAAAATGCTGATGAAATGTGTGGTTTCCTCTCCCTTCTGCCTCCTTCCCCCAAAATCTAAACAAACTGAAAAAGTCCTGCCTGACTGGAGTTTCTGTTTGAAATGGCTTGTCAAGAATTGAAATTAAATGGAGATTTCAAGTAGCAAGATTTTTTTTTTCATCAACTACTTGATTTTGCAGAGATGTGCAGATCTGAAGTCTGTCCTTGGGAGAAATTTGAACTTAGACAAAACTCAAACCCTGGCTATCTCCCATGGCCAAAATCCAGCTGGGACAGCAGGGAGGGGAGGCAAAACCCTCAGGCTGCAAGGCTGCAGTTTGGCATACAGAGTATCATTGTTCCTGTGTTAGCTAGGCTTCCCCATCTAATAGAAATAATTAATTACAGATCATTCACTGGCTTTTCATGACAAGAGGCTCAGTTAATTGAAAGAATAGAGAAATACCTTTGAGGTTTCAGAGTGGTCAGTGAAGGGCAGGTCGGGATTGCACCTTTGTTGTAGCAGGCAAATGGTTCAAGGTTACCAACAAAACCAGCCCAGGAGAAGGAGAACCTCTCCCAGCTGCTGGGGGGAGTTATCCTGGGACCTCAAGCAAGGAGAGAGGAAAGCTCCTGGGAAAAAGGAGGGAGGGGAGTTATTAACTGGGAGGGGTGAGGTTTAGAAGGATCAACAGCAGCTAGGGGATATGAAAGAGAGAAGTGCAGTGGTGGGAAAGAAAAAAGTAGAAAGGATGTAATGGGCAAGTTAATTCCCACTGCCAAGGAAGAGATCTGGGTGAAGGTGGTGTTTGGAAAGAAGCTAAGGACACACACGCTTCACCAGGAAAGAAATTAAGGGAAAAGAATTGTTCTCAGAAGAGAAAAAAAGTAATTATTGTCCCAGATGGAAGCTCAGCCCTGCAAAAGCTGCCATCAGTGGGAAATGAATTCTCCCTGTAAGTAGAAATGGCAGCTCCCTGATAGCCCAGTGCAGACTATTCAACCCCAGATGAATGCAATAGCATCACAAATATCAATTTATTTTGGAAGGAGCAGTTGTTTTAGGGGAAAAGAAAATGTATACCAGTGATGGATGAAGGGAGACAATACGTGATAAACTACACCGAGTTTGCCTGTACAGAGTGAACCTTATCAGTTTGGATGGAATTTAAGCACTTAGCCTGTTATCCTTTCTTTCAAGACAATGCAGTGATAGAAAACAGAACTCTGTCAACTCAGACAAACTTTTAATTCCACTTAACTGCATCTGAAAGGTAAATTTCAGTAAATTAATCCAAATTGCTTCCTTTTCACAACACATGGTGCTGAAATACAGTACTTAACTTCATTAAAGAAAAGACTGCTTTTATTTAGAGGAGACCTAGACACCTTTGAAGTCTAACAGGTAAATTGTGGTCAGATGATTTCCCTCCATATGGTAGCTTTGAGCTTGAAATTTCCATCACTGGGGCCTTGTTTGTTTAAATTACCCTGTCTGCCTCCCTGGTCAGGACACTGCTCAGGGAGTGCCTCCTGATGCTCGTGGAGAGGGGGATCGGTGCCTCCTCCAGCCTTGCAGCCAAGGAAGCAGTGCCACCTTTGCATTTATTTGCCCTGTGTTCTGCCAGGGATGAGGACACAGCTTCAGGAGCTCCCTGTCTCGTGGTGAACCTGTCTCCCTGTGGGAGCAGCAGGAGTGTGGGTATGTCCCACCTTCCCTCCCTTGTCCCACCTCATTGCTGACTGCGGCTTCAGTGGGTTGTGTGGCCCCTTGGCTTTCCTCCAGAATTTCTGTCTGTCATTTTCTTCATGTTCTCCTGGCAGGATTTCCTTCTGGGGAATCTTTCCTGATCACAGTCCCTATCAGAGACCCCCAGGCTCCAGGGTGTGGCATACAAATATCTGCAGTAATCAGAAGAACCTCAGGGCTTGTCAGTTTGGGTGCAAGAGCTTTCTGTGACACGGAGTGGTCCCAGAACACCTCCTGGACAAATGCCCTCTCCTGGTTCCTTTGTGAACCTTTATATCTTGAACTGGCCTAAATTTTGCTCTTAGTTTGCCCAGTTTTTTTGAACCCTGGTGGATATACAGTCTCCAGAAGAAGATACTCAGGGCAGTTTAGCAGTGCATCAGTCATTCCTCCTTTCTCCCAGCACTGTCTGCCTCTCTCAGACATGTCAGATTGCTTTGTGAAGGCATCCTGAGCTCCTCCTGAGCAGAGAGCCAAGTGTAGAGAATACTGCATGTTCCCATCAGTTTTTTTCCTGTTTCCACCTGATCCCCCTTTAAGGTGAGCAGATGGCTCAGTGCCTCCTTTAGACAAGCCCTGGCTCTGGCAGTTCTGTCATCATGCCCTTTGCACAGCCCCAGGTACACGAGGCCTCCAGTGAAAGTAAAATAGGAGCACGGTGTAACTCAGCGCGGTAAAAACAAGAGGTAAATCTCCTGACTGTAACAAATGATATGGTGATGACATATCCTCCTTCCCTAGATGGTTTTTATTGAGGCTTCTTGGATCATCAGGTTGGTCAGAGTGCACAGAATATATTAATTAAAGCTGTGGAACCTGGCCTCAGCACACAGCTCTCTAATGCATCTCAGTAATGACGGGAAGTCCTGACATTCATGTCCAAACTCGTAGCATCTCCGTGCTAATAGACCTTCCCTGTCAGCTGGCCGTGACTGATAACTTCTTTCCTCTTGTAAAGTCAAAGAGTTAATTTGTTATCCTCCAGATGGGGCTGAAAAGATGTACAGCCTCACTTTTACCTTCTGAACACACGAAAAGATCCATGTGTTTTACTTTGTTCTGTTGTTCTTAATAATGTGCTGCTACTGTGGGATGAAACACAGATAAAATTAGAGAAAAAAAGGAAAAAGCCTTGCATGTTTACTTTCACTATTGCTTGTGTCTCAGCAGCAGTATAACCAATTCATATGAAGCAGTATGCAAATGCTGTTTTAATGAAAGCTATAAATACCTGAGAGTAAAATCATTAAAGAACACAGAAGTCTTTTGGAAACATAACTTACGTATAGATTTAAGTTTTGTCTCATTGAACCAAATTCTCTATTGGTAATGCATTAGGTATTTTATTTTAGTGAAATTTAAATCCTTCATGAATATTAAATCCATATTTCTGAAGGCGAACGAGTAACAAAATTGGAACACACAAGTCAGGATTTTTGAACAATGAGGTATTTTTCAGCACTGGATATCCAAGAGCACTTTCTGCTTTTTCCTCCTCAGTGTTGATTAAGATTGAGAATAAAATGCAAAATGTTTTATGGAGCCTGTGAAGAGCTTTCTTTTTCTTTCTTGCTTTCTACTTCTCATTTGAGATGTGTTGAGTGAAGATAGTCTATAGTATCTATTTATATCTGTCCCAGATTGGTGTATTTCTGACTGGGCATGGGACACAGCCCTGCAACTGCTGACTTTGTTAAGCTGCCCAAGATCTGCCTGATGCACCACAAACAGAATGTTTTCCTAGGATTCAGTTTCAAAAAGCAGTAGCAGCTGAGTTTAGATGATCTCTTCCTCTGTGATCCCCACTTGTGCTGCTTCTCAGCCAGTGCAGCCTCATTTCCTCATCCACTGACAGGACTACCTGTCTACAACCTGTTAACTTTTCAGTTCCATCTTCCTCCATTTCCTGCTTAAATATTCTCTTTCTCCAGTGCTCTTTCTACCTGCCTTTTTAAGCTCTGGCTGTACATCCTTGTATGGGCCCTGGAGAAAGGATTGGGAAGGGACCCCTCCTTCATCTCCACCTGCTGCACTCACCTCCACCTCTCTGAGCTCACTTTGCAGGAGGCTGGGATCACACAGACACTGCATTTTGCTCTGCAGTCCATCCGTGCCAATTAAAGTGGGAT
Source organism: Poecile atricapillus (assembly GCF_030490865.1). NCBI lineage: Eukaryota > Metazoa > Chordata > Aves > Passeriformes > Paridae > Poecile > Poecile atricapillus. The sequence goes on along the minus strand of NC_081255.1, from coordinate 26,217,458 downwards.
ATTTTGGAGCCTGCAGCCTTCAGCACAATCTCTTGGAGATGGGGACATCTCACTTGTCCTATATCTTTGTCCTGTATCTTTATCACCTGACATTAATGCAGGCTGCAGAAAGAGAGAGGCAGAGCTAGGCATCCTTCTCTTTCGTCTTTTCACCAGGAGGTGCATCTCCTCCATGTTACTTCATCATCTTTGCTTTTCCTACCATTTTCATTTGTGTCCAGCTGTACTGCAGACTGGACAGACAGCATGGAATCCATTCTTTGCTAAATTCATGGATATCATAAAGCAGTCCAGGCTCTTCCTGCTGCTGGTTTTCCTTCTCTTGACAACTTGGCAGCCTCGTGGGCAGCCTCTGTGGCAGTGGCCAGGGCCAAGAGCATTGGGGTAAACTGTGGTCTAGACACCTACAATAATAAGTCATTAACCAAACCTTTATTCTCATGCACTGGGTACATTTTATATTTCTCAGGCATGAGAAATGCCCTTCTTTGGCACTGAAGAAAAGGTGCCTGTGGTTACAAATGTAGGATCACATTTCTTTTACCTGTAATTTGTTTTAATGTTAGTGTTGAGCTGCCATGGTCAAGTAGGTTAGACTTTGTTTAAAGTCTTGAGATTCCCATCCACAACTACTCAGTCACAAAGACAATGCTTCAGGATTAGATTTGTAGTACATGTGTTTCCTGTAGAGCAAGGCAGAAAAGGAGAGCACTTATTTTACTGAAGGAGTTAACGCTAAGTGAGTTTGACTGTCTTCTGTGTTCATGCAGGGCTTTTTCCCCAGCTATTTTTAGCCTGTTCCAGCAGTGTGTGTCCCACTGTGGTCTGGTATGCAAGAGCTTTGCTGTGAGGTTTGCAAACCCTTGTATTTCTGTGTTGTGAGAACAGAGCATTTGTGTGTTATTGGAGCGTGTGTTCCTGAAAGGAAGGGCAGGCCGTGCATGTGATCCGTGCACGTTTTTGTTGTTGCCTGTGAATAACCATGAGCAGCAAGCGGGCTCTGGAAGAAAGCTTGTTAGCAGATGTCGTCATGGCCCTTCCAATTTATAAATATGAGCCTTGACATTTATATTTTCCATGTCCATGGCTTTCACTAGCCAGATGTTCTGAGCATTGGCTTCTTGGAATCTTTAACAATGACTCCTCGTGGCATATTATCTATTTCACACACACAAAAATAAAAGTTATCTGGCTCTTATCAAACAGAGAAGATGGGAAAATGCACCCGGTAGCCTCAGGTAATTCCTCTAAACCTGAGCTGCATTTTAATACAGCTCTACAAAACTCTTTGTGTTCACTCAGCTGAAAAATAAGTTATCTGGTTTAACAGGCAGAGAAAATTCAACACCCAGTAGCACATTTACCCTGCAGTTTAGGGTGGGTGAGGAGTGTGGTTTGTGTTAACTCAAGGCTGACTGCAGTTGCAGACACTAAAAAGTGCTGAATGGGCTCATGCCCAGGCTGAGTTGGATTCCTCAAACACGTGAATGGGTAGTAAAGCACCTGTACTCCCTCTATTGCAAATCTGGATACAGAGGTTTTTTTCTTTGGCAAGGGAAAAAATGCCAGAATAAACCTGCTCAAATACCACAACCCCAAGCTGGATTTTTTTATTTGAGTAACCTACATATCCAGCAGTATCTTAAGCCCTGAAAATTGCAAATCTGCTGTTCCTCTTAGCAGAGTTATATAAAATCCATAAAATATAAAAAAAATCATCTACCAGTGATTTACCATAAAGAAAGAGAAAAGTCTTTAAAATTCAGGGGAAGTGCAAACACACAACGCTGTCAGTGCTAGCCCAGAGGAAAAAGGTAAAGGATATGGGATTTATTTCTGATTCTGCTATTCCCCTTCTGATTAGTGAGTTTCATGCCCTGGAAAATGAAGTGAGGAAAAGTATGACAGGGAGTAAGGCCACATTACTATTGTGGTGGGCAGCTTCTTTATAGGAGGGGTTTAACCACAGTTATATTGTGGTATCTAATAAGACAGATTCATTGTGGAGTGAATCAGGAGGAAATTGGATTCCCTTCCACTCCCAGGAGCGTGGGGTGCGCTGCAGGCTGGAAACACAGCAGGATCCCAAAGGGCAGCTTTGGTCTAAGTCCAGTTACTCACTGGGATGAAGGAGAAGTAGGATTTATTTGAATTCATATGGTTTTAATGCTGTAAAAGCCGGGTTCCTGCAATTATGAAAATGCCAGGCCAAATTCAGGTTTCGCTCAGATCACCTCTTCACAATTCCTGAATAACATAACTGAACAAAGTGAGCTTTATACCTGGGGCCTGAGGGAGCCAGGCTTAGTGCCTGGGAGCTGCTGGGTGCCAGGGATGCCTCCATGGCAGAACCACGGAGAGACGTGCTGCAGACCACGCTCTCAGAAGCTCAGATCTGCAGAGACACTTCAGGCTCTGGGTTGTGACACCTGGCAGGGAAAGGTTTTTCAGTCCTTCCAGCCCTGCAGGCCAGCAAGCAGCTTTTTATGAGCCACTGATGGCATCTCCAGGCTTTCAGAGGGTTTGGAAGTGCTTGAGGAAAAGGAGTTTGTGCTGTGACTGCTGTCACTGAATCTGCTTTGCCAGCAGCACGAGCAACCCAGACCTTGTGGCCAGTGCAGCACTTTAGTGTTTCTGGTAGATGTGCTCTGTGAACTGTTTTTTTAAATTTTATAAGTGAGTCTATTGGCAAGAAAAAGAGGCCAGTGCTTTTATTCAGTGGTACAAGCTTGCGTTCGATACTGCTCCAAATAAACAGGTTCAAAGATCTGACCCAACCTTAATTATTCTTACTAAGAAAGACACTGGAAAAATACAAGCAGTGAGGAAAAAAGTGAGCCCAGTGAATTAGAAAGAAAAATGTGATACAGACTAAGCAAAGAGAAAAACCGTTATGTGGAGATGGAAAAAGAACAGGGAGAAGGAAAAAGAAAATTAAAATCAAGTGGAAAAATGCAGTATATTGAACATCCATTTAAGCTAGTTTATATTTTGGTTGTTCATTCTGCTTCTTAATACATTGCACAGATATCTTTGTAGCTGAAATAATTTTATCTTAGAGAGCAGTCTCCGAGAAAATACTTAATTTGACAGGATGTGTTGGGTATTTCCCCACTACCACCTATTCTAAATCATTTTAAAATCTGGAGGGGAAAGTCGATGTCTTTTACAGTATTTAACAAAAAAAGTGACAGGGTCAAGTATATACATCTCTATGAATGTATGTGTTCCCCAAGTACATCTAAACATGCATGCTTAATTCTGTGCATCTGCAAAAAATATTTGAGCCATAGGGCCCACACAATGCCAAACAAACACTTGAGTACACAGAGGAAAGGGCAGAGAGAGTGACTCTGGTTCTAATTAATTGAAAGTTTGAGCCTGAGATATAAAATATGGATTACAGTTTTGACCACCCCAAAATTATAAATTGTTTTGCATGTGGGGCTGTATTGGTAAGAGAAGGCAGTTTGCAAAATACAGGCAGAAAACAGATACTCTGTTCATGCTTGGGATTTGGTTCAAAAGCACCTGGTTGCAGCTCCATCAAATTAACTCCTTATGTGATGTGTATCAGCAGGTTGCCCAAAAATCTTCACTGGCAGGGTTTTTCCAATGCTAAGCCCATCTGTGTTTGTGCCCTTGATGTTCTTGCTTCCTTTGGCTGCAGTAATGCAGTCATTATCTGTCCAAGGAGCAGTGGAACACGTCCGTGGTTGTTTGAGCTGTGATGATGAGAGCTTTAATTGCACACACAAATCAGGTACACAGCCAGATGTGTGCAGTGGGTGGGGGCGAGTTTGGGGATGGTTTGGAGCCCACATCACTATGAGCACATCCTGGCTCAGATGTCAGTGCAGAGCTGCTGGAACAAAGGGCTCTGAGCTATCCTCTCTTAGCAGGGCCAGGGTAAAACTGGGATGCATTATCCCAGCTCTGTGATTGCCTCGTCCCACTCCAGAATCACAGGGGATATTCTTAGGATATTAGAGAATCATCAAAGCATTTCTTAGAAGGGCAAAGGAAAGAGCTAATGTTGTCATCTCCTGTCTCAGGACCACCCAGACACTACTACAAATCATGAGTCTTCAGCTACAGTATCTTGAATTACTGTTCACAGGGATTTTAAAGAATTTAATTTCTTTTTTACCTCTTTTTTGGCTTTTTTTTTTTTTTTTCTTTTTTTTAAGGATGACATGTAGTTTCCTGATGGGCTGGTTTTAATAAGGTCAAAATCTTTGTTGTTGCCATATCAGAGAGGAATATAACATCTTTTAGCCATTAGATGGGAATGGGGTAATTACTCAGAGGGTGTGCTTCAAAGGTTATTGGTTTTTTACAACATTCTGTGTTTTTACACCATTCTGCAGCCTTCTGGAAAGGAGCAGGAGGCCTGATTCTGCCACAGCCACAGGTGTGGATGCAGGATTTGTATTCACTGGGATTTCCTAAAGGACTCTGGGGTGGGACATTGAGAAGGGCCATGCACGGTCTCCTCTGGGGGTGGGAAAAGTTAAATCCGACCGTGAGGTGCAGGAATCCTTCCCACAAACTGGAAGTTCCCCTCAGGAAAGGGCCCTTGGGCTGTGCTGGAGCTGTTTCTCACCTGCTCATTCCCTACCTGCTGGATGCATCCTCCTGTCCACCTTTGCCTCGCTGTGTTCCCCAGCCCTCGGGCTGCATTGCTGTGACAGCAAAGCCCCCTCTCCCTGTCTCAGATGCAGCAGCCCCAGTGCCCCATGCAGCCCTGTCCCCTCCCATCCCTGTCCCCTCCTCTGGCCCCACAGCAGATGATCCACTTTGCCTTAAGACGTGACCCACCTGTGGCTTTAGGATGCAGGTCAGTGTCTCTCCAGGGCTGAATTTGTCATCACAGAGATGTTTTGCAGGTGGCCTGAGCCACAGGGACCTGCAAATCAGAGTGAGAGCCTGCAAAACACTTCAGGTTGTGTTAATGCTGCTGGTGTCACACCAACGCTCCGAGGTCCTGACTCAGAGCAGAGTCAGGGGAGTCGTAGCAGTAAAGTGATTTAATGAGGTTTTGATGGTTCCTCAGTGGGTGACTTGAGGATAAAAACCAAATCTTTTCCAGCCCACAGCCCATCCTGAGAGGGCCCCAAACCTGCACAAGAGGAATCTCAGCTGCAGTTCAGCATTGAGATTCCTCCTGCTTTATGCCATCATGGCCCCCCTGGAGCCCCTGATCAAGTGAGCCACCTTTTCCTCCTTTGTGTCAAACCCTGGAGCCAAGACCCCATGGAAGAGACAGCAGCTGCAGCCCTGCTCTGCCTACAGAGGGGACTGCAGCTGTGTCCCACCAGCAGCTGCTTTTTGCACTGCAGAATCAGCAGTTTTCCTCTTCCCCACCCTGCTATCCCAACCCAATTTGGGAACACAATCCTACCTGTTAGAGCCCCCAGTGGGGCCAGAGCTTGGTTGGGATTCAGGAGACCTAAATTTTAGAGACAGAGATCTTTAGAAGCAGCTCATCTCACCAGCCTTGGAGACATTTTCTGTGGGGAAAGGCTTGTCCTCTGGAGATGTCTTGTTCCCTATAAACTGTAGCAGGATCACAGCTGAATAGCTCTGGCTACAAGCCCACATGGCATAGCCACAATTAATGCCACCTTTTAAATCCTGCTACAGGCCAGGTCAGCTGAAGGACTGCCTGTGATTCTCTTCAGTGGCACATTTAGGATCCCATCCTTGTGTGCAATGTCCTCCCCAGCTGCATTTCAACACCTGGTGACAGTGTGGCTCGTGATCATGGCATGCTGCTCACAGCTTTCACAGCCACTGCCTGGTGGATCCCTTGGCATCCTATCCTTTCTCCTAGAGATGAGCCATGGCAGATGTCCTAACAACAAGCAGGGTGGGGGATTGCACCTCTGCCAGGGTATTTTCACTGTCCTCTGCCTCTGCACAGCAGGGAGGCTCACAGGTGCCCACTTCAACGAGGGGAATTCCTCAGTGTCACTCTCCAGAGGAGCCAGAGCGCTGTAAAAGGCAGAATCAGAACCGGACACTGCTCTCAGATGGAGATGGCTCCCATTTGGGTCTCACCAGAAGGAGAGCTCAGATGATGGACAGTGGAGGGCTGTGGAAATGCTCCCGGTGCTGCTGGTGACCCGTGTCCATCACGTGGCTGGGGCTGTGCTGCTCACAGGGAGCTTGCACTGTGGGGCACAGTCAGAGATCCAGGCTCCCAGTGACACTGGGGTAACCAAAAAATAACCAAAAAATAGCATGGAGAAGGCTCTTCTTTGGCTCATGCCAGATCTCTGCTGGCCCCAAACCAGCATGTGATAGTGCTTACTCACTTAAGGCAGTTCACTGCACTATTGCAAATAAGCAGTGGCCTCCTCTGGACCAAAAACTGGATTCCCTGATCATATCCAGGTTGGATTATTTTTATTTTTTTTTTAAGGAATTGAACCTTGTGAAAGCATGAGCCTCTTGGCCTTGGTCCCACAAAGGGCCTTAGGATGTGCTGAGTTGTAGGTATGTGAATACTACTGCTGGAAGCAATTGTGAGCTCACAGTCCTGCTCATCTGGGACTACAGGACTCAGCATCCTGCAGGATTTATCTCTCAGGCTGCAAGAACAGTGTCTGTAAGGAAGGTAATGATGAAGAGATAGATGGAGGGGAACAGAGCTGTGTTGATCTAAAGAATCCCTTCCAGAAACACATGAAATAATATGAACATTTCACAAGATGGAGATTTCATGTTCCTTTAAGAGGCTACTCTAGTTGTCTTCAAACTTAAATCCTTTTGACATTTTTCTAGTTGATTTTTCACCCCCCAATATACTCTTGTTAACTCTTGGTTGAGCACCTATTCTTTTCCTTCAAATGTGTGGTCAGATTCCTTGCCAGCCAGCTCATTTGCAGACTGCAACGGGTTGGTCCCAGCGCTTTAAGCAGATGTATTTTTCAAATCTTGATGAATAAATTTTGGTGACATAAATAGGCCTGGTTAGTTCCAAGAATAATTGTCTTCACTTGCAGAACATTATTTCTGATCACCAGAAAAAATAATGTGATCGGCCCTTTCACATCTGTTCATTAAATAAAAAGGGGGGAAAAAAAAAGTTGGGCAAATTTTGTTTGAAAAGAAACAGGAAGCATATGCTTAATATCACTTAAGAAAACCCCTAGCCATCATAAGGTTAACATCAAATCACAAATGCAAAACAGTCACTCTTGTATTTACTCAAAAATTTTCTTTCACTTTACTAGCTTTTTAGGTTTTCAATTGAAACATGCATTTTTCAGGTTTCAATCTAGCTTCTTTCATCAGATGCTATTGTAAGAAAGGCTGTCTGAGTCAACATTTGCTTACATTTATTAAAAATAGTTGTCTTGTGTTTACATAGCTCCTTTGATCCAGAAAAATCCCCAAACACTTTGTAAGTTATACTTGAAAGGGTTACTTCCTCCACCCTGAACAGAACCATGTTGGGACCAAGGCACAGCAACAGCTTAAAAATGGATAGAAATATCAGGATAATTGGGTTGGTCCTCACCCCCTCAGAGAAGCATCAGTTTTCCATGAGCTTCAGAAGAGTTTCTGGGACCATAATGGTGGTTTGGACACTGGGGGCAAAAAGCAGTGCCAACACTGTCTGTCCTCTTGGAGACTGCTTGTTTTTCATGCACTTTGCAGACATAGGGGCAGTGGTACCTGCTGCACCAAGCACAGGGCTGGTGGGATCTCACCTAGGCATAATGTTTCCAGTTTGGAGCATCTCATTCCAGAGAGGACATGGATCAGAGCCAGGGCAGAGCAGAGGAAAGGACAGAGGGAAAGCACTTGAGGACCTGCAAAGAAAGGTGGAGGGAATTGTTTAAAAAAGAGAAGGCTGAGGTGAAACGTGGTTAAATCTTCAAAATATGTGAAAGGCTGCTGAGACGAGGAGAGGAATAAACCTGTCCATGGGGACAGGACAAGTCATGAGCTTACACTGTAACAAGGGAGATTTGGTGAAACATTAGGCAGTAATTCTGGGAGTCAGAAATGGTGAAATGCTGGAATGGGTGTCTGGACAGACTGTGGAATTGCTACCATTATCACTGGTTTTTAGAGACTGGATAAGACATAAATGTCAGGAGGGGTTTAGATCATCTTCCTGTGTCTGGGGCAGATGTGCCAGAAAGATTCTTCTGGTCCTAACCTGTGTCCTTCTGCTGTGGTCCCTTGTGGTCAGATGAACCCTGCCTACATGGATGAACCAAGTCATGCTAAAAATTAGTTTGTGAGCTCCCTTCAAAGTCCTCCCAAGACGAATCAGAGCAGAAATTCCCTCAACAGATTGCTTGTGTGTTTGTTTTATTTTTCAGCTTTAAAATGCTCCCAAATCATCAAGGTGCTTCAGCACACCCCCAGCTTAGAGGACTTGAATCATGTAATTGCATTCAGTAGAATCTGTGCACACAGCCTGTGCCTGAGGCCCCATTTTTGGGGAAAGTTTTACACATTCTAATGATGGTAAGACAATGTATGAGTAATGCACTGATTTGAAAAACTGCCCTATTATCTGATCAAAAGAACAAGCTCATGAATATGATACCGCAGGTCATTTGGCTAAATCATACCTGGAGTCTTCCAAGTTTTTAAAACAATCCCATACACAGAAGCAAAAAAGAGAGGTATGAACAGCAGAGCCAGTGGTTGCCTGTTAACCACAGATCATGTGGAATGTTTTATTAAAGATATTTTTATCAGACACAAAAGGCTGAAATGTAGAATATCCTGGTCTGGCAAGAGTAGACGTGATAATAATTTAGATTATTATCCCACTGTTCTGTGATTAATTTTTATTCTCTATGTTCATTTCAGGAATGCTCAAATCCTTCCCAAGGAAGGTTTCTGGTTGAGTTCAGGGGACTCTGCTTCATCCTTAGTGGAATGTCCGAGGGTCAGTGAGATCCTACATGCACACGCAAACGTGCTCAGAGGGAGTTTGCAGAAGTCATCTCCTGACACCAGGGCCACCTCTAAGATTAGGTTATAATCCAGCCTGGCTGTCCAGGGCCCCTCTGTAACTCCTAGGAAGTGAAAGACCCTGAGCAAGAGTAAGATCCCCTAGAGACCTGCCCTGGAATGAGGTGGAACAGCTTCTGGAAAGGTTTCTCTCCCCATTTGCTACAGAAACAGCCTAGTTACAAACTGGGAGCAGAGGATTTACAAGGACTTGTAGCATTTGGTAAAAGGGATAATTCTTAAATATATCTAAACCACCTTGGCAGTCAGCTAAAAGTACATTAAGAAAATGTTTTGTATGGATAAACTGTGATTCATTTGCTATTAGCAAATGCTTTGTACACATTAGTGGAAACACACTGTTCTTCTCTTGTAAAGCACTCAAGGAGTTTTTGAAAACAAACAACCCCACCTAACAGTATCTTTTTATCTTAAAAAGAATGCTTTTATAAAAATGTAATGTCTTGAAAACAGAAAATAACCTCATTAGCTAAGCAGAAATGGTCAACAATTCTCAGGTCTTTGAATAAGGGAGAAAAGAAAATCAACAAAAACTAACCAAACAACAACAAAAAACCCCATCCCCCCAAGAAGCAAAATCAAAATACTTATGAAAGTTGACTAGAACACAGAAACATCATACAGAAGCATAAAATGTTGATTTAAGACTGCTTTAGGAGTCCCTTAGATGTAGCTTGCTGATGAGTGGACTTGTGATGCTTTCACAGGTTCCCTGGCCAGCCTGTGTGCCCAGAACAAACCTGAGGAGTAAAAAGGCAGTTTGTGCAAGGGAAACTTAAATCTCACTGGAGGATCAAGCCCATAGAATGTGTCAAGAGCAAGATGTACACAAACTGGAAATCTGAATGGCATTTTGGTGATTTGGGTTTTTTTAATTAAAATTTAAAATCAGACCCTTCTTGTAGTTTAAAATTTAATTCAGGGCAGTTTTGCAGTTCTGTAACGTGACAATCAGTACCAAAAGATGAGGACAAACACCTACCCATGCTTACCTTAGGAAAACCAGGTATAGGGAAAAACCCAAGTTGTGATCCCACTGTCAGTGCCAGGCCTGTGCACCACATCATCACTGAGCAGGATAAATGAGATCTGGATGAGAAATTGAAGCATGACTGCATTTGTGTGGGATTACTCAGAGTATGTAGTACCTCTTTTTGTCAGAAGTTTGCTTTAGATGCTTTGTGTTCACTGTGAGAAGGCTGTTCATGCTGATGTTACAGGAGATTGGCCACACAGTGCCTAATCCAGTGCCATTCCTGCCAGGCAGATTGGGAACAGCAGCATGAGATTATCACACACCAGCTCTTCCTGTTAAATGAATGCAGCAGTTTTGATGCAATATAGCTGAAACTCTAAAGCTGGGTGTCTTATGTCATCCCTTCAAGACATAAATCAATCACTCACTGTGGGAATTCAGAGAACTTTGTCCAACAAGCCTTGATTTCAGAGTTCTCTGTTCACAGCAGTTTGTTGCTCTGGAGCAAGCACTGCTCCTCAGTGTCAGAATCCTAATACTGGTTAGATGGATTATCTGCTCCCATGAAGCAATTCCTGTGTCTTTAATTGAAGACTGCCTTCTCTTTTTACCCTTAATTCATTGCACATTAATTTAGATCACTTCTAGCTGCAGAATAACTATCCCACCCAGAAACTGTGGTGACAGTATAAAGGATGAAGGAAGAAATGAAGTGACTTCTCCCAAAACTCGGGGTGAAGTGTAATGTGCAGGGATTGTCCATGGGATTTGATGTTGACCAATGCCCCCTTCTGGGTGGGCTCTGATCTTAGTCTGTGATTGACTCAGCACATTTGAAGCATCTCAGCTAAAATCTATCTTGGTATGGCTTAGGCAGAAAAAGACAAAAGCCTTTAGTCCTTCTAAATTCTGTTTGTGTGCATGAATCTGAAATAAGATGTTACTCCTTTTATCTGGTATTATGCAAGACACAACCTTTTTCTTCCAAGGTCAAGATCTTGGATACTGTAGCTAAATATTTATGGGACTGCATAGCTTCTTACCCCATTAAAAAATTATATGAGGGTCATTTTCAGTGCTTCCAAATCCCCTTTATGGAAGATTTAGAGAATCTTCAGGTATTAGTGTCACATCTTTTTTTCAGAGGAGCTTGCCATTTTTCTCCTCACTTCTCAGCAGAATGTCTTGGGTTTAAGTCCAAAATCCACCCTGTGCAGTTTGTATCCTTGGTTGTGCTGCTCCCTGACAACTGGTGGATTATGGATCATCCAATAATGGATGCAATGGGGGCACTTTATGAAATGGAGATTACAACTTAAACTTCCAAATCAATCGTAAATGGACCTTTTTGACCTCCAGTGTCTTGGGAGTCATGATGAATTCCAACCTGCAAATTCAAATCAAAGTACTAACTCAAGCTACAATCAATAAGCAATCACACTGCTATTGAGGCAAATCCACAGTCAGGGAAACCTAACAGTGACTGAGCCTGGTTTTGGCTTTGTGATTTGATCCAAAAAGGCTTAAAGCCAGGAAAAGAGATGAACCTGCTTGCTCTCCTATGCTCAAGGTTATCAGTTGTGTAAGGGATTCTGGGAAGTTCTGTAAGGCTTTTGAAACAGGGAAGGAATATGTTCTGGACCCTCTGGACTCAGTATGAGGTTCATGGTGAATCAGACATGTCACTGAGACATGGCAAGTTTAGAGACCTGTGGTGGGAAGAAAGGACAACAGAACGAGGTCACCTTGGGTCAGCACGAGGACACATTTAGCACAATCTCTGATGCTGGCCATAATGGATGCTTAAAAATGGAGTGCAGTAAGTCAGATACATTAAGAGCAGTCCCTCCTTTGGCTGTATTTTGGCAGCAGCCAGGAGTTGAGGGACATCCTGGATCAGAGCTGTTTCCACATCATCGCAGTTATCAGTCTGGCTCTCTCCCCGGTGTCTCATGTGTGCAAGCAATAATAATAATAACTGCAATAATTGGAATTGCCATTGTGATTGCTACCACTTGGGATGACAATTCACAGAGCAGAGATAAGGGTTCTCCTGTTTAACTTCCTTGTCTTGTGTTTTCTTTTAGCACCACCACGTTGCCTTCCTATATCAGGATAACCAATGGCTACATCACAGTCAAACCTCCCATTTGGATTTCCAACCAGCTGGATCAGAGGCCACGTCCCGACCGCCCATCCCAGCCCCAGCCCACGAGCTCAGCCCCAGCCAGCCTTTCATGGCCATCAGTAACATTTCCTCTCTGCATGGCCATAGCTTCTTTTCTTCTGAACCTACTGCAGCCCTCCTGACCACATTAGTATTGCATCCAATCCCCTGGAATAGAGAAGATAATTTATGAATGAATTGGAGTTTAAGACAGCAACAGTTCCAAGCTGGACCTTCTCAGTGACTCAGTAGTGCCTTCTAGCTGATTTTGTCTCTTTGCCCAGATACATTTTGAAACTCTAAAGCTTTATTGTAACACTGACTTACATCTTCTTTTTGTAGAAGGATCTTTATTTCCCATAGTGCTATGGGGTTTTGTAAAATATACATGTTCATATAAAGAAAAAAAAAGAAAAAGAAAAAATGTATTTATTCAACTGGTAAACTTATTTTTCTTGTTGTATATGTTAATAACATCCCTATTAATCTGTAGCGATGGTGAAACAGATAAATTAATATTTTCTATATTTGTTTTCTGATAACTCTGCAAATGTCTGAACTGACACCAAATGAATGCTTTCTTTGTTTCTTTAACCATTACATTTTACAGCAACTGTCCAATAAGTACATTTCTGCTGAACTTCTTTATTTTACTTCTTTTTGTCTCATTAGTATAGCTTACTCTGAATAAAGCAGATCCTGCTCTCTGGGGCCTGTTCCCATTGGAAAAATAAGTGCATTCTTAACTCATTAGCTGCCACAATCTAAAATCACAGTTATTTTTACATCATTTAGTAAATCATTAGTCTGCATAATCCTCTACATTCCCCCCATTTTCTTTAACTAAACTATTTTACTTCTTTGGAAATCACCAGGTTCCCTCTTTGCCCTGGGATTAATTCACCAGCTAACACAAATTAAGACAACTTTTTCTTAATAAAAAATTGCTTTTAAAGTCTGGAATAATCCTACTTGGAATTATTTTCTTCTCTTCCTCATTTTATATAAGCATAAGCCTACAACCTTTTCTAGCATAAGTGAGAAGAGAGCTTGGTGTGTCTATAGGTTATAAAGATGTAGTGTCCTGTTAATCTATAGAACTCCTTTGTACCAGTTACATTAATGCCCATGGACAACCTGGAGGCAAAAAACATCTACACTTTCCTTTTTCTCTTGCTGCCATGAGCTGATAGAGCCTATATCCCTGTGCTGAAATAATTATGTCTTGTCCAAAATCTGCTCAACGCCACAGGAATCAAACTAACCCCCATGAGACATTCAGAACATTCTTCCATTTTTAGACTATAGTACCTGACTTAGATGGAAAAGTTATGACACCTTACCCTCACTGAAAAATGTGCTCCCCATCCAAAGAGCTGTTGTTAAGGAATGAGATTTACATCATCTATGGGGGAAAAAAACTGGTGCCATCTTAAAAGTTATTATGTTTAAAAAGGCATGTAGATGTTTTTTCACCACCAGAACATGAGGAAAAGTCTCTTTGGATACAAGAGTTCAGAAAATGAGTTTTGGTTGAAATAATGGGGTTTTTTCTAAGTCATCTACAAACCAAAAATCAAAACTATGTGATGAAATAATCTGATTTAGAAAAGAAGTCTCAAAATCAGAAAAATACAATACAAGCTTTTCTTTATGGAAAAGCAGTGCTTCTTCACCTTGGAAAAAAGATAATGACAAAAATTATGATAACATTGCTGATGAAATTCTGGCTGAAACAACCCTGTAAATTTCCCAGCAGCCCTGCAGCCTGGTCTCTGGAGCTGCAGATGATTCCATGCGATCTGCAAGAGTCTGCAGTCAGAGAGAGTTCAGAATTCAGTTTGCTCGTTTCATACCAGTTATTTTAGGAAAGTAAGTTAGAAAGTAACTAGACTACAAAAATCACAGGGTTTCATGATGGAATACTGAGCATTTCCATCATGCCCCCCAGCCCATTGCCTTGCAAAGGCCAGGGACAATACAGATAACTTCTTTTTAACGTACCATGATCCCCAGCCTTTGCTCTAGTTTTGACAGCAGGTTGTGTAGGTTTCTGGTCAGTTTAAGTGGCTAATAGCACAGGGTGCTATAAGCTTCCCCACACACACTTTTTTTTGTTTTTAAGTACAACAGTTGGTCTCTTCCAGCCTGGTTATTCTGTGATTCTGTGATAAGGCTGAATGGAAAACTTTGAGCTTTGCCCCAAATGTGAGATTCAAACAGACCCTGTGCATACTTTCATATTGTGTATTTTGGCTAGCAGAAGATTAGAGATGTTAGTTTTGGACAGAAGCCATTCACCTTGCATAATATTTATTGCACAGAGATGGATATTGGAAACATATTTTGAGAACTTTCATTTTGGTTTTATTTGAGCTATTACTTTAGAAATGCCTTCATTTGAATATAATGGTTTAAGAGACCTTCAAATTCAATATTAATGCATTTTAAAAAGATTATTGGTTCTCCTGATGTGTTCAAGGCAGAGATGAAAACTGAATTATAATGTCTTATTTACAAGAACGTAACTGGAAATAAGGTAGGTAAATCTTAAGGGTGATGATAAGTTACATAGTAAAAGTGAGCAGCCAACAAACCAAAACCCATTGAAATTTATTTGTTGTAACCAGATCGTATCCAGAAATTATTTTGTGATACTATCCCAGGAATAATTTCAGGTGTTGGAAAACCTACAGTATAAATAGACAAGACCATGTAAAGATAAGATAGAGAAAAATTAAGAGAAAACAGAAACAACTTGTCCAAGACTGTAAGGAAAACCAACAACAGGACCAAGACTAGAAATTACAATTCTGAAGATTCCCAATCTGTGGCTTTCTCCATAAACCTCTGGGGCTTCTTTTTATTTTATTTTATTTTATTTTATTTTATTTTATTTTATTTTATTTTATTTTATTTTATTTTATTTTATTTTATTTTATTTTATTTTATTTTATTTTATTTTATTTTATTTTATTTTATTTTATTTTATTTTATTTTATTTTATTTTATTTTATTTTATTTTATTTTATTTTATTTTATTTTTTAATATGAGAAGCACACAGATCTCTCCACACTCCAAGCTGACATTGTGCTGCACAGAATAGTCACTCTTATCACCAGTGAGGCTTTCTGAGTCTCTCCTGCACTGGACAGTAACATTCAATATTCATCAGCTCAGATACCGTGGTGTGTCTGGCTATTACAGGATTTAAATAGCTTGGATATCAGAGTAGGTTTTAACATCTTTGCATTTCCTGGCATTTTATCTGTAATTCTTGGTAATTAATGAATTTTACTGGAACCCTTGTGCTGGTGCCCCACATTTGTGCAGTGCAGGGTCAAAACAAGGTGTTTCTTGAATTTGAGGTCTATGCACCTGATTTTTGCCACTGAGCAGCTCCCTCAGTCAGCTGAGCTCTCTCTGCCTCAGGGAGGAGAGATGACTTAAAGGTTAAATAGGTTTCTGTAGATCTTAGCTCAGGAACCCCACATGAATGGCTTCAGCACAGGTCTCTAACCAAACACTTCTTTTTTTACTCTTGTCTTACCCTAAAATATGATTTAGGGTCACTTTCTTCAACGCAGGACCTGTATGCAGAGCAGTGCTGGATAATGGACCTTCACTGTGGTTGATAAAATGGGTTCTTTACTGATCAGCTATGGCAGCCCAGCATTAATTAAAACACTGTAGTAGTGGTTAGCACAGACTTATGCACATTGTCGCAATAGATCATGATTTCTGAATTTCTAATGATTTTCTAAACCATGAGGTTAAAACCTGGACCAGATTTGATACATGCTCTGGAAGCAACACTTGACTACCAGCTTCAGGGGGCTTAAGTTTCCTCTGTGGGCTTCTCAGAAAACTAAAAACTGACTCGACTCTTTCTTCCAAAGGAAAGCTCAGATTCCCACGTTAGCACAAGATTCCAAGAGCAGGAGATTTAAACATCCATGCCCACCACATATAATAGAAAACACTGGTGATCCTGCTTATCTCTGAGAAACACAATCAGGAGAGTCACCCAGTGTCTGGCAATCTGGGACACAACTTTGGATGAGTCTAAAGCTCGATGGTCACTGATTCATCTTCTCAACCCAGCTACAAGGGACACCAACACAATTCACATTAAATGTAACTGTAGCATGGTAAACAAATACTGAGTATCTGCCAAGATCTTGCCAGAGCGAAATAAATAATCTCATATCATCAGCAAATCTAATCTCTCCTCTTTCAGTGTTTTAATGCTTTTCTTGCTTAACTACAGATACTATATTAATATGCACTGCCACTTGGAGAACCAGTCAGTAAGCTGGGACAGAAGGTATTTTATATTTTATGACTGATGTAGTTTCTCTTCAATCCCTCGAGCTGTTGAATAATGCAATACGTCTTCTGGCAATAAATGATGAACGTGATTTATGATAACTATGCTTTATACAGGTGTCAAAAATATGCTTTGTTGAACTTCCCTTCCCATTCCTCCAAGCTCCACTGTAATTTAGGAACACCCAAGGTACAGAGTTGTATATTTATCTAAGTTCTTCAATATACAATTGTGGAGAAAGAGAGAGATGGAAAGAAGGAGAGCTTAATCTGTGTTTAGTGCATTGATTAGTCAAATGATATGACTGAGTCATTACCATATACCACTGTTAGGGAGGAATTTCCCATCATATATTTTTGTTAGAGAAACCAAAGTGCCAAAGTTATTATCTCAGCATAAATGTTACCATGCCAAACTTTGCTTAGTACCGTATTTCTGTATTATATCTAAAAATTATATGGTCTTGTCATATCTCTGAAGTGATCAATGTTCCATGGAGTGTGCTAAAACTCAGCTTCAATTTAAGCATGTTTCAGCTTAACTGAAGCAGAAAGATAATTTGCTGAAGTTTGAGATCATAGGGAGGGGGTGTGTGTGTGTGTGTGTGTGTATGTCTGTGTGTACATTCACATGTGTGTGTTGTCTGTGTTCTGTCCCAACCCAAATTCAGCCTTTCCTGTGACTAACATTTCAGGAGGCACCTTAATCTAGGTAAAGGCAGAGAGGTCTTTGCAATAAGTAAGCAATATTTTCCTTCTACAGGACTTCAACCATCCTGCAGATTCATGCTCACATTGAAATTCAAACTGCGTATTTGACAGATTTCAATTCAATTCAAATATATTTCAGATATGTTTTTCCTGTCTGCCTCCTGCTTTTGTGAACTGTTTTGAAGAGTGTAATAAAAAGATGCTTTCTAATATTATTTTATCAAAATATTTTTGTAGCATAATATATTAATAAAATGTTATTATAAATCCATAGCACAATAATCTTGTGTGTCTTGATTCTTTCCTTTGCACTAAAAGCTAGGGAATCACTGAATAAAAGGAACATTCTGGTTTTGGGCCTTAGGCATGCTGCTTCTTTTATGCCCAACACCAAAATGAGACGGGGAGGAAGCAGAACCAAGCTCTTTCTTTTTAAGTGCTCCATTCCCTCACTACAAATCCATTTGCCTGGGTACTGTAAAACAGCACTTGGAGCTACACCAGCAGCACCAGTTCCTGTCACTGGTGTTAGAGCTCAGGCACTGGTGCTGGGAAGCACAGAACCATCTCTCATACAGCACAAGGAGCAGCAGGGCCAGGAAATGAGCCCTTCCACACAAACCAGCTGGAGTGTGTGCAAAAGCCCAGGTGAAGCATCCATGCACATTCCTGGTGGCTGCAGGAAGCTCTTTTGTCCCACTGGTGTCCTTTGAACCGCTGTTGTTGTCCCTGGCAAAACAAAAGAAAATACCCATTGAACTGTGTCTCCACTGGGGATGGAGCAGAAGCTGCCTCTCCACATCAAGATACAGACACACAGATTCACTCATTTTTCTTGGCATGTTGCTGCTTCTTGCATCCAAGCCATGCCTTGTAGCTGACACAGCAGACCTCTTGCTGATCATTGTTTATTTCTTAATTATGTGCTAAATCATTTGGTCTTTAACACACCATTTGGAGAGGACTCCACCAGCAAAGCTGGTTTAGAAATACCCACTGTAGGAAATGCAGTGGGAGGTATAAACACTGGAGCGGGTTTGAATGAGCTAAACATGGCACAGGAAGGGCCTGTTGCAAAATAGAAGGGCAGCTTTTGAAAAATAAAGCTAAAAAGAGTCCATCTATTGAAATACCAACCAGACTGCCAAAGCTGCTTGCCATCCTATCTCTGGAGTCTCAGCCCATCTGGAGAGTCTGTGTGGTCCAGCCATGGGCTATCCCTGGCCCTGGCAAACGTATCTGAGGCAGCACATCTGAGGGAAAGCACACCATTGCTTGTGCACTGAATCCCCACGGGATAAGGGCTGAGCTGCACCTGATTTGTGGAGGGACTGAACACATCATGCCAGACTGGGGGAAAGCTGGAGTTCAGCTTAATGTTATGGCAGTTGTATGTTCCAGACTCATCCCAGAGATGTGTTCATCCAGCACACACAAAGGGGCTCCATACCATCTCCAGGGGCTCAACTGGAGCAGAAGGAACCACTGAAAAATGTATTAAAATATCTGTGTCCAGTTAGACGTACGCAGGGGGTGTCCAAAAGCAAAAATAACCAGGCATCCACAAGTCTACTGCCAGTAATGGAAACAATAGTAATGGGAAAAATAGTATGTGTTCAGATTGCTAAATAGCTGGATGGCAGGAATACAATTACTGAATATCACTGGGGTCTTAAAATAAAAAACATTAAAAACTATATAGAGCATTAAAAATTCTGTATTGGCTTTTTTAACATACAGTTTCTCCCATTACAAAGAAGAACAGCTGATTCATTTGAGCAGCAGGTCCCAATCCTGCAGTCCCAAACATCTTGCTCCACAGCATGCCAGCACTTCATTAGCTAAGGCTGCACCTTTGGGTGCAAGCCATCGTGCAAAGCACTGCACTTCATTCCACTTTCCACATTTTCATTCCACTTTCATTCCATTTTTCACATTTAACAGGGGCATGGTTAAACAGCAGAACAAATTCCACAGAGCCAAAGCTCCACCAGGCTGGTTTTCAGAGGAATGATAACAATAATAACTGGGAGAGTGGGTTCATGCTTACAGCCCTCATTCACACCTGGAGCTCCCTGCCTTCTTGGAATGAAATACAGCTTGAACAAAGGGACCAAGATAATGTGAGAAAACATCAACAGGCAGATAAAGCAAAGCAAATGAAAGACAGATGTAGGAAGGAGAGTGAGAGCTTTCTGCTTTTTGCTCATCCTGTATCTCTATTGTCCTATGGAGTATCAGTTTGTTGTCCTATGATATCAGGTCTCCAGTCCTCCTGTGTGACATATGATGTACCTTTTTTTTCTTCATATGAAAGCTATTGGTTTTCATTATAAATTGATGGATACATAGCCTCAATCAGCCCTGTGTGACTGAATCATTTTGAACAGCAGTGCCCTTTTTCTTTCCTGCAGTTCTTTGCAGCTGTTTGTCTTGGCAAGGGTAGCTTTGTCCCCAGATTCATCCTGTTTGAAGTCCTTTCCACCCACTCATGTTAGTCTGAGCATTCACCTCATTTTTAATGGGAGCATTATCATCTTCAGTTTTGCACTGGTGAAAACAATTCTCAGAAGGTGAAGAGACAAATTCACACCTACCCATCTTTCTTGGACAAACTGTCTTCATCCAAACTGTATGAGGCAAGCACTTCGAGGAATTTGCCAAGAATTGTTTTTCTCTTAGCAACAGTCCAGACCTAAAGTGGACACAGATATAATCTGTGATATCATCTCTCAACCAGAAGGATCCTATGAGGACCTGTTAGTTCAGACAAGGTGTGCTCTGCATGGTGGTTGTAGACTGAAGGAGGGACAATGCTGGCTGTGTTCTCTGGCTGTGTCTGGTCCAGCTGTGGCCCCGAGGGCAGGATCCAATCCACATAATAACCTGATCCTGCTGCTGCCTTTTCCTCCAAGCAGTTCATGGACAGCCAGCCATTTGTTCTAGGCCCTGTTTGTGGCACTGAGTCTGATTTGCCGCTGCTGAGTCCCTGAAGCCATCCATCTCTCTGTGCAGAGCCTGGGCTGGAGGTGAAGCTTGGCTCCCCAAAACTGAGGGTTTCATGATGACACCAGCACCTGGGTCCCTCCTGTGGCTGAGCAGGCCTGTAAAAAGACACCTGAAGTGAGATCATGATGCCTGTGAAGAGAGTGGAATTCTAAGCCCTGTTTGGTTTCTCTTAAAAATACCTCACTTTCCCTAGAACCTCATCTTTCCTGGGCCATCTTTATCCAAAAGCATCAACAGCAAGGGGGGGGGGGGGGGGCGTGGGGGGGCGTGGGAGGTGAGGGGAAGGTTAAATTATTGGTGTTAATGGAAGACTCAGACATTAAAAGAGTATCCCAGGTTTGGAGCCTCTGTTGCCTGCTGCCAGGAGCAGGCCCTGCTTGAAAGGAAAGTACCTCAGCATGCAGTCAAGAGGAATAATAAAACTTTGGTCATTCAGAGGCAGGGAAGAGGAGAAAAACACTCATAAATGTGCAGGCTTATATTTCTCTTGAAGTTTCAAAATCATTTTCTCTCCCACCCAGAGATTAGTCACAGAAGCAAATGATACCATATCTGGGAAAGAAGTCAGGTGGATGGAAATAATCTTTGGGGAGAAAGAGAGGAGGAAGGGAGCACACAATTATTTCTCTGCCTGCCTTGCTCACCTTCCCCTTTCTCTGAGACTGAGCATATGAATGAAAGAGGAGGGAAAAAGTCAAGTGTTTGGGTCCAATCTAAGGCCAGGTGGGGCTTTAAGTCCATCCTTAGGCCAGAGGGGTTTTTCTATTTCTGGTAGATTCAGGGAGCTGACTTTGCCACTACTTTTCCCTAGAGCTCCTACTCTGCAAGAAGCTTCATTTCTCCCAGAGGCCTCCATGAAATGATTTTCCACACATTTTTCCAGACTCAAATGAGAAAGAAAAGGCTAAGGGACTAATGAAAGCATGCTCATAAACACCATTCCCTGGGAAAGACTAGCATTTGCTATGGTTTTCAAAATAAAATTCCAGGTCCTCCAGGTACTTCTGAAGCGCTGAGTTGGGCTTCACAACACCCAGAGGTTTCTGGTAAAGAACAACCTCAGTCCCCACTTAATAAGGTGGGAAAATGAGGTGGACAGTGGATTTTATGACATGCCTGAAATCACGAGGGACATCTATGGGAGCAGGATTCAGAAGGCAGACCTTACTCTATGGTACACTGTTCTCCGAAGCATGGCTCATTTATTTCAATTAATAGAGCTTTATAAGGGCTCCCCTGCCACCTTTTTTTGGCATGATCTACTGCAAAGACAGTGAATTAAAAGCACCAAAGGGCATAATTTTCTTTTAGTGTTTAAATAAGCTGTTTCCCTAAAAGCAGACTATGTGAAATTTGCCCAAAAGAGTAAATTCAGGAATAACATAAAGGATTAGAAGTGAAAAATCGAAGTCTTAAAAATCTCTTCTTAGACAAGCCTGACCTGACAGTTCAGCTCTGCAGTGGTCTTTCTGTGTAATACTAATCAAGTGGTTCCACCAGGCCTGGCTCCTGTCACAACATTCACTCAAGTGTTGCAGGATTAGGGGCTTCTCCAACCATGAGATGAAATTCTTTAAAAAGTGTAAAGCTAAGCATGCAGCCCACTGTCTCCCCATTTTGTCTCTTCAAAAACATGCAGGTAGGATTCTGTTCAAGTACTATGCACTGTCTGAAAGCTGTCACCCTAACTTGCCTCCTTCAGTGGTGCCACCCAGACTGACTCAGCCCTCAGAGAAATATCTCCAGCTTATGTGACTTGCCAGCTATTTTAACAGAGGCTCTTGTGCTTGGTCCCAGCCAGTTCCTGCCCTCAGAATGCAGTTATATGGGTAATGTTTGCAAAGGCACTTCAGTTTGTCTCCTATAAAGGATGACCAGCTTCAAAAACATTTCAAAACAAAGCCAAAACTCAACAACTGACTCATGCCCACTGTTTGCTGTGACCACATAAAATATCTCTGATGTGGCAGGCATGTGGCAGGATGCTTGCCAGGCAAGCTGTGAAGTGGACAAGGTGAGAAATGAGCTGAAATCTCCACCTAAAATGCCTCCACTGCTTGACCATTTAAAAAATTACCATTTCACAGAGTTGCAGCCCATCATCATCATCATCTGCATAGCATATTTTGGTCAAAACTGCTGGACTGAGTGATGCTGTGACATTCAGTAAATGTCCAGAACCTTGGCTGGCATCTCTGTTTTTTATATCTAGCCGCTAGCTAAATCTCAGGTAAACACTAAATAGCTCACTATGAGAAAGAAATGTGGAGTTTTTAACTTCAACTCGAAATTACTTCTTGTTGCAATGTGCTTTCGTACTGCAAGTTCAGAATTCAAAAAAAAAAATCAAGTGGTTTAGACAAAACATGAAACAACCAAATTTTAAAATTTTGTTTAAGTTCACAAATAATAATAATGTATGTCATTGATAAACAGCAGTAGTGTTTAAATGTTAATGAATGGAAAAAAATCACTATTTCTGCTCTAAATGAAAGCATTACTTACACTCTTGATGGTTGAAACTACAGTTTAATTGTTGACCTGCACCTTTCCTCTCTCCTAGCAGTATAATTTCTCTTCTCATCCTGGTTTTGAGGCTAAGAACTGGATTTTGATTAACCCAAATAGACTTTGAGGTCCATGCTTTTGCATGGGCCTCTATAACATGAGCTTTTTGAGTACACCTTCATTCTGAGTTTATAAGGCCTTTTGCTAAAATAATTTATGGGGTCAATCTAAATCAAACTTCCTGCAATCCTCCCATATTCAGACCTCAACTCAGTTCTCTCTCTTAGCAAACATTGCTTTGAATGAAATCACTGTGTGAAGAAAATTGTCACTGCAATGTGATAATTTGATGATGAAGATGCTGAAGTACTGAACCAAAGCAATAATCTTTGGTCAAACCATAATCACAGCGCTGAAATCCATTGGTTAATCATGGAAACTTCATATTCAGTGTGGTCTGCTGTGCTGTTCTGAGGCATTATGAGACATGGCCATAAGGAGGCTGACAGGAATGTGCTCATGCTGCCATTCACATGGTGTGGCGTGAACACCACATGTTTTGAAAAGTTAACAAGACCCAGTATTTGAAGATGAAGTTGTCTGCATCCTCTGTTCTTTTTATTGTGAGAAATAAGGCACCATCTCCACTTTCAGCTCTGTGAATTGTTCTCTTTTTAGCCACGATTTCTTTCATGACAGAGGTCTGTGGTCACACCTAGAGCATCAGACTGGGTGAAATTACAAGGTGCTGCTAACATGTGCTACAGGTCCTGAGCAGACTGCAGTGGCAGCACAGGTACCTCTCAGAAGGAGACACCAGTGGGTGGGGGAGCTGTGATGGGCATCTCTGAGCTGTAGAACATCTCTCTTGTTTTATTCTGAGGTCTCTGCACACTGACACTGAGGAGCCATGTGAAGGGCTGTGGGTGGCCACGCTGTCCTGCTGTCCTCACTGGGGCTCTCAGCTCATTCCAAGGCTGACACCAGCAAGGCACAAGCCCTGGGCCAGCAGCTGTGGGGAGATGGCTGAAACCTCACCCTGAATTCCCTGCATTGCCAGGTGCAGAGGGTTGTGTGCTTGTGTTAGAACATTTTGAAATCCGTGGAACGGTCAAGCGTGCCGGTTCTTCCCACCTTGAAAGACACAACGTGCACTGTGCACCAGCTCTCAGGCAGTGCCCTGTTGTGAAGCTTAAACTCATCCACAGGCATTCCCTGAAACTCTTTTGGAGCTGCCCATGCTTCCTCACACTCCTCTGTGCTGGGACACACAGATGCACAAAGCCAGCTCAGCTCTGGGAAGGCAGCACGGGGAGCTGCCGCTTGCTGGGGTGGTTGCTGAACAGCTGTTTCAGCGATGACATAGCTGCTTTTAAACTTCAAAAGAGATCTATTTCTGAGCTGAAAACACAGGGATTGTGTCAGAAAAGCAAGGGCGAGATGTTAGCAGGCCATGGTGCGGGTGGTGGACACAGTGGCACTGCAGAGCACACATAACATCCTGTCAGCCCCGTCTTCTGCTGACTTTCACTCCTCAGGGGTCCAATCCTGCAATTTTTTCTCAAGCAATAACCTTTTCCATGCCAACAGAGCCTGTTATTCCATCTGCTGGTACTCACACTGGAATGTGTTTGCTTTGGGAGAGATTGTGTGCTTTGCTGGTGGGCTCAGAGGACAGATAAAAGCCAGTGCCCAGCTCTGCAGAGTAGTTTCCAGTGAGGTAAATGAACTCATTAGTAAAAGATTCTTTTATAAAGTAGGGTGCTATGCAAACCCAGTGTGGATTAGACTTCTTGTGGGGTAAGTGGAGTTCAAACATGACCAGATACAGCTCAAGTCTGTTTCATGCTACCTCCTGCCCCTGGGAAAACATTCTGATGCCAGCTGGGACAAGCTGAGAGAGTGCAAAAATCATACAGACCAGGCTTAGAGGGGTAAATATCTTATAAAATGCAGAGAATGCCCAGATTTTCAGACAGCAGGTCACACAGATGCTCTGTGACACTGGAGTTGCACAAGAAATTCTGGCCAAAAAAAAATTTGAAAATATTTTGCTGCAAAACCTGATTATTGTCTTACTGAAATATTCAAGCAAAAAAGGGAAGGGATTATATTAAAAACTAACAAACAAACAAGCAAGCAGATTCCTGTCTGGAACTACATCATCAGTCTGCCAGACCCCAAGTTTTTCTCTTTCACTGCCATGGGAATCCTTCAGTTCCCATGAATGATGACTGAAAGCTCCTTCTTGCAAACAGCTCTCTGAATTAAATGGATGACTTTAGATTAACTTTAAATTTAGAAGTTTAACTTATTGATTTTGGCAGCTAGAACACGGCCATGGCAGAGGGGTAGGAGGAAGAAAAGGAGGTGCTATGTTTGAAAACAAAGAAAAGTCTCCCAGCTGCCAAAGGCACGGTCAGTGGAGGGATGTGGTGGTGGTTCCAGAGGGTGCAATGTGCTGAGTATAGATGGATACAGCTTAAAGCAAGAATTGGGGGTGCCAGTATGTATTTAACACTTAACACGTAAAATCTTTGTGTTAGGAACCATGCTAGTGACTAAGAGAGCTTGAGAGAAGATTCTCATGTGAGTCATCTCAGTGCCTGCTGAAATCCTGGTGCTGGCACTGATCAGCACTCGGATTTTTAAGGGCAGACTCATGAGCCAGGCATCCAGAGCTCTGTTACCAGATGAGCAAGTGAAGAAAACTTCACCCAACCAACACAGTCTTCAGGAATGCCACATTTCAAAAACATGCTGGGAAATATTTCCACACCGTTGAAAGCATTTCCTTGGAGGTCTTCCTCTGGGTCCAAAATTGCTGTCAGGTATTGTAACTCCAAAATAAATGTAATATTCCTCAGTTAAATCATCCTGCCTCTAGATTAAGGGTTACACTGAGCAGCTCTGTCCTGTAGACTAAATATTCTCTCATAAATGCATTCTGGCATCAGAGATTTCCGTAGGTGGGTGGCTTTGACAGAAATTCATGCTAAGTCCAGAGCCAAACACTATGAGAAAAGCTATCCCAAACACCCATTGTCCTTTGCAAAAACAACAGAAAATTGATCATTCTCCACCCCAAAAACCACAGCCTTCCTCAAGCCTAATTCCCCAAGGCAGCCAAAGTGCTCTTCTTTAAGCCTGTGCTGCTCAGAGGCAGGTCAAGAGCTGCTGCTGGGAGGGGCTGTGGCACAGCAGCAGCAGCAGAGGTGCTGCCCCAGGGGCTGCCAGGGAATTTGGGTCCTTGAGGCACAAAGTGGGCAGTGAGAGCTGATGGGGACAGCAAAGCACATGGCTGGATCCCCAGGACAGGGAACAAGGCTGAAAGCCCAGTGCACTGCCCTGAGGGTAGCCTTTCACCTCTGCATCTCTCATTTTTCACTTGTGCTGTAGCAGTGCACGCAGCAGCAAACCAACAGAGGCATCAGCCCCTGCATTCCCATGGTCTGGCACCAGGGCTGCACCAGGTCAGGCCCAGATGTGATCTGTAGCATGGCCTGTGACAGGTTATTTATCCTTTAGGCTATCAGTGATTGGTATGATATTGGTATGATATTAATTGTCCCTAAAAGTCGTGTGCTTTGTGCAAGGATGGGACTTGGCTGTTGCAAAGAAATTGCTTTAGGTTACAGGAAAAACAGTAAAATAACTCCAAAATTATCCCCAAAAAATACAGTGCTGATGCACAGCAAGACTTTATTTATGTCATGTGCAATTAGATTTGTTTTCCACCTTTTGACAGGAGCATTTCAGCCCAGAGTAAGAATGAAACACACAAGCAGCATGATGCCACTGTCAGAAACACTCCCTCCATCCAGGAAAGAAAGGGCTCTTACATTGTGAAAGGGAGCCTCCTGTTGTCTTCCAACTGGCATTTTCTGGACAGCTGAAAGCTAAAATAACCCTTCCTTTATGCTTTCAATGCTGTGATCTAATGGCTAAATGGATTTTTACTACAAAGCATAATTTTCTCTTTTGGTTTTGCTCATCACTTAATGGAAAGGCACCATAACATTCTGCTTACATCCCAAACAGTGGCTGCTCAGCAGAAGTGAAGAACATGTTGTCTTATAGCCCTGAAGTTATATTTTTTAATAATGATGATGATGCTGATAATAATAATAATAATAACAATAACAACAACAACAATAATAATAACTATTACTGTTGTTGTTGTTGTTGTTGTTGTTGTTATTATTATTATTATTATTATTATTATTGTTATTATTATTATTATTATTATTATTATTATTCCACTGTGGCTGGCTGGCTGCCTGCAGCTGCTGCAGACTCACACTGGAGAGGCAGTTCCCAAAGTCCAGTGCTTGGAAGGCACCACCAGTTTTTGCACAGTTTTTCGCGTGTTTCACCCCTCCTCACATTTTTGGGACAGGAGGGCAGTGTCCCAGCTCCCCAGTTTAGCTCCACACCAGTAATTCTCATTGCACTGGGCAGCAGCCCTGCTGCAGCTGACATGAGAGAAAAGCACTCCACACCAAAGGTGCTGGGTAACCTTTCCATCACTCCCTTCTTGCTTTGCATTAGGCACTTGTGGCAGCCAGGACCTGGCCCTGAGATGACTGATTCTTCCCAGAAATTATGTGTGGATTTAGGCATGGAGCAGGCTGGTCCACTGAGGTCACAGTGAGGGAGAAGAGCAGCAGAGAAACTGACTGGGGCTGAGCTCTGCCCTGGGCTGATGGCCTCCCAAGGCTGAGGAGCAGCAGCAGCAGGGTATGAATGTAAAGTGAGGGGAAGCAGAGGATTTGGGTGCTCTGGGACATCCTCATGAGAGCAGAACCCCAAACCTTAACTCACGTACTCAAAGGGATTCTGTAGGGACAACCTGCAGGGCAGCTGCCAGGGACTGGCACACGGCAGGGCACAGAGCAGGGCGGTGGTGGGGACAGACTGGGGGCTCACAAGGACACACATCCCAGAGCATCAGCCACTTCCACACATGCTCTGCACATGCTCTTCAATTGTTTAGGGCTGTCTTCTTAATTTTCTTCAGCTGTCCCCATTGTAGCAGAAGCCTCCTCGCTCTGAAGGGGCAACTGAATGTTGGAAGTGCAACATCACTGAAAGGGAGGATAGAGAACCACATTTTCCTTGGAAAATTCAACTAACACATCTGGAAAGGGAAGCTGCTTATTGCGTGTGTTTCATTATGGAAAGAAAATGCTTTTGAAAATCTAAAATCAATAAACTGGTGGAAAGGTAATTCCTGGAAGTCAGCTGAGTCTGTATCTTCCATTACTGTTCCCTATAAAGAAACATTCCTGCTTCTTTTCTCTGGTAATCATGGGTTGCATGCCAGCTTCAGCATGTGGCTGTTGACTTCTTCAGGCAGACTGGTGGCTCAGCTGAAACTGAATTTATGGGCACAACCCTCCCCTGACCAAGGCTCACCTCCTCAGATAGATCCAGGTCTGTAGCTCCCAGTGAAGTGCAAGGGATGGGAGGCACTGAAATAACTTGTGAGGATCTCCATAAGAAGGATAAGCCATTTCTACCTAAACCCACTGAATTTATATGCTTTCATCCACTATCTGGGAGCACCTTCTTGTGGACAATGAGGACCATACTTCAGTGGATTCTTAAAACTGGGATGAGCACCTTAGGAAAAGTTCATCCCAAAGCCCATCACAGGATGCTGAAAATGAACCCAGCCTTGCTGCTGTCAAATGAAGCTGCTTCCTCCCCTGCAGCTAAAGGGCCAAGGCAGCAAACACTCTGGGACAGGTCTGATCATCTGCCCAAAGCCAGGGCTCTGCTTCAGCTTCTCTCTTTACCCAGCACTGAAGCCAGCAGCTGTGAAGTAAGACTGCTTCCTTTTTTTAATTTTAATTATTAAGAAGGAAGTGAAACAATTCATTGTTCTGGGGAGAATATCCCTAGAGTCTAACTACTGAAAAATCAAACAGCATTTAAAAAGCAAGACAATAAGGCTAGCTTGAACTCCCAGAGCATTAGAATTGCCCTGGCAGGAACACAAGTGATTCCCTGATAGATGAAATAACAACGCTGCAATTACATGAAACAATATGTAAACTGAAAATGCAGAGCCACCCTGCTATTTGTACACCCTGTGTTCCACTGTCATCCTCTTATTGTTAGCCCTTTAAGCATTGTGTCTCTCAGGCTTCTAAATACTTCATTAGTATGATTTGCCAGCAATCTTTTTGTCTTAAAGAACATTTTCTCCCACCAGGACTCTAATAGAGCCAATTTTTAGTGTAAGAAATCTAGGCTTCAGTGATATTTCCATGCTCTTGATGGTCTAAGTTGGAATGTCACAGAGAAGCACCTGATACCAACAGAAAAATAACACCTGAAACCCTGATGTAAGGTGAGAAGTATACAAAAATGAATCCTTCCCTGTGGGCAATAGTTTATGGAAAATTTGTAAAGGATGATGAAGGTGAAATGGATTCACTTCTGTACTCCCATCTACAAAGCACATAGAGATGCTCTAAGAAATTAATCTCCTCTGGGTCATAAAACTAGTTTTAACCCCTGAGAAAGAAATAAGTTTACTTGTTTTGATTGATGTCTTGCGGGGCACTAAAAAAAAAATTTGACAGGATCTCATTCCTCTGCAGCAGAGGAACATCCTGGCAGAGGGCAGGAGCCTGCAGACTCCTGGCTCCTGCCTCATTCCCTTCAAATCTCCTTGTAGAACTCCTACTGCCATAGTGCCATCTAGAGACAGTTACAAAAATTAAAGAGGGTTTGTTCCTAAACCTTTTTGCGTTGTTTGTGGGGTCATATCCCAGCAATGATTATTGCTTGTTATTCCAGCAGCCCTTAATTGTAACTCTGGGCTCCAACACCAAACCCCACGGAGCCCAGTGCAAAGGCTTCTGCTGGGTTCAGCACAAGCCAGGATTTGTCTTGTCCCACTTCCCCAGGAGGAGGATTTCATCATGATTAGCTCTTCTTCTAACATAAAAGTACTAACAGAGCATCCAGCACAGCAAACAGCTCTGGATACTTGTGTGTGTGTGTGTGTGTGTGTGTGTGTGTGTGTGTGTGTGTGTGTGACTCCAGGGACAGTGGTGCCTGGACCACCAAATTAACATTGCACAGCTGGAATTACTCCTGTCTTCTTCTTAAAAGCCAGTGTAGGCAGAGATAGAGAACACCAGCACTTGTTCTGGTATTTCAGCATCCTTATGTTCTTGTGACAACCTGAATAAAAGCAAGGATCTGTGGTTCTGTGAGTCTAAGTACTTTGAAGGAATGAAAAACAGGGTTTCACAGAAGAGAAAATTTGAAATTTAGTCACATAGGAGGGAAAAGTAGCATGCTGACATTTAAAGCACTGGCCTGGTAAGGAAGATACAGGTTTAAATCCAGATTTCCAGCTGTATCACAGACACTGCTGGACCTGGGGTGTACAGAAAGCTGACAGTGACTCCTCCACTCTCTCCTTATCTCTCTCATTTTATTTCTCTCTCTTCTGATCTCTGTGTGGCTGCTCAGTACTTCAGCCATGGCTTTAACTTGTCGTAAAAGTAATGAATAATATTAATAAAAAAATACTGCAAGCGTCTCTCCACATAAGACTTATTTAAAGACGTTTTCTTATACTCCCTGGAGAACAGATTTACAGACAAATTTAAGCCACTAAATCAAAGGCAAATTATTAAAATGTTGTAAAACTAAGCACAGAAAAATTACAGGATATAAAATTGATTATCATCTTGCTAGCTCTGAAAAACCTCTTCTTAATCATAAGGCAAGTGGCCTCTGATGGCAAAATATCTATATTCCACTGCAATTGGATGTCCCCAGGAGAAAGCTGGATTAAAGAGAAGGCAATGAAATACAGAGAGCCTGAGAGCAAAATATGCATCTTTTGTACATCCCTAAAAGATTTCTCATTAGCCATGGTTATAAATTTCCTTGTAGTAGGGGTTTGAATGGAAAATATCGTCTTGGTCACTTGGAAAGGACAGAAACATGATCAAAATCCCACTGATAGCCCAGTTTTGCCAAGGAAGAGGGAATTGATGTCTTGTCTTACAAAAAGAGGTCCACATCTCTGCTCCTGTAGGACAGGGTACATGGGAACACGCTGTAAACACCTGGAGATGTGATTTCTGAACCTGTGAGCCCCACATGGGTGGACCCTGCTGCAGATGGGCATTTTGGACATCCAAAGCTGGGCAGTGAAGGTGGCTGGGCCTGATAGTGCCAAATCACCCTCCTGAGAGCACTTGGATGGGAATGCTGGTGTTGCAGAGTCTGCAGTAAAGCAACAAAAGGCTAAAAGGAACAGTATTAAATATTTTGCTTTTCAACATTTTTGTCATTTTAACTACATCTTGCAAGCCGTAGCTGAACCAATACCCCTTTTTGAAACATCTCTCACTAAAATTTAAAAGTACAAACCATCTACTAAGCAGTAACAAAGACTGCAAAAAAGACTTTAAATTATCACTTTTTTAGGACTATGGGGGTTAAAGTGTGGTTAAAACCCACTGTCTAAACAGAGGCTCTGGTCTGTCTCTTAGGTAGAAATGTGAGTTATTGAACTCCATGTGTACATGTACTGACTTTGTTCCAAAACCTATGCTGCAAATTTTACACAGGTAAGAAATCAACCAAACAATACTTCCCCATGTGCTGACAGGTGATCCACACAGAACAATTCCTAAGTAGCAACAAAGCTACGGAGCATATGCCACTGTTGAATCTACCCTAAACTGAAGAGGAGCAGGAGAGCCTCCTCAGAGGGTCCAGAGCATGAGCCAGAGATGGGTCAGAGGGACTGATGGGGCACAGAGAGAACCTCCTGCCCTGATACAGGGACTTCTTGGGTTGAATCCTGCATGTTAGGTACAAGGAGGACGTTTTTTACAAGAGTGTTGGTGCAGTGGCACAAATTTCCCAGAGAGGTGGTGGATGCCCTGTCCCTGCAGACACTGAAGGTCAGGCTGGACATGGCTCTGAGCCACCTGATCTAGTGGAAGATGTTCCTACTCATTGCAGGGGCCTTGGATGAGATGACCTTTAGAGGTCCCATCTGACCCACACCATTCTATGGCTCTGTGCCATTCATGAGTCCTACAAGAGGAGGGCTGTGAATGAAAAAAGCAAAATGTACTTGCCCATGAAATCCTCTGGGGCGAAAAGGTCGGGGTTGAAGATGTCAGAGGGGGACTGTCACCATCCTCTCCCCTGGTGGTCTGAGCCTGGCAAGAAGAGCTGTCACACTGTCCCTGGTGACCAGGGTGCCCACAGCACCTCTCTCACACCTTCTGCAGCAAGGCAAGGAGCTCCTGCAGCCACCAGAAAGGCTCTGCCTCCCCTCCTCCCCAGCTCCCCCAGGAAAACATCCCCCAGCACTACTGGCACTCAGATCCACAAAGAGGAGCGTGGCAAGGAATAAATTCCTGCCACGTAATTTCTCCAGCACAAGGAACTAATGCAGGCCACGGGCCCGACACTGCCTCTCGTGCTGGAGAAGTGAGCAGAGAGCTGTGTTTTAACATTAGCTCCTAAGTATAATTTCCTGTAATTGTAAAGCGCTTTAGAGGTACTTGTGAGCTTGGGTGGGTGGCTCCTAACGAAGCTGATGAATAACCCAGGACTGACTCAGCTCCTAACAGACCCAGCACTGAAGGAGGGAATGTGGAGAAAGGTTTTGCCTTCCATTAGCAACACTATCCAAACAACTGACCCTCTCCCTGAGAGATTAGTTCACAGCAGGTGAGCTATAATCTGCTCTGATCGGCAGGCAAGGAAAGCATTCATTCCAGCTGCATTACAGCCACAGCTTTTCTTCTCTTCTTTTTTTCACACATTGTGAGCTCCCAATGGAGGGTTCCAGCTACCAGATCAAACAAACATTTTGCCACTTATTTGCAGAAATGGTTCTGGTCCCAAGCTGGGATGGTAAGCAGCTGAAGACTGGCTGGTGGGTAAGTTTTTCCCAGCATGGCCATCAGCACTTTCTCATCTGGAAAATGGTCATTTGGTTGGGATGAGGTCTTGATCAGGGTCAGCTCTGTGCTGAGAATTTGTTGTCAGTTTATGATGCTACAGATAATCTACCAAAAATTATTATTTGGAAATTATATTGTATTACCCCTTGTCTGAGATACTCAGTTGCCAACTGGAGAATGTGTTCAGAAAACAGTGACACAGTTTCTGGCTTTTTGGTCCAGTGCCTCGTGGGAAACATATAAGACACAGTTAAAAGACAAGGTTAAATCCCCAGATTTGCTGCATATTAGAGCTGATAGACTCACTTCTTACTATGGCACATGTATTTTCCTAAAACCAGAAAAGCTTTTATCATCCCCATCGATCCCTTTGTTCCTCTCTTTCTCTCTCCCTTTGACCAACAACTCTCCTCAATAAGGCCATTGCCTTTTCTCCACAGGTATCAATCACACTTCTCCTCCACAAATCTGAATAACCAACAAAATCCAATTACACTGAGAGAGACTGTTCTCAGCTAGGACTCAGTTTGAAGATGTTAATTTTTATTTTGGAGTGAAAAACGCCTGATGTGTTTGAAAGCTTAGTTGTTTGGGCTTATGGGGTATTTTTTCTCCCCCACCTACACCTGCAGGCCTGATAAGAGGTATCAGCTCTGCCTACACAAGTGGCTTTGCTCTCCAATCCTGTTAACTGCAGCAGTGGGGGTGTTCACCAGGGATGGTGCCAACCACTGGCCCCAAAAGCTTCTGCACAGTTTGTGATCCACTGGGGCTCCTGTTTCCCAGGCTGGAGTCAAAGAGACATCTCGTGGCCACAGCTTATACTGCAAAGGAGTTATTTTGTTCACGGAGAATGCCTTGCATGCAGAGGGCCAAGAACTGCCTCTGACTCCACTGGGCCAAGCAGCAGAGGATGCCAAAATACCCTGCACCTGATTCAGCCTCCAGCCATTCTCCCTGGGTGCCTTTAGAGCATGAGGAAATTTGAAAGACAGGCGTATTCTGTCTCTGCTTTTTGTTCAGACTTGTAAGCACATATAAAAGAGCCATCTTGGCAGGGGATGGCAGAGAGCTACAGCTGAGTCACTGGCAGAAACCAGAAAGGGAGTAGCTGCTCCCTCTCTTCCAGCACAGGACTCAGAGCCACCAGGTGAAGGTTTTGATAGCTGTGCTGAAGCAGGAAGAGGAGGAAGAGATTCCTCTTGGGCAGTAGAGGATCCAAGAGAGACTCCTTGCTGAAGGAGGCTGAGAATATATAGAGCCCACCAGGATTAAAGGAAAATTGCACAACCATCAGGAAAACAGAGCTCCACTGGAGACAAGTAGCAAAAAAGGTGTAGCAGTGCTGGAAATCCCCTGTGCTGCAGCTCTGGGAAAGCACTCAGGAATACAATGTCCTTTCTCCAAGGCATCTCCCTACGGAGATGCTACCACAGGAGTCCTACACACAGTGCAGGAGAGACTCAGGTGTGAGCCAGCACTGTGGGTTTTAGACTCAAAACTACAGCTCCAGAGAAAACTGGGAGCAACCTAGGAGCATGGAGCGAGTGCCAGTTTGATCCTGACCTCCTGTCTTTGACAGCTATGTGAAGGTGAGCAGTGAGAGCACATTAGCAGCGGGGAGCCTCAGCTCTCAGTTTAATGTAGATAAGGTCGGGGCATCGGGGTTTTTGGGCAAATTGGGAGAAGATTTTCTCAAGGGAAACACTTCTGGTACTGCACCATTCCTAACTACCCCAAAAATATTGTTTAGGCTTGGCTGGCTGTGAAGCATCCCCTCCTTCTCCCTTGCCTGCCTGGGCCTCATGCTGAAGTCCCCATCTCTGGGCAGGGGAGGACAGCAGGCTGGGGCTGAGCTCTGGCTGTACCTCCTTGACATCCCCTTCTGTCTGGGGTGAAATAACCCAAAACACATTCACTTCCCAGGGCTGGAAGATCTGGCCTACCACCCAGAGCCCTTTGGACTTTTACAAAGATTTGTTCTTTGACCTTGTCCCAGTTGAGATTTCCTTCCTTTAAGGAGTGACAAGGCTGCCCCTGACAAAGAGGAACAGGCATGAATGCTGCATGAGTGGTGTCCCAGAATTTGAGAAATAACCAGCTCAGACCCACAGCTAGTTAGGAAAGGGGTTTAAATTAATCTTTGTTGGCTCCTCCTAAATGCTTCCTCCGTGATTAACACCAGAGGTGATGTTGATAGCAGGATTCATTGTCAAAATGGCTTATAAAACAATTCCATAAAATCGTGTAAATCTTGTGTTGATCTTACTTTTTACAAGAAGTCTTACAGCCGTATATCCCAGCACCATTTACAAGGTTGTTGCAGGTGTGGGACCAGCCTTAGAAATATAGCTACTACTTAAACTGTGTATTTTACGAGCCCAGGGAAACATCCGTTTGAATTGTAAAAGGAGATTTCCAGCCCTCTTGCTTCTTTGTGCAGAGACTAAGCCACTGCCCATCAGACTTCAGCACCCCTGAGCCACAGCCAAGGTGCAGGGACAGGATTCCTTTGTCAACAAACCTTAGCAAAGTTTTCCATGATGTTGAACTTTGCCTTCAGGAGGAGCTGGTCTCTCCAAGCCCAGGTGTCACTGCAAACCACTGAGCACCCTAAAGCCACTTGCCATTTGCAGCTCCCGTGGGGTTGTTTTGCTGTGGTCTGCAGTCATTCCTCTCGTGAAGCTCACAAGCTATTTACTGCTGCTCTGGAGCACAAAGAAACAGCTGGAAAGGGAAGAATTAATTGCCCAATCATGTAAATCAGAGGACAGAAGAATTTAAGTAGGCAATATATACCATAATTACGTAATAGCTATTTAATAGACATCAGGGTGAGTCTCCTGGGGATAAAGGAAAAGCCAGGAGACATTTCTTCCCTTGAGTTAAAAATTATCAGGATTTTAACCCCATGTTAACACTCAGAATTACATCCCCTCCTCTACATCCTTTGAGCTCTCCTTTCAGCTCCCAGTGAAAGGGTCCTGAGGTTGCTCAAATTAATGCCCTCATCCCACAGTGACCACTGAATACAAGATTGATTAGGTCCCAAACTATCATGTATCTCTACTTTTCAGGGTACGTGGGCAACCAGCTGCCACACTGCACCCAGAGAACTTGGTGCTGTGCAGCTGGATAAATGGGTTCCACGTTTATAACATTGGCAAGAAAAGGCTTGCACTTGGGTTTGAAGTTCAGGGGCTCTGGGTGTTAGCAAGGATTTATACTCTGACCTCAACCAAGCTGCTTATTCCTTCCTCTAAGGGCTGACAAGGCTCCTTCATCTACACACAACAAAGAGAAATATCAGAGAGCTGCAATGTCGTGCCACCACTGCCACATGGGGCTATGCAAAATCCTCTGCCCCACTGCCCTCACCTTCATCCTCCTCATCAGATGCCTGGCCTCACCTTCCCAGAGGATGTGTCACAGTGCCCTCTTATCTCCTGCTCATATCTTCTGTGTAGGACCAAATATTGACACTGCTCAGGAATGGCCCTTGGCTGTGAGCTCATCTCCTAACCCTCAAGATAGCCCTTGACCTCTCCCCCGAGCCCTGAAACACAGAATAAATGCAGGAAAAGAGTCACAGTGATAAAAGCTGGTTTGCAGCAGTTGGAGGGATAAGCCCAGCTCACGATCTCTGCTTTGCAACAGCTCATTTTGGGGAGTCTCAGTGACACTGAGTGACAGGCATTTGGATAGTGTTGCAGCATCATCCTCTGCTGAAATGAGCTTTTCTCTATCCCTGACAAACCTCCAATTCATGATGTCCCTCAGATTTAATACAAAATAGAGAAAATCCCTATTTTTCTAAAAGAGTGTCCAGATCCTGAATTTTACAGTACCCTTAACAATGCAGTGCAGTGGCTGTGCCGTGGGATGACTGAATAAACACCAGTGGAGGAGCCAGGATCATCTGTGAGTTATGAGCTTGTACAACACTTGACACACTGGATCTCCTTCCTAATCAGGGGTTGTTAAGATGCTGTTGTAATAATATAACATTATATAAAATGCTTTATATATTTAATCTACTAATTAGGCATGATAATAACCAGTAACTCTATAGTTGAATGCATGAAACCTCATTATCTGAATCCAGTTTTTATGTGGCTTCACTCAGGCTTTATCAAGTGCTGGGCTCATTTAACAGCTTTCCCTTCAGCCGGAGCAGTGGTCTGGGATTCTTCCCTATTCCTTGGTTATTTATTTCCACAAAACACTAAGGGTTCTAATAGGAGTCTACTCCACTCACACACCTGGCTGGACCTGCCTGTTTTGAGTGATTAGGCAGGGACTGATAGACCAATGTGGGCAGAGCAATCACACAACTCCCCATTTCCTTTGGAAAAATGGCTAAAAATAGGGGGCAGGCAGTAGAAAACGAGACAGGAAGGCAGGAATGGATCTATCAATAGCTCCTGCCCTGCTTCCTGCTTGTTAGTGTCTCAGCAGATGTCAGGTAACCTTTAGAAACCCCCTAAAGCAGCTGTCATTTATCAGACATTTCTTAAACTGAGATAAAGGGAATTTGGACCCTGTAACATTATGGGCATCCCAGAAGGAAAAAAAAAAATTGAAATTAAAAAAAAAACTGAGAAAAATAATAATAAATATAAGGAAAAAAAACCCTTCTCAGTGCATGTATTATATCTCACAGAAAGTTTTTGTTTCTAATACAGTCACAGACCAACTGTGGACTTTGCACTCCATCTGTAGCTAAATTACCATATTACACCGATGTGTCTCCCCATCCCCTTGGTGCTCCCGCTGCTCCCACTGCAATCCCCAGCAGAGCAGGAGAGGAAACACGAGCTTTAGCAGCAGAGGTCCTCCCAGGAGCTGAAATGCTTCAACTCTAGGCAAGAGTAATTTTCTGCCTGCAAAAACTTGTCAGCAAGACACTGCTGGCGGTGGGTGGGAGAGTAATACACAGGCTCCAGCTCGGTGTGTCGAGGTGAGGAAAGGATTTTCCATCAGAGCCCTGGACCAGCCCTTCGTGCAGGAGCCGGTGATGGAGAGTGTTGCTCACTAGATGGCGAAGGACGCCTTCCTCCCCGCAAAGCTCCTACAGCAGCAGGGACAGACGAGGAAAGGGCTTGGATCACCGAGGGGAGACTAGAGGAGACATCTGGAGCCTGCTAAAGCCGCAGGAGAAGGAAGGCTGAGTGACAAGGCTGAGGAGGAGGTGGTACAGCTCTCCTTGAGGAGATGGTGCCACATGTTTGAGAATCTCCCTCCTCACTTGATTTGAAAGAAACCTGCGGGCAAGGCCACAGCTACCAAAGCTGCATCACCTCCACAGCAGCACTCCCCTGCTGCCCCAGGGGTGTTCAGCAGATGCAGGGACAGAAATGTGTCAGAGCCAGACTTAAATCCTCCCACAGAGGCTGTGTTTGTTTGACCTGAATAAACCTCATGATCTGCCAGGCTGGGAGGCTTGGCTGCCCCAGGTACCTTCAGCCTCTCAACCACAACCAAGGAAGCACAAGAAAGGACAATGCTCTATCTAGGGTGCTTGGCTATAAGCAAACCTGACACTCTCAAACAAATTAAACAAAACAAAAACCCCAAACAAACACATCAGTTTAAAATACTCAAGTGAGACAAAGCTGTGAGCCAAGCAAGACTCTTTTGAAAGTGTTTGACTGCATTAGTGAGTCATAAACCAATGCAGCAACTATGGCAGTGAGTTAGAGGAGAGTAATTTCAGCCACGTTTTTGCAGCAGCTGGATCCCAGGAATGTCCTGCTCTTACAATTCATCAGTGTTTACAAGGCAAATTCTACACCATTTTAACCAGATTTCCCTACACAACCTCAGCTATTTGCAAACAGCTCCTTCTCAGAGATGCTGGCAGCTTCATCCCAGGTGTGCTCAAATTTGCACCTTCTCTGTCTGCCCAGCCCAGTGTGAAGATGTGGCTGAAGCTGCAGAAAGGACCAGAGGCTGTGTGTGCTCTCCCAGTGTGAGTGTGGTGGTCATGGCACACAGATGCCAGCTCAAGCATCCAAAATGTCCCTTTACATAATGGAGCATCCCCTACTCCTCCCTGGGAGATGCCCTTATGAAAATGAAAGTCCATCTGCATTAACCTCCAGGCAGCAGCACCTGTAACTTCACACCTGAGTTTACAAATATGGGATAACACACACACATAGTGATGTGTTGATATATGCCCAGACATGAATATATAAAGCAGCAAGCAGATTTTTGAACATTGCTCACGGCCCTTTGGAATAAAATCAGTCCTGAGGGTAATATTTAGCAGCCTGAATTTTTCATTGCTTTCTCCAGCCCCAGATTCATTATCTCCATGCTACATGTTTTACAGAATAATGCAAATGTATTTCTGTTCAGAAAGCCAAGGCTGTTCCTGCCCAGCTCACCAGGATATGAAAACACCTGCAAGGTGGTACTGACATTTTTTCTGAAGCTCTTTTCTATTTAACAGAAGCAAAGTCACGTTGCTGAGAGACCCCTTAGTAACAGGAAGCAGTTGTCCAGTTTAAAGAACCAGCTAGAAAGCAAACAGCTTTGCCTCCTTTTTAAAGCCCCTCAGGACAATATTTACTTTTCTAAAATATCATTGTGCCATGGCTTTGGGACTTTGCTTGACAAACTTGGGGGTCTCTGAGCAGTTCAAAGTGGGCTTGACCTATAGCTGAGCATGGAAAACAGGAACTGCATATAAATAACTAAATTACAGAGAGATCAATTCTCAGTCAACTCATTAGCAATGCCCGGCGTCTTTAAGTGATAACTCCACTCTCTAAGACCTTTACGTAATTACTTGCACAAGGCACATTTTACCCTTTGGTTCGCAAGTTTCATAAATGAAGGTTAAGTTTACTTAACCACCCAGGATTTACCAGCCATGTTAAAGCATAAAATGCATGTGCTGCCAGGTGTCTCTGCAGAAACTGCCTTGTTGATTCAGAGACTCCAAGGTTAAATGATGGCTCCTGAGTCCAAGTTAGCTTCCCATTGGGGAACAGGAGGATCTGCACTGTAACATTGTACCACAGCTCAGGCAGGGTTGATTTAACGAGGCTTTGGAGTTAAGATAGCACTGATTGTGAAAGCCTGAATGAAAATCAGGGGTTTTGCTGTACATACCCATAACAGGAATCTTAGGTGTGTAACACTCCTGTTTGTTACAGAAAGATAGCTACATTTTTTTCCCTAGACAGATACCTGTTTCTATCTTCTATCTTTCTATCTACAGTATTTGCACACTTGCACATCTGTAGGGTCCAGATTTATACAGCCTTCATATCTCTTACTCACTGTTCCTACAAGTGAATGATAGGCCAGATTTACAGCTTATGTGAATTAGCACAGTCCTATTAATATTTTTGGCAAGTCACACTCACCAAAGTTAGATTGTGTGGTTTAAGGGTGGTGGGTTTCTACCTCTGTGTTTGATTGATTCTTTCATCACAGAATTTTGGATGTTCTGGTTTTTCAGCTTTTGCACACATTTAAGTTTTTCAGAAATCACTGGACCACCCAGTGGCTTAGCAAAGCTGTGTGTGTACCAGGAGGAATTGGGTCAGAGAGATGTGAAGCCATTGGCTTGTGTAATGCAGGAAACCTGGGAGACAGCAGCCCATGGGACATGCATTTTCCTTCTTCCAAACCAAGCTCTTTACCTGACAGTAAAGTTGTCCAGATTCTTCCCCTCAGCCCAGGTGTGCTCCACCAGAAAAACGTGATGGGCCACGATGCTGACTTACAAGGAAGGTCCTCAGGTCTGGCCAAGGCTGGATCTACCATTCCATGGAATGCTTCAGCAATCTCTCCCCACTGCTGCTTCTCCTGGAGGTCCTGCACTCCCTCCTTCAGCACATGGACAAAGCAGAGAGGTGTTTCCTTGTGGGTCACACGGGAACCCAGGCAGGAGCTGAGAACTGGCACGTACCTCACAAAGCACAGAACAATCTGCTGGGGACCTCTCAAGTTCCATCAGATGATGAGGATGCCTGAAGTCTGATCACCTGAAGTTTGCTCAGATGTTTGGTCACATTCTCATGCACCTGACAGAGGAAAGATGAGTGTATTTGATCTTCCACATGGTGTTCAGATGAAGTGGGCTGGAAAATTCTGGTCAAAAATCTGGCTCTCAAAGCCATGCCATAACTGCTCCATCACACAGAGCAACCCACTGATGTTTTGTAACCCAGTTATTGCTCTCTGATCCCAGGGAAAGTTCAAGAAAGCATTCAGAAATGTAGCTTGTTACTCCTTTGTACACTGACAAAACAGTGATCTCAAGTCAGTCAGCATCACAGCATGAGAAACATCAAATTTCCTTCTTCTCCAAACCTACAGCAAGTAAAATTCTGTTCAAAATACCACTGCTGTCCTCTTTTATTTTTTTTCCCTAAAGAGGAAAAGCTCAATGAAAGAAGCTTCCAACACACTTGTTCTTCCACTGTCATTTTCCACAGGGTTGACTACATCGGGAGGTCTGCTCCTCAGTGCCCAGACTTAAGCCCAAAGATTGATGAATTAGATGTCTGATGGCAAAAATATCCATACTTTTTCCTGTGGAATATCCGTATATAACCAGATATTCCTATGAGTAATACAGAAGAGTTTCCATGGAGCTGCAGAGGTACCACTAAAAGAGAAAACCTATCCCAGGTTTCAAAGCAAAGATGGCTGCAAAGCCCTCACTGAAACATCTTAAAATCAAAGAAAATAAACCAGATGATGTTTCATTCATATGTAGAAATTGGCTTTGTGACTTAGACAGGGCTAACCAGTTCCCAGGAGCTGATGAGTTCCTCAGTAATTTGGGAAGGGAGTTTTTCATCCAGGGTGCAGTTGAACACAGATCAGGATTTGCCCATGGCTGACTTGGAACCAAAAGTTCTGTTCACATTGCCAGCATGGGGTTGGAGCTACAGGTGTCAGTGCACAGATGAAAATGGCTTGAATCAGTTGTGCCTACATCACTGTTAGACCTGAATTCAAATCTGAGTCAGCCCCATGCTGCCAAATGTTTTTAAGGCAGAATTTGAGCTGATAGCCACGAATGTAAGCCAGTATAAGTATGGGATGGTCTTGGTTCACACAGACCAGCAGGATGGGTTTAATTCCCTTTTTACATACTCAGCAATCTACATCCATTCCTATGAACATGATTACAACCACTGGTGAAACACCTCACTCACATCCAAACAGAAGTGTAGCATCTCTCTACCACTGGATAGCCACAATGAAACCTGGAAAACAGTGGGTTTATCTTCCAGCACAGCTCATGGTGGCAGGTTAGAACTTCCACCCTCTGTAGTTCTGGGTCCTTCTGTGCTTCCTGCTCTTCTTGAGGGACTGTTGGTGCAGCTGTCGTGGTCTGGAGGGAGGTACAAGGCACTGTGTGCAAGAGGAGGTAGCATCTTTTATTAGAACACACTGGGTTGGAAAAAGTAGGTTAAGCTTTAAAGCACATGAGCCTTTCTTCAGGTTTTGCCTAATTAAAGCCCTCTGCCCATTGCAAATCTGAGTGTGATTTTAAGGGCAGGAGAGAAGTGGTGCAAAGATTTTGTAAAGGGCTCGGCACAATAGGCTATAGATTGCAATAACTAACCATTAGTCTTGGGGAAATAGCTCAGCCTCTGATCTGACATTTTAGCAGCTAAGAGCTCTGGCTAACAGATCCTACTCTGAATTACTCTCTCAAAACCTTATCAAAAGGAAATGGAGCCTTTTGAAATTGCTGGCATCTATGGAAGACTGGTTTATCAAATTTCCCCTGGTTCAAGCAGAAAACCTCTGTTTTCCTCTGCTCTTTAACCTCTTATTTAAAATGTCATTTTACTTTGAACTGTCAAAAGAGGCAGCAAGGGAAGCAGCAAGTTCACCATCAGGAGGAGGTGAAAGCTGAAACTTTACCCGTCCTTAGTGAGTTTATCCACATATCAATGGCTTGCTATACCAATGTGTTTATTTTTATGACTAGAGCATATCCCTTAACCTCAGGGATCCGAACATTTCCCTGGAATGTACAGACGTTTCATATCATTTATTTCCCAGCGGCCCTTCCCCACACATGTATACATAAACACACACGCTTCTATCCACATTCTCTTGATCACACTGCTGTACACAACCAGACAGCAGCTTAGCACAAGCACACAGGCATCCCCATCCATGCCACCATCCCCATCTGTAGCCCTCTGCAGGAAATATAAATGTGCTCATTCCTCTATTTAGATGTACGTATTTGTAAGAGGTAGAGGAACATTAATGTCTATGGTTTGTGTGTGCATCTATTCATACAAGATACAGGTGTGAAAATGCACATATGTGGAAAACCAGGACTGCAAAGGGCACTAACACATGCCACGGATTCCCATGGCTGCTTGGGACCTTGCTGTACGGTTTCTGCAGCCTAGAGAAAGCATTTGGGTGGGATCCAAAGAACTTCCATTAGTCAAACATTTGGATTTCACTTACCTCTGTCTTTGTATCTATTTTAAGGGGAAAACTCCTGCCTGGAGCTAATAACCAAAATGATGGAGCAGATTCCCCCTCAGAAGCCCTACAGCAATTAGGATTCTGTGAAGCCTCTGCAGCTTTGCTCTGTTACAGCTCTGTCCCCTTGCCATATTTACTCAGGCTCTAATGAGATGTTACCAAGCACTGAGGTTGCATTCAAGCTCTCATATAAGCAGCCAGCTGAGGATTGGACTCCTTTATCAGTTTGTGCTGCTTACCATGGGCCAAGGTCTTCAGCTGGTGTAAATCAGCCCAGCTCCACCGAGGCCATGAAAAATGAGGTGCATAAGTTAAGCATCTGTCTCAATGGCTGATGTTTATCTTTGCTCCCATTGCCTCAATTGCACTTAAGATGAACATAAACCCATGAAAACAGTTTAATGGGACATGGGCTTTCTGCTGATCATCTG
This sequence comes from Poecile atricapillus, assembly GCF_030490865.1. Lineage (NCBI taxonomy): Eukaryota > Metazoa > Chordata > Aves > Passeriformes > Paridae > Poecile > Poecile atricapillus. The sequence continues at coordinate 26,173,870 of NC_081255.1, read as the reverse complement.
CATGCAACTGAATTTTACTCCATCTGATTGCTAGCCTGAGTTCAACAGATATGCATGTTACAAATAATTTGTCATGCTCCGAGGCGCGTTCCACCCCAGGCCACAAAATGTTCACAGTAATTGAAATATACAGCCAAATTCCAAGTGAGCATAAATCTCTGCTGATGTCAAGCCATATGGAAATCCGTATGATTTGAGGGCTGTAAAAAAACCTAACAGCCAACCATGCCTTCTAGTGAGAGACTTATGCAGCTCAGCCTGATTATTCTATCACAAAGAAGATTAAGAGGTGGCTTCACTAGAATGTCCAAGTACAGATGGAAAAAGGAAATACCCAGTATGGAATGGTTCTTTATTCCAGCTGAGAAATGCCACACAGGAGTCATTGCTTGAAAATAAATGCCAGACAAATTTGAATGCATGATAAAGCATAGATTTTTTTAACATGGAATAATTGATCAAAGGATAAAGTGGACTCTACCATTAAAAGTCTTCACACCAAGGTCAAATGCTTTCGTCACAAAGTTCTTTCTTCTAGGATATCTAGGTGGGTTCAATCTAGCAGTAACCACATTAGCTGTTGAACTTAATGTTTTCTAAGAGGCTGTGACTATTTATAAGAAGCCAGTGAATTAAGGTTGAGAAAAGCCACTCTGCTATCAATAGGACTAAATTTACTACAGATTGATTTCTCTTCCACTTGAAAATGCTTATGGGACTGCTAAGTAAAAAAATAGAGCAGAAAGCACTGAACTTGATAAAACACAGAGCTGAAGGACAGACTAATGATTCCTTCTCTTCACAATTATCTGTTTACTTCAAAGACCAGTCGGTTATTCCTAAAATCAGAACATTTTTAGAGCTGTGAAATTAAATTCTTCCAGTTACAACAGAGAAAAAAGAGATGAGCCCTCTCAAACATGAAAGAGGAAATATTATTGATCACCGAGGAAGAAATCTGTATCTTGCTGAATTTGCATTCTTTTGCAGCAAAATCAATGGTTTGGAAAGGATCCCAACTGCCAAGTGCTGTGGTTGCTCCAAGTTTCAGCATTTAGCCTAAGAAAGGCCAAGGTGCCAAGTTGATTTTTAAAAAAAAAGTTAAAAAAAAAAGTCTTTGCACCATCTGTTCTCTAGCAGTGGTGCATTCCTCAGGCTGAGATGTCATCAGCTTCTCATTATTATTCTTAACGATTCTTCGAAGTCAATCAAAATCAGAGACAGAAGAACAGATTTGGGGTGTTTGTGCTGTGCTTGCACACTGCACTGTGCCCAAAGTACATACGGTTTTTTGGTTATTTCCATCCATGGCTCTTTGGCAGCAAAGCTTGGAGTCAGAACCCTGGCTTGTCAACCAGATGATGATTATGTATTATATATAATCACAATGAAAAGGAGATTTGAGATGAAAATCTAAAATTGGGATGGGGTGGGAGTGAAACCAACTCACTCCAGGCAGCTTTCTAATTTCAGTCATTGGTTCAAATCGCTCCCAGAAGCCACAAGGCAATGCAGGATCCCTGAATTTCTTGGAAACTGGTCCCATGCTGTCACTAAAACCAGTGGGATGCTTTGCTGTGCCTCTGCTGGAAGCCTGGGAAGGTTTTAACCAGGGGCATCCCATTCTGGGGTGCACACACCCCCTTTGCAGTAGGTTACAAGGGGATAATTAGTCCAGAGAAGAACCAGGGGCTGCCAGGGCCAGGAGGGCACATCTGTCAGCTGTGTTTCCTCCAGTGGCAATGCTCACAAAGGAAGAAAAGGTTGAGGGAATCCATGCTCCAAGATGCAGAAATAAAACTCATTTTCCTGAGAAGGAGCAGCAAAGCCCAGCAGTCCTGATCTCCCTAACACATTCTTGGCTTCCTTGGGGCTCTGCACAGTTCCCAGCTGGGTGACTAACTGCTGATTTATCCAGCCACACTGCTCAGATGGGATTTAGGAAATAAACCAGAAGAGACTTGGATTAAACAGGCAGTGCAGAGGTCCAGGGCATTTCCCTGGGATTAGTAATTGCCTAAGGGATCAGCCAGTGGCACTTCCATGTCAGATAAAGTTCAGGTGCAGTGCTGCCAGGGCTGGAGGAAGGCAGGAGCCAAATTCCAACCAGGGTAAGTGCCACCACCCTAGAGAAAGGCCCTGCCCCTGAGGACATTTTTGTGATATGCACTGGCCCCTAGCAGTGATTAAGGTGTTGGGCAGAGCCATGACATGGGAACTCTGTTTCTGATGTCCAAATCAGACTCCAGCCCAACCTGATGTGCCCTCTCTGATCTGATGATCAAGGGCAACTGACCGGTGTCAGGTCTCTGCTTTTCAACAGGCTCACTAACCTGCAATGTAATATTGGCTGGTTAAATGGTTAAAGCAATAATTTGGGCTCAGATGAGGCTATCTCCTGCTGGACTATTAATGATGGCATTGTAATATCGCCACTACATCATCTTGCCTCCACAGAGGTTCCCCACCCTCACAGGGCAAAACCTTGAGCCTCTCCAGGCAGAGCTGAGCCCCTGCACCCCAGGCTGAATGCAAGTAAATGTTCTTAAATTCTGGCTGCTCTATGGCCCTGGGTGTTTTACCCTCAAAAAGGGGGTGGGAGCAGTGATGAGAAGTAATTAATGCAGAATAGATATGCACATTTCCCTCAAGGTCAAAGCAGCAGTTTCTTCCCTACATGGTGCTAGAAAAAGAAACAGAGAGAAATCTACAGAGCTGAGATTGAGGGCTTGCACTTGGCTAGAGATCTCCATGCAGATAGATGACAACAGTTTGTAGGAGAAATCAGGCTTCCTGATCTTACTCATTAAGCCCTTTATTGGCTGCAAAGTGTCAGTCCAACAAGTGGCCCATCAGATAGATAAGCATGGTAGTAAAATAAAAGATAAAGTAAAATACTTTACTCTGTGTGGCTGAACTGAGCCCCTTGGGGATCACTACCTGGCAGAATAGAACCCAAAATGCTTGTGAAGCTACAGGAAAGATGCTGCACAAACCCCCTCATAAACCCCTCTGTAAGACTGAAAACTCAGAGGTTGGAACAACTCTTCCCTCTCCCCTCACTAGTTTGTTTCTGATTATTTTGCACACAGATCACAAGGAGAAAAAAAAAAAAAAAAGTGTCTTATTTCACTAGGGAGGGGGAAGAGAAATACACTTGATGGTACTTTAAAGAAACATCTTTCCTTTCAAAAACAACAATTCAAGTAAATTAATAGGCCTGGCCTGATGAGTATGAGTCATATTCAGTACAAACTAACCACAAAAAAAAAATCTGGTTTTTAATTTAGAAGAGAAGGCAGGACAAAAGTTTATAACATAATTAATGCATTTTTTAAATTAGACAATATTACCACGACTGGAAGACAACTGTAAGTTTCCAATATCAGAGATCAAAATGGAACCCCTGAGACATGACCCAGCAAGAGACTTCTTTAGTGACTAAATTATTAGAGTTTGAGATCAAAATATTACACCATGTAACTATCACAGAAAATAAACTCCACTCTTCATGTGCTTTTACAGCTTTCTACTCCATGAACATTTAATAGTTTTATTCTGTCCATTTGCATAGATTAGCACTTGAGAAAAATCTCTCCTCCCAAATATTTTTTTAAAAGCTGTGAGCAGTTGATGTGTCTGTGTCTACCTCTACTCTATTTATCAGTATTTGACACAGATATCCACCCCAAAACAAAAACTGATTTTCTGTGGACATACACGTGTTTCCTGTTGGCATCTGTGGGATTCATGTGGGTGTTTGTGACTTCTAAACACGCACACACAGGCTCATAATGCACTTGGTATTGTTCCTCTTGCAAACCCTAAGTTTTAGTGATTTCTTCAAAAATCACATAGAAGTGGTAGCAGAGAAGAAAATCATTCTCTAAAGCAGCACTCTAGTGCTGACAGTTACAAGGCTTTTTTTCCCCTCATCCCTGAACAGCTACAACAGAGCAAACCCAGCTCCTAAGGACGGTTGTGATGTGCACCCCAGATCAGAGTTGCTTTAGCCACATACCAAAAGACATGCCAGCTCTTCCCTTCACTGCTCTCACAGCTGGCTCCTCCATGGGTCACTAAAGCAGCTGGAAAATAAACCCTCCAACTTTGTTTTTGCTTTGTGGGCATCACAGCCCAGAAGGGCACCCAACAAACCAGCCTTCCTCAGGCTCAGCACCATAATGATTTTCCTTTCCTCCTTTTCATGCTTTCTTTTCCTTCCTGGCTTTCAGCTTGGGCAGCGTTGGGTATATAATAAAAACACCTTGTCAATCTTGAAATTTTACAGTTTTACGAAGAATAGTGTCCAAATATATGCAATCCTACACACAACACAGCTTTGCAGAGGAACACTCACTATATATTGTGATTACACACACACACATGCACACACTTATGTAAAATTAGGGATAAGATACAGCATTTTTGTGTGACTCAGACCCAGAAGCAGCTGATGTATTAGAGCTGAAAGATTATGTAGATATCGACCTAAGACAGGAGTAGTGTGGGATAATTTAGTCCCATGGGTTAATTGACCATGAATGATCTTAAGATCACCAAACAACCTAACTAATGGCTTGTAATATGAGATTTACATACAAGACACGTACAAGACACAGCAGTTTGCAAAATCCACTGCATTACTATATGTCTCCTGTTGATGCAAATTCAGTATTACACAGCATATTGTACATACTTTTTGCTGTGTAGTGTTTCTTATAGATACATATACATTGCATGTTGACTCAGATGTATTTTACATTATTTACATATTGTGCAAATCTGTACCTAAGCCAGGACCAGGTGCCAGCCCACACTGGTGACAAGCAGACAATATCTGCTCACAGCAAAAACCCAGCAGAGGGGCAGGTACAGCTGGCACTGCAGCCTGTGGGGGGCACGATGCTGCTGAGTGGAGTCAGAATCATTTCCCCTGGCTGCAGAAGGAGAAGGAGGGGTGACAAGGAGGGTTTCTAGCTAAGGCTCTGGGCTATACACAGGTCACACTGTATTTTCTGTGTTTCATAATAAAATTTTCTGTATTTCACCCATCAAGGTGCTAAAAGAAAACCTACAAATGGCTTTCACATCTCCTCTGCTCCAAAGGGCGTCTGAGTTTGTAGGAGGGACGCAAGGTGGGCACATGAGTGCCCAAAGCCAGGGAGCAGCCGGGGGATGGGGTGCAGCCAGCCCTCCGTCCCCTACCTCCCGCATGCTCTCACATTTTGGGTGACAAGCACAAGAGGAGCTGGTGCCTCTGGGTTTGGAACCGACCCCCGTCCCTAGAACAGCCGAACGCGGCTGTATTTAGCCCGGAAACTTCGCTTTCCCCGCGTTTTCCCCGCTCCTCCCTCGCCTTGGCCGGAGCCCCCGCCCGGGGACAGGTGTCGGGGGAGGGGGACACGTATCAGCCCGGCTCGGGGGGCACAACGGGAGCTCCAGAGGCACCTCCCCACCGCAGGGAGAGGGCAGGGGAAGCGCCGGGGATGGGGGAGCATCGGGAGCACAGAGCAGCGGGGAGCCCACCCTGCCCACAGCGGCGGGCGGGGAGCAGCAGGACGTGGAGGAGGAGGAGGAAGAGGAAGAATAGGCGCATTTCGGTGCGAGCAGGTCGGAAATCACGGCAGGGGGTGTGGGGGGTCCCGTCCTCTCCCCCCCAGCCCCCTCGCACCTCCCTGAGCTGCCCACGGTGAGTGCCCGTGTGTGCGCTCCCGTCTGCGAGCGGTTCACTTCAGGACGGGCGTGTCTGCATCTAAATGGTTGTTTCGGTAGGTGGGTACAGCTCAAAGGTCGTTTAGAGGTAAAAAAATATACATATGTATGCATTTAGAGGCCATTTCTCTCTATATGGACACACACGTGCAAACAGAGGATAAAGCGTCCCGTAAATGACATTTATTTATATATTCTCTTACTCTGTCAGTCTAAGATACCTGTAACTGCCTGCCATACAAATATGTCAGTTTTGTAATTCCAATTTTCATTTCAGAGCGTAGTTCGCCTCAATATATACGCCAAATTTAGTTGCGAAGGTATGTTTATAGTAAAGATGCACATAAATTTACTTCAAAACACGTTCCACAGTATGTAAAACTGTATATAAGATTTCGAATTACAAATAATGTGTCTATAACGTACCTCATGAGTATGAGGCGTATTTCATGGCATGTTTCACAAAGGTATCGTGAAATTAATTACGAAACTGCCCTATGTGTCATCTATACATACACAGGTATAAGGGTGCGTGTGCGCTGAACTTGTAAATTGTCAGCGGACGAACAGAACGAAGCAGGAGGCAAAAGCCCCGGGCAGCCATGTATCAGAAAAGAAACCACCCCGGGGAATACAAACATGCTGATTTTGTTTCGGAGCCTGGCTCGGCTCACAGGGAGAAATGTCAATTGGAAATCAGGGCCAGCCGAGCTGGACCCGCGGGCGGAGCAGGAGAATCCCGGAACCCCCCAGGGTCCCCCCCGCAGTCGGCCCTGGGCAGGTGATGATGGCTGCGGGACTAAAAACGTGTTTTCACCCGCTTATTCTCAAAAGGTAGAACCTCTATCTATGCAGAAATCTCTGCGGAGAAATTTAAATAAGGATTCAACAACAAAACAAAACAAAGAAAATAAATTAAAAATCACAGCGAAGCGAACACAAACAGCACCTCTTGGTGGAGCCAGTCCGATCCATAGACAATCGTTGGTTTTAGCAAAAATTAATTGGGGGAAGGAGGGGAAACCTGGTTTGGTTTGATTTGGTTTGGTCCGGGACGAGCGTTTTCGGACATTTTTCGAAGATGATTTTGCATCCGCCAATGTGATTGTGTAAAAAGCCCTTCGGGATGCAGCCCACGAAGAGCTGCGCGGCTCCGCGCTCCCACGGGAGCGGGAGAGGAGGGGTCGCTGGAGGGAGGATGGAGAAGCTACGAGCGGCATGCGGGGCTGCTGCTGAATCGAAAGATGGAGAAAGACTGAGAGATGCTAAAAAGAATGAGCGGGGGAAAAAAAGAAATTACAAGACCGACGATTAATTAGCAGTGGGTAGGGTCGGGGTGTTGAGAGGGGCTTCGGGATGAGGCGGATTTCCCCTCGACTACAGCAGCCCTATGCGGGAAAGAAAAAAGAAGTGTAAACCAAGCAAGCGGTGTAGGAGAGCCGCAGCTGCGCTCCAGGTGATGGGGCCGGAGCGCCCGGCGGCCGGGAAGCGGCTCGGGACAGCGGCAGGACACAGCCCTCGGCCCCGCAGCGCCGGGGAGAGCCCGCCTGCCTTGGAGGTTTGTTGCTCGCTAATGATCAACATCTTTTTTTTGCTAATTAGAAGTGCCTGGCGATGCCGGCGCCTGAGCGCTCCTCCGGGAGGACACGGCCACCCGCCCCGCCGGGGACCACCCCGCCCGGGGCATCTCGCCGTGCCACCTTCCCTCACCTGCACCGGGGCGGGGGGAACAGGGCAAAGAACCCCTCTCCTTCCTGCCACAACCCGCAGCTGCCTTCTGGCACTGCGCTCACAAACCGGGGGATGCGCTTGAGCAGACCCCGCAGGATCCGCTTCTTTTGAGCTAATGCAGTTCGTTTTCCCTGCTGGTGGTTGGTGGGGGTTTTTTTTTCGGGTTTTGGGTTGTTTGTTTGTTTGTTTTGTTCTCGTTTGTTTGTGTTTGTTTGTTTTTAGTGTTTAATAATGATTTCTTTTTCCGGAGGGGCCGGTGCACTTCCCTCGGCGGGGCGCAGGGGGTGCCGCGGGACCGCGCGGCGCCGCGGGACGGCTCGGGGCCGAGGATGAGACAGCGGGGCTTCCTTTAGTGCTTTTATTTTTGGGGTTTTTTTGGCTATTGCACACACATCCACACCTAGGGCGAGCCGAGCAAAGCCGGCTTTGCTCCACACCCCTCCAGAGGAACCGGGACCCGCCCCCGCAGTCGATCTTCCCTCTCCGTCTGAGCCCCGGAATTGCCCCTCTGGAGAGGTGGGAGGCAGATGCTGGGATAAATAACTTCAGCTCTGCAGCCAAACTCCCAACAGGCTAAATAAACAAACACTGTCATCTTCCTGCGAGGGGACGGGCGAGTGTCCCCGGCTCCGGCTGTCCCCGCTGGCTCCCCCCGCCCCGCGGCGAGGGACATCCCGCACGGAAAGGCAGATTTATTGTTCCTAATCAGCAAATCGTTTAGGTCATTACAAGCCCATTACCGAGGGACAGGCGGGGTGAGGACAAACCTTGGCCACGTCTCATCATAGCGTCTGAAAAACCAGAGAATGAAACAAGGGTTACCCAGAGAGTCCCTCGTTATCCCTCTCCTACAGGGATGTCCTCTGGACATTTCTGTCACTTACTGCTTTCCTTCAGACTACTGTGGTCCCCTAGAAAGGGGTCCAGTACCCCTAAATCTGACACCCTCCATCCTTACCTGAAGCCCTTCCTGCATCATTCACAGCCAGGGCAACTCATCTTCCCAGCAAGGCTGAGGGGATTGAGACCATTTCAATGGTTTTGGTGGGGTTTTCTTTTTAATACTACCCCTCCTTTTTCTGACTTTTCCCTCTTAGTTCTTTTCCCAGTCCCCCTCACTGACTGACTGTTTTTCATGAAAACACCAGAGATTCAGGCCTGCCTGTGCTGTGGGTGACCCAGAGGCTGCCGTGTTCTTGCTGGCAGTGCATCCCACCAGGGAGGAATTTGGGGCAGAGTCTCTTGGGTCTGCACCTATCCACGCAAGGGATCCAGCTTGGAAGGATGGAAAAGGGGTGACACTCCCCTGAAAACCAGGACTCCTGTGCCACCTCTGCATCCTGCAGCCTCCCTGGTACCTATCCTGAGTACAAGGGATGGCACCAGCTACACAGAGCTGGGGGGCTGCAGAGATCCCCACAGTGGGGCCAGAGAGACCCTTGTCTCTCCCCTCACCCCTTTTACCTCCACCCTAGTAATTATGCAACCTCTCCTGACCCTGCTTTCTATCCCTTTTATCCTGGCCTCAGTGCCTGTTCGCCCAAGCAGGCAGGGCTGAGCCGTTGGAGATTGCTCTGAGGTCCTTCCATCTGGCACTTTCTCTCTGTTCCCCCACTCAATAAATAAAATAAGGGTCACCTTTTTTTATTTTTTTTTATTTTTTTTTTTTTGGATCACACACTAAGGCCCATCACAAATGAGACCCCTGAGGCTTTGATGCCTGTGTTTGGACACAAGCAATTATCTCTAATTATTGTTTTGCTTTTCAGTTTGCCCAACTTTCCAACAGCCTTGAAAAGAAACTTCAAGGAGGGGGCTCAGCAGACTGAATGAGACATTTCTCCACGAAAGCCCCTCCCAGAGCCCCCTCTCGCTTCCATATTGAGAGAAACAAAATCTTCACAAATGTTTAAGTACAATATGGGTTTGCCAAGGGGTTTTCTTTTCTTTTTCTCTGGTTTTTTTTTTTTTTTGAAGATGATTTCTAAAGACACGGGAACATTTGTACAAATAAGGCGCAGATGGGAGTGGGGTGGGGGAGCACACTGGAGCTGAATATCTGGGAAGGGAGGTGAAATGGTTTTCATCTGGGAAGGAAGTGGAGAAGCAGAGATTAAAACCCCCTTAGACTTTCCCACCACTCATAAATAATACATTAAATTGCACTTACTGTTTTCTGCTCACTGAGGAGCACTGGGCAAAGGACTCAAGTCCTGAAGAAAATTCACAGTCTGGGGCAGTGGAAGGCAGGAGTGGGGAGACAGTGATATTTTGGGAAGTTATTTGGAAGGATGGGAAGCGACTGAAACCAACATGTGAAGTCTGTGCTGATGCATGTGGTACACACCTGAAAACACACATGCAGCTCTACACATGTGGGTAAAATGCACCTATACATGGAGATATATATATATATATATATATAGATATATATAGATATATATATGCACCCAAATATGCAAATTTTGGCCAAAAAATAGCCAAAATATAGTCACAGACTGAGACACAAATGTGCACACACACTCATGGAGGGACATGCATATGTGTGTTCACATCCACATGTGTATATGAACATCCACAGGTCCATCACACCTCTGGGCTCATCCACACCAGGATCTGGGGGAAGGATGTAGATAAACAGCTAGTAAAACCTGCAGTAACAACCCCTGCACTGTATGTGGATATGGTAAAGTCATTTGAGAGCAGGGATTTTATGTGGGCTGCGTTAGACATCCCCCAGCTTCTCAAAGTGATGATAATAACCACTCCACTACCCAGTCTCCCACTGCATACCCAAAGCCTGTGATTTTCAGCTGCTAACCCACCATTTATTTAGCAATCCTTCACAGTAACCAGAGCAGACTACCCAAAACATGTCCAGCTTGCTGAGACAAATCTTTTGCTGAAAGGCATTGATCATTTTCTGCAGCTAAAATTCCTCTGCAAATCAATGCCATCCAGTCATTAGTTCTTCACAGCCCAGCCTAATGGGCCATCACATCTCCAACCAAGAAAAGGAAAACACAGCCCTGCTCCTTCCCAGACCTAAGTGCACAGGCCAAGGTTGGCAGAGGTGGGGGAGCTTTTGTTTATCGCTCCCCTCCTCTGGTGGTAGCACTGCAGAGAAGTGGTGTCATAAATATTTGTCTTTCTGCCTGGCTGTCTGTCAATACACATGTCTAAAATCCACTCTAACTATAAATATATAAACATGGCTTAGCCTGGACTTGGCAGTGCTGTTTAACAGTCGGACTCAATGATCTTAAAGGTCTTTTCCACCCTAAATGGTTCTATGATTCCATGAACTGATAACACATGTGTATTTGTACATTTCGTGCTATATATATATAGCATAGCATTAAATATATCTAATTTAGTGAGTGTATCCTTATATGCATACATACATCCATATAAATAAACCCAGGCAGGAGTGTCCCTTGGGTATTTTATTTTACTACTTGATTAGTAGCAGCGGTAGCAGTAATAGACATATTTCTGTCAGATCTAGACTGGTAACATAAGAGCATATTATCCTTTTAGGAAAGTAATTAGCATCAGAGATCTGATTCCTTTTGCTACCCTTCTAATTAATTATACTTGGTAATGCCATCATTAAGAAGAGCAGAGTGTTTGTTCTTTTAATCTCTCTGTAAGGGACATGAGTTGGGAACAAGCTGCTTTGCTGCACTCTTTATCCCACCGCTCGGCCATCCTCTTTTTTGTTTTTTTTCCCAGCCAGGCTTTTTGCAGCAAGAGCCTGCATCCCCCTCCGCCCCCCAAACAAAACAAAACACCTCCCCTCGAAACCCCCACCAAACTCCTCCCTCCAAAAAAACTAGGAAACACAGCGAATTAAAGAAATCTTGACTTAAAAACGACCCATATGTTTGCAAATGCTTTCCAAATGATCCCTTTCTGAATCCATGTGTTGTGCAGGGGGCGGCGGGGAGGGGGAGGACACCCCGGCCCAGATTGCGGCTCTGATCTGGGCTTTTTTCCTGAGCTCGGGGGCTGTCTGCGGCACGGCCTGACCCTTCTGCCAGGGGTCGGTGCACTCGCCCGGGGGGCGGCTGTCCCCATAGCGGGGCACGGCCACGGGCCCCGCTCCCACACGTGGGGTCCCGGATCCACACCGCTAATTGCACGGGTTCACAGATCCCCCAGCCCGGCATCGCCCAAAGCCGGCTCCTCCCGCGCCCGCATCTCTCGGGGACCACACACAAGCTCCGCACAGGGCTTTTGTGCCACAGAGAAAAGGGGACTCATAATAGAAAGGGCGAGAAAGAGAAAAAGAGTTGGTAAACACATTGGCTGTGGTACCTAGAGACCAAGGCAGTGCGACAGGTTCCCAAGAGAAGATCAAAAGTTGGCCTTTGGGATAAGCAACTGAGCAAACTCAAGTATGTTTCTATAATGAACTGCACAAAAGCAGCAGAAGGAGGACTGTGCTGAACTCAATGAGCTGCTCAGAATGCACTGATATGTATATTATATAGATATTCCCCTACCTGCCCTACTGGCCCTGGCACACATAGGTGTGTGTACAGGCAAAGTGCAGCACAGAAATCTTCCACACACACACCACAAGTTATAAACAGATCCCTGCAAGTAATTCTCCCCACAGAGAATTGGATAAAAACCCCTCAGAGCTGTGCCTCGAGACATCAGTGTGGATGATTACACAGATTTACCCTCAGGTGCCTGCAGAGATGTGTGAGCTTATGGCCACGGGAATAGTGCTGCACGCACAAAATATGTGGGTGTACATCACATATAGCCCAGCACACCTGACAAAAAAACCCTCTGTGTTTAGCTGTTCATATTATCTATTCATACAGTTCTGTGCAAATTGCAAAAATAGAGAATTGAGCCTGGGTGTAGCAGGAGATCTCTGTGTTTATTACTGTGGGATACAGGCTATATTTGTATCTAATAAAAAATCATGCTGCTCAAAAATACTATCTTTTTTTCTCAAAAATGCACAAATGAGAATTTTCTTAAGAGGCAGGATGTGTTTTTATACTCCAAAACTTCAGCAGCCTGGGAGACCATTAATACTCATTTGTCTGTCACCTGACATGACATCTGTCATGTCACTGAGCTTTCCATTAAGAAGAACAGGGAGCAGTTATATTAAGTTATGTCCAAGCTATCTTCTTACAAAGAAAAGGCCTCATTTGTTCCAGGAGCTAATATGCTGGTTTCCTTCACTGTTACTCACTGAGGCAGCAAGCATGGATGTGACAGCCAGACGGCTGATATGAATGCACATGGACATCTAAGGTCCAAAAGGAATATAATACAGTGTAATCCCAGTTTAACATTATTTTAAAATAAGGGGGAAACACTTAAACTCTTCCTACATAATGATATGAATTTTGCCCTGGATAAGATTACGTGGTTTTCAAGCATGATTAGCCATATGTCTAAACTGAAACGAGACAAAAACAAATCCAGCAACTTCGCAGTGCTGCATGCTGAGCTCAGCGCTTTTCAGGAAGCACAATACGGAACTCATTCAGCTGAAATGTAGCCACAGCAATTGTTTCATTGAGAGAAATATGTTGTTAGAAAAACTACAGGAATATAGCAGCTTTAATTTGGCCACTGGCTTAGAAGGAGGATGCCTGATGTAACCCAGTTTTTCATCTCATCACCGTGAGTCCAGTGCAGTAAATCCAGATAGAACCTAATCCACAATCGTTCCTTAAAACTCACTAAGGCCATCTCCTATCTCTCCTAATTAATTTATCTTAATAAAATAACCAATATCAATTTATAAGTAAATATGCCAGTAAAGACTGAAAAGAATCAATGGGAAGGGAAGGGAAGGGAAGGGAAGGGAAGGGAAGGGAAGGGAAGGGAAGGGAAGGGAAGGGAAGGGAAGGGAAGGGAAGGGAAGGGAAGGGAAGGGAAGGGAAGGGAAGGGAAGGGAAGGGAAGGGAAGGGAAGGGAAGGGAAGGGAAGGGAAGGGAAGGGAAGGGAAGGGAAGGGAAGGGAAGGGAAGGGAAGGGAAGGGAAGGGAAGGGAAGGGAAGGGAAGGGAAGGGAAGGGAAGGGAAGGGAAGGGAAGGGAAGGGAAGGGAAGGGAAGGGAAGGGAAGGGAAGGGAAGGGAAGGGAAGGGAAGGGAAGGGAAGGGAAGGGAAGGGAAGGGAAGGGAAGGGAAGGGAAGGGAAGGGAAGGGAAGGGAAGGGAAGGGAAGGGAAGGGAAGGGAAGGGAAGGGAAGGGAAGGGAAAATACCAACTTAAAGCTGTTAGTAGCAATTATTTTTGCCTCTGTGCTTATGGTAGTACACATCCTCAGACCTCATTGAGAAGGCATACAGGAAACACTGAACTTTATTTTAGGATGTCTTTAATATTTGCAGAGGAGATTGTGATACCTAACTGGAACTTTGCCATAGGAATGAGTGCCTAAGTCATCATCTCCAAACTCAATTTGTCTCTCTCTGTCTGGAGGAGACAGCTCTGTCTTCACTGACTTTGGAGGAGGTCAAACTACCTGACATTACTCAAGCAGTTTCTGACACATTTTGAACACACAGGCTGTCAGAGCAAAAATGTCAGGCCTCTTGAGGATGGACCAGTCTCTCTCAGATGGTGTTAGGAAGCACCTCAAAATAGCCTCTGGGATCTTCATGCTGTGGGTTGAGAACCACAGGAGAATGAGGACTCCTTGCCCAGCAGCCAGAGGTTTCACACTGCATAGCCTGAGACAAGGACAGTCCCTGCACTTGCTGGTTGTCTTCTTCCCATGAACCAACTCTACAGATGAGCTGATCTGAATGCCAGTAAGGGTACAAAGTAACTGTTAATGTTTGTAAATGTTAATAAGCAGCTTGGAAACAGCCTGTGGTGAAGGTACTGTACCACTTCTGAGACAAGCAGGTTGTGAAGGAGCAGCTGTGGGGAGTGGAGGATCAGCCTCGAGTCTCACAAATCCTTCTGGGTTAAGCAGCAGTGGTGTCTGTTTATTTACCAAAAAAAAAAGGACTTTCTCAGGAACCTGTGTGGAGCTCAGAGTGCCAAGAAGCTCAAGAGGAATTTTAGGAATGCATCAGTTAGCTAGTGAGAGTAATTAGTGTTGATTCATAGTGGCTTAGTGTCTCCTCCTTGTTGCTTCCTGGCTGTGTGATTCAACAGGTGAGTTTGCCCACACTGAGCTCCTTTTGGCCTCTTGAGCCAGTTTTGCAGCCGATGACTTAAGAGGTGTAATTTCCCTGCCAGTAGCTGGGTGTGAGTTCAGCCTGGGTGTGAGCCTGGTGTGAGTTACAAGCTGAGAGAGAAGATGGAGGTTACACCAAGTCCAAGTCCTCCAGAGTCTTTAAATATTCCAGTTCACCTTGGCTTCCCTGAATGCAGTCCCTTCACTTGGATACCGCTTTTCTGTCAGCCTCCCACACTCAGTACAAAACCAAACTCCAGCCCTCTGTGTCCTTTAAATTATTTGCCTTTATTGTACAAGCTCCAAGAACAAAGCTAAAGAAAAACAATGAAAATAAACAATTTTTAAACACAACCACATTTCATGCCCATTCCTCAAGCCAAGCTCTTATTATTCCAAAGAACGGGGCCACAAATATGTGGGACAAAAAGTGACAAATGAGTTCCTCTGACAACCAGCGGATCATGATTCTTGCTCAAGAAAAAGTAGCTCACAGTGCTCTTTTTAGGCCATAGATATCATGAGACTTCATTAACGATTCACAAAGTGCACAGGGAGCTTTAAATGAGAGCTATTTTCTTTGTGTGCAAAATAAACTGATATTAATGGCTGGAGCAGGAACAAGTTGGCAAGGTATAGGCAGACCATGGTGTGGTCAGCACAAATTATTGTCATTTGCTGGAATAATTGCAGTGGCAACTGTAGCTGTTGTTGCTAAGTGGGGGTTTTTTTGTTGTTTTTTTTTTTCCCACGTGTCTTTGTGGTGCACACTGTTTATGCCCAGATTCTGCCATTCCCATGGAGTTAAGGCTGGCCCCTCTGAGGTCTGGATCATCCTGGCTTGGTCTATTTTTAAGGATGGACACAATTTCATTTCCCAGCCCCAGTAACAGTCTCTGCCTGAGGCAGGTAACTCTATTGAGAGCAGATTTTGCAGAGTGGAAGGGTGATATTATGGTCTATTGTATTGCAACTGGAAGACTGCAGTGCCTGAGTGGGTAGGGGGTGGTGAATGACTGTGCAACATGTCTTGCCACGCCAGGGAAGGACACCCCTAGTCCCTTGGCAGACATGGGACCTGGGACTGCTTTCAGGCTTGTGCAGAGCTGGTGGCTGTCTCCAGCTTTCTACACCTGCCACGTAACACCTTGGAGCGGGGCAGACTTGTGGCATCATGCTGGATGTAAGTGACTTCCACAGCAGAGCAAAGAGCAGAAGGAAAGGGCTGGGACCAAAGCCCTTTCTCCTTTATTGTCCAAAAAAGTAATTGAATCGTACAGGAGCAAAAGCTGATCTGCATACTGGAGGTAATGGTGTTGGTCTTGACAGAAAGAATGGAAGAAAAGAACAGAGCAAACCGAAGACAGGGAATAAATAGACAAGAGTGTGATTATTTTTCCAGTCACTAGAAGCATCTTAAATATGGTGAACCAGAGAGCTGATTTATTAGCATCCAATTACCTTAGAAGAGCAGAACAAAGAGCTGAAGCTGAGCCTGAAGGGAAGGTGACGCTTTCTAACGCAGTTGTTCCTGTGCTCCCCCAGTACCTGATAATTAAAATCAAAGAGGGCAGGTGCAGCTTGGGTACAAAACAGAGAAGGAAGAGGTGAACTGCTCTTTGAGCAAGAAAAAAAACATGTTTTCCCTGTTGCCTTTCACAGCTTTCTGTTCCCAAGTGATTGGTAAGTTCTGATATGCCAGGACTCTCCATCACACATATCAACATGAAGATGCCACCTTTGAACAATTCATGCTCATATTTAAGCTCACAGTGATACCACTCATGTAGGATGGATCTCCAGTTCCCTTGTTTTATGCACCTCCAAACTTTTTCAAACCAAGTTCTGTAAGGGCTGCAAAGTCAGAGCAAGAGTGAAAAAAACCAAGTCAGGTCCAAGCCAGGAGATTTCTGCTATCTCATCTGTGTTGAAAAGGCAAGATCAGAAAGACCTGAATTGTCTCTGAGTTTCAAGAGTCAGTGCAGACTCGAATATTTTTCTTCTGTGTGAGAACTGGAAAGTGGACAGTATGTTCCAGCTTAACACTTTGGAAATGAAAAGGTTATTTGATAACTATAATGAGGAGGTACTTTCAAATGGTACAGCTTCAAAATATGAATGCCAAGCATTATGGCTGAATCTTCCATTTTCAGTCATGAAATAGTGGAAGATTCTGAATTTTGATTTCATGCCTCAAAACACGCTAATATCCAGAAAAGTATTGCAGCACATGAAAAACATATCCAACATGAGACAGAATGGATCAGATCTCTCCTGTTGCTCCAGCTTTTGAAATTCCCTTCTCCATGCTCCCTAGAGGATCTGTCTTCAAAACAGCGTCATTTGGCCTTCAAATTTGTCTTGGCATGAAAAATAGCATTTAAATAGGAAGCAAAACAAGGTTTTGGTGCAAGCTGTGCCATTGATATCTGACCTGGTCCCAGCCCTCAGCTAGGACTGAGGAGTGAAACAGTTATTTTCATGCAAGAGACCTCAGATATTTGTCTGTGACCCCTTATGAAGAATGAATTGGTCAGTTCATTTCAGCAATGATGAACACGCCATTGCTCCCCCTTCTTCTGCCTCCCTCCCAACCTAGCTTCATCTGCATAAATATTAATACTGCAACTCCTAATTAAATCCAGGAATATATTTACCTTCACAGATGAGCTACTTAAGCAACACAAGAGGGGCCTCTTGTTTCTATGAAACTTTGCCGCTTGTAAAATGCAGCATTTCTATTTATTACTCTCTCAGTAAATAATGGGAAAAGATGAGGAATATTTCTGAAATAGGTCAAGTACACTCCAAACATAAACATGCTAATAGGGAGAGATGTAAGAACAGTGCCAAATGTCAATGATCACCAAGTAGCTCCCGAATATATATTTACTGAATGCAATACTTCTCCACTGAACAGAGTTGACATAATGACATGCTCTTAGAGGAAACTTTCCTGGTTATTTTATTAGAGGGGTTATAATTTTTTATTTTTTTTTTCTGAAGTGCAACTGGAAAGTTCCTTCCTTCAGAAGACACATTCTTTGAATAATAATAATAACAATAATGACAATAAATAATAATAATAATATTATAATAGTAGGATGCAAAAGGCAAACAATGTATGGTTTTTTTCAGAATGGTTCATATAAAGCAGCCAGCTTGGCTGTATTTCTCTCCACACCCAGCACAACATAATGGCTTGAGTAGTATTGACTGGACTGTTATGTTTATGGGAACATCACTGATTCTGAAATCAAGGTAAAATACCCCAACTGCAGCTTCCCTGCCCACAAGAACTTATTACTCTGTCAGGAGAAGTGACTAGACTGATGTGACATGAGATCAGATAAATCCATGCTGTCTGTTCCCTATCAACCATGTGCATGCACACAGTCTGGCTGATAACCTGTTACACTATTTGAGCTAAAACCAGCTAAAAACATTTCCAGAGTGTACAGCCATGCAGAACAGGACATATTGAATGGAGTTTTATAGAGTCTGGACTATGGCAGGTTGCTGTTGGTGAGCTGGATGGTGCATGACAAAGCAAACCAGGAGGGCTGTTGTTTCAGTGTGGATGAAGTCCAGCACCTGTACAGTTTCTCCCTCTCCTCTATGCCACTGCTCCTGGCTGATCAAAAGCTGGTGTGACATGCCAAAGGGAAAAACTCAGCCTCACACTGAAATTAATAACCATGGGCATCTTATGCAAGACACTTGAGCTAAGCCTGTCCCACTGCTCACTACCAGAAAGGTCTCCCTTGGGTTTATCTTCTGAAACTGCTTTAAAACTGCCACATCCCAAGAGACCCATGGGAAAAAATGCCATGGGATTCATTTGCTTTGGATCCAGTTCAAGTCAAAACCACAAAGATGGTCCATAACCAACTTTTGATCAGAGCTGATCAAATCCAGAAACAGTCAGATCTTGGGGGAGATTCTTAAGGAAGGCGCAGAGCAGCTTGAATTCAGAGGAGCATAACAGCCACAAAAAGTGGATCACAAATCTAGACAACTTAAGATGAAAAATAGTTGAAAATTAGTGGGTTTGTTCAGTCTAAGAAATGCAAAGAGGCCCCAGTGTGACAGTCCATAAACCCCTGAATGAGAAGAGGAAGGCTACAGACCTCCCTTCGTGTCTCCTATGGGAAGGACAGGAAGAGTCTTGTCCTTGAGCTTTGAAAGAAGTTGAGAGAATTTTTGAAAGTTGTTCAAAGGACAAGAGTACACTGGAAGAGTTTGCTGATGCAGTTTAATATACCTCCATCATTAGGGAGTTTTAAGAAGAGGTTTGATGTGTGTGTGGCAGGAATGGATTAAGGCTGACTGTTTAGCTCCTGGATGAGGAGGAAAAATATCAGTACCTCCTCAGAGTCCTTTCCCATTCTGTCTTCTAGGATTTGTTAATTCAAGCATATATAAAATTCACTGGACACACTTTCTCAGACACAGTCCTGATTCAGACTCTGGTCTTGAGACAAGGCCTTACTCAAAGTCTCACAGAAAAAAGCTCCAAAGTTCTGCCACTTTGGACTCCAACCCACCTTGATGCAGTGGAGATGGTTTCATAAATCAAAGTTGGGATGAAGATTTTCTTATCCTAGTAAATCAAATACAGAGTTGTGACCGGAGCTACAACGTGGATGCTGCTCCACATCTGAGCTGCTCCTGGCCCCAAGATATTATATCTAAACTGTTGGCTGGGGGCCTCTCTGCAACTTTACCATGTCAGCAGCTATTGTGGAGCAACCCATGAGGGGTTTTGAGCCGGGAGGCCTTTCAGGGATCTTTATTTTATCTAAACAGGGACAAAGAGCTTGTGCAGTGCCAGCACTGCCCCGCTAGAGTCAAAAGGCCTCTCTGTTTAAACACCAATGGCTTGAGGCCTGAAGATGTGCAGCTCCAGCAAGAAGGACCCAGGAGACGATGGTCTGTTCCTGCCAAGCAGCAACGTGGCTGTTTATCCAGAGGAACAGCACTCTGTGTGAATGATGGTAGGTTTATTTTGCAGTCAGCGTCACAAATTATGGCGCTTTTCCATCTATTGTCCTATATGCTAAGTAAACACCATAAACCATTCAGTGCTATGTGCTTCTGAAAATCATAACGCAAGCGTTTTACCATCAAGGAACAATGAAAGGGCAAACAAGGAAGTCAATCCATGTAAGTCAGCTTTGTTTTCTGTGTGACAGAGTGGTGTAGAACTTGTTTTCTCCTCTCATGTCTTTTATGGTGTTTTTTTAAAGCTACTATGCTGCGTTACATGGCTCCATTCATAAAATTAAATTCTACAGGGCAGGAAATCATTCCCTTTTCATGATCATATCATCTGAACCCATGCTGCAGGCAACAGGGAGAAATTAATGCTCCTGATGCATATTTAAGGAGTTTCTTCTGCTGCACGGTTCCCACATCAATAAGAAATCCTGCACATGCAGCAAGGCAAAAACCCACTGGGTAGGCTGAAATGGTTTCTGTGTGTGCGTGTGTGTGGTTTGGTTTAATTTAAAGATGTGCAGATAGAGTTTTCACTCAGCGCGCGGTATTCATTAGTGAGAGGCAGCAAACTTGCCTGGAGATCTGAAGGCCCCAGAAATCAAGCTGTGGGCGGGAAGTGATTGGAAAGGTTTAAAGGGTGATGATTTGATAATTTCCCTAGTCCAGGAGCCTGCAGAGAACACACACATACAGAGTTTGGTCTAGAGGTGCCCCGTGTCCCAACTGCCCTGGATGCAGGTACTGTGGGACCATGCATTGGTCCATATGGATGTACTGACGTGGAATGGATCAACCTGGGAGCATCCCTGGCAGGGATGTCTGCAGACAGACCCACAGCTGACTACTGAAAACTAGAGAAATAGCTTTCAAATGCATAACAGCAGCTTGAAAACGAGGGGTTGAAAGATAACACCCATTCCTATATGATACTGCAGCTCCTTCTGGGTTTGCTTTCATAAATTTACAGTGCTCAGATCTCGCTTGGATGAGGCTGGCAGCCCAGGTGGGAGCAGCCTGAAGGTCTGCCTGAGGCTGACCAGTGCAGTCCCTGGCAATGCTGCTGTGCTGATGCGAAGATGACCAAACAACCTCCCACCCCACTTGTGTCAAGGGGAGCTGGCAGGCACTGCTGTAGCAAACACTGTTGGGAGCAAGTGGTGGAGCCAGCTTCAGAATGTAACTGCAGAGATTATTTATAATTTTGTACCCTTTCTTAAGACAGCATATTACACTATATTAAAAAAAAATAGAACAAATGCTTTATATTTCAGGTCTGCTCATTTACTATGAGTCAATTTTATGTGGTTCATACAATACAATAAATATATCTGTACATGCACAGCTGAAAATATTAATTATCAAGAGTCACTGTAGCATGAAGCACACTTTAAAAGGCTATATATTATATTTTAAATATGTTTATACAGGCACATCTCTAACCATCCTGCAAAGTTGTCATACAGTTTGCTCTTAATCATTTATCTACCTGATATAGTTGAGAAAGGGACTGTAATTATTTAACTTCCTAAGCATTCTCTTGGTTTTTCCTGCTGGTGAATATCCCCCCAGGAAGAGCATGCACATTGCACCTGTTTGGCAGTCCAGGTCCTGTCCCAGCACAAGGTACAGATATATCTGACCCTCTTCTACAAAAATCACTTGGGCACTGCACTCACTGAGCCCCACTGGCCCCGGGTGGATGAAGCAATGTCTTTAATACTTTCCTCGCCCAGTGACCAGCAAAACATCTGCTATGCCATGAATGTTTTGCTGAACTGCTCCGTGAAGCCTTGTGAAAAAATGTGCATATTAATAAAATGATGACGAAATCCCTCCAGCAGGGCTTGGGCTTGTCACCATTTAATCCAGCCTTAAAACCCCAGGTAACTTAAAGGGAACAAGATCCAACCCCAAAGGAAAGGGTGGAGGAGGGAGTGGGAAAGAGAAGGAAAGAGGGTGAATATTCTTTGTGCTTGGATGTGGGAGTGCAGGATGGGGAGGGATGCACAAATACTTTCCGAGATAGGAAAAGTCAAAAACGAAGAGTAGAAAGCAAGCAAAGCTTTTCTGCACACATGCTGTGCCCACCTTTGGTGTAAATGTGAATGGCAAAGCACAGACTTGTAGAAGCAGCTGAAATATTTGTAAGACAGAAGACGCAGCCCCCCTGCCCTCCGCATCCCATCTATGCATCAGTAGGAGCTGAACAGAATTTTTTCCAGCACTTTTTTCCCTCTGTCTCTCCTGGAAAGGTCCCCATCGGTGCAGGGGGTCTCGTTTGAATCCCCTCCAGGGTGGGGTGAGCCCCGCTGCTCCCCGCAGCTCTGAGCACCGGGATTCCTGCAGCTGCCGTCCCTGCCTTCCTGAAACCCAAACACGACGCTGACAGCCGGGTTTTAATCACGCAAGGGCCGATAACCATCAAACACTGCTAATTTCCAACAAATTATCTAATCCAGATGCTTGCCGGATTTGAGTAAACACTGCACCCAACAGGATCATAAAGCAAATAAGCACAAAGCGGTTTCGAGTTTCAGCTCTCCTCTCCCCTAGCCTGGGACCCTCGAATGGGGGAAAAAAATGCAAATCAGGTGATCCAGCGCTTGTGTTTGAAAGCAGACCGGCTCCCATGGGATCACATAAAAGTTTGTGCCATCGTCCCTGAGCAGAGCAGCCAGGCTGGCTCCTGAACAGGGCACTGGCTGCGGGGGACACGAGTGGCTTTGGGACAGCGGGACAGAGCGACAACCGGGACTGCTCTTGGCAGGGCCGGCGATGGAGAGCACCGCAGCTGGGAGGCGATTCGGGATGTTGCCGCCTCCCGGTGAGTGGAGGAGCTCTGTAAAACCTGGTGGGGACCTGATTCAGGCGGGTTGATGCTCAGCCTGAGCCGCGGTCTCGCAGCTGCACGGGCTGGTACCCACGACGAGACCGCCGTGAGCACGAAAAGGGATGGAAACATCTCCGGCCGGCGGGGCTGGGGTGTACAGGCAGCTGCCTGCACACTGCCTGCCCGGGGAGGGACCCCTGGCACTGTTCTGCTGGCCCCCCGTGCCCAGGGTGCCCCTGAAATCGCCCCAGATCATTCCCGAAGGCAGAACAGAATTCAAGGTTTGTGTCTTCGTAGAGAAGTGCACACGCAAATACGAGCAGAGAGCCGTGTTTTCGGCAGTTTGAATTGGTTTGGAAAATGGTTAATAGGTTTAATTCTGCCTCAGGACAAGAGGTAGATCCTATTTCATGTAGGAGCCCTCTCAGACATCAATTTTGCGAGGGCTGTGACCTGGAGAGACACACAAGGGTACAAGTATACACACACAAAATGTATATATATATATGCACACAAACCCCCTCCTGCACCAGTCTATTTTCTTGTATAATTTTTCTACTGGATCACACATGAGATGTTCCACTAAAGAACAACCATATTTTCTACTGCTATACAGTATTTTCTGATGTACACATATGCCTTTTGTACAGCCTGTAGGCAGAGGATATATTTAAATAAACACTGAATACAGCCATAGACCAATCCTGTATGAAGGCACATGGCACAGCCATGCTCTGCCAAGTCTGGGGACTCATGTAAATAAAGGATTTATTTTACAAATTTCCTTACACACAAACACAGACACACCAAACACACTGGAAACATATGGGATGGAAAACATTCTTTTGCATAAGTCTGCAATATTGGATTCAAAGATACAATTTCCCGGAGGTTATGTAAGCTTTGAACAAGGAGGGGGAAAATGTAGCATGTCTGAGCAGGCCTTCTGGTGAAAACGGGGAAATGGCACCTCCCAACTTATAGCATATTGTCTATTCTGTTTCAAATTGGGAAAAAAAATTGTTTTCCCAATTCCATAAACAACAGCCATCCTTCTTTCAGCAATTCATGGTGGTCCTCGTTCACAAACGTTCATTAAAAAAATAGCCCAAACTATTCGCCTTCCCAGACTTTTTTGCTCCATGAAGAAATAAACCAGTCGTGTTGCCTGTTCCTGAGAATTTTCCATCTTCCCCCTTTGCAATTAAAGCTGATCTCTCCTTGCAGTTTCACTCCCCTCTGCTCCCCCTCCACCTCCTTGTCTGTCTAATCTCCCGTTCCCCTCCAAGTGTGTTATTTGGTTTTGGAATTATGTCTATTTACTCGGGGTGGAAGTTGCACAACGGATGTGTTTATGCGAGAAAATTATATCACTGACAAATGCTGATTGGCATGTGGATATTGGGAGAGAAAACTACAGAGGACGTTTTCATCAGCTTGGAATAACACAATGATTGTGTTTTCAGCGGAGCTAATGGATCACATACTCCTGCTCACTCTGATAGCTGTTTACACAAAGGACGGCTTCCCAGATGCAGCCAAAAAAAATCCCAAAATAATAAAAAGCAAAGAAAAAAGCTTAGAATAAGAAAACCCACCCCAGCAAACACAGTAATAATAGTAATAATGGGTGATCAGGGATAATCCTTTGGAGGAAGATCATGGGTTTAATTCTTATTTGCACTTAGATCCCTTCACACAGTGCTGCTGGGAAAAGGGGCGTTGAAGTGGATGCAAATGATATGGTTGGGTGTAGAGAGGTCTTCACCCTGCCTGGTGAGACGAGGAGGACCCTTTTACTCTGGCTCTGTGCCAGCTGAGAGTGCCACAGGGTGTGGATGCTCCCTGATCCCACCACGTCTGCTGCAGCCTCTGCCTTCAGGAGGAGGATTCCTGATGATGGAGATTTTGGTGTTTGGGGTAGGCAAGGGAACTTGTTCTTTTGTCTTCTGTGTGAGCAAAGAGAAAGTTGGATTTTTAGCACAGAAAGATGCTAATGCAGATCATCTGGCCACTTTCCGCTCATTCCCACTTCAAAACCAAATTTAGGAAAACTACAGAAGTGTAGGTGGTCAGGGGAATCAGAGTCCCCTCCCCAGCCCAAAGCCCCCTCATCATGCATGCATTTGACCTTCTCTAGAGCTCACCTATTTCTCATGCAAATATGTCTATCAGGGAACAATGCTCCCAGCCCAGGGAAAACACTTTACACGAGCTTTCATCACTCAGAGCCAGGCTCTGCCCAATGACATCGACAGATAGAAATACACAATTTTCTCAAATGCTTTTGGAAGACCAGCTCTTCAAGACCCATTTATCTGTCTCTCTCGGTATTTTCCCCTTTTCTCTTCTTTTCTAAGCAAAGAGATCATTCATCTAAAAATCAAACAAATGACTTGTTGGAATCCAGACTGTTCATCTACCGCGTGCTCCCAATTTCACATAGATTCATGCCTTTGAGAAATCTAAATCTGCCACATGCTGTCCAGGGAAATGTGGCTGATTTTGCTCTTTATTGCTTCTTGCATGCCTCGGTGTTTAAAGAAGACCCCTCTTTTGAACAGCAGCTTACAATCTGATAATATTTCTCTTTGAAAAGTCAACATACTATCATTGTTTCGAATTCAATTATACAGCCGGTTCTCTCTCTGTGGTATGCAAGCACTATATTTAGGTTATATTAAATTATGTTTTAATAACATCCACTGGATTTTTTTATCCACCTCAGCCTTTAAAACTCTTAGTCCCTCCAAAGGAGAGGGGGGAGCAGTTTATTAATGCATCACTTCAGAATTGTTTTTTAATTGGAAACATTTTGTGGAGAAAAGACCATTAATAAAATTTGATTCCAAATCAAACTTCTCTGTGTATGTTATTTTTACTCTGCAGTCAAATGCTTTTATTAGATTTAAAACTTTCACTGTTCTTTTTTATCTCTAGCTGTATAATGTTCTGCAATAAAAAATAAAGGGCCTAGTGACTCCAAAGTCTGGCAAAATAATATACTTTTTTGGATGTCTGTGTATGTTGCCAATTAGTTTTGCTGTAAATACAGACCTCCATCCATCATCAGTCTCTGGGTGGCTATAAGAGATCTAATTTGTTTCAGATGCCTTGTGCTTGCCGAGCTATTCACCAACTCTGCTGACCTGCTGCGAAGACCAAAAGCTGCAGAAGGATGACTGACAAGGGAAACTGGAGAAAGACCTATATACTTAGGGATGGATCCTGCCTTCCAAATGGGGAAGGAAGCTTTCCACCCCACCCCCCCCTCCCTTTCTCTCTCCCCTTTTCAGAAGCCTGCAGCTTTGCAAATGAACTCAGAGGCGTAAGACCTGTGCTAGGGAGGCTATGACAGGGTAATGGAAAACTCTCCTCCTCAATCCATTCTCCCACCTCCCCACTCCTCCTTTTACAAGCCATGCTTCAAGCCTCCCGTTCCCTAGGAATTTTATGAATGCCTGAGCCAAGCCAAAATAAACTCGTAAAGAAGAAGTTTCAAAAAGAGGTCACAGACCCATAGAGCAAGTGCGAACCGGTAAATATCAAACCCTGGGCCAAAAGGCAGCGCCCAGGAGCCCTGTGGCCATCCACAGTTTGCCAACCTAAAGTGCATTTGATTCTCAAGCTCCCACAACCGAGTCCCACCAGCTCTTTGTCCCTCTTCATGGGCATCCCACAGTCCCCAGGAACTCCCCAGCAGACAGCAGAACTCAAAATGGAAGAATGTGAGGAGACCTTTTCCTCCTGAGACTTTCATGCTGGGGAGGGTCAGAGCAGAGCCATGGGCCTGCGGGCTCATTGCAAACAACCAGAAACATCCATCTATGTTGATTTTCCACAGACAATGGGATTCCTACTAACTGCATGGTTTGTGTCTCTGTGTGTGTGTGAAACACATCTATTTTTTTTTTCTATAGAAATTAATTTCTATAGGAAACATTCCTTTTTATTTAGAGTGAATTAAAGAAAACCAAGAAACCAAAAAACACAAACAGAAAAGAAGTTTGCCTGACTTAAGAAAATGCAAATTCCCCTGCCAAACAGTGAAACCCTCCTGATGCCTGATGCCAGTGGCAGTTTATTTATCCTCCTATTCTCACCTCTCATGGGGTTCAGCAGTGCCACGCTGACACCCAGCCCTGGCTGCTCACTTACTACCATGGATGGGATTTGATTCCTTCCGTGCAGCAGCACCAGTGTGGGAGGTGCTTCTGAACTGCTCCCACAAATTGCACAGCCCAGATCTCTCACCCCAGCCGTGGTTTAGGCACTGGAGAAGGGAGATGGTGTTTGCAGTTCACACCTCATCCTGGAGAGGCTCCAACTCATGGTCCCCAAAGGCACAGGAGCAGGGACAGGGTGGGAGCATCCTGAGCCCTCTCCATGTGGTCCTCCAGGAGGCAGCTGAAAGCTGCTGGGAATAAGGGATGGAACGAGGGGGGTTGGCTTCACTGCTCAAGGCTGCTGTGGAGGGGTCCTGGGTGCTGATCACTGCTGCAGTTGCTAAAGCATTTTACATGGAAAAGTTACTGGATTACAAGATGTGGCAGAAACAATTCTTGGAGCTGAGACCAGAGTAGCTGAGAAGGAGACAGCAAGGCTTCTGCAAAGGACAATAGCTGGGAGAGTGTGCTGGTTGCCTCCTCATGCTCCTACTCTTGCTCTCTCAGGATCAGGCACTCCCATGGTGTGGGCTCTTCCACATAATCTATTCCCCTGCCTGTTTTACAGTTCTGCTCCAGGGATATTTTTGTGAGCTCAGGGATCCAGAGCATTCATGCATGAGCATGCACAGATCATCCCTGAGGGATCCAAAACCCATCCCAGATGAGGAAGCTGTGAGCAGGGTTTTCCTGAGCAGCAGCAGTTGGTCTCAACTAGCAATGGGCAGCTCTTTCTGTGGCCACACAAGGAAGAGGACAGGGAAAATGGCCTGTGAGAAAATTAATGCAGCTAAAAGGAGTGGAGTTTAGGGGTGCCTCCACCAGGAGAAAGGGCTGGGAATGCTTAAACTATAATATTTGGGAGAGAAAAAAAAAGGCTTGTAATAGCACAGAATCAGCTTTGACTACAAGACAGGTCTTATTGTGTCCAAGGCTAAAATGGTACAATTGCTTTATGGAAAAGGATGTTGGAGGAGAAAGGCTGAACAGCCAGATGACACCAAGATGTTGGAAGAGGTTTCCACCATCTCTCACAGATGCTCTCCTGCCTTGGCAGACATGGGGGGCACAGGAAGAATGGTGCAACCATGCTGAGAGACACTGCCAGAGACCCACCTTCACCGGCAGCACAAGGTGTGCTGGGCATCCTGAGGGGACCATCCGAGACCCCAGCACATGGCCAGGGGCTCTGGGGACATCTGGGAACACTCATGTCCTAACTCCTGCCAGTGCCACATCTCCCAGGTGCCAGATATCTATCCAGGTGGTGGAGATATATGTGAAAACACAGCGCTGCTTTCCAAAAGGAGCATCCCAGTGCTCGAGGAGGGGAGGGAAGTGAGGGGAGGACCCTCTCTTTGCAATTGTAGGGCATGCTTAGTTTTCGTCATGTTGTGGGGGGAATCACTTTTGCTCAAAACCATATGCAGAGCATCAACAAATGCACATCCTGTGAAGCTGGGCGTGTTGCAAGAGGGATTACAAGGCTGGCAATTTATAGCAGCTGCTTTAGTAGCCTCTTCTTCCACGCATTACTCTGTCAACATTGTATTTTCCTTGGAAAAACATCTACAGTAGTTTAAATCTCTTTACTGAAAACAGATCTACTACAGGTGCTTTAGAGTTCATCCACGGGATATGAGAAGGTTGAACGTCCCCAAGAAAGGGAAATTTATGTCAGTAATGACTAATTGATTTGCTTGCCTTTAAAATCCCTAATGTATTTTCACATTTTTCCCTGCCTTCTTTTTTACAGTGCTAATAAAAGAAGCTACATCATATATTTGTGTTATATGTGGGTTTATTCTGGGAAATCCTTGCTTTTGCAATGTGTTTATGTTTTCCCTCATTTCCTTTTACCTTTCCTTTATAAAAGGGCTTGTTTTTATAGCAAATCAATAGGTTAAAGGTGAACATTAATGGGGAAAAAAAGTGGTTTTGGAAAATATATGGTGAAAACAAGGCAGAACTAGAAACCAAATCTTTGTTCACTGGAAATTAAAGACACACTTTGCACACTGAAGTGGGATAAATGCAATATATTCTGGTAGGGCATAGTGAGAACTGCATGCTTCTCTCCAAAGGCTCCCAAACCCAGTCCCAATCCCCAAAGTCACAAGAAACATTCTGATCCTCAAAAGGATGAGGAGAGAGTTTAGTGCATCTCTGTTGGGGGTCGTTTATGGAAAAGGTTCCTGCAAGATCCTTTGCAAAAATAAATATTTTTGCTAAATCCCAGGAGTAGCTTACAATTCCCTCTGCTCACAATTACAATTTCCCCATTAGGAAACTTCCTTGAAAAACCCACTTTGGCTCAATTGGAATGTGTTTTTTCAACAAAGCTGAAACATTTTGATTTCAGCCTATTTTTTTACCTTGTTCTGCAATCATTCATCATAGTCCAACGCAGAGTATTCAACAAGACAAAAATGGCAAAGTCACACACAGGAGTCAAATGTGCTGCTCTGAAAGTGACAGCCCATTTAATTTGGGCTGAAATATTGCTCGATTTTGGGGGAGGGATACAAAAGAAAACAGTGTCGATAGCAAAATTATTCCCTTAAACACAGCAGTTTCCAAGACAGCAGAAAATGGTTCCACCAAGAGTTTTGTTAATGTGGTCACAGTGCACCAGCCTGTCCAGACATCTACCTGGAGATACACACAAAGATCCTCTCCATGCCCTTCCAGGCCACTGGGAAGTTTTAACTGGATTTAATACACAATTCAGTGGTGGAGACAAAGGCACAAAACTGGCACAGGAATCTTTAAACCCCTGAGCAACTTTGGAAAGGACACCAGCACAGAAAGGGGCACAGGAGGGCTTGAAGAGTCCTGTTGGACCAAATCCCATCACTGCACCATGCCTCAGTTTCCATCAGTGCTCTGGTGCAAGCCACAGGAAAGCCCTTTAATGGCCTGTTTGGAGATTTATAAGGGATGTTGTATCATAATGTTGCTGAAAATATATGAGCATAACATGGTTTCCAACTTTACACTGTTTACAAACAGGTATAACCAAGAAGACTGCTAATACATCAAAGCAGAAAATTAAGTACCTCATTAGGGCTGTACTCAACCCCACTACACCAAACAGAGAATAAAATTATTTACAAGACTACTTGGCAGGACATCAAGTAAGAAATCATGTTGCTTTTAAAATAAATTCATAAATTCATTTCTATGAAGTTAATGTCATTCTGCTTACAGAAGTCTCCCTGGTAAACTTGCATTCCAGTTTTAAAACAGGAATACTGAAGGAGTACTCCATGAATCACTAAAAGGCCAGCTAGGAACAGAGGCATTCCTTTAAATTAGAAGAAGTATAGGAGAGCCTGGGCCTGAGAACACAAGGTCTCCATATGTCTCTATATGTGTCCATACAGGCTCCCACATTCGATTTATAAACACCCTACGGAGCAGGGAACCTAACTTGCAAGCTGACAAAAGCTGTGTAGGTTACAGAATAGATGGTTGCCCATTTCCTCCTGGGATCCTACTGTCAAGATCTTCTGGGATGCAATTTGTCCTAAAATCAATTAATTTTTACAGGGACCACTCCTGCTGAACCTTGCAATATCCATCCCCTGCCACTGTCTGCTGGAGTTATTGCCCTCAGGTCATGGGAGCTTTGGCACACCGAAGTTTGTACATGGTGAATGTTGCTGGAAGCTATTATCCCAGGGAGCTCACAGGATTCAACAGCTTGGGGATGTTGTTTCCACTGAGAACCAGAAATCACTTTCTGATCTGACTGATGTTGGAAGAGGGGCCATCTGTGCTGCCCAAATTGACGTTGACAACTGTGTTTGATGTCTCTGTCTCAACTGGTAAAGAAAAATCACTGTTCTGTTTTCTTGGCTCTGCAATTTCCAACTTTGTGTCAGTGGAGGATAAGATGGGGAGTGATAGTGTGACACTGCAGGGAAAGTTTGGATAAAATTCTGGGGAAGAAGAACAACTCTTTTAAACAGGAGGAGCAGTGAAACCCCGGAGGAGGCTGTCTGGGGAGGAGGTGGTACGATCTCTGGAAGTTAAAGCCATTGAGAACAGGCTAAAAAAACTTCTGACCAAGAGGCTTAGGCAGAGCTTGGGACAGAAAGTGGGCAAAGATGACCTCTGAAGGTAATTTCCAGCACTATTTCTGTTTCTAGTAATATTCATGTACCCTGTGGTGCTTTAGGTTGAGTGTCTTCCCTGGAAGATACTGACTTCAACTGCTGCCATTAATTCAGACCTAAAGAGCTGGAATGGCCACACCAACACAGATCCCCCACATAATCTCAACTGAAGCACAAGAAATGGAAGCACATCCTGCCCTCACAGAGGTCAGAAGAAATCTTCTCTGAGAGCTTGTGTCAAATATAAAATTGCCTGAGTTATGAGAAAGTAGCTCAGAAGTAGAAAATCCAGAGAGCTTATTTTTAATTGTTGTTTTAGGTTTCAACATAAATCAGAATATCAGGTGCATGTTGGGGTACAGCTGCAGAATCACTTCTGTGATACAAGTTAATATAATTATTGGTGAACCACAGTAGTGAATTTCTTTGGAGTACCTGGTATGAAGCAGAGGTGCCTGGATTACCTCTTTCATCCTTGCAACTGTGTATAAAATCATTACAAAACAAATTACATAAACTCTAGATTTATAAAGGTTAATATTATCTTTATATCATAAAAGATTCACTGTCTTAGACTAGAACAGGGAGAACCTGCCTTTGTCTAGATTAGTGAAGTCAGTGTCTCAAGATATCTAAGATTTTTAACCCTGCTTTGTGAGCTGTATGTGTTCAGTTCAGTCACCTTCAGCTATGTAAAAATTGAATTGTCTATTTGAACAGACTGCTCTAGACCAGCCCTCTAAAGTCAGTGGGCAAAGGAGAGCTCTTCATTCCTCCTGCAGCAGATGTCTGGGTAAGTCAGATGGACCATCCCATGGAGACACCACACTCACCACACAGGTTATAGAAACCTAGATGTTATTAGACACCAATTATCTATAGCTCTTTCAGAAGATATCCTATCCTTAGGAATATTTCAGATGAAGGGGTTAAATTGACCTGTGTAAAAGCCCTTTCTGTCTCTGCACTTTATATCCATGACTCAGTTTCATGAGAAATTTGCTCTTTGACTTTCCTAAAGAAAGCAAGCCAGAGCTCTGTCTGCTCTGAGTCTGCCACGCTGCACAGCCCTTGCTTTGAGGAAAAATGCTTTTCCAAGACACCAGAAATCATTTGTAAAGGAAACACGGGGTTTGGTTGGGTTTTTGCGTTTCTGACAAATCAAGATATCAGATATGGTTGTTATTATTTAATAATGATAATAGCAACAATTTCTCAGATGTAAAAGTAATACAATAATGATAGGCTTCATGGAACATACAAAAAAAAGACTAACAGATATAATCAGTTGCAGAAGGAACTGAAGGAAATCTGGGACATGAAAAGCAGAGTAACAACTGTTTGTGGTGAGCTGGGCTTTCATGATGGGGGTATCACAGCAGCAGCATAAAATGGAAACAGGGTCTACTGTAAAGCCGTGTGTCCTCCAGATGGCAACATTGATTGGTATTTCCAGAGGAGTTTGGGAAGAGCAATCCCTCTCAGAGATACATGGATCAGTCTTCAACACTGACTTGCATTAGTGCTGCCCTCAAGACCCTGGGCTGTGGCAGGGAAAGCCAATTCTTTGACAATACTCATGATGGTCAAAACGAGCAGGGAAAGTCAAAATCACTACACAAGCTTTGGATTCAGCAGATCATGGGGAAAAAATGTCATTATGACACAACAATCTGACAAAGGACAAAGAGGTATTTTAATGTATCGATGCCAAAGAAGGGATGATGATCATTAAAGATGGAAAATGACTGTGATCTTAAAGGTGCTTGAGCACCTTCTGCAATCAGTGTATTTCCCTCAGCATTTTGAGTCACCAGGACTGCTGGTGCAAAGACCTCTCCCATTTCGCAACAACACCTTGATCTCTTCAAGTCTTGAGGTAAAGAACTGACAACTGATGGACGTGAGAGTAGCACCCAGAACTGCATTAGTAATTATATTTAGTGGTCTTCTGAGGTTTTCCATTGAGGATTTTGTAACCCCTCAGAAAGGAGATCAGGAGGGTGAATTGTAATTAAGTCTGAGATTTGTATGCATTTGCTCAAGTTAATTCTAGTCCCTGAGCTGAAGCCAGGGGAAAATAAAGAAATTAATACCTTTTGCCTTTATTAACTTTACTGATTTTCTTTCCAGTACATTGCAAACACAGTATGAATTCTGCCTTGATTTTGTGATGACTCTAATCTCTAAAAGTCCTGCTCTTAATCGGATCAGGGTGCAGGGAGAGATGATATTCAAATACCACATGAGCAGGAGATTCAGGGCCAAATGGCAGGCTGGTGTGAACTGGCTCAGTGTTGGTGACTGCAAAGCAGTGTCACCCAGCAGGCTGGCAGCAGAATTCAGTCTCATTTTCTAGGTTGGAAGAGGTGAATAATACTGGCTCAAATCTTCCGTATCATTTGCCATTTAGAGAGAAGGTAAAAAACCCCAAAAGTTCTATCACATTCTTAGACAATTTGTTTCTTTTTTATTGTTTGCTAGTTCATGCTGAAAATTTATTGAGGTTTTCATGACTCATGTGTCCTCTCTAATTATGTTGGCTATTAATGAAGGGTTTCCTGGAAAACAGACAAGTTCAAAGTTTCAAAACCCCTGTTTTCCATTGAAGTTTAATTTCTAGAAAATTTTTCCACTTTCAGCAAGAATGAGACTGAAAAGCAGAGAACATTTTCCATTAAAGTCCGCAGAGAAATTTCCTTTAGTTTCTCACAGAGGATTGCGGGGCTTGAGGCAGCCTCCACTTTCACCACCACTGCCAGGACTAGAGCCAACATCATCTGCTTCCTTCTTAAATCCTGCCTAAAAACCCACTGAGTTCCCAATTTCTGTGCAGTTACTTCTCCTTTGATGTCTTCACATCTATCCAGGCTATTCATGATAGTCATGTTCCAGTCCTCACCCTTTTCAAAGTATATGGAGTTGCCTCCATCCACTTGGCCCTGCTTAAAGAGAGGAGGCTAATCTTTGGCTGATGGGGGGTAATTAACTGGGATTATTTTGTCCAGGGAAGAGCTAAAATGATGGGCAATGACTTTATTAATCTCTGTAGCTCTCTAAAGTGTGGATACCTTTTCAGTTTCTACTCTGCTTCCCCTACATTTTCCATACTGAAATCTCACCAATAGGTTTTGTTGCAGCATAAACAAGAATTCAGCCTATAATTTTTGTTTGTTTCTAAAGCAAATCCTGTACTAACTGATGTGAAAAAAACCCACAAACCTAAATTAAATACAAAATTCCACAGACTTCTGCACTGAGGTTTTTAGGGGCACAGGGCAAGAACAGGACTTTGGTTTCTTTGTCCACCGAAAAATCTCCAAACTACACTTTTTTTATTTTCCATATAGATTTTGGTAAAGGAAAAAAAAATGGTTTGAATAAACATGCAGAATGTTTTTAAAATATCTCTGGATAAATTTTTAAAACATCAAGCCATGCTTTTGCTGAACACTGAGGATGGCTAGAAAAAGGCGTCTCATTAATTACACTTTCACTGAAAATGCCCCAGCCCAGTGTGCTGGCTCAGAGCCATTCTCCTCCACGAGCAGTTTGTCACCAGGGTGGGCCTGAGCCACACCATGGGTGACATGTGGCACCTCTGCCCACTGCCAGCACAATCCATGCACCAGCAGTGGGAGGACAAAGTTAATTTTCTTCTGCCTGTGTCATACTCACCAAAACTGAGAGACCACGACTTAACCCCACAGGATTATAGAAGGGAACTGCTGTGAAAGTCCTCCCTTATTTATTCTCTGGTAAGAGCAAGGCTGACTTTGACATCTGGCTGATGTGCTGATGAGCTAGTTCTTGGGTGTTAGAAGGGGATCACTGCCCTTGCAGGAGATACAGACCACAACAGACCCTTCTGATGAAGCTACAATGCTAAAATGTTAATCTGATGAATTCTACCTCTATGGCTGTGGTGTAAGAGGTTAGCAAAACACTTTCTGTGCCAAGAAGCTGTAAAATAAGCTTCATTTTAGATGTGATAGGGGAATATCTTCTTACTAATTGTACCAAGGTGTCTGCTGAATTAGCTGAGATATGATGTATCAGCAGTGACTGTAAAGCCTCTGTGTGAAAACATCTAATAGAGTCAAAGAAACCAGCACTGGAAGAGACCCCAGGGCAGATCAGCTGTGCCTAAACCTAAACCAGGCTAAGCAGCGTTCATTCACACTGTACAAACCCCCTGACTGAAAGAAGAAGAGCTGCAATTACATTTCTTCCTATAAACTTCTGCCAGGTCTGACTTCCATCAATGGCCTCATGCACAGCCCCCAGTTACCATCCCTGACTGCATCCAGTGGTGCTGGGATTGATACAGAAGCAAAGCAGGGACCAAAGCTCCATGATGACTTCACCTTTCCCAGTCTCTGTTCTAAAATCCATACAGAGAGAAGCA
Source organism: Poecile atricapillus (assembly GCF_030490865.1). NCBI lineage: Eukaryota > Metazoa > Chordata > Aves > Passeriformes > Paridae > Poecile > Poecile atricapillus. The sequence goes on along the minus strand of NC_081255.1, from coordinate 26,138,733 downwards.
CCTGGAAATGCTGTTATATCTATTCTATAGGTGAGTGTGAAATGGCACAATTATCCCAGCAATTGGTCCATGGAGATATCATGGCCAATGCTTTCTGCATTTAAAAGAGTGATGAAAGATTCAGACCATGCCTGGTTTCTCTACAGCCCTGGAAACATGCAATCACAAGGTCCTAAGCAAGCTCCAAACAGGACTCTGGCTTAAATCCCAACATCACATGGAAAGGAGCAACCTGGTCTGGCAGAAGGTGTCCTTGGCCAGGGCAGAGGGCTGGAACCTGATGATCTTTAAGGTCCCTTCCAACCCAAACCATTCTGTGGTTTTATGATGCAGTCTGTGATGGAGACAGCAGGGAAGCTCAGATATCCCAACTCCCAGGACTGCATTGCTGCCAGTGGTGCTGAGCTCCTCTTGACATTTCGCTCTGTTACAGCACACACCAAATTTTCATGCTCATATCTTGAAAATTTGAGTCTGTTTTAGAAGTGTGTGTGGCCTTTTTCCTTTTCCTCTCTAAATATAGGGTCGCGTCCAATATTCTGAATCCGTCTTAATAGAAGCGATTTTATAACAGTGGATTATTCTACAATATGTTCATTTTTTCCCAGGCACCAGTAATAGGAGGTAATTTATACGTCCAGTGGAAGCCAGAATTTCTTTTCAGTAATTTCTCCCAGTTATGTTTATCAATAAGTATCTCTCAGCAAAATGCCAAATCTCACAAGCATGTTTGGAAAGTCAAATATGTTTGTGTAATACAAACCTATGTCATGTCAGGAATTAGTTTGACTAATAGGCCTTTAATTAAATCCTTGTGGGGTCTTGGTGTTAATAATAGACTCAGTTTCCAAAAAGTTTAATTTATAAGATAAATTCACAAATACATCCGTCTAATAAATCTTTCCTACATCCAATATTTGTCCTAGAAACAATAACAGGACAGATAATTTATTAGACTATTTCCTATTGCATTATAATGACTATGCTTGATACTTTAAATGTAAATCCTTCAGAGCCCTGGAATGACAGAGGCTATAACTAATGAAGATAAAGATTTCCAGGGCTCATTGATCCAGGAGAGACATACTTACTGTAACTTTTCAGACCTATATGTAATCACAGAAATATTTCCCCAGAGAACACAAATTACAGATGACGCTAAAACTGCCACTGGAGATATTTTGCAGAAACCACAACAGGAAATGTTTATTTTCTCAACCCTAATAACCCTTTTACAATCCAAATTATTTTGTATTTTTGATAAAATTACATTAATTCCCAATTAAAATTTTTTCTTACAACATACATCACATTTATATAAATATCTATATTTCTCTTCACTGTATTTTCTTTAGTCAGCTCCTTGATTTCTAACTTAAGTGGGCAGAGTGTAGGAAACAAAATGTAACCTAAAGTGTCTCCATTTCTCTCCCCTTCCAGCATGCTTGGAATAGAGATGAGCATAGTATAAGGTCAATTCTGCCCTGGCATAAATGCATGGGAATCTTAATACCAGCAAGGAGAACAAAAGTGCCAGGTCTAAGATGTAGTCCCAGCAACCAGAAATGCCATTCTGGTATCTGTAAACACTTTTCAGAGAGTTAGACTTATCCCTAATTTATTGAGCCATCACCTATCAAATTCAGTGAGGTCAGAGGAAATATGCTCTTGCTGTCCTTTTCCTACAGGACATCAGGTTGTATAGCATTCTCTTCCTCCATGTGCACAGGTCCCAGATTTTGGTTCTTTAAAGTCTATTTGTTTTACTTAAAACTGATCAAAATATTTATAGCTTTTCATCCCAAACAAGACAGTTCCAGGTAAATCCAGTGAGAGTCCATACGACTGGCATGGAAACTGCACAGGCCCCTCCTCATGTAAATCCATGGATAACTTCCCTTAATTCAGGCTGAAGTGGGAGGAGAAGGGGTGGAAGACAACAGCTGAGGAAAGAGATTTGTAAAGTTTTGGACAAGTTTGCTGGAAGGTTTAGAAATGCTTGACTTACTTCTAATTGTACCAGATAGAATTCAGCTCTTAATGGCTTTTTCAGTGTTGCTGTCTCTCAGTACAAGGTCTAGGAAGGCACAGCCTTTGGGGTGTGTATCTGGGGTCAGGCAGCTGCTCTGACCCCAAAGGCCACTGAGCAGAAGGCAAGATAAGCACTCACTTCCTTGAGAGTTTGAGAAATAAGATGCACCGAAAAGAAAATGCCAGCTTGGGTTGCAGGTGATTTTTAAAAGAAGTTCAGTTTTGTGACCTGTGGTTTGGCTCTCAGCGTTGTGTGTGCATGGATTTCATAGCAGTGGAAAGGAAGCACTTAGGAAGCTTGGGCTGGTGCTGGCCCTCTCTGGGCATGTCTCCCCCAGGAAATCTCACATCTCCTTGCAGGCCCAAGCAGCACCTCTGCTCCAAAACCCTTTGCATGGTGTTGCAGACAGAGATCTTTGGGCAACAGCGCACCTGCTCAGCACTAAGGAGTGCTTAGAAAAGCAGAGGACAGAAATAAGTTGGTAAAGTTGTTTCCCAATGACGCAGAAAAATCATTGTGTCTGAGGACTTGTACTCATCTCTAATCCAATGAGCAGAGCAGGTGGCTGGCTTTTCACACACAGCAGGCACTGAAACCCCAGCACAGAGATCAGTGTTTCTTTATCACACTTAAACAATTCCTGCTGCAAAGTACATCTCTCCCAGGAATTGAGGACCAAAATGAGACCAAGGCCTCTTGAAACTGCAAAAGTGACAGAAATGTAAGATATAGAGCATTTCTGCTTCTGTTTCCCTGCTCATACACAGAGGAAGTTGCAAAACATTTCCCCCAAACTTGTAACAAGCTTAAAACAAGCTGCAGAAAAGACCCAAAGCCACAAACTACAACATAAAACAGGAGGAGAGCAGGAAAGCTAACAGGCAGAGAGATGCCTAGGGCTCCTGCAAGCAGCAAGGGAATTTGCCAGGTGCTAATCCTGGGTGATCCTCAGTGGGCTGTGCTGTGGCTGGAGGCAATGAAGAGGTGACAGGTCCCTGGCTCTGTCATCTGATAAAACACCTATGCCTGACCCTGAGCTTGGTGATTTAACGCTGGTTGTGTGAGCGGGACTCCCTGCACAGGCTCCAGAGAAAAAGCTAACACCAGCTGGAGCGCCAACACAACCAGCTCTGCATCCTGCTGCTGGCTGGGGCCAATTTCCAGCACTCCAGAAGAAGGTAAAGAAAACTTTCAGAAGCCAAGTTACGTAACATTTACACAAAGTTATAAACTAACACAGCTCTGGTTTGTTTTTTTGTTCCCATGAACATGATATGACTCAATGGAAACTACTCTGCGGGAAATAGGCGGCCCATTCTGAATCCTAAGCTTCCAGAAATAAGATACTCTCTAAAGAATTTGGAAAGAACATACCTGTTGGAGGGATGAGCCTAGCCATCACAACCTGGAATTTGGGAACGGTTGGGAAAAAAAACAACCTGCCTCTGGTGTGGCTGTTGCAATTATGGTAGCACTGGACTGGACACAAGCCATGCATCTAAGTAAGCTGTGCGTCAATATAACAGCATTCATGTTTACTTTGAAACAAAACAGAATAACCCTATAGTCAGAAATGTGTTTTTTTTCCTTCTTTCTGAGTATTTCTTAATGTTTGTACCAGCATTCCTTAAATCCCGTTTCAGTTGCTACTTATAATCCTAAAGTGGTGTTTGAAATCTGTCTCTGAAATTTCTGGGTGTGAAGCCAACTCGAATCTTTTGTCTCCCCATCAGCTCTCCTGACAAGGATAAAGAAGGACAAAATGTTATGCAGGCTTGTTGACGGAGGTGAAAGCTGGTGGCTGCCAAAGATAGTTTCTGGAAACAGTGCAAACCCTTGACTGAAACCTCACTGGCATGCAAGACAATCTTTGCTTTTTACTAGTAGGCCCAAAACTAACATTTTCATAATAATTTTCCAGTATCAAAGTGATAGTTTTTATCCAAGACAGCTGAATACTACAGAACTGTGTAACAACAATTCAGTGCCAAACATATGCTATGTATATATTTTAACACCTTTGATAATAATAAAAAATGCATGTTCCTAGCAGTTTTCTCAACTTTCATTCAATAACAACATCCTCAAGTTGATGCTTTTTGTTTTCCTTTCATATTATTATGAACCTGTGTTTAATTCTCAGTGCCAGTTTGGCTTTTTAACCTCTCTTTCTACATTCCACTAGTAATGTCTGATTAAGAAATTAGCCTTTCAAGTGCTATAAAAAAATCCAAGAAATACAGTAACACAATACCATGGAAAACTGATATAATCTTTTCAAAACTATAAAAATTGGTCACCCAAAGGAACATCTGCATGGTAAAAATTTTAAACAAACTGGAAAGGAATCAGATAGCTCATAAAGAACCAAGCAGCTAGAAGAGCCATTGGTCGTTTACATATTTTGCTGTCATCCTGACTTGGAGAAGACTATCATTTTGAAGCATGTTTCTTCAGTTTTAGTTACCAGCATCTGGAATGAATTCCAGGATGGAACACTGAAAGTTTTTAAAAGGAAACTCAACCTTACAATAATTATTCCTTAAATCATTAATATGGTGAAAGTGCCAGATGTAAAAATATGAACAAAATAAAGTAAATTATGCTCCCAGGTATCACTCAAATCCTCAGCGTACATCTGTCTGTTTTCTCAGTTCATTAATACCTGTTGTAGTCTCAGATATTTTCTTTTATGCAAAAATTTCCACTTGCTTGTTATGTCTTCTGTCTTGCATTTAGAGTTACTACTTTACTTCTCAGGATAACTGTCTGTATACATTGGGGGACTGTGGGTCTCCCCTAATACAGGTTTTCCTCCAACAAGAGATAACAGGGTGTTCATCTTTTATCCAACAGCATGGGAAACTTTTGGATTGATGGACATCCAAGAGGAACATCCTCCTGAAAGAGTGGTTTTGTGGTGGCACCAGGGCTTTGCCAGCATGGAGCTCCTCACAGGGCCTGGGTTTCATTCACAGACACAAGACAGGATACAATGAGACCCAGATGTTAGGGACTTTTGGGCCTGGGAGAGGACCAGGAACCCAAAGGCCAGGCAATTCTGTCCTACCTTCACCCTCTGTTCACACTTTCAAAGCAGCAGGATGAAGGCAGCAGAGGGAGGGCCAACATCACTGCAGATTAATACAAGATCATTCAATGGTCTGTTCTTTTTAGGATGATGGTGCAAATCACAAGGCCAAAATCAAAGTCCCTTTTGTTAAGGGAATCCATTGGATGTTCAATGCAGTCCAGCAAAGAGTTCCACTTAATTCACTCAGGAGAACCCAATACATTGAAAACTCCTGGAACACCTAACTAGATCCCACCAAAGCCCCAGGCATTCATTTGTTTCTACTAATGCCCTCCCTCAGAAGATGTCTCCTCAGAGCTCCACTGAGGACTCTCAGCACCACTAAGCGTTTCTGCAGATTAATGCCTGTCTGAATGTTACTAATTAGGGCAGGCGACTATATAATGAGATGCTTACAAAGTTTATTCATCACTAAAAATAAATGTTAAGCATCTGGCTTGCAGGCTATTCCCATGTGCCACTCAGGTCTGCTGTAGAGCCAGATGGAGCTGCAGGGACGCCAATCATAGTGCAGAGGGATTACATGTCTTAAAACCATGGTTAACTTAAATAAGCAAGTTGCCATCCCTCCATAAATCCCACATCTACCACCAGATGTGCAACAAGACTATTGCACAGGGCTGTCTAGCTTGGGCCCCCCTGCCCCAACAGGGCAGAGGAGAAAGTTGGCTGCCCATGGCCAGAGCTGTGTCTCCCTTGTACACAGCACACTTTGTCAGCAGAGCCACTCTCTGTTGGTGACCAGCTGGAAAGAAAGCCCCAATGACTCACACAGCAGAAAACCATCAGATGGGGCTGTGCTAAGTAAACTCTCCTTCTGTCCCAGGCAGTGGTGGAAATGACTCATCTCCCTTTACAAAGCTTGGGGGAGAGTTTCTCTCTGCCATGTTGACCAAATGTTAAGTGTGTTTCTCAAGAGGGTTTTTGCAGTGAAACCATTGGTGATGTTTGTTTACAAGCCCCAGTTTAACTACTCAGAATAGCAACAGATCTGAACAATGACGCTGTGTTTCCTGACAGCATTTTTTAGCTTGTGTGCAGGCTGACAGAGAAGGTGGGATCGACAGGTGGATGTTTTATTTTCTCTTTTTGTCCCTGGGCAATGCTGTGCCAGAAGCAGCACTTTTCCAGTGTCATGGGCTTCATGTCAACTGCGACATCCCAGGTTCTGGGGGAAGGGAGGCCTCTCCTCATCCAAGTGAAGAGGGAGGGAAGGGAAACTACCCAAGCCAACATCAGCAGAGAGAAGGAAACAAGGTGGGTTTTCCCAGAGCTGGCTGAGTCAAACCCTGCAGAACAGAGGAATATTTAAACTGTATTTCTTGTTTTTAATGGCCTTAAAGGCTGCTTTCAGATTAGGAGCCTTGTTTTGCTGTACACTGTTGAACACAAATAAAGAAGCTGATTTCTTGTGCTCCAAGAGCCTGCCATCCAAGGAAGCAATGCACAAAGGTGGAACTGATAGAGGGGATGACTTTAACCACGAAGGTAATTTTTCTGCGCTTGAAGTTTGTTCCTAGAAAACAGTACAAGGTGATCAATTAATATTTGTACTTGGAGCATCCCAAAATTCTTAGCTTTTTGGATTCATGGGGGTTTTTATTTGGTACCTTATATTGCTAAGGAGACCTAATCAAGTACGCTAATCCCATGGATCACAGTGTACAAGTACATTATGTAGATGAGACTATTAGCATAAAGAAAAATAATCCTTTCCTCTGAAACAAGAATTACACAAAGAAATCTGAGAGGGCTTTAAACCAGCAGTGAACCTTTCAGTTGCCTGTTATCTGAACACTGTTAAGTGTTGTGTTCTGACACATCTACCAGTTCCAAAACATGAAATGACTGAACAGAGTAAGACTTTCAACCTTTCTGACCCCCTGAAATACAAAGTTTCTCAGAGAAACTGTGGCACAGAAGCAGCCCACAGTACTCCAACCTCAGACAACAGCAAGTCCAACCACAAGACTCAGCTGAAGGACACAGGACTCCTGAGACCCCACTGCTCACTGAGCAGGCTGATGTTACATGTTCCGGACTTCCTTCCCATCTGCTGCCACCCCCTGCACTCAGAACCCTTGATGTGGGGTGCTGCACTTAGGAAGAGCTGCCCGAGGCCGCAGTAGATGTCGTCCCCACATGCCTGTGGGGTGATAAGCAGAGGCACAGCAGTGTCAGGAAGGATGGGTTTGTGGTTATGTGGTTCGCCCACGGCCAAGAAAATCAGTCTCCACCATAACGTTTTTACTTTGTTGGAAGCAAGATCTTTCATGTGGTTGTGAGGCTCCAAGAGCAGGAGGGAGCTGGTAGAAGCTGGATAGCTGGGATCCATGGGGACCCAGACAGGCACAGGGACAGAAGAGAGCAACAATTTGATCACTGTGTTAGAGCCAGGTTAGACAAAAAAAGGATGGATTATGGAAAGTTAAAACAAAGCTGGAAAACATTCCAGGAGATTTAGTAACAGTGGATCAAAGGTGTCCATCACAGAAGGGAAAGGTGCTGGAATATGTTTTGGTTTTGGACACCATCTCCAGCTACATGAAATCACTGGAGACTTCTTTCCACATCATTCAGTGAAGGAAGAGAAGCCAAGGAAAACCAGGCTTGGAAGGCAGAGTACAGCCCAGATCATGAGTCTTGTGGGGTAAAATATGCGCAGGTGGGAGGACCCTTGCCAAACTAATCCCAGGTGTTCCTTCTCTAGAGAGGTGGGGAGAAAGGCTCAACCAATGCCTGAAGAGACAGGTGGAATTCTCATGGCCCACACAACCAGAAAGGACCAATCTACTTTCATACATAGACTCAGGATCACAATCCATACACAGCCTCTCGAATGGTTTAGTCCAGCTGGAACAAACCTGAAGGCACAACTGAAGAATGGGGTTGAAGTATGAGGAGGTGAGCTATAGGATGCTGCTTTGGAGTGCTTGGCAGGATTAATCCATGATTCCCCAAGATAAAATGGAGGTTGACAAAGTGGTGAGAGCAAATAAAACTGCTGATGCAAATGAGGACTGGCCAAATGAGAGGTCTGTTAGATAACAGACATAACATAGCCACTTGCCAGTGTTCTATTTCCAGTATATTTCCTATATTCAGTATGTGTCTCATATTTCACCCTGGCAAATGACACATACATGTATCCCCACAGAGCAGAGTCAGAGTAGGAGTGCGGGCTCAGTAACAACTCCTCATCAGTGACTCAGGTGGGATGTTCCCTATTCTGGTTTAGAAACATAGAATCATGGAAGAGTTTGGATTGGAAGGGACCTCAAAGACCATTTAGTTCCAATTCCTCTTGTCATGGGCAGGGACACATTCCATTAGACCAGGTTTCTCAGAGTCCTATCCAGCCTGCCCTTGAGCACTTCCAGGGATGGGACATCCACAGCTTATCTGAGCAACTCGTGCCTGTCCCTCCCCACTTTCCCGGTAAAGAATTCCTTACTAATATTTAATCTCCTCTTCCCTCTGCTATCTTTCAGTCTGAAGCTTACCCTTTACTCTGTCGCTACATACTTTTGTAAAACCTCTCTCCAACCCATCTCCAAAGCAGGGTTAAGCTAAACCATTTGAGAGCAGGCTTAGGACACAAATGTATGTCCACGTGGGTAACTGCTGCCTGATGCCAGCACTGGGGTCACTGCTCCATGGCTTTGGGACTAATTAGAAGAACTGACATGAAGGAGAAAGGACATGGTAATAGAGGCATGATGTCAGGATGGCACCACAGTGAGAAAGTCAAATTGCTCCCAGCAGAAATATTTTGTGGGTGGCATGAAAATATCCCTTCTGACTTTTGTCCATTTTTATTGACAGAACCATCAGTTGCTATGACCTGGGAATTTTTGTTCCATTTGTTTAACTATGATTTATGGTGCAAGTTAAAAAAAACTGAACCAATAAATACACAGTATTATTGGTTTGGTACAGAAAAAAAGTATTTCCTGACAGCACTAAAAGATTTTACCCACTGCAGTTACTGAAGGCCTGAAATACAGCTTTTGGGCTCTGGCTACAGGGGTGGTTTGACGCTTGACTCTTTCCTTTCAGTCCAGAGGAAAGCAATCTCCCAAACAGAGTCAAGGTCTCGTGTCCAGTACCTAACAAATGGAAGGGGAATGGGAGAGAGACAGAGCACATTCCACAGCCTGGTGTGTTTAAGGAAAGGGGTATAGCTTTCACTCTCCCGCTGTTAGACAATAATGCGCTGACTGAAAATGTCAAGCTTCAGTTTAAACAAAATAAAAGACTAAAGGGCCCAGGGTAGAGAATTTAAACACATATTAATTAAGGCTGGTAATACCCTGACATTTTCTGGATTTTTAATAAACTGATTAATATTTCTCCTTCATATTTCTGTGACATAAAATCAGTGCAGCACAATTAATTTTAACAAGTTTTGGTCAAAGGGTGCTGAAGGAAAATGAACATGCAGAGTCACAAATTTCAGCTAGAAGTACTCTCACTCTGAGTGAGTAATGTGGAAACCCAGTGCCCTCCACATGACAAAATTGCAGCTCAGGACCTTGAGAGGAATTTATTTACTTTCAGCAAGTGATTAACTTCAAGAGTAATAATTATACAAAAAGAAGAACAGAAGGCAGAGGGAATAAATTATTACAGTGCCCTTAAGAATGGAACAGAATGGAGTGAAAGATCCTCATATGTGGAAGCACAACATTTATGTGTGTGTTAGGATGAAGTCTCAGCTTTGTATGCTCATAATTAAACAACATGGAAAAAGAATTTTTTGGGGAAGATGTTGAAGGTTGTTATCATAGCAATGAGCACTAGACTAACATCTCTTTGCTAGGTTTTAACTCTTCAGTGGCACTTATTCCAGTGGTTCAGAATTTACCAGTGCCCAACCAAAGCAGCAACACTTCCACACCACTTGTCATTCAGTGTCATAGGTTGCTGTAAATGTTTCAAATCTCTCTGGGATAGCTCCTTCCTCTTTTGTTAACTACAACAATATTTCTTTACGTGATGAGAGGATTCAGTCATAGCCTGGGTCCCCGTTGTGCAAACTTTGGTTGAAACACCCAAGAAGCAGAGGTCTGGCCCAGGGCCATCTGGGAAGTTTAAGCATGAGTTACAGCTCGGGATAAAACAGCACAGCAATAACATGCTGGTAAAAATTGAGATACAGAGCACAACCCCAGTGCCTGAAGAAAAGCAACTGCACCAGTGCTGACTCTTACATCACTTAATGTGTTCTAACACACTTACTCAATCACAGCCATCCTGAAAAAGTCACATGCACATGACCGTGCTCTCCTCCTGCTAGTAAGTGAAATTTGTGTGCATTGGGGGTCTTAGCTTTGCTTAAAGAAACCCAGGGGTGCAGTTATTGTAGAAAGAAATGGACTGAGAATGTACATTCTGTAATAAAGAGAATTTTTTTAGCATTAAAATGTTAGTTCTCACACTAAACACATGGCATTCAAATCCTACCCATAAGAAAGTTCAAGCAGAGAACAGCTGGACACCCTCTTTTCAGATTTTAGTGAAATTCTAGATTTTGAAAATAAAGTATTCCCATTTCTTCACTTTTTTTTTTGAACTATCAATCTACAAAATTTTGAAATGAAAACCTGAGAATCTTGAAATGTAAATAAACTGCAGATGAACAAAAGTGAAAGATATTTCAAATAAACATGAGAAGGGGATTTTTTCATTTGACTTCAAAGCGACAGAAAGTGGTTTTGTATTAGATTGTGGCTGTTATTATTATGCTCTTGTTATTGCCAGTATTAATAAAATACTTTTATCCACTAAAGCTTAAGAATGTCTACCAGACACCCATGTGCTGGGTATTTAACTGATATTTATTTGAAATAGCGTCCTTGCCTCAAAAAACTTCCAATTTACTGTTGCACCCCAGAGAGCAGAGGAAGAGTTGCTTAGCACAGGAGCTGGATTATCCCAGTCTCAGCAGATACATCAAACCCCAGTCCATCATCATCATCATGGGTAACACAGGAGACCTGAGGTGACCCAGGCAAGATCAAAATGCCACTGTGGCTTAGTGAGCAGTAGACCCGACCTGAAGAGCCTACAGATTAAACAGATGCAAAAATGGCTGAGAGGAGAAGAAAAGAGACAGGAAAATATTCACTCAGTCTTAAAAACCAGGAGGTAAGAAACTTTAACACTGGGCTGGAAGAGCATGGCATGGTGGAAGAGTTTCCCAAAGTCATCCAGATGCAGCAGCTCCCTGTTGTCCCAGCCTGCTATTAAAACCCTGAGGACATCATTTGTAGATAGCACAACACACGGCAGGGAGGGTGTCTGAGAGGAAAGTGCTCCAAGGGAGTTGTTACGGTGTCAAGTAGCTCATACAGGCTGGCATAGTGCTTACATGGGCAGAGAGTGACGAGGAACAGTTTTGAACTAAAAGGGGAGAGATTTAGATCTGATGTTGGGAAGAAATTCTTTGCTCAGAGGGTGGTGAGGCACTGGCACAGGTTGCTCAGAGATATTGTGGGTGCCACATTCCTGGAAATGTTCAAAGCCAGGCTGGATGGGACTTTGAGCAGTCACATCGAGAGAGTGGCATAACTGCTCTTGGCAGCAGCTTTGCAATGATAATCTTTAAGGTCCCTTCCAGCCCAAACTGTTCTGTGATTCTGTGATTAATCAGCATGGCTCAAGGAGCTACCAGCACCCCTCTAGGCCATGGTCACTGATTATATGGATATTCTTATTGAAACTGGTCAGTTTTACACCTACAAAAACTGCCTTCCTTGGGCTCTGCGCCAAGGCTTCCTACCATTAGAGAAGGCTGAGGGCTTTGGTACCTGCCCAGGTGCCTAAACACAAGCTCTGACCCCAGCTCTTCCCTGGAAGCTGAGCTCCTTCCAGCAGAGCTCGATGGACAGGAGACCTGCTTGCTTTTACACCTCCAGCACTTTCCACTTGGCATTGTGATAATACAGTATTGATTTCAATTAGTACATCAGGCTGGGAGCTGTGGCAGGACAGATCTGCTGCAGGATGCCTCTGGGGAAGGGTTTTCTGCTGCCCAAATCAGTCCTAACTTCTGCCCAATGCTCCTCTGGAGGCTCTGGGGCTGCTGGCAGCTCCCAGTGCTGCCACAGATGTCAGAGAACATCATCTCCCAGATGCTGGAGGTCATGATCACACCCTGGTAGTTTTTGAGGCATACAAGGAAGAAGCTGAAGTAAGTTTTGAATTTATGCAGTCGTGTTTCCCCTCTTACTCTGTAACCTCAGCTCTGCAGGTGACAAAAGAAGATGGTTCCTCTCTCTACAGCCAAACAAACATTCCTAGGGGAGAGCTTTTGTACAATCACACTCATCACTTAGGTTTCATCCAGCACAAGCCCACAGAGGATGTGCAGAAATATTCCTTCCAGCCTCTGTTGGGCATTACCAGTGTCAATCATGGCACACAGCCTACAGCCCTCCTGTCTCCACTTTAAATTAAGTCTTAAAATGTGGGCCAAATATGATGGATTTGTAAACAGCTGCTTAGGGAAGGAAATGCTGCAGGAGATTTTTTGTGGTCTGACAGCTGATGCTGAAGCATTGCAAAACCCATGGGGTTTCCAGAAGGAGCTTGGCATGAAGGTGGTGAACGAACAGTACAGGCTGCAGAAGCCATGGCACCCCAGACAGACAGATATGAAATAGAAATTACTGAGGATGGTGATGGCCACAGAAAAAATAGGGATCTGGGAAATACCCAGCCCAGCCAGAAGAGATCTGGGATGTGGAATAGATAAGAATACCGGTCCTAAATAAAATGTGTTCAGCTCCTTCATTTCTAGGGCAGTCATCCTTATAAATCATACAACTCAAGCATAGGTTCTTTGTGGTGGAGGCTGGCAATTTGGGCATTAGATTTATAGCTTGCTTTACAGGATTGGGAGCATGGAGACCTGGAGATTCTTCTCTCTTGACTCTGCTATGGATTTTCTGAATAATGTTAGCAAGTTGTACCGACAGCCTGAAGTTCAGTGCACAGACTCATGGTCAGCCCCAGAGCTGGTTGTAGGAATCCCTCCTAGAGCCTACTTTTGGGGCCTGCTTTGTAATTAGGGAAGTTGGCCTCAATTCTTTGAGCCTCCATTTCCTACACTGTTGCTAATGGTGTTATCCTCCCACAGGGTCCTTCCAGAGGCTCTGTTTATTCATGTGCACAAAGAGTAACACATGCAGGGACAGAGGGATGGAAAAGAGAGCCAGATAAAAGCCTTATCTAAAAACTGCATCATCACATAGCCAAGTGAAGCTGTATCAAAGGGGCCAGAGGAAATTTTTGTTTCCCCCACCTCCCTCCAGACCTTCACTCTCAGCCACCCCAACCTGACCAGAAGGAGACTGAGTAGATACTGAAAAACAAAAAACAGCCACTCTTCAGGATTATCTGGGACTACCCCAAATAAACCCATAGAAAACAGGCTCAGAAGTACTCAGTGCTCATTCAGCACAAGTCATCTGATAATCTTGGGGCAGCTTACCATGTCTGGCTAGAGAGCAGCAGGCCCAAACATTTCTGAATAGTAGACTAAGTTAGATGACTAAATATGGTATTTTTTTATGAAGTTGGAGGACCCACTTTGGAGTGCTTGGCCCTGGATTGATTCCTTTTGAGACCTAGGCCTTTGATCTCACTGCTAGACAAAATAATTAAAGGAACTGAAATACAATCAAGGTTTCTTTCCAGCTTAAAAAAAAAAAAAACAAAAAAAACTTGGATGTCTTTGTTGGACTCTTCAGATAAAACATCACATAGAAAAAAACCCATGGTGTCTCTTGAGCTTATTCCATCAGCTCCCTTCCAGCTCCCTTCTTTTAAGCTGACATGTGAAGCTGTTCAGATCCTTTATTGGGAGGCAGCAAGAACTGGAAGCATCAGGTCATGCTGGGGGGATGCACAACTTAAAACCAGATACTTTTTTTTCCCACTAAGGACCATTACCTAAAATGCTCTTTTCATACTGAATGTCTCAGTTTTGAAAGAGGGTTTCTCTTTGGAAAGAGGGTTTTCTTTGTTTTTGCACACACAGATTTGGTCATTTTGGTGGTGCTTCATTTTTCCTCACTGGCCTGGTTAATGGCTTCACTTTAGTGACAGATGGGTGGTCTGCATCCCTCACAAAACACACAGGAGAATCCAGATCTGGAGCAGGAAGGAGAAGAGGTCCAAATCACAAGCCTGGGGAAAGATTTGATGGGTTCCTGCTATCTCCTGTTACCCAGTCCGAGGTCTCAGGACTAGATCAGAACAGCCCAGTGCACTTTTTCTCCTCCTCAGCAGGGAACTAGAGTGGCAGAGTGGTTGAGAGGGTTTCCTATTGGTCCAAAAGTGCCAACTGGAACCTCTCAATTAACTGTCCCAAATTAACCCTATTAGGAAGGAATATCTGGTAATATTACATTACTGGGGGCAGGGTGTGAGCTTTGATATAAGAATGTGGGGGGTGCTGGAATAAGATCATCTTTAAGATCCCTTCAAATCCAAACCATTCCATGATTCTGTGAATTTGGAGTAAAGAGCCAAAGCAGATATGCCATAGTAATTTCAATCACCTCTCTGGAGACATTAGGTTCTTCAAGTAGTCTGCATCACTCATGAGAATTAGAGGCACCTCTAGTAGTGTCAGCTAAAAATTTCAGTGCCTAGAGAGCAAGGGCTGGGTGAAGCCTCTGCTGATACCAACAATCAAACCCTGTCTCTGGGCTTCAGCTGTTGTTCAAGAGCCAGTGCCGGGAAGTTTAGTGAAAAACCAATATCTTCCTAAAAGGGAACTGGCTTTATCCTTTACACTCATTGTTTATCATGACAGAACCTTCTTCCCCCTCTACCCCCACCTCCACCTTTCCCCATGCCTTTTTCTCTCACTTTCCTTTTTTTCCTTTCATGCTGAGGTCCTGGCAAGGTAGGAAGGCAGAAGACTGGATTTCCTCATCAGTGAGCCAGTTAAAATGGCTATTTTGGTGATGATCCCAGCCCTGGATATGTTGCCAGCACTGAGGCAAACCCAGTGTGACCACACAGTCAGTGAGTCCTGGGCTGGCTTTGAAACTCTTTGGAGCAAGCACATCCCACTCCTTGCAAGCGTTTTGTACAGCATTCCTTAATCTTACATTTTGTTCTCTGGGAGTACATTTGTTATTAATCACTGGCTTGCACATTAATACAGTGCTTTATAACAGTTAAACCAGATATTCCATCCTAGCAACTCAAATTAATATTTGTTTGAATAATCTATTTAGGATGATGTCTGGCCAGCAGTGTGGTCTGGCTGGAAGCACTCTGCTCTCCCAAGCGGACATTTTCATTTGGTTTGTTCCATATTTTATTCCTCTGCTCTTATTTTATATCGTCACCCCAAATCTTCCATTCAAATTGCTTTCTCCAGCAATGGTTCCTCTTGTGTTCAGCCCATGAAAGTCCAAGTACTTTTTTTTCTTGCTTGTCCTAATCCTCTGAGACAAATGGCTCTATTGAAACCAAATATTTTTGAGGAACTTATTTTTGTAGCTTTTTGTACTACTGAAGATTCAAGTTGAGGCACATATTCTGGGTACAAAATATAGATGTTGCATGAAACAAAATAAGCTGGTTTTGTATATATATGTGCATCTGTATTTATTCTGTCATTCTGCAGCACAGCTGTTAATTAGATGTGTGATCACACTGATGTTTCAAGGATTGTCCTCTGCAAGATCAAAATCCTCCTGTTAATTAATTGATTACCTAATTAATTAAATTCCACCATGATAAAATTATGCAAAACTAAAGAAGAATCAGATACTGATTTGGAATGGATGTAAATGTTCTCCTCTTTTGGAAGATTTGAAGTCTGAAGCCAACTTCCGCTGGTCAAACTGATCTCTAAAAAACACAAATGAGCCACAGCCCATGTCCACTATTAATTTCTCCACAGAATCACAGTCAGAGTCTGGTCCAAAGTCCTTCTGTGTTTTGAGAAAGTAGGAAGTTTTCTGACTTAGGTTGGCCACAGATTGCCTTGGAAAACAAAATTTTCAGAGCTGTTCATTTTCAGTATGTTGCACGGGTAAAAATTTGCTTTGACAACAGCCCTCTGAGGTACAGGGATCAGCGGAACGTGCCCTGACTTCACACGATGCTGGGAGCACAACCTGTGCAGTGCGAGTCAACTTTGCCCGGTCAGCTCTGGACCAGATCCACAGAGAATAAACGTATGGAAAGAGGTGAAAACACAGCTTTTCCAGACCTCAGGATTTTTCAAAGCCTAAGACACTACATGTGCTCTGGGACATCATGATTCCTTTTTAGCTAAGTGTTTTCAGAGATCTATTTCCAGTTACTCTGACTGCAAAAAGTGTGACTGGCTCCCCTCATGTTCTAAGATAAGGATTATATTGTATCATATGAAATTTTCCCTCATCTAAAAACTGTTTTCTGTAGCACTTTTCACTGAGACTAAAAGATACTTTTTGTTTTTCCAGAAGAACAAATTACTTTTCTCCAGTTAAAAAACAGCCCATAAACAACAATGGGCAGTTTAAAATTTCCCTCCTCGACCAACAGAATTCAAGGTAGGTTTTTTAAAATATATTCCATTGAGATGAATGAATTCTTTCCTTGGAAAGCTGTATTTAAATTGATAACCACAAAAGAAGACTTCCAAAAGCAAGTTGTACAAACTATTACATCACAGAGTATCCCCTTAATTTGAAGTCTTTCCAAAAAAAATGAGAATCGTTGATGCTACGTATATTTGATTCCTTGCTTGATTTATATTAGTCAAATAGTTGTTGCTAGAAGAAGCCAGCAGAAACCCGAGCAGTGTCTCTGGTTACCAGTGCCTTTGTATTGTTTAAATATTTCCTTATCCAGTTTCAGACAGGGATATTCATTCCTAGAGACACAGACTATAGCATGTATCCATCATACACTTATTCACATTCACCTACACTTACATTAATCCAAGTACACACTACACAATTGTTGCAATTTATATGTCCCTTTATGATTATAAAGTAGAAAGCATGAATACATTGCCAAGATCATTGATCACATGACCTCTTATAAAATCCATCACCATGCTCCCCCTGGCATTCCTGAGAAAGACAAATCCTGAGTTTGAGAAACTTTGCACACTCCTGACTCCACATCCACCTCTCTTAGAAGAGACTACCAAATCTGGTCTATGAAAATCTTCTCCCAAGGATCAAGAATTAGCAGAGGACCTCAGCACCCACAGAATCAAGTGAGAAATCAACCTATTCAAACTGACCATCCCACAAAAATTTCTGTGCATCTTTGAAACCCTCACTCAATCAAAAATGATAATTGCAAAACAGTGGCCCCTAATTAGTATACCTGGCAATGTATTTTCTCCTAAAGGTCAGAAAAGAGGATTAAGAACTAGAAAGATATAGTTACAGCTGTGTCCATTTGTAGATATGCAGAAAAGTTTCTGTGCTGAAAGAGATATTGGGAGTTTTAACCAGATATTGAAGGGTTGTTGGATCACTGAACACAGAGCATTTTACTACTATACAACTGAATTTTACACAAAGATGACACCTTTAAACATTTGAAATCTCTTTTTATGTACAGCTGTTAGGAGGATGTAACAATTTTATTATTCTGTTCTTACGTGTAAGACCTTGTCTTTGTCTTGAGATTAAGCCAGGACAAGCCTATTCTATCAGCTCATTTCTGAAACTAAAGAGTTTTCGGATAATCTCTGCAGAAATCTATTGCAATCAAATTTGCTCAGTACACCATACTTACTTTAAAAGCTCTTTTTGTCCATGACCTTGGTGAGAAAGCATTATGCTCCATTACTATTTTTCTTCCTTATTGTTTATGTTGAAAAGCAACTGGTCCTTTATGAATATCCCACTATTTGACTCGAAGTATTTTAGCTCCCCTTAAGAGTTTTGTAATTCCTCTTCCAGCCGACACTTCCCTTGACCTTACTCCCATCCTCACCATCCACAGAAGATTTACAGAAAGGCTGGAATGGGGATTTGAAAAACAAAAATGGTGTATGATTTTCATTCTGCATCACTAGAAGGCAATTTCTAACTATTAGTGTGGCCAAAACGCACACAGTACCGACTGAGCTCATAAAAAACTATTTCTCACTGATTTATGGAACTGAGGGGAGAAGAAGGAGAGATTTCTCCTGAAAAACTGAGGGCCTGCTTTATGATGCTTGGGTTTGCTTTTAATAAAACTTTTGGAAAGAAGAAGCGGGAGCAAATGTTTCCAGGTTTTGGTATTATCATTAAAAAATTCCAGTGTTTGTTAAAACCTCCTCTAACACTAAGCCCTTGCAGCTCCCGATTAAGTCCATGGGAACTGGCAGCCCTTGCAGAAACGGACCCTCTAAATGCTGGCTCGTGGCAACCAACTTCACGTTCAGCCAGTTCCTGAGTCTTTGTCCAGGTTTTACTCAGCCTTTACTCAATCAAAGCTCTCGCTTAGGGGCAGTAAATAAGGACTTTAGCAACTGGCCCAAAGGATAGGTTCCACAGCATGCGAGGCAACTCTTATTAAGCGTGGGCGTTACTCAGCAATAAGCCCTCCTCCACCTCTTAAACTTTTGGTGTTCCCACAAGGGAAGCTATTGAAAGCCTGTGCTTTGTAAGTTCAATTCCCTTTGCTGGCTTATAACACAGCTGCTATATATTATCTTATACATTTGACCACAAAGGTGCATTCTATAGGCAAGATTCATCCACTCCTGCCATCCCTTTTTATTCATTCACCGCTTTTCAGCATAATGTTTGGGGACCCTGTTCTCAGCCACTTGTACACTTCAGCACTTGAAACACACCAAGAGGGACAATCGCTTGACTGATATCTCCATCTCAGTATCTATACCCGTCTCTCTGTTTCTCTAGCTTTCTACCCAAGCCATTGTGTGCACCAATTGTGCTATCATAAAGCAGAGTGTTGGGCTGTTTTGTGACGATGAAGAACCATGCAATCACAAGCTTTATTGCATACCATCCCATCCAGTGACCCCTGTTCTTATCATGAGAGCCCATTCAAGGGGAAATTACACCAGACTTCAACGGGGAAAGTGTCCCTCTGTTTCCAGGCTATTCAGGACAAAAGGTGAGAACTGGAGAACAAGCCTCTTCTGCTTTAATTGTGAAATGTTTCGAGCAATTGGAGGGGGGTGGGAGGTGGGAAGGGGGGCTCAGGGGGATGGGGAAAGAGAGAGAGGGGAAAAAAAAAAAGAAAAACTCTATTGAGATCAGGTGGTCCCATTTCCCAGAGATAAACAAGTTCAATAATATACTGGTCAACAGAGTTACCCTATCCTCAACAGGCTTTTGTTTTTTCAAAAAAAGACTAAAATAACCACTTGGAAATGTTAAACCAAGGCATGGCATTTTAATATGAAAATGGAGGCCTAGTATATTTTTGGTCCCTCTGACAACGATTGCCCTCAATTAGATCACATACTCAGCAAATTGGTTGCTGCAAGAGGTTTGTGATCATAAAAATAATCATACATGGCAAGTTCCCTTCAAACCTGAGGGGCTTTCTGCTGTTCTTGGGGGTTTTTCTCTGCTTTTTGCTTATTGCCATAGTAACAACAAGTGCATATTTTGACTTGCTTCCAAAATAATATTCAAGAATGTTCTTTTCATCCATTTTTAACAGGAATCATTATGAATATTTGAATTATATTTTCCAATTAGGTGAACTGAAGTGTTTTCCAGCAATTCTGGTTTTTTCCCCTCATTTACAGAAAATGGCAAATTTTTATTACACCAAGTATTTTCAAGACAATAGCTACAGAGACCATTTTCCAGTGTTGTTTTTAATATCAAACTTTGTGCTAATTTTTAATGGATGGGGTTCCATGGGGATTTGTTTGCAAATTTCATCAACTTGAGCTCCTGCTTCATTTGCTGAAATGTAGTACTTGGAATTGACCCAGTGAGCAGGAACACTCTTGCTCTTTTTAAAACATTGCTGTATACTACAATAAACAGTGACTGGTTATCAAAAATAAAATGCTTGATTGTCTACAGATTTGGAGCACACAATTTTTGACTCGGATGAGCTGTTGATTTATATTCACCACTGGCACAGATTAAACAAACACATATTTCATTTTAAGCCTTGTGTTTCTTCAGAAGCCAATAGGATGTGCTCAGCTCAGAACAAAAGCAATTTTATTTTTTCATATTTGCCCTAGTAATACACTCTTCAGCCTGGATCCTGAGTGGATGAAAGCCAATCCAACTTGCCAAACCCCAGTTTCACCCTCCTTCAGCAGCAAAGTGTCTGTCACTTGAAAAGGAATCCAAAGCACTCAAATCCTTAAGGGATTGCTTAAGAAATGCTTGATATGCTCCTGTCTCTGGACTCATCTCCAAAATAGATGATCATGAGGTTTTCCTAGCAATGACAATGGGCATTTCATGTGAACTTCATAAACCCATAAAAGAAGGAAGCACTTTTAATCCCATGAGCTCATTTTAGCAGAGCATGCTTCTGGCAGTGCTGTTGTAGACACCTAGAACTTGCTGCTCAATGGAAACCAACATCTTCAAACTCTCCAAGGTGTAAATATTGGGGCTCATTGCAAAATCAAGCTGTGCTCTCCACCTCTAACAGCATAAGCACAGTTAACCTGCTTCATGCTTCTGCACAGGGATGGAAATAGACTCCCACATTGAACTCATACAAGACCCATTTCCAAAAGGGACTGTAGGTGCTCCTGAAACTCCAAAGGATCATCCAGGGCCTCTCAAGTTCCCTTCCAGTCCTGACCTCAATATAGAATTGAGTCAGTCTCAAGAGCCCCTGGACCTCTGAAAAGCCTTATCTACTCATCCTTGTTCGTGCCTCGGAGAAACACCTCGTCCCAAGAAACCTCTAAGATGAAACACAGCAGAAATATCCAAAGCACAAAGCATTATTTGCGTGGCACTGGGGAAAGGAGCGGGAATGGAGGGGGAGATGCAGTGAAAGGCAGTTTTTACAATGCCAAAGCATGATGGGCTCTTTGCAAACAAAGGTGAGGCTTTGGGTCTGCCAAGTCTCTCCAGTCTCAGGCCATGGTGGATTAGACCCTTTTTCTGTAGAGCTTCAGGCTAAGCAGGCAAACTCAAACACTGTGCTATATCCATCCTCACTTTCATTACACCATGAAACAAGCAATTAAAAAAAAAAAAAAAAAGAAACCAACAAACTGTTCAAACATGTTTGATCAGAAAGCACTTAAGCAACACAGAAGGAATCCACAGCTTTTGATATAACAGTAATACACTAATATCTTAATCCTTTACCAGTGACAGACTACACATTTAAATCCCTAATGGGACCTGGTTTCCAAATTACATTATTTAATGTTTATTCAGTGAATAATCCAAATAGTATTTAACACCACTGAAGAAAAAACACACACACCCCCTGGGTGGATTGTCTGCTTTTCCTTTGCTTCGTAATTACCCAACCAAGGGCCCTATTAAATAACTCCATTTTTTATGGTCTTAAAGTGAAATGAACCCTCTATTTGAACACTGCAGAAGAAACACTTCAGGAACACATGCACACTGTAAAATCCAGCTCCACGTCAAAAACTTTCCACTGATCAAGACTGTTTTGATCCATTTGAGGACTTTCTAGCCAGACATATTTAATACCAAAGGGCCTGATCTGGGCTCAATTCTGGAAAGAGAACAAAAGCAAACACCAAGGGAACATAAAAAAAAATAGTAATGGCTTGTCAATTCAATCTCCATGTGTCAAAGAGGGGAAGTTAATTGCCTGTGAGTTTATAATGTAATTAAGACACTTTCAATGGGATTTGTGCCACCCAGCTATGGACACAACTGGCAGGGCTGTAATCACCCAAGCTGCCTTATTACCCAGCAGAAAGGCTCTTCCCCTTCTCTGTGGTGGGAGCTGAGGCATCCTCCAGGGTAAGGGGGGTCTCTGAGTGGTGGGGCTGGTGTTGGGCAGCGTGAAAACAAGCCATGTTTTGCTGTCACAGTATGTCCTGATGCCTCCTTGCCTGATCCCCACGGTGCTTTCCCCCAAGCCTTGCCCAGTGGTATCCCACTCCTGTGAACCCATATGGATGGGCCATCCAATTCAGTCCCTTAGGAAAGTCAATCCCTTGGTCAGCAGAATTCACTCATTTCCCTGAAAAAGGAACTTGGTTCCTCTAATGAACAGAACACAAGTCCTTCACTGCCAAAAATGAGCCATTCTGAGGAGACAAAGCATCTTCTTGCCTCCACAAACTCCTCAAGCAGAGGAACTCAACCCAGACATACACCTGCAACAGCAGATGCTTCTGTTGTGGTACCCATATTTCCATGCCTCTCTTTCAAACCTCTTTTAAATAAAAGCCAGGCCTTTTGCTTCTTCTGTCAAATATGTCAAATTGAAACTTTCAATCTTTGCTATAGAAATCAACTCAAGTAGTTCCAGAGGCTGTGAGTTAAAAGTGTGTGTGGAAGTGGAGACACAAAGGAAAAATCTTTTTGCCCCATTTTGGAGTGATGAATAATTTGGGGATTAATTTATAACAGTAATAAAACCAAGGCTTTTCAGAGAGATCTCCCTGGCTAAGATCTGTATTTATCACAAAGAACCAATGGTGGCCATTCCAGCATTTAACTGTTTTCATTTACATAGTTAAAAATAAAGCCAGTGCAATTTCAGAGCCCCATGTTTTGACATCAGAGCTCCTAATAAGCTGTCAGCATTCCCATTAAAGAGCCCTTCTTAGTGAGCTGGACATGCCCATAGCTTGGAGAGCATTTGCTTTGCAATAGAAGGCAGATGTTACTGCAGGTTTGGATGTAAATAGAAATGTATGGATATTATAGAATATATATTAGCATGGGCAGCCAGCTCCCAGTAAACCATCAGCTCCTGCTAAATGGGAAGTTCTGTATCATCTCCTGTTGTCCCAGATCACACCTAACCTCTCCTAGAAGAGAGGATGCTCAATACAGACTGTCCCAGCACATCCTAAATGCACTGCCAAGTGACTGGGCTGCTCCTCTCCTGTTAGCCCACAGCCAGGCTGGGAATGAGGGGGCAGTGGAAGACTGCCCAACCCAATCCAAGCACAGGGGTTTTTGGAGAGATGCTGATTTAAAGACTGTAAGTGCACAGCCCTTAGAGTGTGCAGAGCCCTTGGTCTCAGCATGAGACATTCAACTTTCCCTACCTCAGTAATACAAGGAGATTTTGTTCCCAGCATCAGTGTCATGCTTTTATGATGTGGTTGGCTGAAAGAATTAGAGGTCCTTTCTGCAGACCAAGGCAAGCATCCCCAATATTTATATTTTTGAGAGGGCTTAGGTGGTATTTTTTTGGACTGCTGACTATAGTTTATGTTACTGGCAGCAAAGAAAAGAAGAAATAGCACCTGATTCTTTTCCTTGTGGAACAGGGAACTTCAGTTATTAGTGAGATATATGAGGTGACTCTCATACAAGCCTGACTGTAACAAAGCTCCTCATAATCACTGGTGGATTTCATCCTACCTTTCTATAAGGCAGTGCATATTTATCCCTACTACACCAAGAGGGAACTCCAGCAATAATGAAGGAACTCCCCAGGGGTGTCCCCAGTGGTGCTGGGAACCTGCCTACACCTCATTCATGCCAGTACAACCCTCTCCTTAAGCAGCACAGAGTTTTGGGGAGTGATGCTGAGAGACAAGACAGGGCTGTGTGGACACTGCAAAAGGAAAAGAGAAGTCAAAATGTGGCACAGTCTGAGATCTGAATTCACCGGCAGGGTCAGGGAGCTGTTTTACTTGCTACCACTGTGAACTCCAGGAATGGAATCAATTAGTATTAGTTTAAAACATCATCTGTTTCAGTTTAACAGAAAGCTTCTGTTCAGTGAAATACGGGGTTGGTAAATGAAAAATAAAAGTGAATAAAAATGAAAAATTAAATACAGGGTTGGTAAATGAAAAATAAAATATCTGATTTTAGTAGTTGTGGTGAAGAGGTGGATCATACACGTGCCACAAATGTGTGTGTAACAAGGCATTACTCTTTTCTTCATGTACTCATAGAAGAGTATCCCTGCATGTTACGAATGTGCACAAAGCACAAATCTGTGATTAGCAAGATGGGTCACCAGCAACCTGGCAGGTGTGTGACAGCATTTCCCTCAGTGCCACTCTTGGGTGATAAACCAGCTACTTTGGAATGGATGCTTGCCCAGGTAATTAAAAGCATCTTCAAATCATAATGGAAGAATTTCTTTCCAGGTATCACTTCTGTCTTTAAATAGATAAACTCTGCATGTTTGGAGATTTTTTTGCCATAGACTTTGATGGGCTGTGGTAAGAGGATTCATTGGAGAGCTACAAAATAAGAGTTTTCCAAGGCAATGAACTTAGGCCAAGCAATGCTTCTCTTTTTTTTTTTTCTTTTTTCTTTTTGCTTTTTTTTTTTTTTTTTTTTTTTTTTATGAAAAGGTTTTTAAAGTACTGTCATCCTTTCCAAGTCAAAACACATCTTGGTTCCTCAGGGGGACCACTGGCTTGCTCCTGATGTAAGCATCTTACAAGGCCAACAGCATATATAGGTACTTTATAGGTAAAACAGGAGCCATGTTGTTGAAAAACTGAATTTCCTTGCAGTGATCTTAGCTATAGAAAAGAAAATCCATTGGCTGCAGTTACACCTTTTGTTTCCTACCCAGAATTACGAGACCAGAGCTAAGGGACACCACAGAGACACAGTTTAATGTTACTGTTCCAGCAATTACTACTAAGCTCCTTGAATTTCTCATTCCAATTTTTTATTTTCTGAATGCCCTCTTCCCTCTTTAAATACTCCTTTGTCTTTTCTCTGAATACTTTTGTGAGAAAACAAAAAAGCAGAGGGAAGCAGACTAAGGATGCTTTTTTGTCTTCTGTCTCGTGTGGATTTTAGGACTAAAGAGACAGAATGAAGGGAAAATCAAGGGAGAGATGCAGTTTTTTCAATTCTCCCATCCAAAAAATAACCAAAGCAACCCTAAGCAAATACTTATCTGCAAAGCGTCTTCATTTTCCATCCAGTTATTCAAGGTTTCATTAGTCCCACAGTTCTGCCTGCTCTGGTTGGCAGAGCAACCCTCTCCTCTCCACGTGACATTTTCATGCTCTGAGAGCAATAACTGGTGATGGTACCACTTCCTGCCCTGCACAGCCCTCCTTAATTCAGTCTGTTGGTTAAGCAATTCTGCTAAGAAACCACCACGCAGACAGTGAGAAGAAAGCAGAGATGAGCAGGATTATTCTCATTGGGATAATTCATTCCTGATCTGGATGATGAATTGCTGACAGAGCTGGAGAGGAAAGTCCAGCCCGGCCTCCTGTAGACACCCAGCACAGCACAAAGTCAGCAAAAAAGCTGTGGAAAGGTCTAGGGAGGGAGTGGGGGGCGAGATGAAACAGCTGCTGGGCTTAGAAATAGGTGGAAAATGGCATCACAGCCCACTGCAGTGAGGAAATGCAAAAGTGGAAACTTATAGATATATTTTTACATGGCGGTAATGATTTTAGCATCTGCATAAGGCACAGGAGCCAGGGCTTGGATCCCTTCTCGGTTAAATCACTTAAAGTCCCATTCTGCCTGAAAGGAATAATCTCCTTGTTTTTATTGCTGTCTTATAAACTTTCCATCCCAATCTACTAACGAAATTAAGTGACACAAGGACTGTCAAATAAATTCTACAAGGGGGTTGTGGGAGAGGAAAGGTTTGAGCTTACAGAGTCAGGGCAGGGGGAGCACATTGAAAATGTAAAGCCCAGAAAACAAGGATGGCCATTGGGAAAGTGGCTCTTTGGGGCTTCTAGGACCACAAAACCAACCCCAAAGCACGACTAGCACTCCCTGCTAGATGTTTGCCACACCAATTATACCCAGGTTGGAGAAAGACCACGGCATGCAGGGAACTGAGACCTCCAGTGATGAAGCATTAAGCAGCCATTCCCTTTCCAGATGGTGTAACTGATGCTGATTGACCTAAATTATGTCACGCAGTGAACACCATCAGCCCATGCTGTGTGCACCATCTCCGATTGCAAGGGAACAATGGGGAGCAGAGCAGGGGACAATGGAGGCTGCGGGAGGCAGGTCCTGGCAGGGTCACAAGGTACAGACTCAGAGCAGAGCAGAGATTTCCAGCGTGCCTTTTCCTCTGCCGTGGATGTGCCTGGCCTCTGTGCTGCAGGAGACAGCAGCATCCTCCTGGATTAAACCTGTTAGGGGCCAACTGGGGAAGCAGAGATCTGGTCTTGCCTGTGTTGCTGGTTTTACCTGTCGCTGTTCTTTTTAATAACATTTCTAATAGATGAGGGCCGAGTCTGTCCTGGATCTGAGCAACACCACACAAGAGTGATTCTGCATTTGCAGAAGAGGCAGGATGTATTCTCCATGTTGGTTCATCCAGTTTGACTTTCCCTGAAATAACCTGACACACGTGTTCATATGCCTATAACATGAAAGGCCGAAAAAAACACAATTATTTTTTTGTACAAGGAGTGTTTTTCACAATTCTCAGTAATTCTTGCAGAACAATTAATTAATTTTAAGTTCTTTTTCACCCATACATCTGAATGGATAGCTGGTGAGAGAAAGAGGAAACAGAGATCTGTATGAGACTAGAGACAGCCTGATCTCTCCAGGGGCAAAGACATATTTATTTATGTATATTAAGGTCTTGTTTTTATCACAGGATTATCTTCTGCAGGAACACAAATCTGGAAGATGGAAGGAGAGAGGATAAACAACAAAATAAAATAAGTTATCTGCTTGGACCTGGATCTAAATGTCCAGCATGCCTCTACTTGAAATTATTACATGCAGTATTGTTTAGATATCTAATATATTTCACTGGAAAGCCTTCTCCTATTTAATTTTGACTCATCCACTGGTTGGTTCACGAGATACTGAGCATGTAATGGACAATACTGAAGACATGGTTAACATAATTGGAATGGAAACAGCACTTGGTTTATTCCAGAAAATAATAAACTTGATGCTTATGATTTCAGAGATCTTATTTTTAAATCTCTTTCCTAGAGCAGACCTGGTAAGGAAGGAACCCGTGACAGAACAGCACAAAACTGGGGCATTCACAGATGATAAATCTGGCCCCTGAGGAAGAAATCCCCTCTTTTGATTTATGTGGTCCTGAATCACCCAGGATGTCAGCAAATATTTTAGCTTCCAACAAGCTAAATATGAAGCCTGATTTTAGACATAAGAGTCTTGCTCTTCATGTCTTACCCCCAGTCCATGCACAGGCATTGGAGATGTGCTTGCTGCATTCCCTTGAAAAAACCCAACATGGAGTGGAGCAAAGTTAATCCATTTGTCAGCATCTGCTGACCTGTGCACCTGCATTGGGGTTTGTAACAAAATCCCAAAATAGCACCGATGAGCTTCAGGTTCTGGCAAAAATGCCTTGCAGAGGACATGCTACACTCCTTGAGAATTCCCCTGGGGATGCAAGTCCTTGGAGAGATGGATGGGTACCTACACAAGTGTATCCAGATCAGTTTAACCCAGACATTTCAGGGGATCACGTTCCCCAAAGGTTCCCTCGGTTGTTAAAATATGTTTATCATCTTTTCCCATTAAAGGCTGTGCTTGATTTTTCCTGAAAAAAGTCACTGCAGTGCAATTGGTTCTCAGAGAACAAAGCAGCACAGGCATTTGGAGAAAAAAATGGAAAGAAAACAAAGCCAAATAACTGAATGAGACAGTTTTAAGTACCTCCCAAATTGTCACAAGGTCACAAAATTCATATATGAGGCTGAAGAAAGGGGGAGCTAATTTTCTCCAGAAAAAGACGTTGTCTTTACTTTCTGTTATGTCAATTTGATTTTTTTCATTTACAAGTGTTACTGAAGGCTGCATACACATATAAATATTCATATTCAAAATATTCCTCTTGAAAAAGCAGGGGTGAAAGGGACATTATGGAAATGAGACTGGATCAATACCAGAGGGAAAATGGGATTCAGACCTATTAAGACATTGGTGTGCTTCAAGCCCAGTGTTCAGGCTTTCACTTCTTTCCTTTTCCTGGACTCTGACTGCTGCAGTTGTGACCTAAAATCTTTTTGAGATGGGCAGACAGTAGCAATGAAATTACTTGAAGGCTGAAGAAATTTAAGGAATTCCCTCTGTCTGGCATATCAAAAAGTTTAAAAGTTCCCCCTGTCTCAGTGGCTAAGCAACAGAAGTGTCAGGTGTTAAAATATTTTTTTAAAGAAAATGAGAAAGGCAAAAGAACCACCAAAGGCTGGGTATGAGGCCCAAGATAACTCAAAGAGAATTCACACACATATTTGACACGCCAGGCTATTTTCCATCAGACCAAAATAGCAAGAGAAATTTTATCTTCTGCTTTTTTTTTTTTTTTTTTTAACTGTACATCCTAAAAATCTGTATCAAAATTGTCATGAAAGTTTAGGCTGCATACTTTCATGCATCAGAAAATCCAGGGCAACTTATTTAGTAGCAGGTATTTGTCAGAATCGCTGACCTTTTTACTAAACCCATCTATGTAAGATAGAACACAGCAAGAATATAAAGGAGCCAGAGTAGAAGCTGGAATTTTGTAGATTCCCCTTCAAAGGATTTGTGGAAAGTAACTCATATAAACAAGCCCATATCCAGTAAGATGAAATTTAATATCTATTTTCTGCACTTCTCTTAGAGGCATGTTATGATCCAACATTAACAATGGGTCTAAAATTAAGATTTTTTTTTTTCTTCCCTAAAAGAAAATACTCTAGGAAGTTTTAATGTGTTAGTCCATATATGGTAAAAACAGTTTAGTCTTTTTTTGTTTCCATCATACCTTCATATTACTAAAGGTGTCCCCTCTTTAGCTGGGTGGCAACAAATAAAGGCAACAAGAAGACAATTCCAAAATTGTCTTCTGAGCCCACCATTGACATTTCTAGGCCAAAAATCCCCAAGAAACTTACTTCACAAAAAAATACTGATGCAAGTACGAGATCTGGCAGGAAAAGGAGGGAGAAGAGTTGAGGCAGAAATTGGTAAAAAAAAAAAAAAAAATCTGGGAAAATCTACACCCCAGAAAACTGTCAAGGCAGAAGAGAAAGGACTGGCTTGCTTTGAAAAGCCACATCTTGGAAGAATTTTGAGAACCCTGAGGTGCAAAATAGAGAAAAAGATGGTACCAAAGGAAAAAGTTTTGATCTTTATAATTTTCCAGAAATTTTAATTCATGTATATAGGAACTGAGAGGAAGGGAGTGCCTGCCTGCTTCCAAACTAGCTGGAATTTTATTTTGGAGAAACCAAAATGGAAAAAGTTGTGAGAAAATTAAAAACCTTAATGACAGCAATTTTTAATAAAATTATTTGATTTTTACTTTGGGAGAAACTCTATTTGCCCTTTTAAAATGTATTTGCTCATTAGGTAAAATGCTCAACACCAAATAAAGTAAAAACAAAAATTTAAACGGATCACATTTTAATTTCCTTTTTTTAAAAAGAAGCCTGACCTAAAAAATGACAAAAAAGATCAAAAGGGACTTAGAAATCTCCTTTAAGATAAATTAAGGTAAATTTGAAAGTTCAGAACTTCTTTTTCAGAAACAGAATAAAGCCAGACACTGAGTTTGAAATTTTTGCCAGACAGATCTGTCCTCTATGGAACAGCAGGAGTCAGAAATAATTAATATTCTGATTAAGCTGTCCTACTAAAAATCAAATCCCTTCATTAAACCTGAATCATTAACAGGCCACCCAAAAAAGAAAAAAAAAAAAGCATGGATTTGACTGTTCAAGGATATTTCCTTTATTCCTGGTGGTCCCTGCCATTCTTGGAGTCACATTTTTGCTAAGCAAACAAACTGGCATGAAAAGAAAAGCTTTTCTCATCCATAGATCGATTAGATTAGATCATATCAGATCCCTGTTAGTCTGCTGAAATCGCTTTTGGCCTGCCAAGACTGTAGCTGATGACTTTTGGTAACAAAAAGATGAAAATCCAAATCAAAAAAAAAAAAAAGCTTCCTTCTCTTTCCTTTTCTTTCTTTTCTTCCCTAAATATATTCAGTCACATGGAAGAGTACACAAATATATACAGCTTTATAATTATTTAAAACAAGATTTTCTACTCTGCAATTTTTCCATAGAGATGCAAGACCTTTTCTATAAAAAGTGTAATTTCTATTTATTTTCCTTGAAATTATTTTCCTTCTATTTATTTCCCTTGAAAATAAAATAGTGGCAACAGGCAAAAAAAAAAAAAATAAAAAAAGCCTGCCATTAGGAATGTCTTTAATTTTATGTTACTTTTTCCATCTGTATTCTTTCCATAGAAGTAAACCTCAACTCCAAGATGGTTTTTGAGATTTACATGTTTATTTCATTTTGTTTAATATCCTAATCGGTTCACAGTAAATTTGACCACACACACATACAGTGATCCCAGCTGTTTGACTGTGGCAAGCCAAGCCAAAAACATAGGCAAAAATACAACCCTGCTGCTGAAATCTTTGCAAAATTATAAACAAGACCCTTAATATTATAGCTTGGCATCCCACACCAGCAACAGAGATGCTAGCACTGTTTACAGGAAAACAAGCTAAAAGCAGCCCCCTGTTCTTTGGTGCTTTAAAAGCTTATGGCAAAGGAAAAGCTCGCATTTAAGCACTGGTGATGTATAGATGTGCTCCTGGTTTGGCCTAATGTGGTTTCCATAGGAAGGTCTGAGCAGGCTGTGCTTTCCTGGCAGGTAGGAGAATGACTCAATCTTGAATGAACTCTTTTCTTCCTGTGTCTCTTTTCTTCCTCTTTTTTTTTATTTTATTTATTTTATTTTTTTATTTTTATTTTTTTTGGTGGGGCCAGTTAATTATGTTTTGCCACTCCCTTCGTTGTAAAGCCTGAAACAAACAAACCCAAGGGCTCGTTTGCAGCTTCCAGGGCTGCTTCACTTTTCATGGGAAAACACAGAGAGAAAGCTGTGGCTGTGATCTTCAAAGGCATGAAAGTCCCCAGTTTCACTGGGTCTGTCCTGATTTGTGCCACACACTGTTCATCAAAGCCTAGACCTCAGTGGAAAAATCCAGGGAGTCTGGACAAGGTGTAGATACCTGCCCGCATTCCCTGAGCCACTGCCTTTGTTTTTTATGACACTGAAAGTCCAAAAACAAAGCCAACAAAAATTCAGCGTACATCTATCAGCTCAGCAGAGGAAAAAGAGACACACAACCAGATGGCCAGATGTAAAAATAAAATGAAAGAAAAATAATGTTCAAAAAGCCTTCTTTTCCAAGGAATGCCCTCGGAAACAGAGCCTGACAATGCTGGGATGGACAGAGCCACACCATCTGTGCTCCTGTGCAGCCTGGACTTTCCACAGCACATGGGTGCTCTTTATGGGAGACCTGGGCGAGGAAGGGTGAGATCACAGGGTGCAGACATCAAATAAGGCCACGATCAGAGCCAGATAATGGCTTGAGGACATGGGAGCACTTTATGCTGCCTTCAGCTCTCCTTGCTCTGCCAGTAAGGTCAATCACAAGCTGAGCCACGTTGCCCTATAAAGCTCCTTATCAAGATTTCACATCTGGCCTGCGCATCTTAATTTAATGATGATATGGTAACATCCCCTCTCCACTGCACAGCACAAATTATCACGTTGCTTTCTGAGGACATAAATCTCATTTAGCTTTTCTTCCCCTTCAGGGAGTTTCACAGGCCAGGGAGCAGGATAAAGATATCCACCTGGATGCGTGTAAGGAGCTTCTTATGTGGGCAGTGACTGAAAAGCACCAGTTCCTGAGAAATGCTGCAGTCTTGTGTAATCAATACCTTTCCCTGTGCCAGGCTACAGGCAGATATCTGTGAAGGTTGATGTGCACCACCCGGGAATGTGGTCCCTTTTGTGCAGAGCCACTCAAACCACCCCCCTGCCACTGAGACATTTCTCTGAGGTGTTTTTGTAAGAGGAAAGTAGAAGGAAGAATTCTGGAAATTCATGGAAAAGTCCAACAACATCTGGGTGCTGCCATCTCGATTCCGTCCTCACCCCAAATCCACAGGAAAAACATTTTTCTGGCTACATGAGTTAAATCAATAAAAGGGGAATAAATTCCCAGCTCCATAACAAGGACAGTGGTGTCCACATTCCCATTCTTTCTCAAAATATTGTTATTATGGGATGGAGTGTTAAGGATCTGTCAGCATTTCTATTACAAACCTCAGTCTTTAGAGGTTTATAAACGCAGCCATTTAAAATAACACTGCATTAAAAAGTAGGTATGTGAGTTGTCAGCAGTGGTGTTTCTGTTTTTTTTAAGATGGTTTAAAGACGTTTTAGCAGATTATTAGCCTTAGAGAGGTCAAAAATAATCAGAGGTGGTTTTTTGGCTACATTTTTGGCTGCCTCTGGATAAATAATGGTTTAATTTGAAAAACATTGAATACATAATATGAACTGTCTTTAAGCAGCAACAACAAAAAAAAAAGGAAAAGCCTCAGTTAATGGCCACACTATTTATGTTTTAGAAACAGTTCCTGCACATGCAGTGGGTATGCTCAGCTTTGAAAACTTTCCCTGTGATGTGGGTAACGGGATCCAACAATAGTTGCATGGAGGGAGCGGTTGTTTCCATGACCTGAGCTCACCCACATCACCTCCAGGGGACAAGCCATCCCCAAACAAGGGCTTTTCCCAAAGAAGATACTCAGTATGGGGTGGCTGGGGGCTCAAGGAGGGGGCACAAGGGCACCTCAAACCCTCTGTCTCACCCAGCTCCAGTAGCCACGGCTGAACAGAGGCTGTGATCCCATTTCACAGCCTGGGGTGAGCTGGTCCGTGAGCTGGTGGGCACTGACAGCACCAGCCTCTCCTCCCACACGAGGAAGCCAAGCCATGGGCTGTAACTCTAGAAGAGTTTACAGAGAACATGGATAATAGATACTTAAACCTTCATCTAGGTGAGCATTTGGACCATCTCACTCTAGGTCAGCAAGGGTCACACTCATGTCCATGACAAGAACAATAATGGATTTGGGCTGGCTCCTGCCATGGATGTAAACCAACTGAGGATAAGTCCTGGAGACCTCATGGTCTGTGAAACTGAGTGGGGAAAGACTTGAGAGGGAGGGAGAAACTGCCTTAAAAACTGCCTGTGTGCTATTAAATGCTGTTACCAGCAAAAAGTCAAAATGGTGTTTTTAGCTTTCCCTTCATGAAGAAAATTACAGGCCTGAATCTTTGTTACAACAATAATTGCCCCTGAGATTGGCTTGCAATTATTTTGGTGAGTCTAACCTTCCAAAGTGAAATGACATGAACAGCAGAGCATCCATGGGCCCAGGTAACAGCTTCTAATTATTTCCCATCAACTCTTGATCTTCTTTACTTGATTGTTGCTTCAAAGAGTGTCAGCAAAGAGAAGATGGTCTCAGCACTCACTATTTATCTCAATGTCTTGGTGAAAGTTTTGGAGCACTTTCAATGGGCAGAGAGTAGAGACTGCCTGTGCTGCCTGAAACACATTTTTAACTAACAAAGCAATGGTTTAGTGCTAAACATATTATATCAACCAGACAAAACTCTTGAGTTCTTTCTTTTGATACTTAATTATTAATAGCCTTGCCAGAATATCTATTTTAAAGGTTGCCCATACATAAGAACTTAATGAAAATCATGGCTGTGGACACAGAGTAATTATGTCAATGTAAGCTCCAGAGTGTGAGTCTCTGATCCTGTAATAAATAACCATTTTCTGAGCTGGATAAATGTGATCAGGATTATATGATGAAAAAAGTAAATAATCTGATTTGTTCATTCTTCCCCTTGTGCTTCAGAGAGATTTGAGGACAACACCCCTGTCTGTCCTAAGTAGTGCTACAGCTTCCTGAAGTCTTCCCCTGAGATCCCACTGCTGCAGCATCCACATCCTGAGATGACCCACCCTGGAAAGGATCAGATGATATTTCCTTCTCCATCAGCTCTGAGAACATACCATGTGCTGCCCTGATTCCAATTTCTGATCTTCTTTTCTCTCCCACATCTTCTATTCCTTCTGTAATTTAATCCTCTCTCTAGCCTGCCATATATTCAAATATATATACATATATCTGATCCAGTCAGCCAAGATTACATTACTATTTCTATTTATTTATGTAGCTGTGTTTCTGTGAGCCTGCAACCAAAAAGGCAACAAAAAGCAATGCCTTGAGTAGCTTGTCCATGGTGGAGCTTGCCTGGCACTGCCAAGGCAGGGAGTTGCTCCCTCTCCCACATGGAGCTCTTGCCATGACTCAGCTTCAGAAGCTGTTTTCTGGCATTCTTTTCTCTTTTCATATGTGCTTTTCTTTGGGATTAGGTTTTGCTTTCTCCTTCCAGAAAGAAAACTGGAATCCAGCAATAACAGTAGCAGAAAGAGCCCCAATCTGTCTTCATTAAAGCTTCCCTTTCCCAGAAAAGGCAGTTTTGCCATCTCTAACATTGTCTGACAGTGGTCAGAAAGGGGTTTCATTACAATGGAGCAGTATAAAGGAAGATCATTCAAAAGCAAAAGCCCTAATATTTTGTATTTCAGATGCTTTAATGTCTTTTATTCTGCCTTTTGGAGTCAGAGATCTTTGTATTCAAAGCCCCAAATATTATTTATAGCACTTTATGGAGACAGAGCCATCAGCACCCAGGCTTTCCAGACCTCTTCATCCGATTTTTGTTAGTACTGTACCACAAGCCCACAACATTAAGCAAACGCAAAACCAAGATGAGGGAGCACAACAGGGCTGCATGAAAATGAGCCTGTGCCTTTCCAGCCCCCACACAAGCACCCCAGCAGCTCGTAGCCTTCCTCCCTCTGGGGAACCCCAGATTCATTATTTACCAGAGGCTGGTTGTGCTATCTCCGTGCAGTCACCCACAGCATCTTCTTACCAACCACCGCTGCAGCTCATCTGGGTTTTCATACTTTACTCCGCTGGAAAAGCAGAACAAGACCTGCTGGTTTCATTATGCTGGTACTCAGGGTCACTTAGTCACCCTCAGCCCAGGGGAATGATATTAAACCTGCAGCACTGCAAGGCAGCCATCGCACAACACAAGAAAAATTACAGAGGTGATAAACTCTGCAAGAAGGGATGAGGCTCTCATGCCTTCACCCCACTGATCTCTGCTCAGACCTTGGAGAAGATTTTACCTTCTCCCTGTCCCCCTACAACCAGTCACAACAAGCACTGGATCAACCCCAGACCACAAGCCATGAACCACCTTCTGAAAGCGGATACATTTTGTATTTAATACCACGGTAAATTAAAAAATGGCAGACCACATCAAGCTTTTATTTCGCATACAATAAAAGGGTTTCCTCAGTCATAAAAAAATGGGCAAGGAGAGGGGGAAGAGGCCACCGCACAACAAATTCCTTCCTTACAGTCTGGAGAATTTGTGGGGGCGGGTTCAGGGGGAAATTTGCCAGTTAATAAAATGTTGTGTATGAATTATACATCAGGACTGGCCCCAAACGTGAACCAGACATGGTATGGTGTGCTGGGATCACTGCACTGGCACACTGCAGGACCCCTTCCAGTTCTACAAAGACTCACATACAAGCTTTATCTCTGAGGTTTAAGCTCCTCCTGCCTCCAGTTAAACACTGAAGGACATGTGTAAGTATTCACATGCTGAAGGACTTAGTTTTACAAAGACAGCTTTGTTCTGCAAAGGTTGTCTACACTGGAAGAAATACTAAAACAACAGAAAACACGACAATTGTTTATCCCCTTGGTTAAAAAAATTATGTGTGCATCCAAATACATTTGTCTTTAGATATACTTAGGCCTTGCCCCATGCTTTTTCTGATGCACAAGGTGCAGATGTTCATAATAAATTTCTGTACCCAAAATTCACGCACATCAGTGGAGGAAAACCTATTGACTTAAAGGGGACACTGTAGCAGCCCAGGAATCCAGCTCTGCCGATCTTCCAAACTGAAACCAAAACTGATTCTAAAATCGCTGTAGGGATGATGTTGCTTTTGTAGCATCTCTGGCATTATCGCTGCCAAATAAAGGATTTGTGTATTCTGCATATTCCCCACACTGCGCCACGCCTCCCAGTGCCACGACAGTGCCACACACTCCATCAACAGCATGGTACACACAGCCCTCATCCCGAAGTCTTTGGGTTGAGGGCATTAAATCCCAACAGACGCAACAGACCTATGGATAGGCTTCTAGGAAAACCAAAACAGCTCATGTCAAGATGGAAAGCAATATATTTCTCCACTCTTAACTGCTGCCTAACCATTAATCTTTTTCACACTGTATTTATCTGCTGCTCATAACAGTTTGTTTTATAACACTTGTTTAGCCCCAGTAGCCTTCCAGACTCACACAGGGCACTGAGAACAGGGTTTGTGTCCGTCGTGCTCACGCAGCCAGATTCTCTGCTTCACTGCCCAGCCAGGAGAGTGTGGGCACCAGTGCATGTGGGCAGCCTTTTGGCATCGCTGCCCCTGTGCTCCATGGCTCAGCAGAGCTCTGCAGTGGTGTGGCTGTGGTGCCTTCAGCAGGGTCACGGCAGCGGAGCGAGGGCTGCACAAACACCGCGTCACGACGCGATTCCAGCACTCCCACAACTTCCACACCACATACCTCCCATGCAGCAACCCCGATAAATACTGCAGGGGGGAAAAGAAAGAAAGAAAAGGGAGGGGGTTGTGGGGGGGAGGGGGTGGGAACAGGATATTTTAATTGACTTGACACTAAATTCCACTCCCTGCATTGAATCAACTGAGCATTAAATTCATGTGTCTATTATGGTATGTGCAGATGTGTCAGGGTACACACGTTAAGTGTTTCCAGTCGCTCTCTGAGTTATTTTCTTGTTGAATAAAAATCATGTGAAACCCATTAAAAGAAAGACCAACAGAATTTGATAACAAGATGCAACAGCTATCTAAGGTTTTTGAACAATCCCAACAATTTCAGGCGAGAAATATAACTTTTCAGCACTTCTTCCTAATATTCACTCGAGGTGAAGCATTTCCTGGAGTGCAACTGATGGCTTTGAGGGGGTTGTTTTGTTGTTTTCTTTTGTTTACTTGTTTGTTTTTTTTAATGCTAATATATTAGCTTGGTTTGTTGGGGATTTCTTTAAAGTATAACAACAAGGGAAGATGAAAAAAAAAGTCTTTTTTTTTAATGTAAAGTCTTTGATAAAGCTGGATTGAAATACTTAGACAATTAAGATATGTATTTTTTTCTGACAAAAATGTTTAAATTTTCTTGTCTAAAATTTTTTTGCACAATTGAAAGGAAGGGCCTCAAAATATTTTAAACAAAATATTTTAGTTAACTGAACGAAGGAAATTTTTTCAGATTTTTTGCATATGCTAGAATTAGAGATTTTAATGAGAAAATGCAGCACCTCTTGGAAAACTGTGCCAGCAACAGGACAGAGGAGCCACAATGTGGTCATTTCTGTTTAAAAACAAGACGGCTAAATTCTCTGCTGGCCTAAGCACAGCAGAGCAAAGAGCATTAGATCAGGTGAGGATTTGTCCTCCAGAAAAAAAACCACCTTTTTTTCTCAGAGGTAGAGCATCCTCCAAGCTGGTGTGAATCACCAGGATACAGCAGAGAATGTGGCCTCATGCTTTTTAAACAGTTCCCATCAAAATGCCGGCGGGAGCCAGAATTCACGGCAGTAAGAATCCCCTTCTCCGGGGTGGGGATTTGTACAGATCAGGCTTTGTACTGGAATGAAAGCAACAAGTCTCTTTCAGGCCACCAAGTCACTTCATTCATTTGCACAATGTCCAGCACTTCTAAGTGGTTCACCTCTTCTTTTTAATTTTTTTTTTCATTAAATTTATAGTTTTGACTGCTGAGGGATGAATGAGATGCTGCAGAAAATAGTCTGATATTTCCCTTGAATCCAAAATGATCTACCACAGCAATTTTCATTACTCCAAGAAAAAGAGAGCAAGAGAGAAGGGAGGAGAAAAAAAAAAGAAAGACATTACTTCTCTGAATTACACGCCACTTTCATAATTCTCCCTGAAGTACCACACAGGGACTGTGTTGAAGGGAGGAAAATGAAAACAGCTGTGGAGGTTTTGGGTTACACTGCAGCTCCGTGCTGCCTTTGGCCCTTGCCCACCAGTGCAGTTTGTTCTAATCCTGGTCGTGAATATCCGTATTTGTTACCGCTCACTAAGGCAAGTCTTCTGCCTCTTGGAATAATAAAAACTGTTGTGTGCTTATCTGCTAAGCTTCTCCAACAGTTGCAAAAAGTCATCGAGTCAGCAACGTGCCTGGTGCCCAGGGCTGTCACTCAAAGGGGCTGCCCATGCTGGGACAGCAGCACTGTCAGAGGGGACAGGCAGGGACTGCAGGGCTGGGAGCCTTGGTGTCCTCCCATAGGACTGGCATTGTCCTCTCACCCCAGAGTTCCCCCTTCTCCTCTTAGAATTTTTTCCTTTTAATATCTGCTACACGTGTCTTGCAACAAAGAAGGCATCTCCATCAGTAAACCCGCTCCTAAAAATAGGTTGCATCATTTTCGGCAGAGCTTTTGGCTCCCAAGGCAGATTTTGATGAGCACAAGGTGGTGTGTCTTCAGCAGGGCTGTGACTTAGAGCTGCCAGCCCTTCCGTTTCCCACTCTCATCCCCACTGTGCTGGCCAAATCTCTCCATCCCTCCATCCTCTGCTCTCCCTTCAGATCCACTGCACTGCCACACTATTTCCTGCTGTTGCGCTCCTATTTTCTCACTAATCCCTGACTTCCTCCACACTCTCCAAATAGTTCTCCTCGGCCTCAACTTTATTAACTTAAGCTGTTTATTCTTCTACCACTAGAAAGTAATTCTGTGCATTCCCTTTTCCTCCTCTGTGCATCCCCCTGCCCCCACTCTCAACCTCTCTAAATGCTGAGAAGCCATTTACCCCTTTGGAGAACTGCATGTATTTTTTCCCCCAATGCATTTGGGAGAGAAAAGTCAGGGAGGGGGAAAAGACGAGTTCCTGGCAGCTCCCCACTGGAGGATAGAATCTGTTTTTAATTTAGGTAGTTAAAACTCTCAGCCCCGCTGGAATCTGGAAGAGGAGCGTGTGTGTGTCTGTGTGTGTGTGGTTATATGGGCGCTCACTGTGTGTGGATGGGACAGGGTGACACATTTATGGCGAGTGTGCATGCGTGGGGCTTTTGCTGGTGTGGAAACAGAGCGCTGTTTGTGGCCTGTGCCTGCCTCACATCCGTGGGAAGCTGCACAAGCCTGAGGTTCCTGTCCACACGGGAAAGCTCAGGAGAGCAGCTGACTGAAATATCGCCCAGTACAAGCCTGAGGTTCCTGTCCACACGGGAAAGCTCAGGAGAGCAGCTGACTGAAATATCACCCGGCTCCACCACCATAACCTGAAAGCCTCCTCTGGGAAAGCCAGCTCACAGCACACCTTGAAGGGAAAACAGACTGGAGAGCAGGAGCTCAGCCATGATCATGGATTTGGGAGCATGAGCACCTGTGCTTAAGCACCTCCAGTCCTGGCCAAGGAAAACCAGCAGGCAACTGTTTTCTACAGGCACAACTCTCTGTAGCAGAAACATCAGAGAGCTCAGCTGGGTTTTGTGCTTCTTGGCCCCTAAAACCTGAGGATCCCTGCTTCCATATGTAGCACACACACATATCTCTCCAGGAAAAGTCACATATAGAACTATACATGTACTCACACATACGCACACCTCCACAGGCTTCCAGAGGCACACACACAGGACTGTGGAAAGCACTGTGCTGGGATCCCAAGGCAGTGTGGAGGGGAGGCTGCGATAATGCCTCTGCCTCTAATGCAGGTCACTTCCTCTCTGGATCCCAGCAGAAGTGACTTATTACAGGAGCTTATAAAATCCCCCTGAAGAATAATTGCAAAATGAAACAAATTGCGTTAAGTGGCGGCCAATAATTTCACCAGGGACACCAGGGCTATTAGACCGGCCAGGAAGGTCCTCGTTTCCCCTCCACTCTCCTCCAGCTGGGACAAGCCCTGTCTAAGGGGCAATGCCATCAAAGCATGTGTTTAAGGGGTGATTAATTGTGTCTCCATCAAAGGAGAGCTGAAATCTGTCTGTCCAGAGCTACTCATGACAATGGGTATATCCCAGCAGTGGGGGTCACCCCTGAGCAGACAGACAGACAGACAGACACCCATGGACCTGCTCCCAGCACTTCTCCATCCATGCAGTTATCCAGTTTTTCCAAGGCATATAAAGACATCTTTTTGCAGTCTAAACCCACCGCTCCATATTTTACCCAGGCAGGGAGCAAAGGTTATTCACTTGGCTGCTGCTCCTGGGGGATATCTGGATTATGTTCTCATGTCTTCCCCAGTGTCTAAACTACAGCATGCACTTCATCTGCCACTCCTCTTTGGCCACCTCAGCTCCTTCTTGTTTTCCTTTGTAACTCCTGAATGGCTGAAGGAACAAATTCCCCATAGTGTTGACCAGTTTTTTTGGCATCTGCTCAACAGGTGACCCAAGAGGAGATATTCTTCTGAGGAAAAAAAAAAAAAAAAAAAAAAAAAAAACAAAAAAAAAAAACCAGCACACTCCCTCCCTTTTTCCTTCTTCCTCCAAAAAAATAAAATAATCACAGAAGTGATGAAAAATGGGCCATGTGTAAAGAACTGCAGACCCCAGGGGTAGCTCTGGGTTGAACTCCCTATTTATGCACAGTTTTACATTATTATTTACTACAGTAATCAATGTAAAAACACTGCCTACCCTAGCAACCCCTGTGTCATATGGTGTGTATACATCACCTCTGGGAAGCAGGTCAGCTCTATAAAGAAAATCAGCCATATTTAACCTGAAACTCTGTAGTTTTTACAATGTTTTTAAAAATGTTTTACAACATGTAGAAATGCTTCCATAAAAGCAGACTTATTAATCCCAGTTTTAAGCTGTCTTTTAAAGTGGAGTTTTCTTACACAAATATTTTCCTTGTCTCCCCACTGCTCCCTGCCCCTCCTTTTAAATAAAGTTATTATAGAAAAAGAACTGGGTACTCAGACAGGGAAGGCAGCTCAGCACTGTCCACCTCCAATGGACCCCTGATTTCCCCCCAGAAGATGCAGGGAAGGAGAATGGTTGCCATTCCCAGAGGAGATAACTCTCCTGGACACTATCAGCAATGGGGAATATTTGTAGGATTTAACACGTCTTCTTTTACTTATCCCAAAGACTTATCCCCAAAGACTGTGAGTCTTTACACCAAATGTGAAGTTCTTAACCAAGAAGCTTAAATTAGGGACCTAGTTGGGCCCCTTCCCCCATAGGGGAGGGCTTCCCACCACTCAGGTCTGAATTTCCCTCTGGAGATGCCTGTCCCTTACTAATGCTGGAAAGACTTGAGTAATTACGTGTCTAATTTAGGAACAAGACACAGAGCAAAGCCAGACCCTATTCCTGGAGATGTCTCCCTGTTCTGTACCCACCACCAGTCCTTGCTGGAGGCCCAGGAGGGCTTGCTGTCCATCCCACTGTGCCCACAGCTCTGCCACCCCCTGTCCCCATGCAGTGAGGCTGAGGTTCCCATCGCAGGGTCAGAGCTACCACAGGTCCAGCTGAGAAGGGACATCATCAGGCCACAACCCAGCCCAGGTCTGCGTGGGGCTCCTGACAGCAGTGCTTCAGCTCCTGCCTACTGATGGGACTGCAATTCATTCCTTCACCCCAGGAGAGGAGCAGAGACACCAGGAACACCCAGCAAAGGCACCACTCCCACCGTAGAGAATCTGGGCACTGCAGGTGTGACTGCAGTGCTCTCAGAAATCCCAGGACAGCCTAGCAGATCCCTGTATGTGTGCCCTGGGAAGAGGCTGTGGTCCTCCCACAGCCTTCCCACCTAAGTGGAAGTCACATGAGTGATATCCATTTTTGCAAGATCATTCTCAAATCTGACTGGCAGCATCATTGAGGAACACCACAGAGCAGGAAAACACTATACAAACAACAGCTCTGGATTATTGCTTCTGAGATGACCCATATATTTTTTAAAAGTCCATTGCATTGGCATTTAAGGTTTTCATCAAACAGATAAATACAAATTAACTTTCAGGGGAAAAAAAAGTTGCTCTGTCCACCCCCATTGCTTATCCTTATGGTAATTCTCATGGATTAACAGCCTTTTTTACAGAGAGCAAAACGGAGACATGGAGAACTTGGTAACTTGCCTGAGGTTACACATTTTTAATAAATCCTGACAGCCAGTGTTCAAATGCATCACATCTTTACAATAAGGACTGGATGCTGCAAAGTTTCATTAATGGGGGACAGAATTGCTGGTCCCTGCCATCTGGCTGAACCTATTCACACCCACCAGCAGCCCCATCCCTGTAATAAGCTTGACCTCTGTGGTAGGGGGATGCTGTTTATCTTCCCCGCTCTGCGACCCCACTCCACAGCTTCCCTGGCTGCTCCTTCATTGGACCCAGATTTCCACCCTGCCTGCTGTTTTTCCAGCAGTAGCATTTTGGCTCCTGGCAGACTGGAGAGACATTTCTGTCGGCAGCTCAGGAATTCCCTTTGTGTCTTTCCTGAGTTTAGGCTCACCTTGATGCTAGACTCTGACCCCTCTTTAATGCAGAGGAATGTGTGAAAAATTTATTCCCCTTTTCATTAAGAACTCATTTAAATTCACCAAAAGGTGACCCAGCTCCCTCCACTGTGGTTATATTGTTCTCTCAGAAGCTGTTTTATTTCTGACATAGAGTTCAGTTGAAAAGTGAGATCTCACTTC
Source organism: Poecile atricapillus (assembly GCF_030490865.1). NCBI lineage: Eukaryota > Metazoa > Chordata > Aves > Passeriformes > Paridae > Poecile > Poecile atricapillus. The sequence continues at coordinate 26,095,811 of NC_081255.1, read as the reverse complement.
CACTGATCCAATAGTTTAATTTTTATCATCAGTGATGAATAAAATGATGCAGAGACATGTTTGAGATATGTTTCTTATAAGTTTGACAAGCCATGAGGAAATGCTACATGCCCCTGGGTGTAGTGTTCTCCTTCTGGCTCTCTCAATTAGCAACTCTGGTAAGCATGGGAATTTGATTTTCCATTAAAAACTTGGAAAAATATTTGTTTTGTTTATTTGTTTTTCACAACGCACAAAGCAAAAGCCAAACCCATCATTTCTACTCTGGTTTGTTTTGTTTTCTTGACAAGTGAAAAATCAGTAATCCTAGATTGGAAGCGTTTTGGGAGCTGATCTGGAAAAGGTGCCAATGCAAATAATGTCATCCTTTGTGCCAAACAACATCCAGGAAAAAAAAAGAAAAGAAAGAGAAACATTTTTCATCCAAAAAGCACTTTAGAAAATCAAAGCCCAGTTGTCAACTCACGTTATTCTCAATCTGATTCTTATTAATGTCCCTCAATCTCTTGTGTGCTCAGCCATCACAGTGCTGTGTGTCACTGTGTCACGGCTGGCTGTGGGCACACCGTGGGGATAAGTGGGGCTGGGGGCAGCACAGGCACTTCAGAAGAGGCAGAGGACCCCATAATCAGCAGCAATATAAACAGTAGAAAAAGCAGTATCTTGGCACCACTTCTAAGTGAAGGGAAGGTGAAGCAGAGCACAGAGGAAAATAGATACAGGGGTTGTAGTACTCCTGTCTCTCTTATTTAGGTCAAGGCTTTCTTCATCCCATATGTATCCAGAAATGCTCACCAGCCTATTCAAAATCATCGCCCTCCAGAGCATTGACCACAAAGTTACCATCCACTTCTCCCAGCACAGGAAGACTGCCAGGTAGAGGCACACATGGTGCTCTTCCCTCCTGTCCACAGCCAATGTCCCCAGCATGCCAGGACAAACTGGGTACTCTGTGTGAGCCACAACCAGCTGCATTTTTCCATATTTGTGTCACTTGTGTATTTGGTTTGCAGAGGTGGGGGTTGGAAAAGTCACTAATACAATTTATTTTTTAAACTAACCTATTTAAAACTATGGATGCTGACTTTTCAGTAGTCTTCTGGGGGCTGTTACAAAGGGGCCCTGGTTGAAACCTATCTGAAGGGAGTTAACCACAGCCCTTTGCTCACACATGTGGTATAATGTAGGCTCTTTATTGCTTTTCTTTACTCCCCACCCCCCCCCCCCACACACACATTTAAGAAACACAGAGTAGAACTTTTCTAAATGTCTTGAAAGTGCGTGCGCGTCTGTGTGCGCACTGGATTTATGGCAGAGAGGGGAACCCACTTCTACCCTCAATTAACAAAACCCACAAGCAAGAGGGACTCAACACCAAGCTCCACAAAAGATCCCAGGAGGGGTTTGCTGGAGCAGGGTGTCACACAGCCTAGTGATATTTGGAGATGACAAACACCCCGGTCCTATCAGCAAAAGAGAGTTCACAGCCCAAGATTTCAGGAGAAAGGGAGCCAATGCACCAGTAAAGCATGCCAAACCCAAGTCTCCTTCCAGAAAGTGAATAGCTGGTCTGACCCTGTGTTCTAAAGCTCAGTCCTGCAAAGAACCAAGGCCTGGATTCACCTCAGGGTTTTGGGCAGGCAGCTGAGGCTCACAAGCTGGCAGAAGGGTTACCTGAGACCCCTGCTGTGGTCTAAGGATGCAAATCAGCTCCCTCAGGCCTTAGAACTCCTCTCCAACATCTGTTGGAGGATTTTGTGCTTCTCTGCTGCCTGTCCAACCTCAGGGGCTCAGGCTGGGTTTTTGTAAGCCCAGCCGCATTGTCCTCCTCTGCTCCAGGCCCTGCTGCAAGGCAGGACCTGGGGCTGTGAGCAGGATGAACCACACTTCATCTATCACAGCCAAAGATAGAGCACTGGGAAAGAAATACTTGGACCAGGTATCGTGGTACCTAGGACAAATGTAGGTGTTGACAATGACATCTGTGTTTAAGAGTGATGAACAGCTCAGGCCACCTACTACATCGTGATGCCAAATTCTGGCTCCTTAACCACAGAGAAGAGACAGAGAACTTTGCTTTAATCTTCTGATTTTGGCATCTCATTGTCATACCCACCTCTTCCCTGTGACCATCAAGAGCAGGCAGAATCCAGAAATGCTGGATGGGAGGTCAGATGAACATCTGCTCCTGTCACACCAGCTGCCCTGAGAAGATCCTCAATCCTCTCCAGCCACCCCTCACCTTAGTGTCATGATTTCCACCAATTGTCAACAGCAGCTTTTTCAGATGCCTAGAGATGTCACACGTTGGGTGGCATCATGAGAAGACAGCAGCTCAGCTGGTGTAAACCAGCCCCTACCAGCTGAGCCCACCAGTTGAAGATTTATCTCAAAGTTGGCATCCCTCTGCTTAAGATTCCACAAACTGCAAATCCAACCTCATTTTTAACCTTGTGGGTTTTCTGGAGCTCTGATTTGCTGTGCTAATGTGCTTTTAACGTTGTTTTTTCCTTGGTATGTGTGTTATATTAGCACACATGCACCCTGTATACGCAGAAAGTCTATAAAACAGGGCACTCGTATAATTTTAAAATAGACAAATCAGTTTAAAGCATTAAAGTAAATCTGGTAAAAGAAAATCTCTCCTGGGTTGACATTTTGTTTGCCAAGTTTTAGCTTGGAATGAATTTTTATGACTGAGTTATAAACCCTCGAAAATAGCGGTTTATAATGGAAATCTTGACAAATCCTTAACACAGGCCCCATTGTAACATATTCTGTACATATCCCATTGATCTATGGTAATAACAAGTTTTATATAAGACATTTTAACCATGGGAGCGACGTGGTTATCTTCGGGCTTCCAAAAATATTTTTCAAATAAATAGGTGGCTTTTCCAACTGGGCAAAATCAAGGAATTGAACATTGAAAATGACATCTACATATTCATCTGGATTAAAAATTAAAAAAAAAAAATAATTTTTTTTTTTTTAAAAAAAGGGAAAGAGAGAGAAAGTAAAAAAAGTAAAAACAACACAATAATCCAGAACCCATGATGTTTCTTTGGCTGAAAAGCAGCCAGTGACTAAGCAGCAATTCTGCTCTGATATAACTCTCAATGCAGGATGGGGTATTAGCCATGAGCAACAGAAATTACTTTCTTAGAGGATTAGCTGTAGGCCTGAAACAATAAGCAACTTAAAAAGCAAGCTATTCCCTCAGCAGGCAAGATGATAAAACTGGGATACAAAGGATTTGTGTGCTAGGTCCTCAGACTCTCCTTTTCTCCTGCAAGACACTTGGTACCTTTGCCCCAGCAGCTCCTCTGAGCTGGGCTCAGCCCAGCCCTGGGCCACCTGCATGTCTAACCCAGAAAGCACAAGTTTTTAGCTCTGCTGAGGCCAGGGGTATGATGTCCATGGGGAAAAGAAGCAGCTCAGCACTTTATCCAGCCCATGGTACTGTGGTGGTGATGATGGAGCTTCAAGGACGGGCCCCAGTGAAGGGCAGGTGCCTTTTCCCAACACCTTTCGCCCTCAAAAGCATGTCTGACCACCACCACCATTCTTGGTCCACCTCCAGACTCCAAAATGCAGGAGTGTCTAGGTAGGCAGCCTTCCTGGGGTTAGAGAAAGGCAAACGTTAATTTTCAAGGCAATTAGAGCTGCAAAAATGCTTTAGCCTATTGACTAGAAAATGCTGAGACTGCAAGTACATAACTTCAGCAGCAATAAACATTGTCCTCCTTTTCTTATTCCTGATAGTATTAGAAGCTCTGTCTCTGAAATATTTTTAAACCATGACTTTTCCCAATACCTGAAAAACTCACAGCCATCATCATTTACACCATTCTCATAAGGTAAGGACGTTCAAATTCACAAACAAGAAACTGAGGCACACAACTATGAGAAACCAGGGGGATCTGGGCTTTTTGAAGATATTTAGATATTGAACCAGACATGCAATCAAGATGCCAAGAGATTTTGTGAACAGGAGTACAAACCACTGGTTCCAGAGAGCAAACCTTTACTGTGATTTATTTGCTTTAAGGTATCTTGTCTAAGCAAGTTTTCCAGGCTTTTGAATCAATTGAAGAAGGCACCCACAGGAGGTTATTCAGACCATCCTGAAAGAGTCACAATGAATCCCTTCCTGGACATTCCTATCTCCCTTTTCCCTAATACAAAGGTACCTAAAGAAGCAACCCTGATAAGGACCCTGGAAAGAGTTGAATGGCTTGACTTGGCAAAGCAAGAATTTGGACTTGTGCTTCCATTGCCCTTGGCAAGCCTGAAAGTACCACATTTGCATCCAAATAAAGGGGAAAAATTACTATTTTCAGTGTATGTAAATGGGCATATGCGACTTGATGGACTTAAAGGTCTTTTAATACTAAACAACTGTCCGAAATAAAGCTTCTTCTATGCAGACAGATACACGTGCAAGGAGAGAAGTACAGTTGCCACAAGCCTGATTTGCTCTAACAAAAGCAACTTCCTCTTCACACAGTCATCCCAGACCATGGGTCTGAATTCCTGCACTTGCATCCAAGGGAGCGAGCCATTTTCATCTCTGATACATTCCTTTTACTTCCATTGAAACCGATTACCACACTGCCGCTTTAGCATGAACATAAATTTTTCCGACTTAACATGTTGCTTTAGGACTCGGTTCCACTCGACAGTAGACTTCCATATGTGCTGTAATGTTTGTGTTTCTAAGCAATGCCTCGGCAACCACATCAGGGTTGCCGAAAGATGAAAACGAAAAGCCTGCTTTTTAATTTTCTTTTGCTGGCGATCTCGGTTGGAAACTCAAAGTAAAAGAAGGTCGTCTATCTTCCCCAGAAGAAATGTAGTCCATAGGGCCAACATGTTGTTAACACACACCAAAAATGTTTTGGTGGCATGCATCTATTTTAGGGAAAAAAAAAAATACACTTCACTGGGATTAAGTTGGGAGAAAAAAAAATTAATTTGCTGACACATGAGAGGCACAGAAAAAGACCTTTTTCTTATGGAAAATGCCAGCAGGTGTTGTTTAGGGATGTTTCTTTCTTCTTAAATGCCAGAGTAGTTCCACACAAGCAGGCCTGGCACCCTTTTGCATATTTGTTGAATGCTTGACAAATTAGATGCATAAACTTGCATAAATTCCATTTCGCAGCCATTAGTGAGTAAGAAAGAGTTTCTTCAGATGCCTTGACCACAGAGGATAGTAACTTCACTTTCCCCTTTTTTCCTTTTTAACACTGAGACCATTGCAGTCTATGGAGAGATAGAGATATTTTAGGATCATTATGAAAATCTGGTCTGACACATACTATAGTTTCACTCAGCTACTCCTGTAGCACAGTGTAGAATTTATGCTTGACTGAGGATCAGCCCCATTATTTTGCTGGGCTGTGAGAATCGAGCATTTATGCCTTAGTTCTAGAAAGCATTTAAACACATGCTCAAGTCCCATCCTAGTCAATAAAATAACTTAAACAAATACTTTGTTCCTGCTGAAGTCAACTGGATGTTGACACAGCGAGTACCTCGCTGAGCAGAACAGGCTGCTAACGGGGAGCCTCAGGGAGCTGAGTGACTGTACTTTGGAGCTTAGAAACAGGGATGCACTTCTTCATTTTTATAGCAACCAAACAACAGACTTTCCATCCATTGTGATGCTCAAGGATATTAATATTTGCTCTTGCCTGGAGCTGGGGTGCAAAGTAAAAAATAGGTATATGCATGTATATTTCAGTAAAGAACAAATGTTCTCAAAAGCTTCATGTCGTTCTTTCGAGTGTCCCTCAGCCGGGCCACAAGCAAGTCTTTTCAATATTTCTCTTGAGAGATATTCATAAGCAACTCAGCCTCTGACAGTTCCCAGGTGACCACTTCCCCACATCCCTCCTCACTGCAGACATTCAGATCTGCCTAATGGCAAAGGACACCCAAACTCCCAAAACATCTGCTTCCACAACCCCAAATGTTCTAGTGAAAAGTACTCCCCCTGGTCCTCTCCATGTCTGATGGTTGTCTCACGGCACAGAACCGGTTTCTCCACACCTCAGTGAGGCTGCAGGATATGCTGGCTGCCTCTGCCTTTCCTCTTCCCCAGTTAGAAATTTATTCTAACCTCAGTGAAGTGGTTAGGGGCACTTAAGAGCCAGTTATGGCTCATTAGAGGCTGAGCTGGGTTAGTGGGAGGGAGGATGATGCTGAGAGCTGCTATGGCCAGGTTTAGTGGCATTTTCCTCCCGCCCTCAATGGAATCTGGATTCAAGGGGGCAGCAAGACCTCTGGGAAAGAATCAAAAAAGGAGCAGACAGGGTTTTTTTCTGTGGTCCACAGCAACAGTGACATCTCCTCTTCGAAGGGCAACAGTCCAAACCCCAGATGCTGCTCCCCTCTCCCGACGGCAGGGAGGGGGTGGGCTCTGTGCACAACCCCCAGCACCCCCGTCTAGGGCAAGCAGGGCTTGCTCTACCCATGCTGCAGGGCAAAGTCCCACAGAAATGGAAGTTACTGTAATTATAGCTTGCCTGAACATATGGTTTCGGGGATCTTTCCGTGTGTAAAATTCATGAATATGCATCAAAACTAGATGTGACTGCTTAAGTTACATAATCCTGCACAAACATATATTTAAGAGGGACCCAACATCCTCTGTTTTTTAAGGGGCTTTAGCTGTGATTAATTCTCTGAGCTTATTAATCACAACATGTGTTAGTGTTTGATAAATTGCCCAAAAGTTGCATTAGCTAATAAGTATAAGAACAAAATGAAATAGTTTCATCTGTTTTTATAATAAGACAAAGAGCATCATGGGAGCATACACGGTGGTCATGAATAAAAGAGAAACATTCATTTATGATAATTGGTTTCAGCTCCCCGTTTGGCTGGTTCTTGTGACCTAAATGTATCCAGTTGTTTCCTTTCTTTCCCGTTGGTTTTTGGGTCACTCCTAATGGTTTAATTCAACAAAAAATGTCTACCATTTCCTGTAACCTCTGTCTTTTTTCATTCCTCCTTCCAAAATGTTTTTTTTCTGTGCAGCATCTAGAGAAATCTCCCTCTCTCTCTCTCCCTCTGTTTCCTTCCAAGTGAACAAAGTCAATATTGTTGACAGAGAAAAGGTTTAACTCCAGGCAAAAAGAAAAAAAAAGTAATAGTCATTTATTTGTCTCCACTTCTGAGTTCACAAGGGTTTTTTTGTTTGATCCTGGCGGTCAAGACTTTGACACGGAACATGCCCCCTCTGACCATGAACAATTTATGGAGGGAGAAAGAGACAAAAATCCTCATTCATGTTTAAGAAAGCAAAGGAAATGGCTGTAGATTAATATTTGTGCATTTGTAGCAAAATTTCTGATAGGTCTGTAACACATTCAACCACCCTAGTTGAGAAACACAAGAGGCAAAACTCAGCCCTGGAGAGTTGAGTTTTGTTAATCTTGGACACCTTTCAAAACATCAGCCCTCATTCTGCTTTTCTTAGGGCAGCTTTTTCCTCCAGCAGAGAGTGAGAAACGTTGTATGGCATTTGCAAGGAGGCGGCGCACGCTGGCAGGGGTTACCTTGAAGCACAGGCAGGGAGCACTTGCCATGGCCTTCCCATTTGCACTCATGCCTGATGCTCCCTGAACACTCCAAAGTGCTTTTACATCTCCCATTTACCCTGCTCGAAGTGACAAGGAATGAATTTTCTAGCACGAGGCCCTGAGTTGGAGCTGGTGGGAGATGTGGTGCAGCACAGCACTGGGATGCCAGGAGGGCGTTAGTCGAGACACCCTGCGCCATCAGGAGCCCCTGTTTCACCACATTAAAACTTTTGGGGCTGAAATTCTCCTTTGCCAGGTGTCTGCCTCCAGCAGAGTTTTCTAGGAAATCACAAGGAGGGTGGGAGAGGGGGAGGCCTGGCAGTTTTCCAACACAAGATTAAAGAAAAGTGCTTAGTCGATAAAAAAATTCTAACAATTATATTTTTGGAGTCGCTCTCACGTCTCCATCTTCTGGAAAGGAGACTGGAAATTTGGTGTCACCCTGGGAACAGGGATGTGCCTTTAACATCCAAATCTGGCAAAGTAAAAAGACTTTGAATGTCCCACTGAAAATTTATTAGCCTTTGGGAGAAAAACCTCTACAGATTCTGTCTGCCTTGATCTTGCTCCATTTGGGGGCTTCTAGGGCTTGCTTCTTCTGGGGATTGCTCAGGTCTTTCCTTGCTATAATTCCCTTCTTGGCTGCTGGACATGACTCCAGGCACCAGAAGAGAGAACAGGAGAGCCCTCCCTGCCATCTCAGGGCCTGAGTCAGCAAGTCCCTCACTGCCCAAATCAAGCAAAGAGGAGAGCAATAGAACTGCAAAGTATGAGAAATGGGGCAAGGACCAGGGAGAAGCCTTGCCCAGGAACAAACACCTGAGGGGAGAGATGGACCCCAAAGGGATGCTTGATATGACATCAGGGAATTGGGATGAGGTAGAAAAACGAGCTAGGATGGCTTGGCAATGATATATAAAAAAAAGCATAGATAAAACATAAGCACAAGGGAGATGATGGAGGCCACAGTTAAGGCCTTAATTCTCAAATTTCAAGGCTTCTGAATTTCAGCTTTAATTTCTCATGTAAAACAGCTTGTGCCTGTTACCATTTCTCCATCAAACAGACCAGGAAACCAAACAGCAAAGCATCTCCCTGCTACACCAAACACCCACTGAAACAGCTGACAGGCTAAAAAGAATGGCAGGAAGATGTAATGAGAGGGCAGAGATAGTCAGATTAGAAAACACCATAATTTTGAGTATGCTGATGGTATGCATGAGGTGTAGTGAACTGCAGCAGTAAATCAAAGTCGGCTCTCAAAACTCTCACGCAGCTGCTATCCAGAGACCCTCTGGCTGGAAATCATTTCCCCACAAAATCATGGGTATAACATAAATATTCATGTGATTTTAACTATACAATACCTAGAAAGTCTTTAACCCTTAAGAATCATGTTTCTTGCAACCTTGAGCAGCAGAATTTCTAACTTCCTATTGCTGAAATCTGCACTTTCCCATTGCTTTACTACCTCACAGGCTGAGGCTTTCAGAAAAGAAATCCCTGTTGGAGAAACTCCTGCCAAAGTCATGGGCATCACTAACACTTTGTAAAGTGGCAGTGCCCATTCTTAAGCATGCAGTGGGGCTGGGAGGATAAATATGTTCAGGGTATGATAGGACATATTTGGAGAGCACAGCTCTATCTGCAGCTAGAAAACACTGAAGTCTAAGCACAAATTGCATCCTGTGTAAGTGCTGGAGGATGCTGAGGACTGTTTCTCCCAACTGGGTCCAGGACCTCTCCATCAGGGCAGTTTTTCTACTCTCTAGAGAGGCTGCCCACAGCTGAATTCTTTGTCACTGCCAGGATCTGGGATGGCCAACCCTTAGCTCTTGGGAATCACGACTTGGTGCCATCACCAAGGGCCATGCAAAGACTCCCCTGCCTGCAAGGGAAGAACAGCCACTGCCTTCCCTGAAACAGTCCCACCTTGGCTGCTCTCGTTTGGGGATGTATTTGACACAACCCCCATGCTCCCAGCAGTGTCACCCAGCGCAGATAGAGCCTCAGAGAATTTGGCTGCAAATCAATGCACCTCCCCTACCACTACAACAAAGCTTATGACTGCAGGAAAAACAGCATGAGGAAGGGCCAGAAAACTCCTTACACATCAGAAAATGAAAACCCACTGTCTAGACAAGAGATCAGGAATTATCTTAAATTTCAAGCAGTGATAATTGACCAAGTGGAAGGGGAAGCAAAAAGGAGAAAGTCTTTACTGAAAAAAGGGAGGATTCTTTTTGGATACATCATACCAATAAGGGGAAACTACATATTTCCCTGCCAGTGCTGCTAAAGGATGACTGCAGCAAGTTTTGCTCCTAGTTCTTCCCTGCCATGGAAGGCCCCTGTGCTTTACTGTGTACAGTCCCAGTGCCAAAACTGCTCCAAGGAGACAGGTTTGTTACTGCACAGGACACCTGCTTTGTGTCTGCATGCACGAGTCATGAATGAACACATGATTGAAGAGAACTGCAAATCTTAAAATATAACAGGCATCAAAATATTATTGCATCCTCTCAACAGCTTCAGAAAACTGTTTTTCTCTATCCTTATCAAACCAGGGACGACAATGGAGCCAACTCCTACTGGATAATCATAGAAGAACAACTACACTACAGACTTTCCAATAGAACAGACTGCGTAGCTTTGTGGGGGAAAACTAGCACAGTACAGAATACTCAAAACACATTATAAGGATAAGGTTTAACATCTAAATCTGCAGCTACTCCAGAAATACAAAGATATACCTTTAGCAACACACTCTGGTTCAGTCTATCCCACTTATCTCAAGAACACTTTAAGATGATCTGCATTCTACACAAAAATAGGCATGACGGCAAACATGGCATTACAAAGCACTTCTATTCCCTGTTTTAGATGATCACATCTCATTCTTGAATGGGACCTTTACACATGTCTCAGCTGCACAGAGGTTCTATCTAGCTGTCGGTGTGTGGGTTTAGCTGTGAGAAATGTCTGGCTTTAAATCTTAGCAAATTATTTCAATTGCATATATTAAGCAGCTTCCTTATATCCCCTAACACCCCCAACTGACCATGTAGCTGTAGGAGTACTGGATTTCCATCTTTAGAGATGCTGGAGTGAACCTTTCCACTCACACTGAATTCACCATGAAATAAAAAAGCTCACTCTCTCTTGAAGTAGAAATTAGGCTACTGTAAATAAGGCTTGGGCTGAATCTTACACTGCATAAGGCTCTGCACAGTCACTCGCATCTTCAGCTTACACACACTAACAGTGGGTGTACGAAAACAGCTGTGCCATTTTTCCATGTCATTCCACTCAGCCACGTGCTTTTGAAATGTTTCCATTTCATCATATGCTTGAATATGCTTTCTCCTGCTTCTCTGTTGCACCAAATAAAAGATACCTCTGAACAAAAAAAAAAAAAAAAAAGCCCGTCACAAAACAAGTGACTCTTGCATGAACATATGAGCATGTTCTACTGTATTGCTTTTCTTTTCCCTATTTATCGACCTCTCATCTGTGCTACCCAGTTCACTGAAGGGCATGTTAACATGCACAGCATGTCAGTGTAATTCCAGGGGTTGGGATTTAGTGTGGTTTTGCACATGAGAGTAAGAATTGCTCGCCTTGCAAGCTATGGGGATGACATGCTTCTCGTTATGACAGGGTGAGAGACAACCTTCCCTGTTCCCAGCTGAAGGGTGCACCAGGCACACATTGCCTTCCTTCTGCCAGGGGCTGAAGCTTCTTTCACAGGTGCTAAATGGCAACTTGGGGTGGTTCACTTGATGTTTCCAAGTCTAGCATCAGGCTGTGGTTGTCATGACCCTGTGAAGAGCAGCTCTGCCAAAAGGCAGAGGGACAGGATTTATATAATACCCAACAGAAAATAACTCCCAGAAGTGGCACATGAACCACTGCCAGGTCTGCTTCAGCAGGGCAAGGCAGAAGGGTGTGTCACTGCAAAATGCCCTTACAAAGCCGTCACTTTGGCAAGATGAAGTCCTGCAGTGTGGTTGCTCTCCTGGCACTACAGCCCCTCAGAGACTATTAAACCTGAAAAGTCATTAGTAGAAAATAACACCAAGAAATATGCAAGTCTTGGAGAAAACCTCTCCCTCTTTCCAAGGGACACCTGTGTGGGATTAGGGGTACCCCCACTTCACACCCAGCACTGCGGTTCAGACGCAGGGAGGGGCTGCAGGAGGGACCATCCCACAGCATCCTGAGCCAGCTGCAGGTGCAGCACTGGCTCAACTCAGAAACAGGGTCAGAGTGCAGAGCAAAGTGCTGGCCTGGTGTCTTCACAAGATTTGTTTTAAAGGTCTGCAGTTTTTCACACCTCAATCCAGCCAGGCAGGCAGCAATGCCAAAAGATGGCTGTGCAAACTCCTCTTGCCTGCTGTATGGAGGAACTGGGATTAACACAGCACAGGATAGCGAAGTGCCCCAGAGTCCCACAGGTAAAGGGTGAGAGATGGAGGTGACAACCCAGAAATGGTGGGTTTTGCCATCTTACCAACATCAAGTCTAACCTAAAACCATAGTCAAAAGACTAATGATAAAGCAAAAACCTCTGCCAAAAAATATAGGCAGGACATTCCTGCCAGAACATATGTTAAAGAAAGACACACAATTATTTTTTTAGAGTTGCTGGCACAGTGCTTTCAGGAAACCTTTCCCTTTAAACACTAAAATTAAACAAACACATGAAACGCAGGGAGAAATGTAATTACTTTATAGCTTGACTTTGGTCTATTGCCTCGGGTATCCAGTTCCTTTTCTTAGTGATGTGGAAACTCAAATTCCCCCCTAACAGTGTCATTAATTCCTTGGCCTGGAGAGCCCAGCTTTCCTGCTGCATTTTGCATCAGGAAATCCCAGCTGCCCGCACCTTGCTCTGCAAAAGGCTCTGCAGGTGACAGAGGAGCTCCTGCCCTGCTCCCAGCACAGGAAGGGGGCAGGAGGGCTCCCCTATCCCCCCTGAAAGGAGGGGATTAAAACAATTGGGTTGCCAAAAAAACAATTAGAGACCCAGGCGAAGATCTAACTCCTCTGACCTCCAGCCCTCCCAAAACTCCCCTCGCCTGCCAAAAAAAATGACAAGGGGTGTCTATTTCTGCTTGCCTTTTTCCTAAGAAAAACACCTCCCCCTCTCCCTCCTCATGTCCCCCCATGGCTCTTCCTCCCGCACACAGCTGGGGCTGGCTAAGGTTCATGTTAAATGAACACCCAGTCCTAAAACACACCCGGGACGGCGTCCAAAGGCTACCAGAGGCTGCCGAGAGACTCCCACTGGTGTGGGCGAGCTCATGTGCCCCCCACTGACCGCCCGCCCGCAGGCCAAGAGCAGCTTTAAGGCTCTGGAGAGAGAACAAACAGGCTGGGGGGAGCACAGGGAGCCCCCGGGAGCAGAAGCGTCTCTCCCGTGCTTACCTTTCCCCTGCCTTGCCTTGTGGGATGCTGAGGAAATCCTCACTGCTCTGTGCCAGCCTGACCGGGCAGCCATCCCAGCTCCTTCCTGCGCCTATGCAGCTGCTCCTGAGGAAGGTTTTCTTGGGCACAGCACAGAACATCCCGGCTCTTTTCAGACTGAAATCTTTCGAGGTCGGTCCTGGAAGCAGCCCCGTAGCTGCCTGCCCTTTGCAAGCTGTCATGCAGTTTAGCAGAAGCCCAGCCGGACTGTGTGAGTTTATATCCACCCCTGTGACACACACACACACACACACACACACACAGAATGTGCCTGGCATCTGAAGCAGTCGATGCTGGATTTATCCCTTCCCTTGTTGCCAGTGACTGACATAAGTGCCGGGAACTCTTGGTGGAAAACTGCTTATGAGCTTTGGGCCTGATCCAAACCCCACTGAAGACAAAGGAAAGACTTGTGATTGCTTTGGAGCTGGCTTTGGATCAGTCCCATTATCTCTGCCCCGAGAGCAGGGTACAAACAAAGCAGCAAGGACGGGGGCACTGTAAGCCTGTGCCCAGGAGCTCATCTCATCTGAGGAAAACAGAAGCGGGGAGGTGCATCTGAGCCTTCCTTAAAACATCCATCCAGGGCCCTCCTAGGAGGGGACTAGCCTTGGGAACTGCACATGATCACAACCCTCACCCGTGGGTGCCCAGGAGCAGACATCCAGGTTTCTCTGCTCAGGATTGGGATCAGACACACAAAACACCCAGAGCCAGACCTACATCCAGACTTCAATTGTGCAAACCATCCACCTCACGGGCTGAGGCTGCTTTTATCTGTCAAATACCATCAGTTTGCACACTCCAACACTAACCACATTCATGTGTCTCACAGGACACAAATGTCCCCTCTTCCCATTCCACAAGAGACTGAAAGAGTAACACTCTCAGACTCCCTACCACCTAAAAATAAAATAAAAAAAACACATTTGTTTTGTGAACAATTAAGCAGCAATTAGCATTCTTCCTGGGTAAGAGGCTGCCTGCAGAACTGAAAAATGATTTGACACTCTTTAATTCCACTTCTCCTGGCAGCACCATCTTTCTCTTCATTTACTAAAAGGGAAAATAAAAAAAAAACACTGAAAAAATAAATTGTCAAGTCATGCTTTTCTATTTTAAGGCATTTGTTGTAACTACACAAGGCTTTTTTCCCACTGGGAGAATAAATGAGAACCATGAATCACACCAAACTTACCTAAGAAAAGCGCAAAACAATTCTCTGTCAGGGGATTATAGAGTCGGTGACTCGTGACCATTTCTTGTAGAGTTTAGGCTACACTACTTCTGTAGCATAAACTGACTTCCATTGGAGGTAAAGGGGTTTTTAAGCAACACCTTTCCACTCGTGCCAATCCTTCATGTGGATACAGGTACACTACACTATGACAGTTCTTCTTGGGAAACTGGCAAACAGCTTCCTTGTGCCCCAAGTTTAAAAACACATTTGAGTTCCTGCATTTTAACAGACTAGCATGTGTCAATGGAATGACAATAGGCAGCAGTGTGGGTGTCCTTCAAAGGAGAGGAGCAAGAGCCAAGATGAGTTGCCCTTGGCTCTTTGCACAGAGGCTGGGGCTATGATCTGGCTGGTGCCTGAGGTGGGCTCAGACCCTACAGCGATTACATGGCTCAGCAGTGGGCGGGAAGGTGTGACAATGCACTGCCCTGCCACAGAGCTCACCCCAAACAGTGCTAACTTAAGGCTGGCACAGCTAATGCTACCCTAATGAGAGTAGCTCTGGGGAGCAGAGCAGCCCCGACAAGTTTCAAAGTCTCTTGACATTTTTGTGATGCCAGACTCTGAAAATCACAGCTGGTGTTGAGGGTCAGGTAACCCTGGGCTTGAAACACGCAACACTAAGTTATTTTTCAATCCTGGCTTGAGCCATAGCTTTGCAAAATCCCGAGTCTTTAGGATTTCCCACCCCTCATCCAAAGAAGTGGAGAAGAGAAAGTGAGGATTTAAAGGGAAATAAGTTAAACCTCATAGCATGCAAAATGAATTCCCTAACCAGAAGGGTCTTGCCACATCCTCGGAATGGTGTCACGGCTTGAAAACATGCCTTGTTTCTAAGCTCATTTATTTGCTAGGAAAACTCAGCCACTAGTATGTCTTAAAGAAATCCCTAGAAAGGCATCTGCAAACAGTTGCACTGAAATTTCAATTGCTGAGTGTAATTCACGGCAGAGTGAAACCCTGGAATCTCTGTGAGTGCAGGGCACAAATAGCTCAAGGAGGTGTTTGGTACGAAGGAAATGGTGATGCTTCTTCCATTTCCCATGAATATCATATGCACTGCTTCAGCCATATGTTGTGTTGAATCTGCCACATTCTTCGGTGGTGGGCACAGATGTGGACAGATCTGACAGATCAGGGTCTTAGGGTCACACAGGAGTAAATTGGGGGCAGATGATTTGAGCGTCACAGCTTATTTTTAGAAAAAAAAAGGGGGGAAAAGATTGCTAAGAATCATTTCTACCATGTGTCTGAACAAGAAACGCATTTATCTCACCTAGTAAAAACAAAGAAGAGTTTCTCTCAAATAAGGAGTTTGTTTTAAGAGGCTAACAAAGATTGTTCTATGCACTCTGTAGCTCACAGGTGCTGCAGAGAAACATAGACTTTGCCATGTATTTCCGTGCTTCATTAACATGTATTATTTTCAGACGGTCTCCAACAGTGTTCCAGCTTTACAGGCACAGAAGTGACTCCTTTGACAAATAATCAAAGTTTCTTCTCAATTGCTTGGCTTACACTGTTCTCTGGTTATTCCTCTGATTAGTGCTATTTTGCTTACATGCACACTGTGGGCGATAAAAGACATTAAGGAAATGGAAAACACTTTCCCAAGAATATAACCACTGCTAGGAGATGGAACAGAAAACAAGGAAAAAGGAAATCAATGCTTATTTAAGCCCAACAGGCCACCAAAACACAGCAAAAATGTAACAGATTCCTTCATGTCTATTATTTATGCTCATAAGAGCATATTGCACACACACGCTTTCTGCCTCCTGCTGTACAAAGTTTAAAAGCAGAGTGAGAATGAGGTCACATTTCTTCATGAGTCCCACAAATTGCACTGCCCAACATTTACTTGTGCGAGGTGAGGCTCTGTAAAGCTAAGGCAGAGCCCAAACCCAAAGTGCATTTGCCAAAGAAGGACAAGAAGAGAGTTTCACAGCACTGCCTGCCACAGGACAGGCCCCTCAAAGGCTGCTTTGAGAAGAAAACCAGAAGAAAACACTACATTGCACTAGAATGGTGAGGACAAGGTGCTGGTGGCAGAAGCATCCCAGCCAACCAAGTCACACAATTGTTTGTGTTATGGCCATGCCCAGTCACTTGCAGTGGATTTTTCCAGGCCATCAGCCCAAATTACTAAAAGCCAGCATGGGACATTTTAGTTGTATCAAGCAGACATTTACCCTGCTATGAACAAACCAACCCAGGCCCCAGACACATTGGAAATTGCTCAGAGAACAATGTCACCCCTTTGTTCCCCAAGCCCATTGCTCTCCCAAACCCAAGCAGGAACAGAGTGAAGCCAATCTGAAAGCAGAGCTGGAGCTTTTCCATTTCCCCTTACAAGTCACTGAGGAGTTGTAGGTGCAATCAGTCATATTTTTTTCCTCTGTTTTCCTTGTGTGTTTGCCTAAGAATAAATGGCCTGGATTGATAAAGCCTAAACTCTACTGATTTTCCTGCACCTTGAGGTTTCACACAGGCTGCTTCTGGTTCTTCAGAGGGGTCACACCAGCTGGCAAAATGATTCAGATGGGATTTAAGCTACATAAGGCTGGGCCAAAAGTGTGTTAAGTGTAGCTTAGTGATGAAACTGTTGGACTAGGGATCAGAAAGCCCAGTGTGTCAGGTAGATAGGACATTTCAGCCCAGCCATCCAAGCTCTGAGCAGGGATCATGACACTTAAGTCCTTTTGCCAGCTGAGATTCACAATGCTGAGAAAGTGACAGGCAGTATTTTTCTGGCCTAATGCTTTGGGGTCTTCATGAGCCCACCAGAGCTGTGTTTTTGCTCAACCACGTGGCACTGAGCACTGGAGCCCAGACAGGACTGCTGGAAGAAAACAGAAGCCAGATACAAGATGGGATGCTACAAGAACTGAAGACACTTCAAGCTATTTTATTTTTTTTTTTCCATGGGATTTATTTTTAGCCAGGTCAGCTCCCTTCTGGATAACAGAAGATTACATCTAAAAGGCAGAGAGC
Organism: Poecile atricapillus; assembly: GCF_030490865.1. Classification (NCBI taxonomy): domain Eukaryota; kingdom Metazoa; phylum Chordata; class Aves; order Passeriformes; family Paridae; genus Poecile; species Poecile atricapillus. The sequence continues at coordinate 26,078,516 of NC_081255.1, read as the reverse complement.
TAGAGCATATACCCAGGGTGAGAAAAAAACCCCACCATTTCCAGAGGCAATATGAGTTTATTCCAGCCATTTTAATTTAATTTGTCTCTATAACCCGGTGATTCAGAGCAATTCCCATTAGGCAAACAAATAACCAGGCATTTCCCTCCTGGAAAGACATTTACCCCATGCAGGGAGGGCAGAGACCAGGATAGGAGCCCATGAATCCCTACCATGTCTTTCATGGCAGAGCTGCTTCCTGGGAACCACAACCGCAAACCAAGCTAAGATTTGGGAGGAATTTTGTTGCTGGCTTTTCTCCCTAACTGCTGGTGTCAATCACTTCTGTGTTCATTTGTTTTGTGGCTTATCGAAGCAAAGGTCCCCTAGAAACTCCTGTATTCATTTTTTTTTCCTCCACTTGAAAAACAGGCTATGAGCCTCTAAATGCATCCCCTGCTGGCAGAGAAGAGAGGCAACGTTTTTTACAGCCTCACCTCCCCCACATGGTCGTACCTGGTCACTTCTGGACAAGTGCAAACAGCATCACAAAAATACAAGATTTTGCAAGATTTTCTGGTCCATCCCTCTGAGTGCAGGAAAAAGCACATGACAGGTATCTGACAGATCTGCTTTCAGAATCCTCCTATGGTCACAGAAGCCATAGCTCCACTCACCTTCCCAACAGAAAGCTTTTCTCTCCTGTATCCCCAGTTATGATCCAAGCTCCCCATCCCCTCTGCTGTGCTGCCAAACTGCAGAGAGCAAGATTTCCTTGCCCAGTGAGATAACTTGCTACCTATGAGCTGTTTTCTTTCTTTTTCTTCCAAGACAGTAAGAGAGGAATAAAGAAGTAGGTGGGAAAGGGGAGAAGAGAAATATAAACCATGACAGGAAAGAAACATTTGGCATTTGACAGGAAGGAAAACATTTCTTTATGGGGGACAACCAAGTGCCTTCCTCCTACAAATGACACCATCCAAAGGCTGTACTGGAACTCCTAAAAACTGAGGATGGAAGAAGGGGTAGTTCAAATCCTAACATGCCACAAGCTTGCTTGCAGGTCTTGAAAATAAGTGTCCAAACTTCAGAATGCCTCACTTGGGGTTAATCTGCTGCTAAAAAAAAAAAAATCTGCTGCTTTAAAAAAAAAAATAAATCTGATTCATAGGATTGCTCAAAGCTTAAATGAGCATTTGAAGAGCTCTAGTAGAAATGAGATAGGGGCACTCTCAGAGAGACAAAGCATTCTCATCATAAAGTGTAATCTTGATGGTTTTTATGGGCAAGCATAAGATTCCAGCAATAATCTTTAAAGCAACATCCATTATCTGGAAAATTAGCTTTCAACTAATGGTCTGTTACAGGTCACACTTGGTAAAACTCACATTTTCTTCCTTTTTCCCTTAAAAGCACTTGGAAATTCTGTGACAGCTGCCTGAGGGGAACAGCAGAGCCTGGCTGGCTGATGGCACACAGTGACATGGAGAGATGAGGAGGGGCACGCTCCCATCACACACCAGGTGAAACTCCAGCCTGAACACCATGAACCCCTCCAGATGTCTCCAGGGCAGAGACCTCACCCAGCCACGTCTCACCTGGCCTGCAGGGCTTGCTGGGGCCAGGCACTCCGCTCTAGGACTCTGGCTGGAGAGAAGGGCCAGTCTTGGACTCCTCCTTGCCAGGACATTTGGGTGGCAAAAAGCAGGAGGTGGTGTTCTCCTAAATAGATTTCTTTCACTTGTGACTCCCTGAAGGACTGCATGAGCCTGGAGAGAGGGATGAAATCTCACCTAGCTAGGCTGAGCCCCTCAGCACCTTTTTTTACTGCTCGTCTTTCCAGAGAGTGTGCTCTCCTAGGTGAGGAACTCTGTGAAGACCACAAGAAGTTCAAATGGGAGTTGAAAGCACACAAAGACAGCTGTGCTTTGTGCCCACCAAGCACTAACAAGGGACCACAAGCAGTGTCCACTCCCAAGGAAGGAGCACCAAAGCCAAAGTCAGATGGTGGTCTCCCTGTGAGTCCTGGAGATCCACCTCTTCTCCTGGAAGAACAAAGAGCTAATTCACTGACACCAGCGTGCAAAGCCAAGAAATTGCACTGGGGCTACTCAGAGAGAGGGAAGCCAAACTCAGCAGCAAATAAAAGGAGAAAAGAAGACCAAAGATGACTATTAATATTTAACAGCATTGAGGTTGTGCCTTTACTGAGCAGAGGCAGCACCAGGCTGAGGAGCCTGAGAGCCCAGAGAGCTGAGCTGGCTGTGCTGGGGGACGTGGCCATGCTCCTGCCAGGCTCTGCCATCATCCGGAGCTGCTTGCTGCCCTGGGAAACAGCCTGGCTGAAACAACAACTGGTTCATTTGTCAGGGTGTGGAGCCACCCCTGATGTTTTGGTGTTAATGGCTTTGAAATACCACTCACAGCCAGAAGTGCATGGCTCAAAGAGCACAGTCCATGATGGGAAAGTGGGAACCTCCATGCCACAGCAATGTGGGTCTGGCTCTCAGCTGAAGAATCTTCCACGGTAAAAAATATGGATAAAAGGGAAAATTGGAAATCATTTGAGTTTTTTTGCCTGAATTAAAAGAAATTTGTTATTCATTTTAATGCTTTTTGTCATTTTTTACCATACCAGCCAAAATGTTATGTCATGATTCTAGAAACCAGCCATTTTAAGTTCTTGCTTGCCAAAAGCAAGGAAAGGAAAGGATGTTTTTACAGCTTTTTAAAACCAAAGCCTCATGGGGGGAAAATGAAAATTTTAAATACAATTTTCCCCCTGTTATTTACTTTGCTAAAAAATTAATTTCAACTGGGAAAGTGATTAAAATTAAAACCAATTGTTGAGTCACTCATCCAGACATCTCATGAGTTTGCTGTAAACTCAGCAGATATAAAAAAATCTCACTCATACTATGAAGGGTCTTTCCAATTTTCTTAAAGTTTATGGCACTGCAGCAGGGCTGACGCTGTTTTTAAACAAGCTGCAACTAAATCCTGGGTTTGAAGCCAGCTGATAGACAATCCCAGAGGAAACAACACCACTTTTGTAAAGTGCTATTCTGCTTCTTCCCTCCAAGCTTGGATTTAATGATTTATTTACAATATTAAGAAGTACTTTCATTCATTATAAAGACAAGCAAAGCCCTGGCTGCAGTGTGAAGGCAACCTGGTTTCTTCCCAGCTCTCCCAAGGATTACTTGGGTGAACTGGTAGCAGCTTTGCCCCATAGTCCCAGACTCTCTGCAGCAAGGTCAGGGTAAAGACAACCATCCAAGCTCCTTGGGGAAATCCACACTCACTGTCCAGGTAGAACTGAAGGTCAAAAATTAATAATGTTTTCCAAATTGTATCCCTTTTCCAGTTGCAGCATCTCCAAACACACTGCCTCATAAAACTTTCAAACAGACTATGAACAAATGGGGAACTGCAGCAAGACCTCCTATAAGAAGTGGAGTAATTCCATCTCTGGTTGCAATGTAATCAAGTTTATACCATGGCTGCTGGCTGACACAGGGAAAAGAAAACAGATGAGAGACGCCCAGGAGATTTCCATTTGGGTGAGACAATTTTCTGCTTCATGCAAAGCTTCTGAGCCTTGATCTGAGGTCCTGATGCCTGTTTTGCCCAAGGAGAAGAGAGCTAAATAGCCAGTGGTCTTGATACAAAGAATGACTAAGAAGGCCTCTGGTTGGAAAAAAAGACACCTAAGATGAAATATGGATTTTTTTTGTACAAAATCCTGCTCTGGGCAAGATGCAGTTGTTCACAATACCTTCCAACACCAGAATTTGAGTTCTTAGAGCAGAACATCAAATTAAACTTTCAAACGTGGCAGGTTAAAAGAAAACATAAAGAAATAGGTTGGATGGTTCAAATGCAGCTTGGAGTTAAGCTGTGGCACTATCCCAGGCTGTACAATTAACAGAAAATAGAGAGCAGCACAAGTTCAAGGAAAAAATCTTGAAGGAAAAAAAAACCCTGAGATTTGTTAAAAAGGCTTAAACCACCTCTAATCCAGGAGGGATCCCCCCTTTGGGGATGCACAGTATTTGGAAGTGTCCTGCATGCTTGCCCTGCACCTTTCCTCTTCTGTTTGTACCCACTTGCAGCCTCAGCCAAAGACAAGATTCTTTATTAGACAAACATTCAGGGTGTCCACCTCTAGGCAGGAGATCAAGCTCCTGAGATGCTCTGTGGAGACATACCCAGGTCTCAGCTGCCCTCACACCTGGAGATCCTCCCACCACCTCCAGAGAAGCTGCCCAACTCCAAACAAAGGGCAATGGAGTTAATGTGTTGAAGATGTGGAGCTGCCCCATGCCCTGCTCTGACAGACATGGACCTGCACAGAGCCAGCCCCCAGACTCCTGACTGACAGCTTCACAAACAACAAGCCTTTTAAAATCAACCACACCAACTACTGAACTTTTCCTGTAGTAGAAGTACCTTTCTTTGGGGAAAAGGACAGCAAGAAAATAGCCCTGAGTATAAAGACACTCATCCCGTAGGAACATTTTTTGCCAGAAAATTCTCTCCACAGGAATGCATGTGCCTGCCTCTCCAGGGTCCTTTCAGGTCTTCAGCTGCACTGAGAAACCATGAAGGACTACACTGGGGACCCTGAGGATTAAGGTTTCCATGGCCTTTGTGCTTATGAGTTGGAGGGAAAACCAGATGATATTAAAGCTTTGACTTGTTTCCAGTTTAGCTTCCTATTACAGTCACAAACCAGGATTAGCAGCCTGAATATATAGGCACAATCCTCCAGAAACATCTCAGCTGCAGCTTTTAGCCACAAATTATTATCCCATTGCTATTCAGCTCCAGGTCATGGTGCTTTCCTCAAGACCCCATTCTCCAAGCCACACAAAAGACTCCCTAGAACCCAAAGCTGCTCTGGGTATCTCACACTTTGCCAGCACACGAGGAAAGGAGCAGTAGGTTATACATATAACACAGCTTCCAACAGGGCTCAGCCATGGAAGGTGGATAAAATGGTATTAGCAATAACTGGGTAAAAAGGAGCCATGTCGGTGTCACTGAGCACAATGAAAAGAGTAATTGGTTGCAGCTGACAAACACAGAATTGCATTAAACAGAACATTCGATGCTGCGCCATGGTTTACATCAAATTGTCAATCTCAATATGGCAACCCCCTAAAAGGGCCACTTTTTTTTGTAAACCCTCAGGAAACATAGCAAATCATGGCAACATGTTTATAGTCTTCAAATGCCACACAAGGAGCCTGATACGCATTCTTAATGGTAGGATATACTGGAGGGTGTTTTAGCGCATCCATACTCATTTTCCGAATACATTTCACAGCTTTGTTAAGCCTTCATGAATCTCTCAAATATCAGTTTTTAGGTGAAGCTGTGGACAGTCGTCAAGGCCAAATTCACTCAATAAAAATTAGATCACTTGCCTTATCTCTGTGTTGTTTTCTATCTTCGAGTCTGGCAATGAAGGCTGGAAACAGCAGCAGCAACACAGATCTTTACAGCCTGCCCTGTACTTCGCTGAACTTCGCTGTCTGCTGCTGCCATATCAACTGCCCTTGGACTTTGGCACTAAACTTGACACCAACAACCACAGTAGAAGGTCAATTATATTTATGTCCAAACAAAAGGGTTTTTTCTGTGCTTATTCTGGCTGTAATTCAAGTTATTCCAAGATGGTTTGTGGTTCCTGCACCTATTTACACACCAGATCCCTTGGGGAAGGGGCAGGTTTGCACGGTGCCTGTCACAGCCAAGTCCTGGTGCTGCCTGAACACTGTGGCCTGTCCTAAGAGAGAGGGGCAGGAGGAGAGAGGGCTGGGCTGAACAGAGAAGGCACTTTAGACACAGTCAGGACCATTTTGTGTTTGGGAAGATACACCACGTCTTGCTGCACTTACAAACCCTGCCTTGTTAGGCTGTTTTGTGAAATACATTGTCCTGAGACGTTTGTGCTTTAGATTCTCCAGCGTCTAGTACTCAGGCTGAGCTCAAGCTGAAGGTCTTGCAGGGGAAGATAAGAGTCTCTTTCCTCCACCCAGCTTCAGGTTCTCATTAATCTGGTAAGCAGTTTTCTTAAGGTATTTTTAAGACCTTCAGCTAGGTGTCAGTTTTTCCACCAAGTCCAACAGGTCAATGGGAAATGAGGACTAACATACAGACTACATACTAGAATAAGGTAAACAAACTAAAAATTCACACAGTTTAATTTTCAGCTTCAGAAGGACAGAATAACTTACAGCAGGAAAAAACATTTTAAAACCTCAAAAATCTGTCTAAAATAATGATCCCAATTACCTACTCTGTGGATGACCTGCTATGGTATCAGCATATCTTCAAGGTTTCAAGATAAGGAAATACAACACAAGGCAGATCTTTACAGCAGGATGGCAGTACCCTGAGTTCATTCAAAGTCCTGGTTTACTACCATGAGTACTCAGATAGCCTTCCAGAAAATAGCTTTGAGCTAACTTTACTGAAGAGCAAACAAGAGGAAGAGTCAACAGAACTGTTCTCTAAGTTTTAAATATCAGGAGGGGAGGAAGCTTTATTGCTTTATGCTACTACATTACACAGATACAACAACAGCTGTCAACAATAATATTATCTGTATTACAGCAGAGATCCCAACTGAGACTAAGGTCTCATTGTGCAGGACACTTTGTAAAAAACAACTAGAAATGCACTGCAAGAAACCACCCTAAAGAAACTCAAGACTAAATAGGCAAGAGAGAAAGAATGGGGGGAAATGACATGACCCTGCTTTTACAGATGGGAAACTGAGGAATGCCAAGGATAAGTGACTGGCCAGAGGCTGATATTGAAAGTCTGTGGCAGAGCCATAACTGGGTCCAGATTTTCCAAATCCCACTCCAATACCACCCAAATTCAGTAGAAGACTTCCCTTTAAATTAGTCTTAATAATGTTACAGTTGGATCTCACTTGTAATTGAACTGTAGAAATCAAAAGTGAGTACATATTTCTTTTTTTTTAGGAGCACTCTTATTTAGCCCACAGCACATTTTGCTCAGGACTATGAATTCTTCATTAAATGGGTCCATTGTGTCTAATTTTCTCCACTTAATGTAGAGGCTACACTTTTAGTTGCTGTGCCAGGCACAAACTTGTTCCAGCAGAACTTGGTAGAACTTTTTCCTAATGTTCCTTTACATGCTCAAGGCTACTAAAGCTGCTCCCTCTGAAGCACCCACAGGAGATATGGAACATTTAATACAACTTAATACACTCCCAGCACGTTGTTGTGAATGGGAAGCTCCTGAAGAAATACCACAGCCCTGTAACAAAACATGTTGGATGAACATTTAAACTTCTGTGGTTAACGAGAGTCAACATGGTAATTCAGTGTTAGTCAGAATTACCACAGTTGGATTACCCATTTTGCAACTTCTCCTGTTCCTAAGCCATTTTAGTGGCCTTGATTCATAAAAGACACAGATCTACCCATTTGAAATTGCCCCTTCATGTAAATACTGTCAGGACAAATAAAGTAATTACTGCCAAGCCATCTGAAAATGATCAACACTCTTCACTGTGAAGTAAGCAAAGTGAAGTCCATAACAAGATAGTAATTTGCACCTTTTTTTTTTTTTAATTTGAGGAATAATTCACTTTTTTTGGTGCATAAGTTAAGCATGGAACATATTATTTAATCCTAATGCAAATCACATCAGCAGGAAATGTCGTAAAGAAAAAAGTAATCTTCTGAAGGAAAAATAAATTATCGACCACGTTAAGAAGGAAAGAAACATTCTCGAACCATTTCTTTCTTTGTTGGTATTGGCTGGCAGCATAATCCTTCCAAGTAAATTGTAATTTCCAAATTAGATTATACATTATGTCATATTAGTTTTATATTAGAAAAACAAACTGACTGAAAGGAAAAATGCCAAAGTTGACTTGCCTGGTAATGTAAAATTTTTGTGTTTCTGCTGTGAAATGCTAATGTTTCTTTTCTTTTTTTTTTTTAAACAAGTTTTACAGCAAACATAAAACCTAAATTAAGGCGAGATATTTACTTTACTTGACCAAGCCCTGTTTGAAAAATAAACAGGGGAAAAGAAAGACCAAGCATTTTCAGGACACCACATAACCATAGTAACAGTTATCTCTGTATATAAATACTGATATTGGCATGGAAACTTTTATGAGTTATACATCAGTCAAGAATATAAGCACCTATTGCACTCAAAAATAACTTATATAGAGAGAACATTAAACCTGCACAGGTCAAGTGATCTAAAGTCAGGAAATGGTGGAATTGAGAATGACTGTGTAACTTTTGCATTGCTCCTGTCTGTATTATAAAAGTCTTTTAATACGTCACACTCTATCAGGTGTTTTTCACACAATTCTTGTGTCCAGAATGGATGGTGTTTGCTGGATACATGGTCTGGGACATTAGTCCTATGAGGAACAGCTGAGGGTACTGGGATTCTTTAATTTCATTTTAGGGGGAACAAAGCTGAGGGAAGATGCTTGGCCCAAGCCTCCTTTAAAATGCATCTCCCAAACTCTACATCCCAGAGGGATTGCAAGCCTGCTTTTCCCACCCCCTCGTCTTTCAGAAGCTCTTAAACTGCTGCTAAGCAAAGATAACATTTTAGCTTGGACACATGTCAGAGAGGGTGCAGAGGGAGGGGATGACCTGGGAACAAGGCCATATGGCATCAGGGAAGAAAGCAAGGTAGGTACAGGACCATGGGGATGATGAGACTGAAGATGTCTCAGCACACAGGACTTGCTGAAAGCAATCATTTGCAAAAAGGTTTGAAGACAGCTAGCCAAGGGTAAACATTGAAATATTGCAATCTCTTCATGACCTGTTAAACTCTACCAGAGCATTCTACTGTCACTACAATTTTGCAATAAGTTTAGACAGTTAAGAACAAGTTATAAAAGCAATCAATCCTGGCTGCTTCAGGAACTAAAAGATCACCAATCTGCTTCTCCAAGGACCTGGCTCCAGATGATCCCACCTAAAGAGACCAGCTGACGAGCACAAAATGCTTTGGTATTCCTTAAAGACACTGGAATACTGAGCACAGAAAGTGCATCTTCATATATCCATAGAAAGGGAGAATAACCTCTAATATCAAGGAGGTGTGAGAAAGGGAGAGAGACGTGTGCATCCCAGTCCAGCAGACTGACAGTGCCTACAGACCCCAATAACAATAACTTTGGAATAGTGGATGTTCATCATCCTGAAATTACCTTTGCCATTAGATTTTTCCCAAATGACAAAACTACAAATAACTGACTTAACCTTCCATGTGCCCAAAGGAATGTCTGGACATGGGATTATCTTAGATGTTAAAAGAAATATATATAGATATGTTAGACAAAAAATATGGCCTCCAAAGACCATTTTGAACTCAAATTTTTAATGAACCAAAACAGAGGTTTAAATGTAAGTTCCCACTTCATCTCAGTGACAATCTCACTTCTCCCATAATATAATAGCATAAACTACAAAGGGGTGGTTTTAACTCTAATATATTTTTATATCAGCACAGCTACAGCAACATTCCCATTATAAAACAGACAGATACACAGACATGTCTATCTCACTTCCTGCAAAGGTTATACTTAGAAGCTTTTTATAAGGAGCCAAGAGATTATTAATATGTGTGGTAATGTGGTGATGAACACAAGTACCATGAGGCACAGATAATTACAAAGCCCTTAAAAAAGTCAGCTCCAAGCTGTGATTCTACACAATTTCTAGGCTTCCCTAACAGTTTATGTTTTTTAAAAACACATTTATAAATCACCTGGTATTCCTTAGCAAACACTTCTAAGTGGAATTTCCACAAAAAGCATCATATACGCATAATCTTGGGATTTTGTGCAAGACAACATCATTGATGGTAGTTTAGAGCAAGCAAGGAGCCAAACTCCATGTTATATAGCCCCATTTTTGTATTTGATCAGATTTGATCATGGGTGTCACAATACACCTATTTGGATAACTTTTTTTCACATTTTGGTCTTACTGCACTAAAGCTCTAATGATTTACACAGCCCCACTGGTCTCATTTGATCTGTTTTATATATTGCTTGCATTTAGATGGCTAGAAATGGCATAACCCTGTGATTATTTCATGTCTCATGAATGGCCAGAGATAGATTTATTTCATCTAAATCTCACCAGGAATGGCATACAGATTTTATAGAAGAGTTTAGAAGTTTTTTGGTGGGGGTCCATTTTTCCCTGGCTTTTCCCACCTCAGATTTGCACAGGCAGCCACTTCACAGAACAAGGAAAAGATGTGATGGCTTTTGTGTTTCCTTTCTTCCATAACAACTTAAAAGAAGGGCAGTTGATTAGTGTGCAAAGTTTCAAGGTGCTTTATTTCTTGACTCCTTACTCCAATGACCCATGGGACTTCCTCTGCCATAAGGTCACTTCCTCCAAAAGTTGCACTAAATATAAGAAAGGATGACATCTGATGGAAATTTTAACTCCTCCATGACAGATACAATCCCTTCAGTCTTCTATAAAGCAATATTTTTTGTATGTGAGCATAAAATTTATTTCTCTCATGTCTTGATACAAAACTATCTGCTATGGATTTTTGAACTTTACCTCTATTATTACTCTCAGTCAAAGAAATTACTAAATAGGTCATGCCCTGATATGATGGGTCTGACCAACCTGCCCTCTCTCATGCAAGAAATCAACATTTGGCTTTGGTGTGACATATCTTTTCATGTTTTCCCTCCCAGGCCTGACCTCGGATATCCCTTTCACCCATGACTTTCCCAGAGAGGCAATCGAAGTAAGGTACACATTCACCAAAACATCTTTTTCATCTATTTTTTTCCCCCACCTTTTCAGATGGAGCTAACAGAGATTTTGCTGGAGGACCAAAATGCAAGTTGCAGTTCTAAACTTGATAGTCAGAACACAGCCCTTGAGAAAACCTTTTGTGACACAAAATTCAACTGGCAGTTGAGGGGGGAGGGAGGAAGAATAAAAGCAACAATTCTGAAAACCAATGACTCTCATAATTAACTGTGCACATAAAGCAGCAGTTTCAAAAGAGTTGGAATTCCAGCCAAGAAAGACAGGACACACATACATGTACACACACATAGACAAAGAGTGCTGGGGACCATGTCCAGAATGATATAATTGATTTGCAGGCACACTTCAATCATTCCTTCATTTTATAGACTGCCATTATTTAGTTTAATAGGACCTCAAAGAAAGGAAGGCAGAAGTTAAATGAAGTAATCTCCCACCCAGCCCTGATGTATTATACTGGCTTCCTTTATATTGACACATTTGTACCTATAGAAACTGTTCTCAATGACACAGGGACCAGGGATTATTATCCATAAAGGAACTAACTTGATCATAATCATCCATGAATGCCTCTCAACAGCTTCTTCTATTAACAAAACTAATTAAAAAAAAAAAAAACAACCCACATCCTTTTTTAAACATAATATTTGTTGCCATTGAACTCCACTGGAGATATATATACTGCAAACATCTTTTACACACAGCCTTTGCACACTGATTTCAGAGGAAGCCTGAAAGGCTCCCTTGAAGGGTTTTACCTAGGGACACATTATTTAACTGAAGGTCTTTAATGCACCATGTCAGAAGGCCATCTTCATCTCTGTGATTCCAGGGAAGTGGAGGTGCTCCACTGCAAAGAATTTGGCTTCTTACGTAAATAAAATAAACAGTTGCAATGTCTGTGGGTCTCAAAAATAGTAGCAAGGGTTCTTTTTTTAATAATCCTCAGTCTACTCTTTCAATAGCTAGACTACACATTGAATCTCCCAGCACATATAATACAGCTGCTTTATCTTGGCCTTCTAGCTGTTCATTATTTTTGCTTTTATAATAAGAAATGTATGGAAACAAATGACCTTTTCAAAGTGCCGATCTGTTTAAAGAAATAGCAAACAATCCCAAAGCCACAGAGATTCCTCTACTGGCACAAGAATGGTGGCCCGTCATCATTTCATGCCCCAAATGAGATAACACTTTGAAACAACATTCATTAATGTTTGAAATCCCAATACAGAGAAATTTAATTCAAATGGCTTTGTTCTTTAGAAGAAACCCAAAGGGGAAGGCGGGAAGACTAAAAAGATAGCTTAAGTCATATAAACTTTCACCAAAGAACAAATCAAAACATCTGAGGTTCATTCAATAGGGCTGACTGGCCTCAGCGAGAAGACGACAAACAAAGAAGCATTGTATTGTTCTGTGGAGTGAGGTTTTTCCAGGAACATCCCATCAGATGCTTTCCAAGTGAACACCATGCAGCTGAGAGTAGGTGGATTTGAAACAGCACAAGATCAATAAAAATCCAGCTTTCCCTTTCACAGGAAGTCAACTGTTCAAACAGTAATGTACTTGTCCATAGCATGTCAAACAGAAAGGCCACACAGAGGTTGGGCGTTGGGTTACTGCTCAGTGTGTCTCAATAACACAGCACAGACATTCTGAACATCTTCCCTACCCCACCCTGGAACCTTCACGTGCCAAATAATCCAAGCCTTTTAAGCAAATTAACCTCTGGTAAAAGGCAGAAACCAACCACATTTTCTAAAAGAACAAACAGTCCCATTTCCTCCATTAACCTTGGAGGGAACTTCTTAATACCACATTTTGTCACCCTGTCCTTCATTCCAAAGGCTCAGATGCATGGAGAATGGAAGATATCAGTAACAAGGAGCATCACTGATGGTGCTCTGACTCATGAGAAAGAAAGAGGGGGGGAGGGCATCAGCATGAAACCAACCAGGTTCTGGTGGGCTTAGATGCCTTTATTTATTATAATATTATAGACTTATTACAGACTGCTTTATTTTTTCACATGATTTGTTCTTCAAAGTTATGACTGGAAAGAGACCTGTATAAAAACCCTTGATTCACGTGACTTTTACATGAATTCACATTTAGACCAGCAACATGACAAACATGATCCAAGGTCTTGAATGGCTGCTGCATGACACATGATTCAATAGAAGCACTTCTCAAATTAGAAGATATGACTGAAATGGGATGTGACAGACATCAGTGAGATCCTGGTCACAATGAGTAAGGATGAGTTGTTTACTCTCCTTTCCAGAACATCCTGGGAAACAGTGGAGAAAACAACAAAGAGCAGACCAAGAAGAAATAAAAGCAAACAGCTCTTCCCAGAGCACTTGGTGAAGCTAAAGAATTCCTTGCATGGGATGCTGTGAAATGTATGTGAGTTCAAAAAGTGATCAGCTAAACTCCTCAGAGAAAAAAATCCCACTCCCTTAAATACAAAACACAACCTTTGTCTGATGTGTGTTTGAGCCTTAAAATGCTGAATGTCAAGAGAGTGATACTGGAAAAATGTCACAAGATGCTTGCCCCGTTGCTGTAGTTTTGCTTTGGAGTGCCCTGTTGACCACCAGCAGTGTCTGAGTTACCATGTTAGAGAGGTCTTTGGCACTACCTAGCACAGCCAACCTGACATTATGTGACACCACAGCAACAGCCCATGTGTGTTCCCAGCCTGCAGCAAACATGAGGTAATTTGGATTAATTTAATCCACCCAGAAGGAGGTTTAAACTAAAATGAATTGTCTCGTGTTTGCCAGTAGCCAGCATACATATACACAAAGTTATCTCACAGGTAGTCACCAGGAGCCAAGCTTCTGATGAGGCCTGTGGAAGGGACCACTGACAGTGTGTTACGGGGCTCACTCACTTCAGCTCCCCAGGACAAAACTTTTCTGTCTGAGCTTCCCATAGATCCCACCCAAGTGACAATGTTTCAGTCATAATCTGACCCTTGGGGTGCACCTTCCAGCCAAGAGAATCACACAGATATCCCAGCCAATGCTGAGAAGGTTCCGACCAGTTTATATCTTGTCTACACCACTGGTTTGGATTTCTGCTTTTACCCATGGAGGTAAAAGCAGAAATCAAGTGAAGCAATTGAGTTTTGCCTTGTTGGCTGGGCAAATCAATCAGCTTTCCAGGTTAATTTCCAGTTGAATGTTTACAGATCCCAGCTCAGGCACCAACTTTAGCAAGCCCAGTCTCTGGTTTCAAGATGAATGCTCAGCACTGCAGCAGCTTCTGAAAGGCAAATTGCTAGCCTAGCCTTCCAGGTTTGCCACATGAGTAAATGTTCTTGCTTTTGAGGGATTAATCAGAACTTCAGGGCAGCTTTTTTTCTTACTCTGGTAACACTGAGGCAAGGAATCCACACTGACGTCGATAGTCTCCCACAGGAATGCTGCTGTGGGAGCATCTGCAAGTGATTAATAATTAGAAAAGAGAAAGACAAAAAGGTTCCTGTTGGTGATGAGGCTCCAATGGATGCTTTTGGGGTGTCAAAGAAGATATTCAGTCGTCTTCTCACTCTTTGCTTGCCTTTCCAGTACATGGACAGGAAGAACTGCCTGGAAGCATGAGTGGAAAAGATCAGCAACCCTGGGGAATGGAAATGAAGTGACTGATCCTCCAGTATCAACAGCCAGGTCTGCAAGACTTTGTCTGGGAGTCGCATGGATATTCCTAATGGTAAGGGGAACCAGATGCTCATTAGTCAAAGATGTGGCTAATATTCAACCAACAGCACGCTGGTCTAGCTTTTAACCTGTGGGGCTGACTGCCTGCAGAATGGCAGTGGGACCCTCTAGCAGGGCTGTGTGGGAGTCAGGGATTTCAGCACAGATGGATTTGTGCAAATTTCTGGTTCGATTACCTGACTCTGGGGTTCTGCAATTCAGGTTGGATCTGCACCTGGGGGCAACAGAGCAGCTCATCTGGCAAACATGGAATCAGGCTGACTTCCACCAGAGGAGGTGGTGAGGGGTTGAAATAAAGCCGGCATTTAAAGCAATCAAAAACTTGAGTTTCTCATGGAGATGGATCCTCCAAGGCCTCTGTGGAGGGAATTCCCATTGACTCCAACACACAAGGAGAGCTTAGAGGAGCAGACCCCTGAACCTGGGTCAGTGTAATGAATGAAACCAAGTTCTGCTGCAAACGACATAAATCAGCCACATTCATTCCAAACCAGGCCCTGCAGCATGACCCTTAGCCAACCTTTCAGTGAACCTGAGATATGGTTTTCAAATTTGTAATGAAACCTGAAACTAAGTGATTTTCACCTGGTTCTGGCTTTCACAGAAAACATTTCACAGCAAGCTTTATTCCCTAGGTGTGATCCCCTAATTTCTTTGTTAAATCCAACCAGTTCTTTGAACTGACAGAACCAAAAAGCAACCTTGCGACAATTATCTGAAATACATTAAAATTTGTTGAAGTATATGAGCTCCAAGTGGATGCCTTCCATAGAGTTCCCCAAGGAATTTTCAAGGCATGTCTTTTCAAAACCACATGCCTTAAAAGAAATAAAAGGATAACACTTGTGCTAGACTTTAATGCAAAAGTTTCTGCAACCAACAGCACTTCTAAGTTGTATCCTTGAGCAGGGCACAGTAAGGGAAAAAAAAAGTAGTACAGGCATAAATTTTCTTGAAAGCTAATCCCACTAGACAGTGATGGTCTGCAGAAGGACTTTTGTAGAAAACCCCAGATCTGGGGTAGTCTTTGTGCCATTAATGTGGGACCCTCTGTTTTACATTGTCTTTTAGTAAAGACTCCCTAAATGTCCTTCCTGAAACAGGGCTGACAGGTCCTGCCCAGTTGAAGCTCATTAACTGGTTGTATCTCTCAAGAGAAGAAAAAATGGATCTGCAAGACTTAACTTGCCAACCCCTCACAAGTGTGTCATTAAACACTTAAAAGGGTCAGGGGACAGAGCACTGGACCAATGAACAGCTCAACTGCAGAGGCAATATCCTGGTGGAAAAGGGAGACAATAAAACCCAGCAAAATTTATCCATCCTAAGAATGGTGCAACAGACTACTGAGGCCCCACGTTCAATGCCCCTGCAAGATTTCTAGTTCAGATGTGACAGAGAGAGTCCCAGACCATCACTGAGTATTTAAGCAAGGTCCTCAGAGATTAATTCCCAATTACACAAAACATGCAGGTGCCCCATCATCCCTGCAGAAAAGGAGAAAGAGGGCTGTAGGGTAGCGGGGAACAGGTTGTACAAAGTCATTGCATTGCTGTTCTTACCCTCCACTAACAGATCAAGCCTTGATGGTAGAGCACAAGCATGAAGGAGGGGACTCAGAAATGTGTAACTAAACACCCCCTTTATAGTTGTGCTCACCTCACAAACAGCACAGGGCAGAACCCCCTCTTTTGACTGGAAATGTGACTATGTGTGATGCTGGAGCCATGTGGGGACAGAGTTACGAGCAAAGGAGCTCATCCTTTGGGGCACAACTGCATCAAAAGCCACCGAAGAGGAAAGATGCACCGGCATTCCCAGGGCTTTGCATCCCACTTGCTTTGCAGAGGTTTGCTCAATAGACACAATCTGGTCAACCACCCTTTGATCTGTGCATGTTTTCCTTCATGCTGGATTTCCAGACAGGTAGCATTGCCTCACGTTTGATAATACCCTTGTTATAAAGGACACAAACCCATGATTTACTCTGCAAAAAGCATAACGCTCACTGAAAATAGCCTAGGAAGGATATGGCGTCATACCTAACACTACATTAAGTGCAAACTGAGAACCTGATATATTTTAGGAAAATTCAGCACACTCTAGACTAATAAACATTTTACAATATTATTGCACATGTTCATTTCACTTTGTACAAATAATCAATCCCTTCACATCTAATAAGTCTGCTTGACACATTTGTGGCCTTATAAAAACACCTTCAAGGGTCTTGTTTTGAGGCATCAATCATTTATTTATACAAAGCTCAAAGACAATGCCTAACAATTCTGATAGTATAAAAGCCTTCAGCTGTGATTTTTGTCTTGCTGTTTGTTATCTTGGAACTCTAAAATTATTTAAAGGAGATTTTATTTTAATAAATTTAAAAAAATAAAAAAATAAAAAAAGAGCTCACTTTTTTCCTCTGGCAGCAGCATCAAATCAATCAAGGTGAAGGAAAAGACCAGAGTTATTTGCCTTTTAGTGTGTTTTCAGAGCTGGAAATAGAGTGCAGTTTGGAGCCCTTATTTGCAGTTTGTGCTGTCTACACAATCACTGGAGGTGCCAGAAGCTGGGAAAGCATGGACTGAAAATCATGCTTCCAACCATCACCTGTGGGGATGTTTGGAGATGACTTTACCCACTAGCCCAATACAGAGCTTAGACTGACCTCACTAGAAATAAAAAATAGCAGATTCTGATAGAAGTAGAAAAGTGTCAACACCCTAAGTGCAAAAGGGCTTATGAATCTGGGTACCCCAAAGCTGGTGCACATTTCTGACCTCACTCCTTATTGCAATTTCACCTGCTTTTTCTTTCATCTACAAGCAAACTCCACCTGCCCATCCCTGCTGGGCCAGACTCTCAAGGAGCAAAAAACAAGACCACCATGGCACAGACCCATGAAATCACACTGATTTAGGGTAACAGAGAAGCTTTTCTGCAGTGGCAGTTGTTCCATGGTATGTTATGACACAACAGCTCTGCGCTAGCAGAAGGGAACTGTCACTGACGTTTTTGTTGCAAGCCACTAAAATGACAACATTTCCATTAAACTCATGATAGCTGATCTATGCTCCAAAGTTAACCAAAAGCAGAACCTCCATTCGAGTTATGACCTCAGATACATGTAAATTCAAATGAGGTGCCAAGGAAATATGATAGAAGTAGGAGAATTATAAGCACTTATGTAACAATACAAGCATTCTGAAACTTGGTTTACTATTAAAATAGATGTATAATTGACTGCATTTTACTAGGCCCAGATTATGTTCAAAGCCCACTGAAGTAGATTTGCAGATTTATGGAAACACATGTTAACTAGTTGTACAAGAACAGGTTTTCCTCCAAAGCCAATTCTCCCTCATGCTTTGTTACCATTGCTTTTAACATCACATGATGCCTGACAGCACAATGTAAAAATTAAATGCTAGAAAATAAAACAGCTGCTGATTTTAGGAGAACTCAGAAAAAATATCATGGCCTCTGTTTAAGACACAGCAGTGGGGTCACACTGCTGTTAACTCAGCTTTTACTTTCTCCGAGGCCCAGACAATCTACACAATTGCTCCAGGTACATCTCCAAGGGACAAGGCAGTAAAACCCCCAAAACAGTTACTTGTTAGGAAGAAATTTCCCCTTACAAAGACATCCCTGAGGACACCCCTATTTGGCCTTGTTCCTGTTCCCATCTTCTTGGAGGTTGGTCCATACTGGTACGAGCTGGGACTGCCCTGGAAGGGCAACAGACCCTCTCCAAGTGGTGCCAGACTGAAGATCTGAACCTTCAAAACCCTCTGGCCTCATTGTGCACTGGAGAAGATTTAGAAAGCCATTCTAGCAGATTATTATGGGTCTGCCATTCTTAAGGATCTGCTCTCACCATGTTTACTCAGCCTTTTTTTTTGGTGCTTGTACCCACTTTCATTCCTATTGGAAACTTACCAGAAAATGTACAAAACCTGTAAATCATACTAAAACCCATTAAAACTGAGATTAATTTAGTCTTAAAGGTTAGCTCCATTTTCTAACCACTATTTCTGTCTGCAATCTGTCTTCATCAGACACTAATTAATAAGCAGACACAGCTTTGGAAAACTGCCTTTAATCTTAGGAAAGTGTAAATGCTCATGGTTACTAATGCAAAATCTCAGTACACAATTCATCATGAGATTGGAACATATAATTTTCCTTTATAACAGCTTACTGATTTAGAGGACTAAAAGCACAGGTGAAGCTGAAAAGAAATATTACTTTAGAAGTTTAAAGTATTTTGCTTTTTTTTTTCCTCCTCTCTGCAGTGCCAATGCACTTGTATTTTCCTAAAACATTTTCATTTTTTCTTAGGCAACACGATTAGATCCTCCTGTGGTTTATACCAAGAACCTTTGCTTGAAGTCAGGGTTTGTTACTCCTGATTTAGAGTGGTGCAAGTCATTTGGGGATTAACCCTGTCCAGAACTGTGTGCAGAAATGGGGAGGGTAGGGAGGGGAGGGGGGTCTTGTGACAACTAAGAGGTAAAATATTGCTCTCCAAATTATATTTTTAATGATCACTTCCTTTCATAATGATGCAAGATTATATATTGACTGTGAAGAGCTATTTATGTGCCATGACTAAGATACATTTTCATCAAACATTTATTTCTCATGCCTAGAACTAATTTGTATTTGATTAAAGGTTTTCTACGCGTTTACAGGAAAAGATTATTCACATTGGATTGCTTTTCTCAACAAAACAAAACAAAAAAGTTTGCAAGTCCTGCCAAAAGAGCGGTTTTAAATACATCTCTTTTTACTCTGTGCATCCCAGTAGGGATTTCTTAATCAATACCATGCTGGCTAGCACAGATACACTGGCATCTGGGCTACACCACAGCAGCAAATGGTGATCTCTCTTTGGAATTACACCCATTAGCTGGACCTGAAATTGCCATCTGTAGGGTAGACCAAGATCTACAGATCCACAGAGTACAAATGAGAAGATATTATGGGACACATTTCACTATCAAAAAGGTGGGGTGGGGGAGGAATACTTATTTAATTCTTGAAGACTTCCAGTGATGACCACTCCAGTCAGATGCTCCCCAGCTATTCTGACAGGTACTAGTTGCTCTCTGCTTTCAGCTTCTTTCCACGGTTTCTTGGGCAAGCAAGCTGTGCTGGTTTTCCAAACCATATCTGATAGGCTATGGAGGCTGTAACGTTTCCTTTCTCCCTTCAAAATGACAAAGCTTGGTGCTAAAAAGTGGCTTGTTCAAATCACATCTGCCTGCCCAGGCTGAGCAGAAAGCATCAGTGCTCTCTTTTACACAGAGCGGATTGTCAAATAAAATCTCTGCAGTCAGTCTTAGGGGAGGTTGGGGTAAGCCCGAAACACTCACACACACTGCCCTCAGTACCTGACCAAGCACTAGGACTGAGAACCATCTGCTTTTCATTTCTTTCCCCAAGAAACTGGGAATAGCAGGATTCATCTCCAGTGACTCCAGAGGTGTCTAATCCAAACTAGTCATTCAGGATCCCACAACAGCCAGGGAGGGAAAATACGCTCCTCAGAACAACTTTAGGACTTAGGATAAGAAGGATGACCCTGTGGAGCTGCAGTCTTTCCCCACTGTAGGGGAAATCCAAACTAACCAGGGCCAGATGCCTCCAACTAAGGTGTCTCTAAACGTACGCAAGACCATTCCCACTGCAAACCCTTCTGTGCCTCAGTTCCTCAGACCATCTCCACAAAGTCCAGACAGGTTTAAAAAATCAGCATATCCAAGGCCATGATGTACCTGCAACCCAAAGGATGTTACATAGCAGTGTGTCCATGCCAAAAACCCAAGAAATGGACAAGTCCCGTAATTTTTCCACCTCTTGCCTTCCCATTGTTTTTTTTCCCTCCCTCTTCTCATTATTTCTATCATCACTCCTGCTCTCTGATGAAGGAAAACTGCAATATGTCAAGCACATGGGGAAGGATTCTCTGAAGCAGCATTAAAAAAAAAAAAAAAAAAAGTGGAAAAGCTCCTCTGAAAAACGTTTTAGTTATTAAGACACTTGGATTTTTCAGTATAAATAAATTTATTCGTGAGAGCACTTAAGACAAGTTCTAAGGTTAACAAACACTGCACTATGCAACTCACAGCTGTGACAAATATTTAAGAAATCCGATACAGCATGCCTAAAAATTATTCATTTGCAGGCCTCGTTGCTTTTGAAGATCAACTGTTTTATTTGTAATTTTTGACATTTTCCTTCTTTTCCTGTTTGGCCTGTGAATTTGAAAGGGTTGTAAACACGTACTCCAGCTCTCTGCCTGAGGCACTGGGCTGTTGTCAACATGCCAAAAAGAAAAGGAAGCTGATAGGTCCTTTGGTACATACCGATATGAAGGGCTTGTAAAGATAGTATTTGTTTGGTTTTTTTGATCTGACTTTGAATCTGGCTGTAGTACCTACCCTTCAGGGAAAAGCAACTTTTAAATAAATGCTTCAAGATTGTGCAAACATTTCAGTAGTTTCAGAGTCCTGGTGTTCTGGGTCAGGGAAGGAAGAAAATACATGTCAGTCAATAGAGATGGAAACGATAAAAAATAGTTAGAGCCACAGCCATAATTTTTTTCCTGGGCTGGGTGACGGGTTCTTTCGACGGCCGCATCACGTGCTGTTTCACTCGTGTGCCTTTTGGCCAGCCTATAAAATGCACTGTGGATTTTATGCATGTGCACACACATACGCTTGGAAACAGATTAAAAATACACAGTTCTTTCAAACTCATCACCCATCGATCCCACAATTTGCTAGTGCTGTAGGATCAAGGAAAAAAAATATCAGCTTGCTAGTTTTTCTGTTTGTCCTCTGAGAGCTCTGAAATGGTTATTTCCTTCCATTCCTTAGTTTTAGCTACATTTCTGCATTTTTTAAAAAATCCCTTATTTTTTACCTAACTCCTGAGGATCCCAGCTCTCTGCACATGAGTTGCTGTACCGACACTTAGGTCCCAACAACTCCCAAACAGGAGCTTAGGGCTGTGGGAGCTGGTCCTGCTGGACAAGAACAAGGCAGAGCCTGCTTGCCTTGGAGAGCTCATAAGCTCTAGGGCCAAAGAGCAGGAGGAGAAGCAGAGACAGGAGGAAGTGAAATGGCTCGTTCAAGGCCACAGAGCAAACCAGTGATAAATCTGGGAACAAGAGCCACATCTTCTGGACCTTTATTGCAGCAGAATAAATCAGCCATTTCTCATTTGCCTCCTGTACTTTCCTGTTACTTCCCAACCAAAACCCTTCTATCTTTCTGCAAATTGCAAGGTATTCTTATAGGGGCATGTATTTTTCAAGGCAAAAGAATCTTCTTATGTCATGGGTGGTTAGGGATGCTGGGAGAACAGAGCCCATACCTGGACACAAAGGAAAGAATCAGAGCTCCTATATGCACCTGGGGAAACACAGCTCCCACCATACTCTAACCAGGCATCAATTCCTTGATTGCACAATTTCTTAGTTTTTTTTCTTTGTAAGTCTAAATTTTTGCTGCTTTTTTTTTTAATACTGAGAAACTGGAATGGCTTTATCTGTTGGTTGGTTTGATCTGTACTAGAAAACAGCCCTAGAGCTTACACCTCTGGGTAAAAAGCATAGGAAACTGAGTTTTGATCAAAGTGGTAGGACAAGCTGAAGATCTGGAGGCACTTGGACTCACGATCAGCTCGTACCAAAACACACTTGGTCTCACAGATTTCACCTGGCACTAAGTCCATCACATTAACAACATGCACTTCTCCCTAGGGAGAACCAGCCCTGTGAGTCCTGAGAAATATTCCATGACAGAAGCATATCACAGGGCTTCTGCCCCCAGAAAACTTGCAGTTGAGGAAAACCTGCAGTTGAGGGGAATCTGCAGCAGTAAGGCAGAGATTTGAGGTGGAATAGAGGTTAACCAAGAGGAAAAAGGAGGAGAAACAGAGGCACAACAGTTAATGCTTTTTCGAAGGCCAGAGGAGTGGCAGGGTCAGGGTTTCCCAGCCCTAAGACCGCAGATCTCATCTCTCTCCCTTGGCAGAGGAAAACTGCCCTTTTGCCCTTGTTGGCAGCTTCTGATCTTGAAAACACTGGAGGCCAGGGCAAGGAGAGAGAGCCAGGGGAGGAAGGAGGACAGTGGATATATCCAGCACATCTTTCCCTGGCTGGGAAGCACTGGCTGCTGCCAAGGGGCCAGCACAGCCTCCAGGGACTCACCAGCCCTACAGCAAACTCAGGGGCACCGCCGCCTACCAGCTGTAAAACCCACAGCAGCTCAGGTTGTTTCTCTGCTGCCGGAGCACCAGGCCAGCTCCAGGGTGTGTTTGAAGGGAATCTTTCCACGCAATAAAATCCTCAGGCCGCTATTCCTTGGATGCTTGGCAGAGCACTGCTGTCACGTTTTCATGGCAATAGCAGCCTGTGGGAGGTGGGATCCCAAGTGGAGACAGTCACGAGGCTGTTCTATATTTGTGGCACAAGTTGGGTGGGGTTTTGTTATCCAGCATCTAACAGGGCAGTGTGGCCTCTCCTCGGCCCGTAGCTGCCCCATGGAAAGCATCGCTCTGCTCTCTCCCCCTTTGCCTCTGCTGCCACACATCCATCCCACCAGTGGCTGGGGTTTGGGGGAATTTGTCTCCAAATGGGAACCAGATTGGAAAACGGATTAGCAGGAATAAGATAAAGAATTAAACCCAATCAGCAGGCGACCGCGCTTTTAAAAGGCACAGATGCACGCGATTAGCTTGCCGCATGTGTTCCAGTCAGATCCCAACATCAGAGATGGGCTCGGAGAAAACCTCAAATCCATGAAGAGCTCGCCTGGGCCCTGGGACATGCTTTTGCACGGCAAGGGCTGGGCACATCCCCAGAGCCATGCCTGGGAAGCACAGGCTCAGGCAGCCCTTTGGTTCCTCATCCTCTTGCCAGCAGCAGGCAGGCATTCCCATGCCCCCAGCACTGCCTGTGGGACACAGGCTGAAGAGAAGATGGAGGAAAGTTAATCCCAGTCTCACTGTGCCTGAATAAGTCCCAGACTCAGTTTGGGGAGGGGGGGCTGGAGAGGAGAAGAAGATTTTTTTCTCCTCCCCACCCAGGTCACTGAGTGAGTCAGGGGTCAGGGAACAGGGGTGCTGGTCCAGCTCCACCCGCTCCCCAAGCAAGGCCAAGTAGGGTGAGAAAATTTAGGGAACGGCTTCCCACCTCCAGCTGGATGAGGTGATGACCATTTCATCATGTTGAGAAACGCTCCAGTGTCTCCTGGCCTCACGCTTACGAAAGATCCATCTGAAAAGTAAATATTGCTGAGAGACAGAACAGCATCTGCACACTATCAAGTTTTCCTGGATCCCAGGCAGTTCTTGGGCTCACCAGCTTCAGGAGGTGATTTTCTGCTGGGTTGATAGGGACAAGATGAGGGAGATAGCAAGGAAAGAAGGGAAGAAAGAGACAGAGTTCAGTGGAAGGAAAGCTCTGATTTTTGGGAAGCCCTTTCTTGCTGGCAGAGGATCACCATCAAGTTCTTGTTGCTTCGACATTTGATACAGGTTCATGAGTTCAGTAGGAAAACATGAAACCAGAAAGGGCCAAATCCTGACCCCAAACAGTCAGGGAAAGCACTGGCCCAGCCCAGGGAGTACTGTAATTTAGCAGACAGACCACCCTATCGTTCCTAGAACAATAAAATAATCTTAATTCTATAGGACTAACTCCCAAGCCCAGCATGGCTCTTTCCAATTGGTGACAGCAGAGTCAAGCTGTGTGGTTTGCAACCCCATCAGCCTGGGAGCTCTGAGAATTTTGCAAACATTAATTCAAACACAAAAGTCAGCTGTGAAAGAGGGGACATTTCTTTCACTGCTTCACAGCTGGGGAAGCAGAAGCAGAGGTCAAACATCAACCTGAGTTCTGTGTGTTAAAGCAGGCTTTCTGCTGCTTCTGGACCTCACCTGGGCAAAGCCAGATTACAGCCCCCAGAGCTTTGCCCAAGTGATAGAGACAGATCCGCAAGCAGCTGTGTGCACCCACCCTTTGCCCAGTCCTCTGCCCTGACTGGGGTCAAAAGCCACCTGTCTGAAAGGACAATGTCAAAAGAAATGCCCTGGAAGTGGTGTGAGGGGGCCTTTACTTGCAGGATGGTTTTCCCCAGCTGTGGAGTAGAATTTCAGCAAAGAAGGGTTTAATCCATTGCACTGGGTCACTAGGCAGGTGTGAATAAGGGCAACATTATGGTAAATTGCAGCACTTCATCTGGCAAAATTTCCACAGCTTTGTCATGTTTGGTCGGGGTTTATACTTCACTCCACCCCCTCAAAAGTCACAGGTTTTTGGAGCTTCCTTCCATGAGGACTGTGTAGCCTTATGTGCACACCTGGGATCATCTCCAGTGGATTTCAGTCCAGCAGTTAATCTCAAACACATCTTTGCCCAAGAAGGAAGGAAGACCTATGAAGGTTCATCACACTTATTGTGATGTCTTCTCCTGTTTTTAATCCCTTAATGTAAACAGCTGGCATTGGGCATGTTTTAAAGAAACTGAGTCAGATGAGTGCATCTTGAATGTGCTCATCACTACCCACCATTAAAAAAAAAAAAAGTAAAAAAAAAAAAAAAAAGTGGTGCTGACTTGTTTTCCTTTTCTTTTTTCCCCTCTGGTGAAAAGATGAATCACACCTCAAGTTCCTGTAAGTTTTTGGAGAATATTCACCAAGGAAAAAGAGCCTCTGAGGTTAAGACTCAGCCACCAGCAGGCACCTGAGATGCCTTTTGTGTGCTGACCCTGGGGCACCAGTCTCCAGGAATTTAGGTCTCTGTTTTTGCTGCTCATGAAGCAATTTTCTGGCACTGACAACTGGTATGCTGCAGCAACAGCAAGATTGCACATGGGGTGGTCTAAGGAGATAAGCAAGGCCAGTTTTGAAGAGAGAGAGAACATCAGCTGTAAAATAGGTTTGATTAGGGCAAAAAAACCCCACAGCAACTCCACTGTAACTCTGGGTATTCCCAGAGAACTTTACAAACATCTACTTTCCCTCCTGCAATGAGTTCCCCAGTTAAACTGTTCTCTGAGGGCAGCAGGATTGGATCCTGCATTCATGATTTTGCTGCCTCTCCCTTTCACCCAGCCAACCCCCACTCCTGACATGACAACCATAGAGCCCCAAACACAAGTAGTCTTACCCAAACTTTCTGATTTGAGCCACAAAACTGGGGCCAACTGCCCCTTTCCTCCTCCGCACACCACAGCCACCCCGAGCTCCCAAGCCACTCTCACCCCCAGTGAAAATACTCCACCTCCTGGAGCCCACGCAGCCACTCCAGCACCAGTTGGTCAAATCCAAGAAAAAGATTTGTTTAAGCTTTTTCCAGCATACATTCCACTGCAGACATTGCTTTTAATAAAGGCTGCACCACAATCCTTTTCATAATGGCACAGAGCAATCTAGCAATATCCTCCTGCACTTAGAGAGTGAGTTAATGAAGGAATAGGTTAATTGAAATCGACTCCAATACAGAGCACAAGCGGTTGAGCTGAAACGTGGCATAAAATAGAAATGAAAAGAAAACCCAGCTTCTCAACCCAGCCTGTAGCTTTCTGGCCATACACGGAAAAGAATTATTATTTCTTCTTCGTCTTCTAATATGTTCAACAGTAAAACCACCAATAATATGAAAATAAATTACACCTGGGGCAACCTTATATTGCACTAACAGTCTGGCTCTGATTAGCCTTGCCTTTATCATGCATGCATCGTATTAGTCCGTTTCAAAGAATTCGTGGAGAAATTCATACTTCGACCTTAAAACAGAGAGTAAAAACACAGCTGAATTTAATTACCCGCTGACCGCATGCACTGGGTTAGGTAATAAAATATAGAAGCAGTAAGATATGTAATGCTTTATTAAGCTATCTCAGATACAAGAGCATGCCTGGCAATTATGCCTGAAGGCTACTGAAGGCTACTCAGAATCTCTCACGGACCACCCAAAGAGAGGAGCTAAACAGAACCTGGTCCTCGCTGCACAGCAAAGACATCCATAAATAATACAGCTATATGCAGGCAAAGTGCCTCCTTGCTCCTATCTGCCTTCAAGTCCATATGTTTATCAAACACACATTGCCCTGGCATCCATGAATTCTTCTCAGCCTTGCTCAAGATGTGTTTTTTTAACGCTTTCCCGGTGCACTCTTAAGCCCAGCTTAGGCCCCAAGTTTATGAACGTTTAAATAAAACAGCTAAAAATTAAATAAAGCCTAGAAATGGTTGGATGAGAAAGGAAAATCCTGCCTCCCTTCCTTTTTCCTAAAAGGAAACCTTGGATGCAGTCAAAGTGGATGGGTGAGAAGGGAACCAGTTTGCAGAACCACTCTGCAGATAAATAAAATATTTAGGAGAGGTGAGAAGGCAGGGAGGGGAGAAAGCAAATACTACCCTAATTCCAAAATTAATGGCTTAAAGAAATCCAGCAAAAGGCACAAGCTGCAAATACTGATCTTCCTATATCCATGGTTTCAGGCAGTAAGTTTTTAATTAAAAAAAGCAACCCCTTCTTTCTGTTTTATTCAACCTTATGCTGTCCATAATATGTAAACTTACCCTAATAGAACAGAACTATACAATGAATAATGAAAAGTTGTGATAAACAGAGGGGGAAAAAAAAGCCCATTGAAAGACACATTGCCAGGGAATTGTACTATAAACTGGATAACCCAAGTTTATAAAGAGATTCACATTGTCAGGCCCCCATCCAGGCAAGGGGCCCAGGTTCTGGGTTTCCAAGTGAAAAGACAGTTGTCTGTCCTCCTGCTCCCGCATCATTCCCGTAACACGGAGTCACAGGGTGCCACCGAGAGCTTGTTACCCCAAACCTCAGCAAAACCTTGAAGGCTGG
Source organism: Poecile atricapillus (assembly GCF_030490865.1). Taxonomy (NCBI): domain Eukaryota; kingdom Metazoa; phylum Chordata; class Aves; order Passeriformes; family Paridae; genus Poecile; species Poecile atricapillus. Next base: position 26,051,070 of record NC_081255.1, on the reverse strand, counting down.
AGACCAGGCAGCCGGATCAGCACAGAGGCAGCAGAGCCAAGGGCAAGGTGAAAAAGGGATGAGATTTGCAGAGATTGAGGCAGATTCTCTGGCAGGAGGGGAGCCTGAATCAAAACCTCATGTCCAAACCTTCCTGGTGACCACCCCTTTTTCTCTTCTTCCATTTCCCTTCTCAGTTGTTGTTGGCTTAGACTACAGACAATTTAGGGTAGGAACACTTTTGCGTGTGGCTGTGCCATCCCTGGAGACACCACACTTGGTTGGAGTCTGCAGGCTGTATATAAATATAATCACTGCCATAAGAATCAAATTAGAGAGGGATCCAAAATTCACATCTAGCCCCTCTTACTCGTAACCAGCTGAACCCAACTTGCAGATCCCAGAAAATTTCCACCTCTGGCAATCTTCTCCCCTGTGCTTGCCATGTAGGTCTGCTCTCCTCTTTTCCTGTGACGGGAAATCTGTTTCTTTGTGTACTTAGGTTTAGGGTTTAGTTTTTTTAACTTTTAATAGGAAAATGGGTCCAAAGCAAAATTTGAATCAAATCTTTCCAGAAAAAAGAAAAAATAATAAAAAAATAAATAACCAAAGAAGGAAAAAGCATTCCCAAGTTTGGGTTACATTTTCCTTTCCCACATGCCCTGGCATTTGTTCACGTGTTGCTTCTCTGCTTTTCAAGCTATGTGGCCAGGATCGAAGGCAGACTTTCTTAAACATACTGTGGTGTGAAAGGCTGCCCTGTATGGATTTCTGGCCACCACTCTCAATGCAAGATGAGTTGGAAATCTCCAAATAGAGGTAACTCTCAAAGACTTTGACAGCAATGTTGGAGGGGAAACATAGAGCTCTGGAACGTGGGCATACTCCTATCTCCAGGAGCTCATCAACATCCATGGCAAAGGGGAACTGAGCAGCAGCTTCATCGAAGTGACACCTCTGTGGCTGGATCAGTATTTACATGGATCACAGTTTGCTCTGCAGTGCCTGCTAGCAAAGTTAACTGAAAAGTCTCCCAGTCCACCCTTCCTACTGCTGAGCCATACAGACAGCGAGGGAGCACTCGAATACCTTGCCTGCAGATGATGGAGGTGAGGATCCAGGGGTCTACATCATGAAACTTCGCTGTTCACACCAGAGCTTGGGAGTTTCCTGGGGTGATATATTTAACATAGGTTTCCTGAAATCTGTCCCTAGTGCTTCAGAGCAGGGGGTTTGGAGATAAAAACCAGAACTTTGTATGCCAGATCAGGAATTCTTGCAGACAACGTCTGCACTGAGCGCCCTCACAACAGGCAGCAGGGGAGCCCTGCTCATTCACATTCTCTTTATAAACAGTTGTTTATTTTATTATCTTTATTTGAAACAGATTATGCAGCAGAAGACTTCTGGAAAAATCTTTTCCATCTGACTACTATTTTTGGCAACATACGGTACAGGATAGAAATGCGCTTGCTCGCCTTTGTTTATTTGTCTTTATCCTTAGGGCTGCAAACAGGGAGAAAGATATATTGGAAGGAACTTCAGAGAAAGCCTGTGACCATCAATGTAAAGACAACTAAGGTGCAAATCAAAAGCCTTTACATAGGGCCATCTCTGGACCGTGCACAAAAGACAGAATTAATCTCTTGAGAGTTAGTTTTGGTCTCCATCCTAGGTCCTTTTTGAGCTGTCTGTAGGAAAAGAGCTCAGAAAACCCAACAGCAAACCTGACAATCACCATGACCAGAGCTGAAGGAGTGGCTGCTGCTTCAAGGAGCAGAAAACTGTGATAGTATGATGGGAGCTGCAACAAAGACATCTCAAGAACTGCTCCACTGTGATATTCCTACAGTACAATTTTGAACTGTATTTGAATTTGTACTGTATTGAATTAAAAGCATTAACAAGTTTTTCTAAGGAAATTATCTGAAACAGCCATTGAGAACAATAAGAAACTATTTAGCTGTAAGTGCAGTTAAAAGCCCTGATTCATCTCTGATATAAGAAGTCAGTAAGCCACGAGGATGACAGGCACAGGAAACATACATTTCAAAAGAAGCTGGAAAAGTTTAAGAATGACATAATAAAATTAGTTGTAATATCAAAATACAACTGTGCATTACTATGCATTTCTCTGCATGTGCAAAAAAAAACCATAATAAAATTAAGGGTGGAGATTACTTCATTTGAATTGGCCAATTATTTTTCTTAATGCCTCAAACCCTGATAGTGGATTAGCTGCAGTTCACAGGTTGTGTTCCCAGACATATTCAATCTTTCCCTTTTGTACCCCCATTCAGCACAAAAATGAAGAAAACACAGAAGAACAAAAAACTTATTTTTAACAGAATTGGGAAAATATTGCTCACACTGGAAACTTTGCTTTGACAGAGGGAAAAGGACTGAGTTTCTGTCAAAAACACTTATAGAAAGAAAACTCCAAAAACCTCAGGGTTCCCCTTCCCACATACAGCTTCTGAACCTGTCTCCATGATGTAGAATTTCTTTATGGAACATGAACACACACATCCGTAAGCCGTCAGCAAGGCTTCCACAAAACCTGCAGTGCCCGTAACGTCTCTATAAAATTTTCACTTAAACATTACTCATTGATCTGCTTGTAAACTTCCCAAGCAGCACGTCGCCTAATTAATCATTTTTATACTAGATGCAATTGTGAGTTTAAGCTGCAGAATGGTTTGCTGTGGCTAATCACATCCATGCACTGAGAAAAGATGGAGCTGTTTGACAATTGAATATGAAGGTTTAATTATTCTATTCAGAAACAAAGTTTTCATTAGAGAATCCCAGAGCAGCTGGTTACGGTAATGATGTCCCTGGTGGAATTACAAACAGGATGAAAAGGGTTGGACAATGTTATTTGACTTACAGCATTGCGATGTTCATTCTGAAAGCCATGAAGAGTTGGACAAGATTCTTTAAGTTTTGTGTTGCTGGTGCCAAAACTCAGCTGGAGCATGTTTTCACGACACTATCCACTTCCCATTGTTTTGCAAAATGCTTTTTCCACCTTCTGAAAAGGGCTCAGAAAACAATACACCTCAGAGTAAGGATTTTCTGCTAGGAGGAGCTACTGAGCTGAGCACAAACTAGATGTCCTCTGGATCCCTGTTGTCCATGACCGCATGGAAATACAGTGCACACAGCTTGGCTTTCCCACCTCCAAACACTTTTAGGGAACAGAGGAAATAGGAGAAGGTACCAGTGCCATTAACACTACCTAATATGGCACATGTTCCCCTGGGTGCAACCTTACCCATGTCATGCAAATGTGGATATTAACTGTTCAAAGATGTGGGTGCCGGGCACGAGGAAGTCCTCAGTGTAATTTGGACTGGCTCCAACCCCACATCACATACTGCCCTAATGACTTTATGTCTCATTGGGAGTGAGAAAAAGAGGAGGGGAACCAGTCCCAGTGTGAGGGAAGAGCCCATTACACTTTGCTCCGCACCTTTGCTCTGCCAGGAAGAAGCTGGGATAGGAAGGGAAAGGAACGAAACAAAGCTCCCAGGTCAATTACATTCAGAGTCAGGACTCCCAGTGAGGCACCATGGCTTTCAGAGGAACCTTCCCAATGCCATCACAAGCACTCTTCACTATAATAAATTCAGCTCAGCTTGTCCCAGTCTTTCCTTTTTCTGCAAAAGTTACAAAAAATGAAGTTCTAAACTTCTGTAATATGTGTTCATCTTTCCAGAGGACAGGGGGAGGAAGGAAACAGGGGGTTAGTACAACAACATAAAATGTAATGAGAGATCCTTTTTTCTGAAGAAGAAGCACTTTTCTCTGTGTAGCTCCCTCAAGCCATACGTGCTAATGTCCAAAATTAAGTCTGAAAATATAAAATCTCTATTGAATTCTCTCCTTCCTTGTTGACCTCCTTTCAGGACTTCCCTAAATAATTCATATCCCAAATGTAAGCCCACCATGAGAAGAAAAAAAAAAAGAAGTTAAGAAAAAAAAAGTTAAGGAAAGAAAAAAAAAGAAGGGGTTAAAAAACCCTCATGAAGACATATATCCTGCTGAGCCACCAGAGAAGCTCCAGGAACATCAAAAACAGAACCAACTCCAGTGAGTTCTGATGTGGTTTCAGTTTTGGATTCTGTCATTGGGAAAGTAATCAGGTCAATCAGAAATGTGGTGGAAACCCAGCTGAGAACATGAATTACTGCACATTCTAGACCACCCAAGACCAGAAAGGGAAAAAAACCTCCGTACCATATCTAAGTAATACTACAGCTTTTATCATTAGGATTAAAATTAGAGTTGCAGTGAAACTAAGGAAACAATACAGATTTGTAAATGTTTCCCACTGAAATCTCAATTTATTTTTTAGCTTGTGTGTCCTACTGCTGTATAAAACTACTGAGAAAGTTCAGTTAGGGCTGAGGGCTGGGGGTCACATCCTCAACGGATGCAAATGTGGAACAGCTCCAGTGCTGGGAGGATTCAGCCCTTTGTTGAATTAAATTCCAACTAGAGACTGAATATTTTTTTTCTCCCTCAGTTTACAGAAAAGTCTATTTGGGGCATTTGTGTAAGTAAGTGGATGTGATTTCTCTTACAAGGATGTTTGGAAATGAGAAACTGAAGCACTGAAGAGGTCTCTCACAAGATTTGTTAGTGTCCCTTTTTTCCTCCGTAAGCAGCTGTGAAAATAGTCTAGCTGGAACAAACATGTGGATTAAAATGGAGATATTTCACAAGTGCAACCCTCTGTAGCTAGGCTCCACTCACCATTCTGTTGTCACAAGTCCCACTGAATTCCCAAGAGCAAGACAGAGGAGAAGGGAATGAGTGAAGGAGAAAATTCTTTCTAGGCAATATGAAAGGCTTGGATAGGGCCCACAAACACCCTCCACCACATGCAGATTTGTTATAACCTCATAAAACAACTGGACCACGCTTCAGGTGAAAATAAATGGGAATGATTCCTCTCTGCTGTAAAGGAGCCCAGTGGAGGCTAAAAATGTTGGAGAATAAGGAATGTGAGATGCCTGAAATGCCAGAGGTAAGTCAAAACCTGTGTCCCAGGGAGCCAGATTTCAGGCATTAACATCAGCCACAGAAGTGTGAGACTGTCACTTTCAATTTGGCCCCCTCAAAGAGACGCCAAGGTATGCAATGCAGACAGCACAGAGCTACACGAGCCAAAACCTGAGTCCACATTTCACCCTCTTCATTTTAACCCAAAGAGAAACCAAAGACATTTTTGGTTTTTGGTGAGGGGGGTCAAGCCTGAAACAGGCTGACCAGAAAGGTCCATCCCTGGAGATACTCAACACCCAGGTGAGCAACGTCCTGGGCATTGACTCGATCTCCAGAGGGGGGTCTTCAACATCCACTGTTAGGAGTGAAGGCTTTGCTTTGGTCCTGCCTCTAAAACAGGCTAAAGAGCTCCCTCCTCTTGAAGAAATGGGCAAGAGTATTCTCTGAGGACATAAAATGACCAGCAAACTGCCTCCAGACTGCACGGATGAGTGAGGAAATGCAAATCCTCTGCTCCACAAAATTAGTAACACAGGACCTGAAACACTGCAGCCTCCAGCTAGATGCAGCTTGCCGAGCTCCAAGGACTAGAATATGTGGAAAATTTGTTTTTTCTTTTTTTGTCTATCTGTTTTTAGACAGGAGCGTGGGGAACTGAGTAGCAGGGTCAGGCTCTTTTCATCCTGTGGTCTGCCTCAATCTAAACACTGGCCACAGTGGAGTCCAAAGCACGTTTCGCTGTGGTAATAAAAAGATTGTGGTCATTTCAAAAGCAATTAAGGCCTCATAATCGATTATGCTTTTACCACAGCCATCTTTGCCCCTGAAGCACACACCCAAGTAGAGAGGAACTGATGGACATTTTCATGTGCCCTGCATGCCACTCTAGAGGCTTTTCTTTCTATTTCTGCCTAGCCAGATTCCAAAAATCTTCCAAAGCCAAAATGTTATAAAGTCAAAACCCTAAGAGGGTACTGCTTTTACTGTCTCATCACTGTCACAGAAAATGAGAGGGAGAAGGCTGCAGTGGTTCTAGTCATTTATAGCAGGGATGTTCCCATTAAGAGAGGATTATGGCCCTGTGGCCCAGATCAACCAATAAAGTCGGGGTTTGAATCCATGACAGGGAAAATTCCATTGAGGCACATCATCCTTTCACATGGGTGGTGTATGCAAGCAACTGCCATCTCAGAGGGCAGTGTGGTGTCTTCACAGTCACTTCCAGGCAAATGGAACCATGTTCTGTCCATGCTCGGTGCTGAGACAGTAATACTGCACAGGACCTGAACAAGGGTTCAGCCAGATCTGTCTGTAAAGCACCAAGTGAAAAAAAAAAAAAATAAAAAAAAAATAAAAATTCTACCACCTCCAGCCCAGTCCCTTGGCAGAGAGAGAATCCTTATTTTTTCACCCATGGTGTGGCAGGTAGCAAACAGACCTATATAAACAACCTCCTACCCCAGAAGCTAAGTGGTTTCTTGTAGAACAGGTAACGTGAGCAATGAGAACCTGATGAAAAGCTCCACTGGTTTCCCTGATTGTATTTGAATCCATGATCCTCTGTCTGAACACAAATGAAAGTAGACAACAGATTATTTCTTGCCACTACAGCAACCTCAACATATTGGAATGTTTGTATCATATCTCACCATACTTCTTTTCTTCCCTAAACTGAACAACCCATTTCCTCCCACTCTTCTGGGGTTGCTGTCTAAGGTCTCCTCATGCAGCTGATTTCTCTTATCATACCTTGGCCTTGTCTTCACAAAAAAATTCTCCTTTCAGGTTGTGCTTCGCCAAACTCTCTTATGCCTTAAAGCCAGCCTCAGCAGCTCTTCGGGGACAACTCCAAAATTAATAGGTATGTTGTCCTTCCTCCATGCCAGGTGGTAAGGAAAGAATTATAGAGCAACAAGTCCAGAATAGAGCCCTCAAGATCTCCCAGCTTGTAGTGTGAAAGCTTGACAATGAAATTATGATAATCAGTCCCTGAGTATTCTCTCAAGCCAGCCTTACAGTCATGTCAGAGAAGATTCACCTCAGTTCAGCTTCCCTAGCTCTGTTGCAAGGCAGAAAAGCTCCTGTTTTCTTTCAAAACCTTTTGAAAATGATAGTCAATTCAATAGTCTTAGCCTTAAATTACTGTATATACATACATACACATATGTATCTAAATAAAATAATCAGAGAGGGAGCAAAAGTTTGTCAGCAGCCTGAGGCTTCCCTCTCTGACCAGACGTACCCAGTTCATTTCCAGTAAAATTCCATGGAAGCCACTGGCATCCCACTGGGATGTGCTAGGCACATATTAACTTGCTAAAATAACACGAGAGATTTGCATGAGTTCTGCTGTAATCTATCACTTCTCACTTTTTTTTGTTTTAATAGTCACTATGGTATCAAAGCAAAATACAACAGTATGGAAACTTGGGGTCACAGGCCAGCTTGCTCCTGCTCAGCATCCTCAACCTGCTGTGCTGGGTCCCCTTACACTCAGCTCATGTGGCCTGAAATTTTTTGGTCTATAAAGACTGTAACACTGACCTTCAGGATTTCTCCTCTGTTACCCTCTCCCAGATTTGGGGTCTCACAGCCATGATAACCCTACAGCCAGTGTGATGCCTTGTTTGACTCCCATAAGATAGAATACATCCATTCCCAGAAGCTGCAGACCAGCATCCAGGTGGATGCTTTGAGAAGCAATGCTGCTAAAGTTGTTAATTTGAATAAAGAATAATCAAAGCTTAAGAAAGCATGTCATTAGCATAATGCAACAACCTTCAGTCTCCCTTTGGTTTCAGAAGTACCTCCAGAAAAGAAGATACACACTATCCACAGTGAAAACAGTCTGCTATGATATTAACAGAAGAGCTTGGAAACAAGCCTGACTCAAAAATCCAGTTCTAGACACCCCAAAATTTTTGTGAACACCCCTGAGACCCCACATCCAAGCTGCATGGCTCATAGTCCTTGCTTTTGACCTCTGCTCCCACATGACGAGCGGCTTCCCAAGCAGAGCTCCAGCCAAGCGTGAAGCGGAGCTGGCTGCCCTGATGAAGTGCCTCTGCCTAGGACTCTGCCATCTCCTCCCACTCATTCATGCCCTCCATACTGCAGCCTCATCATCCCAGACCTCTAATCACTTCATGTACATGCTGTCCATAAATTAGGACACATCACAGTGTTATTTGGGGCACTGAACAAGATTACTGTGCAATTACACCAACGAGCCACCTTTATCTCCAGGCTTGAAATCATGCCTTTACTTAAAACACTTTAAATCAATAAAATTATACTGTAGCCATAGGCAGTACATACAGTTTTGCTTGCTGGAATGACCCCCATTATGTTCAACAGGAGATCTGTTTCTGCCTGATTCAAGCACAGCAAACAGACTTCAAGTAATGGCAAATGTCAAGTGGTTTTCAGAGGAAATAATTATAAATCATTCACAACACCCTGCTATGTCCTAGCTGTTGGTTGGCTTATTCCTCTTGATTAGTGTTAATTTGCATACAACTCAGACCAGTGCAGCAGTGACAGAGGCTCATCCAGAGAAAAGCAGGTACCCTGAAACACAAAGGCAGAAGGATGGACTATGATGGGAGAGACACATAAATTGTGAATAAGAGAGAGAGCACATAGGGAGTGATCTAACCATCTCTCCCTACTTAATAATCATCAAAGAGACCCAGCAGGAAGCAGAATAAAGGGAAAACAAACATCCTTCTCCACGTGGAGCATAGGGAAGCTGTGCAGCTCCCTATTGCCAGTGGCTGCACATATAGAAGGTTCCTAAGAGCTCCGAGTCCATCTCCACAGCCAAGGTGTGACAATCCACTTTTGAGGACAGCCAGAACAGAACACAGGGAGGGAGGGCTGGGCTTCTCCTTGTCCACAGCAGCAGAGAAAATGGATGTACACAGGTATTGTCCACAGTCTGGCCTGAAGGTACCACTGATTCAGGGCTAGTCAGTAGCACAAGGAAGCAAGAAAATGGGATCCTAAGTCTGGATATGATGGGAAAAGTGAGGACCAGCCTCAGGGAGGTTGTGACTGACTGCAGGGCTGCCACAGTGGTGGCAGGCAGAGGACCTGCTCCTCAGGAGGAGGTCTGGAGCCCCAAAGCCACATGTATTACATAGGGTCAGAGCTGGAGTGGGGCAGAAAGGATATTTCCAAAGCAGAGCATGGGGAATCCAACCCCATCTTGAGTAACTTAATCTCCCTCTGTAGCTTTATTATGCTATCCCAGGAGACAGGAAATTTTCAAGCAGCTCTGAGTCAATGGGGATTGTCTGACACAGTGACAGAGCCCTGATTTAACAGGGTGCTAATTAACTTCATGCATTCCAAGTCTGGCAAATGCAGAGCATCCCTGTTGAAGCAGGGCCTACACACAGCACTGAGATAGCTTAAGCCTGGAGAAGTAGGCTGGAAACATCTAACAAGAAGAGGATTTCCCATGATAAATCTGGTACTTCCTGCTTCTGGCTGTGCTGGGTTTACCACACAAATCGTCTTTCTCACAGTCCTTCGGCGCTGCTCATTTCATTCTCAGCTGGGCTCCAGACGCACAGAGGTGCAAGGGAAGGAAAATAATGAGACAAAGTTGGGATAGGCAAACATTGTGATGCTGGAGGCTGTTCAAGGCTCTCAGACACTTTGGTGGGTTTACAAACTGGGATAAGATTGTGAACCACTTCTTTTTTTCCAGTAATTTGAAATGCATGCTCTCCCTCGTGTGCCACCAAGGGTGGCTCAATTATTAAAGGCACAAACAATTTTTCAATTTTTTTTTTTTTTTCTGGGAGACTTAACCGTGCCCGGGAGAGTGAAGAAACCTGGACCACCTACCATAAGCTGAGTAGGCAGAATACTGCATGTAGTCCATACCCTGTGTTGCCTTCCCATGTTAGAACTTCCACTCTGGTGCCCATCTGCCTCTACAGCATCCCCAAAATCACTCTCTGCCAACATTTCTTGTTTTTAAAAACAAATGATCCTGGAGATGTATCACTCCAAGAAGATACAATCTGGAAGTGATCTGGATTTTCCCTAAAGCCTGGCATTTCACTGCGGGTCCCTTCTTCAGAATGACCACGGATCAAATTAGACCTTTGATCTAAGGCTGAGCTTCAGAGTATCACTAGTTGAAATTCGTACACTGTTTATACTGCTGCCTGCTCCAAAAAAATTCTCTTCATCCTGTTATATATCTGTGTCCATAGGAATTTAATTCCTTAAACCGGCATCAAGTTCACCTTTAATGACTTCTTTTCCTCCTCTGTAATTCATGCAGTGTTTTTGCAACAGCAGTGATTGTCCCTTTGATATAATTTTCTTCATAAGCACTGCCTCTCTGCTTTCCCCATGGTTCAGTCCTCTGAGCTCTTTAAACATTACCTGTTCTCTAAAACCTGACTCATTGGTATCTTTATCCAGCACTAAGATGTCAGAGCTCGTTGTAATCATGGGCACAGAAGCTTAGTGGTGGGAGGTCTCAAAACTGCTATGTTCCCTGCCTTTGGCATTGCATTAAGAACTTGGATTTCATCTGCTGTTCACCACCACCTTAAGGTCGCTTTCAGACATATTGGGTTTCCAGGTCCCCCATCTCTAATAGCACAAGTTAAGATTGCTTTCAACTTTAATTTCCTCCCTTTTGATGGCTCCACCCCACTCTTAAAGTGATTTCAGCATGAGTTGCTTTCTTGGTTTTTAGGCTTCCTCCGAACACCTTTGCTGACCAGTTACTGATGAATTTAACCCACACTCACAATATACAGCTCTGAAAGTGAGACTAAGTACTTGGACATTCATCAGAAACAGAGAAGAGAATATATTAGCATCCCCCTGACTGATGCTTATACCCTCACATCTGGCCACTAAGTGCTTCTATACATCAAATGTGGCATAAAAGGACAAGGAAAACTGTAGAGTTGCAGCAGGCAGTGTCTCTGCAAGCCAGCATCAGCTTTGTTGACTTTCTGCTGGTCCAAACATCTCCTAGCCTTTTCCATATCACTTTCTCCATCTGCATCCCTTCAGATGACCCTTTCTCTGCTGCTTCCCAAACCTGCAGTCTCAAACGCTTCAGTTCTTCTGATGCATTCATTTCCTGCAGCATTGCTCTGAAGAACATGAGGAAGCCAAAACATGGGGCTGGACATCCCATCCCAACCACCCTGTGAAATATTTCTGACCTCATCTGTGACCACATGGCCTGAATGGAGCTCTTGCAGCTGTTTTGTCCAACACCATCAGAATATGGAGCAGCCCGAAATAAGAGATTGACTCCTGACCTCAAGGTACGCATTTTGCAACCCCATGTTATGGCTATAAATTTTTTACCCAAACAGATAGCTATAAAGTTAAACTGGGTGCTTACCTCCCCCCTTTACTGTAAAATTTTCTGCCTGATATATTTTATTAGAAAGAGCAAATCTCTTCACTAATATTCTTTTGATGGGTATTAACACATTATATGACTGCATTCTGGATTTTCTACTGGTGTAACCTAAATCAGATCTGAACAATTGTACTTCCAGAGGCTTTTTTTTTTTTTAAACTGTATTCTGATTATTCCTTAAAGAGTCAGGACATTGAAACACAACAAAAATTATTTTTCATTTTCAGCCTTAATTTATTCAGGTTCAGGCCAAGTCATACAATTTCAAATGAGCACAAAACTCTCTGCCTCCCTCAGCTTTTCTGCACACAAGTCTCTTGAAAAATCCTTGGGTCAAAAATGAAAAATGTTTCTAATTTAATGAGCTTTCTTTTTTTAACTGGTGGAAAGCCTCATTTCTCCTTGATCATTCTGCTGTTTTCTCCTGTTCATCTCCACCAAATTTAAGCATTTTGAATTCTTCTCCAAGCAGCTGAACACTTCAATTGGCTGTGCTGTTGAGTATTTCCCTTTCTGGGTCCCTGTTAGCACCCAAGAGCCAGCAGTGGCCATACTTTCCTCGTGGAGTCCTTCAACACTGCTGTGGAGGTTCAGAAAGAGCATGATGAGTTTTGGGGTGAGCTGGCTGCCTGATAAGGGCTTCAGATCCTTGCAAATACAGCCCCTGAGCCTCACATTAAGTCAGCAAGTACAAGCCCATGAGCAATTGAGAGCTCTTCGTTGACAGCTGAGAATCTCTCTGCTGTCCCAGGAAGTCAGGCAGCTAAATCAAGGCTATAAAATAAAGCCAAGAGCTGGCCTTTAGATAATAAATACATAAAATAAAAATGAATTATATCAACTAACACAGCAATATGAAGGTTTTATTGAAATAGAGACCTAAACCCGTCAGAAACAGCAAGTCTGTTTTATTGCAGTACCACCAACCACAAAAGCACTTTTCCTTTCCACTTGCCCTATCCTGGATCTGCACTTGCTCAACAGCTGCCTCTGCATTGGGCCTGAACAGGCAGGACACAAGTCATGGAAAGAAGTTCCTTACACCTGTGGCTGTCCCAGGACCTGGGACCAGCAGCACTCGATGCAGGTCAAATGAAAGGCAAATCCAGAGCAGGAGAGAAAATTGGCCACAGGCAGAAAAGCGTTTGCCAAATGTCACTCAAGCAGCCTGGGCAAAGAAAGAAGAGCAGCTGATTGCTCAGGCCCCTCTGCAGTCCAGAATGCAAGGGTTTCAATAAGCTTCACACAGGCAGGTTTGCAGTTCCTGAGGAGCCTGAGCACAGCAGTGCTATCAGGGATAGGGAGTTCAGGAAGAAGTCCCAGGCTGATTTACTGGGCATCGCTTCAGGATCAAACTCGTGTGAGCTCAGCATGGTCCAGGCGAATTTATGGAGAGTTTATTCCGTCCCCCCACAGGAGCAAAGAGACAGGGAGAAGGAAACTTGCCCACTCCTACTAATTAACCACAGTACAAACTTCATAAACGTGCTCCTGACCTCCGCCACAGCGCACACACTTGAGTCATTCCAATAAAACAGGAAATGACACTTTGCCACAACATTACTAAGTCCATATCCCATAAAACCATTCAGGGAAGAAGGGAGGGGGAAAAAAAGAGAGAAAAGCAAGAATAAAGCCAGCAATTATCTGTTATTAACCCAGTCCTCAGTGGTATCACATTGCTCCTAAAAATAATGACAGGGCAACAAAGCTTGTTTGTGTCTCCCATGTCCTTTGTGGGTTCCTCGTTATTCTAATGAGCTGATGGAAAATGCACTTCAGTTACATCCCCATCGATTATCTCACTGAACACCCTGCTTTCATTTCCACCTGGCACCACAAGATGCTTTACAATTAACACTTTGATCCTTTCTTTTTCTTTCCATTTTCCTTTTTTATTTTTTTTTCCCCTCACCCAGGGACAAATGCAGACACACTCGCTTTGGGAAGAGCTGAGAAATCTGGTGGATGAGGCTGCCTCCATGTTTTGTGCCAGACTGTGGGGCGACCAGGCCGGGCATGGCTGGCAGAGCCACCAAACATCCTTCCTTTGCTCGCGTGACTCCGCTCCCCTGCAGCTGGTGCCACAAAGAAACCAGAAACAGCTCAAGAATAGATCGGCATATAATGTCTGCCATGTGGTCTCGGGAGCAAAACAGGGAAGGGATGGAGGAGGGCAGCAGCACAGCCATTGCACGAGCAAACAGGCTGTGGCTTGGTGGGTTTTTTTTCTGTCTCAGTGACTCACACCACTCATTGTGAGTCGCAGTCTGCCTTCTCTCATGTGGAGAGGGGGAAAAAAAAAAGAGAAAAATCTTATTTATTTGTTTCAACAAGCTCTCCTTGACACCTTTTATTCCGCCCTCCAGAATCATTATTCAAATTGTTTCGAGCTTTAAACAGCTGAGATGGAGCTGGAAGGCAGCACAGCTTCCAACCTCTGCTTCTCTCCTTCCTCTCCTCCTGCTGCATCTCTCAGGTCCCCTGGAGGGGGAGGATCCATACCCAAGGCCATCCTTGCTCTGGCTGGAAATCTGGGCCATGGTGAGGTACCATAGGTTAAATCCTGCCTGTTTAAGAGACAGGAATAACTACAGCTGCTGGGGAATGGAGCTGCATGTCACCCAGCACAAAGGGTACCAGCCGTCACGGAGCAACAGAGGTACAGAGAGATACACCTCACCCTCCATCAGCTAAAGCCAAAGCAGGGAACTTACACTTTTCAAAGGTTTGATATTAGTCTCTGCTGAAATTTAGACAATTAAATTATTTTTTTTGTCTTTCAGCAACAAAAAGTATTTTCTTGTGATTGAATTGCCTTCTCTTCCATGGAAGTGCTATTTTACCTTTTTGTTAATTTCAAAATAATTTGGAAAAGTGTACAAAAATAGCTACAAAAAGATTTTGTACACTCCAAACCCAAATCAAGAATGGGCTTGGTGAAAACAATTTCAATGGTGAAATTGTTTTCACCATTACAACTTTTTATCCAGAAAGCAGATTTTCTGTTGTCTTCAATATTAGAATTCATTGTAAATATACTGAGAAAGGATATTTCTGCCAAAGTTAAGTCCTTCTCTGCAAACCTGGTGATTTATAAGGAAATTTTACTGAATGGGGGAAAAAATCAAAAGAAAATACTTTTGGAATGTCATTATGTGAGTTTTCTTTTTTACAGTTACAATATTTGTTATTTCAAACCAATAATGGATGTTAAAAAAAAAATGAACATCAAGATGAAATGCTTTAGGTTGTCTAAAGAAAAGCTTAAGAGACCTTTGAAAGCTTAGCAGAATTGAAAAATTCACATTTTGGCTCTTTGAGGCCCATTTGGGATTTCAGAATCTTGATTCCTTAACATTTTACTAGAAATGCCGATTCTTACAACACTCATGTTTGAGCATAACTTTGCTGCAGTTGTATTTGAATGAGGGTATTTACAAGGGCAAACTCACGCACACATTCGAGTGTTGACAGGATCAGGGCTTCTGGTAACTTGCTGACACTCAGTACAACCTATAATGCTGTACAATGCTCACTTTATGTACGCCAGACTTTGACCTTATTCATCAAAATACCCTTCTGACTTTGTTCCAAGGGCTTTTATGTTCTCTGAAAACAATAAAAGTTCCCTTTTACGACATCACAGCTTTAATTTCAAAGTGTGATGAGTGAATGTGGTGTTGTTTTCTTTATTAAGGCACAATGAGCTCGTACGCTGCGGCTCACATTATTTTTACTTGGGCTTAACATAACCCTGACACAACAAGCAGCAGATTGGGGTCCAAAGTACAAATCCAGGGCACACACAGGCTCAAACCCCACCTCCCAAAGTGGGCAATGACTTTGACCCCTCCAGCCACAACCCACGGGTTACGCTACAACAACTCCTTCACACAGGGAAGCGCGGGCTCCATGGCACTGGAGCTGTTCCACGAGCCCTCAGATCCCACAGCCATGCGAATGCAAACATCTCCTACTCAGCCCCTTTCCAGCATGACTTTCTAGAACTCCTGGATGCAATGAAGCCTTTAAAATACAATAGTCTTTACTCTAGGCAGCACTGATACCAAAGTGTCTTTTGGAGGGGGTGATACTGATCCCTAAATTCCTAATGAAAGAAAGAGCAAAAAAGAGCCTGGGTCACCATTAAACCCAGTCTTGGCTTCTTTCATTTTAGTCTAGATTTACCCACAGGGACTATTTATGTTTTTCCCTGAAAAAGATGCTAATAAAAACTAATTGTCATAATGAAAAAACACACATGTAAGAAGCTGCACAGATGCTCTGGCTCCAATTTTAAACACACCAACCTCCTCAGCACAATTCTGAACAATGCTGAGTCAGTTCCAAGGCCAAAGCTGTGTTAGTAATGCCTCACTGGCACTGCTCTCGGACCCACCTTCCTCACAACCAGCAAAAAGGATGCTTCTGCTGGGATAATTTATACCAGTTTCCCTAAGGAAATCCCATGTAACAGCAAAAGTGCTGTTTTGCCAGGATAAGCTATAACATTTATGCAACGTTTGCCAACACACATATATATACATATATTTAAAATTTTTTATGAAAAGCCATTCCTCTCTGCAATGCTGTTCCACCAGAAATGATTCTTTGCACAGATTTGGCTGGGAGTGCCAAGTGCAGATACAAAAGGCATTATTATATGAGGCTGGGGACTGGTTCCAAGCTCAGTCAAAGTAATTGAAAATAGGAAATGCTGAAAATCTAACTCGTGTACACAATCCAGGAAAATGTTGCAAATACTGCAAGCCATTTCTTTGAACAAGGGAAATAACCCAGTCCTGAACTAGGTCCTTAACTGGTGTGACTGGCATAGCTCCACCAAACCAGACATGCTTTATTGGTGTGCACAAAGCCCTAAATTTTCCCATTTGGAGGGTTTGTTTTTGGTGTTTGAATAGAGGCTACCTGCTATCTCTGGGAACTCCTGGAGTACATTCAGCTGTTATCAAAACAAAAAAAGAAAATTTAAGGAAATTCTAGGCTCCTAGAACTTCATCTACGGTGAAATGGAACCAAAGACAGAGGTAGTATGGCCCCAGAAAGTGCATCTTTTTCTGAGTGAGAATGATGTTTAGTTCACTGTGAGCAAAGAAAGAAAAGAACAAGAGAAGGAATAGGGGGGAAAGATGGAAGAGAAAAGTCAAGGGGAGGGAACAGATGGTGAGGAACTCAGAGGGAGGGAGGAAGTGGGGAAAAAACCCAAAGGGTGAAAAACCAAAGCAGATTAAGAAATAGGAATCAGAGACAGAGGAGAGAGAAGGGGAGGGATGGGCAGTGATAAAGGGAACAGGGTTAAAATGAGCAAACAGAGAAAGCATAAAGAGAAGGGTTGGGGTTAAAGGAGCAATTGCCCTCTGGCAAACATACTGCAGTGTAAATGGAAACACATATGTCAACAAGGAGTGTCCTGAGATGGGCTGGAGAGGAAATAGCTTATGTGATGTGAGCTTCTGCTGGGAGCCACCTCGGCCTTCTCCCCCCACTCCCCAGTCAGTCCTTTCTGCAGATGCTGAGGCTCCTTGGTACTGCAGGGCACTGCCTTTGGGTTCCCCAAACCCAGCCAGGTCTGCCAGCACTGCTGCTGCTGGGGGTGAGCTCCCAGCCCCCACAGCTACAGCTGCTACCTGACTTTACACAGGTCAGTGTGAGCTTCATCACAGCTCCTCCAGGTGTAAAAAATGCAACATTTTCACAGGTGGCTTTGCACACTCTTGAACCCAAAGAAGAGTTTCACAAACAGCTGATAAGCACACATAAAAGTCTCCAATGCAATTAAGGCTGAGCTCAGCACAGGAGCCAGTACTTAAGACCAGAATCCTTCATTTCACTACTTGACTTGCACTGATCAGGACCTGATGCCTCAAAAGAATTTTCTCCAGGAAGCTAAACTCACACAAACCATTTTTCCACCTCCACTCAGCTTTTAATGTGATCCAACCATCCAGTTATATCTTAAAACATTTTCTAGAACATTCCTGGTGATACTGCTCTTTCTCCTTCTTTAGGAAAGAGCTTAGGGCAGATGGCAGTAAGACCAGTAAGAACCATGAACATTTTCCATAGACAAGGGGAAAATCCTATGATAAAAGAAAAGAATCTAGCAGAAGAGCTATCTACAGAGTTACCACCACTGCTGCCCAAGGCTTTGTGCTGTTCCTTAGAGATTTCTGCACTTTCTGGACATCCCTACTTGTCATGCCATACATTAAGGAAGGTCTAAACCACAAGTGTTGCCTATTTCACCAGAATCTCCAGACACACTGAATATGCAGAACAGGGCTCTGCTTCCTCATGCCATTGGACCTAAACTGCCCAGGGCTTCCAAGGGGCTCAAGATGTGAGAAGAGAAACATCCTGTGTGAAGAAACTTTTTCTCTGCTACAGATTCAGCCTGTTTGCCTAACAGGCATTGTGTGGACTGGTTTCTTTGGCCAGTGGCATAGAGAGAAGTGAAATGACCTGGTATTTATGCTCAGATTCCCTTTTTTATGCCCAGTAGCATATAACAAATCTAGAGTACAGCTCAACAAAAAGTGTGGCTAGGTCACTGCTTTCTTTGGTGATACCTGATTGTAGTGCAGCTGCTTCTGCCACTGGCTCACAACAGCCCACATGAACAGGAATTTCTATCCCAGTGTGAGTACAGCCATAAACAGGGCACTGCACCACCTCAAAGACCCAGCAGGACTGCAGAGATAAAATACTGATACAATCAAGTCCTTTGACTACTAAAAAGATACTCTGAGCACCCACCACCAAGGAACTGGCAGCAGATCTTTCAGCTGCAAACATTTACTGTGGAGCAGTTGACACACAGGACCTTCCACATCACTGAGCTCCTTACAAGACATGTTTAATACACAGTACATCATGGGCTGTAGGAGGCTGTTCAGCAGCCATTCGTCTTTCTTCACTTGTGCTGTTGTGACTTCCCTCTGAAGTGTTAAGAAACACTCTTCAAATGTCCTCCATCACCTTGTCAATACAGATCACTACACGTGTGACCAGGATCATTAATGACTCCATACAAGGACCTTTTGTCTATTAAAAAAGAATCCTTTAAGTTTACAGAATCCAAGTCTTTGCATGAAGTCATGCTTGAAGACGACACAGAGATGAAGGGCTTCCTATAGCTATAAACCCAGAAGATAGATGAAAGTTCAATCACAGACACTGAATCTTTTTGACATTTAAACATTTCCACTCAGAAACACATGACAATCCTTCAAACAACCATGTTGTTCTGTTTTTATAAGGACACCAATTAGCCTGTGTTGTTTAGATTGGTAATACTTGCAATGTATAAACCTTCTTAGCACATGGCAAGTGAAAACAAATAACCTCCATCAGATATGCATTTTCCATGTCAAAAGGATGAAGGAAAATTAAATGGCATTTCTGTAACAAGCTGGCTCTAGACTTTTTATTCCCCCCAGAATCTAGAGAAACATTCAAAGGCAGAAGCATAAATTTATATACGGACCCAAAAATAATTCTGCAGAGAATTCTTTCCCCCAGTGAGTTGTGTTGCTGCAGCTATGTTGGTCTGAAAATAGAGGGACGAGGTTTCTAAACAATCTTTTCCTGGATCAGCTGATACAGCTAAAGAAAACAAGCTTTGGGCACACAGAGTTTTCTAAATTCTGTTCACAAGAAGGGTGCCTTTCCTTGCAGAGCCTTGATGCCAATTCTTGTACCTCTCCAATCACCTAAGTTTCCCAACAGTTTCCTCCTGCTTTTGTCTGTGCTACCAACTACCCAAGCACTCCTGAGAGGGTGGCCTAGAGGTTCAGGAGACCTGGATCCAATTCCCTTTTGTCACAAGCTACTTGTATGACTTCAGGAAAGCTCCATGACATCTCTCCATCTCTACACCCATTTCCCTATCACGTATAAAGCAGGTAAAGGGCTCTCTTACCCCTGTGGGTAAGGGGGAGCAGGGAGGCAGAAGTGCAAAAGAAGCAGATAAGCCACACCAGTGCAGGTTGGTTTTACTTCTGGGAAAGAGCAGCATCACTGGATTTTTAAGGCAACAGATATATCAGAAAAGTCTCTGAAAGGAGAGCTAAACAGCCACTGTCTCACCAAGGAGTCTGACAGCCAGGAGGAATCTACACAGGTAATTTTTAAATAGCCCGTTTTCTGAGCAGATGTTGGTCTCTTTTCAGAAACTGTGTGTTGTGCTAGAGAACAATTTCAATGACAGATGCAGGGAGTTGTTTGTTCAGCATTCTTAATCCAAACAAACAGTTGCATACTCTTACCTTCAACACAAGTCTCTCATCTTAAGGTTCTGGCCAAGAAAAATATTTTCCTAGCTAGTTTGTTATGAAAATGTTTGAATAAAAGAAGCAACATCAATAACTTATGTAAAAACTTCAACCTCTAATCAGCTGAGCTTTAATAAGGTTTGAGATAACAGCACATGCATTTTGCCAAGAGTATAAAATAATCATAAAATACTATAATTGATGTGCTGTTCTGGTTTATTACATCTCACAAACTAGATAGTTGAATATATGGAAGAAAACATTCTGGACCTCATGTTAGCATATTGCAATAATTAATAGCTATTTGGATTTGGAGAATTTCAGTGTGAGGTTTTGTTTGTTGGGGTTTTGGTGGGGGAGGGGATTTATTATTTTTACAGCCTGTACAAATTTGGCTAAAGACTTGAATCTCTCTGAAATTAAGTGAACTATTTATGACAAAAGATTTGGCCCATAGAGTTTTGAAAACAGAGATGATAAAGCTTCAGTGCTGCTCAAATTAAACTCTCAAACTAAAGAGAAAGAAAAGCGGAAAAAAGAAAAAAGCACCAAACTGCAAATAAACCCTTGACAATAAGTTACCGAATTGTTTCCTTTTTGGAAGGTAGTGAGCTGCAAATAATTGCTAATAAAAGGTTCACTGTGTTTGGTGAATACAAATCTTTATTTAGTGGCTGCAGAGCAAGTCTTTTTCTTGCTCTCTTGACAGTTTAACTACACGCCAACAATATTTGCTTAAAGTCTTTGGCTCCATTAATCTCAAACCCTGCTACACAGATTGCCAAAGCTGATGACAATCCCCAGTTAGCATGGATCATCTACTTGCCCATGACAGTATTTTTCCCATGACATTAAAAGGATGTTTTTTTCCCCAAAGAGGGCACAAGTCTACTGAATCTCAAGAAGGTTTGAAAGGATAAGTCTATGGCTTAAGGTGACCAATAAAGATAGCTGAGGACTACACGGAAACAAGGAGGAGGAAGAATACCCTTGCACTCTAATTGGCTTTTTTGTTTGCTCACAGTTGCTTCTAATATGGACAAATCTCCATAAGAAAACACAAAATTAGCACCTGTTAGGACAATTTAACCTTCAGGGAGAAAAGCAAACATCCTTGGGTTGTCAAGATTTTGAAACAAAGGTTACCAAGGAGGTGATTTTTTTCTGGATGGTTTTAACCCCTTCTTGCATCACAATGCAGCTCATTAGCAGAGGTCCAGAACAAACTGTTAGCCACCCTTTCCTGAAATATGGTACGTGAATCAGTGCTATAAAACGTGGGACTAATTAACAGTGTCATTATACCCTGAGCATCTGATGGAGAAAGCATGTACGTGTTAAACATTATCAAGGGAAACTGAGGCATTGTAAGAAAAATAACTGCTTATCCTCTGCCCCTCATGACTGACAGAATTAAGATGAAGCATTCACCAGTCCCTGAGTCCTACAACTTAGAGACAACAGTTTGAAAGCATCATTTCTTTAACATTTTTTTTAAAGTGCCCTCAGTAAAATGGCTGCTGGGAAGCAAATGGGGCTGGTCCATCAATGCTCGGGCAGCCAGGGTTAGGAAAGAGGAACAAAGAATTAGAAAAGATGCCTCAAAGTAGAAGTAACCCTGCCATTCAAATCCTTGTGTGACCCAGGTAGGTTCCACTGCAGAGGAACTCACTTTCCTGGTCCCTTCAGCTGTCAGCCTGGTCTGAAAGGTCCCACTTATCACAGATAGACATTCTCACATCCAGTGTGGATTTACATGTGACTGTAACAGCTTCTGTTCCTCCTGAGCCAACAGCAGCCTTCCTCTGAGCTCTCTCAGACACCCAGACTCCCATGGAATTTATTCCATGGTGGTGTTCTCCTTGCAAATCGTGTTGGCAAGAGGGATGCAGGCATTAGCAGTGCCTTTCCTCTCGCCCAGCCCTGCAAGCACCTGGGAACCGAGTGCTCTCCACTCCCTGTGCAGACTGGCTTCATAAAAAGGTGTAAGGGTGCTTTGTGCCCACTCACTCTGCGAGTAACAGGGAGGTCAGCTGCCTCACCAGACAGGAATAACATCCAGCAGTGACTTCTCATCCTCTTTTTACTCGAGAAAAAAAACTTCTCTTTAAGCCAGAAAGCTTAAAGCAAACCCAGCAATTAATACTCACCTCTGTGTCATTTTTCCTGATGCATCAACAGGTGTTTAGGCTGAAACCACTGCTGTACTGACCCAGTAACAGGTTACTGAGGCACCTGTTGCAGAAACCTGCTCCCACAGGCAGGTGCCAAAGTGCTGAATATGGAAGGAAATACAAAATGTCTAACAGAAAAGTTCAGAAGAAATTAAAAATAAAAAAATTTTAAAAAAAAATCAACCCAGAAGAACTTCCACATTAAGTCTATGGTATTCAGCCACGGCTCTGGACAATACAGGCAGGGTGTGCATTATGTATACCTAGCTAACAATAGCTGCACCTCCCTCACCCTGCCCTGGCTCATCCTTATGGATAATGATTTGGTTAAGTTAAGGACTCCAGCAGAACTATTCATACAGGAAAGCATAAAGCCTGCACAGAACTCCACAGGATGGTGACCTCGGGGAGTAAATTGAACTAAAGTGATGGTAAATGAGCTAACATCTTTCACTTAACACTATCTCCTGTAATTCTCCAACAGAGGTACCAACCTTTCTCTCAGTGGAATCTTCCACTTCTCTGTCAAAACCACAAGCATCTCCCAATTTTTCTACACTTTAACCCCAGAGAGGTTCACACTGTAGCTAACAGCCTCCAAGAGGACTGTAATAAGAACTGAGTGAGTCTTTGTTCTGATTGCAGATTAAAGGGAACAATCTGCAGTACAAATGTAAAGTAGCTTTATGTGTTTTCTTTCTTCCCCCCCTTTTTGAATAATCGGTATCAGCATGTGAAGGTTCAATGTCACCAAACATGAGGCTTGTGTACAAAAGCACAAGATCCTTGACTAAAGCATAGCATACTTAACAGCTCAAAAGCAATTGTTATAAAACTTGATGGAATTGTGCCTGGCAATCATATTTTATTGTCATTTGCACAGGGAAGCTTCAGCATTTTTCTGGGTGTTTTTTTTTTTTTTTTTCTTTTTTTACCTTGGGGAAGTGGTGAATGTTTGATGAAGAAATTCGATCTCAGGAGTTCATGGCCATATTTACTGTTTTCTCCAGAATGTACATATTTTATATAAAATACAACCCCAGGTGTTCAGAAGAGAAACACTTTCCATTTATTCAGGTAAGAATATAGCCCAAGGTCATATAAAAGCCTGTCACTGAAGTTTGCCTGACTGAGGTGCAATAAATAAACATCCAGTGTTGACACATCACTGAATATTTTTGTGCTCTGTACGAGCTTTCTCTGTAGAGAGGGCTTTCCTTCCCGACTGCCTTGAGAAGGGTCAGTACCTGCTGCAACACCACACACAAAACGTTCCTGTTTGGGTGACATTCTCCAGCAGCAACAACCATCAAGGAAACACCTCCCCAGCCTGGGACACGTGCATTGCCCTGCCTGAGGCATCAACAAGGGTGTAGGGGAAGTCGGCTGAAGCTCCGCAGACCAAAGGAAAAATGAGTCCTTGGAAAGCAGAATTTTGCTTTCCAGATGGAGTCAAGCACATCTGGGGATGCAGCACAACCCTGCAGAGGGCTTTTTCCCAAGCCAGTGTGACAGAAGTGACATCCTGAAAAGCAGGCTGCACTCATCCTCTTGCCTCTACTGAACATGCTCACGAGCATATACCAATTTTAAATAGGGTTGTTGAATTTTTTTTTCCATTGCTGAGATCCTTCTCTGCACACCAGCTGTTTATGCACATCAGAGTTGATAAAACTATTTCTGGTATTGGGAGCAAAACCACACTCATGTGTTTCTATGCCTTAGGTGGAAGAACATACACAGGTGAGCAGCTAAAGTAAACAAATGAAAATATCTGAAGTTATATCTCTAGAAAGCATGTCCATCTGCCAAGCAATGACTGCAAGCTGGGACTGCCACATCTCCAGGCTGCCCTTTATACACGCCTTTTTTCTCCCTAGAAATGATGACGTGGACACAACACCACATCAGAAATCTCATAACATCCTGCTGCCTGAAGAGATAAGTGAATTTTTCCTCTCCAGTGCATACACCCTAATCAATATGATGTGTGTGCATATGTTCCATGTACCATCATGGAATCCTGGGGGGCTCTCAAGACTTCCAGTCCCTTTCTCCATCAGTGTCCCTCTCTTATATCCCTCCTCACCCCCAAGCCCTCTCATGGTTAAATTAAAAAATACATATATTGAGAAATCCTAAATTTCTGTGGCTGCCCATGGGAGTAGTGATCCCTCAAGTCTAGTACTATATTCATTGCTCCCGTCCCCTGCACCCCTGCGGCTTCTCCCAGGGTGGCAAATAACTCCCCAGCCTGGGAGGGCTCCAATGCAAAGCACAGAGTGAGCATGTGCACATGGGCACACATTTTTATATATATGTGCACACATAAAAATCCCTGAGACTTTGGGGAGAAGGAGGAAGAGGGAAATCCCTCCTTTCATCTGCATTTAAATGGGAAGACCTGGTTTGCACTGGAAGTGAGATTTCAGAAACGTAAGGAATGAATGGCCTGCTTTGTCTCCACAGCTTTGATATATCAGTTCCTTCAGTGACAGACTTGTTAATCTTTCCAATGTTGCTTTTTCAAAAAAGACAAACACAGTGGATAAATGCGAAGGGCCAACCACATCCCCTCCCATAGGAAGTCTCGCCACATGGGCAATTCTTCCAAGTAAAGAAAACAGCCCACTTTATTTACAGGGTAAATCATTTTGACTTATCTTGCAGGGGTTTGCTCATAGCAAACTGACAGTTTCCCCCTGTTGCACAGTAAATGGCTGACGGGGAAAATGTTTTCCTTCCCACCATGTAGAAACAACCAGCCAGAAGGGGAGGAGGGGTCGAGGACTTCATTTTTCTAATACTCCATTAATGTTCTCCTTGCTGACAATCACTGCAAAGGCCTGAACTCGCCACTCCAGGCAGCTCGAGCAAGAAACCTGAATCTCTACAGGGATTTTGAGCTAAGTACATTGAATCAAGTAGGAACTTTTGGTCTTAAAGGGTAAGTTAACCATTAAAATGATTTTCAAGTAAGTACCATTACTGTCAGAAAAAGGGAAAAAAATCCACCAACCTAAAGTTGCTTCTTTTGTCTTCTGTTTAAATCCTTGCTCAAAAAAAACCCCCACATCTTAGTTATCTAAAATAACAAAAAAACTTTTTAAAGGTATAATATTCCCAAGAAGAATGTTAATGTATTTTTCTTTCATACACAATTTTTTTTTTTTTTTTTAATTGTGATCCACTGATCCATTATTTGGAAATATTTTTGATATGCACAACCTAATACAAAACCAAATCTGGATATAATGCAAATTGCTATTTTTTTACAGATGGAAGTTTTCAGCTCAGGGTTGTGACAAAGCCCAATCTTTCTTCTCTGGAAGTCGGTGTGATCTCAACACATCACCCTGAATAAGTCATTTCACTTCTCCAGCTCTGATCCAAGTTACAGTAGTTGCTACCCTGATTTTTTCACCCCAGCCTACCCTACAAGCACATTTGCTTTGGGCTACCTCATATAAAAAAACCCACCAGTGTTAAAAAGACTGAAAACCAGCATGGAGTTTTGGATGTCTTACAGTGTCAGGTGAGCACCAGGACCAACTCCAAGGGATGATGAAAGTGGAGCAGGGAATGCATTTGCAGAAGGTGTGCTGATCACGAGAGGAAGGACAGGATGAGTTAGGCAGCTCAGAGCAGTGCTGATGTCTGCTTTGGGCTGGAAAGAGGAGAGCCTTTCTCCCACCCTGCTTTCACAGGATTTGTACATGATCCCATTCAGCTAAATTGGGATGAACTGCAAGTGCAAAAGTCAGCCTTGGCAATTTCAACAGGGATTGCAGCAGGATGCAACTATCTGCTGAAGTGTTTTCCACAATAGCAAGCTAAATAAACCATCCAGGATGGCAGTCATCACTCAAATAACACAGAGAAGACTGTTAAATGCACTACACACACACACACATAAAGAGAGCAAGAGCGGCATTTTGCAACCCTAATACAGCAGGTTAAGAGGTGTGCAGGTTTCACATCCCCAATAATATCTTATTTAGGAGAGACATCAATCAAGCTAGACCTCAGGCAAAATCCATGTAATTGCAATGATTTATACCTTTTGACACTCTGGCCTGCTGACACTGGGAAGACAACGTGCATCAGAGTGTGCTGCAAATATCCACTAACACATTTCTCTGTGTTTTGGGGGTTGGAAATATGAAAACATATGTTCTGATTTATAAACTGCAGGTCAAACATGCAGGTGTTAATGGCTTTTTCCCTGAGATTTCAGCTCCAGCCAGACCTGTGTACGAGCAGCCAATTAAGAAATAGAAAATAGCACAGCCATAATGGTGTTCCCATCATCTCATAGTAACCAAATAGCACAGCAAAATTAGAAACACAGACCTTTCCACCAGGACTCAACCTCCAGGTAAGAAAACAACTCAGGATCCTGCACGAATCCAACAAATGCTTCTGGCGTGACCTTAAATGTCGTGATTTAAAGTAATAATAAATATTTTAAAGACCTTTCCAATTTAAATGGGTGAAAGTTGAAAGTTTGCACTAGTACAGTTAGTACAAGGATTAAAAATAACTATAACCCTACTGGTACTAATGAAGGCTGAACAAAGGTTCACATTGCCTAATAGGTACTTTTTTTTACCTTGGTTTTTTTTTTTTTCCCCCCCTAATTTGTTCTAATATTCCCTTTGGGTCCCATCTGCACAGGTAAATTTATGATGTTGAGGATTATCCTGAAATATGGGCTCTATCTACAGTGGGCTAAAAGCCCAGGCAGGCA
This sequence comes from Poecile atricapillus, assembly GCF_030490865.1. Lineage (NCBI taxonomy): Eukaryota > Metazoa > Chordata > Aves > Passeriformes > Paridae > Poecile > Poecile atricapillus. Next base: position 26,024,445 of record NC_081255.1, on the reverse strand, counting down.
TATAAGAGCTGATCACAGGATCTGGTACAGTTCAGCTGTCCCCATGCCTGGCATAGGCACTGTGGCAGCCAAGAACACTGTGAGTGAGGACTTTCTCTCTCCTTACTCTGCCAGTCTACAACAAAAGGGGCATTGCACAAGAAGGTCAGTCCAAGGCCAGGATTCATACTCTAATTTTCATCTGTGGCCCCATAAAATAGCAATGATCACTATGGGTGCTTTCTTATGCATGGACAGAAAGCAGCAGCACCCAAGGGCAGCTCAGTCTCCCCATTCCCTTAGGCCAGCTAATTTTGGAGGACAGAGTCGCTCCCTAAAGGGTTTTTCTTCTTTGCCTGGAGAGTAAACCCAGGCTATTCCAACTGAGATGCCACAGGAAAATGCCTACACTGGCAAAATTCAGGCTTGAATTGCCTGAGTCATGGTGTGTGACAAACTCCTTTGCTGGAAAGAGCATGACTTCAGTCTTCAGCGCTAACACATCCACACTCCAGATGGGATCTCCAGTGTCCCTGAGGCCACATGGCAGCCTGCAGCTGCTTCAGGACAGCACTGCCCCACAACACAACAGAAGACAGCCCTGGAAAAGGAGCAAAAGGACCATAGAAGCACGGGTGTGCTTTCTGGAAAAGGTAAAAGAAGATTGACCGGTTCAATTCCTCCTTGCAGGAGGATCATGGCCAACAGCACAGCAGGTATTGAAGGCCTTCAGGTGTGGGGATCCTGCAGTCTTCCTGGTACCTGCTCCAGCACTGCAGCACTCCCTGAATGAAACATCTTGCCTTAACATGCAGCACTGCTAAGAAAAGACAAGTGCATCCAGATGTACAAAATACAGATGTGAATTTGAAAATTAGCCTAGCTTTTCTTTGCAACAGGTGGCTCACATCATATGAGCACACACAACTCTGATACTTATTGGTGTTTTGATGTTTTTTTAAGGCTGGTTGGTCTTTTGGTTTACACAGAAATACTATCCAAAGCTGTCTGAAAAAAGTCCATACACCACTTTTCCCATTTTAAATACTATTTTCCCATCAGGTAACATTACTTATAATTAAGCCAAAGATTTGTGAAGATGACAAGTCAATACTTTCTTGAAACCACAGAATTGTTGAAAATTATTGTTTTAAGGGGGATTCAAAGTGACTTTGTGTTATTATATCAATATATAAATCAGCTACAAATTTAAAAAAAAAAAAGGTTAACTGGCTACATAATTCCTAGCAAGTCTAGTTTTTAGCAGCACCAACAGAAGAACATAATTTCCAATCCCAGGAAAATATAATATATGTGGTAGAAGCTGCAACCAAAGAAAGCTAAAGAACATCCTTTAAAAACATTCCAAACATCTTTCTTTTTCATAGCATGAGAGATGATTTTTTCCTATTTCTTGTTAGGCACTCTGCTATTTTGCTTATAATTCCTCAGGGACTGGTGACCTCATGAAGAAAAACAGCCAGGACAGAATTAGCCTTTATTTATATATTAATAGTTTTACCTCCAGCAGTGGAAAATACAATTTTGAGTTAAAAAATCATAATTTGTGAGTGTTTGGATAGCAGCTCTCCTGCAAAGCTGTGGTAGCAGGAATTGCTGGGGAAGGCTGAACTGTGGTTGCCAATCACTGCATTTATTAATGATTGGATTTGAAAATTAAGTGTCTACTCCAAAAGTGATGAAAGCCAGGAAGATCCTTTGCATTCCCTGGATTTTATATCAAACCTTGAACACAGAGTCGTAGCACAGTGGGGGGCACTTGACAGGGAATGCACGACTGTAAATCTCTTCCACCGTAAGCTCCCTCAATAGCATTAGTAATGGGATGGAGCTGGAGGTTTTGGGGAGAAGTGGGTGACAAAAGCTCCCTTCCCCACCACTGCCAGCCCCCCAGCCAAGGTCAGCTTGGAAGGTGACTGATCCTTGTCCTCACCCTGCCCACTGAGAGGTCTGGTCCCGCTGCCTCCCTCCCTTCCCAAAACACCCTTGGTGGGGCTGCGGGCAGGAGCTCCCACCCCGAGGGCTGGCGAGGCAGTGAAAAACGATACCAACTGAATGGCAAAATCAATATTTGGTCAGGCTGAGGGGGGACTATCGATTCTTTTCTCATGATATCCATGTCTCCTGCACTTCCTGCTTCTCTGGGGCACTGGAAACCCAAGTCCCTCCTAGACCAAGGGTGGCCAGGCTTTGACTCTGTAACATCTGTACCTCACAAGAAGTTCACGTGTGGTCTCCCGGCCTGATGCTCGTCCATTTGAATGGCAGTAGGGACATGCTGGCACGAGGGCTACTGGGTAAGCCAAGAGGAAGCAGGACAGCAGGAGATGCTGAGAGCAATGACACTGGGTCAGTGCAGGGGTGTACCACGTGAATATGCTGCCAGCTCCTGCCTCAGCCCTCTCCCTCACAGCCATGTGGCTACATCACAGTTTTAACCTCTAACTTTTCATTCAACCCCTCACATCTGTTTTCTCTAGGCTTTCTTGCTCTCCTCCTTTCTGTCCCAAAAGCCTTTTGTCCTGGGCAGAGACAACCATGATGTCCCCACAACTAGGAGATGCAGGAAAAGTTGTCAGTCCTCATATCAAGGAGGGAGAGCACAAGGAAATCCTCTGCCTGAAGGCCCTCATCCTACATCCAGATTTCCACATATGCTATAGGAACTGAGGGATGAACAGCAGCATTCATCATGGGTAAATGTGAGCACAGCCAAGACCTAAGCTTGCTCTCTAAGAGACTTTATCCCAGTTTCCCCACCATTGAGGCCTTTCTTACAGGTAGCCATGGACAATGGCCAACACAAAGGACAGTGGACCAAAAGGGAAATAAAGTGACACTGCTGTGTCACTAACCACACTCAGGTTAGCTTCTCAAAAAATGGCAGTTCTTTTCCAGAAACATTTCTATTTAAAGGTCCCTTTTCCTTGGAGAAAGCTGGGGTCTCCCTATAAGTTACTTTAGATTGAGAACTTTGCCAAACCACACACTGCGCTACTTGGTGTTTCCATTTGTTGAGTTGTGATGGTTTTGAATGACTCTGGAAAGCACCCAGGGATACAAGAATGAGAAGAGCACAGGAAAGGTTCCCTTCTCTTTCATAAAAACATTATCCTGCCAGGTTTAAAAGCAATACTGCTCACAGCAGAGAGGCTATTGTTAGCCAACACTTAGAGAAACCTGCCAGGTGCCTCGAACTCCAGGATGGAGAGTGACCAGTGAGGCTTTTGACTTCTTGCCTGGGCAAGAGGCCATTTTCTCTGGAGCAACAATGAGGTGGTGAAACAATTCTCCATGAACACCTGTCCAACATCCATAAACTCAGCCCACGCTGCTCAACAGCCGTGCAGATGCATCGCAACAGCCAAACACCGCAGCACAAATTTTCTGCTCCAGGGAGGACAGAGGAGGGATTCTCACATCACCAGGTTCACCCAGAGTTTGGTCCCACAAGAAAGCCAGGCCTGCTCAGTCATCTGCCTGTCATACATGCAGAGTCCTGCTCTGGCTTGAACAGGGAATATTGAATCCTGCTCTTCCACACAGTCTAGATCCAAGCAGAAGCAGCCTGGCTGGAGCTGGCTTTTGCCTCACACAGTCTCCAAAGGCATTCCCAGGTTTTCCGGAGTCCTGGCCTCTCCCACTGTTCTGCCCTCAACCAGGACAGTCTGATGGAGGTGAAAAAACCTGAATTCATTCCTGCTAAAGCACAAGAGAAAAGTATTGGACAGCCAAGGACATAATATCAGACAAAACTGTGCATTAAGGCAAACAATAGCCCAGCAACAAGAAACTCACCCAGGAAAAGCTCAACCACGTTGGGACCAGGGTTAGGCACATTGTTGCTGGGAGCACCAGGTGGTGGCACAGTTGCTGTGGTGCCAGGGACAACAGACAGACAGAACTCTGCCTCCCAAAGCCTTCCCACAAATGAAATCGGATCATCAGGCACCTGAAGGAGGGCAGCTCCCAACGCTGCTTGCAGGAACACAAACAAACCATGGCTGCGAGTGTCCTTTGCGGGTTGTGTCTGGCAAAAATTGCCTTTCAAGGGCTTGGGAGAGTCCATAGAGAAAGCACTCAGCCCTCAAAAAGACAAATATACAACAGAGCTTGCTAGGTGGTGGCTGCCCTTGCTAAACTTCATGGAAAAACACAACTTGTGCAAACCGAATTCCCTCGCTAACCTCTTCCCCTTGTTGAAATATTAAACAAAAATAACTTCTCTTTTTATCTTGGAGCCAGCAGGACAAATTCATCATTAAAGGAACTTCACTGAAGTCAACAGGGATATATCTGAGATGAAAAAATGAATTTGACCTATTGCTTTTTGTGTCCTTATGTTGTAACTAATAACTAAATAGCGCAGACTCCTAATCAACGGGATCAGAGAACCTGGCCAAAGTAGTTCACTTTCTTCCCCCCAGCATCGCTATCTGTACTTTTATGTCGCTTTCTCTGTAAGTAACTTTTGAAAACAGGTATTTTCAGCCAATTTAATCACATAATTTTTTTTCATTAGTATGCTGTCAAAATCTTAACATAGAGTTTTCACAGAATATTTGCTCCTAACACAGAAAACAAGTAAGCAAGAAAATTTCTATTTAAAATTTTACCAACTTCCACTAAAAAAATATTTTTTTGGGGGTGTTTCAAGCATGCACATTTGTTAAAATTACTCCAGCCACAGGATGCCTAGTCTGATCCAAGGATCTCCCTGGAAGATGCATGGAATGAAGCAAAACAAAGCTGTGGCTACACAAGGAGATCCAAAACTCTCTGTCTCGGCACACTGACAACTCTTTCCATGGAGCTGGGGCATGCAATTCTTGCCAGGCAGAATACAAGGGATTCAGAGAAAGGAAGAGATGCCGGCAGAGGAGCAGCAAGATGATGAAATATGGAAGCTACCAAAGCCTGCGTTAGGCAGAAGATGCATTTTGTGTCTCGTGTTATATTGGCTGCCAGTCGATTACAGTGCAGCCTGTATAAACACGTCATGCGTGCTCTGACAGGGAGTCGGGGTGAAGCAGGGTGTCAGGGTAAAACAGAGGATAATAAAATCACTTTAGATTTATTTCTCTAAATTGGAAACTTCATGCTTACACCTGACTAAATCATCAGCCTGAAACTCTAGCTCGACTCCCACAGAAAAAGTATGAAACCTTATCCCATCTTTGTTTAACAAAGGCCAATCAAGCTCGCCTAATGAATTCTGCAGATGTAGGCGACAGGACGTGTTTGGCCATTTTAATTCTGTGGGGCTTCCTCAGACCTGTCTCCAACGTACCCATCTTACTCTTGAAGCAACTGAAGAGCTCTCAGCATCTCAAAGCCAGGCTGCCCCACAGCAGCCATGGGCAGAGTGGACCCAGGAGTGTTACTGGACCTTAGCCGTAGCATTTATAAATTCTCACCAATATTAAGGAGAGCCTCACAGGTGGCTGGCGGCAGGGGCTGGAGGATGGCAGCGCTCGCCCTGCTCCTGCCCAGCTTGGCAAGAGCAGGGCACCAGCACCTCCACCTCCATCCCACCACCATTGACCCTCCTTGCTCACAAAGTGCAAAAGGACCTTTAAAAAAAAAAAAAAAAATCTAGCATAAGGAGCTGGTTAAAAAACAATAAATCAGTGGTGAAATGTGGATAACAACCTTCTCTGTAAAATCAACATGGATTGTGTTCCTGCAGAGAGCTGTCTGACAGGCCGGTTGAAGCCTGACTGCTTGCAGCCAGATTTTTTTTTTTTTCCCCTTTTTTATAATTTTGTTTTTTTACAAGCTGGAGGAATATCTTGGATCAGGGGGAGGCAAGGAGGTCTCTTCCTTTTGTACGTGTTTCTGCTGTGTTAGAAAATCAATAAGCAAGGTCCTGACCTCAGCATAACTTCAGACATCACTCATGACTCTTTTAAATCTCTTCCCCCAGATAAACCAAATTTTCTTTTTAACCATGCACACCAGAGGGAGTGCTGGCAGGGAGGGGATATCTTTCCTCAAGATGTGGGCAAAACCCATTTGCACCCATTTTTCCTGACAGGTAGAAATCAAATCAGAAGAGCAACACACACGGGGAGGGCAAGGGGAGTGGGGTTAGCTGAGGTAGAGCAGAGCCCAGCAGGAAATGCCAAAAAAGAAACCATATGGAGCGTGGAGGTGATACGGATTAATATGAGAATTCCCACTTTTTTTTTTTTTTTTTTTTTTCAGAGGGAAGGGAAAAAAACTAAAATGCACATTATTTTTCTCCCTTCTTGTTTTAGCACTGGGCTATTTTCTGTTAAATCTCCTTTATAAAAAGATAAAACAAAACAAAACAAGATTTGCCACACATTTTCCCTCCAGCCAAGTCCTCAGGCTGGCTAAATTGGGTGATTAAAATATAGGAAGGCCTCCAGATTCCCCTCAGGACTGTTTTTAATATCTGTAAAACTGCCACTTTGTCTTGCCAAGGTAAACACCATCGCATGCAGTTCAAAGGTGAGCAAGCCTAAATGTTTCCCTTCGCCTGAAAGGAATCTGCCTTGGGACCCCGCGGGCCGTGCCCGAGGGGGACGCGGCCGGGCCCAGACCACGGTGTGGTGGCCGGAGAGGCATCTGTGTACACAACGCTAACTTCTCCCACACAAATACTAAAAATTTCTCATTAAAAATTATTGCTGTGTCAACATGTGAGGCCGCTCAGCCCCCAAATCTGGAAAAGACGTTCTGTTTTTTTCTGGCCTTTGCTGGGAAAGCGGCGGCAACAGTGGCAAGGTGGGGGGGGGAGTGGAAATGGGATGTGAGACTGGAGTCATCTGCTGCTGACTTTGGATCTCTTCTTTCTCCCTTGTCACTCAAGTTGGGACTTCCAACTGTTCCACTTCATCTATTTTAGTTTCTTGCTACCCAGGTTTTTTTCCCCTCTCTCCTCATTCACTCCCTATTGCAGAGTTTTATATTGCCCTCACATGGCTGGGCTGGCTGCTTGGTGTTACTTTAAATGGAAATGCAATTTTAAGCCATCTCTTTTGTCGTGGCGGCTGCAGTGCCTTCAGAGCAGAAGGTTTGCTGTTATCTAGACCCATCTACACAGATGCAGCCGTAAATCCAAACGTGCTCTACCCGTGCACGAGCCCTTTCATGGGTGGCCAGGAATTCATAGCAAAGCATCACAAGGACAAAATATTTTATCCAGTGAGACAAAATTCGCAAAGCCCCATCAATCCAAACTCTTAATTTTGCCCTACGACATCAAGCATTTTGCCCCAACATACCAAAATAAAAATTCTAAAATATGCTCTGTTATTGAGCGAGGTGAAGGGAAGTCACCCCAGGGAATGAAAATATGGGATGGGGTGGGGCAGAGAAGGGAGGGCAGGGAGCCAGTTGTGTGCTGTAAAACCAAGCAGCCGCCTCTGCAAAGCATCCATCCCCAGGGAGGGCTGGTGGTGGGCGGGTGGCCAGCACACCCCAGCCCTCCAAGGGCTCCCGAATCCCTGCTCTCCATGGCACGATGCACACGGGTTTGTGCCGAGACGACATGAAATACAGCGAGGCGTAATTAACCTGATGTAATGCTATATATCAATAAGTTAAAAAACCAACAACTTGCTTTGAGGTCAGGCACCCACACACGCAACTCAAACAGTGGAGACCTAATCCAAATTTATTGGAGTTTGTAACAGCTGGACTTATGCCTCTAATACCTTTTAAGTGCCTCTTTTAACAGTGAGCCGAGTGTGTCTTTCATTAAGGTGGAGTTGAAAGTATGTTAAGTTCAAAAGCATGAAAATAGCCATTTAGTTCTCTCAAAGATTAATTCTGCCTTCAGTTTGCTCTCACTGAACCCCATTAATGTCTGGGATTTGGTGTTTAGTGTCCCATTTGCATAATCTCTGTTTATTACAGGGCCTCAATAATGTGAAAGTATTAAAATATTTCTTTCCCAAAATAAGGATGTATTAATCTTTGAATCCTCCTAGTGTCCTTAATTTGCCATCAAATCCCACAACAGAAACAAACGTGCTTAATTTGCCATCAAATCCCACAACAGAAACAAATGTGCTTTCTAATCAGCAATCTTTTCTCGCTTATAGGCCCTGATCCAACAAGCTTTTAAGCAAACAATTTACTTTAAGCAATGAGTAGTCCTATTGGAACCAATGGAACAGCTCATGTGCTGTGATGGATTGGGGCCATAGAAAATCGCCTGATGAAAATGTCAATGCTCCCAAGAGCTGGTGAAAATATATTTTTATTATAAACACACAGAGGAACTGTTTTGATCTGAACATTATGGGGAACAAGCTTTGAAGCAATGCTTTTCCACGGTCAGACCTAAACAGAAACTGAATACCACCAGGTTGGATGACAGTTTAAAAAGGCAGCCCAGAGCCAGATTGATGTTTGTATATAATGAAATTCAGTATTGATGTGATGTGGACACTGTCCAGCCTCTATGACTTGTTAGGGTGACGTACAGAGAATGTGGAGAAGATAAAAATCAGAGCACAAGGAAAATACGGCTCTGCACTAAGAGGAAACATTGTTTTGAGGAGCTATTTTGCTGCAAATGTTTTGAAGATAATCCACAGCCAAATGTAAAACACAGAAGTGACGATGATGTCTAAGCACCATGCACAAGATATCCATCATGCTTCATTTTGAGACAGAAAACCAAAGCCGGGCCATTCCCTACACATGCGTTGAAAACTGGAGATGAGTTCAGAGAACCCTCAAGCCATCAATCTGTCTCCACACCAATTAATGCCTGTGGGCACCGTGTGTCCAGGTGGTTTCAGGCAGCCTTCTCCATCTCCCTGCCCTGCAGGGGATTTTGGATAACACCACTCCATAGCCAGGTACCAACAAGAAGAACAGATGTTACGTGGCAGCACACGGGACTGCCAGATAAGAGGTGGTAACAGACAGCAGCTACACCCCAGAGAACAGCACGGAGTTAATCCTCGATTCCTGCTGCAGCATACAGGGAATCACCCCTGCTCTTTTATGAATATCATATGTTCATCTGTTTGCTGGATTGCCCTTGTGTTGCCTGCTCTATGATCACCACAAGGAGCCAACTGCACACAGGTCAGAGGGCTGATGGCAGCCCCAGCTGTCCCCACTCACCAGCACCTAATGGACAACACAGGTGTCCTCCACCCTGGAGGTTCACCTTGCACCATACTCAGCTTGGCAGGAGGGTGAGAAGGCAGGAATCAAGCCAGAAGTAGGAAACTGCAAATGAAAACGCAGGTCCTAAAAGTGTAAGGGGGTCAGGGAGGAGCATTTTTGGGAAGGAAAGAGAGAGCCCTGGTTCAGACACAGCAGGGATCTGTATAAACCAGACATAAATGGTTTAAATTTTCCCAGCTTTCCAGCCTTTTTTTTTGATCCTGATACCTGCAAACTCAGAAAAGAAGAGTTGCACTGACACAGTTTCTGATGTTTTCCACGCAAAGAGAGGACACACCACACATGACACAGGGGACAAAATTAACTAGTCTCTCACAGTACTGCAAGAAAAGGGTCACTGCTGAAGAAATCAGGAAAATGGATACCAGCAGCAGCAGGTTTTACTAGGGAATTGTAGAGACCAAGAACCCATTCAGAGTTAAAATAATAGCAAAAATAAAAATAATAAAAAATAATTAAAATTAAAATAATAAAAATAATAATGAAATATTATTAATAAAAAGGACAAGACAAATTCGATGCCAGGCCCATCAGTGACTCCACCCCACCATACTGCTAGATTTCCAGCACAGAGGAAGTGTCAGGAGAAGAATCACTCTCGCCTCATTTTTCCCAACTTCAGCAAGCAGACCCACACACAGCACTGGGCTGGACAGGCTGTGGCCTGACCCTGCACAGTGTGAGGTGTATTTACACCTGGGAGTTCAGCAGCCCCTCAGAAAGAGGTTATAGGGGCAGGAGGCAGAGCACCAGCACTGCAGCAGGGAAGGAGGGAAGGGGAATTAGGATGGTAAAAGAAAGGGTGAGGTAGAAGAGAGACCTCTGTCCCATTAGCACTCCCAAACTGGATGCCTTTGAATGTGGAAAACTGCCGGACCAAGGAGAATCCGGCAAAGAGCCAGCAAAGAGCAGGCTATTCACCAGCTTCATCTGCAACAAAGCCACATCCTGACTGCAAATCTTGCAAATCAATTATGCCCACAGGTTGTTGGGTTGCAAAGGCGGGGAAGAGGGAGTTTGTTTTGCTTTTCTTAGTAAACCACAAGACTATTTCTTAGCACATTACCCCAAGAATGACAGGCAGGGCCAGGGCTGCCAGGTGCCTGGGAAGAGGCTGCCAAGTCCCAAGGATCACCATTGCTAATTGGCTCCTCTGAAATGAGCGTGACAGAGAGCCACATTTTCTCACCCACAGGTTTCAGGGTTATATTTAACTGGCTAAGGCAGAATTAAATGTCAACTTGGCTGGAAGGAGAAAAAACAAAACAAAACAAACAGCAACAAACAAAGTGAGAACTTGTCATTAAGCCGGAGGGGAGTCAGTGCTAAGTGCACTGCGGACGGTGCCCACACACAGCCTGGCAGGCACCAGCACAGGCAAGAAGGAACCGAGGGATTTATCCCTTTAAAAGCACACTTTAAATTCACATTGCTAGTTTTGACTTGTAAGCAAAACAGGGGGTGAGGGAGAAGGGAAGCATTTTCCCCCTCTGATTTCTGTCCTGGGTACTCCCACCCCTCAGTTTGATTTCAGCCACAGATTTCAACATCCAGCAACACTGATGGCAGAAACTTCCAGCAAAAGGAGGAAGGGGTGGTGAAAAGAGACAGACTCCTCAAACACATCTGGAGCCACTGGAGGAAGCTCAATTCAGCTGGAGCACAGGTCCCTTTGTGGGTGATGAAAGAGGGTGGAGGAGGAAGGGGAGGGAGCACTGCCTCCCCCTGCCCAGCACCTGCTCCGAAACAGCCAGCAGGGCTTCTCACAGCACACACTTCACATATCACTGGCATGGGAAGGGAAGAGCAGCTCCATATCTCCATCCTCTTGCTCTCCAAACCATGGGTTTGGGCTTCCTTGAGTCATGGTACCAGTCGGCAGAACCAAGACCCCATCCCCACAACCTGCTGTTTTCACCCCCTGCCTGCTTCTTGCCCGCCTCCAGGCATGCAGGTGTGAGAACAGCCCTTGCCACAATTCCCAACAGCACCAAGCCCCTTCCCCCTTGGGGGAGGGCAGTGCTGGCACATCTCAGGCTTCAATATCAGTATGGGGCTGTTTGAGACCTCAGGGGCCCCACTCAGATACAGCAAATGGGATATTTGTCCTCTGCCAAACAGGATAATGCAGGATATGCAGAAAGACAAGGCACATCCATGGCCTGCTTTGGTTGTGCCTCACTTGCTTTGGCTCAAGAAAGAGGACTGAGGATATCACCATGTTCACCCTGCAAGCCCTGTGGTCAGGCTTATGGAGACAACCCCAGGACTAACAAAAAATGAGTCACAGACCTTCCCAATCACACTGGACAACACAAACTGATCCCACTGCAAAGGCAGCCCGGCTGTGTGCCCAATCCAGTGTCATGGACTGGGAATGGAAGATCAGGACCAAGGGGAATAACAAGAGGAGAGCTCAAACCACGGGAGATTGGCTGCTTCATGTGCACTAAGCACTAAGAAAATTTAAGTAGGGATCCAGATATAGCCCTAATTTTGCATTACCAGAAGATCTCTTTTCTTTCCTCTCTTCCACAATAAACTTTTGTTTAATCCAGGTGACCTCTTCGTCCTCCCATTCCCCAAACAAGAGAAAATGACATATTCTAGGAAAATAGGCTGTAAAATCAAAAGCATCCTTTTGAAACATGGTGTTTCACTTTCCAGTAGGAAGTGAAGTATCCTGGACCAAGCAGAGTTTAAAATCATGCTTTTCCAAGTAAAAAAGTTCATTGCAAATGAGATAATTGCTTTGAAGCAGTTTAACTTTGTGAAGAAAATGACAGAGTTAAATATTTTGACACTATTACATCAAAACTTCTTATTCACTGGAAACAGGTTATTTTGACCTTTTTAATCTTAACCAGGAACCAGAAATTTCAGAAACTCAACAAAATGTTGACACATCCAAATTTCCTTCAGGCTGGCAGGTCTGTTTTCTAACCACCCCTTCTTAAATGAAGACGGAAATATTAAGCTTCAGCTCATATTTCTCCAGGCTTATTTTCTTTAGCTCCCATCTTTAAAAACTAGAGACCATAAATAGCCTGGGTTTTTTCCTCCAGACTGCAACACAGACTTTTAAACCAAACATTTGCAATCATCACAGCTGTAATAAGTACAACGTTTCTTCAAAGGGATTACATTGGACTGTGGTTTTCAGTATTGCCTTGTTGTCTGTTGTGAAATCTCATCATAAATTAATTTGATTCTATTATCTTTCTGATACAATCTGCTTTCTGACAGATCAGTTTTAATCTTGGTTGATTCCTGTTTCTTATTGACAGCTCAGAGCACTGTTGAAGAGATGCAAGTTATTAATGTTGACAGGGTTTGTAATGGAATATCTTTTATCCAGCAATGTATCCTTTGTAATGTTTTTATTCCCCCTTCTCTGGCTACTTTAAGAGGCTAAACAGAAAAATCAAACAAGCCATACAGCTTGACTTTCCTGGAACCTTTTCCAGTTCTTTCTGGAACTTCCTTCTACATCCACTAAGGATGTTATGGTATAAGGTGTTATTCATATTGGACAAAACTACTAAAACAATAACATGCTGAAGGTTAAGCACAGTGCAATCCAGTTGGAAATCCAAACTGGATCAAACAACTTAAAAGAATTTAATATTTTTCCAAATTTTGTAAGTCACAATGCCATCCAACAAGAGAAACAAAAGGAGGGAAATTAGCAAGAAAGCTGATGCACTACCCAAGCTTGAGATAATCCCTCCCCATGCACCACTAAATAGGACAGAAAAGAAACTAAGAGATTTGGCCCATTGAGTCAGAGATAGTTGGCTGGCTCACTGGAAATTAGGCTATCTGCCTTCTGTAGTCCTGATCCCTAGCACAAGGTAGAGGAACGTGAACCTCCTCTATTCTGCTTTACCAACTATCCTCAAAACACCTTTCCATTTCACACATGATTCATTTAGCCTTAAATGCCTATTAAATATTTTCTTGAAAACATTATAACTGTGCAAGGAACACAAGAGAAGAATTAAACTGTCACACCTCTCCCTTTGCACCTTCTCTGCTGGAGCATATAAATTCCAGGCACCAAAACTTCAGCAGCAGCAACTGCAACAGCTATACCAGGGACAGCAGACAAAACACCTCTAAATCAGTGTAATTCTCTATTCAGGCTCCCCTGCAAAAGTGTTTTACAGCCACCCTGGGTTCACACTGCATAAGATACCAGAATTTACAATTGGGATTTAAGCAAATCTGTAAGTCCTAATGAACGGGAAAAGGCTTTTGCAGGGAGCATGACCCCCAGCAGCCTCCTCTTGGTTTCCTATCTCTCTTTTCCAAGTGTATTGTGCTCATGCTCATGAGCACTCTCTCATGCCACAGGCAGCAGAGGGGCCAGGTGTCCAGGAATGGCCCAAATAGTTCCAGGATAGAGGAAGAACTATTCTAGCATACAGGAGGGGAAAAAAAAATAATAAGCCTTGACAGTCCCAATTGCCACCCTGAGCTTGGTATTTTCTCATTGGTCTCTTAGAAGCTGCACCATTGGGAATGCATCTCCCAACAGCATGGCAGGAGAGCATCCCACCTCCTGCCTCACTCACAGGAATTCACTGGACCAAGGGCTCCCTCAGTCTGACATGTCCCCACACTGACATTTGCTAACAGATTGTTTTCCCTAGATCTGTAGGTTTACTTTGACCAGCTTCCATGTTCTTATCTTTCCTCCAAAGTGATCAGGCCCTATTCCTTGGTGTCTTTAGCAGTAGGCTCTCAGAGCTCAGCTGGCTTGCCTTCCAGTAAAATTAATAGTATCTTTCTCCAATTATCTGGAGCCCTTCAGAGCCCCATGTTATTACTGGAGTGCTTTTCATTAGCTGTGCTGGTTCAAGGCTGCAGGAGGATAGAGCTCAGCACAGGAGTCAAACTGTTCTGGACAGAATGAACTAGAAACCTCGTAACACAATTAGAAGTACCCACAGGGTAACATATAACTTTACCATCAAGCCCTGAAATAACATGGCTAGCTAATGAAATAAAATAAACTTTGTTTTAATTAAAATTAAAAACATTTTATCTCTCTCATTTCAGTCTTAAAACAGGGGTAGTTCAAAAGTCACCATGGAACAAATGAGAAAAACATTTGCAAAGTGAGGGGCAGGGACGAGGGTAATATCACTGGTTTGGAGTGACCTGCACCACGAGCCCCTGGCAGGATCTTAGTCTGAAAGCAGCATGCAAGAGATGTTTGTGAGCAGATTCCTAGTGAAGGCTTAAACCTAAAAAACACAGGGATGTTCTCATGGACCCACCCTACCTCTAGATTCCAGCTGAGCAGAGGACATTCCCCCAAACCAGGCAGATCTGACAGTACATGGCTTTGCTGCCACAGCCATGATCAAAGGCAAACTCTACCCCCACTATTCTCATTTCTCCTGGCCTCTTCCTCTTGTAGGTGATCACTTCTTTCTTTCACTTTGTTCTCCAAATCCTTGGAGGGGCACTCTGCCAGAGGAACACCAGTGCTTTCCTCTCACTTTCCATGGTTATTCAGCACAGGAGTGAGCCTACCTAGAGATATTCTAACCAAACATGGTGCGTTAGAGAGGCTTTATGCACACAAAGGGACAAAAGGGAGAGCTGGTAAAAATAATAATCAGCTTTCCTTTTTTTACATATATATATATATACAAACAAAAATTTTGGCAAAACATATTGGGGCAAAAAATATTCCAATGCTTGCCCAGTTTGATTAACAATGGAGGTATGTGGAGAGCTAGACTGTATGATCAGGGTCTGATGAAAACCAGAAATTACCCAGGGGAACCAAATCCTCTTGGTTAAAATCCCAGTTTTCTGTCAGAAGGTCTCCAACAGCTTTTCAACAGTTTCAATTTAACTTTCTTTAAAACTAGTTTGGTACCTAGTCCTGCTGTAAATGAGATTTGAGGAATTTTCTGATCTCTTAATGCTCCATCTACACCTATACCACCAGCATTATCCACTGTAGGTATGGATGAGTACTTCCACACAGGACAAGCAGCAGTGGAATTCCAGAATGAATAAGTTTATATAAATTAAATTATACATATAGATATATATACACACGTAGATTAATTTCTCTCTTATCTGTCTTTTACTCTAAAATTCAGTGTAACCTCTGTACCTCTACATTTGTTCACTAACTCCAGTATTCTCTAGCCATTCCTGTCTGCCTACAGCAAGTTGAGGAAGACAGATCACTACTAGTCTGGAAGTGAGTTAGGGCAGGGCTGATGTGTTGGTTGGGTTTTTCCTGCTCACAGTTTGGTCTTCCCCATCTGTCCTTGAGTCCAGTGGAAGCACAGGTAAATAACAAACCATACTACATCCTCATTCCCACTGCTGGTTAAGGGTCAACAATACTGGAGGGTGCTCTGTGGGGAGTACTAGAAGTTGTTCAGAAGGCAGAAAGATCCTCAGCTCATCCAGAAAATCAGGCCAAAATTAAAGCACCCAAGTCCTGATTTCACAGAAAGTGGATCTGAAATCACCTGCCCAAGCCAAAGAGCTAGCTTTGAGATACATCTACCATTTCCCAAAGAACTGGCAGGATCTGTATCTTGTTTTAGTCAAGCAAAGCATGGAAAAAATAAAATCCCACACCAAAGAGGAAGTAACATCCAAAGCCAAGGAGTATCAAATCAGTTGAAACAGCCTCCCTTGCTTACTGTGAGAAAGCTCACTTGCTCTGGAGGGGATCCAGTAGATGGGCAGCTATCTTCTATCCAAAGTTTAATTAAATTCCTGACCTCAACCATTAGATTCAAGAGCCAAAACCTTGAAGTTACAGGGAAATCTGTCAGCAACCAGGCAGGACTGTGGCACACAACTGCAGTGGGGACTCTGCCAGACTCAGCATTGTAGATGAATTTGCTCTTTCTACCAGACCTAATTGCCAGATGACCTGAGCTCCACAGCAAGCTCAAGGCAATGAAAGACACTGCCACAGTGGTGAATGTATCTGCTGCAAACCACAGCCCAAGCAAAGCTCTTTAGGGCTCTTTGATGCCATGGGTACATTGCTTTCTGATTAAAACCAGCTCAAGTTTGCTTACTTGTGCTGTAATCACAGTTCTAGGGACCTGCTTAGTGCTAAGTGTACACTCACTATGACAAATATTAGATGTCCATTAAAAGGAAACAGACTTCCAAAGCCAGAGCAGGAAAGATTAAGGGAAGAGGTGTGAAAGGAAAAGAGCAGAGGAATGGGAACAAAAGTCTCAGAAGCAAACTCGGGATGTAGAGAAATAAGAAGTGATGTAAAAATAACACAGGAGGTCAATCACAAGTGATACAGTTCACTGTTCAAAACATGTATATCTTAAAAACAATCTGAACTTACTCAATCCAATAAAAGCACCAGTTCTCATTACACACTTACTATAGGGAAGTATTATTTCTGTGTTGGCTTACAAATTGTCTCCCTCTCTCTTTCTCAAACTCATCGCAATCTTAACTAATACAAGTAAATCTCTGCACATGAAATATGAGCCACTGGCAGCTCTCAGGCTCGCTTTTCATCCCAAGCCTAATGGGCAAAGCACTGTGATTTCATTTCACAAGCTTTTCCAACTGAGCTCAGAGTCGATCATTTGCCAGAGTCTGACTCTTGCAAACAGCCTGCTGGAGCCACTGAACTCACAGGGTCAAATCCATCAATGGTGCAACCCCAGCTAACCTGAGACACTTCAGGTCAGAAACTAGTTTGTTCCAAAGCATTAAACATCCCTGGAGACCTGTGATCACAGAACATTGTCATAACACTTAAGCAGCTATGGTATGCTAATTTAAAGTTGTCAAAATACGCATACAGCCCTGCTTGTGCTTCGCTTGGATGCACACAAGAGGCCACAAAGTCCATTTATAACATGGAGAATGTCCCCAGACTGCCACAGCTCCACGAGATAGTGAAGGGGCTGTTCAGCACAGTGGGACAGGCTTTCAGAGCAAACTCTTTGCCTCTCCAGTACAAGGTTCTTGTTCCTTCAGCTGTGCTACCAGGCTCAGCCACTCATTTAAATGCCTAGACTAAAAACCATGCATTTCCCATCTTAAGTAGAATTCACACTTGGTGCTCCTCTCCAGAAAGAGGGCTCTGGTAGCTTAAAGGAATTTTAAAACCCCTAACTCCCAGGTTAAAGGCCTATAAAGCTCACTAGATAGTGGGGTTTCCCTACACCAAAGGGAAATGGAAAGATGTAACAAGTATTCAGGTACATTTGCTGCTGGCTGGTTTCAAATGAGACCAAGACAAGATGCAAACACCTCCTAACAGAATTAAAGGCTGCTATAAAGAGCAGAGCAAGTCAGACCTCAAAGCAGTGGGGTCCCAAGACTGAAAATTAAGCCTATAGTTACACACAAGAGCTGACCTCCCATCAATTTCCCACCTCAAGACCTTTTTTTCCATCTATTGGAAATTTCTTCCTGCAACAAACATGGAGGAAAGCCAAGGCTACAGGATGAGAGACGTGCCAGCCCTTGGCCACTCTGCAAGGGGGCCAAGAAGCAGATCCTGGTTCCATGACACTCTCAAACACCAGTGTAGGAGCATCCCATGGTAGATATCCCCCAGGACCACTGCTGAGGGAACCAGAGCTCCGTGTTAGAACCCCATGCATATGAAACCAGGAGCATTGCCTTTTACACTCCATCCAGGGGCAGAAGGACTTGGTGTTACAGCCCTGTTCCACCCACTCCAGTGCTCCTCAGAAAAAACCAAGACCAAACCAAGGCTTGCAAGAGAACCAGATCCCCAACTCCTACCTACTGGAGGCTACTCCACTCCCAGGGTTGCCCTGGCCAAAACCCCACACCTCTCCCAGCACAGTAAAATTTGGAGCCTCCCCCCTTATCCCATTTCTATGTCTTTACCAAAGTGCTGCTGGGAGGAAACACCTTCCATGGAAAACACAGTAAAAGCAGGAACTTTCTGTTAAAAATTTCATTTTTGACAAAGGCTTCAGTTTCCCTGAAAAGTTCCCCCAACCAGGGGTTAGGGGACAGCAAGGGGGAAATGGGTTGTCAAAGAACTCTCATAGTGCTTTCTTTAAGTGCTTTGTTGGACCTGGATACAAAGAAATAAGAGAAAGGATAAAAAGCATGGACAACTTGCTACAAAACATATTAGAATCATTGCAATCCTTTGGAAATGTATTTTGGTTCCCATTGCTATTAATTATATATAATAAAATGTCTGTAAAAATACAGTCTGTAAAAATAACATCTTACAACAAAATACTTCATTATAATACTTTCTGCTTAACTGCCCTAGAACAGCAAGCTACAAGAACAGGGAAATTTCCAGGATAAGCCTTAATTGGAAAATAAGGACATGTTGGATTCCTCATCAGAGAAAAAGGCACTTTTATTGAGCAAAGACCATTATTAGAATTCAAGTCATGCAGCTCATACTCTGAATCCAACAGGCAAGAACTTTCCATAGCTACTTACAGTACAGTTTCATAGTATTAAGATGATACACAGTTAGTTCTTTTTAAGCCAATTATGCAGAACAAACAACATTATTTGGGTGGATCTAGGAAAGCAAATAATATTTGTTTCCAAAAGAGCTACATGGAGCATTTGATGACTATTCTCCTAGGTAGCTCTCCAGTTATTCACTTTTCAGGGGAATTGGCAGGAACCTGAATTTGTGGCTAGGTCCCTGTTACGCTGAATAATGGGAGAAGGGAAAGCTAAATCCAGAATCAAACCAATACAAGTTTAAAAAAGTCAGAAGCCTTAAATCATATTGGTGTTTCCACTTCAGATGGTCTCAGTCAAAAGAGCAATGTTCCCTCCACCACACACCCTGTTTGTCCTACACTAACGGCAATGGGTGTAAGCCCACGAGAAGAGAAGAGGGACAGAGAGCACCTCAAATCCTTTGGACTCAGTGGTACCAAAAGCAGCTCTGGATGCAAGTTTAAACTGTCCTAGAGGGGTTCTGATTTACAATTGTTCAGAGGCCTGGCAGCTCTCTGTCAACAGCCACTCAGGGATGCTCACTGGAAAGGGGATAAAATTCTAAGCACAGGTCCTTCTTAGCTGCAGGTTTTGTGCCATGAACACCAGCAGGACAACAAGCATGAGAAAAAAATATTCAACTTATCTTCAATTTTGCACACCTGAGCCACCAGTAATTCTTGTTTCTTCTGGGTTATTTCACCTAAATTCTGAATCCTGTTCTTGAAACACCAGAAGAGAAAAAGAAAAAGTAACTGAAATGCACATTTTACAAAGCTCTGCTGAACTTGGCAGTAGGCTTTGGATGTCCTCAGAGAGCTCAAAATTTAGGGCCTGAATCAATTCCTATTGGAGCCTTTCCATTCATTCAACAGCAGAGAAATTGGGATTGTCAGTAAGAAGACAGGCAGGGAAGGCAACTGCACAGGAAAGAGGACAGCCAGGATGCCTGGGTTGCTTTCTCAAACTCATAGCCCAACAAGCCCCTGCACCTTCCCACAATTGTTCCCCCTCCACCCCACCTTTGCAGACAGCATTAGGCCATTTTAGCTGCTGCAACTCTGCCCAAAAAAAATTTCACCCTTTTCAAAAGAATTTCCTTCCCCATGATTCATGAGCTCACAGACCAGAGGTGAAGCCTGGGAAAGTCCAGCCCAGAAGGGAACATTTTGGATAGGCATGAATATGTAAAAGCAGGGTGTGGAGACAGCATGGGCTTTGCCAAACCCAGGCTGCCCGGGTGCTAGAAAAACCTCTTCCCTTCCGTGGGATACTTGAGCAGAGCAGGGAGGTGGGAGGCAGCTAAGCATTAACAGCTTGTGCTGCAGGGTCGGGGCCTCCATCGAGGTCAAAGACGCTCTTCATTCCTGGAACATCCCCAGTCCCTGGCCTCCCTTGAAACCTGGGAACACAGCCGCCTTTGCCCCACCTTCCCTGGCTCTGCCAGGCCCACGCTGGCCACCACCCAGCTTTGAGGCCACTAATTCTCATTTTTGAAGTAAAAAATGGGGAAAGGGAAGAAAAGAGGAAGCAAGACATGGAAAGGTCAAGTGTCTTCGCCAAGGTGAAACGGCACATCAGTGGTGGAGCTGGCATTTGAGCACGGGAGCGCCTGTTTTCTGCACCAGTGCTAAAACATCCAGACCACCCTGCTGCCTCCCAGACCACACCGCCTCTGTGAAATGTGTGGAAATTTGCAGGCATTTTCCCTGATTTTTACAGGGATTTTTTTGTTGTTGTTGTTCCACACTTGGCTCACAGCTGTTTGCCAAAATCAAATTGCTGAGGTGTTTCTGTCTCTTTAAAACTTCACGAACAGACACTTGGACAAAACCCATCGCAGCTGCAGAGGGGGGGATCTGACTTAGCCTGGCAGGCTGAAAGCAAGAAACCCAAACTGAGATGCAGCCCAGTCCCTCTGCCACTCCAGGCTGCTCACAACACACAATCCCCCTGGCATCACCCACAGCTCCTGCCCTTGCTGTGAAAGGTGCTGGTACCGGTTTTGATCCCTCTCAACAAATTAAGCTGGATTTTCTACAATAACTGTTTTACTTCATCCTTTCAAAGGAAAATAAATAACAAAATATTTAGATGGCCTCCTGCTCCAGTGCTATCAGGCTCTGCTGCAGTTTGCCATCCATATTTCTGGAGGATGATGACAATTTTCTCAGTTAAGCATCTGCACCTCACCATATTTCCCCAGCTTGTCACCACTCTGCTCTACTTGTGAAACATGCACAGCCCCAGCATCCTGAAAGTCAGAGAGAATCCTCTCCTGTCCCTTCTCAGCACTCATTGCTGATGGATGTACCACAGATAAGACTTCATTCCTGCCCTCAAGGTCCCTGCCAATCCCAGAGCCCTCCCCTGGGCCATGCACCTTCCTACAAACCCTCAGGAACATCAGGTGTATCAGAGGACCAGGGAAAGATATTCAAGGCTTACCCCAGGCAGAGGCAATGCCTCAAGCAAAGCACATGGAGATGATCTGACTATTTTTTCCTCCTTAAAAAAACCCAGTGTGAGACACCAACACATCTGCAACCAAATCACATTCTGCAACTTGCCACCAAGGTTCAGGACAGCAAACAAAAGGTTAAACAAACAAACCCTGAGCAATATCTCAGGCTTGACAGATTAAAAAAAAAAAAAAAAAGCTTTCAGCCAGTAACATTTCTTCTTCTCCAGCTGTAGGTTCATATTTTTAATGTCAGATTGCAAAAATAATAAAAGGAGGGGGGTGAGAAGACAAAGAAAAGCAAACATTTAGCTCACAACTGGCTGGGAAATTAACTGGAAGCTCACATTTGTGTATATTTTTCCCTGGCAAAGAGAAGCCAGCTGGTATGTTGGAAGGTCCTGAAAACCTGTCCTGACATCAGCAGAAGTGTGAGCAGCAATACCTCTCCCGTGCTGGCTCATGCGTTTTCTCCTATCTCACTTCATCTCTCACTAAGCTCGAGCAAACCCACACTATTGCAGATTTATCGCCATCTGAAAAACATTAAATATCTCAGGGTTTCAAATATTTGCAGACAGCTGAAGAAGTGGCTGTGATGGAACTGTCTCTTTCTGGCATAAAGCTATCAATTTTCCATGAAAGTTGAGGCCTGGATTTTTTTTTTTTTATTATTTTTTTACCCCTGGTAAAACATTGTAACAAATGACTTAGACCCCTTTTAGCAAGAGCGAGGAAAGCGGACAATCATTATTACCAAATGTGTGCACACACAAGTAACTAAGGGAAAATAAATCCCATTTGAAGGTTAATTAACTAAGGCAGGGTCACAGCTTGACAATCTGCCCTCAGCAAAGGGGAAGCACAACATCGGAGGGTCTATGAAGCAGAGCCATAATGAATTGTGACTTGAGGCTTGTCTATACAGGGAAATTACCGTGCAGCCAGCTCGAAGCTGGATTTATAGTGCTCGCTCCACATTTATAGCATGAGACCCTTTGTGCAGACTAATTAGGAGCTAGTTTACCTCCTTTACCTTCTGACAAATGCTACTTTGCACAGAAGCCCAGAAAAGCAAATTGAGCCCCATCAACTCCTTGGTTTCCTGCCTCACTGATGGCTTTGTTCAGTGAGTAACAAGTCCAGGCTGGGGAGTGAGCAAGGGGTGAGGACAGACATGTTCAGCCCCCAGAAGGTGAGCAAGAGCTGGGGCTTGAGCCCAACACCCTTCAGCACCCCCAGATTCACACAGAAACAAGCCTTCAAAAATAATCACACCCATCCTTGTAAGAAAGCTGAGGGTGAAGCACTGGAGGAGCCAGGGTACATTTGGCATCTCACTCACTCCACTCCTCACTCCATCCCTGCCTAGGCTGTGGTGCCTCTCACAGCTTCATGTGCCCAGTGGATCAGGGAAAACCACAGAGGTTTAGCCCTGGAGGCTTCAGGGAGTCAGAGCAATGCCTGTGAGGAGAACCACCATTCCAGTGCCAAGCACAAGGGAGCTCTGGTGGAGCAGACCAGGGCTGAGACCAACCTAGATTTCTTCCAAGGAAATTTCTGAGAACAACCAGCTGGCTCCCTTTCACTCTCCCTGGCCTCTTGGCCAAGCTGAAGGGCACCAAGCCAGCACCAGGCCACCACAGTGCTGAGCAAACACACCCACCACAGAGGTTTTGCACAGGTCCTGCTTTCAGCCCCCTGCCATGCACCAAGCACAGAGGCCACACGGAGTCAGTGTGCTGCAGAGGGGGCTGTGTCAGGCACCAGCTGGCACAGGGACAAAGGCCAGAGCTGGCATGGGCAGCATCAGGCCAGGAAAGGTGACAGGATCAGGCTCCCACACACTGATTGACAGCTAAAGTCAAGTCCTTTAAGGTTGCTTCACAGATGCAGGGTCACACATGTGAAGGTAGTCAAGACACCAGGTGCCAAAAAGTGCTGGGGAAGGTCAAATATGCCATCAGCAGTTAAAAATAAACACACTTCTTTTGGCATTTTGGCCTTTTGAGGCACCATACAGACAGGGATGTTAACAGATGTCAGGAGGAGGAGGCGTGGGAAGAGCTGTCATGTGGGACCCTATAGAGACCTCAAAGTCAGTTCACCTCCCTGTAGCTGCTCTTTCACTGCAGTAACAGAATAAAAGTAACCTCCTCTAGGGTAAAATTCTCCAAGGCTTAAGGAGTGGCAGAGGTCTGATAAGAAGGAACCCAAGCCATGGCTTTCAAGGTGAAACATGGCTCCTTTCACATCTCATTTCCCCCATACCAGAGAGGATGGGCACGTTTTAGGGGTAACCTCAAGGTGCAGAACACACTTTTTGTCCAGCAGGGTCTCTAACACAGTGAAACAGGCCAGCCAGTGGGGGACACACCATATGGTGGGCTAAAAGCTCCCCCTTTTGGGGAGATCCCTTTGGAGACAGCTCCAGCACAGGGAGGAGGTGTCTGGCAGACACATTTCCGTGCTAAAACCAGAGATAAGAGCAGAAATTACTGCCTATCTCTCATCTGCTGTAGCGAGAATGAAAGGGGCTCACTATGAACATTCACTTCGTCTCTGCCCCTTGGGGCTTGGAAGTCCACCATCTCTGCAGCAAGTTTTTCATTTGTCACTTTATCTCAGTTTTCTTTTCCTGCTTACAAACTGTGGGTTTCACAAAACTTCTGAGAGATCTGCATTACTGAAAAGGAAATGCTTAAAGCCAGCTTGAGTACAAGGTGAGCCCTGCTGAAGGCTCAAGTCAGCTGATGAAAAGACTGTCTTTTCCCCAGTAGTCCAAAACCCAAAGGACGTGGAGATAAAACCATCAGAGAAACTGCTGAAATGAGAAGCAGGCACACAGGCCACCGAAAGACAGAGCAAACCCCAAGAGGCACTATCTAAGCAAAACCATATGGCAATCTCAGCCGAGCCATCAAGAGATGGATTCTTTTCCTACCCGGCGCCTGCCTGTGTACTCTCCCAGCGCCTCATTGCAGTCCCTTCCAGCATAGAAGCATCCCAAGTGACCTGCCCAAAGCGATAACACCAAGCTAAAACCTCCTACATGACCCTTTTATTTCTCTGTCCTCCATCTTGCTTCTGTTTTCCCCCCACTCCACTTTCTTTTTTTTTCTTTCCATGCATAAGTATTCTATCACTAGTCACTCCTAACCCCCCGTTTGTCTAAGACTCTTTGCTTTTGCCTATTGGATATTGGGAAATTTTCTTCACTGGAAGGGTGGTCGAGAATAAAGCCAGGCTGTCCAAGGAAGTGGTAGAATCATTGTTCCTGGAAGTGTTCAAAAGACACAAAGATGTTCAGGTGGTGCTTAGGGACATGGCTGAGTGGTGAGGCTGACAGTGTTATGTTAAAGGTTAGACTCTGTGACCTTGAAGGGTCTTTTCCAACCTTAATAATTCTGTGGTTCTCAACCCAAGCACTGAAGAATGAGGCACCTCACAAGCTTCCACAATGCTGGCATCACACTACCAGCACTGGCCAGCTCATGAGAAATCAACTGCAAGACAATATTCCATCACAGCCCATCAGATGAGCTCTTACACAAGCAATTGAGGGGAAGAAAAAAACGCCAGTGAGAAGGAGATTAAAAAAAAATAAATCTGTGGGTATGTAGTTTTATTTCCAATGGTCTATTCCAAAGCAGAGATTCGCATTCATTGCTGGATATACAGATTTCATGCCCATGAAAATATAGATGGCCCCTTCTCTATGAAAAACAGCCTGGGGAATAAAATAGGTATAAAGCTACATAGTACAAAATCTGCAGGCTGGTTCTATGAAGTCACAGCCCACCAATGTGCGCATACTGTCATATATTTACCTAATAAAATATAAATAATATTTTATGTAGGAGTCAGTTTATGAGGCCGTGTGTATGCAGAAATGGGAGGACCTGTTATCCAGGATGGAGGGAAGGTTAAAAGACCTGTGTTGTCACACTGATTTACAGGCTGATTTTACTGGTATTTAAATATGATTATTTTGGGGGATGTGGGTGGTCATTCACAAGGGAATGCCAATATCATTATTTAAGGGGTTTTCATTTATTTCTTGGGCTCGTGTAGTTGTATGAAATCTAAATACATGAAACTGCCAAAAACTCCAAACATCCGTTTTCGGGTACATTTGTATGGCGCCTTTACCCAAAACACCACAAAAATCAGGTAAGAACCTTTATTCCTCAGCCTCTAAGAGCAAGGCTGAAACACCCATAAGACAGACAAACCCTCTGGGGACAGAAAATGTTCAGCAGCCTCCTCCAGCACAAGGAGGAAGGTGGCTTTCACCGATGCTGTCCTGACCGTGAGGCTACTCTCCCTCATGCCCTCACCCACCTCATATTTCTATACTATGCACACTCATAGTCTTATTCTTATTTTAAGAACATGAATATATACATCTGAAAACCCAAACCATTAAAAAGCAGTTGGCTCAGACTTTTACTGGAACACGTGCACAAATATGTTGTTTGGATATTTTTACAGCCATTAACTTTTCCATATATAACCCAGACCTCCCATTAGGTGTTGTGAACTGGACCGCCTCTTTACTTGCCAAGTTATATTTCAATTAAATTAAAGTCACCTTTGGTCCTAATGAACCCCCGTTGTTTGCCTAATGCCATGATTAATTCCAGCTGCAAGAAATGGTATTAGCCTGGGTGGGTACATGGTTGAAGACTCTGATTCTCCTCCAAGATTTATGGGTGCTAGAGAAGGCTCCATAACTCATGTTGCTGAGTCTATAACTTTTCAGGCAGTAAACAGAAGCCTTTGCCACAACAGGCCTCCAACTGCTGGATTCACCCTTAATTTGTTCCTGCAGTAGAAACTTGACACAATTCTTTGGGCATGGATAAACTCCTTTTTTCCCCCAAAAGCTCAGCAGAAAAAGAGGCATCACTTGGTGACAGACACCCTCACCTGCAGAGCCAGGAGGAACTGAAGCCTGTACTCTCCATCCACACCCTCCAGAAGTAAAAAGTTCCCTCAGACCATGGTACCACACCAGTCTCACAGGGCCCAGAAAAGAAAAGCCAACAGGGCCCAGATTTTGTGCTGTGGTCTGAGAAGCACTGAGCTCTGGTTCTAGGGCTAAACATTTATTTTAGATCCAAGACTAGTTTACATGGAAGAGTAGTATTGGAAGTAGAAGTCAGAGGCCATTGAAACCCCAGGTCTCCCATATGCATGTCCAGCCATTTAGATGTTCAGAAGGAAGAGGGTGGCTCTCAACACCCTTGCTCAGTGCCATTACAGTGGTTCTAGACACACCTAGAGCACATCTAGTGGTCCTCCAGGAGATGCAGACACAGGACACTTAGCTGTGAGCCAAAACCCACCCTTGTGATGAGGTCTCAGCTTTGCCAAAAAGGGGCTGCCTCAGTGCTGTGGCAGAACCTAGACTTTAGGCACCCCAGCACTAAAGAGCAAAGGTGCATCTGAATACAGAATCTCTCTCTGAACAATTTCTTATGCAGTAAAGATTTGTATGATCAACAGCCACGGCTGAGCTTCCCCTTCATCACTGTATCTAAGCCCCTTTGACCCCACTTGCACTTACAGTCATCACAGCACCAAATGGCAGAATCCCACCACCCCCCTACCTTTGGTGTAGCAAAGGCAGATGCCTGCCAGGCACAGCACAGTGCTGGAAGAGTTGTGCCATCCCTGGCCACAGCCTCTAAATTCCCGCTGCACCATGAGATCCCAAAGAGAGCATCATAGTGACCTACAAAACCCTAGAGTTTTTATTTTACAGGTGAACTTACTGATGGCCACTCCCTTCTTGACTCCCTTCCCCTCCTCCCCTCTGTATTAAGGCCATAGAAGTTGTCTGAGTGTTCAAAAACATGACAAGATTATCAGTGCTTTTATTAGTGCCAGGGGCAACCTGATACCATGTCCCAGGCTGGCCAGTTGCTTCACACCTCCCAAGACAGCATAAACGTGCCTTATTCATAGCTGCAGAGATATCCAGAAAAGAGAGAGAAATCAGAAAGTTTCCAGAAAATGTAGTACTGTTTGGGCTGTTCAGAGATCAAACAGGATAGGAACAGATGGGATACCTCAGCTGTATGAAAATTTCTGCCCTCTCCTCAGTAACATCATCATTACAAGAAGAAAAAAAACCAAAATTGTTCTGTTGCCAGAACCCTGCTTTAGGTTTGTATCTGTGTAAGACCAGACCTGCTGCTTACATCCAAGGCAGCCTTTCCCTGGCAATCAGCCTACAGGATCAATTCTTAGGAGAATTATCACCTATTTAAACCAAGGTATATCAGGAGTAGCTCAATCTAGATGGAGCTTAAAACAGATGAGAATAAGAGATATGATTGCAGAGGGGCCAAGGTAGCAGAAGCAAATATCCTTGGGTCCAAGGTTGAGAATATTTTTATTCCATACAGCAGCTCAATACAAAACACAGCCTGAGCACAACATTACCATATTCAGTCCCGATGACTTCTCTGGCACCCCCCTCACCTAGACCAGCACTGCACTTGAGCAAGAGTGAAGAGGCAGAGCCAAACCATGTTACACAACTCCACAAAGAAATACAGAGGTTCAATATGCTTCAGACAAACCCAAGAATAACCATTACACTGTGGAAAGTATTTGCCACTAAAGCATTTTTCATTAAAAGTGGCATTTCTGAGCATTCTATCCTGCTGAAAAGCAATACCAGTCTCACATCAGAAAGTCTTTAAGAAAAATTTCCATTGCTATAATTAACTTCTATGTTGAGATTGTATTGTTCCTCTTCCACAGAAAAAATCATAGCAAAATTTCCATGGTTTAGAGGCAGCCAAGGTGTCCTACTCCATTTTTCAGGAAAAACTTGTTGTCACAAGGCATCTAGGAGAACTTCAAGTTATACACTGGGTGCAGAGCAAACACAAGGTAAATATCTACTCCCCTAATACCCAAGACAAGCCAAAAAAAAGGCCCAGCTCATTCTGTGACACTGACAGCTGCAGACTGTTGGCCAGCAGTTGCTATGGGACCACAGAAGAGTCAGAAACCATACAAGATCCAGGCTTGTACAGCATCTTCCTCCTCCCAATACACCTTTTCTTACAAGATGTATTATTAACTTGCAAAATACATGAAGAGACTCCAGAATGAAGGCAAAACCTTAGACAAGGAATCTAAAAAGAAGCCCAGGCAGCTCAAGCAATCTGTACCTCTCGTTGCAGCCAGCTTCTCACCCAGCACTTCACTTCTCACTTCAGTGCTCCAGCAGCAAGACACCCTCATACATGAACTGGTATTACTCCCCACAAGACCAAATTCACTTTTTCCAGACAGGAACAGCCCTGAATGAGGCCCTGTAATTCCCCTGATCTCTGGTTTTGGGTTGCTAACACATGCAGATGAATAGACCAGCCACTACAGGAACCTGCCCCACACATTACTGCAAAGTGCTCTGGCTTGTGTGTTGCATTTCAGAGATGTGGAGGGGCAGGCAAGACCTCCAAGGTAAAATCTAGAACAGAATTCAACTCTGTTACCTGGGCATTGAACCCATAACTTGCAGATTTCTCTGTGCAGCTTGCTCCTCACTATTCAAATAAAATAGGAACATGCTTGAATTCTACTCTGAATATAGACCTAGTAATCAGGTGCTGTTTTTATTCACACACCCCCAAAGAGATTAATAATTGCATTTCCTCCTGGCAATAACAGTTCACATACTGACAAAGTGATATTAATTTCATCTTTCTGAGATTAGAATATTTAACTTTCTTTTCTTAGTCTCAAGACCTAACTCCAAAGATACTGGTGCACTGATGGTTGATTTCTCCATCCCTGTAAAAAGGTCAAAACCATTCTCCCCCTTTTTATACCACTTGATCAGACCTTACTGAATTTAAAAAATAAAGCTGCTGTTAATTGGGTAAGGAGGGGGCAGAAACAAAGGAGAAAAAGAAAGTCTAGTTTATGTCCATCAAGACAAAGGAAGCAAAAACTACAACTATCCCACAAACATGGAAATATGATCAGCTAAACCCCACAAAGAGCTCTGAACCAGATGCATCTCATGCATGCTGTTGCCTAGAGAATAATTAGGAGAAATAAAAAAAAAACAAAACATGAGAGTAAAGGTTGCAACCATGATGACATTGTATTCATTGCTCATAAAAACCTTATTTTCCTTTGTTACAGGAGAATTTTCTTACATTTCAGGAAAAAGATCAGAATCAGCCTTACTGTTTAAGCTGCTCATTTCCAGGACACAATCACATGCCAGAGAGAGCAGGTCAAGAGATTGTGAAGCAGCTGACCCCATTCCCAGCAGAAGACATCTTGCCTAAGAACAAGGCATCATCTCAGCTCTCCTGCTCCCAAGCCAAGTGCATCAGGTTGGTGCTAAACCCCCTCCTCCCCCCAGCCCCCACAGTACCTGATCTGCTGCTGCCTTCCAGCACCCAAACTAACCCCAGTATTGTCCATTTTTGTGGGTGCTGGCTTCCAGGATCTGAAGCAGATGTTGCCAGATACAGGGACTCCCTTTGTGAAAGCCACATCCTGTTCTGCTGCTGAATCTTGGCTCAGGAGAGCTATCTATAACACATCTGCCCTCTCTCTGCCAATTAAAGACCACTGACAAGTACAATTAACACCAGGTCAAACATACCACTCCACATTTTAGAGACTCTGGTTTCAGCTGTTGTAATGAAGCTCTTTGATTGTGCCAATGACTGGTAACAAACACCAGGACATAAAGCAGGGTCAAGAAATATCTGCAGTGTTTTTTGTTTCCCAGAAATCAGTGAGGATTTTAGTCCGTATTTTGCTTATTATCTGAAAGAAAAGTGATTTGTTAGGATTACTGCCTCTGTACCAATATGAAACCTAACATATAAATACTTATTTTATATGGAATATATATTATACAGGGTTAAATGATACCCCAAACCATCCAAAAACTCAATATAAAGTTGAGCAGGCTTATGCTGACCCTCAGTTATCGAAGGAGGCAAGTCACCCAGGGGAAAACCAAAGAAAACACACACAAAAAAAATTTCATTCCTAAATTATCATTCCAAATTTTCTTCCAGGCCTGCTTCCAGTCCCACTGATGCATCTTCACTCCTTATAAAAAAAAAAAAAAAACCAAAAAAACCAAAAAAAAACCCAATGCTTTGTCCAGAGATTCTGATGAATAACAGAGTGAGGATATTCCAGGATATCTCAGCAGAACATGAAGCTAACAGGGGGAGCAGATGTATTCCCCAGATTTTAGCAGGTTCAGTTTGAAACTGATTTTGTTGTGCCACTAGACACTGCCCAGTCCCAGGACTTGGTTTCACATGCAGGGAACACTCTGTGAAGGCTCTGGGTGGAGCTGCATGGACAGGCACATTAGATGAGCACAGCTTCTGCTCTACTTGTGGTTTAACCCATGAAGAAAGAAGAATTCCCAGAAATCCCATACGCTGCAAACACCCTTTCCCAAGAGGAAAAGAATTTTCACATGGTTTTACAGAGCCAAAAGACCTGGTTTGTTGGACTAGTATTTGGTTATACTCCCAGCTACACCTGATCCCCTTCACTGCTCACTCACCATCCTACAGGGAACACCTGTAGCAAATCATCCACTTGTCCTAAAACAGCATGTTTGGATAAGAAAACTGAAAAAAATGAGACTTCAAAAGCAGGCTCACATCATATGAAATGCTCCTTCTGCAAGCAAATCACAGACTCGTGTGTGTAGCTCAGGTGATTTGTTTATTGTGAAACCTCAGATTCTGCAGGTGACCTCCTCCCATCCCACCAGCCTGCACTACTGCATGGGACAGCTGGCAACACAAATACATCCAGCCCTTACCTTCAGATGGCTTCCAAAGTCTGCTCTTAAAAGGTTTGCACAATGTAGCAAAACTAAAGAACATTTCTTTTCAGTAAAAAAAAAAATCCACATTCCCATCAGATTCTGTTTACAAAACATATCAAATCAACTTTTTAACCTTCCCTTTGACAATATAAATCAAAGTAACTGCCATCCACACATCTTCAGTCCTCAAACCTAGAAGAGGATCACTGCTCATCAGAAAGGGACAAAGTTGCCCAAGCAGCACCACAAAGAACTTAGTCAAAAGGAATTTTTGAAACACCTAAAGAGAATTGTGAATATGAATTCACAATAGATATGAATAGGATAACACTGCAATAAGCTCTACATGGGTACAACAAACCAATAGCAATAAATATATGACGACAATCGGCTTCACCTTTAAACTCATGTCACCTAGAAAAGCAAATAGTTGTCACCTGTGAGCCCATGGCAGATGGTGACATCCAAAGTCACCAGGATAAGGTGGCTGCATAGCTGGGGGAGCTTCTTCCTGAGGAACAAAGCTTGTCCTTACCTTACAATCCAAGTGAAGTTTATAGCCAGGCACTGCTGTCCTGATGGACCACCAATCCCAGCTGCTGGAACATCAGGGAACCTGGGCAGAAGACAAAACAGAGACTCATCACAAATGGCCAAAACGTTCCTCTCCCTCCATACCCCAAGCATCCAACTCCATCCATCAAGAACATCTTTCCAAAGCAAACCCTGGTGGGTACAGGGAGCATGGAGTACCCTAGTAATGGAGGCTCAAAAGCTGAAGGCAACGTCCCACTGCAAATGGATAGAAGAGTCCAGGGCAGATCCTTCCCTTCCTCAAATGACATCCCAGGTAGAGTCACCTCCTGGAGATGGAGACTGACACTTCAGTCAGACTAAGTTAGCTAACACTTTTCACCTGGGATACTCACAGCTAAGCCCAAAATGGATTTGCTGGCAGTGTTCACCCCTTGCTGTCATGTTGCTGGCACCTGGCCATACCCCTGAGCAGTAATGCAGACAAAAGCACAGAGAAAATTATGGGATGAACTCTTGGAGCAGCCATACACTCATCTAGAGTTTCAGACCCTTCATTTGCAAATCAGTTCTGGCTGACACTATGGCAACTGGGCCACAAGAGTTTGCCTTCTCCAAGGGGAGAGACAAATTAGCCCCATTCCCGTTGCTTATTTTTTCATGCTCAGCACTAAAAAGCTTTATCCAGACTACAATTATTCCATCATTGACTTACAGCACAGGCAGGTTTGGAGGATCATCAGAAAATAAAGGAATGTCTCTCCAGCAGCATCTCTCAACTACTATGCCTTAAAAAAAAAAAAAAAAAAGCGTATATATGTGTATATATATAAATATATATATACACAGATGTCAGAGTTCTCAGAAGATAATTCTGAGAAGAAGGAATTCTGAGCATTCAAGATGCAATTTAAAGTCCTTCAGTTAAACTGCAGATATTTTGCCAGTTTCTTTTAAAAAGTGAAAGGCTCATTAAGGCTCATTCCATCACAATACAACTCTTTCCACCCCACGTACTTCAAGAAGAAACAATGTTTGCTCTCTAAAAATGTTTTAGAAATGTTTTTTCAAGAAGACTAGGAGAGAGGGGCTAATAATATTTTTAATCATTTTTTCTCCTCTTTAGCTCCTTTACCTTTCCCCTACAATTTCACTATAGAAAAAGAGGAAACGCCACTTAAGCACAAAGTTTATTCATGCTTTTCCATTCCATCAAAAATAGATTCAGAAAGTAAGTAAAACACTTTTTTCCTCAAGAAAAAAAAAAAAAAACCAAGATTTTAGGAAAAAAATTTAATAAAAAACCCTTTAATAAACTTCTGCTACTGAGTTTTGACCTGGTGCTCTCTCCAATTAGGGCTACACATTTAAAGTCCTTCTAACAGAGGCATAACAAACCTATATTAAGCTCGTTTATTGTTACTTGCTAGCACAAAAATTTCTTCTTTCCAGCTAAAACACCAACCTGCAGTCACAGCCTCAGAAAGAGCTAGATCCGAGGTCAGATTCTCTAATCCTAAAGCCTCCTTTAATTTTACAATCAACAAATCCATCCCTGGTGAATATTCCAGAGATTACTTTCCAAGCATCAGAGTGAGATTGCCTACCTAACTGAAAGGCAAGCAGAAAAAAAACTTACACGAGCTTTGCTGGCCACTTAAATGTCCTATTCTCCCCCTCCAAGCAGGGCACACCCCTCCATCCTCACCCCTGCTCAGCACCTTCTGCTGCACAGCTGAGCCTGCTGTGGGAAGAGTGGTTTACGTTGGAGAGATGCCTTGGGCTGGGCTTGTCATCACTGGGCAGGACCTGTTGTTAAGGGGAAGGGCCTGTTCATCGAATCAGAATTCTAGAATCCTAGAGCAGCAAATCATAGAATCCTAGAATGGTTTGGGTTGCAAGGGTCCTTAAGGATCACCTAGTTCCAGCCTCCTGCCATGGGCAGGGACACCTTCCACTGGACCAGGTTTCTCCAAGCCCAGTCCAGCCTGGCCTTGAACATTGCCAGGAATGGGGAATCCAGAGCTTCACTGGGCAGCCTGTGCCAGGGCCTCACCACAAAGAATTTCTTCCCAGTGTCCAATCTAAATATCTTCTCTTCTAGTTTAAAACCATTCCTCCTTGTCCTGTCATTACCTGCCTGTGTAAAAAGTCACTCACCCTCTGTTTTATAAGCTCCCTTCAAGTACTGGAAGTCTGCAATGAGTCCTTCCTGAAGCTTTCTATTTTCAAGGCTCAACATCCCCATCTCTCTGCCCTGTCTCCATAGGAGAGTTGCTCCATCCCTCTGATCACATTTGTGGCCCCTTTGGACCCACTCCAGCAGGTCCAAGACTTTCTTGTGTTGCAGGATCCAGAGCTGGATGCAGTACAGAGCAGGGCAGAGGGGGAGAATGTCCTCCCTTGACCCTCTGGCCATACTGCTTGGATGCAGCCCAGGATTTGGTTGTTCTTCTGTGCTGTGTGTATGTCCAGCCTTTCAGCCACCAGAACCCCCAGGTCCTTCTCCACAGGACTGCTCTCAATGACATCTTCTCCCAGTCCATACCCATGTCTGGGATTGCCCTGACATGGGGCAGCACCTGGCACTTAGACTTCTTGAAGTTTGTGAGTTTCCCATGGGTCCCCTTCTCAAGTTCCCTCTGGGTGACATCCCATCCTTCAGGACTGTCACCTGCACCACTCAGCTTGGTGTCACCTGCAAATTTTCTGAGGGTGCCCTTGATCCCACAGTCTGTGGGAGAGGGGGATCGATGCCATTGATGGAAATATTAAAGAGTGCCAGTCCCAAGACACAGCTCTGAGGGACAGCGCTTGTCACCAGCCTCCACCTGGACATGGAGCCATTGACTGCGACTCTCTGGCTGCAGCATTCCAGACAGTTCCTTATCCACCAAACAGTCCACCTTTCAAATCCATGTCACCCAAATTTGGACATAAGGATGTCATGTGTTAAAGGCCTGTTGTGACAGCATAGAGCTCACACACACACAGGATGGCCACCAAGCTGCGATAGATGGCATCAGGGGCATTGCTCTCCTGAACAATGATAGGCAGGGTCAGTGCTTCCCACACTGGCTCCAGAGCGGTGCTGCTTTGCAGAGTTTAGGTTCTTTAAATGATCTTTAAGCTTCTGAAGTGATAGGTCTCTGGAAGGGCACAGCCAGGCTCAATGCAACAGGATTCCACAGTGCTCCACAGCAATACTTGGCTCTATGTACTGCCTCCAAGTTAGTGGGTGCCTGGGTTGGTTCCTTAGCCAGAATATTTGTCTCAGCAGTGCTCAAGAAATAGAGGACTCCAAGCCAACTCCTACAACAATTAAAGTCTCCAGTATTATGCCCAGTAGAATCCACACTGAAAATTCTGCCAAGCCTCATCCAAGTGCTGGCCTAGGACAGCAAGAGAGACATTCCCTTAGACAGCTTGCAAAAGCTCACTCGTAGCTCAGGAGTGCTGCAGATTTATCAGAAGAGATGGGAAGTGCTAAGCATACCTTGACTGTCTCTCTCCATACTGAGCTCCATCACGTGCTGAGTTTAAACTGGGTTGGCCACAAGCCTTTTGGATGTGAGTGTGGAAACCACTCCATGACAGTGGAAGCCCAGCCAGGGATTTGGTAGGTTCTGTGTGGTATTTCTGGGACTTTCCACCCAGAGGAAATCATTAAAAACTGTGCTTTTCTGCATATGTGCTAAAACCTGAGAAACAGAGCATCTTCGTGCTGTAATAGCTGGAGTAATAGTTTAATGTTCCAAATAACAGCAGTTATTTGTTCAGTTCTTTATTCTCTGTCCCCAGAAACAATGATCAGATACAGAGGTTGAAAGACCAAGAGATCTTCTTCAGCTCCTTTCTCTTCAGGTTGCGCTATATACCCCTGGGGGAACAGACCCTCAATAAAATCTTTTTAGTGTCCTAGCACATGACTATTCATAAACCAGTAGGGTTTCCAGGCAACTGCTGCATTCTCCTGAGAAAGCAGCATCTCCAGCCTGCTTTACCTCTAGAAATACTTCACTCAAACCATGCATGAATGGCAGACATGTATCTGGATGTTCATAGAATAAATGACAAAAGCTGCTGACATAGCTTAGTCTGTTTTCATTATGGTGAAGTGAAATGAAGAGCAATGTTTACCTGCAAAAGCAGATATCTATTATCAATATATATATATATATACACACATATATATAGTTCCTTCCCCTGACTGGTGGAAAAAGTCACTTTGCTCCACAACTCCCTGTATTGTGTCCCTCTGAAAACCATGCCCAGACTAAGTCACTTAGAGCCAAGTATTTCCCTTCTATGCAAATGAGGCTCTAACGAAGCCAAGAATGGCTCAGTGTTTCCAAAGACAGAGACCAAGGATGCCTGTTGGCATTTGCCCTCTGTGTGATCTCAGAGCTGTGAGGATGCCACAGAAGCCATGTGTAGTGGGACAGGAGGGTTCAGGCAGCCTGGAGATGGGGTTAGGGCAGGCAGAGAGCCCCAGTGGGTGAGCACACAGCTTGGTGTCCAGCTGCCACTGCAGCACCTTTGCAAGAAGCTCTCTGATTGCTGAGCTGGGCCCATTTTGTGGGCACAAGGTCTTTGCGATATTTCAGGCACCTGAGTCACAGCAAGCATTTCAGTCCTAAGGCACAGCAAGCATCCTAATAGGTTATTTTACGACCCAATGCAAATACACAAAACCCCACTACACACAGACACAGATTTCCTGGAGGGTGGTGGGGAAAGAAGCTCTAACTCCCCCAGCATTTGCACTGCTTAATGTGGTTGGTACCTGTGTGCCACCACTGCCTCCACACATCCTTCTCCAACTTGCCCAGCCCTGACTGCACACACCTGATGGCTCAGCTGGGTTCTGCTGGCTTTTGCAGGAGGCGGTCAGAGGGCTCATTTGAGGATATCCCAACTCTTTCAAACATACTGCCCCATTCCTTTATGCTGCAGTGGCACAGGAAATGCTGCCCCTTTCCCTACACAGCACAGCAGATGCAGAGTCAGGAGTCTGAACACAGCTTTAAGCCACTGCTGTAGATGCATCAGATTTCTTGGCTTCCCTCGAGTCTCTACCTCGTCGTGTCTCACGCAGCCCCCACTCAAAGCAGAGAGAAGGATAAACATCTCAGACAGTCTGGAAAGGCTGGGTATTCCTCCCCTTTCTGCATGACCGCCATGGACTTGTCTTCCAGGGTTTCACAGCTCTCCCTGGGCTCGACTGTTCGTTTCATTGCTCCATGCTTGGCCTCTCCTCCGTCCTCCCCACAACTCCTCGCAGTCGGGGGTCACTGAAGCTCGAGCTGCCAAGCCTCCCCAAGACCCTATCCCTCATTCCCAACCCATGAGTCACTTCCTCTCCTCAAACCTCACCTTTCAACTTCCATTTTTCATTTGCTTATGATTTTCTCTCTATCTCCATAGGGGGTTTTGCTCCACAGCGTTCAGTTGCAGCCCTGTTGGTGCAGGCAGGAGTGCTACCACTGGTTTCAGCAGCAAGTGGGGAGGGGTGAGGACATCACATAAACACACGGGGCTAAATCTTCCCTTCTTGCAACACAGTGCCAGCCCCTGTGGGGATGACCTGCCCTGCATCCACTGAAAATCCCAGCCTGATTTACTTGGGGTTTCTTTTCTCTCAAGAAAACATCATCATCTCTCAAGAAAGCAAATTCACTGGAAAGAGAAAAAAAAAAAATCACTTATTTTTTTCAGATTATTTGAAACTGGCACCTTTTTTATGATATTTCATGGGTATTTTGTGTTGAAATTATTGTTATTTTTGGAAACCATCAGAAATACGGCTTTTGGTAGGAAAATGTAGTGTCTGGCCAATAATCAAGATTTCAAGCAGCATGCTGAAAAATCACCTCTAATTTAAAAAGAAATATGAAAATATAATTAGTGATAATTTTGTTTCATATTTTTTTATTTTAAAAGAGCTTTTAAAAATCCCCTTTTGTCTATGAAGCATCACAAATTTTTAGCTCACTGTAGAACCATGCAGGCTGAAGTTTGGGTGTTTTGCCACCCTCAGCCCATGGCAAGCAGTAACAAAGGGACTTCTGAACAGCAGGGTCTGTCTGGGACTTCTGGGTCAGTGGTCTCTGATGGACACATCCTTTATGGCTCTGTCTCATATAAAGCACTGTGGTTAAGTAATCCTTATTCTTTTACTGCATCAGCTATGGATAGAAAAGTCCTCTGTGGAAGAAGTGGATGTTCAACCAAAATGGCCAGGCCTGGGATTTTAGGATGTACAGTAAACTACCTATGGTCAGGGAAAAGAAAATTCAATAGCCACTATGACCCCTTCCAAAATGTCACTCCTACTTTTGGCATCCTCCTCCTGAGCTCTTCTCCCCTTGCACCCTCACTAATGCTCAGTGATAGTCCATGCCATTTCCTCAAGGACTTGCCAGCTGAGCACTCTCCCTCCTCACTGAGGTGGTGTAATTGTCCAAACTAAGCTCTTCCTCCTGGAGTTTCTTCTTCCAAAGGTCCCCAGCCTCAGCCCAAACCTCTCCAGCCAGCATTTTCTTCCAAGAAATCGCTGGGCAGAGATACCTCTAGGAACTCATGAATCAGGGGTAGTAAATCCACAACCACCCCAGGAGAGAAGAGCATCCTTCTTAATTTATGACACCTTCTGACAGCAAGCTCAGATCCTCCAACGGCTCAGGTCTGAGCCTGCCCAAAGCTACCAGGCATTGCCCTTAACCAAAAAACCCAGTCTGTGTTGGGTCTGGGCTTGCCCCTCTGGTTTATTGCTGGCTCATGTAAATCCCAGTTTTCTTCTCCTGCTTGTTACACAGAACCCAAATGGACTTTCCCAGCATCTTCCCTAACACGAAGTCCAGCACTTTGCTCACTCTGGCTGTGCTTGAGCTCTCACTTGTCACTGCTGGAATAGTGACAGATGCAAACCAGGGAGGGAAGAGTGAACCCTGCCAGGGACAGGGGACTGCCCTCCACAGATGGTCCCCTCAATTCCTGCTGACCAGCAGCCTGTGGCAGGGGGGGAATGTGGGTGTGCAGGGAACAAGGGACAGACAGGGTTTGGGAGGGTGCTCTGGTGCCTGCACTCACCTCAGGGAAGCCTGGTGGTGCTAGAGGATCTTCCACATCCCCAGATCAGCAAGCCAGAGATGAATTACTGGGGACAGCTGAGACAGGAGGCAAATGGCATCACACTGAAGCCGAACAAGGCCTGTGACTGTGCACTGTGGGATCCTAAATATTTGGAGAGCAAAGGTCAGGAGAACAGGACGCTTCTCAGAGATGATTTTCTTCCCACCCCAGGCAGGGACATGGAACTGCTATGCCTGGAATGACCCTGGGCGTTAGCCAGAGCCAGCACCCTTAGGGGTCACTGTGAGGTTCAGTGGTACCTGCAGGCAGGTCTGTGTTCCCCGGGTTTTGGCTGCCACCAGGGCCCAGCATGGTGCCTTCCCTGTGCCTGGCCAGTATCTGTGGCAGACCTGATGTGGTGCAGGCTGAAGGCAGGAGAAAGGAGCCCTCTGCCCAAGCCACATCCTCAGTGGGCACGGTAGGAGCTGCTGCCGGGTGGCTGATCCTCCTTGCCATGAAGGAAGAGCATGTCCCCCGTGCCTGCTGTCCAAGCCCCTGGCTGTTTCCAAAATAAACACTTGGGCATGACAACGCTGACATTTGCTTTCCACAAACAGGCGCTGGGAGAAGGAGGCAGCGCGTTCCTTTTTGCAGGCTGGTCACGAGGCAGGAGACAACCTGCTCAGTGCAGGGAGTTGGGATCATGTGCCACACACCATCCATCCCTCCCTCCCCCGGAAAGAGCATCACTCCACCACAGGCTCAGAGCTTTTCCTGATGTCCCACGCCTGGCTGGTGGCTATCGCTGGGGTGTAGGCAGGGGTGGTGAGCTGGGGTTTCACCTGCTGCCTCTTTTCTTGCTGGAAGAGGTTAAAAAGGCATCTGGAGGGAGTTAGAAGGGTGGTGAAGCTGAGCAAAGGATCCTGCCATAGACGGGGACATAGAGGATCCCAAGGGTCACCACAGCCCAGCCCACCCACAGGAGCAAGCATCTGTCAGACTTCTGATGGAGAAGGGTTCATTGAGACACTCACAGGTGACAGGGAGAGGTTTCAATAAGGACACTCACCTCAGGATGCCCTCTGATGCTTCAGCCTTTCTCACCTGTCTCAATTCCTATTCCCATCTGGGAATCAGGTGAGATCTGCTGACAGAATGCTGGCATCCCTGGGATTTCCCCTGGAGGGAGGGCTGGGGACAGAGGCCAGTCCCTGGGAATGTGGTGCCAGTCAGTTTTATTCTGGGAGAGATGCCAAAGCTGAGCACAGCTGCCGAAACAGGGGCTTTCCTCACGAGCAGGCTGCTCTCCTGCCACCCCTGCCCTTGGCTAAACGCTGTGGGGAAAGTGGGGAGAGATTGTACATCCCTGCCCTGCACCCCAAACACCCCTGCAGGGGGGAGAGGCATCAACATCCCTCCCAACCACGATCCCAAACTCTCACACTGGAGCTGTGTGAGCATTGCTGTCCCGCTCACTAATTACCCAGATAATTCAGCTCAGGGAGAAAAGAAGGGATTTATTTTTCTGGTTATTGCTCCAGCCAGGTTAAGGCATCTGGAAACAACTTCTACATATTCAAGCTGAAGTGAATATTGAAGAACAAGTTGCAGCAACAAAAGGTCAGGCTGTTAAATCACGTGTCCATAATTAACACTCCCAGCTCATTATGAAAATGGCCAGGAACCACAAGGCTGACCTGGGAAACTGAGGCACAGAGCAGCAAAGAGGCATCCCCAGGAGCAGATGACAGTTCTGCCTCATCCCCAGCACCATCCTGATCTCCCCCTTGGTGGAAAGGCTGGGTGGAATCCTTGCTGAGCCAGACCCAGGTCCCGTCTCTTGGAGAGCAGCAGGCAAAGCAGTTTTGGGGGATACTGAGGGCACAAGGCCGTCAGGGCCTGCGCTAACGGTGTGGGTGAATTCCTTCAAGCTGCTGGATGCTTCTCGCAGCTGCAGAACAAATTCAATAACGATACTCTGAGCAATGCCTTTTTAATAGGCACGAGGTGAAAAGAACCCGACGAGTCAATATTTGCGGATGAAAACAAAATAAGCCGAGCTGTTAGCACAGAGGAATGCGAGGGAGGCCGGAGGCGGCCGGGGTAATTATTATTTCATCTGCCAGACAGCCGTGCTCCTGCCCGCTGCCTCCTTCCCCCGCTGCCCACGCTGGCTGTGCCGGAGGGAGGGCAGGGGGAGGTGGGGATGGGGCAGAAAAAAGCAAATTTGGCTGTGGCAGCACCGGCGTGTGGCTGGGGCCGGGGCTGGCTCAGCGCTGCGGCCGCCGGAGGGTGAGCGCTGCCCCGGCCCAAGTATTTAATGTCAGCGCCTGGAATGTGCTTAACACAACATTTTACAAGGGAACATTAGTCAAGCATCTGCACTGACAGAGAGGGTCAGCGATAAGGAGCCAGTGCATGGGAGCTGCAGGGAGACGGCTCTTGTTTCAGGCTAAGGAGGGCAAGCCTTGCAGAGGTGGTGCCAGGGCAGGCTGAGAGGGCCACGATGAGCCAGGCAGCCCTGCTGCTGGTCTGGCTGTCCTGACAAGCATCACACAGGAGTGAAAGAGCCACGGTGACGAGCGGGGTCCTGCTTCCCACACTCCCCCAGCTACTGCCCGAGGTCTCTGAGAGCCCTCCTGCAAACCTCCTGCAAGGTGGAATTTGGGGAAGCCTGTCCAAAAGCTTGATCCGCCACATGCCCTTGTTTGCAGCAGTGCTGGTGTTTGGCTGTCCGTGGGTGGGAGCTTTCTCATGACACATCTCAGGCTTTGCTCCCTTGCCACAGGGTCTCTTGAGAGAGCAGCTTCCCCCTGAGCCGGCACTGTCAGGCCATGGCAAGAAGCATCCATCCCTAATCAGCAGGAGCAAGATGTGCCTGGAAATCACCCAGAAATCAGGTCAGTGAAACATTA
Source organism: Poecile atricapillus (assembly GCF_030490865.1). NCBI lineage: Eukaryota > Metazoa > Chordata > Aves > Passeriformes > Paridae > Poecile > Poecile atricapillus. The sequence continues at coordinate 25,982,954 of NC_081255.1, read as the reverse complement.
GTCAGCTTTGCCTGTGACCTGAAAACAGCACTTCCCTCCATCTATTCCTGGAGCCATCCCTGTTCATTAGCCTTCTTGGCCCCTAGGCTTAAAAAAATGGCCCAGTGTCATGACTCTTTAATAAGATGTCATCTTCAGCCATGACAAACACGAGCACTCAATAAATAATAGCCCTGCCATGTAATGTCATGCCTCTGCCATCTGTTGTAGCAATGACTGTGCCTCGCTCACCTGCCACCCTCTCCCGGCTGCTCTGTGTGAGCAGCGAGAGAGCCAGGCCAGAGCTTGGCCATCCAGCCCCTCTGACAGCTGCCAGCCTCAGCTCGGGGGTGGGCAGGGCAGCCAGCACTTCTGTGGGGCAGGGAACATGCTGGGACACAGGTGGAAATGTGTAATCCAGGGCAGGAGAGGGATCATGGCCCCCAGCACCTGCTTCGGGAGATGAAAGGGGCTTCCTCACTGTCCTCCCTCTCTTCTCCTTATTCTCACGTTTTTTCTCATTTCATTATTGTCTTTTTTCTTAGTATCTTTCTCCTTCTGTCTGTTTTTCTTTCCCCTTCCCCCTTTTTTATTTCCTTTAATCTCTTCCACACTCCTGCATCTCTGTGCTGGTTTCCTGCTGGCTTGTTTGAGCACAGTCTCTCTCTCCTTTTGCTGCAAACTCACTTCCACAAAGCTCTCCAAGCATTGCCTAAGGGACAGAGCAAAGCTGAAGGCATTTAAAAACTCACCTCAGCAGTTTTGGAGCAGAGTTCCCCTTGTCCTCCCCATCCTCTACCCCTAGTGAGCATTGAACCCTTTCTGCCTCAATTTACCCATCTGCAGATCTGGGATTAATGAACCAGAGCAAACCTATTGCCACAGGTTTTTCACACTGGTTGGCTGTGGACGCTTAACTCTGCTCCCCAGCAGAACACCTCCTCTCTGAGCCACAAAGAGGAGACTGCACTACAGAGCAGCTGTTGCTCCTCACTGCTCAAGCAGCTCCTGTTTCCCTTCTCCACACCCCATTCCTGCCCCTTGGTACAGCCCCTTCCCAGGGCCGGGGGGACACAGGCATCAGGTGGGAGTTGCAGAGCTGGGAGGTAATTGTTGGTAACAATTTTAAAAAAAAAAATTAAAACAATTTGAAAAATGGCACGGGTTAATGGAAGCTGTTTCAGCGAGGGATTCAAGTGTGCAATGCCCTCGGTCTGCAGTGAAGGAGAAGGACACTGCCTTTCAAGATGCCTTTTTTGCCCCCTCCCTTTCCTGTGAAACTTGGGTTACACCGAGTGCGTAAAGGATCGCAGGACGTGGCAGTGCTGTTTGCCATGAAAGCTAATAGGGCCATGCCTGCTTTCATCAGGAGTGTAACCAGAGCCACGGATAATGTTTTAAAAGGCACAGCAGCTTCAAGTGCAAGCAGGGATTTATTAATGAAATCGAAACCACGCTCAAGGCTTTGCGAGTCTTATTTTAAGAGTCTGAAGGAGAAAGGACTGGGCTGCCTGGCTGGGTGGGCAGGGAAGCAAGGTGGCCAGAGCTCTGACACTGAGCAGTGGTGACAAGCAGTGGCGACAAGGGCTCACAACACTGTTGGGCTGCTGTTCTTGCTCTGCCACAGGTTATCTGCCCAACCCTGCTCATGTTACTTAGCCTCACTGTGCTTCAGCTCTCAGCCTGCACAGGGGGACACGAATCACTCCCCTACAACACCTTTAAAGAGAGATTATACTTCTGTATAGATAAGGATCATGCTCCAAGGACGCTTCCTGTCTCCACTTTTTCTTTGGGCCCCTAAGGACCTAAGGCAGTAGCCAAGGGTTCCCACAGGATCCTACAGGTCCAGAGAGCAGCTCTGGGACCTGTTCCCATTCTGCCACTGCTGTGTGACAGGACAGCCATGCGTGTGGGGACAGGATGAGACAGGTTAAAAATGTCCCAGGAGGTGGTTAGACCAAGCAAATAGATGCCCAGACTCCAAGGGTCTCTGGTTCTGCTACAGACACACAGTCCATTCATGCTTGAGGTCCCTGGTTTCTGCCACTTTGAAACAGAGACAGAGCAGTGGCCGCTGCTGGAAGGTCGAATTCCCAGTTTTGGCCAGCTCTCAGTGCTCCTGATGCTCCTCAATAGACTCAAATAACTCCTGTGTGCTGATGGATGTGTTACCAGTCCTCAGTCAGGCTGCAGGAGGCAGCAAACACAATCTGCTCCTCCTGATTCAGGAGAGAGCCGAGTATGACCTACAAGTGCATCTGAAAGCTGAATTTGGTGCTAGGGCAAAAGGAGACTGTGCTCCTCAGAGCATGTCTTGATTTAACCCCAGCAGACAACTAAATACCATGGAGATTGTTGCTCAGTCGCCCTCACCCCATTGGGGTAGGGATGAGAATTAGAAAAAAGTAAAATCCATGGGCTGAGAACAGTTTAATAATTGAAATTAGTTACAGTATAATATTAAATAATTAATAATAGTAAGGGAGATAACAAAAAGAGAGAAGACTAAAACCCAAGAAAAACAAGTGATGCACAATTTCTCACCATCCCATCCCCAAGCAGTGGCAAGTGGCTCCTGGCCAACTCCCCCCTGTTTATATACCAAGTACGATGATCTATGGTATGGATTATCCCTTCGGTCACTTGGGGTCAGCTGTCCTGGCTGTGCTCCCTCACAGCTTCTCATGCACCTCCACGCTGGCCAGCATGGGAAACTGAAAAGTCCTTGACTTGGGGTAAGCACTACTTAGCAACAGCTAAAACAGCAGTGTGTTATCAACATTATTCTCACACTAAATCCAAAACACAGCACTGTACCAGCTACTAGGAGCAAAATTAACTCTATCCCAGCTGAAACCAGGAGAGAGTATGATACGGGGTTAGGATTTGTTTTTCTATCTCAAGGACAGTGTGGCTGGTTAGCAAGTGTGAATTGTCCAGAATAGATATTCCTGCATCTATTTATCTCTTTTTAAAAGAGGGGAAACCCTGTAAAGTAAGCAGTTCTGTTTGGAAAAAGCCTGTTGGAAAGGCTTTCTTAGCCTCAGATGCCCTTGCCATCTGCACACATAAGAAACTCTTCATAAGGTTCTCATTTCCTCTTTACCTTTTTTATATAGCCCATAATAAGATCCCTAATTTTAATGGACTGTATGGATCTCACTAGCAGGGAATGGCTCTAGCAGAGAGGCTTTAACCCTCTGTTTCAATAGGATCAGCAATGGAGCTTTTGGTCCACTGCAGGCATTGGTAGGATTTCTGCAGCCGCCTCCACCAAACCCTCCCCTCCTGCTAGGAGAGCCACAGATAGACAAGACCCATGTAGTGTTTGTGGGAACTTGCCCCTCTCCCTCAAATGCTTACAAAGCTTTACAAGGAAAATTAGCAGTGCTTTGCCAAGCTGGAAGATGTGGAAAGAGATGGGTTTGTTCAGCCAGAGAAGGAGACGGTGGAGCCACCATCCCCCTGGAAGCAAAAGGTACAGCAAGGGAAATTCTACCTACATATTGAGAAAATAATTCCTAGTGAGACTAGTGACAAGAGAGTTATAAAAACACGTGGAAGTGTGACTTCTCTGGGCTGATCCTCTAGGGGAAAAAAAAACCCCAAAGGTTAAACCCCAGGGGAATGCAAATGGTCACAGCACAGCGCTGCACCAGACCTGGGTCTGTTTTAAAACCCTTCTAATGTCTTGGGTGAGATGCAGGGCAGAGTACAGCCCATCCCAAAAGATGTTTTGGTTTTGTATCCCTTGTTTGGACGTCAGGAGCCTGGCTGGGATCTTGCCTGGGAAAAGCAGCGCATGGGAGCTGATGGAATTGTTATGGCAGATGGGTGAAGGCACTGCCAGGCAGAAGGATTCACAGAGCTCATGTCAGCAGATCTGGGCTGGTTCCTGGGTCTCTGACAGCTCCTTTCTCCCAGAGCTCCTGGACAGGAGACAAAATGTGATTTCTTGCTCCTTCCACTGAAAGACGGCTGTGAAAGTCTGATTTATGCTGAACACTCTGGAAAAGAAGAAAGCTTGGCTGTGGAACCAAGTTCAGCTCTCAGCCAGGAGAACCTTGTATGGGATCAGCAAGTTTTAACCATGCAAATGGAATCTGAGTCCAAACAGAGCCCCGTTTCATGACTTCTGCCTCTCCCTTTCTCACTGCACAGGGTCAGGCTACCTTTTCCCTGAACAAGCCCTCTCATCCTTTCCTAGGATTGAGGACAGGCTGGGAAGTTGTAGACAACTTTTATCCTTTTTGTCTTTTCTCTTTTATTTTTTCTTTTACTTTTAATTTTTTCTTCCCTCCTGCAAGGCACAGCCAAACACGTCACAGCTCTGTCTTTCGCTGAGATGATTCCCAGCTGCCAAAATGTACTGGAAGAGGTCCACCTGCCTGTGAGCCTGTCACCAAAAGCTGTGTCTGAGCATGGCCTCATGCTGTATGACCCCAGGCAGTCTGGAGGAGTGCTCAGGGCACTGGGGAGAAGGAATTTCTTGGCTCAGTTGTCAGCCATGAAGGTGAACAGGTGACCTTTATTATCCATGCCTTTGTTTCCCCAGGTGGATGCAGCAGGCCAAAGGCCACCAGATGTCCTTTTTCTCCAGACCCACCGCCTCCTGGATGATCCTGAAAGTGGGTTATGGGGGTGATGTTTGGATGTTGCTTGGGATGTCTCCAGTCACAGTAGCAGCAAATCCTCACCCTGCATACACAGGTGAGAGCAATTCAAAGGCAGCACTGATGCACCATGGAGAGGTGAGACCTCCCATCCAGGCCTGATCACACTGGGAGAATCCGAGGTGCTCAGAAGGCCCAGAACCCTCTGTCTAAGATGGGAAACTTGTGCCCAACAATCTGGTTTACAAGGGGGGTACAACAGGCCCTGAATGGGTCCTCATGAACCTGGACATCTCCCTGGAGTACACACAGACATGAAGGAGAAGTGACAAATACAAGCTGAAGAAGGGAAAGCTTGGATTAGATATTGGGGGAAAATTTACCCTGAAGATGATTCAACACAGAGGACCAGAGGTGTGGGAGAATGTCCATCCTTGGGGATTCAGAACTTCACTGGACAAAGCCCTGGGCAATCTGATCTAAACTGACTTTGCTTTGAGGCTGTTGGACCAGAGATCTTCAGAGGTTCCAAATAACTTGAATTATCCTGTGACCTACATCCAAAGCACTACCCAAGATTTTCTTGCATCATCTAGAGTTCAATGAGCCCATCTGGTTTTCTGCTTCTACATCAGCAGGATCCTAATTCTCCCTTATGATTTAATCCCTTAATTCATTTGCCGTAATCCTGTAGTATGTGGCTGGAGGAAAAGGAAACAGCACAGCAAAGAAAAGAGAGAAATGCAACAAGTGCCCCTGAGATTAGTATATTACTCCTCTTCTTTCCTGTTTGCCTTCCTGCTGTTCTGCTTCCATGAAAATTTGTGGGATTTCATCCAAAGCTCCAGAATCTCCTCTCCAGCAGTGTCTAGGGATGGATGCTTAGAAAGAAAATAAAAGAAACATTGAGCACAGAATGATTCTCTCCCTGCTAGTCTCTGCCAACCTCAGGCAGCTGAAGCCTGAAGGACATGTGAAGTTAAAGGCCACATCCAGACTTGAGCACTTGGTAGTTACCACCTGAGAACCTGCCAGCAGAGTGAGTTTTACAGGATGACCCAGGGAAAGTATTTCCTCTTCTTCATGTGAAACAGGCTGTCCAGTTCTCTCACTGGACACCTTCCTGTGCCCTCTCACCTCATCAAAGCTGCCCTGGCAAAGTTCATCTGAAACATGGCTATCTGGGGAGCTGGATGGTGTGTCCAGATACCCTGTGTTTCTTCAGAGGTGTGGGTGAGCTGAAGCACAGCTTTAGGAAGGAGAATTATCTACACACATACTCACCGCTTTTGTCCACCAGTGAAGCACATGGTAGTGGTAGGAATTTCCCCTCCATGGCATTTTGGGGTACTCAAAGTTCATACATCTGCAAGGGGGGAGAGAGGGGATGCCTCGCCTGCCCTCATGCTGACACGCAGGGCTGGTTTCGAAAAGAATCAGTGGAGTTTGGAAAAGAAGCAGAAATATGTATTTCCCTAATAAGCTGAAAACTTCAATAAATGTTTTCCCTCAGTAGGATGTAGCTGAGGAATCTGGGGACCATTGCTGGAGCCAGCCTCTCTGAGAGGAGAAAGTGGAAAGCCAGTCCAAGTGCAACAAATGCCTGGACAATAAAGGGATCTGAAGGGGTTCAAGGGTAGGAGGGATTTTTTTGTCTCTCTGTTGTTGTTTCTTGGTTAATATTTACATGTCAGAACCAGCAAAGCACACCTCCAGATCACACATGGGATCTTTTTCTCCATACTTGGGCAACAGAACGTATGGGCAGGACAATTGTGCAAACAAAGATGTGTGCCAAGCCCACCACACCGAAGGGAAGAAATAAAAATACCAGTTATTTAAAACACATGTATTAACAGAGGGGTTGACCTCTTCCCTGCTTTTGTGCTCTGCTGACATCGAGGAGGGAGATGAAAATCCTCTCTGGAGCATCAGACCGGCCCCAGCCCCCAGGGGATGGAGGGGCTTTGCTGCACTGGCCCATGGACTCTCTGGGTCACCCATGGGCACCTGCTCCATCTCTCACTGTCAACCCTGATGTCACATGCACCTCTCCACCCCAGCAGGGGCCTGGGGAGCAGCACACAGCTGCAGGAGAAGCTGGTTGAAATTCCCAGCCCTTCCCTAGCAGGGGGAAGTACAGTTTTGGTTCAAACAGAGGGGCAAGGCAAGCGGCTGCAGTGTTGTGATACCTGTGGGACACTTCTCACATGACTGAGCCTCATCTGCCTGTGGCTGCATCTCCTGGCTACAGTGACAATGACAGCCACAAAAGGACAGGATTCAGACAAATCAACTTCCAGCCAGCAAGGCTGTAGCTCTCTCTCCTTCTCATGCCCTTCTCATCACCCTTCTTCCCTGCCTCCCCTCTTCAAATGCATCCAAAAGATTCCAGCCCAAATGTTCCACATTTTGGGATGAACGGTGTTCCCAGCATTTTTTCTTTGTAAGGGGGATAGAGGGATACAGAATAGCAAGGGGCTGCTATCATCCAGTCCCTGCCCACTGCCCAGCTTTGCACCAGGTCTCCAAACCATGAGGAGAAGTATGGGGTCCTGCCTGGGGCAATTACTCCCTGAGCAATTACAGCAACCACATCTGGGTGCTCCAGAACCGCGGTGACGAGGGTGCAGTGCCCTCGGGGAGATAATGGGAGCCGGAAGGCCGGAATGTCTTATCAACTTGTTTGAAAGCAGAGTCAAGCCCTTCAAATGAAAGCCCTTGAGAGAGAGGAGATGATCTTCCCTCAAGTGTCAAGCACATTTCAGCAGTTTAGTTTTCCCCTCCACCAAACTCAGCCTCGAAGCACCAGCCTCGACATCAACCCTGGACCTCCTTCTGACATAGCTGAGCACCCGTGCTTGATTCAGACGGGGGGAGCCAGGATCAAGCCTCAGGTGTGTGTTTCCAGAGGCACTTTCAGCCGTCATTTCTTAGTTCAGCCTTTCCAGATTTGAGCTAGGTATTTTTCTCTCTGCAGACCAAAGAAGGGGTTAAACCGAGCTTACCTTTTCAGGATCAGGACAAGACAATCACTTGGCTGGAAAAGAAGCAAGATCCAGCCCCCTTCTCTCCCCCTTGCACCGCATTCCTCTTGCCACCCTATTTCTCTCCTGCACGTCCCACTGCGAAGCCGCTCTGGTTGCTCAGCGATGAGCTGTGAACGCTAATGACAGGAGAGGGGACAACATCCTGTTGTCCTGCTCGTCCTTCCCTGACACCTGCCAAGGGCAAGAGGGAAGGAGCTGAACACAGCCGATTTTCCCCCCGCCCTGCTGCAAGGCACCTAGGGCTGGGGCCACTGGCTTTCAGTGAGATTCCAAGTCTGCGTTTTCCCTGTATCCACCTCCTGTTTAAAGTCGAGGGGGAATTGTCCCAAGAGGTGTGCGAAGTTGCTGGTTTTAATCTTCCAGTCCTGAGAACAAAAGGAGCATCCCGAGACGGAGCCTCGAGTCTGCTAAGGCAGTCAAATCCCAGCTGGCGATCATGATTTATCCAGGGGATGAGTTTTGGGATGGGCTCAGCAGAGACACCCAAAGCTACACAAGGGCCGGTGTTGTGGCTGGGCTCCCGGGAGAGGGGCTGCAAGGGGTGAGACGGGAGAATGGATTTGCCAGCTCTGCCTTATGTGAGGACAGCGGCCAGCCCGCCCGCGCCGGTTCCTGCCTCTGCCCCCGGCTGCTCCCTAACGAGGTTTCCAGCTCGGCTGAAGCCCCGCGCTGCTGGCAGGACCGCAGCCGTGCAGGGCTGAACGGGGCTGCGGAGGGAGTGGGGAGAGCAGTTCCCATCCCCCGATTTCTCTCCTCCACGGTATTAGGGAGGGTTCGGATTACACCAAACTAATGCAAAAGAGGGGCAAAACTGAGGAGGGGGTGCAAAAAATGTCGTCACTTGCTCATGGAAAGACGGGCGAGGGGGTTATAAACCCTGGGCCGAAGATACCTTTGAAAGGGGCGGCTTGGGGTTACTTTCGGTGGTGGTCCCTGTGCCCTGTGCAGGAGTTTGTGATGGAAAGTCTGCAAAAGCCATTAGGACTTTTGTGCTGGGGCACTAGAAAAGCAACGCAGACACCACTCACTTTTCTAAATAAACATTAGTCTTAAAAAGTTTGCACTGCTGACCCCCGCAGCTCTGATTACTTGTAATTCTCTGAACCATATTTTAAGGCTTGTAACTATATATTTATTTTTTTTTTTCGGGGAGGGGGCGGGTTTCGTTCGTTCCTTCCTGCAGCCGTGCCACAGATGTACCGTGTGCTCCGGGGCCGGAGGGTGTCTCTGCCGACCCCCAAAGCAGGTCCTTATTCCACAGCCCTGCAGCCACAGCCCCTCCACATATTCAACTCTCCACGTTCCCCCGAAAAAGATTTTTCTTCTTCTTTTTTTTTCTTTTTTTCTTTTCCTTTATTTCTTTATTTCTTTTAGTGGTTGGGATCGATCCCGATGAAGAGATGCTGTTCGCCTCTCAGTGCAGAGGCGGTGCAGTCTGCGGCCCCATCCCCACCGGGCTGTGCCCTGAAACAGCCCCGGGAACCCTCCCCAACCCCCCCAAGAGCCACATCTTGGCAGCACGGCGGAGGCAGCTGCACCGAGGTATCATCAGCATAATTGGAAGGGTCACATGTTAAACCCTCGCCGTTGTTCGCGGTAATGTAGCTGTGTCCCCCGGTTGCACATTTACCGATTTCTCGCAAACCAACCATTGTCACAAGGTTCATTCCAGGAGGAGTGATCCAATGGGTTGCCACGGCAACTATAATGACATTAAAATAGAGGCGGCAGCCGCCGCCCCCCCACCCCCCATCCCTCTTCTCCCTCCTTTAAAAACCGGCAGCAACCCGGCAAAATCCTTCACCTTCCCGTCGGGGCAGCCCGGGAATTCACACGGCTACCCAGCAAAAAACCAAGTGTGTCGGGCGGGAGGTTGGTTTATATAAAACCTTCCCAGAAAAAGCGGCCCGAGGGAGTCCCCGCGCCCGCGGGAGGCGAAAATGCCCAAAGTGCCCAATTTCCAAGCGGCAACGGCGCGGATCCCGGGGCTGGGAATCGGGACCGAGACGGGATCCATCCCTGCCCGAGCACTCGGCGGGAGGGGACAAGGGTACAAAGCTAAGGGGTCTAAAGCCCCGCCGAGGCACCTGCGGCTTGGGCGGTGGGAGCCTCTCCCTCGGCCCGGCCCCGCGCTGGAAATCCGCTGGGCACCACTTGGTTTTCAGGGAAACGTTCGTTTCCGATTAATTTGCCATTATTATTTCTCATCGGTTCTGCTACGGTACTTTCACATATTTTTATTTTTCCCCACGAATTTTGGGGCCAGAAAGGATGTTTTTAAAAGGACCCCTGTTTCCGATTATCACCAGACGCCTTTCCCTCTCGATGAATCTGCTCTCTGTCCCAGGCACATAAATAAGTGTGACCAAGGAGTATTGTGCAAAAGCAGAAGGAAAATTCTAGGAATATCGACTATAATGTCAGCTGGATCTGGCGGGAGCCTCAAATATGTTTAATTTCTGTATAAGAGAACGTACTACCCGTCTTTCTTCATCGACAGCTGATAGCAGCGCCTGAAATCGAGCCCTACAGGATTTCAGTGACGCTTTCCGGAATATTTTTGCCGATCTCTCAGTGAGACCGGTAAACGAATAGATCCTACCAATTTCTCTCCTTTTTTTTCCCATGTGAACCCGTGGGCGAGAGTTTGTCGAGCAAGGACAGAGAGGAAAGACCTTACAGCTCCACTCAGAGCCGTGGTTTCATTACCTCTACCAAAATGTGCCCAACACCTGCCTGCGGTTGGGGCAAACCCCCATTCCGGAAAGAAAGGGAAACGTGCCCACTGTTGGCAACGCCGAAAAAAATAAAAAAAAAAAAAAAAAAAAATTAAAAAAAAAAAAAAAAGGAGGGGGTGGAAGGGGGAGAATTCTGCGCAAGTCGAAGCGGCGCCGCCCGCAGCCGGTTCACACGCGGTTTGCGGCGGTGGAGCGGCTTCCTCCGGCCGGCCCCGACGGCGGAGCCGCGGCACCGACACTTGCACCACGCCGAAAATCCGCCCGGAGACAGGGGATGCTCCCAAGCCCCGCTCGGAGCGCCCGTGGCGGGTGGGGAAGGGGCCGGGGCTGCAGGGTCTGAGGGCACCGCTTGGCCCCGGCCTCCGAGGGCTGCCCGACCCTCCGGAGCTCCCTCCCTCCCCTGAACACAACCTCTGGGGCTGCCAGGGGCGCCCTATTGCTACTGCCACCCACATCTCAGCAGAGCTGGTGAGGGTGGCATGCGGGGACCACCCCGCAGCTTGGCCAGGGTTGGTTCCCCACCTCTGGCTGCTGCTGGAACCTCTGGCTCTGGGCCGCCTCTGGTTGTGCCAGCCGCCGTGCCCGGGGGGACCCGAGGGTGCGGTCTCCCCACAGGAGCTGGGGTGGGGAAAAGCAGCCGAGATGGTGAGAAAGGACCGGCCGGAGCCGCGGGAGAGAAGGAGAGGAGGCGGCGGGTGGGTGTCCCCCGCCGCAGGGCCAAGAGGGGATCCCTGTCCCTAGACACACATCCAGCTCCTTGGGTGTGGGAGCCCCGGGACAGCAGAGGTGACTGAGGACATGGCATGGGCTCAGCTCGCTCCCACTCCAGGGAGGTCAGAAATGTTCTTTTTGACGATCTCCTGAGCTGAAGAGTCTTCAAAAACGTCCCTCTGAAGTGACCCTCTTGGCAGGGACTTATTGAAGGACATACACAGAGTAGGAGCATGCCTGAGGAGAGGTGGCAGCCTCGTGGGACAAGAGAGAAAACGAAATTAAAACCGAGTTAAAAAGGAGGAAAGAGAGAGAAAGGTGGGAAACTGAAATTATCCTCCTTGTGAAACGTGTCGGGCTTCTCCGGAGCAACTGCAGAAGGGAGGCCTTTCCACTAGGGTGGATAAATTTACTCGTGTCCCACATGACCGAGGGTGGGGGACCCGGGGCGGAGGGGGGAAGAGAAGGGTCATGGGATTGGGATTTGGGTTGTAAGTCACAGAGGAGACGTGGATTTCAGTGCCGCGTTAGGTGTCAGCGGCCTCTGGTTTTGCAAGAGAAGTAATTAAATAAGAGGGAGAAAAAAATGGGGGGGGGGGGGGGGGAAGAAGAGAAAATAGCGTTTTAGAAATAACACAGGTGAAATCTCAGGGGTTTAGGGGTAAGAAGGTGCGTTCGGGGAGCGCCTCTGGGAGACTCTGCTCGCCATGGGGAGGGATTGCCCCCCACATGTCCCAGGGCCGGCGGTGGGCACTCGGCTCTGCATCCTGCCCGGCCCCGGAGCTCTCGGCAGAGCCCTGTGCGCTCCTTTTGTTGCCTTTATTCTGTAGCCACGTTTCTCTCCTGGAATGAAGAGATCGCAGGGGTGCCACAGGTCGGAGCGAAGGGATCGGCACTGCCCCACCAGCTCATTCCCATCTCGCTCTCCTCGTCCCACGCACCCCACCGGGACCTGCCGCGGGAGGGGAACCGCGGTCCGGGGCGAGGGGAGCCCGTCTGGCTGGACCCTGACATTTTTTGGCCCCATACCTAGAGAGAGGAAGTTTTTCCTTCTCTATTTAGTTTGTTTCAATTTAAGGAGTAAGCGGCGGCACCCCCATTGCCGGGTCCGACCCCCAGCACGGCTCCGCTCCCGCCCGGCCGTGGAGTTTCCCCACACCCGAGGTCTTGTCCTCTGTCCCCTCTTCTCCCTCTGGCGAGGGCTGATGGGTGGACATCATGGGGGGGCCCCCAGCTAATCTCGTTCGGGTGGGGGGAAAAATTCCCACGGACTTTGCAGGGAGTGCAGCTGGAATGAAAGGCGATCGTGTGCCCCGCAGAAAGCTCTCAGTGCTGAAGAGTGATTTGCGAGGGCGGGGGTGAGCGGGGGCTCATCCACGGCCTTTCCGAGTGCTCTCCCCTCGCCTCCGCCGGCGGGGAAAAGTGAAGTATCTGGGAATTTTTGTGAGAGTGAAAGGAATCGCCGGTGTTGTTTCAAGCCGTTTCAAACCCGCGGTACTGACGAGAGAGGAATCTAATTTCACTTAAAGGCGAGCTAAAGCAGGGAAAACGAAATATGAATGAAAGAGATAGACACCCCTGAAAAGCGCTTCTCTGCCACCCTGCGTCATGGAGTCCGAGCCCCAGTAACTAGAAAGCATCAAGGGTGGGAGAAACACCACTAAACCGGTCATTAGACAGATCCCGAGACACCGACACGAAGTCTCCCATGGAGAAACTGACGGACAAACTCATCACACCCCTTGGGTCTCTGTCCCGACCTCTCATCGGGGGGATTGTATCCCTTGCAGGTTTCATCCTGCAATGGCAGGGAGGGATGAGTATGGTTCACTCCATCCCCACGTACCAAATCCCCCGGGATCCCGGGGAAGGGATGCGGGCAGCCAGGCCGGTCGGGAAGCGAGGAATCCCGCCTGCCCGCGCTCAGGAAAGACCGCCGGGCTCCAGGATGCTCCGTGCCGGCTGCCCAGTGCGGCTGAGCCCCTTCCCTGGCCGCGGGCGGGCGCATCCCGGGTCTGTTCACCCGAGGATATCACTAACATCTGAATGATTTTTGTCCCGTCCTGGATCTCAGCGTCACCTGTTGCTGCCACGGGCTTGCGGCGCCAATGTACATCTCGTTTAAAAAATTAATAAAGTGCGAATTGGTCCCGCACAGACCCCCCGAGCCAGAGGGGAGAGGGCACCGGCACACGCTCAGCCCTGCAACCCCGTACGGGCGTCCCGCAGGCAGCTCCCCGCTAAATGCAGCGGCTGAAAGGGGCTGTGCGGCTCCAGCCTCCCCGGCTCCAAAAACTCGCCCTGAGCTGCTCCGCAGCACGCCGGGCACAGGCAGGGGAAGCGCTGAGGCCGGAGGAATCGCCCTCCTGGTTCAAAGGAGGGGAGACCCCCCTCGCTGCGGCCAAGAGAGAGATTCCGGGGGTGGACACGGCCGGAAATCTCCTGGACAGAGTGGGAAAGCGGCCCTCGACGGACCTCAGAAGAAGTGGGTGAGGCAGAAGAGACAGACAGCGAGAGAAAAGGGAGGA